>NC_089040.1:23154500-24371500 GCF_034140825.1 Oryza sativa Japonica Group | reverse complement strand
TAAAAAAAAATTCGTGACATTTGCTAGTTGGTATGCATGGAGTGTGCCTAGGATATTTTCCCACCAAACACATACCCTACGAGACAAAAGCCGGCGGCACATTCCTAATCTCACTAAAATATAATGAAAACTCACCTACATGTGTCCAATATTCGTGTACTGGTGCTTCCCCAAATGCCCTAATTAACATCTTAAATCCTATGGATTGAAAAAACATAGGAAACTGCAGGAATTGTTGTTTGGATAAAGCGCATGAAAAACATAGGAATTAGTATAGTTGTAGTTATATTTGAAAGTTTTTTTCCCAGAAAACTTACGGCGAAATTCAATATACGTAGGTAGGTAACATGTGTATATACTCAAACTGGATATAATACTTCAGTCTTGACTTTCTTTTCCTCTAACAAATCCATTCCTCGTAGCCTCTTACGTCATACCACTTCTACCCCAATAGCCAATTACCTTAAATCTTTGAACTCTAACCCACCAAACACTAAAAATAGGATATTTGTAGTTGTTGAGTGTACACCCAACCTTAAAATCATTGTCCATAGCAATATTCATTGTGTTGTGTTGCCGGATTTGATCGCTTAACATGTTTAACACAAAATCGTGACATGCTTTTTACTCCCTCCGTTTCACAATATAAGTCATTCTAGTATTTCCCATATTTATATTGATGTTAATGAATCTAGACATATATATCTATATGGATTCATTAACATCAATATGAATGTGGGAAATGCTAGAATGACTTACATTGTGAAACAGAGGAAGTACAAACTTAGGAGACAGGAAAAATTGCACATGTTAGGAAAGCACCATTTATATCACTAATGGAGAACTGATCTTTTATCACGTTACCCAAAACATAAATATCTCAGTTAAATTAAGAACCGGTACTAAAGATATTTTTAAGTACCAGTTCTAAAAGTCAAAGTCACAAAAACACCTTTAATTCCGGTTGGTATTACCAACCGGTACTAAAAATATATCTTTAGTCCCCAGATTAATGCTGGAGGATCTTTGCTTCCGATTGGTAAAATATTTTTAGTACCGGTTGGTAACACCAACCGGACTAAATATACAAAAGATGTCTCCAGGGTTAGATAAAAGAAAGTATTTCTATCCTAGTTAGATGTGTAGAGTTGGTGGAATGGTTATGCGCGTGAGAGCTGAGGTGAGAGATCTTTAGATCGAATTCCACAACCCTCATTTTTTATTTCGTATGCATATTTAGTACCGGTTATTTCAACCGGTGCTAAAGATCAAAAATTTTAGTCTCGGTTACTTTATCTCCGGTTGCTAGAACCGGTAAAAAGGGGTTACTAACCGGTACAAAAGCTCACTTCTCCTCTAGTGTAAGGTGATGAAGTGGTGGGCTCGTTAGGATTTTAAATTACGGTGTCTACTGATGTAGATGTGCTTTGCATAAAAATTAATGAGTTTACATATTTGTTGTTGGACTCTATCTCTTCGAGCATGTGTTAAGGATGCATTCAGGTGTGTGTCATAAGATGTACGAGCATGTAATGCTGTGTGTATATGTGCATAATCTTCTATGTAATAGAAAATTATACATATTGACAATTAATGACAATTATTTCATATGAGATGCCAGCTAAACAAATCCACCAAAATCGCACCGTTAGAGCAGGTACAATAGCAGACTATTAGCCAGCTATAAACATATTCTAAAAAGATAAAAGATGAGAGAGAAGAGCAGCGGGCTATAGATCTGTAGCCCGCTGCAGCACAGACTTCAAGATGCAACGTGTGTATGATGGGTGGGACCAGGTATTAATAGTACAGTAAACAACTATTGTATGAATTGGCTATTAAATTGGCTACAGATGATTTAGAATTAGTAGTTCGCTATACTATTAAACTTGCTCTTATGCAGATGAGTAGACCAAGCACTAGCTATAGTGTGCTATACAATACTCCACCAATGTCTGGGTAATCTGATTGATTATTGAAGCTCCTTAGATATGTAACCAAAAGCATTTGTCTCAAAAATCTTTTGATTCTTCGTCAGAACTAAAAATAAGTTATTTACTCACAAGAGCTCAAAACTTTCCAGTGCATTCATGGAGATGATGTCCTTTGCACGGCCAATCTGGCCCACCAGAAAGATCAAACCAAGCATGCAAATCATAGCAAAGCTTCAATGCCATGGCAGAGAGAATTTATGATTATTCTCCCATGATCCAAATCTTGCTCGTCCTCATCATTGCAATCAGAGGCTAAAGTACAGCAATTAGGTTGATGGTGTTATCATGGTAATTATTAAGGTTGCAGACCACCCAGATATAAGGAATCCATATCGTCATTTCCTAGGCTCAACCTACTACTAGTAGTACCAGAAAAATCGAAATGTGGGGCCGTATGTATATTCATGATGTTTGTATATGTATGGGTGAGTAGAGGACGGTATGATCATTGTTCACCTGCCAAAGTGCCGATACATTCGAGTATACGTACTACTACTGCTGTACTGCCGCTGTCGGCAAATGATCACTATACTACAATCCTGTCTTTCGGCAAATGATCTTATGGTAAATTGTTATTGCTGCATGTTATTAAGTAATGAAATTACATTTGCACGACTTATTATATGTTGATTCTCAGTTTCTCATGGTGGGTAAAAAAACTACTAGTTGATTTACCCGTGCGTTGCCACGAAATCTTAAAAAAAAAACAAACCTTTAGCATTTATTTCAAAGCCTAAAAATGTCTACTTATCTAGCCATTTTCGCCATCAATTTTTTGGATGCTTACTGAGTTAGCTAGAGCGAGAAAACTATAGGATGAAACACCAACAATACCAGCATTGTGGACCTACACGCCAATGAAAAGTGTGGTGGTGGCATATTTGAAGTAGCATAGATAGACCAAACAAATCTTCTAAAATAAGTATTTTCAAGCTTGACATTTTCAATGTACGTATCTCTACCTCACAATACCTTCCATGAACCCTTTTTTAAAAAATATTATGTATACAATATTTAAAGGTCTTCTCTGGAAACAATGAAATTTTAGGAGTTTCAAAGGATTGAAAACCTGTTGGAAAAATTACTATGAAGCCCTTTTAGGTTGTAGGGATATATTTCAAAAATTCATGTAGGATTTCTTTCTTTCCTCCGCTTTTTAGTATTTCAAACATACATTTGATAAAAGCTCGTGTTTTACATTTTCTTTGATAAGTCAAATACAACTTGTCTCTTTATCTCTCTTTTTTTATATGTTCAAATGAAGTATTCCATTCAAAATTCTTGTGGCTGCCATTATTACGGCTCTATCCTTCTTATAAGACACTTGGCTAGATCCGTTGTATTGTGTTCGTATGAAGTAATCAAACACCATCTTTACCAAATTCACGTGTTTCTCATATTCCATCATTTTTTCGTATCAAGAAGCCCTAAATCGATTTTTTTTCCTACTCCACGTTGTTGTGAAATTGTGGATCAAACAGTCTCCCTACTGTATAGTTATTGATCTGTTAAGATATCAAATGATGCAATCAAAACTATGATATTTGTTTGTAGGAAAAAGTTCAAATACATCCCTAAATTTTAGATGGAAGTTCGTTTACTACCCTAAACTTACAAATAATACAATTTGAGCTCCAATAATAATCTACTACAACTCATATACTCAACACCAATTCTAACACATACCTGCATTATGATGCGTGCTAGCTAAGACCTCCATGTCCTCTAATCTCTTTCTCGATGTTTGAGGGTTGAGAACATAAGATGTCCTGTTGATGATACCACTGTCACTCATATAATATGGTGTTAGCCATGGTACCCTATGGAGACATGGACGCATGGACCAAAGGAGGCCGGCCCTCCATTGAGGTCTCCTCCATCACCTTCACTGCTCTGAACTCTGAACAACGCGTCCCCCACAAAGCAGAATTGCTTTTGAGCTTTTGATCAAACTAGCTGCTACTAGACGCATGCATGGCCGCTTGCCACTCTTGCCTGATGGTTAAACCATGGAAAAGAAAGTATATATTGTTCTTTGTTTACATGCCTGTGACCTGAAAAACCTGATGTTTCCACTAAGGAAAGCGATGGCGCCATTGCTGCTGATTCTGATAAGATACTGCTCCAGCTCCAGGGCGCAATTGCAAAGCTCAGAAGTGCTCAACCAACTAGTAGCAGTACAACACCTATACACATATTTTACCAGCACTGGCTTATCTCTGAATTCTTGGCACTACTCCATCCGTTTCAATCTACTTATCGTTTTAGATTTATCTCGAATCAAACATTTTTAACTTCGACCATTAATTTATAGAACTCATATAGTTTAACATCGTTAAGAAAACATTTCTCAGTGAATTATATATATATATATATATATATCAATATTTAAAGTTATGAATGTTTAACATATGACAAAGCTAAAACGATAAGTAATTTGAAAGCGAGTAGTTTGCAACAGCGCATAGTTGGCGAAGATGATGTGGTGGTGTCTACGTGTAGCAGGCTAGCAGCCATCCGAGACTGCATCCAAGATGGGGCTTTTGCTAGCTGGGCCACCACCCCCACTATGGTCGACAATGGCGGGCACGGCAAGGTTGCCTGCCTGCCCAGGTCTAGTCCTTTTCGTCCTCCTGCGTCGACGTCGTTGCCGTCGACGAAACCATCAGAGTTAACTACAGTAACTACTACCTCTGCTGCCATTAATTTACTGAAGTTGCAAATGCCTGCAGCTGAGCTACTGTGAAAAAAATTCAGACGATCGACAAACTAAGGCCCAGGATCTAATCATATCGCTGCTAGTAGTACCAGGCTGCTTCAGAGAGATAGACAGTGTGTGAATTGATTTAATTTGGTCCTTCGTGGAGTAGTAGAAGCAAGAATCCAATGGAGAGAGAAGGGATGGCTTTTGCTTGCAGGGATGCAGTTAACGGCCAGCGATGTGATGGCAATGGCTGATGGAGAAATTTCTTGGGCCGTGATGTGTGGTGTCATGCAGGGGAGTTGGCAGTTTTTAGTGGTGGAGATGGGTCCCTTGGAGTTGAGTGACTTGAGTCCCACATATGGTGCAACAAGGGAAAATGTCAATGCTTGGTGTTCACTCAAGAGCTTGTGGTGTGGCATCTAGCCATAGTGTAGATCAATGATTGAGAAGAGAGAAATATCAATTTCGCCGTTCAAAGTTTCGTGGTTAGTCCGTGAATACGCAAATCATATACACCCTCCATCCAAAAAAAGATAACTTCTAAGGATGAATTTGGACAAATATTTGTCTAGGTTCATCTCCATAAGTTGATTTTTTATGGTACGGAGGGAAGGGAGTAGGTGGTAATGAGAGTTGTGCTTCTCACACGCCTTACTTTAAGGTTTAAACTTATATCTTTTTTAGAACGGGGAGCTTCCGGCAGGGTTTGCAATTTTGAAACAAAGGTTTTTGCCGGTGGGGGCTAAAAGAACCTAAATTTCAGAATTTTCGGTATTTTTGGTCGGTTCTTTTTAATTTTTTTTATGAACTAGGAAGGTGGCCAGCGCGTATGCGCGGGCACATATATTATTGAAAGGTAAGATTTTTATTGTTTGTTAAAAAAATTATCACATAGATTAAGGGCAAACTAAAGTTCGGATACTGTTATTTTGTAATAATTTAAGGGTTCTATTTTTTTTGTTAAGGTATCTTAAAAGTCCATTCGCAAGCTTTTGAGTGGGAGATGGATTAAGTACTTACGACTTTTGAATCATATTTTTTTCTTAAGTAAATAGATTAAATCGTCTCGTGAAGGTGCATGATATAGTAAGAAAGGGAGGGAAGCATATTCATGGAGAAAAAGAAGAAAGGGAAAAATAAAAAAAAAAGGGTGGGGAAGCGTAGGTACCCACGTACGTAGGTGCGTACCAAAGGTGGAGAGGTGGGACCTCGTAGTATTTAGTTTGTTCTAAGATCAATTTAATCTAATGGTTTATAATATTGGACCCATCGATTCAAGTGAAAATCAAGTAATAGATACTTTGCTTTTTTTCTTAGAATTTCTAATATTTTCTCTAATTTATTAGAGCACCACGTGACATCTTGAGGGCATTTTAAGAAATTTTAGTGGACTTACCACATGTAATTAGAATATTAAGATGTAATATATATATGTATGGGATGTATGTTCATATTCGTTTTAGCTTCGTCCATGTTTATATACATGTAGAGAAAAATTAAATATGTTGCTAGCAAGCCATTAGTTGTTTAATTAATAGCAATTAATTTTGACACCTATTTACAATTGGTCATAGTTGTTCTAACAGATTTATCTTATGACTTTGATTATGCGTTGATCACCAATTTACTTATCACCATGACTCGCATGAAAAAAATATGTACTTTAGGGGATATGACAACTGAAATTGATGAATTATCTGATTTATGTGATAGCTATTTGAGATTATAAACGAATGAATTGACTTCTGAAAAGTTAAAAAGTTGTTTAAGAAAAGCACCATTTAGTAACTTTGAAAGCATGGAGCGTGCAAACGAAAATTCAAAAGATGGAATCAGGGAAAAAATAGGGCCTTAAACTCCCTTATAACACTCTTATCCTAGTAAGAGTTCTGTTGATATTCGTTAATATTGTGCTCACAATTATAACATAATGATTTCTTTCAACTGTACGAACAAATAATACAAAATGCAAATACAACATAACACAATACATTATAATTATTATTTAATCAACTCTCGATTTCAGCTTAAACAGAGTTAAGTGTTCCACGGTACTTAATTCTTCTCTCGCTACATCACATCTTTAATTTTATTTTCATGCTATTAATAACAACGGTAGCACTGCAGCGGTCGTGATCACCCAAGATGCCTCAAACACGACACTCTGTCACATGTGCGAAAGGCAAAGGTGCAGATGTGCATTGTGGAGTGGGCCAAAAAGAGAACTTTAGACATTATTAACAATAGATCCGATGATTTAAATAATGGGTCCACCGGTTTTAGTGTAAATGTAACTTAGTTAATATATATGTGTGTATATATATATATATATATATATATATATATATATATATATATATATATATATATATATATATATATATATATATATATATATATATATATATATATATATATATATATATATATTAAATTGTTAATTTAATGGGTACACAACATTATGGTGATGGTGTAGATTTTATTTTAAAACACTGAATTATTTGAGAATAATAATCCAAAGTAATAAAAAATAGATCCGATGATTTAAATAATGGGTCTATCTGTTTAAGTACATGTATATATTAGTTAATATAGATCTTAAATTGTTTATTTGATAGGTACACAATATAATATTGTGTAAGCTTTATTTTAAAATAGTGCATTATATGAAAATAATAGTATTTAGTAAATTATCTTACATTATTGATTTTAGAGCTAATTAACATATAATATGGTGTAAATTTTATTTTCAAAGTCTGCATAGCTAATTTAGTTACCTGTGTTTATAAAGAGTTATATGATGGTATTTTCTTTTTTTCTAAATTATTATTATTTAAACAAATATATATCAAATTGTATAAATGGAAAAAAGAAGAAAAAAAGGAAAAAAATGGAGGGAGGCGTACGAACAACAGGTCCACATGCATGTACGTACGTGACCTATACCTATGCACGCGGGAGAAAAAGGAGAGGTGGGACCCATATTATTTGGTTTGTTTTAAGATCAATTTTATCTAACGGTGTATAATATTGGACCCACTAATTTAAGTGAAAATCAAGGGTAGATGTTTTGCTTTTTTCTTAGAATTTCTAGGATTTTCTCTAATTTATTAGAGCGCCACGTGGCAACTTGAGAGCGTTTGTAGGAAGTTTAATGGACTTTTAGTATATAATAGATTTTGAATGAATTTGAATAAACTTTGACCAAATTCACAAAAAAATAGAAAAAAAACGGAAATTTCAGGCACGATATGTGCTTGCCGGTGGGGAGCGAAATTATCAAAATTGCAAACACTTGGTTGCGGTTCTAACATAATCAGATTGTTGTGTACAAAATTACTGTGTTTCAAACATAACCTCAGGTGAGAGGAGTGGGTGACGGTGGTAAAAGGCAAACTTGGGGTCATTTTGGTTTGTTGCCCTACCAAATAGTAGCATTTGATAGCTTGAATAGTAATCATGTACGTTTGAATTGGAGCCAAATCGTTGGCTATACCCAAGCTCAGTTTGGTAGCAATCCAAACCTTCTTTTATACTCTAGTTAGATTTGGCATTTTTGGTAGCAATCTAAATCCAAACAAATTGAGAATTCTACCCTCCAACTAGGAGTAATTGATAGTGCCAAAATTTACATGGGTTTTTACACTACCAATGAATTGGTAGTGAATTGGTAGGTAGAGAACCAAACTAGCCCTTAGCATCTGAATATGGTTAATTTACTTAGATGACATGAACCCAATGTAACCCTACCATTTTTTACCTAAATCTCAAAACACATTTTGAGGGTGCTTGATGTTCTTTAGGGAAGTCCTAAACAAGCTACATTTTTCTTTTTTTTCGGGGAAACAAGCTACAAATCTAGATTAGTTACTAGCTAGAGCTACAGGACAAAGTGAAATGTCCCAACATGGAGCATAGATGTTGGAGTGTCAGAGCACCCAGTGACCCACACCAACACCATAATAAATCTCCAAAGGTAAAAAGAGAGAACAGATCATCCAACTGTAGCCGAAGTAGAGTGACCTAGGCCCTGAGTGACTGAGGCAGGGGCCCCGGCTGCCATTTGCAATGGGCCAGCATCGATCTCTTTGCGATTATGGGCCAGCAAAAGCTGCAAGTTCTCACGATAAAGCGAGGGAGTGGGTAGAGCCTGATTGATCCTACGATGCCAGTATGCCACTAATATTCAGAGAGAAGCAGGAAGCACAGATGATGTGGCGGTGCATAATTCTATCTATTAGAATATAAATTCTGATGTTCACGAAAATTATGTATGCACTAGCGTAGCGAGATCAGGATTTATCCTTTGTCCATAGTCTCTTTGAGCATGTTTTAGGAGTGTATTCATTTCATTTTAGCGTGACTAGTGATTTATCGCTATATATATATATATATATATATAGAGAGAGAGAGAGAGAGAGAGAGAGAGAGAGAGTAGGTGGATTCGTTTCAGCGAAGCTAGAGGGATTGATCACTGATCTCCGTATAGTTCAATAAAAAAAATCTGAATCGAAAAACAATCTTCAGAGAGCCATTCGCCGATCTGGATTTCCATCGCAGGACACATGAATGATTGATTGGTTGTTCTCCAGCTTTTCTTTTCTCCTACTACTCCAGTTTCAGAGGTAGTGATATCAGGATCAGATTGCTGATGGCTAGAGCGTTCATAATGGCGAGAGGCTTCATCATCCGACAACAGCTGCTGATGGGAGTAGTAGATGGATTCGCACGTCTTCGACATCACCTCCTCATCGTTGCTGGTCTCCGTCTTCAGATTCAGAAGCAGGGATGGCAGAGTGCACATGCAGAGCTTCAGCTTCTACTGCACCTGATGTCATGGGGAGAACATACTAAAAAACATGCTGTTGGAACCATCTGAGGTCACATTGACTGTAGTGTGGACTGTGGAGCTAGAGTTTCTTCTGGCACAGTCACTGTGTAACTGATCTTACCCAAGTGCAAGACTGACCATACAAGTTCAGAGCACCACACTGCAGACACTACAGAATCACTGTGCTCCAACCACAGTAAATAAACATGCATTTGTTCCCATAGTATGTCAAAATTTGCAATACAGTCAATAGACAACATCACTCGCCATTTCAGATATCTTAGAAATGTTCCCTGATAATTCCAGACTCTTTAAGACAGCATATCCCTGAACCAATAAATACTTAAACTGCAGATAGAATTAGCCGCATAATACATTACAACACCAGAATCACTCAACAGCTGCTATCTCAGAGAATTTGTGAGATAGCTGGCATTAAGCCTTGGAATAGCCGCACTAAACCTAAAAATTCCATGCTAAGCAATGGAAGTACACTAGCGACAGTATGTCAGGCTTCTATCAAGGAAGAAGCCTCATGTCAATCAGCCAAGCTATCAAGAAAGCTTTGCAACTCCCTCAGGCCTTCTGCAGATATACTCCTCTGTACACGAGGCCTTGGAGTTGTTAGGACAGGAGGCGGCCGAGAGTTGAAGCAGATGACAACAACAGAAAGGTTGTCGCCGCTCTTCCTCTTGATGGCCTCATCAACAAGTTCTTTACAACAGGTAACAGGATCATTGTGCTCCTGGAGCTTTCGGCGTGCAAAGTCTACCGCATTTTGGCTGCGGAATACGTCCCAGATCCCATCACAACCGATGATGAGGAATTCATCCTCCTCAGTGAGATTCCTGATCATCACCTCAGGCTCAGCACTAAGAGGTCCAAGACCATCACATGCCTTCATTCCTTCCATGTGCCAGTCTCCTATTGCCCGCGCAACATTAAGCTGCCCATTCAGGTAGCCATCATAAACATAACCACCAGAGGCTTCAATGCGAACCTTCTCTCTGTTGCAAGAAGGCTTGTGATCCCTGGACATTTCAATGGCTTTTCCACGACAACAAAGTACTGCTCTACAATCACCAGCATTTGCTACCAGAAGTGACCTATGAAAAATGGCAAAACGGTTAAGACAAGAAAGTTGGTTATCCCAAGTGGAAGCATAATTCTCTCAGAGATCATAGCAAGACAGAAAGCAGAGACTGAAATAGACAGAAAGGAGAACTACATAATGGACTATAAAAGGGGGCACACAGTCCCATTTTTGGGTACCAAAATTTATACTATATAATTGCTTTCATGAAAGAGAATACTGTAGCATGCAATAGGCTAAAGCACGCTGATATTAACCGTGGCCGACAAGATAGTCAAAATAGAAAGGCTATAGATGCACTTCACACGATTGCAAAGAAACAAAGATCAAGAATCAATGCTGTCTATTCATGAGAGAAATAAGTTTTGAAGCCCCTGTCTGTTCATGCACAATTGAGTGCACTGAAGACTTATAATTTGCACAAGGCCACAGGCAACGAAACAGGAACTGCATGGCCATAACAGGGTGGGGGTGGGGAATGGCTCCTACCATTAATAAGTAATGACAATCATCAAATAGTAGTTAAACAGATATGCTGCCAGGAACTCAGTAGTCAGTACAACACTTTACAGTTTAAGAAGTTAGGCCAATACCTCCCAACCACAAGAGCAGCAAGAGCAGTTGTGCCAGAAGCAAGAGAGGAGTTCACAGAACAAGCATCTGCGAAAGCAGCATCAGTCTGTAAGAACGCTGAGGACAGAGCTTTCTCTATCTCCCTTGGAAAATCCTCATCCTCAACGATAAACCTTGCCAAATTGCTGCACACAAAGTCAGCAGCGTGCTTTCCACCATGCCCATCAAAAACCTAAGACATTAAAATCATATGAAGGGTATATATAAATAAAATGCCTGCCAGGGGCATGAAATTACTCATAAAGGAAAGTTGTTATTGTTAGTCTAGTCATGAAATGGCTAACATATATCGCATACATCAAGAAACAAGTCTGGGCCTTGAATACAGTAGAATAAAAGCATACCCCATAAAATGCGCTCGGACCATCTTCAAAACTTTCAACTCCAAACTCTTTCATGAGGTTATCAGAACAAATAAAGACATCCTCCATTGTGTGCCTTGACCCAATATCAGCCCAACCTCCAGACCTTACAACAGGCATATATGCAACAGCATCCATGTTTTCAAAAGTTTTCTCAGTTCCAGATTTTGTACTGTTTGCAGGACTCCTCACCTGCAAAACCAATGCCAAGCATGACAAAAAAATAATTAACCATACTGCACAGAATCTATGTTGTATGCTCTTTCATTTTGAAGTTGCACTACCATGACCCAAAAAGGGTTTCCAGATTATCTCATACATATATTAACAATGTTGATCCAACAAAAGGCAAAAACAAAAATTGCACTGTCATATACTCCCTCTGTCCCAAATTGTAGAGCACTCTTATTTTTAGAAAAATCAAACTCGGTAACTTTTGACTAATAATTACACTAACAATATCTACACCAAGTATTATGTATGTTATATCATTAGATTCATATTTTAAAACATTTTCATGTGATAATAATTTTATAGTTGTTGATGACATAATATGAAATAAATTAATGATCAAAGTATGTTATTAAAGATTGTGTAAAAAATATATCTATTATAATTTGGGACAGAGGGAATACATTCGGTTCTTCCGAAAGTGAATATCACTCATACTCACTGGCTGATCCATGGCCCAATGGCTGCCTAGGCTCGTCCGTGGATGCCCAATTAAAATGATTTAATTGCAAGGATTGAAGAGAAAATTTTTATAGCAAATACTAACTATAGTTAAGTTTGCCCTACCACATGCCCAAAAGCGGTGCAATTAGTTGTAACTATGAAACAACTATTCTTGTCCCCTCCCATGTGAATTAAGTGTGACATTATAATGGTTCCCTCCTTGCTCAAATAATGTGATCTACTAGAAATTACCAAGCAACATGCAGTGTCAGACAAGTACATAACTACAAATGGACAGGCAAGTGCATATATTTTGTTATGGAAGCATACTATGTGTATCACCATATCTAGCTTCTATTGAAAAAACAATGTGCAGTGTAGATCTAAAGGATCCACTGTTATAATCTAAACAATACCGGAAAGAATGACGAGATTGAAACCAAAATCAGCAAGGCAATGATATCAAGTCAATTACCACTTTTGCCAACCCCTTACTCCCTCCAGTATCAAAATAGTTGACGTTTTAGATCTTGAAGCAAAGTATCTTGGACCTGCTTGCTCCTGCATGCATGCATAAAAATCCAACGCATTGTTTCTAGCGTCGTGTATGTCATTAAACATCACACGCGGGCCGTTGTCTCATCTCCTAATTAATCGCTTGTTGGCTTCTTGGGCTGCTTGCTGGCGCCGTGCTCTCGGCGACCGCTTGCTCGTTGAGAGCGGGTGTGATGACAGTGATGATGTAGCAACCGTTGTGTGCTAAAGCAAGCGCGAGCGAGCCAAAAATTACCAAGATAACGCTATGATTTTTTTTTAAAAAAAATAGCCTCAATAGAACTCGAACCCGGCATGCACAGACGCTAATGATAGGCCCAAACCACTTGGAACAGCACGAGTTTCTGATTTCTATTAGGACAAGACCGTATTTAATATGGGCAAAACAAGGATTAGGCACCCTAATAAATCACTCCTTGGTATGTGAGATTATGTCTAAAAGGTCAAGAATTTTGAAACTGGAAGGAGTACAGAATATCATTTAGAACAGCTTTGCTGTTTTTGACTGTGGACAACTTAAATGGGCAATTACTGTTGAGCAGAGACATCGAAGTACCTTTCAATTTATTTCTTTTCAATGATGTTATGGGTCCATGTAGTCAGGACAAGAGCAAAAAGTACCAAAAGAATTAAGACACTTTCATGACACATACAGAAAATTACCAGTCTGATCCCCTTTCCCCTCACTTTTACAGTGCCCTGAAAAATTGTTGCCTCAATTTTTCAAGGAAGAAATACCTAATGAGTTAGCAAAGTTAAAACATCAAATTCACCACCAAATTCTGCAAAAAAGAATACAGGCCGCCAAAATACACTGATAGTACAAAGCACTAACATAGTTTATGCAAAACATTCTAGGACACTCTGTGTACAGTTTGATAAAACCAACCATTTCATACAACCCAAGGCAATGTTTCCCAATACGCTGCTTCCACATAAACCGCACGGATCCAAACATCTCGCCCCAGGTTGGTGTACTACCCAAGTACAACAAGGATGTACCGGCAATTTCAGAGCCCAAGATTCCTTCTCCTCACTCCCCTCATCCCCGAATTAGACTCCATCGCCCATCACATCATGCCGACATTATCCCCAAATCCTCCACAGCCAAAAAAAAAATATATATATATCACACCTCGCCGCCTTCCCAGCGAAGAACAGAGCAAGCACCCAACCAAACCACACCAAAACCAAGTTTACAACGCCGAGAAAGAGCTAAGATTAGGGCGGGGGTTACTCACGAACGAGGCGTGCCGCGAGAGCCCCGGAAGCTTCCTCCCCGCCGCCCCCGGGATCGGCGGCCTCCCCCCGCCTCCGCCTCCGCCGCCGCCGCCGCCAAGCCTATGCTCTTCCATCGCCGCCGCCGCCGCAGTAGAGAGCCTCGGAATCAGCGGGATGACGACCTCGGATCGAGCGCGGGAGGAGGAGGACTACTAGGGTTAGGGTTCCGATTTGGAGCTGCGTCGTCGCAGCGAACATACTGTGGAGTGTGAACAGTGCGCGTGGTGCGATAAGAGAGGAGAAGGGGAGGTGGCTGCGGAAAAAAAATAGAAAAAAAATAAAATAAAAAGGGGAGGTGAGGGGCATTTCTGTAAATTATTATGCGGTTTAGACTAATCGCGCTCTCTAATCTGGATTAGGATGTGGTGGTTAGTTTTTGTGGGCCGCGTGATCCGGTGTGCGGGTCTCACGCTGTTTTGCTGGGTCGGCGCAAAGCAGTGGACGGGCGGAGGACACGTGATGCGGGACACGTGTCGAGCTGTGAGTGCTGCGAGGGATCAGGGTGCACGTGATGGGAGTTCCGGTAGCACGTTCCGCTAAATCACAAATAGCACTGGTAAATTTTGTAAATCATCCTTAGTTTCATTTGAACTCGTTGGGTTTACCAGGCCCGGTCATTTCAATTTAGTGGTCTGGAGCAAATCTAGAAAAAAGGTCCTTTAATACAACCATAATAATATAACGATATTTCTAATAAATGTAATGCATAAAAACAATTCTTATTAAATGAGTTATATATCTTACCTTAAAATTTTCTTCTAACGTTTACTGATGCGAAGTCATATTCACTATGGCATCAATATCAATTTCATCTAATAATTTCTTCTAAATTAGATACCTCCCGGAACTAAACGGAGAGACTTGCAATCGGCTGCTGGCTGCCGCAGAGCACGACGTCGTCGACGCGTAGCCGCGCATAGGTATCTCTGGCTCGCAGTCGTAGACGTAGCTACGCTGCGTAGGTTAGGTCGCACCATCGGAACAAGACAACGCGGCTGGAAGGGCGACGGAATAGGCGATGAGGCGAACAGCTATGAGTGATCACACGGAAGGAAGCCAAATCGACGGAAATTTTTTCAGGAATGTGTGCCTCTTCCTCTCCTTAGGCTAGTGTGCTTCCTAATTTCTATGGTGGGCTATTATCTACAGCATATATGAGGTTGGGCCAGCTCGTTATAAACTTTGAGCTTGTCTCAGCAAAGCTCGCGAGCTTTAGTTTGGGCTTGAGCTTGACTCGTTTGTGGCTCGAATCCATCTAGGACGAGCCAAGCTTCGAGTTTTTTTTTCTTTTAACACATCCACATCTCTGGGATGCACGCGTGCTGTATTATCTATCCAATTTCTCCAACTCAACTGACAGCAGATAACCCAAACAGTACGGGTTCTTGTACACCATCTACTATGGGCACACATACTTAGCGCATGTATCATCACCACAGGGGTCCTGCCGTCCAGGGCAATTTTACTTCCGCATATGCTGCATCGCAAGTTTGATTCCTTAACTACAGTAACATGCAGAGCAAGCGGTCTGACATGCTGTCAGGATGTCACTGCTAGTACTGACATGTATATTTGGGCAACCGCAAGTGTAAACATGCTCAGAATGGGGTTGTCTATGCGGTAGTGTGTGGACTACCTGAATTTGGTATACAGTATTCTGTGTACACTCATTAGTGCAAAACAGGACATATGTGTGAGGCAGGAACCATCATCTGTGTCGGAGGGAGGCTACGTCACGTATTATTGGTCAGTGATGTGAAAAGTTATCTGTGTCAGGTCAGATACCGTCACCGATAGCAGTTATCTGTGTCGGACCTATATAAAATACCGTCATCATCAATAGATTTAACCCAACAGTACTCGTTGTAGCGATTGAGCATCAACTAATATGTGCAGAAACTGAATTTGCAGGCGGCCTGATCGGGCCACAGATTATCATGCATCAACAGATCACAATTCACGTGAACAGGCCAGTATTTCAGATTAGAGAGGCAGTAGATTTCTTCCCAGCCGTGAGAAAATGCTGGTTATGGACTGCAACCGCTAGCTGCCTAGTTCAATGATCAGTTCGTGCATTCGTGGATTGTTCCCTTTTTGGGTTCAGATTCTGCACTGGCTCTCTTCAGTGGATGAATTTGTCCATGCGCAAAAATGGATTGGTTATTCCCACTGCCAATGATTTCCACAGCCGCAATCACCACCATCTACCTAACCAAGCTCGCAATTTTCCAACCAAAAGAACAACATTCAGCACCACCAAATCGAAAGAAATGGGCAAAAGGAGACATCAAAAGCCTGACAGAAATGACAGATTATTGTGCTCCTATATTTGACCTTGCAATGCATCAATGGACAGAACAAAGTCAACAACAGCAACAACAACGATAACAACCGGTATATCATGTATACATTGCATTTGACATACAACAAAAGTGCTGGCTGTCACAGGAAACCGAACCATCATGAAACAAATTACAGAAAGTAGCTGACAACTTGAAAATTAAAGTACACCGCCGCGGCGGCGTGGCGGCGCCTCCCTTGGATCGATCCTCGCCGCCGTCGTCCAAAAACCAAACCGGGCCGGCCGTGATCCGGCAGCAGGGAGCACACCTGAATTAAAGAGAGAGGATATTTTCGTTCTTGTGGCCTGTACAGTACACACACCAATTTGGCTCATCGATCACTGATCCTACTACGGTATAGGTACATATGCATGGAGGACCTGTACAGCCAAGCCTCTTCCATTGCACACACTTTCAGACGAACTAATTCAGACAGACAGACAGACAGACAGATCAATTGCGGCATTGCATCGTTGCGTGTGGTAGGATCGATTATCTGGATGATCGTCTTGGCGCTGCATCAAAAAATTCAGAATCGAAATGTCATTCACTCATCGATCGTTGCAGTAATTAGTATAGTTGGTAATGTAATGTTATTGGATTATTATAGTGGATTGGATCGCAAGTTCTTACATAAGTTGACGGCCTCGGAGCTCTTCATGAGACGGATCCGCTTGCAGGACTCGACGAACATCCTGTGTTGATTGATCGGATCAGATTTTGCATTTGATTTCGGTGAATTAATCGGCAAGAACTGATTGAGATGTGTACACGCGTTGCTTACTTCCAGGGGACGTCGCCGACGAGCATCCAGTCGCCGTCCTTGTCCTCGTAGGTGGGCACGTACTCGGCGCCGGTGACCAAGTCGACGAGCTTTGTACCCTCGCCGTCGCCGCCGCCGCCGCCGCGGACGGCGAGGCAGGAGGCGAACATGCCGTGGAGCGCGCGGAGGAGGGGCGCGTAGCCGGCGTGCGCCGCGAGGTCCACCTTGCGCAGGTACGGCGCGCCGTCCACGGCCACCTTGACCAGCTTCGCCCTCGCGGAGTCCTCCCGCAGCGCGTTCCGCCTGTACGCCCTCACCGGCGGCCACCCCACCGCCCGCGCCCTGCGCACACGCATCGATCGATCGCCAGGTCAGAAACCCGCGGGAACGTAGGAATCTCCATAAAGAGAGCATAAGCTATACGTACTTTGGGGAAGGCGGCTTGGCGTCGGCGTGGTCGGCGTGGGCGGCGCGCTTGCGTTCGGGGTCGGCGGTGGAGGAGGAGGAGGAGGAGGAGCCGGGGAGGGCGAGGGTGAGGGCGGTGTCGTCGTAGTCGAGGCCCGAGACGGGCGGGGACGAGTCGGCGCCGGAGCTCGTCGACATCGGTACCGGCGGCGGCGGCGCACCGTGGCGGTTGCTGCTGCTTCGGCGGCGGGATGGATCGGCTGCGGGGTCGCTGTCGAGTGGCGCGTCGAGTTTGCGGAGACGAGGGGTGTGGTGGTGGGTGGTGGTGGCCGCGCGGATGCTGCCTATAAAGATGCGCGCGGTCGGGGGGTGGGGGTGGGGCCCACCGCGCGCTACCTGCTGTGCTGCCTCGTCCTCGGTTCGGCGCGCGCCGCGCGCGTGTGGGCGGTTTTTGGTTTAAGGTCCTCGTGGGTGCGGAGAATTCCACAGTACTCCTTTCGTCCCATAAAACCAAACATATTTTGGCAAAAAAAAAAAAAATCCCTACATGACACATTGGACATATGAATACACATTTGAAGTATTAAACATAGGCCATGTTTAGTTGTTTTGGTAAAAAAAATTGACGTATACAGACACACATTTGAAGTATTAAACGTAAACTAATAACAAAACAAAGTACAAATTTCGCCTGTAAACTGCGAGACGAATCTATTAAGTCTAATTAATCCATCATTAACAAATATTTACTGTAGCACCACATTGTCAAATCATGGCGTAATTAAGCTCAAAAGATTCGTCTCGTAATTTACATGCAAACTGTACAATTGTTTTTTTCGTCCACATTTAATGCTCCATGCATATATCCAAACATTTGATGTGACGGAAAAATTGGAAGTTTGAAGGGAACTAAACATAGCCATAGTCTAATAACAAAACAAATTACAGATCCTGCCAGGAAACTGCGAGACGAATTTATTAAGCCTAATTAATCCGTCATTAGCAAATGTTTACTGTAGCACCATATTGTCAAATCATGGCGTAATTAGGCTTAAAAGATTCATCTCGTAATTTCCTAACGAACCATGTAATTATTTTTTGTCTACATTTAATACTCCATATATGTGTCCAAACATTTAATGTGACAGCGTGAAAATTTTTGTTTGGGAACTAAACAGGCCCTAAGACAGAGTGCTTGCTGCTTAAAAATTTTGTCAGCTCTCTACATCAGTGGTCAGCGTAAAAGATTCAGAATTTACCATGGTTTCCGTTAGCATGTTTTTTAAACTATAAATAAACAGTGTGTTTCGTGCGAAAACTTTCTATATAGAAGTTGTTTTAAAATATCAAATATATACATTTGTCAAGTTTGTAATAATTAAAAATTAATTAGTCGTGTGCTAATGATTTTCTCGTTTTACGTGCGCTAACTTAATCTTCATCTTCACCAGTTTCAAACACCATCTTAGTGAGCAACGTATGTGAGAGAATTCCCATTTTTTGCGTGCTCACATTTCGAGCCGCAGAACACTGTATTTTTTTATAAAAAATGTTTCTATAATAGAGTTGTTTAAAAATCATATTAATCTATTTTTACGATTAAAATAATTAATACTTAATTACTCATGTAGTAATGGTTCAACCAGTAGTGTAGTCAAGTTTTACAATCTTAAATCACTATGTAAGTATTTTATTTAAAATTATACCGATAGATTTCTCGTGTATTCATTTTCAATTAATTTTCTATATGTATGATTGAAAAAAAAAATCAAACATTTGCATTATAAATAGTGTGACGGTTAAGTACTACCTGAGCCATTTTGCCTAACCATTCGAGCTAGAGATGGGCAATGCATTGGTGCATGACACTGCATAAACATTACTACAACTATAATAATCAAATCAAATCATGCTGCTTGTATATATAGGCCGAGTTTAGTTCCAAATTTTTTTTCTAACTTTCAATTTTTTCATCACATCAAAATTTTTCTACACACACAAACTTTTAATTTTCCGTCACATCGTTCTAATTTCAACCAAACTTCCAATTTTTGTACGTACTAAACACACCCATATATGAAATTGCAAATACAGAAACTCAGAGGGGGTACAACGGAAAACCCAGGAACAAACAAGGCTGCAGTACAAGAGAAGACAAAGGACAGGGATCGACGACGAGATCCCCTACCCAGCGCTCCCCTGCCACCTCAATCCCCCACCCACTGACAAGTGACCCGCACCATCACGTGGGCCCCACTTGTCTGTCACTAGAGGTAGGCACCCGGCGGGTCGCGGCGTGGTGCGGGAGGACGCGGGGTTGGGGGGCAGTTGGCATGTCGGCGCGCTGTCCCTCTTTGCTCGCCTTTTGACGACAACCCAACCCCGATCGATGATGCCTCTCCCTTTCGTCCTCTCCTTCCTTCACCGGCGACGGCGACCGGCGAGTCGCCGGCGGCCGGAGCAATCATCACGCCGTCGCTGACAACCCCCATGCTGGTTATGATCTCCTTCTCCTAGCTACTAGCTACCTTTCCTTTTCATTGCCCATCCGATCCATTAATTTGCTGTATAACCCCATGGTACAACCGTACAAGATGTCAAGATGTTGAAGAACTGCAAGATTGCTAGTAGCTCTAGTTACAAGTTACAACTCATCGATGAGCACATGATTTATTGTGCATTACCGCTGTAGATGCGAAATGCACCGTGTGTTAACGCACTGATTGATAGTATATATATTGATGGCAATGCATGCACTTATGAAGTTCTGATGTGTGTAATGTTAAGTTTCACACAAATGAGAAGCCCCATTCCTGAAAAACGTCCATGATCATGCACCTTTCTGTTGGAATCTTCCCACGAAATCAATCAAACCCTAACCCCTGTAGGCCTCACCATTTTTTAAAACCTTTGAAGCTTCTTCCAACACATCCAGCCCATCCAGCCAATCAATGGCATTCCGGCAAAGGCTAGCGCTATACATAGCTAGCTATAGTGTAGTACTGCCTGCGCGGAAACCCTAGATAGTGGGCACGAGGAAATGTCCGATGCATGAATCACTGCTCGATCTCTCTCAAAACCCTAATAGAAGATTAACAGAAGAAAGAGAGATTATAAACTAATTAAGCTGCTGCGTGTGTGGGCAAGAAGACGATAATGGAGGAGATCGAGGATGGGTTTAGGGGATCATGGGGAGATTTGACCGGCAATAAACTAAGGCCAAAGCGCAGCGTTTTTGGCCGAAAGCGTAGCTAAGCATCATTCGGAGCCTCTGCCTCCCCATTACTTTAGCAGATTACGCAGATGCTTATCGATATGCTTGTCGGGTAAAACCACGACGTACGACGTCGACCCTGACGTTCTGATTTCTAATTAACGTCGCTTAGAGCAAATTTAATTGTATAGCCCACTGCTAACTCTAAATCATTTATAACCAATGTAATAGTCAATTCATACAATAGTTACTCACTATACTATTATCTGGTCCCACTTGTCATACACACATTACGTCTTGGAGTCTATGCTGCAGTTGACTACAGATCTGTAGCCCGTTACTATTCTCTCTCTTCCTTTATCTCTTTAAAATATGTTTATAGCTGGCTTATAGCCTCCTATTGTACCTGCTACTAATTAATTAAGCAAGTAGGAAAGTAGCTAGTTAATTAATTTAAGTGCCAAGGAAAGTGATATTTGGTTTCCTCGACGCTCTATTGTTTCTTCTCTTCTACTATCATGTAGTCATCATGTGTTTTTAGGTGTGAGATAGATGGATTCAAAGATATAAAGCTATAGCTAGCGCGCTTTACACATGAATACATGATAATTTCTTTTTGTTGGTTGTCTTCGAATTGTAGCATGCATGCATATAATTTGGTGTATGTTCAAGCTATATAGCACAGGAATGCCTTGAGAGTTAGGTGTACATGTTTGAGATAATACATCACATAAAATTGTTTGTTAGTGTGATCACTGATCACACACCCTCCTCGATCATACTGATGGGGGCTGTCAATGATAGCAATAGTGTTGTTAGCATATATACTCCATATAACACCAGAAATAATGATAGGCACTCTAGGGACATGCGAATCTGCGGCATTAGTGCATGACAATATGTACTTCTTCTTCTTTTTTTTCTTTTTTTTTTGCTGTGATCAATAATACGGGTTGCGAGAATAGGACCTCTTCCCTTAACAAACCTCCAATTAACAACAGGCAAGCTACCGGTTGTCGTTATAACTGTACCCTGTCAATCGATCATATCTTGTGAGCTAACTATAGGTCTCAACTTAATTCCTGTGGCAACAAAGAATAATCTTACTACTATTCCGGAGTATCGATCATGTAGTGATATTATGCGATGTGCACAATGATTAGGCTCCGTTTAGTTTCCAACAAGTTTTTCCCAAAAACATCATATCGAATCTTTAGATTCATACATGGAGCATTAAATATAGATAAAAATAAAAACTAATTGCACAATTAGAGGGGAAATCGTTAGACGAATCTTTTGAGACTAATTAGTCCATAATTAGTCATAATTGCTACAGTAACCTATATGTGCTAATGACGGATTAATTAGGCTCAAAAGATTCGTCTCACGGTTTCCAGGCGAGTTATGAAATTAATTTTTCCATTCGTGTCTAAAAACCCCTTCTAATATCTGGTTAAACGTTCGATATAACATCTAAAAATTTTCTTTTCGCGAACTAAACATGCCTTTGGTAGTTATTCAGTAGGTACTACTAGCTAGTATCTATATCTAGCCTGCTGCTAGCTAGGCATAACCAATCAAACATATTAGTATACTCCCTCTGTCCAATAAAAAAGCAACTCCTAACTTCCCAATATAAAATTAAAGAGGTAGATAAATAACCAAAATATCCCTTATTAATAGCATATTAGTATTGGTCGATAGGTAGATAAGTGGTATTGAAGGAATAAAATTTTTCGATTTGCTAACCAAGAGTGGATGAGAAAGGTAGAAGTTGATTTATTTTAGGACAAAGTTCGAATTACAGGAGTTGATTTATTTTGGGACGGAGGGAGTATGTTGCAAACAAACGTCCTAATTAGTCACCAATCAAATTAAGATGCCTCATTTATTAATGTAGAATTTAGCTCTTGCAACATTATGGTACCCCTGTTTTAATTTTTTTTTCTTTTAATTTCCAGGAGGCCATGATATTTTGATATACTTATTCTCATTACAACAGAAACTAATAAGAGGGAATTGTCAGTTAGAACTTGGATCAATATATATATAATGGAGCTTGGAAGAGATTTCTCCATGCATGTATGCAAAGTTCTGTTAGCATCCAAGAAATGATTGTTTGCTGATTCTGCATTAGAGAAAGTATCCTTGTGTTCTTTTCTACTGCTAACCATCTCTTGTCTCACATGCACAACAGACAATGGAACATGGGGCTAAATTTATATTATAAGCACATCGATCTC
Organism: Oryza sativa Japonica Group; assembly: GCF_034140825.1. Classification (NCBI taxonomy): domain Eukaryota; kingdom Viridiplantae; phylum Streptophyta; class Magnoliopsida; order Poales; family Poaceae; genus Oryza; species Oryza sativa. The sequence goes on along the minus strand of NC_089040.1, from coordinate 24,348,405 downwards.
TGCCTGCCGAGATCTAAAGTATATCACAAATATATAATCGGTAATCCCCATACTAAAATACAGAGTACCGGCCGTTATTAGATTCTTGTACACATGCTCAGTCCAAGTATATATCCAAGCAAGATGCTGCGAGCAAAATAATTAGGGCAAGGACTAATTAAGGAGATCTAGCAACCATACTATCATTGAGTAATTGTATTCTTATATAATAGGTTCATGTTAGGAGAATAAAAGCACTATTTGACCAGCATTCACATATTCGTTTCTACAGGTTATTAATAAAATTGTTATTGCCATTGTTATTATTTGGTTGGGGAATAAAAAAAAGTTATTGTTTGTGAAAGGACACTATAAAAGGCCATTGTTTAAGACACCACACTTTTACTTTTACCGGCGGATATATATCAGAGGGTTTCCGGTCACGAACTACAGGCAAAAATCACTTTCATTTAAGAGGTCCCCTTGCAGTGAAAATTGATTTTTCGTTGGCGACTGTTAAAGAGGACTGCCTAAAAAAATCACCATACTCCCTCCGTTTCATATTATAAGTCGTTTTGATTTTTTTAATAGTCAAACTTCTTTTAAGTTTGATCAAGTTTATTTTTTAAAAAAATTAGCAACATATAATACCAAATTAGTTTCATTAAAACTAATATTTAATATATTTTGACAATACGTTTGGTTTATGTTCAAAATGTTGCTATATTTTTCTATTCTTGGTCAAGCTTAAAAAAGTTTAACTAGAAACAAAGTAAAAAAGACTTATAATATGAAACGGAGGTAGTATTAAATAGCGACTTCTCCCCATACCTCTCAGCCAGATATATCTTCTCAACTCCTCCTCATCTTAGTCATTGATCCCTCCCGCCTTGAGGTGCGACGGTGATGGCAACGGCGACCGCGTCAACGACAGCGCTGGCGATGGGAGGCGGATCCGGTGGCGGGATGGGAGGAGGCCAATGGCCGGCGGTGGCGCAACAGAGGGAGCAGCGGCGGTGACCCTGCCCTCCCCTCTCCCAGATCCGATGGCAGGATGGGAGGAGGCCGGCGGCGGCGGTAGCATCAATACAGGGAGCGACAGCGGCAGCTTTACAATCCCCTCTCGTCCCAGATCCAGCCTCCAGGTGCATGCTCTTGGCAACAGTGGCTCCCTCTAGCCTCGAGGTGCTCTCGGCGACAGCGATGGGAGGCGGATCCGATGGTGGGATGGGAGGAGACTGGTGATGGCAGAAGCAAAAGAGGGGGCACTGGCAACGGCTTCCCACTCCCCTCCCCTCTCCTCTCCAAAATCAGGGGTGGTGGTCGCGGCTATAGTAGAGGGGGTGGCTCTGGTGGCGGCTCGTCCACGGTGGCTGTCTAGGGTTCTTGTAAATTGAAGGGGGCTATGCTTGGGAGCTAGGGTTGAAGTGGTGAATTTTTATGTGTTTGTTCTTCCCTTTTGCAGATCCATTTGATGTAGTGACAATGTAAACGATTTGATTTGTATTTTTTGTTTGTTATGTGGAAATGGGTAGCTGCATGCATATGGTATTTTTATTTTATTACCAAAATTCATCTATGTTGGTGGACCTGTAAAAAGTCAAACTTCCATAGATGGCCAGCTTAACCTAGCTCCTTGCGAAAACCATTTCCGCTGGCGGCTAGGCAAGGTTACCTGCTAGTGAAAATGGTGCATTTTCATTGGTTATTGATCATTGACGGCAGCGCTGGCCACCGTAGAAAACACAAGGCTGTTAGGAAAAATCCATTTAGTAATAGTGGGATAAATATCCTCATTAATTTATATGTACACTTGTTGCCACCTCCCATATTTTAGCATCAACCGCACAGTCCCCTTTCATCAAATTAAATCAAAAAAATAATTTACGAATAATAATGGTCATTATGTCGCTAGCTATAAGTAATGTTGTCATCATAAAAGTATATGCTGGTTATAAGTTACTCCGTAACATAGAAGCATGTCAGCAAATCAAGCTTGGCTCATTCTTACGAAGAAAATGGGCTGAATGTTCCCTCTAGCTCATTGAGGCCTAATGCCCATGTACGGCAGCAGATTTGTGGACTGCTACCAGCAGATCTATGGAGCTTGTGTACAGAGATTAGGGATGAAAACGGAGCGGATAGTTTCTGTCCGCTCCGGGGAAAAACGAATACGGATACCTTTCGGATCGGATAATTCGGATACAGATACGAATATGGCATCGGAGTTTCCATCGGATACGGATAATAATTCGGTGAACATTACTATTCGGATATCCGCAGAAGCCATGAGACATACCCCGTTTCTTTATAACTCTATGACCTTTAAAATACATTTTTAGATTTTAATAGTGGTTTATCTCTTAACACTAGTCCACACTATTAATATTATTTAAATTTTTAAAAATATTTATAAATTATACTACATTTAATATAAAGTGAGCTAATTATATACTCCATCCGTATTTTAATGTATGACGCCGTTGACTTTTCGACCAACGTTTGACCATTCGTTTTATTCAAATTTTTGTGCAAATATCAAAATATTTATGTCATGCTTAAAGAATATTTGATGACGAATCAATCCACAATAAAATAAATGATAATTACATAAATTTTTTGAATAAGACGAATGGTCAAACGTTGAACAAAAAGTCAACGGCGTCATATATTTAAATTTGGAGGTTGTACGTTGATATTTATTTTTATTAGAAGTTAAGTTGGTTTTCGTGTTCTGAGAAAAAATTGTTTTCGTATTCATGTCTGGTCATATTTGATTCTTATTCCGTATTCAAGCTATCTGTATTTGTTTCCGTATACGGTAAATATAAAAACGAATATTATATGAGCATTATCCGTCCATATCCACTCCGTTTTTATCCCTAACAGAGATAAAAGTAATTTGCTTTCACGCTATACAAACTTGTATGGCGGGTGTAAATTGGTACACCAATTTGCAAATTTTGCACTTCGTTATAACAACTTGGTCGGTCCGTATAAGGGCTTGTTTAGTTTTCAAATAAAAATTTTTCATCCTGTCACATCGAATATTTGACACAGGCATAGAGTATTAAATATAGAAAAAAACTAATTACACGGATTGCGTGTAAATTGCGAGATGAATCTTTTAAGCCTAATTGCTCTATGATTTGACAATATGGTGCTACAGTAAATATTTGCTAACGATGTATTAATTAGGCTTAATAAAATCGTCTCGCAGTTTCCAGGTAGAATCTGTAATTTGTTTTGTTATTAGCTAGTCTACGTTTAATACTTTAAATATGTGTCCGTATATCCCATGTAACCACGCGTTTAGGCCCTAGTTCTAAGATCAAAACAGTCCGTATGCCTCGATCCTAGCGACGCGACAGCTTCCCGGCACCAAAGGTGGCTCGCCACAATTCTCGGCGGTGGCTACAAACAGCGGCGGAGCGGACTCTCCAACGCAGGCGCAACGACTTGTCGGTGGTGCGCAATGGCGGAGCAGCCTCTCTGGCGATGTCGACGATGGCAAATCTCAGGTAATGTCGACGGCAGTGGCCCTTTCGATATCTGGACGTCAGGGGCAATGAGGTCTCACGTCCTCGGTTGTCCTCGTCGTAGTGACGTGCGTTCGTAAGAGGCGGTTGGGACCTCAATCCCTCCACACGGAAAACGGAGCGGTTTATTATCGTGTGATTATTAAGTACTCCTTCCGTCCCAAAATAAGTACAGTTTTACACTATTTATGTTCAATGTTTGACCGTTCGTCTTATTTGTAAATTTTTTATGATTTGTATTTTTATTGCTATTAGATGATAAAACATGAATAGTACTTTATGTGTGACTAAATATTTTTAAATTTTTTATAAATTTTTCAAATAAGACGGACGGTCAAACGTTGGGCACGAATATCCACGGCTGCACTTATTTTGGAACGGAGGTAGTATTAACTATTTTTTTAAAAAAATAGATTAATATGATTTTTTAAGCAACTTTCGACTTTTTTAAAAAAACACAACGTTTAACTGTGTGCGCGTAGAAAACAAAAGAAGGAGTTGGGAGCTGGGAGATCCGAACACACCCAGAAATGGCATGTCTCTAGGGCAAATTTTCTCATTTTTGTTGTTTGAATTCAAACTCTGCTTTTGGTCGATTTTGAAATATTTCGGAAATTTCGTAATTTTGCTGGCCCTCAAACATTTTCCTCTTTTTCAATAGATTGAACCCTGGATAAAGTGAAGAAATAATGTACAAATTAATTACTAGTTTAGTTTCAGGTTATAAGACTTTCTAGCATTGCCCATATATATATATATATATATATATATATATATACATACATATATAAATATATATATATATATATATATATATATATGTATGTATGTATGTATGTATGAAACGGAGGAAGTAATCTTACGAGGTAATTAATTAGAACCTGAGCTGCAAAAATCACAATGAGCTGAAAAATATGTTCATTTTATGTCTCGTGTGGAAGTCAACGAATAAATTTTAGCAAGTGTAGCAACACGATTTTGCTACGGAACCGCCTATGCATCACTCGGATGATAAAAAATCACCTAGATTTTTTCTTTCTTTGGATTTGCATCCAACGGACTATAAAATAAAATGACTAATATAAATTTACTTACACAATATTTTTATCAAAATTACAATGCACTTACATATCATATCAACTAAATTTACATATGTAATTTTAGTTATATAGGACTGTAATTTTATATTTGAAATAAAATAACTAATACAAATTTACTTACACAATATTTTTATTAAAATTACAGTGCACTTACATATCATATTAACTAAATTTACATGTGTAATTTTAGTTATATAGGATTGTAATTTTATATTTGAAATAAAATAACTAATACAAATTTACTTACACAATATTTTTATCAAAATTACAGTACACTTACATGTCATCAACTAAATTTACATATGTAATTTTAGTTATATAGGACTGTAATTTTATATTTTAAATAAAATAACTAATACAAATTTACTTACATAACATTTTTATCAAAATTACAGTGCACTTACATGTCATGTCAACTAAATTTACATATGTAATTTTAGTTATATAGGACTGTAATTTTATATTTTAGTTTCAAATGTCTTAATGTTTTAACCGTTAAAGAAATAGAAAAGAACCAGGCGTAAGCATCCAACGCACTGCCTTATCCATGCATGCAGCCCCACCAATTCTTGCATAAATCTTGGCCCACATATGGTGCGACTAAAAAAACGTGAAATGCCTAAGAAAAAATCACACGACAGACGTGTAGCCTCTCTCCCCTTCACGCCCGGCGGCTGGGGATGCCGCTCGGCGGCGACGGTGGTGCCCAGATCTGCCATGGCTGGCCGGATCTGGGGGAGTGGCAGTCGGCGGCGGGGAATGAAGGTGGCGGCGGTGGACGATGCGATGTGGGAGGTGGCGGCTGGGGACGCCGCTCGACGGTGGCGGCGCCCAGATCCGTGCGGTGCTAGTCGGATCTGGGGGAGCGGCAGCCGGCGGCGGGGAAGGAAGGTGGCGGTGGTAGACGACGTGGCTGTGCCGGAGTTGGCGGCGGCGGCTGGTGGCGACTGCAGCTAGATGGCGTCCGCGTCGGTGACTGCGGCTGCCGACGGCGGCTGGCTGCTGGTGAGGAGGCGGCTGGTGGCGAGGCGGCGGCTGCTATGATGACTGCTGAGGCAGTGACGGTGGTGGCGGCTACTGATGCACTGGCTGGTGACGAGGCGGCGGCTGGCGAGCTGTGGTGGCAGCCGGATGGCTGCTGTGGTGGCAGCTGGCGAGGCAGCGTCGCGGCGGTGGCGGCCGTGTCTGGCGGAGGCGACTGGCGACGGTGGTGGATGCGGCGGCGGGGAAGGCGCGGAGAAGCAGGCATGGCGGCGGGGAAGGATGCGGCGACGGGGGTACGAACGCGGTGTCGTCGACCGGAAACGGGCGATGATGGCTGCGAAAGGACGGCAGTGGTGGCGGCGGCGGTGGAAGGAGGCATGGCGGCCTCAGACGGCTAGTCGAGGGCGTGGCAGACGGCTGCATTTGGCCGACGCGGCAACGGTTGGAGGAGGGTCGGAGACCGGCTTGGCGCAGAGAGGCGCAGCCGATGGCAGCGGAGGCCGGCTCGGCGTGAGAGGCGCGGGCGGCGGAGATGGAGGCCGTCTTGGCGCGAGAGGCGCGGCCGGCGGTAAAGGAGGCGTCCTTGGTGCGAGGAGGAGCTGCCGGTGGATGTGGCGCGGTCTTCGGCGCACGAAGGCTGGCCGGCGGGGGGCGCCGGTGCAGTGGTCCCACATGTCAGCAGAGGTTGAGTGGTGGTGGAGCATCGGTGCTTCAGCCATGGATTCGTAGGTGGTGAGCAGTGGGTGAAAACCTAGCATGGCCTTGGCCTGACTGACAACGATGGTTAATTCCCCCTCCTGAGGGCGTTGTCGTGTTGTCTCATCCCTCACGGGTGGTTGCCGGGTGAAAACCCAGTCTTGGCTCCTTTGAGCCCCGACGGACGGTGGCGGCTGTTTTCCGTCGCTTCTCTTCTTGAAGACGTTGTTTTGGTATCCCCTAGCCGAAGCCTCTCGATCGGTGCAAGCATGCTCTAGGAGTTGGCTTTGCATTGGTTCTGAGGGTGTTCTTTTGGGCAATCTCGTCTATATTCCTTTGTCGTCTAGCGGCGGTCGGTCACGCTTAGCGGCGGCCAGTCCGGTGTTAACCTTCTCCCGGTTTTGTGTGTTGACGCTGTCGGTGTGTGGGTGGCGGTATATTTTTTTTCTTTTTCCTGGTTACGACCCTCTAGGGTTGTAATCTTGTAATTTTTTCCTGCCCTATCAATAGAACTTCGCACCTTCTTGTGTGAGTCGTTAAAAAAATGTCAGAATCGGTAGCATCTCTTCGGAAACGGCCGGTAATAGATTATATTTATCATTTAAACTACTCAGTACCGATATTAATACGATGAAAAAGAAATTAGAAAAAATAAAATTTAAAAATAGATAAAAACGGTATGGTCGGAAATAGTACCCCTTATACGGAAACGGCGGTCAGTTGATCGGGAATTTCCGTGACCGAGGGAAAAGGTCCACTTTATATCTCTCATGTAATGGTGGACGTACCTTATTTTTCAAATCAAGAGCAAATATAATTCCAAGGCAATATCGAGACTATTTTAGACTAACGTGACGTACTGACGTACTGACTAGATTTTAGATTTCTGTCCCACGTAACATTTATGCGGCACATACAGTAAGAATATACCACCTCCGTTTTTTAATAGATGACGCCGTTGACTTTTTCTCACATATTTGACCCTTCGTCTTATTCAAAAAATTTACGTAATTATAATTTATTTTGTTATGAGTTGTTTTATCATTCATAATACTTTAAGTGTGATTTATATCTTATACATTTGCATAAAATTTTTGAATAAGACGAATAATTAAATATGTAAGAAAAAGTCAACGGCGTCATCTATTAAAAAACAGAGGGAGTAAGATAAAATACAGTGGTGTTTGCATAAAAATTAAAAAAAAATGCAGGGGGGCCACGTCATCACCCCCTTGATATCTCTGCCCTCTCTCCTTCCTAAGCCTACCTCCACACGCTGTCCTTGGGCTTTCCTTTCCTGCGCCAATACCCACGTTTGCCAGCTCCCACGATCCCCATCCTCCTCGTCCTTGTCTTTGACATTGTTGGATGTATCCACCTCGTTCTCGTTGGCCATGCCGTCATCGGCCTGGTCTACATGGGTCGTCCTTGCGCGTCTCGCCCTGCCTGCCTGCTTCCGCTACACCCTCCTCCTCACCCTTGTAAACACTAGCGACAACGTCCAAGCTCCCACGATGCCCTACTCCTCTCCCTCTTCTTTGATGCTACCAACCGCATCCGCCTCAACCTCGCCAGTCGCTATCCTCGGCATGCGTCCACACCGTCCCCACGCCTCAGCCACTAACAGAGCGGAGAGAGAGGTTTTTTTCTTGACTGACATGTGGGTACACAATTTTAAATCTTTTTTCTAGAATTACAACTAAGTGTGGGTCCCACTACATATGTTTTTTTTTCCATTGACTGAAATTTCACGTAAGGCCATGTCGGACGAAGACTAGGCCAATGTGCCACGTAGGATAAAACCACCATCCAAAACTGTTGTGACTTGATTTACACTGTTTTTCTAGTTGAAAAACGTCCTATATCTGATTTTGCGGTTGAGGGACGCACTCGACCATAGATGGGGGACTTGGAGTGAACTTTTTCCTCATTGAAGAGGGCGTGCTGGAATGTCATAGACAATCAGGCCGTGACAGGCTAGCACGGCCCATTAGGCACGAAGAATGGGCCAGACCGTGCCAACCCGGCATGGCCCGACTCCCATCAGAACTAAAAAATCAACTGCCGATGCATGATCAAGCCGTACGTGTGCAAATTAAACCTGGTCAATATATTAACTGTGGCTTCATCGGTCATCCAAGGTTAGGAGGACAGTAGCCACTATGGACTGGTTTGGTTCGTGGCCTAAATTGGTCTTACCAATATTTATCAATTTTAATAGTGTTTAGTGTCTATTTGGTTAGAAACTAAATTTTGGCATGCCTAAAGAAATAGGCCATTTCATTAGTGAAATTAGGCTGTTTTGGCTTCAATCCAAAAATAACTTTACCTTGCCAAGATTAGCTATGCCAAAACTTACCAAAATTTGACATTAACAAAAATTGGTAAGGTCAATTTAGGTCACAAAGCAAACTAGCCCTATGAGTCGCCAGAGTGAGCACGAGCCTCTCCTCTCTTCTCCCTCTCTCGTAGAAACACCTACCCATGCAAAGCCGTTCCATCGGTCACTACTAGCTATCGCCACCGTCACCGCTTGCTTCCTCCTACTCGCCGCCCCCACGACCCAGATCAACATTTGCGAGAGCTCCCTGAGGCCTTGTTCGGTTACACAAGAATTCAATCCGGGCCGGAAATGACAAGTATAGTAAGAAATTTATGATAGATACAACAAGACACCGGGATTTATTCCGAGCCGGGAACTATTTTACTTATGATAGGGACAATAAGAGATCGGGAATCAATCTACTAGTCAAGAAGTGTGGAACTAATCCGGATGTTTTGTTGTACCTAATATGAGTAAATTGGTTCTCGACCCGGAATAAATCCCGGTCTTTTGTTGTGCCTATTATAAATTTCTTGTTATACCTTATCATTCTCGGCCCGGAATGAATCCTTGTGTAACCGAACAAGGCCTAACCAAGCCACGATTGAGAATATTAACTAACTTAAAAGTGAGGGGAGTCATCGTCACAGGCTGGGCCGTCTCGACCACGACGTAGGCGAGCTCCATCCCAAGAGTGGAGGTTCACTCCCGATGTGCCTCATCCTCGCACTAGAGGTAGGGAGAGGTAAGTGTATGGATGGATGTGCCGGAGTTGATGTGTATAGATTAAGTGTGTTAAACAATAGAGATGCTGCTGCTTACGTTACTGCATAACTGATTCGTTTCCGATGCTGTATAGGTGTTTTCCTTGTGTATGTAGAATCTGTATAGGTTATGTAACATCCTGAAAATTCAAGACAATGAAAATCACGAAAATTTCGAACTTTTTAAAACTTTTGCATCATGCTGGTTGTTATGATTGCTATTGCTTGCCAAACCGTAAATGATCACCAAGAAAATAAAGAAAAGAACTACATTTAAGCAATAGATATGATTTACGGGAATATATTTAATCCTACAAATAATTATGCACAAGATATTAAAATCAAATAAAAGAAAAAGTTATTATTAACCTATTTTATCAAATATTAAAATATTTAAATAATGTAGGTGGGTGCCATAATAGGTGTACACATGAAATGATGATCATTCAAATAAACTGAGCTCTCTGTATATATAATAGAATTACGGGAGTATTTAATTCGATATGTAGATCGATATTGCACCAAGTTCCTAATTGCATTTAGGGATTGAAATTTGATATATTAAACCTCTCCATATAAAATAAACTAACATATAAATAAATTGAGCTAATGTGCTATTGTGTTAATAACGGTCTCATTAGAAAATTATAGAATCTTTAATAAACCTTAAATATTGGACAATATTAAATTTTGGGCAAATTCACATTTGAACACTTAATATGGTCACCCAAATGCTAAGGAGTAAATACAAATTAAAATAAAGATTAGGTGTGGATAGAAATAAATAAAATATTATCGCGACCATATTTGGATCAATTAAATTTAAGTACGATGGAATAAGAATTAACCCTAATTAAAACTCAAATAAATTATATAAAAATAAAATATGAGTAATATTAATCTAGGGTGAATCCATTGGTTAGAATAACACAAATATTGAGTAAACTTCATTTATGCAAGATTTAGAAATTATAGAATTAAATTTATATGGGAAATAAACTAAAATCGGGTTAAATAGAAAATGGCACTGTTCATTGCACTCTAGGTGCTCGACGTGGTCCCCTAACCCAGCCCTCCTCTTTCCCCCTCTCTCTGCCGCCTGCCGTCGCCGTCTCTGCCTCGCGCCGCGCGCCGCCGCTGCCATGCGCCCCACGCCGCGCGTTGCGTCCGTCATGTCGCCGTCGTCTCGAGCCCCGCGCCGCCCTGTCGCCATCGCCGCGCGCCGAGCCCCGTGCCGCGCCGCGCCATCGCCGTCGCTGCCGCGTCGCCATCACCGTTGTTGTCGCGTCATCGCACCCCGCGCTGCGCCGCCCGCTGTCGCGTCGCCACTGCCGCCCGTCGCGTCACCTTGTGCCCCGTGCCGCCGCTGCCGCGCTGTCGCCGTCTCGTCGCGCCATCGCCATTCCATCACCTTGAGCCCCGAGTCGCCATCGCCGTCGCCATCGTGCCGCGCCGCACGCCGTCGCCGTCGCGTCGCCATCGCCGTGCGCCGCGAGCCGTCGCCCTCGCGCTGCCGCGCCTTCGAAGCCCCGAGCCCCGTGCTGCCGCGCGCCGTCCCGCGCGGCCATCGCGTCGCCGCCCGCGCGTCGCCGTCGTCCCGAGCCCCGTGCGCCGCTGTCGCGTCGCCATTAAGCCGCCGCCCTTTCCCCTCTCCTTCTCCCCCTCTTCCCTATAAATACCCCACCCCCTCTCCACTTTCCCCCACTCCATTTCCCTCCTCCTCCCCTCTTCCCTCTCCACCGCACCGCCGCTCTCGTGCCACTGCGCTGCCGCCCTCGTGCCGCCGCGCTGCCGCCCTCGGTGCCGCCACACCGCGCCGTGTGCTGTGCCGAGCGTCGCCTCGCCTTGCGCCGCCGTCGCCGCCGCCGTTGTCGGTAAGCCGCCGCCCCTTCCCTCGTTCCGCCGCCGTCGCCGCCCCGGGTAGCCTGAGCCGAGAGAGAGAGAGAGGAAGGGAGGAAGAAGCCGGGAGGGAGGAAAGAAAGAGAAGAAAGGGAAAAAGAGAGAGAGGAGAGAAAGAAAGGAAAAAGAAAGGAGAGAAAAGAGAGAAAAAGAGAGAAAAAGAAAAGAAAAGAAAGAAAAGAGGAGAGAAAAAGAAGGAAAAAAAATAAATAGAAATTAGAGGAAGATTAGGGAAGTTTAGAAGATTTAAAATAATTAGAATTTAATTATGGATTAATTATAGTCGTAGAATTGCAAAATTTAATATAAATTATGGATTATTCTTGGCAATTTCTATAAGAAATCAATTCGCGGTAATAATTTAGATGTAGTTAATTACTAAACAAAAAAGATGAATTATTATAGATTATTTTTGGGTAATCCCTATAAATAATCAATTCACGGTAGAAATTCGGATTTTTCCCTTGTATTATATTTAATCATTTAGTCATAGACTAAATTAATTCGTACAATATTTCCAGGATTTCGTCCGATACTTAGCTCGCGATAGAAAATTTCTACCCTATTATATGGATATAATGCTCGAGTAGATTAAATTAAAAACTTATACTAACAAAATATTTATACCCGCAAAATAGTTTAGGATGTATAAATCGAAAATGGATATTGTACAGTGGCATAATTATATTTAACATGTCTTGTCACTGTAGCAACTAAATAAATTAGTTATAATCAATCCTTCAAATTAATGGGTGTTTAGGAAAATATTAGTGCCATTTACTAATCTATGTCCAAATATAATTAAAACCCACGACTTATTAGTTATTTAAATAGAGTTAGCCTTATAATTGTTAGGTAAGTAAAATATAGATACACATAGATCGGTCATAAGCTTGTTTATGGCAAATAATAACAGAGCTAGTGTGATTAAATCACCTATATGAAATTAATCAACGACATATCCCATAAAATAGCATATAGTAGGCAAGGTGAGCAACCCTTAGTTAACCAAGCAGTAAATAGAAACTATTCAAATAAATGATTCAATATATTAAGATATTATGCACGCATATATTGTACATCCCGTTATAGATATATGGTATCGTATTAATTTGCTTGTTGCATATATTAATTTAGAGGGAGTATATGACAAACATGAATATTAGATAAATACTAGTTATACATCCTGTCCTCGTATAATTACAGATCAACTGTAAACTTGGATTATTCATTGTAAAATTAGGTGATGGGATAATCCGTAACCATAATATGATTAACCTAAACAATTCCAACATACAAAGCATGGGTAATTGTTAACCTTTTATAATTTATTTTGACAAGTGAAATATGTACATAATTAAAATAAAGCCTCCATTAATAAAATAATAATACAAATGATTCACAGTAATTATTTGACCGATCCAAAATCCATCCGGCAACATAACCTCTAGTGTATAACCGTTCTATTTAGATAGATGCATGTGTAACCATAATCCTTCCTTAGCCATTAGCTAGACTGAACCACCATGACAAGAGAAAGACTAAGAAACCTTAGCTCTTAGCTTGATTAGAGTCCATTAGCAAGCGCGAATAATATGAGCAACCCTAGGTTCGACCTCAGCAAATATATTTTGTTTGTGCATATTTGATTGTTGTTTGAATATTGGTTTTTCTCGCGTATTATAGACCTTGTGTATCGGTTAGTCGTGAGGCAACGTCTGCAACTTCCAGGAGGTGAAGGTTGATCAAGATTATATCAATAATAAGGATTATCCTGAGCAAGGCAAGTCATCACTATTCCTTGAACATGTTGATCCTAATTGCGAAATTGTCTTGTTTACAAATAAAATTGCATGCAATGATGAACGTCCTACTTGTGATTATGCCATGCCTTGATTATTGTTTACCCTTAAAATCCTTGTACCCCTGATTACGTATGAGTCCCTAGTCAATTATGACAATTGCTTAGAAATGCTATTCTAGAATCATGCATACTCATATTTATCAAATGCTATATGCTTGGGCAATTACCTTTGGGAAGGTAATTGAGATGCGGCATGTGGAGACATGAGCGCCACATTGCCATGATGTTGATGACATGATTTGTGAAAGGAGAAATAAAATTAAACAACTGTTTTTGACTGGGGCGGACGGAGGATTTGGGTGGTATCTGGAAAAGGCTAGTACCGTCCCCGGTCAATTAAGGACCGAGCCATGAAGTTAAGCATGAAACGACCCCCGTACAACCGTACTTCTCGAATGGGTATAGACCTAGCGGATTAGATAGCCGAGCGGAGGCAGTATCCCTGCATAGATGGTTCACCCCTGAGTGAGGCAGGTGCGCTACGATGGGACAGCCGTTGAGGTAGGGCCAAGAGGCGTGCCCTACATCGGTGTCGCCATTGGTAGGACTGCCATGAGTGTGTGAGAGAGAGAACTTAACTTGAACCATAATTTAATATGTGTGTGAGACTTCTCTTTCCCGGGAGCGCCAGAACTCCTCTCACTGCTAGAAACATGGACGCCTAGAGTGCATGAGGATTTAAGTTCATGGAGCGGGTACTGCCAATGCGAGGTTATCGAAAAGCTTTGCCGTGACGCGTCTCATGTGTTGGGACGAGGCTCATGTGTTGGGCAGTCGCGGAGTGCGGGTAAAGTGTACATCCACTGCAGTGTGAGTAAACCAAATCTATTCGAATAGCCGTGCTCGCGGTTAATGAGCACCGGGACATGTATTACACTTGGCTAGACTCTAAATTCTTAACTTGTGTGGGATGGGATATTGCATGGTGATTTTTATGCTGATGGAGCCACTTCCTGAGAGGGAGGGAAGGTGGACGTCCTCAGAAAACCATGACGACTCAATGGCGGGAAGCTATCCTTGGGATCACAATGGATGGTGGACAGAACCGTCGTTGTTTAATGTGAACACTGAAACTAAAATTTGATCAGTCTATGATAGGTCTTAGGCTTGTGAAAATATTTGCAAAACGCAGCTTTATGCAAAAGAACCTAAAACCATTCCTTGAATACCCTCTATCATATGCATTGTTGTTGTGGTGGCTTGCTGAGTACGGTTGGTACTCACCCTTGCTATTTATATATCTTTTAGGAGAGTGTTGAAGAGATGCCCTTGTCGGTACGCTTGTGTATCCCACAAGATGATCGGAGTGCGGTCTTGTTCTAGGTCTCGTTCCCCAGTCGACTGCCTGTGGCATGTTAACCGGGCCCTTATATTATTTTGTCTTCCGCTGTTGTTCTCTGATAGTTGTTGGCCTACCTGGCCCTAATGTAAGTGTTTAACTCTTTTAGCCTAAATTCATTCGTGATATGTTGTGATCCAACTATGTATGTGTGTACCAACTACTGATCCAGGGATTGGTACGGATAAACACAGAAGATTTCCGATTTTCAAAATCGGGGGTCTACAGGTTAGTAATATACGATTCGGTCTTGAGTTGTACTATTGTTGTATCTCTGTCTGGTATATAATGACTTGAACAGCCTCCACAAGAGGTAGATTGCCTCAATAGTTTTCACATGGTATCAGAGCATCCTCTTCCACAAAACATCTAGTCATGGCATCAAGTTCTTCGTCGACTTTGTCTTCATTGGCAGTGCTAGGACATCCCGTCTCTGAAAAGCTGTCCAGAGACAAGTTCCTGGTTTGGAGAGCGCAGGTTTTGCCGGCCGTGCGTGGAGCACAGCTTACTGGATATCTTGATGGCACAAAAGAGGTGCCATCACCTGAGATCACGGTGGAGAAAAAGGTGGGCGACGATTTGGTGAAGGAATCCGTCAACAACCCAGCCTATTCACAGTGGATTGCGCATGATCAACAAGTACTCGGGTATTTACTCTCGACGCTTTCGCGAGAAGTTCTGGTGCAAGTCGCACATCTTGAGAGTGCCAGACAAGTCTGGACTGCAATTAACGAGATGTTTTCCTCGCAATCTAAGGCGCGAATTATTCAGATTCGTGCGCAATTGGCTCGAGAATTGAAGGGAGATTCATCGGCTGCTGCATACTTCACTAAGATGAAGGGATTAGCAGATGAGATGGCTGCAGCTGGGAAGAAACTTGATGATGATGATATTGTTTCATATATTCTTGGAGGACTTGACGCAGATTATAATCCTCTGGTTGCCTCGGTCTCCTCCAAGGACTACATATCACTCAGTGATCTATATGCCCAGCTACTCTCGTTTGAGGCACATCTAAATAATCAATCTGAAGGAGGCTATCACTCGTCGGCTAACAGCGCGTCACGAGGAGGACGTGGACGAGGACAAGGTCAAGGCCGTGGACGAGGTGGTTTTGGCAGCAATTTCGGTAGTGGTTTTGGTGGCAGAGGCCGTGGTGGCCGTGGCCGTGGAGATGGTTCTCGACCTTCCTGTCAATTGTGTGGGAAGGAAGGTCACACAGTGCATACATGCTGGAAGCGTTTTGATCGATCGTTCTCTGGAGACGATGTAATCTTTCAGCAGCACCATCAGCAAGCAAAGTCGGCATCAGCCGTATCTTCTTATGGGGTAGATACAAATTGGTATTTGGATACTGCCGCTACAGATCATATTACTGGGGAGCTTGAGAAACTTATGACAAAGGAAAGGTATCATGGTAATGAGCAAGTTCATGCTGCAAATGGCGCAGGTATGAGTATAAGTCACATAGGAAGGACTATTTTTCATACCCCTAATCGAAATCTCGCTCTTAATAATGTTCTTTATATTCCTGAGGCTAAAAAGAATTTAGTTTCAGCTCATCGTCTTGCTTATGATAATCATGCCTTTGTTGAAATTCATCCTAAATTCTTTTGTGTTAAGGATCAAACAACGAAGAGCACTCTTCTTCAAGGTAGATCCCGGGGTGGTCTGTATCCAATTCCTTTGAAGTCTACTACACCTCAGGGACGTCAAGCTCTTGTTTCTACTAGTTCTGCAGAGTCTAGGTGGCATAGTCGTCTTGGTCACCCTTCTTTTTCGGTTGTGACTAGAGTTCTTAGAAAACATAATATCCCTGTTAGTGAGTCGAGGGAAGAGCGAGTTTGTGATGCTTGTCAGCAAGCTAAGAGTCATCAACTACCTTATTCTAGGTCAGTCAGTCGGTCGTCTGCTCCTTTGGAGCTTGTCTTTTCAGATGTTTGGGGTCCTGCTCCTCAGTCCGTGGGGAGATTCAAATATTATGTAAGCTTTATTGATGATTATAGTAAATTTACTTGGATCTATCTTTTAAAGAACAAGTCCGAAGTTTTCCAAGTTTTTACTAATTTCCAGCATCTTGTTGAAAGACAACTTGGTAGGAAAATTCTTACGATGCAGACTGACTGGGGTGGTGAATATCATCGTCTAAACTCTTTCTTCCAGAAAATAGGGATAGCACATCATATCTCTTGTCCTCATACACATCAACAAAACGGCTCTGCAGAACGCAAACATCGCCATATTGTTGAAGTAGGATTAGCTCTCCTTGCTCATGCTTCGATGCCTCTCAAATTTTGGGATGAGGCCTTTCTCACAGCTACCTATTTGATCAACCGTATACCTAGTCGAGTTATTAACTTTTCTACCCCTTTGGAGCTTCTGTTTCATACTAAGCCTGACTATTCCTTTCTTCGAG
This sequence comes from Oryza sativa Japonica Group, assembly GCF_034140825.1. Lineage (NCBI taxonomy): Eukaryota > Viridiplantae > Streptophyta > Magnoliopsida > Poales > Poaceae > Oryza > Oryza sativa. The sequence continues at coordinate 24,331,502 of NC_089040.1, read as the reverse complement.
TTTTCGGTTGTGCTTGTTGGCCAAATCTTCGTCCTTATAACAAACGTAAGCTCCAATTTCGTTCAAAAAAGTGTGCTTTCCTTGGGTATAGTTTTCATCACAAAGGGTATAAGTGTCTAGATATTTCCACAGGCCGGGTCTATATATCTAGAGATGTTATATTTGACGAAACTGTTTTTCCCTTTGTTGATCTTCATTCCAATGCTGGAAACCAACTTCGAGCTGAAATTTCTCTTCTTCCAGAATCTTTGTTATCATCAAGGGGTATGATTAATAGTTTTTCTTTTGAGACTAATGCTCCTAACAATGCTTCTAGTGCTGGCCTGTACGTACAAGATTCTGGTGATGATAATCTGGATCAAAATAGTGGTGGTTTATCTGGCATTGGTCCAGCTTCTTCTACTCATATGCCAGAAGTATCTGTTTCGGGGTCACCGCAAGTGTCGCATGTTTCGGAATCTGCACCTCCATCACCAACTTGTTCTCCTGGGTCACACGTGAGTGGTGCGGCAGGTTCCGGTTCGGAGTCTACGCCGGGATTGTCCGTTTCTGGTGGTGAGATGTCTGGATCTACTGAGACTTTATCTCTTGAATCTTCTGCGGATTCTGGACCTTCTATGGCTCAGCAAGGTGAACAACAGAACATTCAGCCTGTTGTGGTGTCCCGGCCTCATACTCGTCTTCAAAGTAATATTCGTAAGCCACTTACTCGTACAGATGGAACGATTAGATGGGGTATGTATAGTGGTTCTGACAAGGAACCTACTTGTTTCGATGATGCTCTAGCTGATGAAAATTGGAAGAAGGCCATGGATGAGGAATATAATGCACTGATTAAAAATAATACTTGGCATTTAGTGCCTGCACCGATAGGAAAAAATATTATTGATTGCAAGTGGGTGTTTAAGATCAAGCGAAAATCTGATGGTACAATTGATCGGTATAAAGCTCGGTTGGTGGCGAAAGGATTTAAGCAGAGGTATGGCATTGATTACGAGGATACTTTTAGTCCTGTTGTTAAGATCTCTACTATTCGTCTCGTTCTGTCTCTTGTGGTCTCCAAAGGTTGGAGTATACGTCAACTAGATGTCAAGAATGCGTTTCTTCATGGCATTTTGGAAGAGGAAGTATATATGAAGCAACCGCCTGGGTACGTTGATAAGTCTTCTTCATATTATGTGTGCAAGTTAGACAAAGCATTATATGGTTTGAAACAGGCTCCTAGAGCATGGTATTATCGTCTCTATGACAAATTATGCCAACTTGGGTTCAGTGCTTCCAAGGCAGACACTTCATTGTTTTTCTATAGGAAAGGTGATGTGGTTATATACTTCTTGGTCTACGTGGATGATATCATTGTGGTTAGCTCAAGTGATCAAGCTATTCCTGCTTTACTTAAAGATCTTAATGCTGAGTTTGCACTTAAGGATCTTGGTAATTTACATTACTTCTTGGGTATAGAAGTAACGCCGTCATCTGAAGGAAGTTTGGTGCTGTCACAAAGGAAATATGCAACTGAGTTGATCAGTAGAGCTAGGTTAAGGAATTGCAAACCGGTAAGTACTCCACTTGCTGTTTCGGAAAAGTTTTCATCGGTAGGTGGAGTACTGTTGAGTGAAGAAGATGGTACAAAGTATAGGAGTATTGTTGGTGGGTTACAATATTTAACGTTAACTCGTCCTGACATAGCCTTTGCGGTGAATAAGGCATGTCAATATTTACACTCACCAACAACTTTGCACTGGACGGCGGTAAAGAGAGTTTTGAGATATGTTAGTGGCACTTTGACATTTGGTCTAAAAATTGGAAGATCAGACTCCACTACTATTAGTGCGTTCTCAGATGCAGATTGGGCAGGATGTTCAGATGATAGACGTTCAACTGGTGGTTTTGCTATTTTCCTTGGTTCCAATTTAATATCATGGAGTGCAAGAAAACAAGCTACAGTTTCCCGCTCTAGCACAGAAGCAGAGTACAAGGCATTAGCTAATGCTACTGCTGAAGTCATTTGGATTCAAACCTTGCTTAAGGAACTTGGAGTATCACAACCAAAGGCTGCAGTACTTTGGTGTGACAATATTGGTGCAACTTATCTCTCTGCTAACCCTGTGTTTCATGCCAGAACTAAACACATCGAAGTAGATTATCATTTTGTTAGAGAACGGGTTGCGCAACGGTTGTTGGATATCCGGTTTATATCTTCTGGTGATCAATTAGCAGATGGTTTCACTAAGGCACAATCTCTAAGCAAGTTGCAAATTTTCAGGAACAATCTTAACTTGTGCAAAGTTATGATTGAGGGGGAGTGTTAAACAATAGAGATGCTGCTGCTTACGTTACTGCATAACTGATTCGTTTTCGATGCTGTATAGGTGTTTTCCTTGTGTATGTAGAATCTGTATAGGTTAGTAATATACGATTCGGTCTTGAGTTGTACTATTGTTGTATCTCTGTCTGGTATATAATGACTTGAACAGCCTCCACGAGAGGTAGATTGCCTCAATAGTTTTCACAAAGTGCATGGATGTTTATGGACTACGACTTTTATTTTCTATGTGTGGACTTGATGGATGGAATGGCTGCAATGTTTGCTTCTGCTGGAATGGATGGATGGTTTCTGAAAGTTGTGTTCCTGTGCTGCAATGTATGCTTGTGTGTTGAAATGGATGGAATGGATGGATGTTTGATGAAATGGCTTACTATGTTGAATTTATGACAAAATGTGCCTATGCTGCTTTTGTAACTTGCCTGGGCTATTGATATGGCGCAGATAGCCGGCAGGTTGCTGTGTTGTCTGCAAACTCAGCGCCAAGCAAAATGACGCTGAGATTTCAAATCTCAGCGCCAGGTAGAGCACCCATCAGAGACATTGCTAAGTTCCAAAAGTCAGCGCCAATGCGCTTGGTGCTGACGTTGGCCACCTCAGTGCCAATTGCCTTGGCGCTGAGGTCCCTGCCACGTCGGCTGGGGGATCGGCTCGGCCGCCATGGTGGCACGATGTCAGCGCCAGACCAGTTGGAGTTGCTGTGTATAAGCTCAGCGCCAAGAGCATTGGCGCGGAGCCGACGGCCTATTTTTTGTTGAAGTTTTTTTTAGGGGTTATTTTTGAAATAAGTTTTTGTAAAGGGTCAATTTGTCAAAAAAAAGGCACCTCTTAAGCTGGTTTTTTTAAAAAAAAATACTTCCTCCCTATTAGATCAACATCTCTTGATTCTGAGCTAACAAACGATATCATAGCCAAATCTACAATCTCTATATCTGGATTCTGTCTCGGATTGTTGTGTCGCTGTAGCATGCTTAATGCTACTCTGCATCCTGTTGGTACTAATATTGTGTACTACTCATCATTATCGGTAAATAAAAGAAATTGTATTTTGCTAGATATTTGTCAATTGAAATTCTATAGAAAATTTGTCAAAATTTAGACCGTTGGACCGTTATACATTGCTTCGAGATTTATAAACGAGGGAAAGAAAAAATAAAACACCACGTGCACGAGTGAGGGGCAGGGCTGCAAATACAATAGCACGATGCTCTTGTGGTAGGCTAAAGCCTAGCTCAATAATTTCACCTTGACTCCTTTAAATATGAGTGTAATCTAATTCGTATTTCCAACCGTAATACCAGATATCTTGATCCTCCTCCAACTATTAAAACCGATGCAATTTGACTCCCAGGGCAGTACAGAGAGCAGTATTTGCTGACATGGTATCCACGTATTATCCTAGTCATCAAAGAAAAACTTAAAATAAAGCGGGACTCACCTGTTATGCTCCCTTTTCTTTCCCTTTCCTTTCCTTGTCTACCCCACACACTATCTCCCCAATGTTTTCTCCACCATGAGCGGGCGGGCGACGACAGGGGGATGGAACATTGAGGAGTGCACAACGGTGGCAAGGGAGTTGGACGGTGGCTGCAACCTGATGTGATCGCAGGCCTTCCGCATCAAGCGGTGCCTCGACGAGGCTTGGATCAGCCACCCTGAGCACCTCCTCATTCACGGCACAATTTTGGTGGCGGAGACGGAACAACATGGTGGAAGGCATCGGCCATCAGGGAAGATGGGGAGCGCGCTCCACGCCACCGCTCCTCATCCCCGCTCAGCATCGTCGGTGGAAAGCGTAGGCAGAGACTGATCCACACCGCTACTACTCGTCTTCTCTCGTCTTTGCTGCTCCACGCCGCCGTCCTCGTCCCTGCTCCGTGTCGCCGTCCTCATCCCCACTCCGCGCTGCTGCTCCTTGGCGCCGGTGGAGACCACTCCACGCAGTCGCTCCTCGTCCCCGCTCCGTGCCGCCATCCTCACTCTACGCTACCGCTCCTTATTGTTGGTGGAAGGTGTCGGCGAAGAGCCGGAGACCGCTCCACGCCGCCGCTCCTCGTGGGGGCACCACACATCGGGTTGTCGCCGCCGCCCAGCTCCCTTGACATGGGGAGAAAACATCGTTAAGAGAGTATGTGGGATAGAGAAGGAAGGAAAGGGAGAGAGATGGGAATATAACAGGTGGGTCTTACTTTATTTTTAATTTTCTTTGATGACTGGGATGACATGTGAACGCCACATTAGCGAATACCACTCTCAATACTATTTTAGAAGTTAATAGTTGCACCAGTTTTTATAGTTGGGGAGTCTAGATATCTAGTATTATAGTTGAGGGATACAAATCAGATTACACTCATATTCGAGGGAGTCAACCGGACTAATCCCAAGCCTAGCTGAGAGTAGACAAAATGTGGCCCAACATCATTAGTTTTTCCCCTGCCGAGCCTACCTGTGAACCAATTTTTGCTTTGAAAAGGTCATACCTTTTATCTGTGCTGTGCAACTGATGCGGACGGTCCTGAAATAGTACAACGTAGGCATAATGTCTTCCACAATCATGCTGTTACGATCTGATCCGTTTATGAATACTGAATGATGAATCATCAATGTACTAATGTTCCACAGTCATGCTGTTTAGGTTCTTTTGGCGCCGCTCTGAATTCAGAGGTTACCACTACATCCAGTACTAATAATGTACTGGTGGATGTCTGCCGCATGGTAAGTGCAAGCGAAGAAGATCTTTTCTTTTATGTAGCGGGGTTATATGTCCGTATCTTTTAAGTTAGAGGATATGTTTCCTTATGCAAGAAATATAAAACTGCTTAACTTGTAATCCTATATATCTATAAAGTTTATCTCCATTAAATATAGGTAATGTTAACTCTCTCTTCTTTTATAAAGTCACATCATCTTAATTGTTTTTAGCCTTTGGATGATTTCACCAAGAATGCAAATTGCCTCTCTTCTCTCATAAACCACAACATACAACCTAATCATTTATAATCTTTGAATAATTGATTAATATACAAAATATATAAAGCATATGAAAGAAAATCGTACAATATATATATATATATATATGTAAACTTAATCTCCACTAAGTATAATTAATGTTAATTCTCTCTTCTATTATGGAACCATATTATCTCAATTGTTTCTAGCCTCACATAATTATCCCGCAGTAACCCGCGGGTACTCATCTAGTAAGATCATACAAAGTGTTTCTGGCTGTTGACGTAAAACACAATGTCTGGGAGATCTGCTTAACTCCAGTGCATGTCCAAAACTCGTCTTCGGGTGTGTTAGCGTGCCAGTTGATTTGATCCTGCAATCAACAAGAAATATAGACAAAGAAACCGCAGTTAAATCTATAAATGATAGCCGATCGGCTAAGTGCCGATGACATATCATTTATCTCTGAGCCGATGTCATATGTAGATCGATCGGCAGTTGGAAATAGATAATAAAGAACTAAATCTACTCGATCGGCTAAAGATATTAACAATATATAATTCTTATATCGATATATATTTAAATCAAGTGATTGGGATAGATCGGTCGCCATGCCGAGACAGTATAAATCACTTAGATCGAAATATATATTAATAATGGGACTATATATGTTCATAACATAGCTGATCAGATAGATCTAGCATGTATCGGCTAATACTCCGATACAACTCTGTGTCAAGATTTTAAAACAAGCAGAATATACCAAACAGAAGCTTAATATACTTAGATGCAATAATATCTTGACATAAAGGACATATTTAACGTATCAATGAAGCATATAGAGCAAATATAGTTAAATCAGATAAGATCGGCTGAAACTCCGATGCTACTCTAATCGGCAACCAGAAGGCAGGCTAGAGATTGATATTCTAAGCACGACTTAATAGATCAAACTCAACTGATGCAGCATTAAGTATGAAAAGAAGAACAATATCTATACAATCAAGCCGCTGGAGGTTTCATAGGGTGGTGGATATCTTATATAAACTAAACCAACGTCAAAATCTAACCTAGCCGGCTGCCCTCTGCTAACAGATGTTAGCCGATTATAGGTTAGATAACGATATTGCTAGAGATTATGTAAGATATATGATAACTCGATGAATTACATAAACAAGATTAGAGTATCATGAAGATGGAAGCACTAATCCCGAGAACGCAAACCATCATAACAAGTTTTACCTCTTGTTGAAGATCGAAACCAATGCAGCTCAACCCGAAAGCAAGAACTCGTCGAAATAAAACAAAAGCAAAAGGTGGCGATGCGCCGAAATTGTATTGAACATGTGTGTTCCCTGATTAAATGGGGTTCGGGGTCTATTTATACCCGAAAATTACAAACTATGTCCATACCGGATACGACTCTTATCTCTAACAAACTCTAAGATACTATAAGTCTTTGCGGCAGACTTTTGCCCAAACATATCTCTAAGGAAATTACATAAAATATCCTAATTAATAGATACAATTGTTTTCTCAGGACTCTATCCATGTGCGGCAATCATCTAGAAGTACCTCGATTTAACCCGATGTCATACATCAAGTCGTATTGTCGGAATCGGCTGCATCAGCTTACCTAATACGACTCAGACCCAGCCGATCCTAATCGTAGCCGATCTGGACTCCAGCCGATTCTTGCTTTGTTCTCGAACCGATCTCCGCCTTCAACTCCACTTCGATCTAATCTTCTTTTCCGATACCGATATTACCAAATTTGGTTGTTAACACTGGCAACACAGAGCTGAACTACACAACGATCAGAGAAGCAACAGTGCCAGATTTGCTGACTGACACAACGGAAGAAGAACAAGCTCTGAAATAGAAAACATAACTCGGCAACTGAAACTGAATTCAGTATGTTCATGTAATCTTTGGTTTCGTATATTCACCTATGAACATAAAGGCTGTATTTCTACCCATTATCTTTTTATTTATAAAAAAAAGATTGGTGACTAAGAAACCTTCACCAATGCAGTACCCTACTATCAATCCTCGTAGCAGAACACAGAAGACTTCTGAAAGAATAAATCATTGCTTATCCGTCTTTCCTCCTTACAATCTTCGCTTAAGACCCCCATCAATATCAACTTAGGTAACCCAACTCGAACAACCAAGTGACCAACAACAACACATTGACAATAAACAAGTTCAGCATTTGATCAACGTAACACCTTATGTTTGAGTCAATCTCAATGCCATACACTCGCATGCGAATTCCGCAATCAACTTGAGTTTTTATACTTCTGTCCGGTGTCCAGGAGTTCTGCACGAACTTGGAAGAAAACGACATGCATGATTCCTCTAAATTCCAAACAAAGAACACCGTTCCATGTAGTTGTAAGCAAGAAACTAATCACTCATGGGTTGACATTTTTCTATTAGCTGTTCATTTCTTCCAAAGTAGTAATATATCATGGACCATTAGCAGAGACGTGAATTCTTCTGCTACTCTTCTGAATTTGCCTCTAAATCTCTGACGTTGGTAGTATATTCAGTAGTTTTAATACCCCTGAGTAGGAGTATGTTGAATCGTAATAATAACCTAATTGACGGAATCATTTTTTCGCTTTAGTTTCCTAACATGCCAAGCATCCGAGGCTTCCATTTTTCCAGTGTGGTTTCAGTTGCCCAATTATTTTTTTAAAGCAGGATTTAAAAAAAGCAGTAACATGACCATGTGGGAAGATCTCAGGATGAAGTTATTTAAAATACAAACTGGATCTGTGAATCTGTCATTGCTTACGTCAATCTGTCTACTTCAGTTAAGCAAGTCAAAGTTGCTGACAAAATATAGTTTGTTTCAAGATTGGACAAGGCCAGACCCAGATCCAAAATTTCAACACGGTTTGGCAATCATGAGAATTGAGAAGAGAAGAAACTTACAAAAATCAAAATAAATATCAATCAATACAATATATAAACTTAAAATTTCAAACAATTCGGACCAGGCAATCTGCTTTCGAGGGCTCATAATATAGACATAGCCCAGACAGAAACATGCATGAGAAGCATTTCACTTCCCATTGTACAGCAGTAGCTACAATTTCAATACTTACAACACCCATCTGTGTAATTGAATATCTTTGCTAAGGAAAGGAAAAATAGAAGGAAAAGCTGAAACAACAAATCATGCACAATACGCCTTCTGTCTTTTCTGCATTTTACCTCCATCTTGCCCCCCCCCCCCCCCCCTCTTTTGAACTCCTCCAAATCCATACATTTTGTCTGTAAATAACTTACGTCCCCGTCGTTATGTTCATCCAGGTTTTGCCTTTCCATAGAGAACACAAGTTGTTGTCCACTTGTCCTTGGTTTAACCAAGTTGTTGCTACCAAAATCAACACATGAAAGATTTTACGCGCTTCACGACGAAGACGGAATGATACTCTCTTGGGGCCTGGTTCCTTTTGGCCTCCACATGGTCCTGGCCTTGACGATGGTAGGTCCTGATTCCAGGCTCAGCAAATGCTCACAGTGCAAAGTGGTTTGTCCAGAGTGCTTGTTGCAGTCAGTGTACACGGTAGTGTGTGATTGCAGCACGCTGTCTCGGCCACACTCCCTCTTGTAATCCAGGACAATACTTGCCAGCTCATGTTTCTCCAGAATGGAGATTGGTGCGCTCTGAGGGGAAAAAAGGACAAAAAGGTAGGGTTAAGCAACATGTGCGCATGTTGGTAATAAATATTTCTGTATGTTAGGAAATGCCTGAAGTGTTAATTTCCCTAATATTTTGGGTTGTTTTGGGCCCATCTAGGTTGCAGGTCACCTGAACAATTTCTTTTTCCTCATTATGTGGTCCACTGGATAAATACATACATGACTACCCCTCCCCTTCTTCCAAAACACACATACACACGGCAGATTGTCAACCAGGCAAATATGCATTATATGCAGGTGTTGATCACTCTAAAAAAAATTGAATTAAGTGAATGACTTGTGATCAAATTGCATATAAGTATTCCAGCCAAGCTCTTTATCGGAAGCAACAAGCGTACAGGGTTAGGTACGTAGGTGACCAACCTAATGTAGTAAAATCTGCTAGGATACATTACTTCTCCAACTAGTGCAACAGATATTTTTCGTATAGCTTGAAAGAGTACAAAGCTGCCAGATAAGTGGTTGCGTGCTTGAGGATAAAGTTAGGTGGACACTTGTAGAACCATAGGCACACCCTTTTGGGACCTTGACCAAGTTTATCTAAACTCCTACAGTAATGCCTAATCATAGGCATGATCTGAGCCCCCCCCCCCCCCCACACACACACACAAAAAATAAAGTACCTACAAATCCAGTACTCTTCTGATTACTGTTTATTCCCAAATTCTTGGAACATAACATATGGGAAATATAGCGAGATAAATGAATCTCTTTGAATTATGTAGCACCATCAATAGTACTAAATGTATGCCCAAAGAGAAAAAGGCAAGTAAAGCAACACAAAGTTATGCTCCACCATGTGACAACTTAATAATGAATACCGCGACAAAGATGCCTAACAGCAACTCCATGGAGTGTTTACAGTAAATAAAAACAAATGGATATTTTTTCTGAAAGTAACATACTGAACTTCAAGAAGCATTTTTTTCCCTCAAGAATCATCTAGGCAAGAGGTGTTAGCAAGGGCAATAAAGATGAACATAATAGGGGAACTTTTTTTACCTCTAGGATCCACCCTATGTATTTAACGTTATTAACATGCTGATTGATATCAAGGTCGGCCCATCGTGGCTGCATTATGAGACAGAAGAAGATGTAAAAAATGAAAGAAAAACATGCACATTTTGTATACTTGTAAACTGTAATCTTGTATAATTCCACAAAACTTACAGTCAGGCCTGTCCGGACATATTTGGCTACATTAGCACCTTCAATATCTGGCAGTTTTGGAAGTTTCTGGTTGTCTTCATCTACAATAGAAGCATGCTCAAAAAAGTATGGCTCTATTTCAGTACGTACTTCATCAGGAATTCTTGCTAGCCTCCTTGTAAGCTTGTGCATCATAACCCATTTACTGCACATTGAGCAAACAATTAGGACAAATAGGTAGCTTCATGTTGCTGTAAGGCAGCTTATAATATGTTCAGAAGAAACAGAACTTCTAGACTTCATATGCAAACAGTGGTAATAAGATGGGTAGGAAGTTGAATAGCAGATGCTAATACAGTTTTCATGATCATCAGTATTTATGAGAGTGACAATAATTCAAACCTTGTAGCCTTCAATATTGTATGGCCTGTTACAGAATCACGTATATGCCAGTCTCTGCGCATTCCATTTTTACCATGAGCACCAACCCATGTATCTACTTCGACAGTATCACCCCTGCACACAGATAAGAAGTTAATTATTGGCAACATGGCACTTTCAGGTAACAAACACGAACAATTATAACATCTCACAGAAAATATGATACATGATCAATAATATTAAGAGCACAGGAGGCTTCTGCATCATCATCGTTTACTGAAAGTCTACCAGTTGCACAAATATTTAATGCCGATAGCAAAAACAGTTAAGAGATGGGAGTTGCTCATCCATTTAAAATTGATACAAACACTTGGGAAAATCTTTTTCATATTCATTGCCAAACAACTTGAAAACTCCATTTACCTAAACCTGTTATTCCATGACTGCTGTGAAGCAAGATGATAGCTACTATAACTACAGTAACGTACTGTGACAGCCAACCATACATCTATGTGCCTCCTAATTGTCATGTAACACGAAAGCAGAAAAGCAACACCCTATTTGGAGCTCAAACTATGTAAGAAAACAAAACCAAGAACATGCTGATATGTGAAATTATAGTATTATACCAGCACGGATAACGCTCAACGATTGCCTGCATTTGGCTGACAACCCAGAACAAGTCTCGTTTACTCATCTCTGGCGTTGAGCCAAAACCATCTCCTAGCAGCCCAGCGCTCTTCACATGATTCAGTGCGGTTTCCTGCATCAAAACCAAAAACATTTCAATGTTCTGATGCCCAGCCCGAGCAATCCGACGCCTGAAAATTCACAATATTTCACCTGCAAATGGTTCATCAGCGTTTCTATAGACGCCGTCCTATCGGCCCCGATCTCATAGGACCTAATCGAGAAGTTCTGCCTGAACATGAGCCCCTCATGTATCATCCTGCCGAAACCGAACGTGTCGGTGAGCATGTCGGGCCGCTTCGGCTTCCAGTCCAGCAGCGTCCACTGCTTCTCCGCGGCCAAGAAGATGGTCGTGATGGCTGCGAGGAGCATGCTCCAGTCGGGGAGCTGGTTGTAGAACGTCCTCGGCGCCGCGGAGGAGGAGGAGGAGGACATCGTGTCGTGCTCCGGATCCGCCAGCGCCGAACTGCCGCCGTTCACCTTGGGGATGGCGGCGTGGGTGCGCGTCTTGCCGGCCCTCAGGGCGGCGGCCGACGACGAGGAGCCCGGCTTCGCGGCGATGCCGCGGACGTCCAGGCTGTCCGGGCGCTCGCCCAGGACGCTCTTGGGCGGCGCGGCCGCCGGCGACCCCGGCAAGAACGCCGAGGCGGCGATTGAGCCGGCCATCCGGAGTACGGATTACAACTTTACGCGCCAAATCAAAGACGCGCGCGAATAGGGAGGATCCCAACCTGAATCAACACGAGCACAACATTATCATCACCAGGAAATCACAAATTCCAGAAAATGGAAACAAACGAAGAGTGAGAAGCATCTTTTATCTAATCCAAGCACAAAAATCATTAGCTGCAAATCATAGCTTGCTCACGACTCACGAGGAAGAATAATCGAGGATAAACCGCTGGTCAAACGTCAAAGCAGGCGAAGCAAAGCAAGCCGCCTAAAATAAAGAAAAAAACGAGACCAAAAATCTAGAGAAACTTTTACCACGGCCGTAGCCCGTAGACCACCACTAGACCGTACAGACGAAGGAACGAGAGAGAAGATGCGGAGAGAAGAAAAAAAACACCCAAATCTCGCGGCAAATAACACGACGCAGATTACTCGAGATCCAACCCCGCCCGAAAGAAGAACTAACAAAACAAAGATCCTGAATTCCCCCGCGATTCCCCCAGCCGCGAAACCTAACCGAAATCCAGCAGCGAGTGCGTGAGAGAGCCCCTCCCCCTCCCCCTCCCCACAACAATTCATCCGGCCAGCCAAGAAACCGCCGACGAACACGGACAAAACTCCAACCGGAATGCGGCGGAGGCGGGGAGGCAAACCGACCTTAGGCAAAGCTTCTGCCGCTGTCTCCGCTGCTGCTGCTGCTGCTGCGCTTCACGACGCGGCCATTGGCGCCGGGAAGAGAGGTGGAGGCGGCTGCGGTGGCGGGACCGGATTACACTGCTTTCTCCGCTGTCAACACAGGCTCGCATCGCATCGCAGCCGCTGCTGGCCACGGCGACCTTAAAAACCGAGGCTTTTTCTTCTCTGCGTGGCGCCGGGGGGTGTGCAATGACCGTCCTGCCCCTGCCACCGCCTGGGGATCCGACGGCTGGGATGGACCGTGGAAAAGGACATCTTTGATGAGACATATAGAAAGAATAAACTATACTGTAGGTCTGTAGTGCGGGGCACGAGGAGAAACGTGGAAATAGGCCAGTTCTAAATAATATCCCCGTCTTAAAATGTATTTCTTTCGTCCCATGATATATAGTAGTTCTAATTTGAAATCAGAGTAATATTTTATAGTCCTAAATCTATATTATAGAACAGAGATAGTAACAATAAAAGATAAGAGATCACCTAAAACTATAGCCGTGTTTTGTTCCAAAGTTTTTCTTCAAACTTCCTACTTTTCCATCACATTAAAACTTTCTTACACACATAAACTTCCAACTTTTCCGTCACATCATTTCAATTTCAACCAAATTTTCAATTTTAGCGTGAACTAAATACAGCCTATGAACCTAAGGTCGAGTTTAGATTGTGTTTAGTGTCCAGATTCATAGTGTTAAGTGATATCTCAACTTTTACTAGTCAATTCATTTTAAGATATAGTAGATTTTATCTCGATTTTCGTGAGCATGTTTTTTAATTGTTAAGTAGTATATTTCGTAAGAAAATTTTCTATAAGTTGATTTAAAATATTAGATAAAACTATTTTTAAGTATAGAATAATTTACACCTAACTAATCATGATTTTTTTTAATTTTATACTTTTAGATATTTTTTAGTTTTATTAATATAACTTTCCGAAAAGTATTTCTAAATCTGAACCTTTTGGCCACGCCATCCGTCTGACCAATTCACTTTATCACGCCATGTGCAGCTGGCATATCAGTGTTGTCATGCCACACCAGTCTATTGTCACGTCATCATGGTTGGCGTGACAAAACAAAGCTGCTACACAAGTTACTCGGCTGGTGTGGCCAAAAGGTTCTATATTTTTTGAAAAGGCCTATTAAAAAATTAAAAAAGTCCAAAAAAAATAAAAAAAATCACTAATCACACGTTAATAGCTTTGTCGGTACTTAATCTTTTATCTTCAGCCAGTACTATAAAAAAAGTGACAGCTTGTTTAGTAAACCTCTATCACCTATGAATTTATTTTCCTCCTTTGAAAGTTGATGAAACACACTTTTTTTCATAAAACATCTGGAGGGTTGAACTGAGCCCGTAGCTTTTTTTTTTCAGTTGTTTGAATACCTGTGATGTTTTGATTTGGATATTCAGGTCTTATGTGAACTTTTTTAAAAAAAAGATCTCGCTATCTGCTCTTGGAGTATGAGATCTTCAGAAGCTAAGCGTGGTTGTAGGTTTCGATATGAATGGAAGGTGCAATTTACATAATAGACTCTTAGTAGCGGTTTTGACTTTTCTTAGAGAAACACAATATAGAAACGTAGATGCTTATAACACGTGCGTACTCACCAGTTGAGCTAATTCACTTCGTAATTCAAACTATATTTTAACACAAACAACCTAAACAGTTGAGCTAATTCACTTCGTAAAACTATATTTTAATTCCAAGAATCCATGAATCAAATTGTTTTTTCTTTCTTTTTTTTTCATCATCGTGAATTTTATGTGATAACGTAATTTAAATATGCAATAATTTCTATCAACTTCTCCAGCACTCTAAAGTACACTACTGTTCTTTTAAACCCGTCAAAGTCGAAAGAAAAGTCTACAAACCTTTCAAAATGAAAGAAAGTGCGATTCCAGGAAACGTTACCAAATTCAACCGCATTTAGTACTATTTTCTTTATTTTATATTATAAGGCTTTAATTTTTTGAGAGAAAATCTAAAGAATGACATTGACAAACGATCAAGTCCGAAAAATATCATCGACTAGCGTGAATCCCATTAAATACCATCGTACAAGCAATTTTGTCATAAAAATATCGTCGTTGTCAGAGTTCATCTATACCGTCACGTTAAATATACTATTCATCATGTAGCACTTAACGGAGGGTTGTTAACGAAATCCTATCAGGAATGGTCTTTTGGGACAAAGTCACATGTACAATGATATTTTATGAAACTCGCACTTATCGATAATATTTCTTGGAACTAGGCGCTTATCAATGATATTTTCTAGATCTTCTCTTCTAAAATTTTTTTTCTAAGTTTGATCAAATTTTAAATAATATAGCAATATTTTTAAGATAGAACAAACAGCGACCATAATGTATTTAATGTTAAATTTAATAAAACTAATTAATTTGATACGGCAGATATTATTATATTCTTTTATAAACTCAATTAAATTTAAAATAAATTTAATTTAATATAAGATACAAAGCGATTTATAAAATGGAAGGAACAGTTACAATCTAATCACAGTATTACAGAACCCAAGAGCCCAATTAAGCACCGCGCACCATCTCGATCGTTCTGTGCTATGATGTACCAAACGGCAAAACTTGAAGGCGTCGGCGATGACGTACACGTACTGCAAAGTAGGAAGTGGTTAACTGGTAAGTGGATGCCAAGTACCCATTTAAGTAGACGGCAAAGTTGTGAAGCAGAAGCCCGGAAAGCTCTTTGATTTTCGTTTCTCCGAAGACTTTGGTAAGCTCTGAGTCTCTGACGACGGTGATCTGGTTGGGGGAATTGAAGTGGTCTCGTTGGACATCCCTTTCGTCCCAGTTGCACTCTCACTCACTCTCCTGTTGCTGCGAGTGATACTACTACCCTGTTGACAGTTGCCCAAATGCAGTACTACTACTGTTCAGAATTATGCTATACTGTTAGGCCTTTCACAGAGCAGTGACATGGCGTGTGCATTCGAGGTGCCGCGTAAAAGATTTTGTCCACGTCGCACTCTGTCGTGTCTCTACATGGTTGCTCGGTGCTCAGTTTAGACCGACGTGGTTGACAGAACCTCACTGTCAGATAGTTGTCAAAAAAAAATCCATACCAGTCCTAGTAAGAAATCAAGTGTATCATGCACTGTGAAATATATGACTTTTTAATGATTTCTTCGACGTAGAGTCCTCTTTTTTTTCAAGAAAACTCAGATGGTGTAGCTTGCATTGGTCGTGCCCTTATGCAGCTGTGAGCCAGCCAGAAGGCACTCACTCGTTTCACATCGACTCAAAATTATGCTACCTAGTTAACTCTTTCACACGTTGCCTTTTTGTAGTTATGGTTTACAAAACAGATAGAAACCAGCTGGTTTTCGTGAACCAAGCTTGAAAACACAAACTCCTCGGTTCGCACGGTTTCTAATCAATTTTATTTAAAAAAAATCAAATTATTATATAAACTAGCATGGTGGTCATCGCATATTGTACGGCTAGCATCATTATATTTTCTCATATAATAGCATATATATTTTCTTAATTTATTATTAAAATATATTAAAATGACAACATAATTCTAAATTTTGTATTTACTTTAGCAAATACCAATGTGTAATATTCATACTGTATTGTATATACGTTATAGTTATTAATTATTTTTAATATTAAATTTTAGTTATTTCTAAATTGTATTCCTATATGGGCTCTAGATTCATCTTTCAATATTTCTTATTTTTTAATTTCGAATTTTCATTTTCTGTAAATTGTATTTTTATATAGACTCTTGGTTCTTCTTCCAATATTATTTTTTTAATTTCAAATTTTAGTTATTTGTAAATTGTATTTCTATATGGACTCTAAACTCTACTTTTAATTTTATTATTTTTATTTCGAATTTTAGTTAATTCTAAATTCCTATAGGGACTCTAGTCTCTTCTTCTAATATTCTTTATTTTTTAATTCCGAATTTATATTATATCTTAATGAATTTCTATATGGACTCTATACTATTCTTCTAATATTATTTATTTTTCTAGTTCTGAATTTTAGTTATTTTTTTATTTTTCTAATTCTGAATTTTAGTTATTTCTAAATTATGACTCTATAATCTTCTTTCAATATTTTTTTAATTCCGAATTTCCATAAGCTCTAAATTATATCCCGGCATATACTCTAGTCTCCTCTTCCAATATTCCTTATTTTTTATTTCTGAATTTTAACTATTTCTAAATTGTATTTCTATATGGACTCTGCTTTTCTTTTTCTCCGATTAATGTGAGAATTTCTAGGCTTTGAGAGCGAACGTGGAGGCTTATTTTTCTATTTCTTTAATAAGTTAATAGATTTTCGTCCGATTACACTGCTAGTCAACGGTTTAAACAACGTTTTTTTTTGGCAAAACCGGAACAACCGCTCTATTCGGAGAACTGTGTAGACAACTGTGCTTCCAGGAAGAAACGGAGCTTCAGATTGGGAATTCCAACATGGGCTTTTCTTGGGAGAAATTCCATAGTAGTACCACTTTTCTCTACTACTTTTCAGAGAGAATTCTCTCTTGTTCTAGAATGCAACATTCGTTTAGAATCTTCCTACGACTTAAGAGCAACCACAATGTAACAAAAAATCAGGTAACAAGCATTTATTTTAAGCCTACTATCCAGTATCCAGTAGTAAGCATTGTGGGAAGAGATAGTAGTTACTACCTGGTATTTGCGCTATTGCCGGCAACAACCAAATAAAATATGAAGATTCTGATAGGATTCAGGTAATGGAGGGTTGGGATGGATAGATTTTTTCAGGTGGACCCCACCTTGTTTACCACTACACTCATATAAGCATTGTGAGAAGAGTTGCAGCTTACTACCTCCTAGTCATGGGGCCCATCTTATTTACTAGTTAGGTAAGATACATTGTGCATGCCATTACAACCGAAAAAACAAAAGAATTTGCCTAGTTCTGATGACCCGTTGAGCTGGTCAAAAGAGAGCAGCTGTCAAACTATGCAAAGCGTCTCCAACTTTCTGACTCTCCAAATACTACGAGTGTTACTACGAGTGTGTTTACTTCCACGCTAAAATTAAAAGTTTGATTAAAATTAAAAGTTTATATGTGTAGAAAAGTTTAGATGTAATGAAAAAATTGAAATTTTGAAAAAAATGTTAGGAACTAATAAGGGCGTAGTATGTATTGACCAAATATATGTATTGGTAGCTAGCACTGATACATCATTTCAGCTAACATGTCAAGAAAAGAGAAGGGTTGAATGCACTAGAACCATAACACTATTCTTCTAGTACTAGGGCGGGTTTAGTTCGGGTGCCAAAACTTTTTTAAGTATACGGACACATATTTGAAGTATTAAACATAGATTAATAGCAAAACAAATTATAGATTTCACATGTAAACTGCGAGACAAATTTATTAAGCCTAATTAATCCGTCATAGCAAATATTTATTGTAGAATTACATTATTAAATCATGGTGTAATTAGGCTCAAAAATTAGTCTTGCAATTTACATATAAGCTATGTAATTGGTTTTTTTTGTCCATTTAATGTTTCATACATGTGTTCAAACATTTAATATGATGAATTTTTTTAAAGTTTGAAGTGAACTAAAGACTGCCCCTACTCCAATTCTTTTCCATGCGTTATGTACGGAATAATCAAAAGGGATTCACAACGAACCTTCTAAAGTGCTCCTCAGTGGCTGTGTGTGTGTGAGTGGCAACCAGCCTAGATGACAAGCAGAAAGTATAGGGGATCTTGGGTCAGGGTGTAAAGTTTTGATGTGTCACATCAATTATTACATAGGGTATCGTATGGTGTGTTCGGATACTAATAAAAAAAACTAATTACATAATTCGCCAGTAAACCGCGAGACGAATTTATTAAGCCTAATTAATTTGTCACTAGTAAATGTTTACTGTAACACCACGTTGTCACATCATGGAGCAATTAGACTTAAAAAATTCGTCTCGCAAATTAGTCACAATCTGTGCAATTAGTTTTTTTTGTGTTCAAACGTTCGATGTGATAGGGGGTAAATTTTTGTGTGAGAACTAAACAGGGCCTAACTTGACATAGGGCCTGTTTAGATCCCACCCAAAATTTTTCACCCTGTCACATTGAACGTTTGAACATCTGCATAAAGTATTAAATATAGGCTAAAAAATAACTGATTGCATAGATTGCGACTAATTTGCGAGACGAATCTTTTAAACCTAATTGCTCCATGATTTGACAACGTGGTGCTATAGTAAACATTTGCTAATGACGGACTAATTAGGCTTAATTAATTCGTCTCACAGTGTACATGCGGATTCTATAATTTGTTTTGCTATTAGTATATGTTTAATACTTCAAATGTGTGTCCGTATATCCGATGTGACACGCCAAAACTTTTCACCCCTAGATCTAAACATAGCCATAGCCATAGCTATAACTAACTTGGTTACTTTTTAGTTTTTACTCGTCACTTAAAACATTGACATAGTGTCAATAACTGCTACCTTTTCTAACTATATCTTTATAAAAGATATTAAAATACAACCATATAAATGTGCTTTTCACGACAAATCTACTAGTATCATTTTCTCAGTTCAGACTGCAATATCTTCTTTTAACTAATTAATCATTTAAGGCTTTTAAGACTTGATTGCACGCATATATAATACTCTCTCCATACTCGTAAAGTAAATTGTTTAGAACAATGTTTAAGTCAAATCTTAGGAATATAAATTATGAATAACTCTCAAGTTGTTGAGTTTGCAAATGTAAAAATTATATGAATAGATTTATCTTAAAAATACTTTCATAAAAGTATACATATATCACTTTTCAATAAATATTTTTATAGAAACAAGAAATTAAAGTTGTATTTTAAAGACTGTGTCGCTGTCCAAAATAATATCCTTTACGAGAATGGAGCGAGTATATAGCACGATATCTATTTGATACTAGTATAGTGGTATTAAGTGCTAGCAGAGCAAGGTGATGAAGGTGCGACAGCGAAGGAGCGGCAGCTGGTTCAGGCGAGAAGAGCAGCAGTTAACGCTGAAAAGCACGCGCACCGGCGCCCAATTTAAGTCACGCCCTCGACAGCTCGTCGACCCCGTTTCTAGCTTGTTAAATCTGCCGGCTCTGTGTTGCGGGTTGATGCTGCCTTTCCTGTGTACTTGCGGCTCTGTGTAAGGGGCTGTTTGGATACTTGCTTCAGTTTATCAAAGTTCTATAGCTAAGATGTGGCATGCCACAATTTATGTGGCTAAGAAATTTTTGGCCACAAGTTAGGCAAATGTTGGCAAAGGTATGTGCCTATGACAAGTGGGGTCACAAAATCAAAAAGTGTGGCATGACAAAGATGTGGCAATCAAGCAAACACTAGGCTAAATTAGTCAAAGTAGCTTGCCAAAGTTGTGGCAAAGTATGGTCACCATCCAAACAATCCCTTTAAATCCAGAGGGCTGCTACCCCACGGGATTCCGTTGCTCCTAGCAGTCACGGGATAACTAAAAATCCCGAGAGATTTAATACGCACCGTCAATTTCGTGGGGAAGCCCACGCTATCCTGCGATTCCACCTTATCCAATCCTCCCTGGTACCTTGGGTAAGGTACTGAGGTGGTACCTAGTATACTGGTATCAGCTGGTACCCCGGTATCGACTAATACCTGGTACCTGGGTATCGACTGATACCTGGTACACTGGGTATCGAGCTGATACCTAGGTATCAGGCCTTGGTACCTGGATATCGACTGATACCTGGTACCCTGGGTATCGAGCTGATACCTAGGTATCGAGCTGATACCTAGGTATCAGGCCTTGGTACCTAGGTATCGAGCTGATACCTAGGTATCAGGCCTTGGTACCTAGGTATCAGGCCTTGGTACCTGGGTATCAGCGTGATATCCCAAGAGAGAGGAGGAGGAGGAGGAGTCGCGGGTCGGGGAGGTCGAGCAGCGGGGCGGCGACGGAGGAAGAGGAAGAGGAGGCGATAGATCTGGTGCCTACCTTGTGCCATTCTGTCACTTGTCATCGTGCCTCGCTCCAAACCGCCGAACCCGTGGCTCCATCGACGCCGCCTAGAGCAGCTCCTCGTCGCTTATGTTGTGCCAAGCGCTCGTCCCCGGTGGCCGCGTCCCCCGCTCCCCGACCGTAGGAGGCGCCAGTGCCGCCGAGGAGGAGGAGGGCGGCAGCGGCGAGGAAGCCAACGACAAGAACGACGAAGAGGAGGAGCCGCTTGAGGAGCTTGATGGGGAGGCTTCTCGGCTGCCGTCGCCCGTGGTGGTCGGGAGCCCCGCCGGCTGTCGTCCAGGTCGTCCG
The DNA here is from genome assembly GCF_034140825.1 of Oryza sativa Japonica Group. Lineage (NCBI taxonomy): Eukaryota > Viridiplantae > Streptophyta > Magnoliopsida > Poales > Poaceae > Oryza > Oryza sativa. The sequence goes on along the minus strand of NC_089040.1, from coordinate 24,310,615 downwards.
CGGGGGTTGGTGGTGACGGCATCGTCGTCGTCGTCGCTGTCGTTGCCACCGCCGTCGTCGCTGTCGCCGCCTCCGTGCTCATGGGTGGCAGTCACAGAGAGAGAGAGAGATCGAGTGAAGGGGAAGAGAGAGAGAGAGAGAGCGAGTGGAGGGAAAGCGACACAGAGAGAGGGGAAGATGAGATAAGGCAGCACTACTATCCCATCTCTACGGGATGCCGTTAGATAGTTTTTCTGTTAAATCCGTATAAATAGGTAGTTACTCCCTCCGGTTCCAAAATTGTTAACGTTTCTGACCTGATCTCACATACCAAAAGGTGATTTAGGGTGTCAACTTACTATTTTGTCCATATTAAATATGATCTTGTGCTAACGATAATCACTACACCTGCTGCTACCTCGTTGGTTTGAACCAATCACCTGTATCGGTGCGAGCTAAAGGTCCAATTCCTTAGCTGTTTTACTCGATTTTTAATTGCATGCATGCAGGGTAAAGCGGTCCAATATACTCCTTACAAGGTTTAATAATTAGCAATTACTGCTTACAAGGTTTAAACGTCAATAATTTTTGTACCCGAGGGAGTATACTTATACTACCCGTAATTACCCTGGCAATGCCAAATAGGAGTACTATCTATAGCCATGCAACAATCACAAGGATTTACGCAGACATGCATCTAATGATTAGAAGATATAAAAACGAGATCTCGATAAGGCACGGTGTTTGTTTAGGTACAAATCAGCTATACATGCAGCCATTGGTTTTGTATTACTATTAATTGGTCATCATCATCATTATGATCATGAGCAACGTCCTGTTCGGGTACGGCATTTGCGATGACAAATTAAGCTAGAGAGATGACGATGATATAGCGGCGACCACACGTGGAATTAGCGCGGGGACGCGGTCGCGATCGATCGAGGCGTATGACATGAAGATGAAGAGATGACGAAGAGAGGCGGTTCATTCGTTCCGTCTAGTTGGGGCGATGGCCGGTTGGTTGGTTTGTTGGTTGGTTGGCTGGTTGGGTCGCCCCCGTTTTTAAGCCCCGCGCCGGCCGCGTCCGCTGCCCGTCCTTCTCGCGGAATCAAGCCTTCCCCATCCATCCGTCGCGGACGCAACCACCGGCCACCACCGGGTTCGCGGATGACGTCCACGCAAATATCTCGTTGCCGTCGTGCGATACGCAAATGCGAGAGGTGCGAGAGCGAGAGGGGGGAGCAGACCGACCTGCCGCTGCCGGACCGAGGATTCGATGGAGTCCCGCCTGTGACGACTTGGCTGTGTTCGGGAGCCTGGCACGTAAAACTATGTTCGCATTACGCGTGATTAATTAAGAATTAGCTATTTTTTAAAAAGATGGATTAATATAATTTTTTAAAGCAACTTTCGTGTATAAACTTTTTTAAAAAAACACACCGTTTAGTAGTTTAAAAAACGCGCGCGCGGAAAACGAGGGTTGGGAGTTGGGAACCCTAGGGAACGAATGAGAACAGTATTAGAAATTCCCGACCAGCCGGTGCTCGTTTTCCGTTGAGCTATGTGAAAATGGTAATCAACTAAAAATGAAAATGAAGATAGTAAAAGTATAGAAATTGAAACGGAAGTGATTTTGCTTTATACCAATCATTTCCGTATTTATCGTATTTTTATGGAAATTACCTTCTTATAATATGGTAATTACCGTATTTTTAAATGGAAAAGATACAAATTACCCCTGAACTATCACGGTCGACCGAATTATCCCCTTAAACCGTAAAACCAGACATTTTACACCCTGAACTATTTATACCGGAAGAATAACCCCCTGGCTCAATCTGGAGCGGTTTTAGTCCTACGTGACCGCACACATGGCACCGGCCCCACATGTCAGCCTCCACCTCATCCTCCCTCTCTTATGTAGCTAGTGGGCCCACATATAAGCTGCTCTCTCCTTTTTCCTTTGTCTACAGGCTGTAGCTAGAGATGCTCGGCTGTTGCAACGGTGTCGCCTCTGCAAACCAGACGCTCGACCGCCACAACAACGCCACCGCTGGAGGACGCTCGGCCACTCCCTCCCTCTCCTCTCCCTCCTTGTCGCCGAGCAAGTTGGATCAATCCCTCTTCTGCCGCCGCCACCTCTTTCCGCTCGAGGCGCTATGATGTAGCCGGATTTGTTGGGAAGAGCGCGGCAAGCTCGGCGCCCACGGCATACGCGTAGGTGGAGAATGTTAGCGGGAAGATGGACATCACGAGCTCATCCTCCCCCAAGCACCCGCGTCGTCGCCCCACTGTCCCACCACCACCGCCCCAGGGTCCTGCCGCCGCCAGGCACCCACACTGTCGCTCGTGGTCCTGCTGCAGAACACCGAACGAGCTACCACTCCGGAAATCCTCCGCCACCACCCAGAACGTCTCTACCACCGGCCACCTTCTCCATTCCCAGCCTTGTCCCCGGCCAGCCACCGCCCTCATCTTGAACCCCGCCTCCTCCAGCCAGTCGTCGTTGTCGTTGCCTCCATCCAACCGTTGAAGAGAGAGGGAGAGAGAGGGAAGAGGGAGAGAGAGAGAGTGGAGAAAAGATATGACAAGTGGGCCCTACAAATTCATTATTGTTGTTTTTGCTGGCTGGATTGCCACGTTGACATCACGTGTGTAAGCTTTTGATCAAAACCTCTCAAAGCAGTGACAAGGGGTTATTCGTCCGGTATAAATAGTGTAGGGTGTAAAATGTTAGGTTTTGTGGTTCATGGGGTAATTCGGTCGACCACGATAGTTCAGGAGGATAATTCATATGTTTTTCTTTTAAATATGTCGATATTTATAGTGTTCTCTATTTGAACCACGGTTTAAAGATTGATCGACTCTTTTTTAATCAAATTTCTAACTTGAGTGCATGGCTAAAATGAGTTAATTTATAATTTATATAGTCTAAGCTTGAATTTATTTATAGGTATTACATACTTATGCAAAGTTAAATATATGTTTTATAGTTTAGTGTTTTTTATTTTGTTACTGGTTTCTGATACGTACCGATATCTTTTCATCCGTATTATTCCGTATTTGGTTTTCCGATATTTCCGATATCATTTTCATTTCTGATTTTACTGTTTTCGATTTTGTTTCCAAGAAAATATGGTTATGGAAATGGTTGAGGCTGCTTTCTGATTGTTTCGGACCGTTTTCACTCACTACTGCAAAAGTGATTTTTCTGTACGAGGCCCCATCATTTTTCCATGCGGACCGTAACTAGTGGCGTCTGCAAAAATCGAGGGCCATTTTCCCATACGGCTGCTTAAGTAGCCCGTATGGAAAAATCGATTTTCCCATACGGGCCTCTTAAGAGGGCCGCATGCAAAAATGAGCTCATTTTTGCATGCAGCTCACTTAAGCGCCCGCATGGGAAAATCGATTTTTCCATACGGACATCTTAAGCAGCCGTATGCAAAAATAATTTTGAAACTTTTGAAAATTTTGAAACTAGTGTATCTCACTCATATGAACTCCAAATTGGACGATTATTTTTCCAAAAAATTTCTAAAATCATGCTCTATGATGTTCTTATGTTCTTACTGCTATTATTTTGGCCATTTTTTCTTGTGAATTTGTTTTATCAATTAAAAATTTGAATTTCAAAACTTCAAACAATATTTTCAAATACTAAATGATTTCAACTGAAAAAGTCATCAATAACAAAGTTGTATAACTTATGAAGATCTATAACTTCTATTTTGATCATTTCTTCATCCGACAAAGTGACGGTAATATTTGTTCAAAATTTACATATCTTTCTGATAGTTTATAAAACTATATGAGAGATATGTATATTTTGTGAATAATCTTACAAATCACTTTGTCGAATGAAGAAATGATCAAAATAGAAGTTATAGATCTTCATAAGTTATACAACTTTGTTATTGATGACTTTTTCAGTTGAAATCATTTAGTATTTGAAAATATTGTTTGAAGTTGTCATAATTTGAAATTCAAATTCAAACTGTCGAAACAAAGTCATATAGAAAAATGACCAAAACAAAAGTTGTAGATCTCGATGCGTTTTACAACTTTGTTCTTGATAATTTTTTTAATTTCAAATCATTTACTACCCGAAAAATTATTTGAATTCCTTTTTTTTAAAATTCAAATTTTATATAGTTCAATCAAACTCGGATGGCGAAATGACCAAAAGAAATATAGTAGATCTCAATGTGTTCTACAACTTTGATTTTGACAACTTTTTCATACGAGTTGATTTAGTGCCGTAAAAATCTATCCGAAATTTCAAATGAAAATTTTCCCTCCTCACCACTTCAAAATTTTTCAATCTCTCCTCCTATTCTCTCTCCCCCTTGATATTTTCTATCTCTCCTCCTATTCCTCTCTCTCTCTCACTCTTTTCCATCACTCACTCTCTTCTCTCCCCTCACGGTCTCGGCGCCACCGTCGACACTCCCCTCCACGTGCGGCCGCTCCTCCCCGGGGGTGGTGGTGGCGGCGGCGCCGACCCCGACGACGACGACACCGACGACGAGTGGGCGGCCACGGCGACGACGAGTGGGCGGCAACGACGACGATGACGACGAGTGGGCGGCCACGACGACGACGACGAGTGGGTGGCGACGCGGGCGGCGGCGCCGCCGGCAACCCGGCCGCCTCACCGTCACCAACGGCGACCACGAGGAGCTGGGCCAGATCTGGCGGCGATGGGCCTCGTCCCACCCGGATCCGGCGGCGACGGGCTTCATCCCGCCCGGATCCGGAGGCAGGAGCGGGAGCGAGGGCGGGCGGCGGCGGGAGCGGGAGCGCGCGCGGGCGGGCGGCGGAACCGGGGCGGCCGGCGAGCTCGGGCAGCGGTGCTAGGGTTTCTTTTTTCTTTTTTTTTTATTTTTGGAATTTTATTTTTTTTTCGCGATTTTTTCTCTTTGCATGCGGTCGTCTTAAGCGTCCACATGCGAAAATCAGATTTTCGCATGCGGTTGCGCCGGCCGCATACAAAGATCGTGATTTTCGCAGACGATTTAGTGCATGCGGTTGCGCCCCCTTCTCGCCCGTATGCAAAAACCATGTTTGTAGTAGTGACTTTTCATGATTCCATATCCGTGTGTGACGTACGCAATGCGAGGCGCTTCGTTTGCGAATTCGTGTGCGTGCGGGTTTTGATTCGATTCGATCGGGCCGCGTCGAGCGACGGGAGTTGGCCGGGGACCCATGCATGCCACGCGCGTGCGCACGCACGGGTTGTGGCGGTGTACGTAGGCGTGTTTGAGAGACGGAGAGACGTACGTGTGCCGGCCGCGCGACGTGCGTGTGGTGGGATGGGAGGAAAGCAAGTGGGCGATCGACCGTATACTGGGCATGGAACGTGCATGCAGCGTGTACGTGATCGATCGCGAGAAGTAGGGAATACGAGGTCGTGTTTGGTAGGCCTTTAATATAACTTCTAGATTTAAGTAAAATTACAAGTAGTTTGTACCCAGCTTTCACCTTGATTATTCATTTCAAGAGAGCTCCATAACCCGTTTAATTCTCTTATTTTGGATGAAGATACAAGCTGAGCTAAAGCTACGCTAAACATGCGCTGAATATGGGATGGCAACCGTGTACCGTGGCAATCGGTTGTGAGATAGGAGCGGAACTTGCGGCAAACACACTTCTCACGATTACCCGGCCCGTGTTTTTCCCTCTTTATTGGAGATTTTGAGTGAGTGACGACCCTTGTTTTGTCGGCCCGTTTTCCTGAACAATAGCATCACACACACGTACGTGCAATAATCCTCCAAACCAGAACGTCGCGCACGTTTTGCACTAATAATACACATACTATATCATATCCTCCATCCACACGCAAATCCAGTTAAGCTGCGCTGCCTGCCTGCCTGCATGTCGCGCTCTCGGGCATTACATTTCCGGTCCGCGCGGCGCGCGCGTGGACGCCGAGCATTGCGATCCTGTGGAGGCGGAGGCTACCACATGTGGCCACCAAACAAACCAACCTTTCACCTAAACTGGGCTTTTCTCCACACGCCTCGTTTCCATTTTGGCGATTAAAACTCGGCTACTAGAGGCAGCCGTCTGGGTTGACCACTGTGGACGTTGATGGCGAGTGGCTACAGATGCTCTCTCGTCACAGCCTGGCGAAATGACACACGTGCGCGACTACTGATTATTTGCTACTATAGTGCTATACTAGTAGTACGATTTATTTTGTACAGTACTACTAGGAGAATAATCTCAGTTCCTTGCGCTGGCAGGCAATTCCTCCTGTCTGTTTCAATATTTTTGTTTTAATATTTACAGAAATATTATGCCGACGAAAATATTTATAGAGCGGGCATGCAAATTTTACATGCGGCGAAAGTTGCATTTCACCCCACCTCAGGGCAAAATGCACACACGGTGCCGTGTGCCACGTCACCTTGCCACCCTCCACTTAGGCAGTAAGGTCTATTTTTGTAAATATTTTCGCCGGTATAATATTTCTGAAAATATTAAAAAAATAAAAATGAAAAAAATTCCTCTGGTAGACATTTTCTTCGGCACATCGCACATGCGTTCTGTCCACCAAATATAGTTGAGCTCAAAACATATCCCAAGTGTAAATTGCTTATCTAACATTCATTTAAAAAAAAACATATCTCAAGTGTCTAGCCCAGGATTGAAATAGAATTTCAGCCCATATATTCTACTCCATATAGTTAGGTGAAGCGGCGGCTGCAGTGAGACCGTGTGCATGCTCACTGGGCCTTTGAGTTGATTTCAGTAGAGTGATCTAGCTAAGTTAGGTTGTGTTGATTTCATCTGCGGTGTGAGTTAGCAATGGCGGGCACAACCATGGCGCTGAGCACTTGAGCAGCTCCTTCGCTGCCACCGCCGGCGCGCCATGGCGTGTCGTTTAGTCGTTGGCACTGGCCACGCCGCGGTAGGCTTCCCCGTTGCCAGGGTCGCACATCGCCGGCATGTTGCACTTGTTGTCAAGGGCCAAGCCGATGTGAGTTGACCATTACTACATTCATATTTTATTTTATTTTAATGTATGACGCCGTTAACTTTTTTTCAATATTTGACCATTTATCTTATTAAAAAAAATTATATAGTTATTATTTATTTTATTATGACTTGATTCGTTATTAAATGTTTTTTAAGTATGACATAAATATTTTAATATTTGCATAAAAATTTTAAATAAAACGAATGGTCGAAAAGTCGACGGCGTCGTACATTTGAAATACGGATGAAATATTTTACTGTCTGTTCTGGTGATCGCTTGTTTGCTAACTTGGGTTGTTGATTGATCTGCAGATGGACATGGAGCAGACGAAGGGAAAGGATGGCAGCGTTGTCTCCGGTGACCCCGTGCTTGAGCACGAACCTTGTCAGACATGCTAGCGTCGACAGGTCGATGCCGGAGCGGATCAACAGGCGGCTGTGGTGGTCGGCTGCCATGTCAGCAGATACCACCTTCAATAATGTCTTGAAAGTGATTTTAGACGGTTTTAACCGTTGAAGGAGTAATTTATAACTAGTTTTATGGTTGAGAGATGCGAATCAGATCCGATCTATATTTGAGGGACTGATAGTGAACTTATTCCTATATTTTATGCACCGGACATTGAGGCCCACAAACGTTAGGCATAGTGAAGGCCCATTATCAATTTTCCAAGCACCACGAAGGCCTATATTGCTTCGGCTTCTAGCCTTCTAGGCTCAACCGCCCAACCGCTGAATATCCCTTTTCTTCCGGAATAAGTTCACTATGGGTCCCTCTATTTGTCGCCCTGTCCGATTTTCGTCGCTCGACCGCAAAACTGGGTATGATCCGTCCCCCAACTTACGAAAACCAGGTAAACGTAGTCCCTCAGCGATTTTGGCTGATGTGGCGCCTACGTGATTTGTTTGACTAGGTCTCCGTTCCACGTGGCATTGACGTGGCGCTTACGTGGCAATTATATCTCGGAAAAATAATAAAAAGCGTGGCCCCACATGTCAGCTACACCAAAAAAATATGGTGGGGCCCACATGTCAGCTACACCAAAAAAATATGGTGGCTCCACATGTCATTCTCAAATGATCAAATCCAATCCTCTTATTCCTCCTCTCCTCGGCTCTCCCCATCTCCCTTCTACTTCCTCATCTCGCCGGCGAAGATAAGGACACCATGGAGAGGCGCAGCCTCCTCCACTCCCGCCCCCATGGTCCTAACGTCGGCGGCCGGCCGTCCCTCTCCTCGTCGCTCGCCGCGCCTGCCTCCGCCTCCACCGCCGCACACACCACCAACAGCAACACACCTCTCCCCGTCGACGATGAGCACCCGTTCCAGCGGGAGAGGCGGCCGGCTACGAGCGGCCGTTCGAGCGGGACAGGCTAGTGGCGGTCGGTGGGAGAGGCGCGCGATGGGTGGAGGCTCGACGGTGGCGGGCGGCAGGAGAGGCACGCGGCGAGTGGGGGCTCGATGGCGACGGGTGATGGGCTCTTGGAGGTTGGCGGGTAGAGGCCCGCAGCGGCCCCTTCCTCTTCCCCTCGCCGCTGCAACCGTGCGCTGCCGTCGGGTCGTCTCGATCTGTGCGTACATCTTGGAGGTGAGGACGATGACAACGCCGCAGCTTCCTGATTCGGTGCAGATCTCGGACCACGTCGCCGCCGCCCCTCCTTTCGTGCTCTCGGTCCCGTCCTGACCTTGGGCAGCCGCTCCTCCCTAAACGCTGACTCCTCCCCGTCCACCATCCTTCCTCGCCAGCCGGTGAGTGCGCGCCCTCCACTTCCTCCCGCCGACCCTTCGCTTCTTTCCTCCTTGTTGAGGTCCACCACCAGCGTCACGCCCTGCAGCGGTCGCTCGTAGAAGCTCGCCGCTGAACCACCCGATGGGGAACACCGCGCAGAGCACGTCGTCCATGTCCACCCCGCACCGCGCACCGACTCCACGAACGGCGGGTGCTTCGGCGGCAGCGCCAGCGTCACGAACTGCTCCTCCAGTGTCAGCGTCGGGAGGGCGGCGCTGCGGTGGACGACGTGAGAGAGGACGGATGCCGAGGAGGCGTTAGCAATGTTGACGCGGAGCTCGTGGGATTCGCCGCCGGCGCGGGCGATGATGAACGCGCAGCGCCACTGCTGCCACCGCCCGCCGCCTGCCGTCGCTCCGCCTGTCACCCCCTTTGCGTCGCCGCTCGTCCTTCTCCTTTGCCGTGTAGGGGAGAGAGAGGGGGGATAGAGAGAAGAGGGAGGCTGACATGTGGGACCACATGGGTCCCATAGTTTTTTATTATTTTCCCAAGATCCAATTGCCACATAAACTTCACGTCAATACCACGTGGGATGAGGTCCTAGTCAAAGGGAGCCACGTGATCTAAAACTGGGCATAATACTGCCGAGGGACCTCTTTTATATGGTTTTGTAAGTTGAGGGACCCGTCGTACCCGATTTTGTGATTAATGGATGAAAATTAGAGAGAGACCTGAAGTGAACTTATTCCTTTTCTTCCTTATCTCTGAATTCTGAAATCTGGCCGCCTGGTCGGTCAGGTCACGCCACGCGTGCGAGTACGACGCATCGCAACTCGCAGTCGCCGCCGCCCTCCTCCCAACCCGCGCGGCGCCGCTCGCTCGCGCAGTCCATCGAGCCGCAACAAAAGCGGAAATAAATCCCCCACAAACCCTACCCTTCTCTCCCCTCCACTCCCCCACCTCCGCGCCTCTCTCCGCCGTGTTCCTCCCGCCCGCCGCCGCCTTCCCGCCGGACCTAGCTCCTCCCCCGCCGTCCTCGACCTCACCGGAGGTGAGCCCCCCTCCCCCCCGGGAACCCGCATTGCGGTTTGACGTCGAGTAGGTAGGGTTTTATCTGCGTGCGAACGTGTGCTGATGTAACCCTAGTTTTGGATCCCCCTAGGTGGCGTGGTGCGGGAACGGGCAGGGCGCCGTGATGGAGATCCCCAAGCAGGGGCAGCCGCCGCGGGTGGCGGGGACGCCGCCGACATTGCCTGGGGCGATTACCCACACTACGCAGGTTGGGTACCCGGCCGTGTTCTACAATGGCAACTGGGGCGCGCAGGTGCCGGCCAGCAGCTACCTGATCGTGCCCATGAGCGAGCCGCCGGCGCAGGTTGGTGTGCCCAGGCCCAACGCGCTGGGCCTCTCCGGGTCCGGGGCCAGGCCGTTGAGTAGGGTGTCGCTTAGGCCGCCGCAACAGGTGCTGAGTGTCCAGACAGCTTTGCCTGGTATGGCCGCGATGATGCCATCGCCGTCTATGATAGCAGGTAAGAAGATGGCAGCGTCGCCGAAGGTTCAGATGCTGAAGTCTGTGCCCTTTCGGTCTGCTGGTAGCAAGCGTCCTGCGCAGGAACTGCTGCCCAAGGCACAGCCGCAATTATTTGAGTCCGTGAGATCAAAGTTCAGAGAGACTCTGGCTGCTGCCCTGAATATGGATTCTGACCAACAGTGTGCCCCGCAATCCGTTGAAACCGTGTCACATGTTGGATCTGCTAGCGAGAACAAGCAAGCCGATGGTGCTGGTATTGATTCTGTCACAGAGACTAGTGCTTTGAAAAGCGGGCAACATAACATGTTAAGTAGCAATTCGGCATCAAACATGTCGATCAAGGTGAGTGATGATATGCAGCAGCAATCAATACATGTTCCTTTGGAAAATAAAGTACTGGATAACAATTCTTGCACTTTAGATGAGCTTCTGCAAGGCCATGGACTTTGCTGGTCTTCTGACGTTGTTGGAGCTTCTGAAACTATTTCTCAATCCGATCCAGACAGAGTCAGAAAATCTGATATTGATGAAGGTGTTGATGTATCTCTGATTGAGCATGAGTCTAAAAGAATAAAGACTGATGATGGGGCAGCAGAAGAAAAGAAGAGTGTAACCCAAAAGGCCCAAATTTTAGCATTTGAAATTGAAGGTGAGCTGTTCACTTTATTGGGAGGAGTTAACAAGAAATACAAGGAGAAGGGTCGATCACTTCTGTTCAACTTAAAAGATAAAAGTAATCCTGTACTGAGGGGACGTGTCTTGTCTGGAGATATAACACCCAAACGCCTATGTTCAATGACTACTGAAGAACTCGCTTCAAAGGAACTTTCAGACTGGCGGTTGGCTAAGGCTGAAGAGCTTGCAAAGATGGTGGTTCTTCCTAGTAAAGAAGTGGATGTTAGACGCTTGGTGAGGAAAACACACAAAGGAGAATTTCAAGTTGAGGTGGAAGAAACTGACGGTATCTCTGTGGAGGTTGGAATTGGGGGTGATTTGCTTTCGCATGTTCCATCAAGACCTACTGAAGGTCAAACCAAAACCGATGATAAAAGTGTACACACGGAAGAAAAAGAATCAGACAATAGTGAGCAAGATGGAGTTATCGTGACAGGCGGCAATAACATGCCAAGCAATTTAGAACATACAGAAAATGAGAAAACTGATCTGATGCAGGAACTGATGGTAGATGACCTGAAAGATACAGAGAATCTTCCACCAATTATGTCACTGGACGAATTCATGGAGACCCTTGATTCTGAACCACCTTTCGAAGATGATTCCACTCAAACTGTGAAAGATGATCCTAATTCTATTGAGAAAACTGACATTTCATTGAAATCGGAAGATTCTTCCAAAAATGTGGATAGTGCTTCTGCATCAGATTCTCAACTTGATCCGCAAACATTATCTCCTCAAGATAAGTTTGAGTCCAAGTTACAGTCACCCAAAAAAGACGCAGGCTCAATTTTGTTTCCAGTTGAACAAATAAAGGAAGATCTGTTAGTCAAATCCTCCCCTGAAAAGGCCAATGCTGAAAACATTGATACTGGCAGTCAGTCGATCCCTGAATCTATCACGGATTGTAAATCAGCTCCTGATGCTTTGCTGACACATGACAGTGTATGGGAGGGAACAATTCAACTTTCCTTGTCATCACTCACAAATGTTGTTGCGATCTTCAAAAGGTTTGTTTCATCCGCAGTTCTGCACTGCTTATCTCTCTTGTATATACAATTCACTATTGAAAGTACTTCTCTTGCTAGTTTCTATATCTTGAGCACAATACATGGTACCATTTTATAGAACAGTGCACAACTTGACAAATTAATATTTCAGTTATATATCCTCAGTCGATTATTGTTTTGTCTGTTCTGTAGCGGTGAAAAGACATCCACAAACGAGTGGCGCCATTTCCTTGATATCAAGGGAAGAGTCAGGCTCAGTGCTTTTCAAGAATTTCTTGAACAACTTCCTAAATCCAGGAGCCGTGCTATAATGGTAATAGTTATTTCTCATTTGCTATTCTCAGTTGGATGACTATATTTTTTAATTAAAATTGGCAATTACCACAGTATGGAAATGTGAAATACATCGATGTTGTACAGTTGTACCTATTGACTTGCTAGCAGTAGCATCTACTGCTTCTTCTGAATGATTGATTGTAAGATGCTACGGAAACACATTTTTGTTTTGTAAGATAATCTTTGTTGTTAACGTTAGGCATTTGCATAAATATTCCGAACTCCGTGTTCAGGGGATTCCATAAATCTAATGATGGTAGCCATTCCCTTAAAAGAAATACTGGGTCAACATGACATGCTGTGGCAATTCCTTTCCTTTTTTTTTTTTTGCAGAGTGTTATTCAATGTCACTGTTTTCTGGTTGTGTTTTAATTGAGTTCTACACATTGCATTGAAGTGCACTGCAGATATAGTGCTATACCTTCAGTGGAATGGACTGTCGCCTCTGTTGTCCTTACAGCAAATTGATTCCTTATGGGACTCGGTACACAAACCTAGCAAAAACAAGTTGCGCACATGGATTTGCCTATGCAAATTGCCCTCGCAGATCAACAGAAGAAAGCCACGAAAATAACTAGTATCCTGAGAAAGGGCCTGTTTTGAGTGCTTAATAAAAGTTAATATACATAATATACATCTGCTAACGAGATATTTCTTTTTTTACCACTGAACGAACCTCCATTCTATTTCTTTGTGCTCCAAAATGACACTGTGTTTCTGTATTAACCCTTTTTGCACTCCCAGTTTGACTCTTTTCGAACACATAAAAAATACCACAAAATCAAGGGAAAAAAATCAGAATACACTTAAAAAAAAAGCTCTGTTCAAAGAGGGTTCAATACTATGTTAGGAACTGGGTAGTTCATGTGGAATATGTTGAAACTGTGGTTCCAAATACAGTGTAAAACACCTTATACTGTTATACATGCAATTAGGCTTTAGATATTATGCGAGTGAATTTGAGAAAACCTCATGTTTGTGGCCCCTTCTGACACAAAATCGCAGATAGATGGGTGATAGTTACAGAAAACCCCATAGTCGAATATAGCATTGTGATGTGGACATTCGGCCCAACCGTGGCCTTTTTGCTGTAGGGTATGTTCCTGAAAAAGTTGGAAGTTTGAAGAAAGTTGGGAGTTTGGAAAAAAAGTTGAAAGTTTATGTGTGTAGGAAAGTTTTTGATGTGATATGATGTAATGGAAAGTTGGGAATAGGGGGGAAACTAAACACGGCTGTAGTGTGGCACTACATCCATCTTGTGTGGGTCCTTGGTGTAAATCTAGAACCACGTTCGCATGTCAGCCTGTCAGGATGGACAGCTGTTGGGCTACGCAGTTAGGCAACCGCCATAACACAACCTTCTGTCCTGATACGTGAGCCATTCAAATATGGCTTAAGAATTCCATAAAGGCCCACACTAGACCAGTGTTCTAGAAAAAAGGTCTACAAGGCCACATTCCAGAAAAAGGGTCTACAAGGCCAAGCCACTGGATACATGGAACGGGTGCCCCAACCTTGCACTGGACACATGTTGTGCCCTGTTGGCAAACCTAACATCATACCACAATGAATTTTTCGGTCTGGATTGCAACAACTCTGGGTTTCATTTACTAGCTTCAATTGACGTGTGTTATGTGAAAATATTTTTAAAACGCGTGGTTTTGTGGTACACAGGGTTGTATTTGTACCTGGAGTTTTATGCAATTTATTACTCGTATTGGTCCACTAGGCCACTAGGTATTAATGTTTTTGAAATGGGTTGCATAGTTGCACTAATGTTATGTTGAGGCATGGACCTTTGCCAATGTTTTACACTTTAAGTGTTAGTTGGAGAAACAAATAAATGAAAGAAAAAAAGGGAATGCCCTAATAAGAAGACTATGACCGTATTATAGCCTGAATGTTGGATTGTGCTATGGTTCCCGCACTGATTCATGAATGATAGAAATATTATGTACTTCGGAATTGCATATGTACTTTTGTGCTCTTGAATTTGATTATTCACTATGCTTAGTATATACTCCCTCCGTTTCATATTATAAGACTTTCTAGCATTGCCCACATTCATATAGATGTTAATGAATCTAAATACATATATATGTCTAGAACTCTAGATTCATTAGTATATATATGAATGTGGGCAATGCTAGAAAGTCTTATAATATGAAACGGAGGAAGTAGTTCCACATTCCACGCTATGAGAAATCCACAATTTTCATTTGAACCTGCTTTTCTTTTGCTTAGAGCCTAGCAATTAGCACATACAAGGTCTTGTTCTTAAAGTTCCTGACTGCACCCCAAGTATTTCATATACCTGATTAGCCCAAATAAATAGGTTATGTTCATGCATTAAATGTTGATTTGTGCATATAGAGATGCTATCTGATGGAAAATGATTTACCTTGTGCCATCCAGATGGGTAATCTTCCATTATTTCTGCTCCTGAAACATATGTTATTTCATTAAGAACCTGTTACTCGTTTTACAGGTAACTGAGTTGCGTTGGAAGGAGGGCTCTCTTGAGAGTGGGCGCCAGCATCTCTTGCGGGTTACTCCCTTAATTCTTGTCATCTGTTACCTTTTGCACGGGCTCAGCGTAATGCTATTGTGGGACTCCTGATCTGCTAACCACCTCTAATTTTTCCTGCAGACCATTGACTCATATATTGCAGACGAGAGAGTAGGACTAGTGAAGCCTGCAGATGGAGTGGAGCTTTACCTCTGCCCTTCTCAAGGGAAGGCAGCACAGATACTTGCAGAGCACCTACCCAAGGAGCAGTCGAGCAGCTTAACCGTGACAGGAACATCAGCTATTGGAGTCGTCGTGTGGCGGAGGCCCCATGTTTCACCTAGGATACCCGCCAGGAACGATGGCTCCAGAAACCAATCCATCTCGAGGAAGCAGCATGCCGTGATTGCCAGTGCAGTGCCCTTGTCTTCCAAGCCTACCAATGAGCGTCAGCACCACGGTCAGGATGTTGTAACTGATGATGTTCCTCCGGGCTTTGGCCCTGGTGTTGTTAGGGAAGACGATGACCTACCTGAATACGATTTTGTTACCGTCCCAAACGCAGCTGCCAACGTAGTACCATCACGACAAGCACACAGGAGCCAGCAGCAGCATTCTCAGGCCGCGTCCCGCCGCCCGGTAGACCATGTGAGGGAGATGGTTCGCAAGTATGGTAGCAGATCCGCTGCCGCAGCCCAACCCTGGGAGGATGATGACGATGATGACATACCAGAATGGGATCCAAACCAAAGCAATCTGAATCTCCAGCAAACACGGCATGCTATTCCACAGCCACCGTTGCCTCCACCCGGACCTGTTCATCAGCAAATGCACGCGTATCATCAGCAGCATCAGCAACAGCAGCAGCATTACCAATCCATTCAGCAGTATCACGCAACACAGGAATCGCAGAACACCTTGTCCCAGGCTTACTACGTCCAGTCCCACTCACAGCAGCATTCCGTGCCCGTGCAGCAGCTGACTCATTTGCAGCCTGGCTGGCAGACCACCGCCCAGTGGCTGGCCGCCGGCGCCGCGCATTCCGGCTTGCCGGCGAACAACGTCGTGCAGCAGTACTGCACTTCCGCGACGCCTGACGGTAGTGGCCAAGGCTACGCTACTGGGAACCAAGGCTCCATGCCTTGGAACCTACAGTAGCTACGTTACCTTTGTGCGAGTCAGCAAGCATCCGATGTTTTTGGCCCCCTATTCTCCCTTTGTGTCTACCATGCAGTTCATGTAATTATATATCATGCGAACTGCACCACCCAGATAAAAATACAAGTGTTACTACTAGCCGCTTAGGTAGTTGCTGGTTGTATGCAAATGGTGTAGCAGTAGACATGTAGTAGCAAGAACTTGATGCCATGAGCATATGCCTGCTAGGCTGCTACTTTGGTTTTTTGGCACTGCCGTATCCAGCTGCCCAATAGTGCGCTCCAAACTTTTTGAGGTTCAAGCGAGAAATTTTTGTTTCTTGAAACTTTTTTTTTTACCTTTTTCAAAACCTAATTTCCAAAATCTGAACTTTTTTTTGGTCACGCTAGCCCGCCTGTGTGGCAAACCAACACTAGCACGCTATGGGCAGTGGACGACATGACACTTGTCAGCGAGAGCGGTGTGGTTAAATCACGCTAGCGAGGCTGGCGTGGTCAAATCACGTTGTCATCCTAGCGGGAGCCACGTGACAATATTGTTGTCACGTCAATGTCAAAAGAGGTTAGATATTGAAAATAAGTTTTTGGACGGGTTTATTTTTAAAATTAAAAATTAAAATGTTCAAAAAAAATTAAAAAAAATCGCAAGACGATGGTGCGTAACCGTGATGTGACGTGACTTGCAACGGACTGCTGCTCCCCCATGCCGTGTGCTATCCTTGCTTTACGCGTGCCACAGTTTTGATTGCCCGGTGTTCATCGTTAGATCCTGATTGGATGGTCCAGATCTTGCAAGGTCATTGTTCATGGAACTAGTTCAGCTGCACCGACAGTCGGAAAGAGGAAGAGTTTGCTGCTCCAAGACTCTGCAGGACCGCACCGATCAAGGGGGCTAGGCTAAAGCTTCTAGAACATGAACACAACGACTTGTTTATTCAACCACCTGCCCACCATCCAAATTACCAATCCAACGAACACAAGCCCATTGATCATCGTACTCGATCTAAGCATTACACTACTATTTTAAATGTCTGCCATGTTTCCAAATGCAACTTTAGCCATGGATAAACGTCTTGTATTAGAAGAGCATGACGTTATGAGAAGCAGACCAGTGTTTATTAACTTCTCATTTCTAATTAATTTTCTAGATTATACTTCCTCAATTTTAAAATACAGTAACTTAAGATGAGATTAGATCATTCTATAACTATGAGGGCATGTTCACTTTAATGACATTTTCAACCTTATCAAATTTTGGCATTACCAAAATTTTGGCACATGATTTCTTATATAGTTACCAAAATTTGGCAGCAAACTAAATATATGCACTTTTTAGCAACTTTACCAAAATTTGGTAAGGTTGAAAATGACATCAAAGTGAACAGACCCTGAATCTTAATATAATTATCTTCAGATTCACATGTTGCTGTATATTAGGACGAAGATAGTAGTAAAAATCTAAATTGTTTGAGGAGCTTAAGAAGCTGCATTTGCTAAAACTTCCACAGATAAGACCAATTTATATACTATGAAGTAGTACCATATTGATATGATTTATGTGCGTCCATTCTTAAATAACAATAGTCGGAGTTACCCTCGTTTGGGGTACAGTAACCCCTCTTCCCCGGTAAAGCAAACCCCAGTGCACGACATGCCAAGAGAAAGCAGCAGCAGCGAGAAACCCTGTCCGCAACGCAATCTATGCGAAGCGCACACGATTCCGGAGCTCAACAAACCGAGATGGCGACGCCTAGCCCCTTAGGCAGGTAGACGACGCTTGAGCTTGACATGAGCACATTAGCATATGGATGCAGCGACAAATAACAGATGCATCATCACGCATATACCACACCTCGCTTGCCCTCTCGCAACCCCTTTGCTTAAGCAAGAGGAGATTCCAGACAGTTGCTCCCCACCTACTAGTCGTTCCAGCAGAACACCACAAATGTTAACTTCTCCCCCATACATACAAACTATGTTTGTATGCTTAGGGTGTGTTTAGTTCACGTGAAAATTAAAAGTTTGGTTGAAATTAAAACGATGTGATGGAAAATTTGGAAGTTTGCATGTGTAGAAAAGTTTTGATGTGATGTAAAAGTTAAAAGTTTAAAGAAAAAAAATGGAACTAAACTCGGCCTTAATGTGAGAAAAATATACTGTGCAAATCTAAAAATTACTATAGAATAAAAAATAAACGTCTAAAATTTATCCATACTTATCTAAATTTGCATTACATATTTCCCGCTTAATCATATATAAACAACAATTTTTACTGCTACTTTAATTTCTTTTTCTTTTTGATTCGTTCAAAAACCAAAAATTGGATAGTGCTTGAGAGCCTTATAAATATCTCTCTGAATTTCTTAATCGTAACGTGGCAAGCTCGTGCTACCTGTACAGCTCACTGTTTATGACGTGGTAACAATGTTTTGCCAAAGATTTGTCATGCCATATTTTGATTTTTGAACGAATTTGTTTTTGCCACGGTGACATGGAAGGCCCTGCCGAACGGTTTAAATTAATTACCTGAGCGTTCATTTCTGAAACTTATTGAAATCTTCTTTAAAAGAACATCAAATTCGCAGCAAAGGGGAACCCGGTCTCAATAATTAATCGAAGGAATAAGCACAAATGCTTCGCATTACAGGCGCGTATACATATATATTTATCGTATTTTTTAATCTGATATATATATAATTTTCTTCTTCTAGTCTACTACGGCGAATGAATGCCATGGCGTGCGTACAGCGAGAGGAGAGAAAAAACCCAAAAAAAAAAAGAAAAAAAGAACGAATCAAATTGCGCCGGCGATGTCGGTGGCGGCGGACGGTGAGCTCGCTCGGTTATTAGTCGAGGCGCATCATGTCGTTGTGGAAGGCGTCGACGGCGTCGGCGGCGACGCACTGGGTGATGAGGCGGGCGCCGGGCTTGTGGGCGGAGGGGCGGACGAGGATGCAGGTGGCGATGTAGTCGAGGTTGGTGAGCGGCACGACGTGGACGGGGGCGCCCCACCCGTAGTCCACCTCGGCGAACCCCAGCCGCGACCAGTCGGAGACCAGCAGCGTCCGGTAGTCGGAGGTGATCCGGTACGGGTCGTCCTCGCCGCCGCCGCCGCCGCCGCTCCACCGCGCGAACTCCCCCGGGAGCCGCTTCTTCCCCTCCCGGATCAGCCTCACCACGTCGTTCACCGACGCGTCCGCCACCGCCCCCGCCGCCGCCGTCACCCGCATGATGTAGTAGCAGTTGCCGTAGAAGCCGTCCGGGAGCGCGCGCCGGAGCACGGGGCGCGCGTTCATGGCGAAGCACACGTGGACGGGGGACCCCGGGGCGAACCCCGCCGCGCGCGTCCGCGACTGCCACGCCTTGGCGATGAGCACCTCGAACGCGCTGCACCGGTGGCCCGTCTGCTCCAGGAACCTCGCCTTGAAGTGGTCGATGTAGTCGGTGGAGATGTCCATGGCGAGGTACTGGAGGCGGAGCTCCGTCGGGACGGGGAGCGGGCCCACGGCGGCGGACGGCGGGCACGGGATCGCGTCGCGCCCCCACGCCGGCGCCAGCGCCGGCGCCGCCCGCCCGCGCGCGATCTCCCCGACCGCCGTCATGAACTGCGCCGCGCCAGGGCCGTCCGCGACGGCGTGGCTGAACCGGAACCCGACCACGAAGCCGCCGCACGCGAACTGCGTGACCTGCATTGGGGAACGGACAGCTCAATCACACGCCATTGCCATGACATTGCCAACCAACCCGTTGACCACAAGAATCGCTCGAGAAATTTCCTCGCCATTGTTGTCTTACCTGGACAAGGAGGATGAGCGAGTCTTCGGGGTGAGACTCGGAGGCGGGGTAGGTGGGGTGGGGGAGGAGCTCGTCCTTGTCCACCATGAGCGGGTACTCGAGGTAGTCCACATCCTCGAGGGAGCAGCTCGCCGTGGCCTCGATGAACCACACACCCTCGCCGGTACAGTCGACGACGAGCTCCCCACCATCCCCGCGCTCCGCCAGCCGGCCGGCGATGGGGTAGTAGCTCACGAGCGCCGCCGCGAGCGCGCGCTCGATCGCCGCGGCGGGCGCCACGGCGGCGTCGGCGCGGCCCTTGAAGACATGGAGGGACTCGATGAGCGCGCGCTGCGTCGGGTAGCGGTCGAGCCAGGACAGCGGGAGCGCGCCCCCAGGCGTCGCCGCCGATGGGGCCACCACCCGCTGAGCCACCCGCGTCACGGTCGCCGCCGCCGCCGCCGCGGAGCCCCGCATGGTGGTGGTGGCGGCGAGGTGGGGATCTGGGTGGTGGTGGTGGTGGGCTTCGCTGGCTGGGCTCGGCTTGGAAGCAAGCGGTGACCGTTCTCTTGGATTTTATAAGGTCTTTCCTGTAAATTGTAGTGTGGCCGCTACGACTAGTTCTTTAGTTTTTTTCTTCTTTTTTTTTTCTTTTTCTCTGCGTGTGCGTGTGTGTGAGGGTGTGTGTGGTGTTGTTGATGACTGGATGTGAAAGGGATTGCCCACCGCACGATGCAGAGATGGACGAATCGGATCCGGCCATTTAGGGGCTCTAATCACCTCCAGAATTTAGGGTCAGAATAATGCTACAGTGCTTGCTTTACAAGAAAAATGCTACTCTCGGTTTGTCACATGGTATTGTCAGGTCCTCCCTCCGTATTAGGATGTCGTTTTGGACAGTGACACGGTTTTCAAAACACAACTTTAACTTATTATTTCTTAAAAACATTTATTGAAAAATGATATATGTATAATTTTATGAAAGTATTTTTCAAGATAAATCTATTCATTTAATTTTCACATTTTTAAACTCAACAACTTGAGAGTTATTCATGATTTATATTCTCAAGGTTTGACTTAAACATTATCCTAAACGACTTTCTTTACGAGTACGGAGGGAGTACTAATCAGTATGGAAAATCTATTAATTTATTAAAGGAATAGAAAAAAAGAGCTTCCACGTTCGCTTTCACGGCTTAGAAATTCTCATATTAATCGGAGAAAAAGAAACAGAGTCTACATAGAAATACAATTTAGAAATAGTTGAAATTCGGAATTAAAAAATAAGGAATATTGTAAGAGAAGACTAGAGTCCATATAGAAATACAATTTAGAAATAACTGAAATTTAGAATTAAAAAATAAAAAAATATTAGAAGAATAGTATAAAGTATATATAGAAATACAATTAAGAAATAATAGAAATTTAGAATTAAAAATAAAGAATATTAGAAGTAGAGTATAGAGTTCATATAGGAATCTAAAACAAACTAAAATTCGGAATAAACATAATAAAATTAAAAGTAGAGTTTAGAGTCCATATAAAAATACAGTTTACAAATAACTAAAATTTGAAATAAAAAAACATGGGAAGAAGAGTCTAAAGTCAATATAGGAATACAATTTAGAACTTAGAAGTAATTGAAATTCGAAATTAAAAATTAAATAATATTGAAAGATGAGTTTAGAGTACATATAAATACAATTAGAAAAAATATAAAATTTCAGAATTAAAAATAAATAATATTGGAAGAAGAGCCGATAGTCTATATAGAAATACAATTTCAATTTACAGATAACGAAAATTCGGAATTAAAAAATAAGAAATATTGAAAGACTAAGTGTAGAGTCCATATAGGAATATATTTTAGAAATAACTAAAATTTGATATAAAAATAATTAATAAGTAACACGTATATAAAATACAATATGAATATTACACATTAGTAGTTTCATAAAGTTAGTACAAAATTTAAAATTATGTTGTCATTTTAATATATTTTAATAATAAATTGAGAAAACATATATGCTATTATATAAGAGAAAATATAATGATACTATCTGCGCAATCTGCGGACCACCATGCTAGTTAGTACTAAACAGACAGTATGAAAAATTTGGTGTACTAGCTTTTTAAGGCACTGTTCTTTTTTTTCAACCCCAAACTTCAATTTTCTCGTTTTTCGTTATCACGCTTTTCAAACCATTAAATAATATTTTTTAAAAAAATTGTATAAAAGTTCTTTTAAAAAAATAAATTTATTTTAAGTTTATAATAATTAATATTTAATTAATCATGTGCTAATGAGTTTTCTCATTTTGCGTTTACAAAAATTTTTCCTCCAAACTAAGGCAAAGAATGTAACCAAGAGTGAATGTTTGTTGCCTTGATAAAATTTGGTATTAATAAGAGGTTGGTTTCGTCAACGAAACAAACAGTCTTTTACTTTGTACTAGCAGAGTACATCGTACTTGTGCAGTGTATTTACTGTAAAACAAATTGAAATAAAATTGTACTGAGTTTGATAATAATGCATAAACTTACTGTCCATGATGCCAACTCTTAACCGTATGAGCTCTGCTCAGGAAGCAGTAAGCGGGGTAAAGCGCGTGGCACGAATTTTTCTTCAGTTTGAATCAGTACAAACCGTGTAATTAACCTTTTCTCTGAGTTCAATTTGCTGCTATTTTTTCAGGCCAGTGTACGTACGGCAAGTTGCTGTCGACGACCGTGTGTATATATTCAGTGTTCTGAACGCGAAGTTGTCGTTGGACAGCAACCAGTGTCTTCTTCTCACCCTGATTAAGCAATCGTTTCTCTGCCTGCGAAATGGACTTCATCAAAGATTACAAGCTTTAAGTGTAAAAAAAGAAGATCATTGGTCAGTAGACCTAATCAAGCGTGACAATTGGGCTGCAACTTCGCTCTCCTTTTATTTTCTTTTTTGCTTTTGTTATTCATACTCACTTTGCTTCTTTATTCAGCTTGGAAGCATTAGGTATTTGTCACAGCAAAGGTGTGCAGGTGATACTTGAAGTGAACTAATATAATCCCTTTCCTAAACCAGAAATCGCTAAATCCCCAGACGGCTGGTGATCACCAGGGGGTGGCTGGCTACACTACACGTACACGGGAAGCAACTCGACCCCACTGTGATCAGGATGATCGGTCTCAATTGCTTTAGGCCTTGTTCGGTTGCTTGGGAATTAATCCCCAAGGGATCCTATCCAGGGAGGGATTGAGAGAATCCCTCCTATCTCACTCAAATCATGTGGGGTTCGAATCCCTGCCCGTTTCTAATCCCTGTCATATAAACCCTGCCTTCGTTTAGCACAGGGAAATATAAAGCAGCAGCTGTACGTTCCCAAGCAAGCAATGAAACAATATGCATTCTCCCAGATCAAATCCATAGGACGCAGTAAAAAAAAACATTGTTTTAGCACAGGGAAAACACACATGCATGCTGTACGTTCACAAATGCATACATGAAAGTGTCACAAAGTAATAAAAATGGTTACAGTTCAGTTGTTTTTTTAGAATAAATAGAAGTAGCCAGCTAAGAGCTAAACTACAAATTGAATGCAAGTGTTTAAGCTTAGCACTAATGCCACCATGAGCTTCAGTCACCCAGCTGCAGTGTTCCCATCTCTGAAAAAAAATGGAGCAAAATTGGATCAATTCCAAAAAGAAATACACCATATATGTTCTTTCCTGTCAACCAAATATCAAATTGAACAAATGTAGAGTACAGATTACATAAGAGCAAACAAGTAAAGCAAAGAGCCACACTAATATCCAAACTAACGCTGATGCACTACATGGAATGCTAACAGTCTGATAGAACCAAAGATGAAAAGAGACCTAAAAGTTCAGGAACTAGGAAGCTAACAAAAAAAAAAGCTAACAATTCAGCCTTGACAACATAGTAATAATGAAGTACATAACTAGAGCCACACGGTACCTTAAAAAACATTCTTTTATCAGGAGCAAAGCAGATGCTTCAAAGTAAATAAAATTGCACTGCTATACTGCTTAAGTTTAGCTTTTTCAGATGCTAAAAGTAGTATCAGTTCAGACTTGAGTGAGCTCATCAGCTCAAGAAAATAAAAGAAAGGTGAGTAGCCCATAATGTAAATCCTGGTTTACAGCCCTAAACAACATGCATGTAACTAACAACAGAGAGTCACACAGGACAGAGTGAAGCCCATCTTACTCGCCTAGCAGACCAAAAAAGATTTATATGGAAGAGAAGCGGTACCTTTCAAGCCATCTCACTTCTTAACCAACTCAAGGCAGATTCTGGATCCTCATCACAAGCACTCACAAAAATCTCTCTGTTCTCTGAATTCTTGAAGACGGTATATGCTTTGACCTTTTCTGCCTTTGTCACATCCATCGAATTCAGAACAGATATGCACCTCTTGATTGAAAAATCATTACTTTCCTTTTCTCTTGCTAAATGAGCCTCCTTTTCTCTTGCTAACTGAGCCTCCTTTTCTCTTGCTAAATGAGCCTCCTTTTCTCTTGCTAATTGTGCAGCCTCATCTTCAGTTTGTTTGGTCCTCATATCAAGGTACCTTTCCATAAGTCCTTCTACGCCAACACTCTTCTTTTGCCTCTTGGGTTCTTTTTCTTCTTTGTTTCTTGGTACAGCAACAACCCTTCTATGCGGCATCTCTTTAAGCCTTTCAGCATTTGCATTATCATCTTCAGTTGCATCTACATCATCTTGTACTTGATAAGCCAAGGTGTCCTCATAATCTAGAAATATAATCTCAGTGTTACCAAGATCATCTTGATCACTCTCAACTTGAGTAATGATTGGATGTTGCAATGGCTCAGTTGAGGTGAAATTGTAGGTTCCTTCTGCAGTATATCCTACACAAGAAAATTGAGTACAAGAAAGGGTAAGCAAGAAAGCATGATTATAACTTGTGATATTGAAAACAAGGATTACAGCTTGTGATAGAACTAACCATCGTAAAGTTCTCCCAAGGCCTCAAATAGAGGGAAAGATTTGGTGCGAAACTTCTTGGCTTTAGGAAATGACTACACAATAAAAGGAAAACACTAAAAAGATGCATAATGTAATTAACTACAAAATTAAGTAATGGTCAGAAATAATCTTACGATGATTATATTGTTCCATATAGCAGGCTCAGCCTCAATGATGCATCTCTGGTTATTCCATGAAGCTCCACTTTGTTTTCTAGCCTCTTTCAGCATCCTATATTCTCTTTTTAGCTCTTTCTCCTTTTCTTGGATTTGGGACTTTGTTAAGCAGACATATCTGTCCTTCTCATGGAATTCCTTCACGATTTTGTTCCGAGCTTCTGAAGTCCATCCATTCTGACCCCTATACTCAGGAGTGTTGTGCTCATGCAATAACTCAACAAGAATCTTCTCTAGGGCTGGGTTCCAAGAGGTTCTTGTTTTTTCTACACAAGATAAGAATTGATGTATAATCTACATTTAATAATTTCAAACATGAATTTCACATGTTCTATAATTGCATACCTATTGGAGAACCTCCATGCTTTTTTGTAGGACGACCTTTCGGAGAGTTCTTCTTTTGTGCAGCTTTCGCTAAAAGCATGGTCAACCTTGGAGAACCTCTTCCAAGCATATTAACTGAGAAAGGATGCATAACACAATATTCATAACAAAAGCATTGTAGCAAATGTATGTCACATGCAACCACCATAGTTCATTTATAACATAATATTTGTAATATGTCGTAGTTATTACAGCTCACAAAACATCAAAAAAAAATCAAATATACTACTTATTACAACCCACTAATTCCTATGCTGTCGATAGTCATTCCACATTTGATGTGCTATCGTGTCCCTCAAAAGATTCCCTTGATTAGTGCTTTGATCATTGCCTTCATCACCATCTGGCAGGTCAACATAATTGCTTGGATGGATATTATGTGGTTGGTTATTTAACCATTGCTCATCCCCATTCAGTGATCGAATAATATTATGGAACACTGCAGCAACCACTGGTATCTTCACTTGGTTATTGATTTTGTGGAAAGTTGCAACTTTGAGGATAGGGAAGCGCTTCTTTACAACCCCCAAAGTCCTTTCAACATGATTCCTCAATACCGCATGGCGATGGTTAAATAACTCTTTGTAGTTTTGAGGTCTACGCCGACCTACCCCATACTCCTTTAGATGATACCTGACTTTACGATATGGTGCAAGGAAAGAATTGGTGTTGGCATATCCACCATCAACCAAATAGAACTTTCCAGGGGGTACTTGGAAGCCTTTGTTTACTGCAGAGGTAAGAACCCTGGCATCTGTAGCCGACCCCTCCCACCCAGTAGACATGAAAGTGATCTTCAGATCAAAATCACAAGCTATCATCACATTTTGGCTAAGAGTATTTTTCCTATTTCTAAATGGAGCTGCTTTGTCAGATGATATAGATATGGGTATATGGGTGCCGTCAATTGCACCAAGGCAATTCTGCAGCAAAAAAAAAACCACATATGATTTTCTAAAAATGTAAAACAGCATATTAATAAGGATATAAGTGTTTAGGTAAGAACCTTGAAATAGGGATAAAATCTAGGATCTTTTTCTATTTTCCAATGAACTTCATTAGGATTTGGAGGCTTCAGAAACCGCTTCGAGAGCGAAGGGACAACTGAGTTGAAGAAATGCTTTACGTGACGATGAAAGCTATCCCCACTGTGCCCAAATTTCTCTTGCAAATCCTCAAATGAAGCATTGTGACTAAGCATGTATAAGAAGAACGCCAACTTCTCTTCAACTTTAATCCTAGTATCATCGACCAACTTTTCAGTTCTAAGGTAATTGGCCAAAGATATAAATATTTCCGGCTCCATCCTGAATGCTACCCGGCAATTTTTTACATGCCCTTCAAGCAACTCCCGAACACGCTCCTCGCATGTTATCTTTGATGTATGGCATCGCTTCTTTTCCCTTGCTCCACTAGAACTCAACAAATGTAGTGCAGGGAAAATAAACAACATCATATCATCGTCCTCCTCTTCCCTCCTCTTTCTAGCGCGGTCTCTTGCTCTCATATCCATAGTAGTACTATAGATAGCACACAAATTATTTACAATTTTGCACTTAGCACAGCAACAAAAGATCTAGAAAGATAATCACAAAAGAATCACTAAACTATGGGAATTAATCTTAAGAAGATCCAAGTTATGAAGCATATTTAAAAATTGATGGGAAAAATGAAAAGAACAATAAGAATCTTTTTTTCTTAAAGAGTGCACAGTGCAACAATAATTGATGGCAGTAGCACTTACAGAATGTATGAAAAAGCAGATTACATGGCAGTAGCACTTACCAAATTTAGTTGTCAAATTTAGTTACAGATGATCTTTTATTAGTTAGCGCCGAGCATGTTCAGAATTCAGAAATCTGAAAAATCTGAGAACTTGTATATTCTCTATGCTTTTTTATACAAATTTAACCGTATGTTGAAAGGAAAAGAAATTTTGGTCTACATTACACCACTTCTTTTATTTTTTATATTTACATCACAAAATATAGATAAACAACTTAAAGCAAAGGGAATAAATAGATCTAGTACCTCTTGGAGAGGGTACAAGGTCCCAGGAAGGAGAGGGTACAAGGTCCCAGGAAGGAGGAGGTTGGTCTTCTCCAACTCTAATGGGTGCACGTGCAATCTACAAAACAAGCACAACTTATACACATCACTGACAACTCAAATTCAGAACTAGAACTAGAGTTACATAAAACCCAGAACTAGAGCTAGCTAGCATCAAAGTAGGAGCTGCTGTTTTTCAATCAAATAGAAGGATCTCATCATCAAATACATTATAACATGGGTACAGAATTAATCACCCAATCAGCTCATTTAACACTAGACATATTAGTGCTTGAATAGCTATGATAAACATGTTTTATACAAGTATCATGTTGAGGAAAACAAATCTGTTAGTCTAATGAGACTAAAAGCTACTGTTGTTAGTTTAAAATAAATCAGTTTAAGTATACATTACTGTATATACTACTGCAATTTGTTGCTAGTTTGTTTGTGAAACAATGACGATAGAATTAGTTTACAATTCAGAAATGTTAAACTAATTACAGAGTACCTCCATAGCTCTACAATCCTCAAGATTAGGACACCCAACCCTTGTAATTTCCAAACAGAAATATAACCAACAACCACAAGTTGGGACTCCGAAAGCACCAAGAACTGAGTACTTCACTGTAAAAACTTGTATAGTCAATTTTACAAGACATGCTCAGGCAAGCATCACAGCATCAGTCACACTAAGCAAAACTAATCAAGGCAAGCATGTTTCCATAGCCACCGTACAGCTCTCGCTCTCACCATCTGCTGCCTCAAAGCCACCGTGAATCAAGAACTCAAATCAAGAACCAGAGTTGGGCGGTGCGGTGGCGGCGGCAAATCAAGAACTCATCCCCACCCAACCAAGAAAAAAAGCTCCACGCCCAAATCAAGAACTCACCAGATCGAGCAGGATACGAGGAGGAGGACGACGAATCGCTAAGCGCTCACTCACCAAAAAGCTGCACGGCGAGAAGAGAGATGGCGGCGACGACAGGAAAGGGAGAAGAGAAGAAAACCCTAACCCTAGCTTTGCAAGAGGAGGGAAGAAGGGGAAAGGCAGCGTGCTCACCGGAGAGAAGGTGGCGGCCGGAGGAGAGAGCCGTGTTGTCGCCATCGCCGTCGCCGTCGCCTCCGGGTCGCGCCGCGCGCCGCCCCCTCCGTCGCGTCTTCGTTGCGCCGCCGCCTCCTCTCGAGGAAATTTTCCACGCCCCAGGAGTAGATGATTTTTTCCCAGGCCTAGAGAAGAGGGAAACCCCATGGTGGGCCGGGCTAAAATTCACGGTAGGGCTTAACCAAACGCACAATTTCGCATGGGCCGGGATTTTTTCCTCGCCGGGGTGATCCACGGGGATTGGGCCCCGATCCCGGCCGGGAACAGCCCAACCGAACAAGGCCTTAGGAGGTTCGATAGTCTTGAGTGTTCGTGCGTGGTTCACACGGTTGTTTTTGGTGGGCGGAAGTCATAGAGGACATGTGTTTGCCCTTGGTAAGTTCTGAACAATCGATCGGAGGCATGGAGTACTAGTGCAAGGCTTTCTTCTTTTTTTTTTGTGGGGTGGGGTGAGAGGTTGGTGTCTGTTAGATGGATCTCTCTCCCCTTGAGCCCAACGGCTCAAGGGGGCCTTGAACCACGCTCTGATCGGGGGCGCCCAACCCAATGGCTGGTGGGCCCCGTCACCCTGCGCCATATAAAGAGGGGTGGATGACGGGACGGCACAAGACACGAGGTTCGTCGCCGCCGCCACTCCACCCCACAAACCCTAACCGATCGAGGGGGCACAGCCAGTGACGGGAACACGCCACCGCCGCGCCACGCCTCGTCGTCGACACCGCCGCTGCATCACCGCCATCGGCACTGAGTTCACTGTCACCGCCGTCCACGTCAAGCCCGCGACGACAAAGACGATGGCCGGCCGCACATCCTCCTCCTCAACATTGACCGGTCACATCCCTAAACCCTCTCACTCCCTCTTTTTTAATTCATCTATTGTTGTTCATCCATCCAAAGTGTTCTACCTGACTAGATCTAAACCTAGGTGATCCAATAGACAACCCTAACAATGGTATCAGAGCAACCCTAGGGCTTAGATCGGTTCGGGGATAGACATCCACATATAAGAAAGAAAATCCAAAGATCAAAAGAAAAGAACAGCACACGATCCGTACGGGTCGAAAAGAAAAGAGACTCACCTACCGCCGGCGCCGGCTGCCGACGCGCGCGGGAGAGAAAAGAGGGGGCGGCGCCGCGCCGCCGGCTCGCCGGGCGCCGCTGCACAGCCGCTTGACGGTGGCGCACTCACTCTTGGGTGAGTGCGCATGTCGGCGAAGGGGGGTGCGACAGCACCGCCGCGCCGTGCCGCCGCTGCACCGTGCCGCCATGCCGCCGCGCCGTGCCGCCGTCCCGCTGTGCCGTGCCGCCGCGCTGTGCCGCCGTGCCACCGCGGCTAGGGTTTCGGCCGGTGAACGGCTAGGGTTTTCGGCCGGCGGACTGGGTGGTGTGGGTGTTTTTGTTTCCCCGAAAGTGGCGCTCGGCCGTCCGATCGAAACCCTAGCGATCGGACGGTCGGTGATGGCTGGGCTGATTTTGGCCCAAGAGGGCGCGCGCCGGGGGCTCCTTTCCCGGCCCAGGCCCAGGTTGTGGCCTGGGGGGGGGGGAGGGGGCACCCACGCGCGTGAAAGCATGCCGTGGGCCGACCGGCTGCGCCGCAATAAGTTTATTTTAGGTCCCTCGGCCGAAGAAAAAAGAAGTTTAACAAATGTCCCTATTTCAGAAGCTTTTTCAATATGTTTAATGATTGTGTTTATTTCTAAGCATTTTGAACCAATGTGAAAATTGTTTAGAGAATAGATAAATGTGAGAAATGCTTCCGAACATGTATTTTGTATATTTTCATGCAAATTACAATAGAATTTGAATTGTTTTTGCATGTTTTACCTCTGTTTAAATTTGAACCAACGGGAGAATTTTTACAGAGTAAATAATAGAGTTTTTTTATTGTTTATATGAATTGTATATAGATCTTCCGCTGCAAATAGATGAAATTGATGAAAATTAGTGTTTCTAAAATTAAATTTCGAATCAACGGGAGATTTTAATTTTAGGAACATTAACTATATGCTATGATGTTGTAATTTTCGGACCAACATTGATAATTGCAATGTTATAGTTATGGCTCTATGTGTTATGTCTATTTTCTGCCCAATGGTGATGTAGACTTAATACATAATATTTTTTATTGTTAATTTTGTTCTCACAATACATGATTATCTCAGGTGGCTACTCCTTGATGGGTTACATAAAAGATATTCCGACCCTAACAGGAGATAACTACAGAGAATGGAAAAGAGAACTCGACCTTGCTTTTATCTTGGGAGAGGTGGACTGGGTGTTGACTACCCCATGTCCTATAGAACCTGCTGGTGGCTACTCCTTGATGGGTTACATAAAAGATATTCCGACCCTAACAGGAGATAACTACGAGAATGGAAAAGAGAACTCGACCTTGCTTTTATCTTGGGAGAGGTGGACTGGGTGTTGACTACCCCATGTCCTATAGAACCTGCTGAACTTTTCAGAGGTGAAAATGAGTCAAATGCGGAACGGCAAAAGAGAGAGAGGGACAATGCTTCCCTCATCATGTCGTATGAAATTGAACATGCGAAATGGTCCTTAGCCAACAAGAACTGTTTGGCTGCGGTAAAGAACACGATTGAGCCAAGCATATTGGGCTCATTCCTAGAGTATGACACTGTCTCTATGTACCTCAAAAGTATAAAGAGCAAGTTTACTGGTTCTTCAAAGTTTTATGCGACACAGCTCATAAAGCAGCTTGTAACAGAGTGGTACCATGGAGGTGGTGTAAAAGACCACATTCTTAGGATGAGCAACATGGCTTCCAAGTTAAAGTAAAAAGATTTGGGCATCTCAGATGACTTTCTGGTCCATCTGGTTATGTCCTCATTGCCAGAGAACTTTGACAACTTTGTTGTCAACTACAAAGTAAGTCTAGAAAAATGGAATCTTGAAGAGCTCATCTCTAATTGTGTGCAAGAGGAGGAAAGACTCAAAGAGACCAATGGTGGCTCCATTAACCTTGTTAAAGATAACAAGGAAAAGAGCCACGGGTCACCCTCCTCAAAAGCAAAACAGCCTCAGCATCTGCCTCAGCAACAACAGTTCACAGTTGAGACAGGATCAGTGTCTCCACTGCAAGAAGACAAGACATTCCAAGAAAGATCGTCCTGACTTCCTGACAGTGATCATGGCAAAGAAAGGTGAGAACATTATTACATTTATAAATGAATCTCATTATGATTGGTTATTCTAGATCTACATGGTGGATTTATTCTAGAGCAACTATTCATATATGTAATTGTTTAAAGGGATTCTGTTCGATGAGGACTACGCAAAGAAGCGAAAGATCCATTAGAGTTGCAAATGGAGTTGAAGCAAAAGTTGAAGCTATTGGAGATCTTCTCCTAGAGCTCGCGAATGGCTTCACACTTTTACTTCGAGATGTTTTATGTCCGTTCTTTGCAAAGAAACTTAATAAGTGTATCCAAATTGGATTTTGATAGATATGATTGCCATTTTGGAAATGGCAAATGTGAACTATGGTATAATAATGCATGTATTGGTCTTGTTGTGTTGCAAGATCAGCTTTATTTGTTATCTCTTTCTGAGAATGTGAATGTTGTGTCCTTGTTGACAAAAGAAAAAGAAAGCGAATTCCTGATGTCTCATCAAAATTATGGCACTGTCGTTTAGGCCATATTTCGAGGGGGAGGATTGAGAGACTGGTTAAGAATGTAATTCTTCCTCCATTGGAGTTCTCAGTTTTGGAACCATGCATACAATGCATAGAATGCATCGGTGCCCAAAACACTGTATGAGCTATGGATCCTCCTTGTGTGGGGGAGTCCTGCAGAGGCTAAAGTATTTAACCCAAATATTGGGAAATTGGATCCCAAAAAGTAAGCTGCCATTTTATTGGCTATCCTGAAAGATCAAAGGGTTATCATTTCTACTGTCCAAACAGTTAAACAAAGTTTGTAGAAACGAGATGGAAATGATTAGGGGGGAGCTCGGTAGTACGAGAAATTGATCTTGAGGAGAGGCGGGTGTCTGTACCCGCTCCCTTGACTCAGGAACCTTTCTTCTCTCTACCTGCTGATGTTGTGCCTGCAATGCATGATGTTGCGGTACCAACACCTATTGTTATCTCTCCTGTGGCAACAATGAATGAAAGTGAGGAACCTGTTTTACAGGATTCAACAGAAATTATTGCCACACCAGAGGAGGAGCTGCAACAGCCTCAAACAGATAATGTGCCAAATGAGGAGGCCCCTAGAAGGTCTGAAAGAGTCAGAAGATCGGCAATCCGTGATGACTATGAAGTTATAATATAGAAGAGTCGCATATGGAGGATGATCCCACCTCATATGAAGAGGCCATGAGAAGCGCTCGCTCATCTGAATGGTTGGAAGCCATGAAAGATGAAATGAAATCAATGAAATTAAATGGTGTCTGGGATTTTAGAAGAAATTCCTAAAGGTGTCAAAATAGTTGGCTGTAAATGGGTCTACGAAACCAAATATGACTGCAGAGGGAATATAGAAAAGTTTAAAGCGCGACTTGTGGCAAAAGGCTTCACGCAAAGAGAAGGGATTGATTACAATGAGACATTTTCTCCAGTCTCTTGTAAAGATTCCTTCAGGATTATAATGGCACTGGTGGCACATTATGATTTGGAATTACATCAGAAGGATGTAAAAAGGGAATTTCTAAATAGAGATTTGGAGGAAAAGTATACATGGTGCAACCGAAAGGTTTTGTCATGAAAAGAAACGAAAATACGGGATGCCGTCTAAAGAGATCCATTTATGGATTAGAACATGCTTCGAGACAATGGTACTTGAAGTTTGATGGGACAATAAAGAAATTTTGGGTTTTCAAGAGAATGTCGAGGACAACTGTATTTATTCAAAGTTTAAAAATAGTAGATTTATTTTCCTAATTCTGTATGTAGATGACGTTCTACTAACTAGTAGTGATGTCAGTCTATTGCAGGAAACAAAGAAATTCTTGTCCTCAAACTTTGACATGAAAGACCTCTGTGAGGCTTCATATGTTTTGAGCATAGAGATTCACCGAGATAGAACAAAGTATGCATTGGGACTTTCTCAAAAGGCATATATAGAAAATGTGTTGAAGAAATTCAATATGTACAGATGCAGTGCTACACCTGCTCCTATAGTCAAAGGCAAAAAGTATGGGGCATCGCAATGTCCCAAAAATCAGTATGAGCTCAATGAAATGAAAATAAAGCCATATGCGTCAGCTGTAGGAATCCTACAGTACGCGCAAGTGTGCACACGACCTGACTTGGCATTTGTTACCGGGATACTTGGCAGATTTCAAAGTAATCCAGGCCTAGAGCACTGGAATTAGTAAAGAAAGTCTTGCGTTATTTGCAAGGAACAAAAGGCCTCATGCTGTCTTACAGAAAATCAGAATCGCTCCAGATAGTGGGGTATTCAGATTCTAACTTTGCAAAAGATAATACAAAGTCAACATCGGGATATGTGTTCACCCTGGCAGTAGGAGCTATTTCATGGAAAAGCTCAAAACAGATCACCACTTGTAACATCCTCAAATTTTAAACTAAAATTTGACTGCATCATGCTGGCTTTTGATTAAATTAGTGTGTTTTAAAAAAAATCTATTTGATCCTTAATTGGTTCAAGTGTTACTTCCTTAGAACCTTGCCAATTTACCCTAATTATTTCCTTTATTCCAAACCTTAGTGAATTTGAGCAAATTCTCTCAAATTTCAAACTATAGATTATTTCTTTAGTTTACCCTAATATTAGTGAGGATTTTCTTTACTCCAAACCCTAGTGAAACCCTTCCAAATTCATAGTTTAAATTCAAATCTTTTCTAGGGAAATTTTCAAAAATTCCTGAAAACACTGTTCATTGCACACAAGGTGCTTGATGAAATGCCCAGCCCACCTAGAGCAGCCCAATCTACCCAATCTTTTACAAAGTTTAGAATTGATCCTAGGGGGCCACACCCCACTCAAAAACCGTGGATTTCTTTGCTTCTTCCTCCCCTTCACGCGCGCCCCCCGGTCATCCGACTTAGCCGCGCGCCGTGTCGCCGCGCGTAAGCCTCGGGGCCGCTTGCGCGTGCCCGATCGCCTTGGCGTGCCGCTAGCCGTCCGACGCCCTCAGACTGCCATTGCCGCACCAATATTGATGACGACAAAGCCGGGATGACGACCGCCGCAAGAAATCGCCGCTCGACACCGTGCGCTCCCATCCAAAGCCGCCGCCGAGTCCGATTTTGATTCTACCCAGGGTGAATCGCACCAATTCTTGGATTAAAGTTAGATGGTGGTTTCCCCTCTCACAATTCAAATCATTCACCCCCGAGCCGGCCGTTTTCACCCTCGCCGCCGCCGCGCGTCGCGCCCGGATTGGCGCCAACACGTCGCTAGCCGTTTCTACTTGCGGTCAAGCCAATCTTTCACCGGTAAGTATTCAAACGTGGCCTCCCGCCACTCAAATTTATCTTGGCCGCCCTCTCACAGCCCTTGCCGCCCCAGCCATATCTAAAGTTCGAGCTCATCCATGGCGATGACGGTGCCCGAGCTCATCTACTCCTTCTAGCCCTACAAATAGGACCTCAATCCCTTCCTTGTTCATCATCGATCATCAACAACCATAGTCCCACAACCCCGAAGCTCTGCTTCACCAATCCATCTCATCAATCACTTTCGCCCGTCGGTCGAACACCTTGTGCGCGATCGACACCACACCCCTCCATCCATCCTCCGCCCTAAATATCCCTTAGAACACCTTATATCAACCATGTTCTAGTATAGTAGACCCTAACCGAAGCCCTGCGTCGAGTTTTACCTCGCCGCACCAAACCGAGCACCGCCTCTCCCGCGTTGCTCTGTTCTTCACCGCCACGAAGTTTTTCCGGCCGCAATCCGTCGTTTCAACCGATCTCGGTGAGTTCTTTCGTTTCAACCATCTACATACTACCTAGAGTCCATTTTTGCAATCGGTTTGCACTAGCATGCCACCCTCTGGGCTGCCGACGTGAGCACGGCCGCCGCCAATGGAGGCGCTCGTCGGCAAGTATTCTCCGTGCCTTGCCAAAGGTCGGCAAGCTGTTGGAATCCATCTAGGCACTCCGTAGATGCTCTAGAACCCCTCCCCTAGCCATATCTAACTCACATAATCCCAATCGCCTTCACGGCCTAACCATGTCACCGCCGCCCTAGCCGCTAGGCCGCTCGCCGTCGCCGGAGAACCCTAGCTCCCTCCCCTCCTCGGCCGCAACCCCTTTCCCCCTCTAGCACCGCCGCAATCCCAAACCCTAGCGCCGCCGGCTGCATTTGGGGATCGGCCGGAGGTTGAAGAAGAGAAGAGAGAGAGACTGACAGGTGGGACCCGCACATAGTAACATTTCACATTTAATTGATTTTCAAACTTTAGAAGCCCATATCTTTTAAAATATAAATCCAATTCCAGTGAAACTTGGACCAATATTCTTCTAAAATCATTCTCTATCTTTTGAGCCCCTTTTTGTTATTTTTCTATTTTATTTTATTTTCTCTATTTTTCTTATTTTTGGATTTTATTTGAATTCCTTTTGAATTTGAATTTTATATGCTTAACCCTAGGTCTTGAGGATTCTTCTGACACATTAGATAATATCAATCAATCTCAGGACATCGAGCAAGGCAAGTTACCATATACCTTTTGATCATTTAAGCCTATTTTTTACAAATTATTTATTTATAGCCTTCTATTCAATATTCTATTTTATATGCATAAATCAACCATAGAAACCCAGATAATTTAGTGTTGCTTACTTTGCTTACAATCTGGTTTAAATACCTTATACTTAGATTGGGGTAGTACGTAAGATTTGGTTGATTTCCGTGTGGCTAGTACTGTCTCGATCAATATAGTTTTTACCAGGTACTTATGTCGAACGAACGAGTACGACCGCAGTTTCTAGAATGGGGACAGACCTAGTTATTATGTTAATTAGCAATATGGCACCTCTGTATAGTGGTTCTTATTTTTAAGTCCTCGCGTAGGAGGCAACTATAGCCGCGAAGGGCAACTTTAACCATTACCATGTACAAGTAAATGGTTTGTGATACTCGAGTATAAACTATATGGTATATTTCTAAACCCTGATCGAGATGACGTGGTGTCATACGATCAGTTCCCCTTAAATACCTCGGGAACGCCAGAACTCCTCTTGCTGCTGTTAACAATACGTTCAGGGCATATGAGGATATAAGTTTATGGAATAGGTGCCACAATTGTTAATAACTTAATACTGAGCTATGACTAAAGCCGATGATTATCAGCAAGTCGTGGACTGTGGGTAAAGCGTACATCTGCTGCAGTAGAATATCCTTGAAACTATTCGAATAGCCGTACTCATGGAGTTGAGTACCGGGATTCATATGGTACCCTGGTTAGAAATCTAAAGTCTATATGTTTATAAATTCTTGCTATAACTCTTCCAGATTGTTTATTTCTACTTTTTGCAAAGAACCCTACTATATGCCAATGCATAACATATTTTCATGATAACTTGCTGAGTATTGTGAATACTCGTTCTTGCTCTCATAACCCCTTTTTCAGATCTGGGTTAAGAGGACCCTTATGACTATTACTACGATGACCCCGATAATTTAGAGAATCCTTAAAGGTTATACCTCCCTAGTCAGAATGTATAAAAACTTCCGCTGTGTATTAATTCTAGTTGATCAATTAGATGAGTACCTATTATTGTAAAACCCTTAGTATTGTAAAACTTTATCGTATGCAATGAAGAACCGGTTATATTGTATGTATCGATATCTACTGATCCAGGGATTGATACATTAATTTATGTCGGATCCAAGTTGTTAGTTCCGAGACCCGACACCACTGCAGGGTCTACTATGTATACCGAGTTTATAGCATGCTATGAGGCAACGGGGCAGGTGAACTGGCTAAAGAAATTCACACCCGGTTTAAAGGTGGTTGACAGTATTGAGAAACAACTAAAGTTATACTGCGATAGCGAACCCACAGTAATGTACTCTCACAACAATCAGTCAAGTGGTGCTGCCAAACACATTGACATAAAGTACTATGTTGTGAAAGACAAAGTCCGGGATCAAACAATCAGTCTCGAGCACATTAGAACAGAAAGGATGCTCGCGGATCCGCTCATGAAAGGCCTACCTCCCAACATGTTCAAGGAACATGTAGCATGCATGGGTTTAAGGGAAGCCTAATGAATCCTGGACTATAGGGCCCAAAAGTTAAAGTATCTGTTTCTGAATAGAGATGTGTATAGTGAATAGAGATGTGTATAGTGGCTGTCGAATCCATCAGTAATTAACCGTGACGATGAATCATGCTCTATATATAAATCTGTGATGGAATAGAAAAAGCTAAAAGAAATAGTGAGATCAAGGGGGAGAATGTTAGATGGATCTCCCTCCCCTTGAGCCCAACGGCTCAAAGGGGCCTTGACCCGCGCCCTGATCGGGGGCGCCCAGCCCAATGGCTGGTGGGCCCCATCACCCTGCGCCATATAAAGAGGGGTGGATGACGGGACAACACAAGACACGAGGTTCGTCGCCGCCGCCACTTCACCCCATAAACCCTAACCGATCGAGGGGGCGCAGCTAGTGATAGGAACATGCCACCGCCGCGCCACGCCTCGTCGTCGACACCGCCGCTGCAATCACCGCCATCGGCACCGAGTTCACCGTCACCGCCGTCCACGTCAAGCCTGCGACGACAACGACGATGGCCGGCCGCACTTCCTCCTCCTCAACATCGACCGATCACATCCCTAAACCCTCTCACTCCCTCTTTGTTAATTCATCTATTGTTGTTCATCCATCCAAAGTGTTCTACCTGACTAGATCTAAACCTAGGTGATCCAATAGACAACCCTAACAGCGTCATCCAACGTCATCGATTGTTTGTTATTTCCTTGTTAAAGTTCGCGAAAAGAAATTTTTTGGGTGTCACATCGGATGTTTGACCGGATGTCGGAAGGGGTTTCCGGACACGAATGAAAAAGCTAATTTCATAACTCGCCTGGAAACCGTGAGACGAATCTTTTAAGCAATTAATCTGTCATTAGCATATGTGGGTTACTGTAGCACTTATGGCTAATTATGGACTAATTAGGCTCATAAGATGGGTCTCGCGATTTCCCCCCCTAACTGTGCAATTAGTTTTTTTAATCTATATATAATGCTTCATGTATATGTCCAAAGATTTGATGTGATGTTTTTGGGAAAAAAATTTGGGAACTAAACCAGGCCTTTAGGTGAAAATCTCGATCTATTTTTGGATGATAATGTTGGACAAACACCGTGTCCTTCTTAAAAGGTGTTGTTCCAGAGCACGTGTCTAGCTCTTTTGTTGATTGTTCATGAGTTAGTTATTAGTCTCTCTGTTGTAAAATATAATTATTTTTGCACACTGTATATCTGGACGGAGATATATCCAGGTATATTTCAGGAAATATGTAAAAAAATTGCTTATATTTTAGAAAAGAGATAATACAAGACAACATGATGTGTTCGTGTGTGTGTCTTAGGTTTTTTTCATTTTATTTATCTTTGTTTTTTTTTCTTGGCTATGTATTGTAGATGTAGAGACCGTGTGTAATTTTAGCGTACAATAAAATTCTTCCATTATCTAAAATAACCAATCCTGAAAGTACCCTCACCCCCTCATCATAAAAAATGATTATCAAGAAAAGTTCCAAAAAAAACCCTTCATCCTCTGTTTTCCTCCTGATTTTTTCCTTCCTCATTTTCAAAAACAAGATCTTGTCTGTGATGGCTCAACCAAGGGACCGACAGAATATGGGAAATGAACTGGTAAACCTGCAGCATCAAGCTCGCACCCATTTTCACCCCACACCATTGTCTTGAGTAGGGCTGTAAAAAAAAAACCTCGAGGCTCGTGAGCTGCTCGAGCTCGACTTGTTCTAGGCTTGATTCGAGCTCTAGACGAGCCGAATCTGAGCCTCTCCCTAAGCTCGTAAGCTTTGTCGAGTCGAGCTCAAGCTTACAACGAGTCTAATAATATATGATTTTTTTGTTGTTATTTAATAAATTAGAAGATCAAATATGTTATTTGTATGTCTTGTATTGATATCATATACTCCATCCATTCCAAAATATAAGGCATAACCACCCTTAATCCAAAGACCAAGAAAATAATTATTATCATCTTGTAGTTTGGATCATCCTAATAAATACAATGCATGCATCCAATAGAATTAGAGAACATGAGAGTGGAGGATTTTAAAAAGTAATAATATAATGAAGAAGGGGTCATAGTTAATTGCCTACATGCGCATGTCTTATATTATGAAACATCTAGAAAAGTGGTTGTGCCTTATATTATGGAATAGAGGGAGTATTTATTTTATTCTTTTTTCCTATTCTATTAATACGATAAAATATAAATTAATTATTATTTTTAAATATTATCCTTGAAATATATATCGTTTTAATTAAAAATCATGCTCGGTAGTCGAGCTCGAGCTTTTGATCGAGCTCGAGCCGAGCCTGCTAGACAGCTCGAACATTTTATAGGCTTGGCTTGAGCTTATATCGAGCTCGCTCAAGCTTGACTTGTTGACAGCCCTAGTCTTGAGGCTAATTTTCAACACCATTCTCACCCTAGTCTTCGTCCTTGGTGTCACTATCGTTTCTCATGTTATCACCAACCTTCCTATTTCAAATGACAAAGGGAATGATGACTATTAATTAGAGGGGCATTGTTTTTTTCTTGTGCTTATGCCAACTAACTTTTATAGATTCTTTTTCTGTCTCTACCATTGCCATGATGATATGGCAATTTGCCTCAACAGATCAAAACTCCTCTTAATGTATTCTTTTAGGAAGGGCAACACAACAATATTGTAATGGACAACATATCGACCCACCACACCTTTTCGATACCACCATAATACTTGGTCCTTTCCATTAACAAAATATACTCCCTCCATCCACAACAATTAGGCATATTTCATAGTTTAATTTTTTAAAATAAGTTGTTTCTATTTGTAATCTTTATATATTCTAAACTTGAATGTAGAGCTAAATTAAATATTTGATCAGAACTCGAGGAATCATCTTAATACTCATTAGTTACATGTGTACATACACTACTTATCTTTGTTACATATAATATAAGTTAATTTTTTATTAGTTTTGGTGATAAAAATAATATGTGTAACTTTTATGAAAGGAGGAAGTAAATTACAAGACTATTAATAGCAAAGACATCTCCCTTTATTTGTAGCACTTTAATGAAAGCATCATGTATCATGAATATATTGGTTGGTTGAAAGGAGCTTTTCACCTTACCCTTTCCCTAACTCAAGTTTCATGCTGATATGGACATGCGAAAAAAAGTAAATTACATCTGTGGTACACACAACTCGAGATTGCAAAAAAAAAAAACTAGAAATTTAAGGTAGTGCATGCTTGTGAGGTAGTTGCACGATTAAAGCCCTGCCTTTTGTTTTAGAAAAATATATGGCACAAATAATGGTTATAGCTTATAAATTTATAATTCAGAAGAGATCTGAATCGTCGGATAATGGACGCAAACAATATTTATTGTTTCCAAGTTTGTTAGTAGTAAACTACAGTTGGCACGTAGGAGTAGCAGGTACGAGCCAACTATGAAGTAGTTGTTTCCAAGTTGGCAGGTATGAGAGCCTTGCTTCGTTGCATTTCAAAGCAATCCTATTTGTAGTCTAGTCATCACTCATCAGTGCAATATATCCATGGATTTGTTTTTCTTTTTCTCTGGAAATCTGGTGTTTCTAGAATTCTAGTTTATTGTCTCAATAATATTAGGGGCATTTGCAAATTTGCCACCGTTTTTTCAATAATATTAATATGCCTGCTATGACGCTATGATATTCAAGGTGGAAAGCAATGGGCCAAGGCCATTTATTTGGGAGTAGGGATGGTGCTTTACACTCTTGAGTGGTGCTTCTGTGAATCCCTCATCAAATATTATGATGCAATGGAGTGGTCATGAAAAATTCGTAGAAATATATTTTGGTTTTTTGCAGGGGTAAAAAAGCAAGCATCCTAAGAAAACCAGCCGAAACCTTGACCAATCCTATTGTTTCGCCTATTCGTGGAATAAATCAAATGGTATATTTGCAAACGAAAAGTAATTTATGAATAAAATTTTTATGTACGTGTTTTTGGCGATTTAAAAGCAAAAGCTGAAAAATAAAAACTTTGATGAAAAAACCCTAAAATCAGCTCCAAATTTAAGGTTGAAAATTCAAATTTTGGTTGATAAGCATAAGCATAAGCAAACAGATGAGGCCCACTAATTTATTTTCCGATTTCATCATGTACTTCTCCATGTGTGCATATAATATATATAAATGAATACTTTATACTAGTGTGAATGTATGATTGGTTGATTGACTCGATTCTGCGTCAAAGATTGCAAATTTATCAACAGTTTCTTATTAGCGATTGTATCATATTTTGATGAAGTAAAACTTAAAGCATGCACCTTCAGAGTGGGACACACGAGGTATTCTAATAGTGATAGATGGGAGCTCTCCAACTACTTAGGGTTAGCTCACATTTTGGCGAAAAAGATAGAAGATGACATTGACTTTCTCAAGACAATGGTTTGTCATCTGTAATTTCGTCAGCAGAAGGTACTAGGAGCGATATGAAATTCAGACACATCTTCTGAATCTTTCTTCGCATGCGCTGCCGTGGCAAATTTGCTGATGCTCTCCATGCCTGGATCTTTCTCAAGTGCTGCATCAACAACGAACAGACAATGTCAGCAACAAGATCCCAGTCTGATACTACTGATCCCTTTAATTAACAAATTGGAGGTGTCGAAATTGTTTTTATCAGAGTAATTTTGCGTGGCAGATTACCTAACTGAAAATGCTCTCTCGGAACTCAACTAAAGTAGTCGGAACTCAACTCTCACCCAGCTTTTTCTGTGTTGGCTAATGGTTGCCATGAACTTTCGCATCACACAGAGAGATTAAGTGCTCTTGTATTGATCGTCAACGATGCCAACAGCTTGGCTAATAAAAAGAAGACAGCAATACATTTTTCTCAGAGCTGCTTCAAGAAACTGTCGTGTTGTCCACAATCATGAGGAGGACCACATTAGAGCATTATCTCTTTTATTTTCTTTTTTAAAAAAGAGGCCAAAGCTTTGCTATTAACAGAGAATTATCAACAGGACAGACTTTGATTGTGCTCAGTTGCCGAAATGTTGATACGGACTACGGAGGTTTTATAAATTGCTGATCTCTAATTTGATTTCTGAGCCAAATCTGCATATTTCGGTGATTTACATATACGTATTTATATCGGACGCGGAATTGGGGTCTGATGGTGCCCGGGCTTCAGAATTTGAAATATCCAAATTCAGCTCGAATTGAAAATGTTCTTTTTTGGAAATTTTTTTCATCTTCTGCGTATACCACAGCTTGTAAAAAAAAACAGCTCAAGTTCAATGATATTTCACAAGCTCATATTACATTGTTCGGTAACTATGTTTACATGGCAACACGCCTGGAATAAAAAAATAGCCAAAAAAGGTATATGTCGGTTCAAATTTAGTTCAAACATGTTTAAACTAGTATAGTTAGTAAACAAATTATTCTTCATACCTTTTTTTTCATAACCGTTTAAATTAAGCCTAAAGTTTTTTTTCATAAATTAGCTATAGCATTAAGTTTTTCTTTACGATACAATGCTATTAATTATGGGCCAAATTTTAATTCTTTCGCGAGTCCATAAATTTCTTTGTTCCCGACGTCACTATGAATAAGTCCCCATTGACTCCCTCAAGTATTGGTTCAATCTGATTCAAATCCCTCAACCGCAATACCTAATATCTTAATCCCTCAACTGTTGAAACCTGTGTAATTTAACTCCCAGGGCAGTATAAATAGTGGTATTTGCTGATGTGATGTCCATGTGGCATCCCAGTCATCAAATAAATTTTAAAAAGTGGGACGACGACGGGGAGCGACAACGAGACGATGGCGGGGCTCTCCTCTCTCTCCCACTCCGACCCCTTCCTCCGGCTCCCAGCGCTGCTAGCGGAGTGGCCGCCAAGTAGGGATGCGGGGTGGTGGTGGAGTACCTCAGGTTCTCAATAGTGGTGGGCTCGGGGAATGATGCTAGCCGACGTCGGCGACAAGACCGAGCCAAGTGACCGACTTGAGCTTCCCGTCACCCCAAATGGCGACAATCCCGACACCCTCCTTCCCACGGTGCTGTAGCTTCTGCAGCCCGAGGTTGCACAGCGACATTGCGTCGGGGTCCCCCATGACCTCGACCAGCCCACACTCCTCGCACGGGTGGTCGTCGAAGCCGTCATCCTCCTCATTGCCTCTCCCATAGAATGGAGTGACCCGGTTGGGCAACAGTGGCCCGACCAACAACAAAAGGCGAGAACCACTAGAGCCGCTACCGTGATGCAGCAGCAATAGAGGGAGAGAAGATGGCTTGGAGGAATACCTAAGCTGTTGTTGCTTTTGGTGGTGCTCGCGTTCGATTTGGCGGTGGTGGCGTGGTGGTGGTGGAGGAGGCGTGATGTTGATGCGATACGGCCATTAGTGAGTGAGGAAAGGAGCGGCACAAGGGATTGGGTCAAGCGGTGGATGGGTTCCCTTTCAAGGGTGAGGTCAAGGGGCATGATTTAAAGAGGGTTTTGCTGGTCATTGTGTGTCCATCGTCCCG
The DNA here is from genome assembly GCF_034140825.1 of Oryza sativa Japonica Group. Classification (NCBI taxonomy): domain Eukaryota; kingdom Viridiplantae; phylum Streptophyta; class Magnoliopsida; order Poales; family Poaceae; genus Oryza; species Oryza sativa. The sequence goes on along the minus strand of NC_089040.1, from coordinate 24,266,504 downwards.
CCACCACCGCCGTCGCTCCCCGTTGTCGTCCTAGTGATCTGCTGCTATCAGGCCGAGAAGAAGAAAAGGGGAGAGAGATGTGATAACATGTGGGCTCCACTTATTATTTTTAATTTATTTGATGACTGGGCTACCACATTGTTGCCATGTCAGTGAAAACCGCTCTTAAAAACAATCGAGAGAGACATTTTAGACAGTTTTAATAGTTGGGGGAGTCATCATATCTAGTTTTGCAGTTTAGAGATACGAGTCAGATCCGACCACTAGGTAAGGGAGTCAGTGTGGACTCTTTCCACATCACTATGTGTCGGATCTGCCAACTTCCCATAGTGAACGAGTAGGCTAATAAAATTGGGAATAAGTCTAGTTGCCGTCTACACGTCAAGTGTTCAAAATCATGCAAACGATGCATCCTAGTCAGCAAGGAGGGAATAAAAAAAATATGTGGGGTCCACATGTAATTCACATGAAAAATATAAAATAAAAACTTCTCCCCCACCTCTCCCCCAAGCACACGGCCGTGACGGGCACCTTCCTCTCCATCCTGAGCTTCAGTCGCGAGGAGAAGGGAAGCAGAGGTTGAGGATGCTACAGCCAGCGAGGTCGAGACGGGGTGCAGGGAGACCGAGGCCGAGGCCGAGTCCAAGGCCTCCCTTCGAGGCCACGCACATGCATTAAATCCCTTGATCAAGATGGCCTCTGTTGATGGTTGTTATCGATCAGTTTCGACCGTCAATATTACCAAAATAGAGGAGAACTAGTGATACTTGCAATGCATAAATATGTTAGAATAATAATATTCCACTAGTAGTAGGTATACTAATCTTTTGTAGAGAACGACAATAAAGTGGAGGAGAATCGACATCAATACAAACGATAAATCAATCGGACGATGTCGAGAACCAGACTTATGTATGAATGGGCCAAGAACTCAGAATTGACACGACAAACTAGGCCAAAATTCAAAAGTCTGGAGAAGAATAACAGAGGAGGCCGCCAGCCAAACCATGGGCTGGTTGGGCCGGCCCCAGGTTCGGCCCAACCAGGGGGTTCGACCGAACCTCCCTCATCGCCGCTGGATGCAGGGTTTCTTCTGGACGATGTGGATTAGCTCCCAATGATGGTTGGAGGGTATTTCCGACCATTCCAACCATCACAATCGTCATTGGGAGGCTATATAAACCCCTTACCTTCTCACTTCACTCACACACCTCAAGCAATAGCTCTCTCATTTCTCTCAATTTAGTTTGGTAGTATCTAGCTGGTGGAATAGGAATAGAGTAGAAATCAGGAGTCCGGAAGCCTTCGGAAGAGTTCGGGTATGGCTCTAGTAGCTTTTCTCTTCTCTTTTGTAAGCTTTGTACTTTTATTAGAATACTCTTCTATATACATTTATGGTATTGAAATATTTTCCGAGTATATGAGTACCTATTTTACATTATGTTCATGTTATAGTGAATATACGGCTAGCCTATCTGGGAGATGCTTTGGTACGGGTATAATATTTGCTTATGCAATTACTCTATGTCATGACGATGATATTATAGTAGTATCTAGTAGTTTAGACGTGATGTCTAGATTATGGAATATCATTATTTGGGGTTATATATTGCGGATGAGAGGTGGGCCGCTAATGGTGACAGCTCAGTACGGGTATTCCTCCACGCTGGTATATAATCCTAAGTTAATTCCCTGGGGAGGGTATTCCTCTGTATTTAGCTCCGGTTGTATGATCATGACAGGCTGTCGTAAGAAACTCGGCAGTCAGGGGTGGCTTCTCGAAGTACCAGGAGGGCATCAGATAGAGGGTACTCCCTCCATTCCATAATGATCAGCATATTTTGTTGTGGCATCAAGACCAAGGAGAGACCCACTACCCATTTTCTATTTAATCCTTGTAATTAATCTCCATATTAATCGGCTTGGAGAAACGAAACGACGTTACTGCCGCTGCATGATTGCACATGCAAGGGATGTTCCGTGCTGCATGCAGCTCAAAAATCGCATGGCCAACTCGATCTCTGTGATAACTAGTTAATCCATCCGACATGCACATGCTACCAGTGTTAATACGCTGATCAAATCGGAATATCTCTACTTTCGTTATGCGCTGATCATTATGGAATGGAGGGAGTATTAGCTAGTATATCGGTTAACTAGAATATATGTATAATATGTATATTAGAAGTATAGAAATAGATTTTCTTTCTCTTTCTTTCCACTTAGCTTAGATAATATATTATGAGAATGAGTAGTTAATGCTTGTGTGTCACTCTACCCTTGGATTATCTTAACCCCTGCTTAGAATATGATTATCACAAGTAATATATAAATTATTAGTTGAGTTCTCTCTACATGATCTTTTCACGGGATAAAATAAATATGATACCCTTGGAATACTCTCGGGTGAAATGCTACAATGGTATATCCGTGCGCTTGCGGATGAACTCTCTAACCATAATATACCAGAAGTATTTCTGCGGCATTGCTGGAAATTATATTTCTAGTAATGTCGTTAAGAAATACCAACAGCCTCCACTACCACCGCCGCTACCACCGCCCGCAATGACAGCATCCTCCCCACCCACACCATCATCGCCATGGTCCCACCCTTCATAACCCACAAAGACGTCGAACTGGAGGCCTCCAGGAGGACGCGCCAGCAATGCTGCCTATGCTGCTGTTGATGGTCATTAGCGATCAGTTTCTTCCGTCAATATTACCGAAATAGAGGAGAACTAGTTTTGCTTGTAATGCATATCCATGTTAGAATAATAATATTCCACTAGTATTAGGTTCACTAACCTTTTGTAGAGAATAATCATTAAATGGAGGAGAATCGACATCAATTCAGACGATCGATCAATCGGACGATGTCGAGAATTAGACTTATCAATGAACGGGCTAAGAACTCAGAAATGACACGGCTAATTGGGCCAAAGTTCAGAAGTCTGTGGAGTGGAGAAGTCCAGGAGGCTACTAGCCAAATTATGGGCTGGTTGGGCCGGCCCTTGTTTCGGCCGAACCCCCCTCATCGTCGTTGGATGCAGAGCTTCTTCTAGACGATGTAGATTGGCTCCCAATGACGGTTGGAGGATATTTCCGACCATTCCAACCGTCACAACCATCATTGGGAGGCTATATAAACCCCTCTTACTCTCTCCATTTCAATACACACCTTAAGCAAAAGCTCTCTCATATTCTCTCAATTTAGTTTAGTGTTTTCAAGCTAGTGGAATAGGAATAGAGTAGAAATCAGAGTCCGTAAGCTTTCGGAAGAGTTCGGGTATGGCTCTAGTAGCTCTTCTCTTCTCTTTTGTAAGCTTTGTACTCTATTTAGAATACTCTTCTATATACATTTATGGTATTGAAATACTTTCCGAGTATATGAATGCCAACTTTACATTATGTTCAAGTTATACTGATTATACTGCTAGCTTATCTGGGAGATGCATCGGTACGGGTATAATGTTTGCTTATGCAATTACTCTATGTCATGACGATGATATTAGAGTAGTATCTGGTAGTTTAGGCATGGTGTCTAGATTACGTGATATCATTATTTGGGGTTAAATGCCGCTGATGGTGACAACTCAGTACGGGTATTCCTCCGTGCGTGTATATAGCCCTAAGTTAATTTGTCGGTTGTATGGTTATGACGGGCTGTCGTTAGGAACTCGGCAGTCAGAGGTGGCTTCTCGAAGTATCAGGAGGGCATCGGATAGAGGGTATTAGCTAGTATGTCAGATAACTAGGATGTATGTATACTATGTATACTAGAAGTATAGGAATAGATTCTCTTTCTCTTTTCTTTCCACTTAGCTTAGATATTTTAGTATGAGAATTAGTAGCTCCCTGCTTGTGTGTCACTCTAGATTATCTTAACCCCTGCTTAGACTATGATTATTACATGTAATATATAAATTATTAGTCAAGTTCTCTCTATTATGATCTTTCCACGGGATTAAATAAATACGATACCCTTGGAATACTCTCGGGTGAAATGCTACAATGGTATATCCGTGCGTTTGCGGATGAACTCTATAACCATAATATAGCAGGAGTATTTATGCGCCATTGCTGGGAATTATATTTATAGTAATGTTGTTAAGAAATACTAACAACTCCTACATGCTCATCATCCTTGTGGTGCTCCTCATCCTGGTCCTCTTTCTCACTATGTTCCACATCTACGACCCCACCACCCACCTCGTCTCCACCCGCCTCGTCGGACTGTCCCCGCACACTCTCCTTCCTAGCCATGTTGCTCGAACCCAACATCACACTACTCATCACCATGGCAATCTACAACCCCAACCCGACCTTCTTCACCTAAGCCATAGGGGACACACCGATCTCACCTACATGGGCACCCACATCAGCGGCATAAAGATCGACCAGGGGAAAAGCTCGAGCTAGAGGAGATGGCAACATGACGACGGTGCTCACCATCCATACCGGCCGCTTCGCCGGTTACATCATGCAGCTTGTCCGCTATGTGATGGCCGTCGGTGGCGCTCAACGCGAGCAAGAGGATCACCGGCATCAAGTCCCCGAATTCCTCGCCTCCGCAGCCGTTGGTAGATGCCTCTTGCTGCTTCGTCATCGTCAATCGAATTTGTTGCTGCCGGAGTGCAGCCAACAGAGGTCGATGGAGGAATGGCTGCCATAGTGCGGCATCGACGAGGCGCGATAGCTCCCATCTCCCGGGCGCGACATAGACTATAGAGGGGATTAGCGGCGGTTGGCCGCCTCAACTCTTCCCTCCCAAGCGACGCGCGGGAGGTGGGAGAGAGGACACGAGGCGAAGGCGGTGACCAGTGGTGCGAACCAGTCGTCGTCTGCCTCAACCTCGCTAATCGTGCCACCCTCGTCCTTAGCTTCCCCGTGCCCACCCGCTCCCATGCCCCCTCTTCTCCTTGCCCTTGTCTTTGATGTCATGGGCCACACTGTCCTCGGCCTCGGCCTCCCCATGCCGAACCTCGACCTCGCTGGCCACATCGTCCTCAGCCTCAGCCTATTGCCAAAGCTTGGACGGATAGAAAGGTGTGCGTCGCCGCCATGCGCTTGGGGGAGAGGTGCAAGAGAAGTTTTGCTTTTATATTTTTTTGTGTGACTTACATGTGGGCCTCACATATTTTTTTTATTCTCTCGTTACTGACTAGGATGACACGTCAGTGAAACCACTCATGCATACTGCCATGGGACCTTCTTTGCACGGTTTTGAACACATAAAGGGTAGAAATTTCTGATATCGGGGATTAGGGATGTCATACAGATTCGACGTAAAATTGAGGGACAGCAAGTGGACTTATTCCGTAAACTAGTAGAAGCCCTTGGCCGAACGAGAATATCACAGTTTGGGCCATTAAAGAAGCCCACTACTGCTGGAATACAAAGCCAGCCATCAATATAACTACTTGGGCCAAACCCAGTTAATTATGTAAGAAAATGTGAACTCCCTATGGGCTCAGATGGGCCATATTTCCTGCACCAAAGCTGATTCATACCCCATGTTTGACTCCTTTGGAAAGTAAGTCCACTTTGACTTCTTCAGTTTCAGGTGCAATCTGATTCATACCCCCTAACCAAATTACCAAATATTTTGACCCATCAACTATTAAACCAGATATTTTGACCCATCATCTATTAAAACCAGTGCAACATAACTCCTTTGGTGGTTTTAAAGGCGGTTTTCATTGACGTGTCGAATTGACTTAGTCTCTGAGTCTGACTTGTCATTACAATAACAAAAATAATAAAAATAGCATGTGGACCCATGGGTCAGGACTGTTTCCTCTCTATATACTCCTTGTTTCTCCTCTTTCTCTATGGTCGGGACGACGACGATGCCAACAAGCTAGAGTGGGCAAGGACGGTCGGCAGTTTCGACGAGCACAGAGCTAGGTGCCAGCGTGGCCCGAGGCGGAGTCCGAGCAGCTGTGATGGCTGATGAGAGGGATCCGCGACGGGGCTTCACCCAAGACAGAGCGACGGCCTCGAGGCACAACGATGGTGCGCCCTCAAGACGGAGCGGCGGCTTACACTGATCTACAGCTCATTGCCCTTGAGGCGCAATGGCAGCACGACTTGAGATGGAGCGGTGGCGGCACGACCTCGAGGGAAGGGAGCTCGTCAATGGCATGACCTGCAGGGTGGTGAGAGGTTGAGGAGATGGCGTGCCGGCATCACTGACAGCGCAATGAAGTAGCTGGAGAAGATGAAGAAGGACCCCATCACCCACTGGATCATAGCATTCCCCTCCACGAAGTCCAGCGCCACCGATGCCGCTGCAAAGCACACCACCACCGACCCCCTTCTCTCCCTCGACCATCTCCGTTCGTCGCTACAATCCCCTAAGTCCGCCCATCGCTAGTCATTGCCGCAATCCACTCCGCCTCCATATCGCCTCGATTCCCTCAGTCCGCCCATCGGCCATCGCCGCTCGCTGCCTGACTGGCTGTTGTGTCGCGTGTTTGCTAGCGGTCCGGCACCGGAGCGTGTCCATGGAGTCGATGGAGAACTTGTGGAGGCGAGCAAACAGTAGAGGGTGTCGATGGTGCTGCTGCCCCAGGGGCGTCGTGTGGGGAAAGGAGAAAAAGGAGAGAATAAAGAGGACATGACACTGACACGTGGGATCCGCATGCTGACTCAGCCATTTTGACTTTAGGTCAACATGCCACGACGGCAAAAACCGATCTCAAAACAGCCGAGGGAGTCGAATTACACTAGTTTCAATAGTTGGAGGGTTAGGATATCTGGTTTTGCGGTTGGGTGATACGAATTAGACTGGAGCTATAATTGAGGGAGTTAAAGTGGACTTATTCCTTTCTAAACGAGGCTAGAACAGTATTTTCCCGAGTAAATTGACTTTGGTTGAGGCATGCTTGGATTCGGCCTGTTTTGGGGTGTATCAGGTATTCGGGCCAAACCAGCGTAAAAATTTGTGGTTTACAGCCCATCCAAGCGTGATTTTGAGCCCATGTAAGAAAAGTAATAGGAATAAGTCCACTTTGATTCCCTTAAAAAGTAACCTGAATCTAATCCGTGACCCTCAACCGCAAAACCGGATAGAACGACTCCCCAAACTATTGAAACTGGTGCAATTTGACTCCCTTAACGGTTTTGGATAGTGGTTTCGCTGACGTGGTGCTTACGTGGTAGTGTTGATCTAGCCTGGTCTTGATGTGGCGCTTAGGTGGCATTTAATTAAAAACATATATGTGGGACCCATTTGTCATAAAAAAAGTGGGGCCCACTGACATGTCATCCTCTCTCTTTCTTCTTCCTCCCCCTCTTTCTCCCTTCTCTCTTTCTCTCCCCTTCCACCGTCCACGGGGAGCACGGCTGGAGCGGCGGCGGGGCAGGGGCCGAAGTGCTGGCGGCCGGCGGGAGCTGAAGCGGCGGTGGGTTGGAGCTAACGCGGGTGGAGGCGGAGGAGAAGGAGGCGGCGACGGAGGGGCTTGAGTGGCGGCGGCGGTGGAAACCGCCCCAAGCCACATACCTCTAACGAGGCGGCTGCGGCTGCGGCTGCCTCTGACTAGCGCGCTGGATTATTCCTAGCCTCCGTCAGCTCCAGCCCACTTCCACCACCGCTCCAGCTAGCTCCCGTGTCAGCTCCCACCGGCCGTCACCACTCCGGCTCCCGACGGCGGGGAGGAGCCTCGACGACAGGAACAGGTCAGCAACGCCGAACCTAGTCGCCTTCTTCTGCGCCTCTCCCAGCGTCTCCAGGAACTCCTCACGCCACCGGAAGCCGCACTCCCACATGATGGCGCGCAGTGTCAAGTCGGTCAGCGTCCCGGTGATCTGCCTGCTCACGTTTAGTGCCGACAGCGGCGGCGATGGTGCCAACGAGCACACCCGCCAAAGAGTATCCCCACCGTGGTGCCGATGGAGTCCCTCACTGTACGCTCAGCCATAGAGGTCGAAGCCCCTGGGCCAGGCGCCAGAAGGAGGCCGAGCTCCATCCTCGCCTTTGGCCATGATGGTATGCATGTAGCGATGCCTGCCTTGGGACGAAGGCGAGGCATATCATCACCTTCTCGACATGATTTTTGATGAGCAGGAAGTAATCGAGCTATACAGCTATACACATCCTCTTGCTTGCTCGCCTTCTCCTATGCTGCTACATTGGTGTGTTTGTTGTACTGCTGCTCGACTCTGCCGAGGCTGACCCGTGGAGCATTGTGGGGGTTGGCCGGATTGCCGGGCTGGGTTCGTGGACTGCATCCTCGAAGACCGCCGCCATCACGCATGCGGATACGCCGAGGTCGAGGTCGATGGCGATGGGGAAGCTGGCGCCCGCCCGCTGCTGCCGCGTCAGCCATCGCCGCCGCCACCACTCCGGCTCCCGCTTGCCGTCGCCGCCCTTGCCTGCAAATTACACTACGAGAGAGAAGGTGAAGAGAAAGGGGGGAGAGAACGGGGAGAGAGGGAAGGGGAAGGAGAGAGTGAATGACATGTAGGCCCACATGTCAGTGGGGCCCACAATATTTTTTATGTGTGAATCACATGTGGGTCCATAGATTTTTTTTTTAATTCTAATGCCACGTAAGCGCCACGTGGGACGAAAACTAGGTCAACATTGCCACGTCAGCGCAACATCAGCAAAACCACCCATCGAAACCACCAAGGGAGTCAAATTGCACTGGTTTCAATAGTTTAGGGAGTCGTTCTATCCGGTTTTACGGTTGAGGATCACATATTAGATTCGAGTTACTTTTAATGGAGTCAAAGTGGACTTATTCCAAAGTAATATTACATTCATGTAATTTGTTCTAAGAAAAAAAATAGGGTTTTGAACCAGGCCCTTATTCTCGACTTTTCACTAATGTATATACCCCTCACGTGATGGAACAAGTGGCAAGGAAGATAACATCAATCCAAACTACAACTTTTTCTCGTTTTTCGTTAACACGTTTCCTAAACTATTAAGCAGTACATTTTGTAATAAATCTATTTTCTAGTTTTGTAATAGAATAAACTAAACGTACTGCTATATGTTACTCCAATATAGAGTTTCAACCCCTCTTGGGTTGCAGGCTTGCAGCTGCATAGCACCGCTGTTCGGTTGCAATTGTTTTGAACAATGTTTGCTTGTAAAAAAAATGCTGCTGTAGAAGGCAAGTGTTTCTGATTTTCTGGCTACCTGCAGCCTCAGTTGACGCTTCAGAGTACAGTACAGTTACAGCACTGCTACAGAACGTGCTTCCAAACAAACCCATTTCTGCTAATGCTTTTCCAACAAGCATTGCCTACATGCATATCCACCTACTAGGTACGTAGCAGCTCTCATGTCCTCCATTTCTTTACTTCCCGAAGTAGCATATGTAGCATCCAATGCGACAAACAACACTCTCCAATTCAACGGGCAAGTTAGCGCTGCATGTTCTAGAGCATATCATATGCTTTATACTAGCTCGAACTAAAAATGGGAAGAATAAAATCGATTTTCGAGAAGCCACCTTAAAGGCTTAAACGATGTGGTGGTAAAGTTACAGTTACTTCCTCCGTTTCACAATGTAAATTATTCTAGCATTTTTCATATTCATAGATTCATTAACATCAATATGAATGTGGAAAATGCTAGAATAACTTACATTGTGGAACGAAGGGAGTACATGATTTACGATTATTTAGAGTCTGAGTTTAGATCAGCTGTACGTTGGACAGAAACTTTAGGTGGTACTTAAAACGAGATAAGTTATTAGCGTATATTCAATCAAGTATTAAAATTAGATTTATTTGATTTCTAGGAAACTTTTATATATAATTTTTTTGTGCTAAACATCCCATTTTTCAGCTCAGAAACGTGCCCAAGGAGAATGAGTAAGTAGTCGCCGAATTACCGACTATTCCCTCCGCCCAAAAAAAAACCAACCTACTATTGAATGGGATGTTTCCAGTATAACGAATCTTGTCAATACTAGATTGGTTTTTTTAGACGAAGGGAGTAGAACTTAACCGAAATGGGTGGTAAACAGGATGCACTCGTTGGTGTGTGCCTATATAAGAAGTACGCGCGAAGTGGTGGCATTATCCTCATAATCACAAAAGAAGAAGAAGAAGAAAAAGGTTCGAAGTGGAGCTCGATCAGCTGCTCCATGCCTTTGGTCAACCCTTGTCCCATGCATATGCTCCGTTTTCGAGCGAAATATCACCAACTCTACCAAAAACGATGAAATCCACCAGCCAAACGTCCAAAAACCAAGCAGTACCATTTTGCAGTACTGCACATCACATGCTCCGATCTGCGTCCTGAATCACCAACCACCACTACAACCGGCTGGCCTTTTTGCCTGCTTGATGCAGAACTAAACTGCCTTTTTTCATCGATCTCAATCAGCCAACCGAACTCTGCAAGCCATTCAAGCGACCAGGCTAAGTACAAGAACCGTTTCCATTATATAGAGAGATGATTAATTAACAACCAAGTAATGCTTATTTTGCTCGGTCGGTACGGGAAGTAACAACCGCTTAGCCGTGTTAACCTCTTTTGCGCCTGCTTGCAAATTAAACCAAACTAATCTCTCCATTTCAGATTGATTATCATTCGATTTAACATTGGCAGTGTCTTATACCGGTTCGTTGGATTTTCTTTTGACAATGTTTGCTACCATACACTCAAATTTTATGTAATTTGCTAGTAGAAATGACAAAACCGTGTTACGGCTGAAAAACACCTAGTAATTTGCTGAAGGATACTTTCAATTCAATTGGAGAGGGAAATTCTTCACAAAAACGAGAATGCCCTAGGGCCAAAAGCTTTCAAGCTAAGGCTTAGAGTGAAGATGGAATATGATACATACTAACGATGTATTTAGGATGATGATAAATTTAGAGTTGTATAATTCCCAAATTTTCACTCTAACGCCATATTTGAAGGGGACCCTATTTGAAGTATGGGTTCTAGGGGTGTTCTTATCCTTCTTAAGAATTTATCTCTCCAATTGAGTTCAAAGTGTCCTCCAGCAAATTACTAGTTTTATAATATGTCTTTCTGCTGTGACACGTTTTTCGATGTCTACTAGCAAATTACACAAATTTTAGGTATCCTATAGCAAAATTTGTATTTTTTTATGAGTTCATAAAATTTAACAACGTGCACATTATGTATCATGAAAGCATTTCTCAAGATAGATATAAAAACATAGGGGCAATTGTGTTCTTGCCCTTGCTTTGTGATCCAATTGTGATTTTGCCCCCTACTTTTAGGGTTGTTTTTGCCCCTACTTTTTATAAGTGAAGCAACCATTTTGCCACTGGTTTTGACCGTGGTTATGTGGGACTAGAATTTTTGAGATAAACAAAGGGAAAGGAAAATTAAAAAATGATTTTGCAATTTGTCAATGACTGTTATACCCCTGGTGAGTAAATCATTAAGCAGTGTGTGAATCAGATTGAAGCCGTGTATTCCCGGAAATGCTTACCATTGGCCGTCCAGCCAGAAATAAAAAATCAGATGTCTCAATTTAAAAGAACAACAGTGTAGGTGCATGGTGAAACAGTTGGTTAGGTGTACTGATAAGCCAACGGAGCATGCATGCAAACATGTTTCAAAATTTAAATGATTTTTTCTCTTAAACTATTAGTCCGAATTTCAATCTAATTATATCATTGGATTCGTTACAATTAAATCTTTATAACAAGATATCACATGACTACATTCCGATGAGTTTTAATTTTACTTTTTAAATATTGCACACATTGTTACTGAAATGTTCCAAAAAGCATTTGTTGATGTTTCACTAATGCATTAGCAATGTTTCATGCTGTCTTTTTTTATATGTTTCAGCAAATACATTTTTTATGTTTCAACAATAATTATAATTCGATGTTTCAATCTAAATATAAAAAATGTTTCACTGGTCGGGACTTAATGTTTCATGTAATAATGATTATTATTGCCATCAATACTTTTTATATGTTGTACCTCTTTGGAACAATTTGTGAAGAGGGTTGAAACATCTCCACAAGTGATGAAAGAATTATTTTTAAATAGTTCAACATAAGTTTGTTTTTTTTCTAGAACACATATATATTTTTATCAAAATATATTCATGTGAGATCTTGTTATAAATTATAGATTGGGTATATATTTTAGAATAAAATTTCGTTTAAAGTTTGATTAAGAGAGAGAGAGAAAGTAATACTGCCTCAGGCCACCTTGGCAACCAGCTCTACTCTTGCATGCATGCATGCGACAACCTCGCTCCTCCAACGCGTCCCTGCATACATACAGACGAGGAGCAGCATTCGATATTTGAAAAAAAAAAATATTGAATGTTCGATTTGTAGCGTCCTATTTAAAAATATTTCAACATAATTAAGTATTTGTGCAAAAATCTAATGGTATAATTGAAATTTAGATCAGATATATAATTTTGGAGAAAAATATTTACAATTTGAGGAAAAAATTAGGCACGTGTAATGGGAGGGAGAGGGAGAGGGAGAGAGAGTATGCAAGCAGCAGCGCAAGCAACGCATGTAGGGCAGGCAAGCAACGCAGCACGGAAGCAACGCGGGCATGCGGCAGTGTGGGGGCGAGCGTTGACCAACAAGTAAAACATTAAGTTATATATGGTGAAACAAAGAAAACAACAACCGAAACATTTAAATATGTTTATGAAACATGGTGAATATACACGTTGAAACATGTTGTTGTCACATATGAAATAACAAGTATTGACGGATTGAAACATATGTTTTTCTTTTATCAAAATATAATCATGCGATATCTTGTTGTAAAGAGTTAATTACAACGAATACAACGGCGTGATCGGATCATAGATTGAATAAGTAATTTAAAAGAAAAATCATTTTGAAGCTTGCTAAAATACATGCATGTATGCATGCATGAGGTGGAGAGAGAGTAGTAGCAGTTAATTTCAGGAATTTTGTGAAACACACCGAAGACACATATTGAAACCTATCTCTATCACGTATGAAACATGTTATTCTAACGGTTTGAAACACATGTTTTTCTTTTGACATAATATAATCATGTGATATTTTATTGTAAAGATTTAATTGCAACGAATATAACGATGTGATCGGATCGTAGATCGGATAAGTAATTTAGGAGAAAAAATATTTAAAGAGAGGAGAAAAGAATGAAAAGAAACAGCTAGGCACATACGTTATAGGACAGGGTTCATTCTCACATGCGCTTGTTTAGACATCCGATTTTTGGTGTGATGCCGGATGTCCGAGCCGTAGCGCTCTCCGTGTATTCCCCATCTCCAGTACGGCCTAGCGAGTGGCGGCAGCGGTGCAACAGCAGCAGCAAGACCAGGCAGCCAGCAGGGTGGGCGCGGCGGCGGCGGCGACGACTGCGGGTCGACGCGGCTCAACAGCGGGCCAGCACGACGGCGGCGACCGTTGGCCAGCACGCAGGAGGCGCGGCGGCAACCGTGGGTCGGCGCGGCTCTGCTGCGGGCCAGCGCGGTGGCGACAACCGTTGGCCGGTGCGCAAGGAGGTGCGGTGGCAGCGTGAAGGAGAGGCGTGGCCTTGGTCAGGTGGCCTGTTGGCAACCGCGGGCTAGCACGGTCCGGCGCGATGGGGTGCTCAGGACTGGGTGAGTACGGTTGGGGAAGGGAAGGTGCAAAGGGGAAGGTTGGCGCAGGGGCTGCTGGGGGCCGACGGTGCTTGAGGAGGCACAGATGCAGCAGGGCGACGGTGCTAGAGGAGATGCAAGGGTGGCTGGCTGGCGCTACTGGACTTTATGGTGTTTGCTATAGCTGAAATTGTGTTGAAATTCAGTGAAATCTCCTTGAAAGTATGTTGAAATTTTGTGAAATGAAATCTTGTATATTTATTGCTGAAATCATGTTGGAATCCTGTTGAAATTTTGTGATATTTGTCAAGCTATTGCTGAAATCTAGTCATTTTTTTTATAAATTTCAAGTATAGCAAAGTTCACTTCGAAACATTTGTAAAGTTCAGTTCAAAGCTGAACTCAAAAAAGGGCAAATACACAAGTGGGCACATATTTGCATAAGGGTATACTCGGCGTTGTATCTCCGATCTAACACCATTAGCTAGTTTTAACAGAACAGGGGGCACTCTGCTCCTTCATTTCAAAAAAGCATGGGCAAAATTACAAACCCTAAAAAGTAATGGCAAAATCACAATTGAATCATAAAGTAAGGGCAAGAACATAATTACCCCAAAAACATAAGTCTTGAGATGTTAAACTACATAAACTTTTAAAAATTGATGATAAAAAAATAAGTGCACAACTGAAATGACAAATACTGTCTATTCCCTCGATCCCCATCACCCTACCAAACTTCAGTTCAGAAACCATTCGAGCGATATGATTTCCGTCTCAAACAGATCGTGCAACTACGACGCATCGGTAACTAACAAGTTAACCATTTCCATCATCGAAAATTAATTAAGTAACGATCAAGCAATGCTGATTTAATTTTTCTCTGTACTCCATGATAGAAAAGGTTGCATTTCTTTTCACCGTGCAATTAACATGGTGAGTGTTGCTCAGTAGTCAGTATTCAGTATGAAAGGACAAGTAGGCACGCGGCATAGGCTGGGCGATGACAAAATGATCGTTCATCTGCCACATTGAATAGTTTGATCGATGATTCGACGCAAAATGTTGCAGATTTTCCGGGCTGATTCAGCATTTGCTAGGTGATTCGTTGTTGTCACATAGACCTCAAGAAATTTAAACTTTAATTTGTGCATATTGTTGGGGGTAAATTAATTAGCCAAGAGTCCACACCTGCATGTGCACACTGAGCTATATTATTGGACCGAGCTAACGTGTTTCGGTTCGTACAAATTAACTAGCTAGGCTGCACCACTAGCTTACACAGTAACCTTCTCTTTTCCGGAATCGACGGGATAAGATAACACGGCAAACGCCATTGTTTAAGTACGGTTGTTACTACCCTTCAGCACTATTTCACTACTCTGAATATATATTTAATTTCATCTCGTGATTAATTACTGAGCTAATCCGGGCTGGTGATTGATGAGAGGGTTGGTGGGAAATTAACCAATCAAGCTAGCTCGAGGGGACGTTTTACCTCCATCTTTACTTGTAAACATACTGTATCGAGGTTGTAGCTGCGGTTTACGGCCAAAATGGAAGCATGTACTCCATTTTAATCTCTCTCTCTCTCTCTCTAATTTATTGGGTCACTTAACCCTTAAACTTGACTCATTTTATCGCTAAATTATTAAAAATGTTTCATTTTGGCCGTAATAACATTTCTTTTTTTACTCTTCATATAAGTTGCATTTTAAGCTAAAAATTGTTAGAGTTATAGATGGTAAAATATGAATTATGTAGAGAGAAAAAAAGGGGGAAGAAATAGTGTAAGGGGAGTAAAAGTGAACCATTTTCAATATTTCAAGCTGTAAAATGAGTAAAAATAGTTTAGGGGATCAAGTGCTTCGCTGAAATATGGATTTTTTACTTTTTAAAACCAGAACAAATAATCCATGTCAACCCAGTAGATAAGCTTAAAAAAAATAGGGCAAATCTAGCTTTTGAATATGCCATGCCACTCTGAAAAAGCTGATCCGGCCATTCCCACAGAAATTGCAGTTGTAACATCCCATTCCCACAGAAATTGCAGTTGTAACATCCATAGGAACCGTAGTCGTAACATCCTTAGTTGGATGCTAAACAGAAAAAATAAAAAGATACTCCCTCCGTACTAATAAAGAAAGTTATTTAGGATAATATTTAAGTGAAACATTGGGAATATAAATCATGAATAACTCTTAAGTTGTTGAGTTTGAAAATGTAAAAATTATATGAATAGATTTACCTTGAAAAATACTTTCATAAAAATATACATATATCATTTTTTAATAAATATTTTTATAGAAACAAGAAGTCAAAATTGTATTACCGTGTTACTGTCCAAAACGATTTTCTTTACGAGTACGGAGGGAGTAGTCAGTTAGCCATGTGTTTTACCAAGAAGTCAAAGTGAATACAACACAACGATTTGATGAGCAATTATGGCATATCCAAGTTTAAATATCTCCTTCATTCATGAATAGTAAATTTTAAGTGCAATTGGCCTATCAAAGTTTAAATGCTCCTTTATACTCCCTTCATCTAATTTTGATAGTCATATTTTATCTTAGCACACAGACCAATGATAAGTAATTATACTTATCATCCATTTAAATATGCTACTAGTCATTCCTAGTAAACAAGCGATTCATTAACATTTACATTTCTCAATACCCATGTAGCCAATCATATGTGGAAAAATGGAGAGTCATGCATTAAATCCGAGAAAGTCATTAAGATGATAGGTTGTTGGATTGAAATATGCGTATCAAAAATAAAATTTTCAGATTTAGAAATATGACTATCAAAAGTAGATGGAGAGAGTAGTATTTAGAATTTATTGGTTTGTATTCTCTCCGTTGACGTTAAAATTATTTGGCACAGCCAACGAGGTCCACGACATGGTGGCAGCCAGCCAGTTGGAGTAGTATGCGATTAATCAATAAGGTTAGTCTGCTCTCATATGTTTTAAAGAAACATTATTATCTGTGCAATGAAATTATTCAAGTCACTGTTGATAGTTCTGGAATTATATATATTGGTGAAAGAGAATATTAGAATGGCATAAAGAGCTAACCCATTTCATCCTTGATGTCCCATCGATCAACAAATTAAAGCAAATAAATTTCAGGCCCTGTTTATTCATATATATTTTTGTTTTATGTATTGATTTATACCACGTTTAATGCACTACATATATGCATTTTTAATCGCAGCTCGGATTTGTTATGGTAATATATATTTCTTCGAGGATTAGGAAGACACTATTAATTTATAATGATGTATGTTTCCACTATTTTCCTTCTTCGAATTGCTTTGGTGAATAGGCATATAAAACATCTCACACATTTATAAATATAAGTTTGGTATACATGTCTTGATATCTTAGCGCAGATCAAAATTAGCGTACACACACCCTCTACAAATTTATATCTTAGCGCAGATCAAAATTAGCGTACACACACCCTCTACAAATTTATTCTAACATGTTAATTTCAAAGAAGAAGAACCTGACCAACCACATCAGTTTATCAACATTTCCTTTTTAATTTATGGTTATGTGCATTCCTAGTAGGTGCAGAGTTTAGATGTATTTATTAATTATTATACTCCTTTATGATCTTTAAAAAATAAGTTTGTCAATAAGAAGCAAATGCGCTCTAAGGAATTCATGCTCCAGACATGCTAGAAAGGCATTTGATATTTTTTTTAGCGTTGTTTTGGTACTTGCTATTTCTTGGATTTGTAGTTTCTCTTAAAAGAAACCTTCACTTGGTACCATTTCTTTCATATTAATTGACTTTGACGTCTAAAAAATCTTACGCTTTTTGAAATACAAGTTTGAGAAAATTCAATAATAGAAAAAAATAAGATTTAAATATGAATAAAACCCAAAAAATATATTTTAATAGACCGTGGAAAAAAATTAAAAGGAGAGATAAAAACTCAAATGAAGTTTTATGAGGTTAAACCTCATGCTAAAATTCCTTTAAAATCTTCTTGTCTTAAGCCATTCAATAGGAATAATATAAGATTGTTATATTAGGGTGCTAATCCTATGTTTCAAAGGATCAAAGAGGATATTTTTCTACATGATTTAAATCATATAAATCTCCTATGTTTTTCCAATAAATAAATGTGTTTTGTTTGTTCCTTTTTTTCGGTGTGCACAACACCGCACAAGGTATATAATCTTGTTAAAAAAAACACCTACATGCAAATATAAATTAACCAAACAACATTTACTATACATATAAAAAGTAGCTGAATTATTTACCGATCATCTGGTGATAGATCAATAATGCCACCACGCCTAATGAAAGCTACATGCACCTAGCTGACTTCGTACATATATATGCTCTATCGCTAGCGATGAACAGATGATGTACGTACCAAAAAAGGACAACAAAGTTAGCTACTTTTTGATCGATGTTGATGCCCTAACCAAAATAACTACAAATATATACTATCAATATCAGACACAGTGAATAGCAGCTTTATAATACCAACCTGCGCCCCTCTTAGGCTGTGTTTAGTTCAACACAAAATTTGAATTTTGGTTGAAATTGAAGATGATGTGACTGAAAAATTATGTGTGTATGACATGTTGATGTGATGGAAAAGGACTGAAGTTTGTATCTAAACAGACCCTTACTTGAACTTAAATTAGCTTTGTCTGAATTAGTTACAGTACTGTTCAAGCTACCTAGTTCATTCAATTTGTTGGACTACGCTGTAACGTTAGCTAGCTAGCTAGCTTTGCTTTCTTCACAAGCCGTCATGGATCGACCGATCGAGTTCGTTATTAAGAGAATTATTGGTAGTCGTGGTCCTAATCATGCTTATATTGTCACTCGATTAATTATATATGTAAGATATATACGCATTGTTATTAGCGTGTCAGCTTTGCATTTCTACTAACTTTTTGTTTGTACGTACTTTGCTTTTGTATAATTTCTTTGTCCTTTCTCGTAACTGTGCTTTGCTTTTGCTGTTTCTCTCAAAAAAAAAAACTGTGTTTTGCTGCCTGTACGGCACCTACCTCTTGCTAGTTTAATCCGGCTGGTTGCAAATCTATGGGTGTGTGGTTGATGAGACCATGCATATGTATTTGCTGATCAATTATTCTAGGTGCAGATGTAATTAATTAATATTGGAAGCGGTTCCTGATTAATTAATGAAGTATTATAAGCCACCGAGGAAAAAATAAGCTAGTGAGGGAGAGTATTGCAGTTACTATAGCAGGTGTTGCATCTGAAAACGGATGAGATCATACATTATTTTATCAGTTTTCAGATGCAACGTTCTCCGGTGACTAAGACATTTACCTAGGAACAGTGACTTAGGCAATACAACAACTCTGTTGTATTTGGTCAAATATTGTTAAAAATTGGTGTTGGTTAATTTCTGCTAACTGCACTTAATTATTAGCACATAAATCCAGATACATTTAGCTATATCTCGAATCCGACGTTTTGTACAGCACTACAACTCCGGAGTCTTAATTTTCACTAAGTCAAAGAGAATCTATTTTCATATTCTTTTTCTTTTTGTTAGAACTATATTACTCCCTCCATTCCAAATAGATCTATATATTTCATATGTACACCAAGACCAAGAAAAACTAATAACTCTCTCATACTATATTTACTCTAGCAACAAACTCGATGCATGCACCATCCCCAATATTTTCTAGCCAATAGCAAATCAAGATATTGCATGTGGGTTATAAATACTTATGTGCATGGATGCATGCATCAATGTCCATTTACTCCAATGCACAAATAACGAATAGACTTAATAAATGAATACAAATATGCAGATCATTTAGGAATAATCTCAAAATAACTACTCCCTCCATCTACTTTTGATAGTAATATTTCATCTTGGCACACAGACCAAGGATAAGTAATTCTACATATCATCTATTTAAATATGCTACTAGTCATTCCTCGTAAACAAGCGATTCATTAATATTTACATTTCTCAATGCCCATGTAGCCAATCATGTGTTGAAGAATAGAGAGTCATGCATTAAATCCAAGAAAGTCATTAAGATGATAGGTTGTTAGATTGAAATATGCCTATCAAAAATAAAATTTTCGGATTTAGAAATATGACTATCAGAAATAGATAGATGGAGGGAGTATATTTTTCTTCCTCAACATTGGTCATAAACTAGTTACACCGGTAATGGTCTGCTATATGATTTCTCTGCACACAAAGTGACAGAGAAGTTGATTATCATATATATTTTCATGTACAATTTGTAGGCAGAATGCATTACCCGTACAGCTAAAATAGACGTTGCAACCTATACATAGATTCCAGCGGCGCCGCAGCAGTTGGATGCAATCACAAACGGGGTGACAGCTAGGGTCAACAACTCAAGAGAAAACAAGGGCTAGATAGCCTATAGAATGCATGGATCCAAATCCATCCAATTCGCATCCCACAAATTGAAATCCATCAAATTAATCTCGATACTACAAAATAGTACAAACGAACCCAAATATTTTTTTTATAAACAAAAGCTACGTGAACACACAGCTAATAAAGGAATTGTTATTTGTTCCTATCACAAGTACTTTTACAATAATCTCTACGGTAATATTCTAGCTGCTACCACAAAGTAATATTAATTAATTGTTGATTTACAAATTATACTCCTCCATTCCTTCAAAAGAATAAGCGTAACTAGTAAAACTTATTCTACTACCAGTAGTTTTGATGTTCTAATATAAATGAATATGATTTATTGATGGGAAAGATAAACTGTCTATATATATATAAATTGTCAAGTAACTGTAGTTTGTGTCTCTAAGTTTTCGCTCGATCTCTTTTATGTCCCACAAGTTTTTTTTCCTTGAAAATGATTATGTTGCCACTCTCATACATGCTTGCTAGCTTAATAATTAAGAAAAACACAATTATCAAATGAAAAAAAGATTCATTTGTAAAAAAAGGGGCATAGGATTATTTAACCACAAATTTAACTGAAAACTGATATTTAAAATTTAAACTAATATCAAATTAATTTTGATTCAGTTTCTACAACATTTTCACCAAAATTTAAATCCAAACAAAAATAATCTTGGTTCTCAATTTCTCAATGAAACTCTTGTATGGATTTAATAAGAACTTAAATTTTGTTTAAAAATATATATTTAATTTTTAACATTTGGCATCAAATGATTCAGTCTCATTTGAATTTTCATAATTTGATATGTTTTTCACATTATGATTTATGTTATTAAAGTAGTTATCACATAACACGTACGAGAGGTAGGTAATATAGCCCTTTTAGAAAAAAAAACATTCAACTCATGCATGGTGTTAGTTAACGGAAGGGATTAGCTATTGAGCTGTCGACAGTTTTTAAGGGTCAAAACTTTCAATTTTTTTCACCTTAAGATCTGTAATCAACGGACCATAGGAAACGGGTCTGAACCAACTGAAAGCACGAAACCAATCCGTTTAGAGCGTGTGGGCACATTAAGAAACCCTGAATAACTAGGCACACTGTAACTAAATGTAACTGTAACTGAGCTGTAACTACTCTATAACTAGATTATAACTGGACTGTAACTAGTGTGTAACTAGGGTGTAACTGGACTATAACTAGTGTGTAATTAGGTTGTAACTGGACTGTAACTAGTCTATAACTAACTTATAAGCTCTATTTAACTGGAATATAATTAAACATTTTTATGTAACTAAATGGAAAAACATCAACGATGGAATTTATATAACTGAATAGAAAAACATTGACGCCTCCATCCTCAAGATGAACAACAATACATGCGTGCGAAAATCAACGAATCGTTTCCCCTAGAAATCTAGGAGAAGAACACCAACCAAACATACAAAGGATTTATAGGGCAAACATGATGCAGGATCTGAACACAAAATATCACATGAACGCACCAAAAAGTGAAAAAATCACATGAAATTTTGAGTAGAGAGCGTGAGGCAGAGAAGATCGCTGCGACAGCGAGGAACACGAGCAGCTGAAGGGGAAAAATCGGCGAGGAAGTGGGCAGCGAGAAACCCACCGGCCGGCAGCAAAAAAAATCGCCGAGAGCTGCATCTGGCGGGGTCTCCGCCTCCGCCTAGGCCACCTCGCCTCCAAGAAATTTCTGGAAAAAGGCAACATGCAGCTATACACGCCAACGGGTAGCACATCTATTGGTCATCAGGTTTGGATCCAATAGAAAAAAATCTCACACGAATCATGGCGCCAGATCGAACGGCCATAAAATCGAATGTTTCTGGCTCCAAAACTGTCGACAGCTAGCTAGCAAAACCGTAACGGAATGGACATAGAACAAAAACTTAAAAAACATGTAGAGAATTGAGACAAAATTTAGCGGTACATAAGGATGAAGAAAAACTCAGGAGCAAGTAATTAAAGAATTTTCTCAAAAACACAAACGAACGAGCCTTCTATTAACTGTTTGATTGTATATCTTGGTTCATATATATATACTGTCCTTGATCTGTGGCCTTTCCCAAACTCGATCGTTTTCGAGCTTTTAAGTATATATATACCTACTAAGCCTTGTAAATGTCCGGCCACGTCCGAGGTTAATTTACGTACGTGTGGTTGATCCATCCCGTCAGGACGTCACCTACCACTGGACACTATACTCGTCCAAATTGGTTAATTTGGGTGGGTTCGGCAGCACACGTACGGTTGGTGATGGCTATCCAAGTATGTTAGGTAGGATTCATCTATATTTGCATGGTGTATCACGTTCAGAATGTCAGAAATGTGAATCCTGTACGTCTTTGTATACGCGTACGCGTAGTAGCTAGCAATATGGCATGCTAATTATTCTCACAAGTAGTATACGATGTATATATATAATCCTAATGTCAGGGGAACGTACTTAATTATGCAAATTTGTGAGTTTACCTGAGAGATTCCTCACTCATAATTTTATTATGGAGGCCGGATGAGATAGAAGCTGATGCCCGTGAGAAAGGTCTTGTAGTTGGATACTTAATTATGCAAATTTGTGAGTTTACCTGAGAGATTCCTCACTCATAATCCAGCTCCGAAACGCGGCGGCGAACACACATAAAAAAAATTATCGAGGATATAATACATACTTATTATTTAATATATTAATTAATATAGTTAATAATTGAATAGCCTATATGGGTTTAATTTTCGCGTTCACCCCAAGAAATTAAATGTAGGAAGGCCACTGTCAATACTACAAAATATCAAATAGGTGTCAGCACTATATGCGCTGTAAGTGCTAAAAAGACACCTGTAGGCTTTTTTCCACTTTCGCATGTTGAAATCCTAAAAAATTGGCCCCTTTAAGCAATTATAGGTGCTAGTTCTAAATAATAACCGATACCTATTTTATAGGTGCCATTTTTTAAAAAAAAAAACATAACCTTTAATGTTAAAAACCGACACCTATAACATATTATAGGTGTTTTTTTTAAAAAAAAATACACTTCTGACTTAAGCCGAGCCAGTGGGCCCCACCACGAATGACGAAATAAGGCATCACGAGGAGATAAGGTTCAATCCATCCACAGACTTCCAGAGCCATCTTGCATCTCTCTCTCCCTCATCTCTCAACTCTCTGCCTCCCTTCTCTCTCGTTGTCCTCTCTCTCTCGCTGCCCATGGCCGGCGAAGGCGGCAGCGGCGGCGCGTCCTCCCCTCCGCCAGATCCGGGGAGGGGCGGCCTAGCGGCGGCAACGGCGGGAGGTGGCATGCGGCGGTGGAAGGGAGGGGGATGCGGCGGGAGGTGGTGGCGGCCCAGCAACGGCGCCTTCCCTCTGTTAGATCTAGAGGGAGGGCAGGCGGCGGGAGGGGAGGCAGTGGAGACCTGCTGGCGAGAGGCAGTGGTGGCCCGGCGGCGGGATGAAAGGCAGTGGCTGTCCGACGGTGGCGCCCTCCCTCCGTCGGATTTGGATGGAGGGCAAGCGGCGGGAGGGGAGGTGGTGGCGGCCTGGCAGCGGAACGAGTGGCAGTGGCGGCGCACTTCCTGTTAGTGAATGATTTCTGTGAATGTTAGTGAATGATTTTTTGATGTTCTTCAATGTTAGTGAAAGATTTCTGTGATGTTCTTCAATGTTTCTTGTTCTGTGATGTTGTTTGATTGGGGATTGGGGGTTGTGATTGATTTGGGAGTTCTGTGATGTGGGATGAATGAGCTCGATACTCGAGTCTTTTTTTGGCTCGCGAGTAATCTCAAAGGTGCCGGTTCTTAAAACGGGATTAGTGCCGGAGCACTCATCAGTGCTATCTTCATGGTGCCGGTTGGAAAAACCAACACCTATGGGGTTTCCCAACCGCCACTTTTCACGTGTTCTGTGGTAGTGTGTGATCCATCCAGCAATTTTCTAGCTCTCATGTGCATGCAACCGTTCCATGCATGCATGTATATTACTCGCTCCGTACTAAAATATAAAAGATTTTAAGTGTATGTGACACATCATAATACTACGTATACGAATTTATATGAAAGTCTGTCTAAATTTATAGTTTTGTTACATTCACCTAATATTTTTTATATTTTGGCATAAAGGGCATATATGCATATCGCCTCACACAAGCGTATGCACCAGCGAACCAGCCTGACACCTGTTCCTCTATGAATCCATGCCAATCCGTGCTGGTCAGAGCAGCATGGCCATGCACGTTCACGTGTGCATCGGTAGATCGACCACCAGCGTATATGCATATGCCCATGCACACGTACAATCTTTCAAGTACCAGCTGGGTGATCGTACGGCCCGCACGTTTCCATGCCTGTGTATACTTTGGCTGGTCGATCGCCTCGCGTGTATCGCCAGTGTTCAGTGCGTGTATAACACGTCTTTTATATATACGTGCTTGTATGACTAATTGAATGTTAATTATTTAAAGGAAAAGGTATGTTTTACTCCCCCAACTATTGCGACAGTACAAATTACCCCTCGAACCACAGAACCGGATATATTACACCTCAAACTATTGATACCGGATGAATTACCCCCCCCCCACACACACACACTCAATACTAAGCGGTTTTGCTCCTACGTGGTATACACGTGGCGTCGACATGGAAATCCAATCAACAAAACAAACAAAAGAAAATATAGGGCCCACCTGTCATTACCTCTCTTCAGTCTTCCCCCTCCCCCCTTCTCTCTCTCAGGCACGTGTCGAAGGGCAGTGGGCGGCGGCAGCGGCGCGTGGACGGGCGGTGAGCACGGCGGCAGGGAGTGGTGGACCTGGGACAGGCGGCGGGCGCGGCGGGTGGCACGGCGGGGAGTGGTGGGCCCGGGACAGGCGGCGGGCGTGGCGGGCGTGGTGGAGAGGCGGCCGGTGGCCGGCGGGCATGACGGCGCCCGTGCCCCCCTGTCACTGCGGAGGGCAGCAAAGCGCGGCAGCGAGGCGGTTGGCGGGGGGACAACGTCGCGGGGATTCGCCGTGAACGCCTACCTCCTCCCGCTGCTGCCACCGCCGACGACCGGCCCGTTGACCCGCGTCCGCGAATGGGAGGACGCGCTCGCCTCCTTCGCCGCACCCCGCCGCCGCTCGCCTCCTCCGCGGCCCCTGCCTCACCGCCGCCGCCTAGCGTCCTTCGCCCCTGCCTCTCGCCTCGCCACCACGCTCGCCACTCTGCTGCCTCGCCTCCTCCGCCACCCCCACCACGCCCGCCCTGCCTCGCCTTCTCCGCCCCAGCCACGCTCGCCTCTCCGCCGCCTCGCCTCCTTCGCCCCCGCCGCGCTCGCCTCTCCGCCGTCCCCGTCGCGCTCGCCTCTCCTCTGCCCCCGCTGCTCTCCACCGCCGCCGCCGCCTTGCCTCGCCTCGCCGCTGCTGACTCCACCGCGCTTGCTGCCTCGGCCGTCGCCGTCCGAAGGAGAAGAGGGAGAGAGAGTGAGACAGTGAGAGATGAGATAGGAGAGAGAGATAGAAACTGACAGGTGGGGCCCACCTATTTTTTTAATAAATAAATTGCTGACTCTACTGCCACGTAAACCAAAACCACCGCGGATTAGGTCGAGGGGGGTAATTCGTCCGGTTTGCATAGTTGGGGGTGAAGAAAGTCCGGTTTTGTGGTTAGGGGGGTAATTCGGACGACCGTGATAGTTAGGGGGGGTAATTCATACTTTTTCCTTATTTAAATCTAAATAACTTTCCTATAGATATTTTTTGTAAATAACACAACACTTAGCAGTTATGAAAGTGTACACGTGGAGAACGAGATATTTCTTTTCCTAATCAGGTGCAAACGAATGCAGCCTCTCAAGAGTCTATATACCGAGCATGTAGTTGGTAATTTCAAAATTTCACAACTACTAAATTCTAAATTAAAATTATTTGCCTAAGCAGTCTGCAAAGGGTTGTTGTGAGGGTGTTCCGGGTTTAGCGGTTAGGCGTTTGTGAGGCGATCGCGGTGGATCCCTCCGTGACGCTGACAACGGGTGCAAGCCCGATCGTCGGCTCGACGCAAGCTGTAACCGGCACACCTACTGGCAAAGCGCGAGGCGGCGGCGTTTGCGGCCGATTCTGGGCTATCTCTGACGTTGCCTCCATCGACGACGATGAGTCTGAGGATGAGATGCTTCATTTACAACCATCCGTCCCTAACCACAAGATGAGTTTTCCTATGGGTGCAGGTCTTGAAGAAGGGTGGACGACGGTGACCAGACGTTCAAGACAAGGGCGGCAGCAACATTTGGATGCGTTGTCGTCCGGCGTTCACCATCATGCATCAACTAGCCCAAGTAAGACGGAAAATGGAAAGACTCCGTGGACGGGTGCCCTTCCTCCGCGTCGACGTTCGCCGCCGGTGACAATCGGCGACCTGATTTCCAAGGCGTCGCACCGTCCTTTGCGCCGGCCGCGGCGGCCGAGCGGATCAGAGCAGCCGAGATCAGCGCTTCCTCTTCAAACGAGGGGTCAAACGAAGTCTCCAAGACCGGCACAACATTAGCAAAAGAATGGGCCATGCATCACACCAAACATGCGGGCCCAGCCGCCTAATGGGCTCCAGTCTAAGGGCCCTGGCGATGGCCTCTACAAGCGACAACCAAAGGCGCTGCTTGCCCTAGCTCGTAAACAGCGTCGACCAATCAACCCCAAGCGATCTTTTGCGGAAGTGGTGCGAGCGGGTGAGATGGCTGGTGGTGGAGGACGATATGGCGGCGGCCGTGGTACCGGCAGCGGCGGCGATGGCCAGGATGGTGACGGCCGTGGCGGCGTGTTCAATCCAGGCAGGGGAGAAGGTGGCGCTGGGCGGCCGCGGGGGAGAGGACCGTGGCGGCCTCGCGGCAGAGGTTGACATCCCGGGAACACGGCTTTGTCTGGAGCGGCTACCGGGAATGGCAGTGGTGGTGCTTCCGGCCGTGGTCATCAAGGCCGTGGCGGAGACAGTAACAGAGGTCCGGATGGTCAGTTCGCTGTGAATCTGAATGCAGCAACAGCATCAGGTACTGATGTTCCAAGAGGAGAGTCTAGGGTTGACATAGTGACTGCAGAGGCTGGCACTTCTTCAAAGGCGTCAAAAGGGCGTTGTTTCAGATGCAAGGAGAAGAGCCATGCTGTTTCAGAGTGCACAAAGATTTTGTGTGATATTTGTGAAGCACCTGAACATACTGCACTTTCATGCCCGCTTTTACTCGCTCCCAAACCCACAGCAAGCATGTGTGGATGGGGAGTTGATGGTGGAGGCTTTTTCATGATCCCCACGCCAACAACAGGGGCAGTGAAACCCAGGGAACACAACAAAACAGCAATTATCCGGGTGGAGAATGGCCACATTTCTGTGGACAACTTGATCATTGAATTGCGAAGGTTGGTGCCGGTTAGGTTCCAATGGGATGTTAAGGAGACTGCTCCAGACACTTATATGGTTCAATTTCCCTCTGTGATCGAATTAGACAGGTTGCGTAGGGTTGGCAGTGTTCCTAGTTTTGACTTTAATGTGAACCTAGTCATTGACAAGTGGGAGCAAGAGATTGAAGCGAAGTTTGTTCTAAAGAAAACTTGGTTTAAAGTTTATGGAGTGTCATATGAGATTAGAGACTTTCTCAGTCTACATGCTGTTGGTTCTGTCATTGGTCAAACAACAACTGTGGACATGATTTATCTCAGGAAAAATGGTGTGGTTAGGATGCAGGTGGCAGTTGATGAGTTAGCAGATTTACCACCTAGTGTTTACGTTGTTGTCCGAAACCATGGCTATGAAATCTTCTTTGAACCGGAATTGCCTGAGGTGGATGGGAAAGGAAAGAAGAAGATTGATGATATTGACCAGGACGGAGAAAGAAAAAATGGTGGTGATCATGATGTTCACATGGAAGATAGGGACCCAAAACGCCAAAAGAATGGTTCTGATGGGTCGCTAAGGATGGAAATAGGAGGCTTAGCGCCAGCTAAGCTGCCCTCAACGCGCACCAATAATATGGTTCTAGATAATGAAGCATTTTCACCGTCTCCTAGCTCAGATACGCCTGCTACAACAACGGAGTTGGAAGCGTTTGCCTCATACTCCTCCGTGGTGTTGGAAACGCCCATGAGTCAATTGGGAGCCCAAGGGACAGGAAACTCCGAGTCAACCAAGGAGGCTGTCGGTGAGGTGGTGTACTCCGACGAGGTTTCGACACAGCTAGCGAAGTTGGCAACGACTAAGGTACTTTCTACTGAGGTTGCTGTGCAGCTAGCAGGAACAGATGAGGTGGTTACGAATGGCAAAGAGCAACAACAAGAACCTGTCAGCATGGCACAAGAATTACAGCATGTTTCAGCTAGCTTCTTGTCTCCCGTGGAGCATGTATTGGACTGCAACGTGCAGTCTGAATTGCTCCCCAAGAATAGCCAGCTTGCAGGCGATGGAAGAGTAACATCGACTAAGAACTTGATGGCAGTACTAGCAACCAATGAAGACCAACTTAGTGCCTCCAGTGCTGCCACATCTAAAGCCCAGGATGCAGCACAGGCAGTTGGAGCTCGATCCCCGACAAGAAGGCGACCTCGTCGCCCAGTGGACCCTATTCCAACTAGGCAAAGTGAAAGACAGAAGGCGATGGCAAATGCAGATGCGCCGGTGGCAAACCGGGCAGAGCTGCTTAAAAAGGTTCATAACCTCGAGACGCTAACAGGTAACAAGTTTAATACCACAAATTCTGTTGCTTCAATTCCAGATAAGACTCTTGCTGCAAATTTTTCTAAATTAGGGGTTTCTCTAGGAAAGAATGATTTAGAAATAAAGGAGTCCATTAACCAGATTAAAATTTCAGAAGTGGATAGATTTGCTACTCTTTATAGTAGTGCTGTAGCGTCTACTAGTAATGTAGATAAAAGCAATGATGAATTGTTAAAATTGTCTTCTCTCCAGCACTTATGTAGTGACTGGCTAGAAGAGGCTGAGAGTAATGACGATGAGTCTATGGATTCTCAGGCCATACCTCAAATGAGGAAGATTTCGACCAAAGTCAAACATAAAGTGGTATGTCCTCTTTTGACTGGTCCAAAAAAGAAAGCTAATAAGTTTAAGAAATGAAAGGAATATTTTGGAATAGTTGTGGCTTTGGTGATGCATCTAAATTTAGATTTATATCTGAATATGTTAAGGAGCAAAATTTGGATTTTATTGCCATTCTTGAGACTAGAAAACCATCATTCACCCCTTTAAATCTTAAAAACCTTTGTGGTGGAAAAGATTTTCTTTGGCATGAGAAACCTCCTATCGGGCGATCAGGAGGAATACTTTTAGGAGTAAATTTAAATGTTTTTGATATAGGTGAAATTTCAGAAGGGGACTTCTATGTGAAGTTTCTTCGAAGAAATAAAGAGGATGGTTTCAAATGGGTTTTAATGGCAGTATATGGTGCTGCTCAACCCGAGTTAAAAGAATAATTTTTGACGGAACTAGCTCAGACTTGTGGTAAGGAGTCATACCCTCTATTGGTAGGGGGGGACTTTAATATCATTAGATCACCCGAAGAAAAGAATAATAATTCTTTTGACCCTCGTTGGCCTTTTCTTTTTAATGCGGTCATCAATAGTCTCAATTTGAGAGAGATTATCTTTCGGGGAGACAATTCACCTGGGCCAAGAACCTCGAAAATACAACTTATGAGAAGTTGGATAGAGTGTTAATGAACACTGACTGGGAGCAAAAATATCCTTTAGTTACGTGTCAAGCCTTACCTCGAGCCATTTCAGACCACTCTCCAATTATACTGAGATCCGGATCGCATGCACATTTTGGCAATCAGCCGCCATTTCGTTTTGAATTAGGCTGGCTAGAGCGGGATGGATTCTTTGAGATGGTAGCCAAAGAGTGGCAAAGCATAAACAAGGGAAGGAATCCTATGGAACGTTGGAAACACAAGATTGTCCACCTTAGGCAACATTTAAGAGGGTGGGCGCGAAGTTTAAGTGGCACATATAAAAAACAAAAAATAAAGCTTTTAGTTTTAATTAACACACTAGACAAAAAAGCCAAACACATAACTCTTCGTTGAAGCAGGTCAAAAATGATTTGGCAAAACTGTTAAGGGACGAAGAGTTGTATTGGTACCAGCGATCTAAGACAAATCATTTACTCCAAGGGGATAGTAATACTAAATATTATCACTTGATAGACAATGGTAAACATCGTAAGCAGATGATTTTCCAGTTGGAACAAGAGGACACTATAATAACGGGTGAGGGGAATCTCAAAGAATACATCACCAATTATTATAAAGGATTATTTGGTCCTCCAGATCATAATCATGTATCCATGATAGAGGGATGGACTGATGATATTCCTCAAGTGTCCGACTTGGAAAATGACATCCTTACTGCTGAATTTTCAGAAAAGGAAGTCAAAGAGGCAATTTTTCAAATGGATCATAACTCCTCCCTAGGTCCAGATGGCTTTCCTGCAGAGTTTTATCAGGTCTTTTGGGAGATTGTTAAGAATGATCTCATGGCTCTATTTAGAGAATTTCATAAAGGGACATTATCCCTTTATAACCTAAACTTTGGGATCATCGCGCTATTGCCAAAAAAGGCTGATGCAAATCAAATTCAACAATATAGGCCTATTTGCCTACTGAATGTCAGCTTTAAAATTTTTACAAAAGTGGACACCAATAGGATTACAACGGTTGCTCACAAAGTCATTCGCCCAACCCAAACAGCGTTTTTGCCAGATAGAAATATCATGGAAGGGGTGGTGATTTTGCATGAGACTGTCCATGAGTTACACACAAAGAAAATGGATGGTATCATATTCAAAATTGACTTTGAAAAGGCTTATGACAAAGTTAAATGGCAGTTCCTTCAGCAGACATTACGAATGAAAGGGTTTTCACAATCGTGGTGCAATTGGATTTCCAACTGGGTGGAAGGAGGAACTGTAAGTGTCAAAGTCAATGATAATGTAGGAAAAAATTTCCGGACACGCAAAGGCTTGAGACAAGGGGATCCAATGTCCCCAATTCTTTTTAACATAGTGGCTGATATGTTAGCCATTCTTATTGAAAAAGTCAAAGTCGATGGCCAAATTAGAGGGGTAATTCCACACTTAGTGGATGATGGTTTGTCCATTCTCCAATATGCCGACGATACAATAATATTTCTTGAACATGATTTTGAACAAGCAAAAAACATGAAGGCCATTCTTTGTGTGTTTGAACATCTCTCGGGGCTGAAAATAAACTTTCATAAAAGTGAAATTTTCTGCTTTGGGGGAGCCAAGGAAATGGAGGACCAATATAGACAACTGTTTGGTTGTAATTCTGGTTCCTTTCCATTCAAATACTTAGGAATCCCCATACACTATCGAAAACTCAGAAATTTTGATTGGAAATGTGTGGAGGATAGGTTTCAAAGAAAACTTAGCGCATGGAAGGGCAAAAACAGCTCCTATGGTGGGAGATTGGTTCTTCTTAACTTGGTTCTTTCGAGTCTTCCCATGTTCATGTTATCCTTTTTTGAAATACCTCGAGGTGTACTTCAAAGACTAGATTACTACCGATCGAGCTTTTTCTGGAGCAGTGATAGCCAGAAAAAGAAATATAAGTTAACAAAATGGGATTATATATGCCGGCCAAAAGATCAAGGTGGACTGGGTGTCCTAAATCTTGATATCATGAATAGATGTTTGTTGAGCAAATGGCTATTCAAGCTTCTTAATGGTGATGGCCTATGGCAAAACCTTTTGCGCAACAAGTACTTAAAGGGTAAACCCCTCTCCCACATGTCACACAAACCAGGAACATCCCAATTTTGGGCTGGCCTAATGAAAGTAAAAGATCAATTTTTTCAGTATGGATCTTTTAAACCTGGTAATGGGATGGAAATAAGATTTTGGGAAGATACATGGTTGGGCTTACAACCTCTCAAATATCAATATCCTTCTCTGTACAATGTGGTCCGAAAAAGACATTCTACTTTGGCAGAGGTTATGAGCACAACACCGTTGAATGTTTCATTCCGACGATCAATTGTAGGACCAAAGTTAGTTGAGTGGAACGATCTGATCTCTCAACTAGCTAACATAACCCTGTCAAATGAAAAGGATTGCTTTATTTGGTCGCTACATAAAAATGGCCATTTTTCGGTCAAATCCATGTATAATGCGATCATCAATTCCAATGTAAGAATCCACAAGAGGATCTTATGGGAGGTAAAGGTACCACTAAAAATCAAAGTATTTATGTGGTTTCTTCACAAAAAAGTAATCTTGACAAAAGATAATCTCATAAAGAGAAATTGGAGGGGAAACAAGCAATGTTGTTTTTGTAATACACAAGAGACCATCCAACATCTTTTCTTTGACTGTCATGTTGTACGTTTTGCTTGGCGATGTGTCTTCTTTGCCTTCAACATCCCCCCTCCCCACAATGCAAAAGATATATTTGGTGACTAGCTAAGGGGAGTGCCTAGACCCACAAAAAAAATGATTTTATTTGGAGCTAGTGCTTTATGTTGGTCAATTTGGCGTTGCCGTAATGATATAGTTTTTAACCATAAAAAAATGCCTAACATCATGCAGGTTATCTTCATGTGTTCCAATTGGCTCCACTCTTGGTGTATGATGCTTTCACAGGAACAACAGGATACTATGCGCAATGGTGCTACACGCTTGGAAATAGTAGCCAAGGAACTTTTATTTCATTTTGGATGGCGTAGTACCTACAGAATTTCGTGATAGAATCTACGTGATTTTGAAAAAAATTATTATTTTAGTAGATCATATCATCGGCAGAAGTTGAGGGTTTGTCCCATCTCGCCTTTTTTAACTTTTCTGTTCACGTCTGAATTTTTTTGGCTGTGTGCTTACGGGCAGAGGCCGGAGATGTAACACATTTCCATTATTTAAAAAAAAATTATTAAATTAAGAACAGTACACTGAAAGTACTCCAAGAAGTATAACAATAGTCCATGCAAAATATGATTTGGTGGGGTGACTAGCAGAGCTAATATAGCATCATGCATGATTTAAGCAAGATTATATGGAGATATATCACTTCTACACGACTACACCGGCAAAATGTACAAGTTAGTGCGTTCTCGGTCTAACCGCACGACGACGCCCATGTAAACCGAATTTAACAGTGTGAACCGGGCTGCAAAATTAAATTAAACTGTCGCAAGTTTTGTAGCAATTCCGATTAATAAATGACGTTATGACGCAACGATAGAATTAAAACAAATCAAATGACGTTATTACGCAACGATAGAATTAAAACAAATCAAATTAAGTCAGCCTGGTCAGTGATCAGTGCACCATAGCGCAGCTAAACAAAGCAGGTTAAACGTGCTTAATTAAGTCAACACAACCACACTACCTCCCTGCCTTATTTTTCTTTTCAAACCTCTGAAGAAAAAGTTCAGAAAAGACATGGAGAACAAAAAAAAAAGTGTACTCCTAGCTAAGTAGCGAAGCTAATCTGCTTCTATAAATACCCAGCAAGGCATGCCGTGTCACCCACCACACGCACACAGTTAGCTCTAGCTTTGCTTGATTTGCAGCAGCAGCAGCAGCAGCAGCAGCTAGCTTGCATCCATGGGCGTCTTCGCCGTCACCAAGGTGTCCGAGGGCCCCGTCCGGCCGTCCGCAGCGACGCCGTCGGAGACGCTGCCGCTCGCCTGGGTCGACCGCTACCCGACGCACCGCGGCCTCGTCGAGTCCGTGCACATCTACCTCCGCCGCGACGACGCCGCCGTCGAGGCGCCGTGCGCCGACGGCGGCGTCATCGTCGAGGGAAAGAAGAAGAATAATAAGCCGGCGGCGGCGGTGGTGCGCGGCGCGCTGGCGGACGCGCTGGTGCACTACTACCCGTTCGCGGGGCGGATCGTGGAGGACGAGCGGTCGCCGGGGCGGCCTGCCGTGCTGTGCTCCGGCGAGGGCGTCTACTTCGTGGAGGCCGCCGCCAACTGCACCCTCGCCGACGTCAACCACCTGGAGCGGCCGCTGCTGCTGTCCAAGGAGGACCTCGTGCCGTGCCCGACGCCGGAGCAGTGGCCCGTCGAGCCGCACAACAGCCTCGCCATGATCCAGGTACATACGTGAATTAATACTGCATTATTCCTGCTTGCTTTTTTTTTCTTTTTTCTTTTTGGCTTTCTAGATTTTGCTTTGCACTGTTGGATCTCGTTATGTTTTTCATGTGTCCTTGAAATTGATATGGCAACAAGCATGCGGCAGTTTGAATCTATCAATCAAACATGCACGTCAAACTTAATTTCGTGAAAAGAAAATTAAATTAATACTACTGCTAGCTCCTGTTGTGCATTGTGAGTGTACTGCACTTGATTAGTACAGGAGTTAACTGCATCTACGACTCTAGTACCAACGTGATTGCAACACCTAGCTAGATTAAAAATACCTTTTTCGTCTCCTTTGCCACGAATTTGAATTGATGTTTTATTCTCATACCTATACTATGTACTGGAGTACTCCTGAAAACCAGTGTAGCTTGCAGAAAAAATGTCGAGGTCAAAACCTGGGTACAGAACCAAAAACAAAGCAAAAAAATGACGCGGACTCATCAGTCAGTTGATTAATTAGTTGGAGGTCACGTGATTTGCAGGTGACGACGTTCACCTGCGGCGGCTTCGTGATCGGGCTGCGCACCAACCACGCGGTGGCGGACGGCACCGGCGCCGCCCAGTTCATGAACGCCGTCGGCGACCTCGCCCGCGGCCTCCCGGAGCCGCGGGTGAAGCCGATCTGGGCGCGCGACCGCTTCCCGGACCCGGACATCAAGCCCGGCCCGCTGCCGGAGCTCCCCGTGCTGCCGCTCCAGTACATCGCCTTCGACTTCCCCGCCGCCTACCTCGGCAAGCTCAAGGCGCAGTACGCCGCCACCGCCGGCGCCAGCAAGATCTGCTCCGCCTTCGACATCGTCATCGCCAAGCTCTGGCAGTGCCGGACGCGCGCCATCGCCGCCGACCCCGCCGCGGCCGTCAAGCTCTGCTTCTTCGCCAGCGCCCGCCAGGTGCTCGGCCTGGAGACCGGCTACTGGGGCAACGCCATCTTCCCGGTGAAGGTGTCCGCGGCGGCGGGGGAGGTGGCGGCGTCGTCGGTGATCGAGCTCGTCGGCGTGGTCCGGGAGGCGAAGCGGCGGATGGCCGGCGAGTGCCTGCGCTGGGCGGAGGGGCGCACCGGCGGCGCCGACCCGTTCCAGATGACGTTCGACTACGAGTCCGTGTACGTGTCGGACTGGAGCAAGCTCGGGTTCAACGACGTCGACTACGGGTACGGCGCGCCGTCGGCGGCGGGGCCGCTGGTGAACTGCGACCTCATCTCGTCGGTGATCGTCATGCGGGCGCCGGCGCCGCTCGCCGGCACGCGGCTGCTGGCGAGCTGCGTCACCAAGGAGCACGCCGACGACTTCGCCGCCAGGATGAGGGAGGATCTCGTCTAATATACCATGGCCGCCCCCAATAACATTATTAGTCACGTACAATATTGTCACTGAATATTAATTTGTTCGTGTATATCTATTGTGGTATGTATTTTTTTTTTCATAGGAAAAAAGTAGTAGTACGACAATAGGTAGCTGGGAGCTACCTAATATCGACCTCTGGTTTGAGAGTAAGTGAGCGAGCGAGAGATGTAAACCACCTCAGTTTTTACCGTGCTTTGTGACATGCGTGGTACAGTACTGGTACTATTAATCATTGGCCGTGAAAAATTATCTACCCATATGCCACTGTATTTATGGTTGTTTGTGGAGGATTACGTATACTAATTTATCTATGTCTTACATTTTTCTTTTCATGGACGCACTCTTAAGGCCCCCTTTGAATTGGAGGATAAATGGAGGAAAAACAAAGGAATGGAAATTCTATACTATTCATGCCTTTGATTCGTAGAAATGAGAAAAGGAAAAACGTAGGAAACTTTCCTATTCCTATGATTTTAGAGGAAAAAAGTAGAAAATTTAACATCCACTCTAACCTCTTGGAAAAATTCCCTTGAGTGTATCTCTCTCATCTGGTTCCTACGTTTTTCATGCGGTCCAATCAAACGGTCATTCCTATGTTTTTCCTGTGCTTTTGCAATCCTTTATTTTACACTTGTATTCTTATCAGTCCTACGATTTAAATGGGTCCTAAATATGTGTCTGTGTGAGATGCCCGTTAGGTTTCTTCAATTCACGCCACTATTTCAAGTGGCTAGCTACATCCACTACATGAGTTTTCCCTTGGAGACAAACCTCCTATCATAAGACCAACCGTCGACACCAGACACCAGTGACGTCCTCTATTACTGTGGCTCACCTCCCACGCCACCTTTCTTCTAATAAAAAGGGGGCAATTGGAGTTCCTCGTTACCGCTCTGGCTCTCACTCACTACGCCTCCTCACCTCCACTCCAACTCTCCCGTCATGATGCATGGACTCACCGCGACCGCCTTAGAATATCACCACCAGTGAGGAGGAGGAAAACAACGATGGTAAGCGACAAAATGCATCTTGTTCGAGGCCAAGGACAAGATACAATAAAACGAAAAGAATTGTGAATGCCTAGCCCAATATGCGATTTAAGTAATAAAAACTGATCCAAAGTACAATTCACTTCGAAATAAATTTTGTGCTCGACCAATTCGATCATCTTCCTTTTTGTGATGATTCGGTTAAAGTGTGAAAGGTGACAATCAACCTGCAAGTACACGTACGAGAGAGTGACACTCCTCATATCTGATATCTGTGTTGAAATACTCCCTTCGTCCTAAAATAAGTGTAGTTTTACACTATTTACGTTCAACGTTTGATCGTTCGTCTTATTTGAAAAAAATTTTATGATTAGTATTTTTATTGCTATTAGATGATAAAACATGAATAGTACTTTATGTGTGACTAAATATTTTTAATTTTTTCACAATTTTTTTAAATAGGACGGACGGTCAAACGTTGGGTATGGATATCCACAGCTACATATTTTGGGATGGAGGTAGTATATTACTACTGTCAAGTCATATACTTAAGATAATTTCTAACTCTGCCACTGACACTGGGTCTAGTCACATACACAGCCATGCATGATGCACGTACGTAGATACTTGGATTGTGTACGGCTCGATCCATGATGCGGACCCAGCATATAGTACCAAAATAGTGGCAGTAGTTTGGCATTGCACAGGCAGTACGCATACACTAACTCATCGTTGAATAGGAGTAATAATTATACTAATCCATATAGATAACCCTTACACCGTTTTATATTATAAATCATTAATTTTAACCTTTTTCTGGTTAATTTTTTTAAATGTTTGACTAGGTTTATAGAAAACTTTAGCAGCATCTAAAAAACTAAATTTGTTTCATTAAATCTCACATTAAATATATTTTAATAGTTTACTTATTTTGTGTTAAAAATACTACTATGTTTTTCTATAAATTTGGTTAAAGAAAAAAGTTAAAATGATTTATAATATGAAATGAATGGAGTAGTGTACTACACGGATACACCTGCTTTTGCAATTTTCATGCAGCTTTCGTTCATTTATTTATACATACTTCACTTACTTCTCTCTACGTACCATATATATAAATATATGGAAGGTCTTCCTACAACAACTATTATTTGGAAGTTAGTAGTTCACATCAGCTTCATAATTGTATGAGTGTCTGGAGTAAAATCTCTCTCGGCAATCAGCTTATCAGCATAAACATACTATATATCTATCACTGGACTTTTATTACAACGTTCTGCTCACTTTCTTGCAACAAACGCCAAGCCGTCCGTACAATCTTCTATAATTGCAGGGAGGCAGGTGACCGGCAAAACTGAAGATCTCAAACACCAACCGACACTGGTGTACTCATGCAATATTAAGAAAAAAATAATAATTCAAGCTCCAGTTAAGCTAGCTATAGCCTACAGGCTATATATTGCTAACGCACATTATTTTTCGTTGACCTCCTTCCTTTTGCTGATCGCGAGAAATTAAGCTAGAGCAAGTATAAGAGAGGCTGATGAAACATCGCATCCTACTGCTTATTTCCAAGCGTCTTAAGGACCTTGTTTTTGTTTTTTTTTTCCTCCTCGCCGACCTAATATTCACCTAGCTAGCATAAGATATTTACGTACGGCAACTGCAGAATCATCCTCTCGAATTAGCCTGACGCAACATGTTTGCCAATCGCGCTGAGTACTTTTGTTACTTGCAAATTGCACCTAATTCATCAACGACTTCAGATTTAAGAATGCAACATATGCATGCATGTAGTATTGATCAAGGCTCACCACTCCCATGGCAATGCGAAATGGCAAGCTTTTTAGTTACTACTATTTTCTTCGGTCGTAAATATTTGACGCATTTAATTTAAGAAAAAATTGGTTATATAGCATTAAAATATCACTTTTTGGTTTTATAGCACCGAAATATACCGGTTCACTTTAATAGCACCTAAAGTTTACCCCGTTCCCATTTTTAACAATTCCGTTAATTCTCAATCGTTTTCCGTCCGCCTTGATCGCTATTGACCCAGCCACGCATCCGATATGACGTTTCTATCCCTCACAAGTACAAGTAGAATGCATGGCAATGAGGGGTAGAAACGTCATATCGCGTGCGTGGCGGGGTCAATAGCGATCAAGGCGGACGGAAAACGATCGAGAATTGACTGAAGTGTTAAAAAGAGAACGGGGTGAACTTTGGGTGCTATTAAAGTTAACCGGCATCTTTCGGTACTATAAAACTAAAAACGTGAACTTTCGATGCTATATAACCAATTTTGCCTAATTTTAACTACAAAATTTGACCACTCTTATTATTTTAAAAATATGTAAATATTATTTATTTATTTATTGTAATTTGTTCTATTACACAAGATACTTTAAGCTTGATTTATACTTTTTTTAATTTACACTAAATTTGTAAATAAGATAAGTGGTCAAACTTGATAATCAAAGTTAACTCTGTCAGATATTTATTACCAGAGGGAGTACTTCCGTTTGGAGAAAGAGCGCCGAAGATTTTGTTTCGAGCGAAAAATATCGAAAGATTAGCAAATACAATACAAGAACCATACTTACTAGCCAACCTAGTCTGGCCAACCTGGCCAAGGACAGAAGCTTTGAAGTTTGAACTCCCTAGCTGAGGAGGATGTGGTTGGCAGTTTCAGGCTTCATCTTGTCCATCTTACGTACACTAATGCACTCTGTTTCTCCATTTTGCACATTGGTCAAACTTCTAGTTCTAGCAGAAATCAATTGGTGATATTCAAACTCTGCTTCCGGAAGAGGTAGGGAGGCAATGTTGTGCTTAATATCTATTATCACCAACCATTAGATTCCCGCATACATAACGCATTTCACCAACCCATTTGGGTTCTCACGTATAGCCATCTCGCATTAGTCATTCTTCAGTACTTAGTAGTATTAGGTATGGTGGAGGAAACAAAAGGTGTATCAAGTGGGATGACGTAAGGTTCGATTACATTTCATACATCTTTGATCTTTGAAACTAATTAATTTAATAATGAGGGTAATGCGTCAAACTAATAACATAATGCTTTAATGGCCTATTTTGGCCTGTGTCTCTCTCTGTATTGCTTTATGTAAAATAGAACGAGAAACATGTGACAACATTCGAATTGTGAAAGTTATTTTTTTAATTAGACACTTTGGTTTGATCGCTGACGATGGTCAATGGATATAATAATTATCTTTTCGAGGCAATATGCTTCCGTACGTCAGGGTGCCCGATTCATGGAGATCACAGGAGTAGCTTTTGGTTCATCATTTATGGGATTATTGCCCACATTTGGTGAGATAAATTCATTTCTCATAAAGTCTGGTAAACATCAAAAGTCCAGTAAACATCCTCATGGGCACTCCTATGCTGTCACATGTCATGCCTCGAATTAGAAAGAAATTCTTTAAAAAAAAGGTCATAAGTTTCATATTATAAGACACTTTAATTTTTTAATTAAAGTTAAACTTGTTTAAGTTTAATTAAGTTTATGAAAAAAATGTAGCAATGTCTATAACACTAAACTATTTTTATTGAATAATCTAGCATTGAAAATATTTTGATGGTAATATTTTGTGTTGAAAATAGTTTTCTTTTAAATTTGATGAAACTTATTAAAGAAGTCTAATATAAAAAAACAATTCAAAACGTTTTACAATATGAAACAAAGAGAGTGGACCAATAGGCTAATTATTTTAAATCATTAGATTTATCTAGACTAGAAAAGATCCAAAATTCGATCTCTCACCTCACCCACCCTTCCAAAGCACGCACCCCTCCCCTCTGTTCCCCCATATCATTCCTTTTCTTTAGCTATACAGTAGAAGTAGTTAGTAAGATGCAGTAAGCCAATAATCATCACATAACAAAAACAAAAGTTAAAACAATCACAATTTTTAAATTGTTATTGAATTTTCTGTCCTTCTATATCATTGTATTCATATCACGGTTAAAATTAACAGTTCAAAACCAGTATTAATTATATTTTGACTTGTAAAGACATATGTTATATTCGGTCAGATCTTAACCCTTTTAACATATGACATCCAAAAAGCTATAGTAAATTACAAAGAAAATTGAAATTAGACGTTAATTATCATCATATATCACTTTGTAAAACATGCATAGTTAAATTAGATTTACAATATCTCGAAATAAAATCACAAATTGTGAGCAACATTCAAAAGATATATATTCTCTATGTTATTTTTGAGGCAGAGCGACCTCCCGAGCAGGTTAGGTGGCCACCCGAGCTCCACTGCTGGCAGGGGCGGATCCAGGAACAAAAAAAAAATTGAGGGGCTCAATTACACAGTTTTTTTAAACTCCAGTCATATAGGGACCTTTAGTTTATTATTCATGGTGAAAAAATTGAAAGGGGTGCTCCAGGGGTATCCATGGGTCTGGTGTGTAGAGGGGACTCGAATCCCCCCTGCACCCACGTTGGATCCGCCCCTGACTGCTGGCGTCTCCTTTATCAATAGCCGTCGACACCTATAAAAAGTTAAAAACTAGTCAATCACCGAAAAACACTATTAGTCATCCGGATTTAACGATATCGCTGGCTCTGCCACTAGATGACCCTTTGCATCATTGCATGCCATCCCACCAATCATAAAAAATTATCACCATATCAGTTCTCAAACTAAACAAGCCCTTAATTAATTAGTTGCTAACGGGATCACATCCATAACACAAATGCAAGCTGCAAATTTTTACTATATCTTTGGTATGTAATAGTAGACTGCATATACAGTGAATCTCTGCGCTGTCGTTAGTGTGTTCAAAAAATTGAAAAAAAAATACAGCATTGCTTATCTTTCCTTTATAAAAATGAAAAGGAGAAAAAAAAGGAAGATGGTGCACACAGGATGAGTTCATAAAACACTCCAGTTTGCAATCAAATAAGTATGTATATCTATGGGCTAATTAGGGTCCCTGTTTTTGACCAACCGCTAATTAAGAATCATTGTAACTGCAAGAAGTGTCAGCAAATGAAAAGGACGCATCACTAATCCCACCAACGCGGCGTTGACTGAAGGAGCCTATAAAACCTGCTGCTTTATAGTAGTTGATTCACTAGTTCTCTTTTCACTCCCACCCTTGTCTGCTTGGCGGATGTCGCTCGTCTCTGATAACATGGCGTCTGGGTCTATTAGGCCGTGGTTTTTCTGTCCACTGGTTAAATGAAGGAATAAGTCCAGTTTGAGTCCCTCAAATATATGTTAGATCTTATTCTTATCCCTCAATTGTAAAAACAGGTATAACGACTCCCTCAATGTTAAAATCATGCAAAATAACTCCCTCAATGGTTTTTAGAGCGGTTTTTGTTGACATAGAGTCCATGACTGACATCACCACCGCAACAGCATGGACAATTAGGTAGCTCATGAGCTTAATTTACTTGCACTCGCCGTCGCCAGGGGCTGCCACATCTCGCACCACGGTGGATGAGTCGTGCGGATTGTTGTGATCGTGTTGTTGCTTCTCTTTCTGAGCTTGGTTTCAGCTTTCAATGGGCAGGCAACCTTCTCTTCACAATTCTCCATCTAACTCTCCTGTGGCGCCGGTTGGAATGTTGTCGTGAAATCCGATTCACCATAGCGCACATTCATCCCAAACGATGGCAATCTATTAGGAAAGTTCTCCCACAACGTTACCAGGTTCAGTAACCCCGACGCGAGCCATTTGTACACTCTTTAGCCACAATGCGTGTAGGCACGAGCAACTTCTCATACTGGCTTGGCTACCTGCCACCGTGGTGCCCGACGACAACACAACTCTAGTCCTCCGCCTTCACTTCTTACCTTACGCATCACAATCGGGCGACCTTTCCACGGCACTGTTCAACGTCTCCATCATGGGGAGGTACGTCCTGCATTCTTCCTTCTTGTCGTCGCGCACTGGCGCGGTGAGGGAGTTCATCCTCGCGTCCGATGGCTCTGGTGTGGGTGGGCAGGAACGAAAATCGTTGGGCACCTAGTTTGGTGCGTCCCACCGCTTGTTCTTCACGCTTGGCATGATTGTCTGCCGCCACCGATCGCTTACTGTGGACACCCCTTGTCACCGACCTCCCACCGTCGATGTCGCCTCTCATGGATGAGCTCGTCGGTCATCGTTCCTCTCCCCGCCAACGAACTCCTAGGGAAGAGAGGGGAGAGGTAGAGGGGTGGGGAGGAGAGGGGATACGCGAGTAGAGGTTGAAGTCCAATTACATGTGAGCCCCACATGTTGTATATTTCTTTTTAAACGACTAGGATACCACGTCAACCAAAAGAACCATCCATACTGTTATGGGACCTAACTCGAGTGGCTTTGTCAAGATGATTGGTGGAAATTTCTAGTATTGCGGTTTAGTTATATCAATTAAAATCGACGTAAAGATGAGGG
Organism: Oryza sativa Japonica Group; assembly: GCF_034140825.1. Lineage (NCBI taxonomy): Eukaryota > Viridiplantae > Streptophyta > Magnoliopsida > Poales > Poaceae > Oryza > Oryza sativa. The sequence continues at coordinate 24,223,610 of NC_089040.1, read as the reverse complement.
ATGGCAAGTGGACTTACTCCCAATTTTCTAATCCAAATTGTGGGTTGCAGGCTTGCGACCCACCTAAATTTCCATTCGCTACCGGCCTAATGGACCAGAAACATTCGTAGCCCATTCAAAACAAAGAGCGGATAATATGGTGCCGTGGGCCAATTTAGTCAGATTTTAGGATAGATCGCACCCTCCCAAGAAAGCCCAGCGCTAGTATAGACCAAAGGTTGCAATCCAAACTATAGTGGGTTTTTCCGCTCAAAAAACGAGGTCCACCTTTGTCGTTGTTGCTGCATGCTTTGACAGTATGGTTAGCACGGTACTTCCTTCGAACCAAAATAAAATATACTCCCTCCATCCAAAAAAAATCAAATTCAACTTCTAAAGTTTAAATTTTATCAAAAAAAAAAACTTCTATCATTCTACCCACCCTTAGCACGTAAAACGAGAATTTTTTTCCCTTCAATACCCTTTATCTACATCACTCTTACTATTTTTTTCAATTATTAAGGGTATTTTAGTCATTCTCTATATCCACTAATTCCACCTCGGGATACTAGGAATGTATTTTTTGTGGGACGGAGGGAGTACTTCCTTAGTCCTAAAATATAAGCGATTTTGGACGAACAGACAGGGAGGAAATGTCTCATCCTTCTAAAATCTCTTATATTTTAGGACGGAGGGAGTTTGACGCAACTGCCACTAAGCTAAAGATTAAAAAAATATTATTATATCACCATGATATACACCACATACACTAATGGAATTAGATATGTTAAGGGTGGAGTATTTTAGAAAAATAAACTTATAGGAAAAAAAGTATTAGTTAATTGCATGTATATATATACGTGTCTTGTATTATAAAACATCGGAAAAATGGTTGCTTCTTATATTTTTTTATATGGGAGTACTATTTTCTCCATTTTAAAATATACTGTACTAACCTAGGATCTAAATAGAACGGAGGTAGTAATTACTTTGATGCGGTTCATTATGAAATTTGTCGCATACTCACTGACTCACACGTGCTATTTATTGATGTGTATTCCCTCTGTCCAAATATATAAAGGATATTGTTCTAATATTTTATCTAAATATATAAGGAATTTTGGGATCCCTAGACAATATTTTATCTTCCATCCATCAACTCATGTGCTAGTTTAAATACCACTCCAACCTTTACTTTTACTTGTTTATTTCCTCAATGATCACCATCTTTTGTCAATGATTTGACCCCCTTCCACTTTCTTAATTCTTTCTAAAATAGCATAATCCCTTATATATACGTACAGAGGGAGTATTCATTTTATCCATTACGGTTTCTGATTCTTTGCTCGCCGTAAACGGCTAAACATAACCGGGCATATAAACAATACTGTACTAACTTCGTCCTTTAAAAAAAATCTAGACATAATTTGGCCAATCCTAATCATCAGCCAATAACACCCCTATCTCGTGTTTTGTTTAATATCAACTTATTGCCCTACCAAAATTTTAGTAACTTTAATAATAGCAAGTGCATATTTGGTTTGTTACCAAATTTTGTCCACAATAGTTTAAATTCAACACTACCCAATTTGGTAGTGCTAAAACTTACCAATATTTTGGCGCTACCAAGATTTTGGTAGGGCAAAAATTGACTTCAAACCAAACAAGCCCTTACATATCGAAGTTTATTGTTCCCTGCTCCCTGTGCGCACGCATGCCATCGGCGGTCCTCGGTGTGCCGGTCACCCAGACGGGTAGGCCTTGTGCAATTGTGCAGGTAGGTTACATGCCGGTTGGTGCAGTTGATTGTATAAAAGATTGTACACATTTGTAGTACTAAATATCATATATTATATTTAATTTTTTATAAGGACAGAGTAAATACTTTTTTTATATAAAAAAACTTAATAGAAAATATAACCCCTTCTATATAGCAAATCTCGATAAAAAAGATTGTCTATTTTACCAGGTGGGGTCATCTTTTAGTTCGATTTTTTTTTAAAAGAAGGGAGTAGAGTTAATCCGTCGTAGTACAGCGCAAATTCCAAGTTATCACGTCTCATTGACCTCCACGCTTGCCGACCACACTGCTCCAGTGCTCAGTCAAAGCACTGCCTCACTCTCACCCCTCTGGCTATTCTCAACAGGCCAATCAGACCAAAAAAAAAAAAAAACACTGACGTCGATCTGATCCAAACAACGCGCGGAATTAATTGAGCACACACGGAGAAGGAGATCGGCCGGCTGTTTCCCGGCGCATATCCATCCACCCGACCGCGACCAGCGGCGTCGTCATCACGTACGCGGCGGGCGAGTGGATGTGGATTTGGCTGCGCTGCGGTGGTCTCGCCGACCAATCCGTCGAGCAGCAGCCGCCGTTCCAAAAAACCGGATAATAAGCAAGCTAGCAAAGCAAGCGCTGGCGGCTTGGAAGGGATACTTCACCGATGGTGTCCCTATCGCATTCTTCCCACTTGTCGCGGTTTATGGTGGCTCGCGCGCGGTTTTGCCGCGCTGCTCAGGTGTCGGGTGCAGTGGATTGGATCCGACTCTTTCACCGGGTTAATTGCAGATTTGAGTCAAAAATGTTCACCTCCACTAGACAGGAAACCACACACCCGGGTTTCTGCGTACTTTTTCTACTGTATATTTAGAGTCTCATAGTAAATAGGTAATGGTATCTCATGGCATCTTCTTAAGAATCGTAAAATTGCTTTTATTTAGCTAGATTTCAACTATGGTTGTGTTTAGTTCACACTGAAGTTTGGAAATTTGGTTGAAATTAGTACGATGTGATAGAAAATTTGTGTGTATGAAAAGGTTTGATGTGATAAAAAGTTAGAAGTTTGAAAAAAAAAATTTAGAACTAAACATGGCCTATGCACAACGGGATTTTTCCTGTGTTTCAGGAGTAGGGAGTACTGTACTTGTGGGCATGAATTCAGTGCGAATTTGGCCCTGGAAAAAAAATGAATGGGAAAGAAAGGAGCAGCAGTAAATGCGGCGAGAAGACGACACAGGATGTGTTCGGATACGACAAAGGGGATTCATTACTTCCTCGTCGTATTGTCAGATTCGCTGTGCTTGAGCCATTCCAGAAGCTTCCAAACACTGCGATCTCGAAGCAGAGCGTCTCCGCTCGAGGTAAGCAGCTTGCCTTTTGCAACGAAACGGTTTCTAGAAGCCACGAACATTCCAACTGTACTGAAACAAACAAACACAAGCTGCGAAAAGGCGTGTGTTTGTTACAAACACACACTGTCATTTGATCAAAAATTTCAAAATTGATACACTCGTTTAACCATTTTTTTTCCTCGCAAAAGTTGCTGTACAAACTCGAACTCTGCTACTCACACATATGTGATATGTACATAGATGGATACACAATTATACACGGAATTTAGTTTCTGTAATACGCTTCAGATTTCTAGAAGGCAGGCGGCCTGGACGTGCCCGGAGAACTCGGGCGGCGCCGGCGCGCGCGCCCACGACGCGGGCTTGCCGGCCTCCTCCCGCAGCGTGTACACCGTCTGGTCGCCGCCGTGGCAGTCGGACCCGATGACCACGACGCGGCCGTCGGGGATGACGGAAACGGCCGCCGCGGTGCGCGCGTCCTCCGGCACCGGCGCCACGGGCCGCCACGCCGCGGGGGCGGAGGAGATGGCGCCGTGGCGCGCCACGAGGTGCCCGTCGCGGAGCATGTACATGCGGTCTCCGGCCTCGGGGGCGGCGCTGCAGGTTCTCGGGCACGCGCCGTCGTCGACGAAGCCTTCTTGGACGGCGGACCAGGTGGACGTCGCCGGGTCGAACCACTCGGCGGAGCCGACGAATCGCCCCTGCGCCGGCGTCGGGTACCCGCCGACGACCAGGAACTTGCCGTCGACGCAGAGCCCGCGCGGCTCGTCGCGCTCCTCCGCCATGTCGGGGAGCGCGGCCCACGCGTCGGCGTCCGGGTCGTACGCCAGCGCCGATCGAAGGGCGTTCTTCTCCTCGTCGTGGCCACCGGCGACGAACACCTTCCCGCCGACGGCGGCGCACGCGAAGAACGACCGGCGCGGGCCCGGCATGGCCGCGCCACGGCGCCACGCGCCCGTGAGGAAGTCATACACGAGCACCGAGTCCGTCGGCGCCCACGTCTCCGGGTCCCAGCCGCCGACGACCACCAGCCGCTTCCTCCCCTCCACACCGCCATCCACCGCCGCCACCTGGCAGAACAGCGGCAAGCTCCCACTCGCTCCACCCACCTCCGGCAGCGGCGTCCACCTCCCCTCCGCCGGGTCCAACAGCACCATCCGGTACGAGTTCCCCGGCACACCGCCGGCCGACGACTGCTTGTCCGCCGCCGGGCCCGCCTCGGCGAGCTCACGCCGCGCCTGCACCAGCGCGAGCGCCGGGCGCGCCAGGCCCTCCGCCTTCCTCAGGCGGTTGTACGCCGGCGACTCCACCTCCGCCTTCCACTGGCGCGAGATGCGGCGCACCGCCGGCAGCTGGTCGAACCCCACCCGGATGAGGCACTCCCTCGCCACCTCCTCCGGCAACCCCGGAATCAGCTCGTTGTAACCCATGATGCTCAATCGAGCTGGAATTCGAGCAAGAAATGCGTGAGATGATGATGATTTCTTGGCTTCTCTTCTCTTCTCTTGTCTGAGCTTGGTGTGTTTGATGTGTTTTGTGTAAGGCAGAGTGGCGGGAGTGGCATCCGCTACTTATACAAGGGGAAAGAAGGGAACGGACTGCGGATGGAGGGATGGATGGATTGCGTGATTTTTTTGGGGGGTTTATGTGGGCCCCGTTGCTTGCACGGCTATGGTTTATGTTTCTTTCAGTTTGGCTTTTTCTAGTTTTTTTTTTGACTCTGTGACGTGTAAAATTGAGTAGATTAGCTCTTTTGAGACTAATCTACCAGTAGATGATATGGTTTGTTTTATTTTGGGAGACTCTGTTTCGGGTAAGAATGCCACATCGGATGCAGTATCCTTTTTATGTTGGCCGAGGTAAAGGGATGAGGCTGTTTGTGGGAATTGCCTGTTTGTGTGGAGGTTTATCTCAACCGTCGTCATGCTTAGTTCAACTTCGTTTGGCTAACGAACTGCTTAGTACTCCACTATACGACATGGAAACTGTTGCTTCGTTCTGCAATCTGCACCAGGAAAACAGCAAAAATCCTTCGTCGGGTGTTGCCAACTTCACAGGAAGTAAAACAAGAACGACATGACACGACCATTACAATTTTACTAGTAGTACTGTACACGCAAATGCAACAAAAGACCGAGCTGTTATAGTTCTACGGACACCTGTGCCAACAAATTGGGCCCACATGACCTCCAAAAATCCGTGCGCTTGGATTTGGGGATTCCGGATTCCCCTTGTCACCCTCCTCACACTTTCCGCCGGTCTTCTACAAACACACGTACTAGTAGCAATAAGAGTAGTAAACACGCTCTGTGCAATCATGTTTCCATATTTCAATTTCACTACTGCTACTACTAGTAGCACGGTTTTTATTTCGGTTAGCACTGTCTCCTCTCCACGCAGTCGCACACGTGTAGGGCTCAGCGCAGGTATCGCGCGCGTGCCGCCCGTGGAGTCGCGCCACTGAACAGGTTGATGTGCCGCGTCCCGTGAAGCTGTATACGCTTTGCGGCGAGCCGGGTGCCGTCTCTGAACGCTACGGTTTTCTCTCCTCCTGGCCACACGTCGGAGACTCGGAGGCTCATTATTGCCGAAGAGTGTGCACGCGTCACGGCGTCAGGAGCAGAAGCCGCCGCGGCCAAGCTAAGGTCAGACCGGGTTCGGCCTGCCTCCATGAACGAACGGATCGATCCCGCGATCGAGCAGCCGCGCGGCCGCCGGCCGGCGCCACACGTCAAGTCCAGCGAGCCGGACGGCGCGTGAACGTGCTTGCTGCCGAACTAGCGGCGTCGTGTCAAGTTCATTGCTAAACGCCGGGACCGGGAAGGATTACTATAGTAGTACTAGGCATCATGACCACACCGAGAATTGTTTGCTGTGCCTGTGCTGTGCACGCAGTTCCGCTACACCACGCGCAACGTCGCGCCGCCCCCGGGATTTTTAGCGACAGCGACGTACGCGAGATTAGACTATTAGAGAGCGAAAGAAAATAAACGGGAGGAGAAAAACAACGGGTGGGTTTCTCCGGTGATCCGGACAGCCGCCTGCCTGCATGCCTGCCTAGTTGCCCTCGCAGGGCCCGGTAGTAACGCAAGTGGAACGGAATCACCGCGCGCGCGTTCGCGGGTGGTGTCGGGAAGTGGTAAGCCCTATCCGCTAATCCCACCTCGCTCGCGCTGCCTTATCTCGTCTCGTCTCGCCACGCCAGGGCCCAGGGGCCCCCCGCGTCTCGCGCAGCCGGCCTCACCCTCGCGATTGATTCTGGCTGGCTCTCGCGCGCGCGAGCGGTGGGGAAGGGTAAAAAAGAAAAATCTGGAGGCGCGCGACGAGGCGTCGCCGTCGTGGGCGGGGGAGGCTGTGACGATTGACGAACGGTGGCGGAGCGGTCGCTAGCTAGCTTGCCACGCAATCGCGCGTGGTGATGCGGCGCGCGCGTCGGATCGATCGAATCGAACGGCGGCGGCACAGCGCTTATGTATCCGGAATTCCGGATCCACCATACGGCCTGACGGTTTCGATACGGCTCTCCCGCTGTTTTTTCTCTTCGTTTTTTTTTATGACGGGAGTGTGCTGGGAGCCTGCGATTTCTGTCTCTTGCCACGCCATTAAGCCACAGCAATCTTTTCTAATAACTCGCGTCTTTTTCCGAAGTCTAGCTTAAGTAAGAAGCGTATTCTTAGCCAACATATGGAATTATGGATAACGCTTGGAAGAACAGAAGCCTTGCTGCCGTCAAACCGAAATGGGAGACGAGCTTGGGTTGCCAAGTTGTTTCTAGAATCATTGAACCAGCTAGTTCGAAATAAAGAACGAGTTCACTGAGTGATATTATCTGGAGTCCGTTGGTCTCAAGTAAGACAAGCTGACTGCAGAGTATGTTAAACAGAGCAAGCAATACGAACTGGCAAACAGAGTATGGCTAACCCGGTGGTGTTGATTAGTGCATTAACCAATATCAAACATTATGGGACGTGGGTATGCTAAAAAATTTAAAAGACCCAAAACAGCGATGGAATCAAAAAACGAAGATGTCGTAAAAGACGGGCTCGCTTGGTCGATTCAATGGTCGTCATCTCCATGACCATCCAACCGTGTGATTGGTTTAAGGGGAACTGGTGAAGAGGGAATGAAAGTTTGAGGTTATGTAGGAACCAGAGGCGGCTGAACCTCAGAATGTAGTGGACGGCCCCGCTCGTTCGCGGGTGGTATTGAGAAGTGGTAATCCTATCCGCTAATCCCCCCGACCTCGCGCTGCCTTATCTCGTCTCGCCTCACGCTCTCACCACCACGCGCCCGTGTTGGCGCGCGGGGGAAGAGAGGCGAGAAAAAGAAAAATCTGGAGGCGCGACGAGGCGTCGCCGTCGGGCGGTCGGGTGGCGGAGCGCGTGGTGATGCGGCGCGTCGGGGTCGATCCGCTCGGCAGTGCGCCTGCCGGTTTCGTTACGACTCCCGCTGTTTTTCTCCCCTTCGTTTTCCCGTTTTTCGATCCGTTCCTAGCAGCGTGCCGCCCCTTTCCGTTGAAAGCCACCGCAAACCTGCGTCGTTTTCGGAGGATTAGCTTATGTTGGAAGCGTATTCTTTAGCCAACATATGGATAGGCTTGGAAGAACAGAAGCTAGCTGCTGTCAAAGCTAAAACAAGAGAGCGTCCTAAGGTTTGCCACGTTGTTCATAAAATCGCTACAGCTCAAAATAAAGAATGAGTTCGGTGAGTGACAACTGCGAATCCGTTGGTCTCAAGCCAAACAAGCGGACTGCAGAAGTGCAGAGTATGTCAAAGTCAAACAGAGCCTGTTTAGTTTTAAACTTTTCCTTTAAGCTTTCAATTTTTTCACCACATCAAAACTTTCCTACACATACAAACTTTCAACTTTTCCGTCACATCGTTTCAATTTTACCTAAACCTCCAATTTTAGCGTGAACTAAACACACGGGGAGTAAGAAAAAAAACCGTGAAGCAGAGTATGTTAATGGCTTCTACATCGGACGGCACCAAATTCAGATTTCCCAAAAACCGTATAGTTTCAAAAACTAATAAGAATATCGTACCCGGTAAACATGATTGCCATAAGCGAGGTAGAACTTCATCGTTTGGCCTAATAAATCAAAACAAAAGCCAAAATTTAAATTTTTAAAATTAAATTTAATACATTTTCAACTTAATTCTTTTAAACATTGGTTTTTAAGTCGTTACGAACAAATATATAAAAGTTTAACCTAGAAATTAACTTTTATTTTCTAATAAACTATTTTGCCTTATTAGAAAATATGGGTAAGTAATGAGGCTCGTATTCGCGTGATATTGCAAACTCTGACCCTATGCCAATCCAAAGTAAAGAGGTGCATCAAACTCAGAGGATTTCCTTTCCTCACTCTTGTTTTATGAAGCTCTTTCTACTACCACCTGGAACATTTGGAAGGAGAAAAATAAACTTAAATTTAAGATATTTTCAACTTAATTTTTTTAAGTATTGGCTTTTAAGTCGCTACGAAGGTGTAAATTGATGGAATCGAGAAAAGAAGGTGTCTCGATTAATGGTCGTTGTCTCCTTCATCCAAGCGCTCTACACACGGGGCGACGCTAATGGGCGATCGATCCCCATCCCCTATACGCTCCTCTCCCCCTTCCTCCTCCCCTTCTTCTCTTCCTACTACACCATAATTTTTTTAAAAAAATAAAAAATATAAAGTTGGAAAAAATTATGTATAGAAATACTATAAATAAAAAATATTTGAATTTAAATTCAAATTTGAAACGGGTATGTAAACTTTTGACTTATAAACTTTGGGTCTATAAACTAATATTTGAATTCAGATTCAAATTCAAATTTGAATCGGGTATGTAAACTTTGGGTCTATAAATTTTAGGTGTATAGAAAAACTATATATAAAAAAATGTGAATTCAAATTCAAATTAATATTTGAATTCAAATTCAAATTTGAATCGGGTATATAAACTTTTGACTTATAAAATTTGGGTCTATAAACTTGAGGTGTATAAACTTTAGATGTATAGAAATACTATATATAAAAAGTATTTGAATTCAAATTCAAATTTGAATTGGGTATATAAACTTTTGACTTATAAACTTTGAATCTCTAATCATTAGGTGTATAAACTTTAGATGTGTAAACTTAAGGTGTACAAACTTTAGGTGTATAAATTTACTAAAATAGGAAAGTAATGCGGTGTCAAAAAAGAAAGCCAGCCATATGGGGAGGGGTGATCGCCCAGGTAAGGGTGGGCAGAAAAAGACCAAACCGAAAAAACGGAGACCGAGAAATTCGGTCAGTACTTCGGTCTTATGTGCTAGATGACCGAATTTTATTCGGTTAATTCGGTCATCACCCTCGATTAACCGAATTGACCGAATTTCACAGAAAGCCCAATATCAGCCCAAGAAAGCAAGTCCAACATTAATAAAACCCTAGCTCCCTCTCTGTTTCCTTCTCCTCATCCACCCAGCCGCCACACCCGAGCGCTCCTCTTCTTTTTAACGCTCTCCCCACCTGAGCGCTCCTCGTTTTCTCTCGCACATCGGCGTCCTGTTCCGTCGCCGGTGCCTCTGCACGACTGCAGCGTCCCAGCATCTCCTCCTCCTCCTCCTCCTCCTCACAAGTGACACCACGACGACCTCCTCTTCTTGCGTGGCTTCAGTGGACACCCAGGCCCCAACAGCCAAGCCCGAGCCGCGTGGAGGCTCCACCCCGGGGGCACATCCGATGGTGCCTCCTCCACTCCGACGGCGACGAGCGGTGCCAAAGCCGATCTAGATGAGTATATGATAGTGAAGAAAGCTGATCTAGGATTTTTATGAATTTTCTTGATGTGTATGATTTTTTTGGATCTGAAATTTATTGAGGATTTGTGCGATTCTTCTGAATATTTCTAAAATTTCGGTCTAACCGAGACTGAGACCGAATTGATCGGTCTTCAATATTTTTCAAGACCGAACGGTCTTGCACTATAGATGACCAAACTTTCAAAAAAGACCAAAGACCTAAACCGAATTTTTGGTCTGACCGAATGCCCACCCCTACGCCCAGGGCGATCGATAGCCCAACAGGAATTTTGCTACACACGACCATTCGATCACGGCCCGCAGCCGAAGTGGTAGAACCAGCGTCCCGCGGCGCCGCTGGTGGGTTGAGCCGTTGAGCGCCATTCGGCCGCATGATGGGCAAATGGTCCGGTTAAGCTTTGGAGTCCATCGTAAACAGCCAAGATTGGATCGCTACCAATGGGCTTACGCGTCGTAGGAGGCTCATGGGCTGAACAAACCCGCGCCGAGAAAATGAGTCGGATATAAAGCCCAAACATTCCGTGAGATGGTAAGTTTCGGCATGTTTAGGCATCCCAGGTACTACAAGTTTGCTGTGAAAATCATACATTTAACTCAACCTCAGCAGCTAATGGCTCAAGAACTGATGCCACCTTACCCATGTCCACGCCTTCCAGTGTTGCTGGCTTCCACTTTGGTTTCTACAGATCTATCTATATCTCTATTGCTGGCTTTGTCTGCCAGAATCAGAAAATTTAATCTTTTTCAACTAGCCCAATTTCTAGTAGAAAAAGAAATTTGGCTATACATTCAAGAGCATTCTACTGATTCTTTTTTCAAATTCCAGACACACATAGCCACTCCGTCACAATTTCGGCGTCGCAATGCTTTTCACAATAACTTGTGTCATTTTCTGAAGTTTAGCTTAGGTAGGAGCCATTATCTTAGCCAACTTATGGATAATGCTTGGAGTAACAGAAGCTTAGCTGCAGTACTTTTGCACAAACGCCTCATCTACTGTGAAACAACTTTGTTGGTCTCGAACCGGGAAGGAGGCTCCATTGCTGCTCTCAAGGCAGGCAAAATTTGTACTGTGCAAACCAGCTTTGTCTATCTTCCTCAGAAGCAGCTGAAGCCTGAAGATGAACAAAAAATTCTTGGTTACGCAGCACAAAGGGAAGGAGCTGGCATCGAACAGGCGCTTGCTTGTTGGCTTGCTGTGGCATCGGGTGCCCAGACATGGACCATCTCGAACGAAGCGAACAGATGCCGATGCCGGCATCCCGTGCAGTGCCAGGGGGGCTTGTCTTTCATCAGAGTAAAGGTGCAGAGCAGAATGGAATCAAAACGAAAGCTTAAGCTTGTGCTTTGCCACTACTATTCTCTGCGCATTGTCGTCTCTTTCGTTCCTGCACATTCTTGGAGATTGGTGGCAGCCGGGGATCGTGGACGATCGAAGCAGTGACATTCTGCGCTCTCCGGCCGCTCAATCGCCGGCGCCGGGGGGGAGATCGAGCGATGGAGTCGGTGGCCGTGAACGCGGCGCGGCGGGTGGTCAGCAAGGCGCTGAGCCCGCTGTCCGGAGGGTTCGTGGAGGCGTGGGTGGCCAGCAAGGAGCTCGGCCCCAACGTCGGCGCCGTCAAGATGGAGCTGCTGTACGCGCAGGGGATGCTCGACAACGCCCGTGGCACCGGCGGCAGGGAGGCCCGCAGCCCCGCGCTGAGGCAGCTGCTCCTGGAGCTGCGTGGCCTCGCCCACGACGCGTCGACGCCGAGGACGTGCTCGACGAGCTCGACTACTTCCGCATCCAGGACGAGCTCGACGGCACCTGCGAGGCCGCCGACGAGCACGCCAAGGGCTGCGTCGTCCACAACCTCTTCCTCAACACTCGCCATACAGCCCTCAGCGTCGCGAGCAACCTAGTGCTCCTCCCGTGCGCTGGTGATGATCACCCTGACGCTGACGGTCGGCGGTCGGGAGAAGACAAGAACCGTCAGATCGGCTCCTCGTGTGCTGGTGGTGGTCAAGTGATGAACCGTCAGATCGGCTCGTCGCCGTCGCGCACTCTCCACGCCGCCGCCGACGAGGAGGCTGTTGCCAGCAACTGCTGCATGCACAAGCTCTCTCCCAGTGCTCGCGGCAACACCCATCACATCGGTAAACACTTTCCATGCCTCTCTTTTGCACCTTAACATGACGGTACGGTGGTGATAACTCTAGAGTACAATTCAATTCTAATTTATACTTCCAGTATGACGACCTAACGGTGTAGATTGATTCCTTTTCCCTATTTAATGAGTAAAACTTTTTAAAACATTTTTTTTTGAAAAAAAAGGCAAATATGTCTCTCTGGGTAAACAACCAGATTATAGTGAAGAAATAAGTAGTGTGGCTCTATCCTTTCCCGCTGATCGGAGTTGCGTTTAGCCGCCATAGTAAACCTAGCTGCAGTTTTTGTTTTGTTTTTTTCTCTCTTCCCCCCTTGGCATAAGCCTATATAGCTGATTGCATTGTGTAATAAGAACTCTTTTCCTTCTAATATATTGACGTGCAATCTTTTTGCGCGTTCGTGAAAAAAAAATAGTGAAGAAATAAAGAACACACCCTGCTAAACAGCCCTTGCTCTTGACCATATATACATCAGCTCGTCGCCGTGTCTAGCAATGAGCCGTGAGGCTCGGCCAAAAGGACGAGCGCACGGCGAGCCTGCCAGACCGCCGCGAACGCCAACCTCTTGGCCGGGCTCAGCCACCTCGCTGCTCGTCAAATCGCTCTAGCAACGTTCTTCCCTAGTGCACGATGAGATCCAGTACTAAATACTCCTCCCAATTGGATTAAATATAAACTATAAATTGCTGTAAAATCCATCTCTAATTTTCTACCAAATTCCTAACATGCCCTTCTATATACTGCTAGGATATTGTACTGTACAAGTTTTCTAACTCTAGCGTCATGTGCACATGCAGGAAGCCAGTTCCTCCGCTGCACCTGTTCCTGCGGCAGGGTATTGCAGAGGGAGGATACGATGAAAACACCAAAGCTGAAGTTCGATAGGGTGGATCTGTCCCAAAGAATGAAGCGCATTGTCGAACAGCTGAAGCCATTGTGTGCCAAAGTCTCTACCATACTCAATCTAGAGTTGTTGGAATCAAATCGCAGCATTGGCCAGTACATTGCCATGAGTCTCAATGCCGAGTTTTCCAAGAAACCAGGGCATGCACCTGTTCTTCCAAGCGGTTTTGCTATCAGTCGGCCTATGACCACTTCAGAGTTTACAGATCCTACAGTTTATGGGAGAATGGATGAAAAAAAATACAACTATTAAAAACATTACTCATGGTGATTACTGTGACAAGGACCTGACCATCATTCCAATTGTTGGTCCAGGGGGGATAGGGAAGACAACTCTCGCACAGTATATATACAAAGAAGTACATAACTACTTTGATGTTACCGTCTGGGTTTGTGTAACTCCCAATTTCAATGTGTATAGATTGAAAGAAGACATTGCCAAGTCGATCCCTCAACTCAAAGATGAGAAAAACAGTGGTCCGCATGATTTGATTGTGCAAAGCTTGGGATCAAAGTTTTTACTTGTCTTGGATGATATGTGGAATTGTGGCCACGAGGATGAATGGAAATATCTATTAGCATCTCTCAAAAAAGGACAAACCAAGGGAAACATAATTCTAGTCACCACTCATTTTCTAGCAGTGGTAGAAATGGTTAAAACAATTGATAGTCCAATACAACTAAAAGGGCTTGATCCTCAAGAGTTTTGGGAATTATTCAAAGCATCTGTGTTTGGTGATGAGAAATCAGCAAATGATCATGCTAATTTACTTGAGACTGGAAAAATGATATCAAAAAAATCTGAAGGGTTCCCCTTTGGCAGCGAAAACAGTTGGGAGGTTACTGAAAAATCACCTTGATTTGGAACATTGGACAAGTGTCCTGGAAAGTAAAGAATGGGAATTACAAACCGGTGAGAATGATATTATGCCAGCATTAAAGCTTAGCTACGATTATCTCCCTTTTCATCTGCAACAATGTTTTACATATTGTGCTATGTTCCCTGAAGACCATAAATTTGCTAGTGATGAGATAATTCACTTATGGATAGGACTAGACATCCTACATTCACAGGATCAAAACAAGAAAATTGAAGACATTGGATTGAGCCGATTGAATGATTTGGTTAGCTATGGATTTTTTGAAAAACATGTAGAAGATGGGTCTTCATACTACGTTATGCATGACCTACTACATGAGTTAGCATTGAAGGTTTCATCGTATGAATGTCTTACCATATGTAGTTCAAATGTCAAATCTATACAAATTCTACCATCTATAAGACACTTATCTATTGTGGTTGATGACATGGACGTAAATGATAGAGTGACTTTTGAAAACATCAAGAAGGATTTCATCACATTAAGTAAGAGACTAGATGTTGGAAAACTGCACTCATTGATGCTATTTGGACAATACCATGGAAGCTTTATCACCCCTTTCAGTGATTTGTTAAGAAAAGCACGTGCACTCCGCATAGTCTTGTTGTCTATGCCATCTTATGCTATAGTCAGTATGTTGCATAACTTTTCAAAACTTGTCCATCTACGCTACTTAAGGATCAATGGAGGAAAATTTTCAGAATTAAGTCTACCCAACATCATATCAAGATTTTAACACTTGAGGAAAATTTTCAGAATTAAGTCTACCCAACATCATATCAAGATTTTACCACTTGAGAATCCTTGATGTACGACAATGCAAGGGTCATTTTGGTTTACCAAGAGATATGAATAACCTTGTAAAACTGCGGCATTTTGTTGTCCAAGATGATAAACTCTACTCTGACATTGCTAATGTGGGTAAGATAAAGTGTTTACAAGAATTAAGGAGATTTGAGGTCAAAAGACAAGTTAAGGCATTTGCACTAAGCCAAATAGGGCAGCTGGATGAGCTAAAAGGATCGTTGGGAATTTATGATCTTGAAAATGCAAAGGCGGCAGAGGAGGCAAAACTTTTAAACAAAAGTCACTTACACAAGTTAATATTAGATTGGAATGTTAACCATTCTACAAAGGATTATTCACAAGAAGAACATATTCTTGAAAATCTTAGACCACATAGCAATCTTCGGGAGCTACATATTCAAGGGCATGGGGGTACCACTTGCCCTTCATGGTTGGGTCCTAACTTATCTATCAAAGGTTTGCAATCACTTTGTATAAACGGTGTATGTTGGGACAAGTTTCCACCTCTAGGGGGGTTGTGGTTAGTTAACAAGCATGGTGAAAAATTCCTGGCTTGTGCAAGTGGCCGCAGCTTCCAGTATTTAAAAAGGTTAGAGCTAGTTGCTATACCAAGACTAGCAAAATGGGCCGGAAATGATGCTTGTTGTGTGCTCTCCCTGTTGGAGGAGTTTATTGTAAGAGAGTGCCCAGAACTCATAGAGTTGCCATTTTCACATTCCACTTGTCCTTGGTCAAGACAGGAGATGAACTTGTCTCAATTCTCCAGACTACAGAACCTTGAGATTGCAAAATGCCCAAAGCTATTACCATTGTCTCCCCTTCCTTGGACAAGCTCTCCATGCCATGTTCTGATTAAAGAAGTTGGATCGCATTTTCATCTCTTGGATTATCAGAGAAACAACCAATCTGAACAAGGGTTACAAATTGAGGGAAAGGATGGCCCTCTGGATAGTACATTCTGGAAGTTATTGGCTTTAAGTAATCTTACAGAACTAAGAGAGTTGAAGATGAAGAAATGCCCTCCTTTGCCTCTCAAACATCTTAAGTTGCTATCAGCTTTGAGGAGGCTCTCCATTACTGATTCAGGTATTGCCTTGTTGCCGACTGATTGTGAAAGCACAGTCACATATCATTTTCTAGTTGAGCAACTCGAGATCTATGAGTGCAGTGCTAGTGGGATAGAAATGACACAACTGCTATCTTATTTCCCCAAGCTCATGAACTTGAGAATAGAAAAATGTCAAAAGATAACAGGGCTTGGTGTGGCAGGGCAAGAGATGATGGCAACGCTAGCATCTCCACCATCACTTTCTTATAATAAGTCTGAGGATGCACAGATTGGGAATGATCAGCAACAACCAAGAGGAGACAATGGAATAGCATCGGTGGTTACAGGACTACTGCTCTTGCCTCACCAACTACAGAACTTGGACATCAGACACTGCTCAAAGCTGATCCTGCAGCTCGATTCATTTGTAGGCGACACAACACGCAACCTAATAAGAGGTGTAGGAGGAGGATTACAATACCTGCGCTCCCTCCAATCATTGTGTATAAAGCATTGTCCCAATTTTCTCTCCTCCTACTCACCCTCCTTGTCTTGTTTCCCATTTCCATCCTCCCTTCAAGATCTGGCTATTATTGATTGTGTGAGAGGCATGGAAACTCTGGTACAAAACCTCAGCTCTCTCACTAGATTGTCCATATGGGACTTTGGGGATTTAAGAAGCGGGAGCATGTGTTCCCTCCTCACCCAAG
This sequence comes from Oryza sativa Japonica Group, assembly GCF_034140825.1. NCBI lineage: Eukaryota > Viridiplantae > Streptophyta > Magnoliopsida > Poales > Poaceae > Oryza > Oryza sativa. The sequence goes on along the minus strand of NC_089040.1, from coordinate 24,207,200 downwards.
GCCACCTTAGAGTGCTGGCTGTCCATAAAACTCCCGAATTCTTTGTTGGGTCCAAGCCATCGGGGCTGCAACAGCTCTACATGGATGACATCGTAGGGGTATTTGTTGAGCCTACTTGCAGGCTTCTCTCTTCATCACTCACCAAGTTAAGCTTAAGCATGAACCACAAGGTAGAGCGCTTCACCAAGGAGCAAAACATGGCCCTTCAGCTGCTCTCCTCCCTCGAGGTCCTTATATTTGTGCAATGCTCGAAGCTGCAGTCTCTCCCTGCTGGGTTACATAGACTCACCAGTCTCAAGAGATTAGAGATCGCATACTGTCCAAACATTCATTCGCTGCCCAAGGGCTGTTTTCCGAGTTCACTAGAAGTACTACATGTTTATGAAAGCCAAAGCGAAGAGCTCAAAAGGCAGTGCCGCAAGCTAAAAGGAACAATTGCAATCATCGAAGATGAAGACTACTTGGAACTGGTAACAAATACTCACTTATTTGACTTAGCCCAGTTCACGTTTTGTTTGGCACAACACTAGTATGTCATAGACGAGCGCTTAACATTTTTTTTTCAATTAGCGTGGGAACTTGTGACTTTTCTAGTTAATATGGGAGCTCCCAAGCTTCTAGAAATAGAGTTATGTGAGAAGTACACACCAAATCTATGCATGCTGAGCTTAATGAAAGTAATATGGTCAGAAAACAAATATTTACAGATCAATGTATGGACACAGGATGCTGAATTGATCAGACCAACTTGATCACCTATTTGTCATATGTTTTCTGTCGAGCAAAGACTCCATCAAGTTTGAAAGGTTAAATTCAAAATGAGAACTTCTCCATGGGAATAATTACATTTAACTAGAATGTGCACTACTTATATGTAATATGTTCCTCTGTTTTTTCTTGATCACTACTTCTGGCAGTTTATTAGCATGCAAATCTGGCAGAAGTATCATACCATACATTAAGAAATCATCAAATTATGAGATCTGTGAAGGGTGTAGGTTAAGATAATAGTTTCCATGTTGCTATATTTGAGTCTCTGCACAGGCTTCATGTGTTGATGCCATGGAATTAGAAAAGTAATAAGGAACATACTTATACATGATTAATGGTCCTGCTAATTGATCAACTCTTTGTGGGTGCTAATGTCGTGCTCGTAACTATCTTCTCTAACCAAAGTATGTATACATTTGGTACCCCAAGTTTTGAAGTTCTTGGAATAACCGGAAACAGAGGTAGCCTTTTGATTCTTTCACAGACACCACTGGTAGATGTGATTTTCCAAGTATGAAATCGAAGACTCAATGATGACTTACTTGTTATATGATCTTTGAACATGATTCTTTCAAGTATGTTCTTTATATGTTCAGCTACCTGTAGTTGCTGCATCTAATTTAATAGAGAAAATCTCCTGTGTACGTTTGAAAGTTCACCTAATCCCTTCTGTATCCCTGAATTTTGCTCAATCCCTTACATACCCCTGAATTTTAGTTTGGATCCCTTCCATGCCCTTTCCGCTAGTTGACCATTAGTTGACTATTAAATTCTTATGAAAAAGTCCATTTTGCCCTTTGGTATAAAGAAGCATATAAATTAATAGAGTATATTGTTGAAGCATAGAAATTTGTTATATGAGACTACTATGTTTATGAGATAGTTATGCACCATATTATTTGCGATAAATATACTTTTAGATATGATATAAAAAATTAATATTTATTTATTAGTTATTAAAAGATTTTTTAGCATATGTGTTTTGATAGTAATAAATAAATCTGTTGTATTACTATAAAAACACATATGCTACATAAAAGAACTTTTAATAAATAATAAATAAGTATTAACTTTTTATATCATATGTAAAAGTAAATGTCACAAATAATATGGTGCATCACATACTCATAAATATAATAGTATCATCCAATAAATTTTTACATTCCAACAATATACTTCATTAATTTATTATGTTTCTTCATAGCAAAGGGCAAAATGGACTTTTTCAAAAGAATTTAACGGTCAACTAACGGTCAACTAGCGGAAAGGGCATGGAAGGGATCCAAACTAAAATTCAGGAGTATGTAAGGGATTGAGCAAAATTCAAGGGTATAGAAGGAATTAGGTGAACTTTCATGCATACATAGGTGATTTTCTCAATTTAATACTCAGGGTGGCCATGCACCATGGACAGAGATGCAGAATCAATAATTTCAACTCAAGAACCTTTTATTTTTACTGACAAAGGAATGCATAAAAAACAAGTATACTCTTTTTTTTCAACATATTATAAGTTCTAGTGAGTGTTTAATTATGATAGACATCATGTTGTTGGTGCTGTTTATACTTATTTAGTTGGATGCATAGGACAAACTATTATTTGTAATTACACCGAATAAATATATAAGGCTGCCACTAGTCAGAACACAATATAAATGTTACACCTGTATGGTGATAAATAGGATGGTCTTAATTCCGAGATGTGATGATTGATGATCGCAAGTAGTAGGAGATTTCCCCGCACAAAGCAAATTTTGCGCGTGCTAATTGAATCGGATTTGTTATACAACTTTTAGCTCATGCTTACGTATATGCAATTATATTTAATATCTTAACTAATTAAAACAATCGTCACCTCGTCCGTGCGCTTTTTCATCCGTCCACCCCCCCCCCCTCAAAAAAAAACCCAGAACACAAATACGAGTCCACATCAAAATCTAAATTGGACCCAAATCATAGAGAAAACACTACTACAATAACACAAGAACAAGAACAACATTAACACAAGAACACAAGAAGAAAAGGGGAGAATGCTGCCATCGCCGCCGTCACAGGGACACATGGACATCGGTCCGCCGCCAGCTTCCCTCCCGCTGGATCCGGCGAAGGGGAGGACACCGCCGCCGGGTCGCCACCGCCTCCCCTCCCCTCCCGCCGTATCTGGCACACCGGGCCGCCGCCGCCTCCTCCCCCGCTGGATCCGGCGGAGGGGAGGGCGCCACCGCCGCCGAGACACCGGGCCGCCACCGCCTCCCCTCCCCTCCCATTGGATCCAGGACGTCGGGCCACTGCCACCTCCCCTCCCACTGGATCGGTGGAGGCGAGGGCGCCGTCCCTGCCCGCCGCCTCCCCTCCCGCTAGATCGACCGCCGGTGGTAGGGGAGGGCGCTGCCGCCACCGCCTGTGATGAGGGAGGACGCCGTCGCCGCCGTCGGTGGTGAGGGAGGACGCCGTCGCCGCCGCCGGTGGTGGGGGAGCCGCTGCCGCCGCTCGCGGGGGAAGGGCGACGCCGCCGCCGCCGCCGTTTGGGGGAGATCGGGGGCGGGGGGGGGGGGGGGGTTGAATCCTAGGGTTAGGGTTAGGTTTCGGGTATATTTATTTAGGTTAGGATTAATCTGGACCGTCCATTCGATTGGACGGCTCAAGCTGCTCCCACGTCGGGCTGCCTATTGGGCCGCCGAATGGAGGACACAAAATGGACATCAACGAAGAAAGGAAACAGGCCAGAAACTTAGGCTGCGTTCGAGCGCAGGAGAAAGAGAGAAAGATAGTTTTGTTTTCCGCGCGCACGCTTCCCGAACTACTAAACGGTGTGTTTTTTGTAAAAAATTTCTATAGGAAAGTTGCTTTAAAAAATCATATTAATCCATTTTTGAAGTTTAAAATAATTAATGCTCAATTAATCATGTGCTAATGGCTCACCTCGTTTTACGTATCTTTCCAATCTCCTCAATCCCCTCTTTCTCAAACACACCCTCAGGGCACCCACAATGGTTATCTATAGACTCTCTATAAAAGATCCATGTAAGCATATTTTTCTACTTGGAAGAGATTAAATGAAGAGAGAGAGCAAAGCTATCTACTAACCTGAAGATAGTTTATAGAGAAAAACGAGGCAATTTATTAGAGAGCTATAGATACCCATGTAGACATACTATTGAGATTGTTTATTATTAATCTAGTCTATTGCTGAGATGTACATGTTTTATAGATAGCACCTTACTTTACCATTGCGGGTGCTCTTAGAATAGATAAAAGGGAAGGAATATAAACTTTTCTATATTCGGCCCAAACCTAAAAGGGAGGATTTTGATTCCTTTTTCCAATTAAATAATTGTTAAATGATGTTTGTATTATTTAAATTAGCAATTAAGCTCTGAAAATTCCAATAAAATTTCAAAGAGTGTAACTAATCATGGAGAATTTAATAAAATTAAATTTAACCATGTCATTTTATTTCTCACTTACTTTACTTGTAAATTGATTTAATTATACACCTACCTACTTAAAAATACCAAATATTTCAGCAAATTTGTATTTTAATTAATTACATAATGTAAATTTTTCTTAACTTTTCCTCAATTTTTTGGTCTGTACATTTTCCGTTGCAACGCACGAGCACTTTTGCTAGTATACAATAGATATTAAAAGTAGGGAAAAGCTGGAATACGGTGCCCCCAACTGCATTCACAATTTCATCCTGACCGCCCTGTCACGCACGTGAGAGGGAAAACAGAAGATTTCCCCTTTCCTCTCTACTCCACGTCGCCTCCACCGCCAGTTGCACTTCTCCCACCGTCGGTGCAAGAAGATGCTCGACATCAAATAATACTCCTGTTCGCGTGGAGGTCAGCTTCCGAACCACCGAAGAAATCGATTTGTATCGGTTTTTAAAGTAAAGAGATACGTTATACCTAGCTTTGTGGTTGAGGGATACAATTTGCTGGTGAGGGATACAATTTGACCGGCAAGAGATGAGGAAGGCAAAATAGACTTACTCCTAACAAAAATGACAATACATTGCTAGTACTTCAGTAAGTCACAAATACTGTAATCATGATATTATTTATTGGCTCAATAATCATCATTTTTATCCTTGTTATTTCTTATTGCAACATAACAGGGAAATTGAAGAGGGTATTCCGGTACCAATAATATTACATGTTTGCTGTGAAGATCATACATTTAACTCAGCCTCAGCAGCTAATGGTTCAAAAACTGATTCCACCTCACCCTTGTCCACGTCTTCCAGAGTTGCTGGCTTCCACTTTGGATTCTACAAATTGAAAAGGAAATTTAGCTATACGTTTAGTAAATATATATCTATAGAGTTCATCTCCACCAAGTTTAGTAAATATTATTTCTCTCCTCTCTTATTAAGACACATCACCTCGATTATTTCTAGCCCTTTGATAATTGATATGTGGTCCAAATAATTTCCCTCCTTTTCTTCTCTTATAAAGTCATACCACCTTAGTTTTGTCTTTGATGATTAATCTATGTTACTTTCTTTTTTTTTTTCCTTCTCTCATCTAGCCACATCACGTAAGTTTTGCTTTTGATTGATCAATCCATATATGATTTAAATTGTTATAAACCACAACATTTTAATTGTTTATAGCTTTCTTTTTTAATAGTCGATCATAGATGAAAATTATACAAAGTGTAGCCATCTTACATGTTATTTCGACTAATATCATACAAAACTCCGCAGCAATGCGTGGGGTTTTATCTAGTTCTATTAATCCTAACTCTAGAGACATAACACCATTAGTTAAACAAAACACACCACACATGTAACTATGTGCCTTTTTATATTATTACTAGGTATATGGAAAAAGAACAGCTATGTGCCTATGTCTAGCAAGGCAAAGGAGAGTGAACTTTGCACCGTGCCACACATGCTATAATGTCTGTATCCCTCTTTCCCAGAAGTCGCACAGTGCGCAAGACATGGTTGAATTCTAAGGTCTACCTCTACTGGTTTACTTCTTATTAACAACTCAGAGAAATGTTCAAACTCTGTAGTACGAAGTGTTCTTCAGAATTTCATTGACAGAAGTTTCGATCCATTAGTGGATAGCTCCGCGAAAAGTAGCTCAAGGCTTAAATATTAGGGAGTGGCAAATAAACAATTGATTTTAAACAATTAAGCTTCTTAAGTTTAATTACAAGTTGAATAAGCTGGCGGATGATACGCCACAAAAGCAACTATTTAATGTGACATTCATAGTTTGTAATTTGCAACCCATGTGCTAGACATGTGGCCCTGGGACCCACAGACACAGGAGGTGTCTAATTATCACTATGGAGAGGCAAATGTCAGAAGATGGATGTCCTTTGAATTATGGAAATGTGATCCTAAAACATTTACTATACGCTATGGTGATTATAAATTGTCCGCCAAACAATTTAAGTAATCGGAGAGTAAAGAGATACTAAGTCACATGGATAACTTGCCTGGTCCTTGTCAACTAAGACAGCACGTACACCTTCAACAAAATCATTTCGAACCGATGACCTCAAGGCAATTCGATATTCAACTTTCATAACACCAGCCAACTGAACAAACCAAATGTCAGAATTAGCAATGTCCTTGCAAAAGAAAAAGAGAAGCCTGAAAATAAAATAGTTAACCAAATAAAAGTATTCAATTGTACAGGATAGCAGTCATACCTTCGATAGATAGTGTTCATTATTCCTATATGCTGATGCAACTTGAGAAAAATGTTTTTGAGTTAAACATAGAGAAAATGGAGCCCCTTTTTTGAGTCCTGCCAAGGCCTCGTTGGCCCATTCTGCCACTGCAGACAACAATGAAAAGGATACACGTGCAACTAGTCAGTACTAAACTGAATTTATAAAACGGTCTCAATATAGAAACACTGTTGGCACTTGTGCATAAATATAACAACATTCTCTTGACGCCTTAGCTTAAAAGCAGAGTACCTGCAGCATCATCACTTTGACTACACTTCTTAAGCTCTTCCACAGATTCAGCAACTGATTTGTCAGGACCAAAGGAAGAAATGATATATGGTAAAAACTTATCTAGCTGGGGCCCTGACTCTGGCTCGTTCTTGAACTTTGTCAGCAATGACTCAACATCTCTGTGAGGATCATCTGTGCTGCAAAAATAAAAAACACGATATCAGATGTCAAGACACTATCAAACAGAATTATAACCGAGTTTTGAATGTGTCACTATTATTCTATTAATGAAAAATTATGGAATTTATACTTCTTTAAAAGAATGGAATGGTGGAGGCAGTGAATCTGACATCCCACCTACTCCCATTGTAAATTTTGCAAATTGCCCCTTGAATCTAAATGGATAGCCACATATAAAATCAAATTAAGATGGATGTTCCCTATAGAAAAAGGATGGGTAACACATATCATGGAAAATATGTTTTTATTTATTTTCAGTAGCAAAGCAGGGGCATTCAGCTAGTAGTAATTAAAAGAACATAATGATCTTGCTAGCATTTAGTAAGTTTTTACCAAATAACAGTTCGGAACATACAAGTTAGCACTCAAGAGGGATTCCCTGAGAGGTCCCAGGTTCGCTGAAGGTACATAATGAGTTCCAAGACCAAAGAAAAGGGCATCAGCAGGTGATGATATCCTTTTCCCTGTCATCCCAAGGTAAGATCCTGAAAGAAGCAGAAGTGAGCAGTGAACCGTGTTATTAAGGCGGTATGGCGAAGTATGCCAACCCAGCACCGCCTTACCGCCATAGCGATAAGACGTATGGCGTGGCGACGCCTTAAGTGCATTGAAAAATAAGAAAGTATTAAGTAATATGGGCCCTAAAAATACTAATGGGGTACTCCATTCATCACAGCCCAGCCCAATAGTAGCACTTACCTAGCCTAGTCCAAATACTTTGCTCTTTTGACCTAGCAAACAACATTTTAACCCTACCCAACAGCTTCCCTCCCAGCAGCCGCCACCTCACCTTCATCTAGATCTCTCTCCCCCATTGTGCAGCACGGCTCCTCTCCTCCACCTTTCTTCTCTCCTTGTGCACGATGCAGCAAGCATACACCATCATCCTATCCTTTCTCTCCTCTATTGCAGCCAGCAGCCTCCTCTCCTCCACCTTTTCTCTCTCATGTGGCACAGCAGCAGCAGGTGGTGCCTCTCTTGATCTCCCTGTACTCCCCATCAGCACAAGAAGGGAGAGGGCGATGCTAGGGAGGACCAGCAGCAAGACAACAGACTTTTCCCCTCTGCTCTCACCCTCTTTCCTTCAGTTTATGCCTGTAAGGCGGAGGTAGCCTATGGCGGAAGGATGCCTTGCCCTTCTGGGAACGTCACGATGCTATAGCGACGCCTTAATAACCATGGCAGTGAATAGAAGGAAATGAAAAAGGCTTTTACACATTTGGAGCAGCAAATAATTTAGGAGAGCAAATAAAGACAGAGTTTAGAACCAGGTTACATATCTTGCAAAATTGAACAAGAACTGAATAATATGCAATGTCCAGAACTCATAGCTCAGAACTACAGAACAATTCCTATGTTGTCAAGCTCAAAATGAGTTATGATGATAGATTATTAACAAAATTAGTAGCGGAAGACATGGTTCTACAGGGTTACTGAAACAAGATAGTCAAGAATCTTACCAACAGCACCACCTCCTGGAGCTTTGGCACCAATGTAAGCAAAGCCAACGTCCGGGAACAAGCCAATACCATTTTCTGGCATAGCCAGGAGCGTCCTCTGTAACAGTAGTGCATGCGAACATTTTGAGCCTTACAATTCAAATACTGAGAATACAAATGATGAACATAAAATCTAAATCAGAGTTACAGAAATTTCAAACTTGCCTCAGTAATAATGCGGTAGCGGCCATGCCCTGATAATCCAATTCCAAATCCCATTGTCACACCATCCATCAGGCATATATAAGGTTTTGTATACTCATGAATCTTACAAATCAAAGAGTACTCTGCTGTGAAGACCTGAAAACAAATAAAGTACCTTTTCAGTGATGTAAATTTTAAGAACATTTTGGACAGAGGACATATCAACTACATCCATTTTCCCATGCAGCAGAGAGAAGGGGGAAGGGGGAGGGGGGGGGAGGAGTAGAAAATGTGTGCTACTGCCTACTAGGACTAATCATGCCTATAGCCCTGTAAACACCATTTGTTGTGCAATAATAAGATGCAAATGGTGTCTCAGTGCTCAGCAGCCTAACCTCAAGTCATTTGCAAACCAGCTAAGCATGCTGAATTTCAGTTCCCATGGTACTTTAATTAAAAGAAGAAGAAACTAGCATGGAATAAGGTTCAGAAACCCCTCTACGACTGACTACTAATTACCTAAAGTTGGCATCAATAATTAAATATGCCACCAGAGTCATATTTTAGATTATTTATGTACAAATCAGCTGGTTATGAATCATATAGAAGTTGTTCTGCATAGTGTGGGGGAAACATTAAGTAATTTACAAAAATAACAATCCATTTTTTTTTCAAATGAGTCGAAATATGTTTTGCACAAGTGCATGTATACATACATGATAGATGTATTATGTGAATTAGGCATGGTTAATCCAAAGCAGGTTATTGGTCACAAGTCATAACCAGTTATTTTCAAACAAGTGCATGCATCAAGGAGCACACCAAACACAGCTTGTAGTTTGCAGCAGATAGAAGTGATTGTAACTGTGTTGGAAAATGATAGTGCTTCAAAGTGAGTTGGTGGCGGATCAGATGGTGTTAGAAAAGAAAAGGATACAACAGACTACGATGGATTAAACAACTGAAGTCTTTCAACTGTATGTGCATTGCACAACTTGAGAAGAATAAATAATAAATGTCAGTTACTAAACCCACAGATCAGTTCCTTCTTTCTTTTTATTTTTATGTGTAATATGAACGCACCAATAATATGTTTTGACAACATAATCAAAACCCACCAATAATATGTGAAAACAATGCCAGAATTTTTAGATCCTCATGTCTCAGTAGGAGCAGGAGGATGTACTTGTATTTTTGGATATTGCAGAATCATCAGTTAAATTTAATTATGTGTTAAATCTCAATTATTGTTTAGATGTATCAACTACAATATTAAACTGCAAATCAAAATTTTCAGAAAACTATTTCAATATTGCATGACTTTCAGTTCGTTATGAACTTCATATACAAAAAACCTATTCAGCTCTCCTCTCAAATTATGATTGCAATATCAATTCCGATATCTTATATACACTTTTTCAGATACAAAGAGGGCATTATAATTTTTAGAAAATCAGAGCAAAATAGCCGCAATCAACAAAAGGTTTTCCATCATGCGATGGAAACTATCTCCAGGAAAGCATTAATCATGCTATTACTAGACCTCTATTATCTCTGGCATTGTGCAATCATTAGCAAGTCTCTTCACATCCCCACCTGCAGTTTACACTAAACAATATCACTATCTGAGCAAAGCAACGATTGTTAACAACACCGTTATACTGTCACATAAACTGTTGAACAACAAATAGAAAAGAAATATGAGCTTTAAAAGTAAAATCAGATCAAAAACACACATGACAAAGGTAAAAACCTTTTGCACAAGTGGTGTGCTCTTGTCCTTTTGAATTTCTGCTGCAACACCCTTAATATCCATCCCTGCATTGGTCATGAATCTTATTTGCAAACATCTCCAATGCTCCGGAAATAAAAAGGCGCAAAACAGCATGTTCAATGTACAAGGCCCAGCTTTTTCAACGAATAAAAACAGAGAGGTGATCACCAGCTGAGAAGGCACGGGGTGAACTGCTTTCCACAAGAACACACTTGACACTTGGATTTGTTTCCCATTCATCAAGAAATGCCTTGTATCGAAGGTCCATTTCTGCAATCATATGAGACCTTAAATATGTGAGTGAACCTCAGAAAGCTACCAATGTACTCGATACACAGTTGGTGTGCATCATTTCTTCAGAAGGTTAGTGTCACTTATATACAAAATCAAGAAGGGAATTGTTGAGTAAAAAACAAGGGATGCTTGTTAAAAATAAATAAATATGTAATCTACTTTTCTGCAAGTGAAGAGGACATAACTATCAATACCATAAATTTATGGTGTATCTATTAGTGTCTACATGACAGCGCTAGAATTGTACGGAGTACATGAAACCCATGTAAGTGCAGTAAGCTTTGCAAATTCCCAGCTCCAAATGTGGGTCTAGGGCTCTATGCTACTAACGGAACGCATGAAATCTGTAACTGAGTGTCAATTTTCAAAACCTCAAACTAAAACAATCAACTGGATGAAATATTTAACATGCATTTTGACTAGAGTGCCAACTGTACCAAACTTCACTTAGCTGCATGCCATTGAGCAGCAAATTATTTTGATTGCTTTCCCATCACCACTTTGAGCTCACAAACCGGACTAAAAAGCCGCACAGCATCCAGTTAACCACTAACACTGTACAGACATGTTCACCGCACGAGCAACACTGATTTTAATTCATTATTCGCAACCTTCCAAACTAGTGGGAACGCCACAAATCGTGGAGACCTCCGCCGCCCGGCCCGGTCGCCCTACTCCCAGTAACCCAAATAGGAGGAGGAAGAGAGAGAGAGAGAGAGAGAGAGAGAGAGAGAGAGAGAGAGAGGAGCGACCCTCACCGAGGTTCATGGCGTTGAGGGCCTTGGGGCGGTCGAGGGTGATGACGGCGACGCCGTTGGGGGTGACGCGGCCCTTCACGAACTCCTCCGCGGCGGCGGCGGCCATGGCGGCGAAGCGGCGGAAGGTGAGGGTCGGGGCTAGGGTTTTGGAGGCGGATGCGGCGGTGGAGGAGGGGCACTGGAGGAAGGAAGTGGTGGAGATCGATCCGGGGCCGGGCGGGTGGATGCGGGAGAGGAGAGCTCGCATAGTGACGTGAGAGCAACCCATGTGGAGAGGAAGAAGCCGAGAGCGAGAGGGGGGGGGGGGGGGGGATTAATGTGATGAAATTGACTATTGAGAATTGGAGGGGGTGTGTTGTTGGAGTACATTTTTTTCCCCCAAAAAATGCGCTGAACTCGCGACTCGCGAGGAACTGATGCTAAAAGTCAGGGAAAAGTCTAACTGTCAATTTTCAAAAACGAACCTTCCGTCTGACCTGTTTCACTACATCGCTAAGATTTGATTTAAAAAAAAAGAAATATAATTAAAATTCATAATGCCCAAAATACCCTTGAGGAAACCATACCCATCTTTAACCCTATCCACATGTCTCTCCATGTCTCTCTCCTGCCAGTGAGTTGCGGCGGCGGCGATGTGTGCAGCGGGGAGGGAGGTGGAGGTTGGCGCGCGAAGCAGGGAGGGAGGCGGAGGTTGGCGCGCGAAGAAGGGAGGGAGGGGCGGCGCGACGGCAGCTGGCGCCGGAGGGAACGCGGAGGAATAAAGGAGGCGACGTCAGAAGAAGAAGAGAGAAGAGAGAACTGACGGGTGGGTCCCACATGTAATAGGGTCAAATGACTAAGGGTAAAATGGACCTTTTGTGCTTCAGTTAACACCGTTAGAAGCCTTTAACAGAATAGGGTCATACCGTATCTTCAATTTTAAAAAGAAGGGTCAAATAAGCAAAGTTGAAAAAAGAGGATCAAATTAGTAGTTAGCTTTCAAAAGAGGGTCAAATGCGCAATTGCCCCTAAAAGTTAGTACTAATATTATAAATTATTTGACTTTTTTAAGTCAAACTTTGTTAAATTTGATTAAATTTGTAGAAAAATTTAACAACATATAAAATATTAAATTGGTTTAATTAAATCTTACATTAAATATATTTTGATAATATGTTTGTTTTGTGTTGAAAATACTGCTATATTTTTCCATAAACTTATAATATGAAATGAAGGGGTACTGGTTTACCGCTAATGCTAAAAGGGAGCAGGTCCTAAGCGTCATCCACAATGCAATGATAATTAGGCCATTCATAGTACAGATCCTCTACTTACAGGTCACTAATATGTGGATCCGCTGGTAGAGGGTCCATATGTCAGTGACACAAGTTAGAGGATCTCAATCCTTGCAGTGAGGTGGCGTTTGGTCTAAATACGCCACTTTCGAGATTCCCTTCCACGTAAGCAGATGTTGTTCATAGTGAGTCCCTCGTCCTCCTGTTAGGATTTGGTGGCCTTGTTAGAGAAAAGTAGAAAGACGTCCAGCGAAGCAGAAAACATGAGAGAGATGTTGCCATCGCGGAGCTCCCATCTCTGCCACCCTGCTTCGCCGGTTTGCCGTTGATCTTGCCTAGCCAAAGGTGCCTCCGGCAGGGAGTGCCCTCAATAACTAGATCTCGCCCGATCCACCTTTGAGAGGTTGCTGCCTTGATCTAAATTGGGAGGACCTCGTCAACACGGTGCCGCTTGGCATCCTCGCTACCGCCATAATGTGGAGAGAGGGGAGAGGAGGAGGCACCACCTTGATCCGCACTGGCTACCCCGATGTGCGAACTGTCATGAGTTTGTCGGCCGCACCGCCACAAGGCTATCCACCTCGCTCTGCCGGGCCGAGCGCAAATGCTAACATTGTCGACCTGCGCTGCCCCGTCTACTCATTGCTCCATCTGCTCCATTAGGAAGAAGGGGGATGGTTGAGGCAAGAAGGAGTGGCAAAAAGGGCATCGACAAGAGACCGCTGTCCTAATCTGTGAGTTGTTAGGAGCTTATTGGGAGAGGGAGGTGAGGAGGTTGTCGGCATCATCGGGCAGCCGGGCAGGAGGGATAGTGGAAGGAGATGGGATTCCATTGTTCTGTATCACAAACAGGTGGGGCAGCAGAGAACATCTTTGATATATTTTTGTTTAGAAAAAGGTCCTTTATGTAAAGATCTAACTAGAAAAAAAATTAATATATAACAAGGGTTGAAACAAAATATGCATGGGCTTAAATGACAAAATTGCATGGGCCAATGGAAACACGGTGCACCGTCGAGATGTGTGGTTCTATTTACTTTCTTATTATGTAGAAGTTGAGTATCCAGTTAGGTGTAGACTACAATGTGAGTACTCTTATCTAGTGGTCTCATGTTGCCAGCTCGGAGATTCTAATCCAGATCAGCACTGCGTGCCCCACGAGAGCGCTCGTGCCTTGCAGGGGCACGGATGCCTTGACAGCCGTGCAGGTCTCCTCCTCTATTGTGCACGTTTCTTTCGCGAGATAGCTAGAGAGAGAAGTTGCGGCCGAAAAGGGAAAAGAAAATGGCCGGAGAGGACAGAGACAGGTCTAGAACAACCTTTAAACTTATCAAAATGACCTTACCACCGTCACCGTCACCGGGTGTTGAGCTCGCTAGTTGGAGCTGTCTAGTTCCTTTTACGCGGATCTGGAAGTATACGACGCATATCTAGTATTTAAACGGTGGCGATACTGATGCAACACCTACACAGTGGTGCTCAATGATTGGATGAGGCAACGCCAACAACAATGATGCGTGGAAGGTCGGAGACGGTGGCCCTCGCCTATGTTCAACCTTCTCATTGACCGCGCGGTGCACTAGGCGAGACCCAGCATCAACTCCACCAATCGCCTTCAACTGCCATTGCCATTGTCGCTGGGTTTTAGGTAGGAGATAAGCACCATGGGGAGGGGAGAGGAGAACGATGGCGGTGGAAAGGGAATAGGATAGGTGCCAGTCGGAGCCCAAAGGGGATGGGGGGACGGGGGAGGGGGGAAGGGGCACGGGAGAGCTAATAACCTAGAGATGGGGTGCTATGTGCAAGCGTGCTATATTCAAGCGCATGCCCCCTATTGCTTGCCTAGCTGCTTACCAATAGTACAAGCGTGCTACATGTTAGCTTATGATAAGTGTTGACTGTCAAAAGCCTAGAGACAAGGACACCGACCCTTTATAATTGACTAAATGGTAAGATTTGTTTGAATTAAAGACCGTGTTTTTTCATCCCATCCCAGGGCACCAAAACCTAATGGTTGTTCTATACTCAACTTGTCCAAACATTCAGCACATGTCTCTCCTCACATTACATTAGTGCTTGAGTTGTTTAACTAGGCAAGAAGCTTAATAGCCGAGTAGGCAGACGTATGAAGAGAAGATCGGTCCAATGTATAATACTCTAGACTTATTTTAGTCATCGTAGGTAAATTTAGTAATTAGTAGCGAGGGGAAAAGTCTAAAGTACTTCTCGTTAAGAATAGAAAATTACGTAGTAGGAGTATCAGTGTATTACCACGTGATAGGTAAGTGATATTGAAAGTATAAGACTTCTCGATTTTGTTGACGTAGTTAAGAGGGTAGAAATTAATTAACTTATTTTTATTAATTTTGAATGCTAAAAATTATGTTACTAATGTACAATTTAAGATTATTTTAATTTTGTCACTAACTTCACGAGTGTATTCCCGCCTAACTACCGCATATCCATTTGTGGTGTTCATTGATCTTATAGCCAAAACCAATCATTAGACGAGACTTGATAGCTCCATTGCATCCAATCTCACTTTTGGAAAACGGTAGTTGGAACCTGATAGCTTCATCTGCCAATCAAGGCCCCCCCGTACGTTCGTTTGGTCAAAAAGAGATACATGTTTTCCTTACTAGAAAAAAATGTTTGTACGTTGCAACGGGTAAAAATATTTTTTATCCTACGCACTATGCTCCCTTTAATGCCCATGCGTTTTGGACCAAACGAACGCACATTCCTTCTGTCCTTTTCAGCTCTAGTCCTAGTACAGTCCGCTATCTCTCTCTGCTCGGTCTACCTCTCTTTGGCTCAGTCCATAAATGGAGTTGTAGGCCCAAGTCGAACAGTATTATGTCCGTACCATTACAAAGCCGATCCTCCCATCAAATCCGGTAATCCGCTCGAGCTCCCATAGTCTTATACCATGACGGAGCCGATCCTCCCATCAAATACGGTAATCCGCTCGAGCTCGCATAGTTCCGTACCCATACGATGACTAACGAAGCCGATCCTCTCCATCAAATCCGGTCGAATCTTTCTCCATATCCAAAATTATTGAGGGATTTTTATCCACTTGATCTTCCTTTTCCTTTTTTTTACCAAAATTAAAGCAATCAGCAAAACTTGGGATAAAAAATGACGACGATTAAATGGTTCATCAAAATCGAAGCAATCTGCAAAACTTGAGATAAAAAATAACTATGATTAAATGGAGATTCAATCTGATGAATTAAAGCTGAATCAAAAGGGGAATTCATGGGGAAAATAATGAGAGAGTAGTGGGGAATCAATTATTGCAACGAATAGGAGGAGGAAGCATATGGGGAGTAAAATCAACGTGGCGGCGGCGCTGGGTTTGGCCCGATAAAAAAACCGCAAAAAAATATAGCGATAAAAGAAATAAACAGAAAAATTGGTGAAAGAAAATACGCAAAGAGGGGAAAAAGAAAACGGACAAAGAAAACAGGAAAAAAGGTGAAAGAAAAAAAAAGAAACGGGAAAAGAAAATAAAAGGAAAAAAACAGGAAAAAAAAAGAAAACGAACAAAATGTAGTTTTCTTTTATTTTCGCCACTTTCTTATGGGGAATCAGACTTTTTTATTTTAGGTTTTTTTTTCTATTTTTTTATTTAGACGGACGAAGGAAACATCTCTTAAAATTTTTAAGTAGTAATAGATACAAGATAATGTAATTTTTTTTATTGAACTTGATGATTACACCAAGGTAATATAGACCGGTGGAGAACTCATTTTTATTCCCGGTTAAAAACCCCCACTAGTTCCGGTTATAACACCGTGACCAACAAATCGAGACTAAAGATCTCGATCTTCAAGTATCGACTGAAATAACCGGTACTAAATTTGCATATCAAGTTAAAAAAAATATGTGGGATGTGAGAGATTCGAACTCAAGATCTCTCACCTCATCCTACGTTACCGTCCCTCCTACTACACACATCTAACTTGGATAGATATTAACTAACCCTGTAGACATCTTACCGGTATTAAAAATATCTTTAGTACACCAACCGAGACTAAAGAGCTACCAACCGAGACTAAAGAGCTAGAGAGCTCTTTAGTCTTGGTTAGTGTTACCAACTGGTGCTAAAGATGCATTTTTAGTACTAGTTGGTAACACCAACTAGGACTAAAAAAGTTTCCATGAAGTTAAATTTTTAGAACCGATACTAAAGCATATTTAGTACCGGTTCCTAATCTAATCAAGATATTTGTGATTTTGGGTACCACAATAAAAGATTAATTCTCTAGTAGTAATAACTAATAATTACTCCGAGAATGCGCTCGGCCTCTGCCTAACTAGGATGTATGTAGCTATAACAGAAACCAACAAGTTTAAAAGAAAGAAAGTACAAGCAGCATTAACGACTAGGCAAAGTTTGCTACAGAACACCGCGACTTCGTGGTTTTAGCTGTAGGACACCGCACGAAGTCACTTTTGAGGGAGCGCACTATGTAAATGTGGTAATTTACCAAGGGACACTACATCTATTAAATTAATATTTTCGTGCTGACTAGACGAGAGGGGGCCCACTTTTTTACACAGCTTGACCAAATTACCCCTCTTATCTCATTCTGATCCTCTCTTCTTCCTTATCTATTCCCATCTCTCTTTCATTCTCTCTTTTACACGACAGCGGATGCCCACTTAGCAGCGGCAGCGTGTGTGGCCTACTCGGCGGCGGCTGCGGCGGCCTGCTCGACGGTGGTGGCAAAGCCCGGAGCACATGCAGCCTACTCAGCGGCGGCGACGCACGCGGCGGTGCCAAGAGCGCGGCCTACTCAGTAGCGGCGGCCGGCGGTGGCCGTGGACCACGCCAGCTGCAACGTGCAGGTGGCCTAGTGCCGGACGAGCACCCGCTGCTCCAGCGTGTGCTTCTCCTTCCTCAACGCGACGACCTCTGACCGCAACCGTCATAGCTCGTCGCACCGGTGGAGCTCCTCCACGGCCGCCCGCTTCTTCCCCGCATCGTTTCTCGCGATGATGGTGTCTTTCGTCTACTCGACAGCACACTTGAACGGCGGTTCTTGGCCGCGGCCAGCTCGTGCTCTTCGCCGAGCGGCATGGAGGAGGGGATAGAGAGAGAAGAGAGATAGGAGAGCTGATATGTGGGCTGAAGGGCATTTTTGACATTTCACGCGATTTATCTCTCATCTTCGACCGGAAATTATTATTTTAATGAGTAGGATGTCCACCAGTAAATATTTAACTTTTGAGAGTGTCTTCCCTAAAAGTCACTTCGTGCGGTGTCCTACAGCTAAAACCGCGAAGTCACGATGTCCTGTAGTAAAATTTCCCTAACAACTATCAATCGTAATATTAGATCACCACACATGTCCCTGTTAAAACACTCTTGACCACATGCTCCAAACATAGATATGCCGGCAATAATCAAATCCTGCAAGGTGCAAGCTGGGTTTCTATAGTATAACCCAAGTGCGTAGCCAATGGATAGTTAAATAGATAGCCTGCATGGGAGAAAAAAAATTTCTATCAAAAAAACATATCACTCCAACATAACTTAAGCAACCAGCATATAACTTAGGTGGTGTTTGGTTGGAGGGACTAAAGTGGGGCTAAACTTTAGTCCCTCTCACAAAAATATAAGTCCCTATACTTTTGTGAGAGGGACTAAATTTAGTCCCTAGTTCCCAAACACCCCCTTAAGCAACCAGCATATAGCAGTCGCCCCTAACAAGATATATATGGTTGCAGATCTTCTTGAACACCCCAAATCCAACTAGTGAATTTGCGTGAAATACTACCAGATGGAATAATTCCTTACTCCACACTAAATGGGCTAAGTGGCATTCAAAGAAAAAGGGTTTAATTGTCTTCTTCTTCTTGTGAATAACAATAATTTTAATTGCCTTGTCAATTATGTTTACATAAATTATCTTTGGTTAACACAACTCCGCGACGAATGTATCAATGGAAAATTTTAACCTTCAAAGGCACTTTTAGTTTTCAGAGATTTGGGATGTCACTATGGACTTCACATTCAACCGTCCATTAAGGGTTAAGTTCCATATAAACTAATATTGCTCCTGAATTAAATCAATATTAGTGATGTGTGATAATAAATTATTCCATGCCAGTAATTTTGATCTAGTTAGATCTGTTCTCTAAAACATCTGCAATAGTTACCTATTTATACCTAACAACACTGTAGAGGAAAGTGTACTGTTCTCGTAGGGTTACATCTCCCAATCATTTGTCTTTCCATAATCTAATTTAATTTAGTAACCATTCTTAATTATGTAGGATCCAAGACAAAAGAGATCTCATTTCATCTTCATTAGGCTGTCTCCGGCCTTCTACTGAACTTGCGTGAGCGGCTGTGAACTCAAATACTTATTTTGTATTAGCTGTTTCCAAACATCATCTACAGTAAGCAACTGAAATAGCCACTTACTGAGTAATACTGAATTTCTAAACCACCTTATCTTTAAGGCGGCATAGTATGTCTCACTTGGCTTTTTTTTTTACCATCACTCTAACAACAAAAACCAGAGCAAAAATAGTAGATTTTTTTTAAAAAAATTCCTCTCGCTACTGTGAAGTACTTCATTCATGAAAAAAAAACTCAATCTAAATGGGATGTGACATACTCCATCCGTTTCACAATGTAAGTCATTCTAGTATTTCCCACATTCATATTTATGTTAATGAATATATATATATATATATATATATATATATATATATCTATATAGATATATATATATATATATATATATATACATATACATGAATACAAATATGGGAAATACTAGAATGACTTACATTATGAAACAAAAGAAAGAATATAGTATAACAAATCTGGATACCTTTATATCTAAATCCATTATACCAAGTTGGTCGTGTCACATCCCCCAATTAGATTGGGTCTTGTTTTAAGACGTGAATAAACACTAAGTTAATTAGTGTGAGCCCTCCTTCAATAGATAGAAATTTTCCTTTCCAACTATGGAAGAGATGCATATGCGTGTCCAAACACCAAATAATAGTACATTAGCCCGGGAGCAAGCCATTGGAGCATACTCCCTCCGTCCAAAAAAAACCAACCTAGAAAGAGTTTGTTTAGATTCGTTGTACTAGAAAGGGATCCTTTAAGGTTGTCTTAAAAATACCCAACCTAAAAAAGATTTGTCCAGATTCGTTGTGCTAAAAGAGAACCCTATTAGACTTGTTTTTTTTTATGGAGGGAGTACGAGACTAACTACAAAATTTTCAGTCTAGACAATGACCAAGCGGGGGGGACATATGTCGCTGGACTCAAACTCCACGACGGAACTGGCAAACAGACGACAAGATCTCGACCGAATCTGATCGACACTGGGTAAGGTCAGGAAGAACAGTCTTACTCGTCTTTTTTCTAATCCAACTTAAGCTCAGTGATGACGCCAACTAATCTGGACCGTGTTTAGTTGTTTAGGTGTAAAAATTTTAAAGTACACGGGCACACATTTAAAGTATAAAACATAGACTAATAATAAAACAAATTACATATTCCGACGGTAAACTGCGAGACGAATTTATTAAGCCTAATTAATTCATTATTGGCAAATGTTTACCATAGCACCACATTATCAAATCATGACGCAATTATGCTTAAAAGATTCGTCTCACAATTTACATGCAAACTGTGTAATTGGTTTTTTTCGTCTATATTTAATGCTCTATATATATATATATGCCCAAACATTTAATGTGGTGGAATTTTTAAAAGTTTAAAGGTAACTAAAAGCAACGCTGGTTGAGTTCGTGGATGCGACACTGCCATCTCGAACTCTTGTGCACTCCTCTCGCTCGCCACACGAAACGCCACACCACTAACAGATAAAAAATAGCTGGCCAATTGCCACCCATTTTGCCTATGCGCCATAGCTGAGCTGAGCTAGAGCTCTCACTACAGCTAGCTAACCGAGAGCCACACGTCGGTGACTCGTGACCTGTGGAGCCATGTCGCCGACGCCGAGGCCGCACTTCCTCGTGCTCACGTTCCCGCTCCAGGGCCACATCGCGCCGGCGCTCCGCCTCGCCAGGCGCCTGCTCGCCGCCGCCCCCGACGCGCTCGTCACCTTCTCCACCGCCGCCGCCGCGCACCGCCGCATGTTCGCCGAGGGGGAGGGCGGCGACGGCGACGGCAGGCTCGAGCTCCTCCCGTTCTCCGACGGCACCGAGAACGGGTTCGTCAAGCGCGGCGACGCCGCGGAGCTCGGCGCGTACATGGCGTCGTTCCACGCCTCGGGCCGGCGCAGCGTCGGGGAGATGGTCGACGCGCTCGCGGCGCGGGGGCGCCCCGTGTCGAGCGTCGTCTACACGCTCCTCCTGCCGTGGGCGGCCGACGTCGCGCGCGACCGCGGCGTGCCGTCCGCGCTCTACTGGATCCAGCCCGTCGCCGTGCTGGCCATCTACTGCCACTACTTCCACGGCCTCGGCGGCGTCGTCGACGAGCACCGCCGCGACCATTCGTTCGTCCTGGAGTTCCCGGGCCTTCCGCCGATGGCGGCCGGGGACCTCCCGTCCTTCCTCACCGAAGCCACCGACCCCTCCGACTACTTCCACAGCATCTTCACCACGTTCCGCGACCTGTTCGACGCCCTCGACAGGGAGACACCCAAGGCCACCGTGCTCGTCAACGTGTTCCAAGAACTCGAGGCGGACACGCTCGCCGCCGTTGGGGCGTACGACGTGCTCCCCATCGGCCCGGTGCTCCCGTCCGGCGACGACGCCGCGCTGTTCAAGCAGAACGACGCCAAGTACATGGAGTGGCTCGACACCAAGCCGGCCGGCTCGGTGGTGTACGTCGCGTTCGGGAGCTTAACCGTCATGGCGAAGGGGCAGGTCGACGAGCTGCTCCATGGCCTCGAGGAGAGCGGGAGGCCGTACCTCTGCGTGGTGCGGAAGGACAACAAGGCCGCCGTGGCGGAGACGGGCGACGCGACGGCGGCGGCGGCGGCGCGCAGGAACGGCGTGGTGGTGGAGTGGTGCGACCAGGTGCGCGTGCTGTCGCACGCGGCGGTGGGGTGCTTCGTCACGCACTGCGGCTGGAACTCGGTGCTGGAGAGCATCGCGTCGGGCGTGCCCATGGTGGGCGTCCCGCGGATGTCGGACCAGCAGATGAACGCGCGGCTCGTCGAGCGCGACTGGCGCGTCGGCGTGCGCGCGGAGGTGGACGGCGGCGACGGCGTGCTGCGCGCGGCGGAGCTGAGGCGGCGGGTCGAGGAGGTGATGGGAGACGGGGAGGCGGCGGAGGTGCGGCGCTCGGCGGCGGCGTGGAAGCGAGCGGTGGCGGAGGCTCTAGGGAAAGGAGGGTCGTCGGATCGTAATCTGACGGCCTTCGTGGAGGGTGCCAGAAGTGTCATTTGAAAACGACATAATTTGAAAACGTTATAAGATGTATTTTAATTTGAAAACGATTTGGGGATCCTAGGGTCTTCCCTTGTTGGTTTGGCTGTTTGTTCACTTGTATGTACAACCTCTACTGAACTACTCCCTCCGTCCTATGATATAAGGGATTTTGAGTTTTTGCTTGCACGGTTTGACTACTCGTCTTATTCAAAAAAATTTGGAATTATTATTTACTTTTTTGTGACTTACTCCCTCCGTCCCAAAAAAAAGGTAAACCCTGGATTTTCGTATCCAACTTTGACTGTCCGTCTTATATGAAATTTTTTTATAATTCGTATTTTTATTGTTGTTAGATGATAAAACATGATTAATATTTTATACGTGACTTGTCTTTTTAATTTTTTTCATAATTTTTTCAAATAAAACGGACGGTTAAACGTTGGGCACGGAAACTAGGGTTTGTCTTTTTTTGGACGGAGGGAGTACTTTATTATCTAAAGTACTTTACGCACAACTTTTCGTTTTTTATATTTGCATAATTTTTTTTAATAAGACGAGTGGTCAAACACTACAAGTAAAAACTCAAAATCCCTTATATTATTGGACGGAGGGAGTAGCTGCCAACTGGGCTCTCATTTTTTATGGGCTTTTGCTATATTGTTGGGCCAAATTATTACCACCGAACTGAACTACCTGTTGGGTAAGGGAACATGGGCTTTCTCTGGTGTACTTTCTACTTTGGGGTCCCGTGGGTAATATACCATCCCTGCCCTCGCACCCAGAAATGACCAGGGCCCCCACCCGCTTCCCCTGCGGGTTAGAATTCCCACCCGTCCCTGTAGGGGCGGGTACTCACCGGGTCCCCAACCCCAACCCCACGGGAGAAATTACCACCCATATATCCAATCGTTCGTAGGCTCGTAGCATGTTTGTTCTGCACAACCCAGATATCTAATTGATGACAGTTTGCTATAGTTTTACTAGCTAGGCTATTTGGTGAGAAGCCGACAAGTGAACGGTGCCTACACATTCGTAGCCCAATACCCTACCTATGTACTCAACCAAGTTCTTCTTTAGTCCATGGCCATGTTTGGATCCGGAGGGCTATTAAATAGCCCTCCGGAATCTTGCTATTTAAGAGTATTAAACGTAGATTACTGACAAAACCCATTCCATAACCCCTAGGCTATTTTGCGAGACGAATCTAACGAGGTATATTAATCCATGATTTGCTACAGTGATGCTACAGTAATCAGCCGCTAATTATGGATTAGTATACATCATTAGATTCGTCTCGCAAAATAGCCTAGGGGTTATGGAATCGGTTTTGTCGGTAATCTACGTTTAATAATCCTAAATAGCAAGATTCCGGAGGGATATTTAATAGCCCGGAGGATCCAAACAAGGCCCATGTATACAATCACTCCTATTCCTTCTTCAGTCCGTATCCTATCGCTCGTAGGCTTCTAGGTGGCAGCAGAGGTGCGGCGTAGGGCGGCGACATGGAAGCGAGCGGTCGAGGCGGCTTTAGGGAATTGAGGCTCGTCGGTAGGGGTGTGTCAGGGTTACGGGTTAGGTATACCCTTTACCCTTTGATATATGTCACATATCGGTATGGCATGCCCACGCGCATACGGATACTCTCTACATACACTAAGGAAATCCTTCACAGAGTTTACGGACGAAAAGAGTCCTACTCGGACAAGACTGGGTCGTCAATGTATCGTGTAGGGTTTGATGTCTCCGAGTTCTACTTGGAAACCGCCTGACCTGCGATATAAAAGGGACCCCCCAGGGAGGACCTAAGGCATCAAATCTCAAAGCCAACACAACCCCCACAGATCTAGTCGAACCAACTCGACTACGATCTTGTCGGATCCATCGAATTCCATTGTTCCCTTTGTAACCTGTGTTTTCCATCATATAATCCCACGTCAACTGGATTAGGGCTATTACCTATCAAGGGGCCTGAACCAGTATAATCTTCGTCTTTTGTTTGCTTGATGTCGTATTACGTGGACCCTTGTAACAACGTACTCCAATACCCTCTATATCCGGTCTATGGGTATCACCCGTCGATAGTGGCGCGCCAGGTAGGGGCACTTGGTGCTCAAGGTTCTACTACTATGTCATCCAGCTTCGTCGACAACAGCGTCAACACCAACCTCAACCAAGTATTCCCTGCTTCAACAATGCTGGTGTAGACTCAAGTCGGCAAAATCGTCTTCCCGGTTTACACCACGATGCCGATCTCAGCCGGTCCATCAGTGACCGGAAACGAGAACGCAGTGGATACAAACCAAGACGACTCCATGTCGAAAAATCCTCCCGCCGAGGCAGAGAACGGAACATGAACGACATCTGAGCTCGAGAAGGATTCCAAGGCGACCAAAGCTTGTCACTCCGACAAGAACCACGAGCCGACGAGGATGACTTCCAAAGCGACAAGGTCCTGGTGTCCTATCCACAAAACCAGGAAACACACTTTGCAAGCCTGCTGGGTTTTTCTCAACGTCCGCGCTGAAATTCGCTCCTGCAAAGAGCGTGGAATTCAGCGTATTTCTCCAACTCGTGATGTCTATTCTCCTATTCACAAGACAAAGAATCACGACCTCTCAAGCTGCAAGGTCTTTCTCAGCGCCATGAAGGCGCCATCTCCTAAGGTCCAACAGTCACACATCCTCATCAGGGATAAAGACAAGGAATGAGGAGCGACGCCAACTTCGGATCGATTTGTTGGGGTAATCGACATCGATCCCCACGAACCATCAGTCTTGCACCTCCTCGAAGACTATGGATCATCGACAACGAGCGTGCCACGGGAGATATTGGCTATTGATGATGTCGGCACGTCACAGCGCACCAATGCAGAAGCGGAGAATCAAGTAGCCACTCCGGCCCAACACATCAGAGCCGTCAACGCTATACTGAGGGAAACCCCCTACGATCCCGTTCTGAACGATGATCTCGCGCGTTGGACAGAACGACTACGGGAATCAGTGACCAACCTCAGCAACGCGTTCGAAGAGGCCGCTGCCGCAGCGCACCCAGAGCAGCCACCAACTGGCGATGCCAATGGTGAAAACCCTGAACGGAGGGAATCGCCTCAACGAGCCACCCCTCCACCTCGCGGCACCGGCGATCTCCGTGATCACCTCAACGGCAGCCGAGAGGCACGACGCACACAAGACAACGAGAACCGTTCCCGGCGTCATGTCTCTTCACGGCGTCATGATAACAAAGATCGAGGAGACCGTTCAAACGAAGACTGAGACCGTGATAACCGCCACGATCACAACGATCGCGAACAGCGGGTGCCAGGCGATACTGGTCGAGGACGTCGCCATAATGACGACGATGATGGAGACCGGCGCCGAGACAACAGCGGGAGACGGCGACAGGATTCTCGAGAGCCAGGCCGACAACCTCGTAATCGTACACTGGAACCAAGCGACCCATCGTCATCGTCATTATCCTCGTCTTCCTCATCATCAGATAGACATCCATGAAGGACACACGATCGCCGATAACCCACCGCCCCCAGCGCTGGGTGTAGAGCTTTCAGTCGTTCCCTGCATGATGTCCGATGGCCTGAGAGATTCCGACCTGGAGCAATAGAGAAGTACGATGGGAGCACCGACCCAGAAGAGTTCCTTCAAGTCTACTCCACAGTACTCTACGTTGCCGGAGCAGACGACAATGCATTAGCAAATTATTTGCCAACCGCGTTAAATGGCTCTGCACGTTCATGGCTGATGCATCTCCCGCCCTACTCGATCTCTTCGTGGGCAGACCTGTGGCAGCAGTTCGTCGCCAACTTCTAAGGAACCTACAAGCGCCACGCGATCGAAGACGACCTACACGCGTTAACACAGAACTCGAGTGAATCCTTGAGGGAATATGTTCGGCGCTTCAACGAGTGCAGAAATACAATCCCCGAAATCACCGACACTTCTATAATTCGCGCCTTCAAGTCCTGCGTCAGAGATCGCTATACTACTCAGGAGTTGGCAACAAGACGCATCACAACTACTCAGAGATTGTTCGAAATTGTTGAGCGATGCGCCCACGCAGATGATGCGCTAAGACGCAAGAACGATAAGCCGAAGACCGGGGGAGAGAAGAAACTAGCCACGGACGCACCTGAGTCAAGCAAGAAGAAAAATCGCAAAAATGGGAAAAGGAAAGCTCAAGCGGAAGTCCTCGCAGCAGAATACGCGAACCCTCCCAAGCGCCCAGACCCACAAGGTAGCGACGCAAAGAAAGCATGGTGCCCCATACACAAAACGGACAGACATTCTTTGGAAGATTGCCTTGTTTTCAAAAAGTCGCTCGAGAAGCACATTGCATTTGAAAAAGGCAAGCGAGTACGCGTGGTCGAAAAGGATGCGGAAGCGGCTCCCAAGGAGTCGGACTCAGCATATCCAGACTCTGACCTCCACGTTTCACACATCTTCGGAGGTTCCACAACGTACTCCTCAAAGCGAGAATACAAGAAAGTGGAACGTGAAGTCTGTTCGACATGGCAGGGGGCTGCACCCAAGATGAAGTGGTCTGAACAGAAGATAGAATTCTCGGAAGAAGACCACCCCAAGACTGCCGTCATCCCAGGACGATATCCGATCGTGGTCGAACCCACTATTCGGAACATCAAGGTCACGCGGGTTCTCATCGATGGTGGCAGCTCAATCAACCTTCTTTTCGCCGGCACTTTGGACGCGATGGGAATTCCGCAAAGCGAATTGACACCAACCGATTAACCCTTTCATGGAATTACTCCCCAGTCATCGTCCAAACCATTGGGCAAGATTACGTTGCCTGTGACTTTCGGCCAAGCTAACAACTTCCGAATAGAGCAGATCACCTTTGATGTCGCTGAATTCGATACAGCTTATAACGCCATCATTGGGAGAACTGCACTTGCGAAGTTTATGGCCGCATCTCACTACGCGTATCAAGTGCTCAAGATGCCGGGACCGAAGGGAATAATCACTATTTAAGGGAATGCAAAGCTGGCGGTGCAATGCGACAAACGGAGCCTCGACATGGTCGAGCAAACGCCCAGCCCACCCGCCACGACCAAGCCACCCAAGAAAGTGAGCAAGACAAACAAGACGCCGAAACCGGACGGCGCAATCAAGATCGTTCCACTCTCCAGTGCCAATCCCGACAAGACCGTCAAGATCGGGGTGACACTAAGCGAGAAATAGGAACTCGCGCTCATCACCTTCCTCCGCGACAATGCTGACGTGTTCGCTTGGCAGCCGTCCGACATGCTGGGGGTCCCCAGGGAGGTGATTGAGCACAAACTCATCGTGCGACCCGATGCCAAGCCAGTAAAGCAAAGACTGCGGAGATTTGCACCAGACCGAAAACAAGCCATACGAGAAGAGCTCGACAAACTTCTCAAGCCTGGCTTCATCAGAGAAGTACTACATCCAGAGTGGCTAGCCAATCCAGTCATGGTGCGAAAGGCCAACGGGAAATGGAGAATGTGCGTCGACTTCACCGACCTCAACAAGGCATGTCCCAAGGATCACTTCCCTCTTCCTCGAATAGATCAGCTGGTGGACTCAACAGCCGGCTGTGAGCTGTTGAGCTTTCTCGACGCTTACTTTGGCTACCACCAAATCAGCATGGCAAAAGAAGACAAAGAGAAGACAACATTCATCATGCCATTCGGGGTATTTTGCTATGTTAAGATGCCATTCGGACTGATAACCGCAGGGAATACTTTCCAGCGCACGGTTCAGGGCGCACTTAGCGACCAGCTCGGCAACAATGTCGAGGCATACGTCGACGACATCGTTGTCAAGACCAAGACAAGCGACTCATTGATTGACGATCTGCAGGAAACGTTCAACAACCTCCGACGATATCGCCTCATGCTCAATCTAGAGAAGTGCACGTTCGGAGTACCATCGGGCAAGCTGCTCGGATTCCTTGTCTCCGGCAGAGGAATAGAAGCAAATCCCGAGAAGATCAAGGCAATCGAGAACATGAAGTCGCCCACAAGACTCAAGGAAATACAAAAGCTAACCGGATGCATGGCAGCACTGAACAGGTTCGTCGCTAGGATGGGAGAACGAGGGCAACCCTTCTTCGCTCTGCTGAAGAAACAAGACAAATTTGTATGGACACAGGAAGCCGAAGAGGCATTCATTGCACTCAAGCGCTACCTATCAAACCCCCCTGTACTTGTTGCTCCCCAACCTAATGATGAATTATTCCTCTATATTGCCGCCACGCCATATTCCGTTAGCACCGTCATTGTTGTCGAGAGAGAGAAAGTACAACGACCAGTCTATTACGTCAGCGAAGCTCTCCACGACGCAAAGACAAGATATCCACAGATCCAAAAGCTGCTTTACGTGGTCATCATGACATCAAGGAAGCTACGCCACTACTTTCAAGCCCACAGAGTCACAGTTGGCTCCTCCTTCCCGCTCGGTGAAGTTGTGAGAAACAAAAACGTTGTCGGCCGCATTGCGAAATGGGTAGTCGAGCTGAGCCAGTTTGATGTCCACTTTATACCACGAACAGCCATCAAGTCCCAGGTACTCGCCGACTTCGTAGCCGATTGGACTATGCCTGATGACAAATCAGACAACCAAGTCGACAACGAAACGTGGACAATGGCGTTCAATGGTGCACTCAACAGCCAAGGAGCAGGGGCAGGGTTTATCTTGACGTCTCCTTCCGGAGATCAATTCAAGCACGCAATCCACCTCAACTTCAGGGCGACCAATAACACAGCCGAATACGAGGGATTACTCGCCGGGATAAGAGCTGCAGCCGCACTTGGGGTCAAACGACTAATCGTAAAAGGAGACTCCGAGCTAGTCGTGAATCAGGTGCACAAAGATTATAAATGCTCTAACCCCGAGTTATCCAAGTATCTCGCAGAAGTCAGGAAACTAGAGAAAAGGTTCGATGGGATCAAGGTTCGACACGTTTACCGCAAGGACAACATCGAGCCAGATGACCTAGCATGACGTGCGCCTAGACGAGAACTGCTCGAGCCCGACACTTTTCTGGACATCCTGACGAAGCCATCAGTAAAAGAGGTTAGCGGCGAAGTTAGCCCGGCCGCCCCAGACATTGGCGCGGAGGCCACAAAGGCAGAACGCGCCGTTGCCGATATCGAGATCACAGATGACTGGCACATCCCACTTATGAAATTCATCAACAGCGAGGAGTTGCCCGAGGACGATACAGAGGCCGAGAAAATAACCCGTAAAGCAAAAATCTAAAGTGTGGTCAGCAACGATCTATACAAAAAAGCGCCAAACGGGGTACTTCTCAAATGCGTCTCGTCCGACGACGGCAGACACCTCTTCCTTGATATACATGAAGGCATCTATGGGTCACATGCCGCCGGTCGGACATTGGTCGGGAAAGCTTTTCGACAAGGGTTTTTCTGGCCAATCGCCCTCAAAGATGCATGCGACATGGTCCAGCGATGTGAAGCCTGTCAATTCCACAGTAAACACACAAAGCTACCCGCGCAAGTGCTCCAGACTATCCCTCTTACTTGGCCATTCTCGTGCTGGGCGCTAGATATACTCGGGCCATTCCCACGAGGACAGGGCGGTTACAGGTTCCTATTCGTGGCGATCGACAAATTCACTAAGTAGATCGAAGCAGTACCCACGGGGGAAATCAAGGCCGACAACGCCATCAAATTCATCAAGGGGATATTTTGCAGATACGGACTATCGCACCGCATCATAACCGACAACGGCTCCCAGTTCATCAGCACCGATTTCCAGGATTACTGCATCGGGCTGGGAATCAAGATATGCTTCGCCTCGATCTCTCACCCTCAAAGCAACGGACAAGTCGAGAGGGCAAACGGCATAGTACTACAAGGGATCAAAACCCGCGTCTACGACAGGCTCATGTCACACGACAAAAAATGGGTCGAAGAACTCCCATCAGTACTATGGGCCGTACGCACCACACCGACAACATCTAACAAGGAAACACCCTTCTTCCTCATGTACGGTTCCGAGGCCATGCTCCCTAGCGAGCTATGACATCAGAGTACACGAGTACAGAAGTATTCCGACGAGGATCAGGAGGAGTAGTGAAACGTCGATGTGAATCTACTCGAGGAACATCGCGAACGAGTTGCCGTCCGAGCAGCCAATTACCAACAGGCCCTCCGCCGTTACCACGAGAAGCGCATCCGAGCACGCATGCTTACGATCGGCGACTACTTCCTCCGACGGGTTCAAAGCCAAGCAGGGCGAAACAAGCTCTCACCCAAATGGGAAGGATCTTACACGATCACACAAGTCTTGCGACCAGGCGCATTTAAAATTGCAGACGGTGATGGTCGCGAGTTGGCAAATTCTTGGAACATTGACCAACTACGTAAATTCTATGTATGAGTCAATGTCATCCATACCTGTAAGACACCTTACAGCATCAATAAAGCCTATTCTTAGGACCATATTACAATCAAAGTGTTCCTGTCCGATGATCCCTTACCCAGATGACACCTAACGTTGAAATCTATCCTCATGTCCCTTTACGCCGTCTTGACAAGGCCTCCGAGGAACCTAAGGGATCTTCGGCTGGGGACGCCCAGAGCCGATAAGGCCTTGTCAGATCCTGTAGAGACGAAAGACCATGTAAGACCTGGTCGTGTAAGAGTTCTCGCCGTGCGTATTAACCAAGTCGTGTAATCGGAAATTAACTTTCCAACTTCACGGCTGGGGGCTAGGATCAGTGCTTATTCAACCAAGGCAGGTCAAAGGTCCAAGAGCCTTATCCTCTGAGAAAACTCCTCCGGTGACAAGGCTGGGGGCTAGGGAGAGTGTACGACTCAAACAACCGACTAAAGTCGTGAACTGAGGACACACTCTTACACACGATATCCGGAGTAAGAAATATTTTCTAAAGATAGATTTCTTTTCTATTTCACAAAATACTCCTTACAATTCTTACACAAGTCTAAGGCTATATTACACTTTCCCCTAAGATATCTATCACAGGGTACAAAGGCTACCAGGAAGGCCAACGCCAGTCCACAGATTAGAAGACCTTCTCCGCCAATGGCGCCATCGACTTCACCAGGTGGTCTATCTCTGCCAGAGTCCTCCGAGAACGAGCAAAACCTTCATGGAGAAAATCGATGTCCAGTCGCGGGCGATGATCTCATAGGCAGGCCAACACGTGCCCCCCGGCATATCGGCTCGATCGACGACACTCCTACTTCAAGGCTTCGTCAATGCGCTTGCCGACGCCCTCGAGCTAAGCATAGGCCCCGTTCAGCCACGAGATGTATCTGGCCGCCGACTCCTCGGGATCCCCACGAGGTACTCGGAGCTCTCTACAGACCTTGGCCATGGACGTGCAGCAACTCTTCAAGTACGAGTTGAACCACACCTCACGACCTCGGAGCGTTTCCACAGCTTGCTCCTTCTTTACTGCTAGCATTGTTCTCTCAAGTTCCGCTACTTCAAATTTCGTCTTCCAATATTGGATACGACGATCTTGCCCAGCAAGAGCACTCTCGAGATATGCTCAATGTGGGAATAACTAAGTCAAGCTTCACTTCTCTTTCAAGAACACGACTGATCTAATCGGAGGAGCAAAAAGGGATAAAGGGACCACTAACCTAAGGAAGTCGTCGCCATCTCTATCCCCGTGGGTAGGATCTGGTCTACATTGTCCGGCGACGCATGTGGTTCAAACGCAAGAGCCGGAATGATCGCCAATGACTCAGGCTGCCCACGCTGCTGGACATCCTCGTCATCAACATCTCTACAAGGGACAAAAAGTACTCAAGATCAAAATGCAAGAGAAAGCTAGGGTAATGACTACACGCACAAAGGCGATCGAAACCCATCGAAGTTTTACATAGCACATCTAAGGAGTACAAGAGATCCTACTCTTCAAAAAGGGGGAGAACAGATTCCCCCAGGTCGCCGACTTCTTCCATCACCTCCTTACGCGTGCCGCTAGCCGCCCCCTGATCCAAGATCTCGCGCAGATCGAGTTTAGGATGCGCCAGCCTCACACACGCAAGGACATGGCACGCCTCGGTGTAGATCCCGTTGGACGTCTCCTCTCCGATCCTGGCCGCATGCTTGGAGGGAATCTCCTCCATCGCCGCCGCGAGCTCCGCTAGAGAAGATGTCAGCGAGAACTCATCGGGATTCGCCGGGATGGTAGACTTGATGCCGCACTACCCGGCGAGCTGGTGCAGACCAGTATAGGTGACCCGCAACGAGCCACGGATTTCCGACAAATTGTTCCCGAGCTTTGACATGCGGTGCTCGAGCCCCTGCCATTGTCGCTCGTTGCCAGCCACCAACTCCCTCATCTTCTTGAGGTCTTCACGAGCTTCCGCCAACTCGTATGCCAGCCGGTCGGCACGCTCGTTTGCCGACGCTGCCGCCGACCTTGCCTCCGCAATCTCGCGACCAATGCCGCGAGCACCAGCTTCGAGGAGACACCACATTTCGACCTGGAGCTCCTCCCAGGTGAGGACGACAGCCGGTGGACCACGACCAGCCGCGGGATCGCTGGCTGGGCCGCTTGGTGTCACCTCGCGGCTCCCGGGCGCAAGCACGACATCCGTCGAGGCTACAGCGGGAGACGCACCGGAAGTCCCTCCAGACTCATCCTGCACCGCCTTCGCCCGCGCCGCCCTATGAGACAGCTATGGTTCAGACAACGCTCGGACAAAATCACGAAAACTTAAATTCACCCACTTACTTCTCGCCAAGTGTCACAAGTCGCTGTTGACGTGGAGGTGGGGGAGACGCGTCCGAGGCCTGGAGAACAGTTGATGCGAAGTAAGGCGAAATTGTTCTGGCTGTTTGATCAGACAACAAGATAGCTTACCGAGGGGGCTGATGCCTTGCGACGATGTCCGCTTACAGAGGAGAACTTCCTCCCCTTTGCTGGAACATTGCCACCACTTGTGGTAGCAGCAGCAGCAGCATCAGACGCCTCCTTGGCGACCTTCTCTTTCAATGATGCCACCACCTGATGGTCCGCGAGCGGCCCGATGATGTCAGTCAGAGGAAGAGCCTACGCTTTATAAAGTCACAAAGCGATCTCAGAAGAAAAACGCAGAATGACTACTGAGTACACTTACATTGATGGCGGCATCGCGTTCGGCCGCCCCCTTCTCGCAAAGGGGAACGGGAACATTACTCGCCGTCGCCGGGCCACTGATCATCACCTGGCCGACACGACGTCCCACGGCTTCGTTGCTCAGACCTGTGAATCGAGAACCAAATTTCGATGAGCCAGGAGGAGCGCGCACACAAGCATATCAGGATAAATGCGAGAAAGATACCCCGAGGAGAAACCCGGGTCGCATCCTCCGGTCCAGAATAGTCAAAGGCTAGGTGGGCTTGAGCCTGGAGTGGCTGGATTCGTCTACTAATGAAGTCAACAGCGACTTCATACCCCGACAAACCACGCACTCGGAGATCGTCGACCACATCGATGAACGACTGAAGAGAAGGGGTCAAAGGGGGTTTTGCGGTCCAAGACGAAATCTTGTCTGGTTGTTCCTCAGGAACAACGAAGACAGGATCCGAATCTTCTATCTGAAGATAGAACACCTCGTCTGCCATTTGCTGCGAGAGGAGGGACACTGGAAGGGGATATAACGCGATTTTAGGCCATCCCGAAGTCGGAATCCAACGCATCCAGATACCCTGTTGGATTCCATCCAACGCAACTCGTAGTAGAAGCGGAAGAGATCGAGAAAGGGCTCTACCCCAATGTAGGCTTCACAAAGATGTGAAAAATACTAAGGCTATAGAATTGGGGTTCAGATGGAGCAAAGAAAGACCATAGAAGTTTAAAACCAAGAGAAGAAATTCAGAAGGTGGAGGGAGAAAACCGCAGAGAATGTAGTCCTCGATCACAACCATGCGACCTAAGATGGGCTGGGGTTCAGTACCTCCTGCTTCCCTTTCCATGGTTCCACGACCCGGAAGGGCGCCGTCCTCCTGAAGCTTCTTCAGCGACACGCTAGTGGAGGATGATTTGCCGAGATCCATCGCCGATCGGAGATCGCCGGAGAAAGGGCTGAGGTCGACGAACTAGGGTTTCTTGTGGGAGCGGGGAAGACGAAGAACGCTTGCAGGCGGGAGGTTTTCTTCACAATAGGCGGGCTTCAAAATGGATCCCCCAAAATTCCTTTAAATAGACGCACTACCGACGGTGCGAATTCCAAGGAAAGGAGAGAGATAGCCGCCGGAAATTTCTGGGTCCGTTACGCGCGGCAGTATTTTGGACTTCAGTTTAAATTCACTCGTGACCGTTGGGCTTCACATGGTGTTCTCGATTACGTCCTGTCTCCACGGTTCTCGCACCGGGAACAACAATAGCCTCGACACGAGAAGTCGCGAATGGTTACACGAGTTCATTTAAGCAGAAGTCGGGGGCTACTGTCAGGGTTACGGGTTAGGTATACCCTTTACCCTTTGATATACGTCACATATCGGTATGGCATGCCCACGCGCATACGGATACTCTCTACATACACTAAGGAAATCCTTCACGGAGTTTACGGACGAAAAGAGTCCTACTCGGACAAGACTGGGTCGTCAATGTATCGTGTAGGGTCTGATGTCTCCGAGTTCTACTTGGAAACCGCCTGACCTGCGATATAAAAGGGACCCCCCTGGGGAGGACATAAGGCATCGAATCTTAGAGCCAACACAACCCCCACAGCCTACGAAGTCGAAGCCTGCAGGAGCCAAATCGTCGAGGATCTAGTCGAACCAACTCGACTACGATCTCGCCGGATCCATCGAGTTCCATTGTTCCCTTTGTAACCTGTGTTTTCCATCATATAATCCCACATCAACTGGATTAGGGCTATTACCTATCAAGGGGCCTGAACCAGTATAATCTTCGTCTTTTGTTTGCTTGATGTCGTATTATGTGAACCCTTATACCAACGTACCCCAATACCCTCTATATTCGGTCTACGGGTATCACCCATCAACAGGGTGGGCATTCGGTCTAACCGAAAATTTTAGTCTCGGTCTTCGGTCTTTCGGTCTTTTCGGTCTTTGAAAAGTGAAGACCGAATTTCAGCGCAAAAATGTTAGGACCGACAAATTCGGTCTCGGTCTCAGTCTCAGTCCTGACCGAAATTCAACAACATTTTCATATATGCAAAGAAATAATGGAAAGTTTCAACACAAAAATCACAAAAAAATTTCGTAAGCACTTATGAGTAAAGACTCTTGTTAGGTTGCATGCCTAGAAGAAGTAGGGATGTGAAAATTAGAGTTTAATCCTATTAAACATAGTGGATTGTAGGTTGCATTTAGACGTTTTTTTGAT
Organism: Oryza sativa Japonica Group; assembly: GCF_034140825.1. NCBI lineage: Eukaryota > Viridiplantae > Streptophyta > Magnoliopsida > Poales > Poaceae > Oryza > Oryza sativa. Next base: position 24,171,802 of record NC_089040.1, on the reverse strand, counting down.
AATTCTGTCTTTTCGATATATTCGGTTAACCGAGGATACTAACCGAATTGACCGAACAAAATTCGGTCTTTCACTGCCTAGGACCGAATTGATGACCGAATTTCTCGGTCTCGATCTTTTCGGTCTCGGTCTCGGTCTTTTCAGTTCGGTCTTTTGGTTCGGTCTTTTTCTGCCCATCCCTACTCGTCGGATCATAATCTGATGACTTTCGTGGTTGGGAAGTGCCAGAAGTGACATTTGAAAACAATTTGTGTCAATTATAAGATGTATTTTAATTTTAAATTTCCACCTTTGTAGATTTTAATGATGAATTAGTCAGATAACAAGTATATTTATACATTTTTTCATTTTATTGATTATTAGTGTGGGTGTGGGCACGAGGGAGCGAGGGGGAGCTTTCTAAGAAATTATAATGTGCCTATTGCAAAATTATCGCCCTTGAAAGGTAGGATAGAAAAAACACACAAGAATTAAAGTTGTATTTTTTAAAAAAGTCTATAGTAACCAAAAACACCGGAAATGAGAAGAGAAGAAATTAACTACACCACAGGATAATTTTTTTTCTAAAAAAAATCAAAAGGTCTTATCTCTTGCTTTTTTTTTGGAATGTAATCCTGTGGAATTAGTCCGTAGAAATGCAATTCTATGGAATATTTACAATTTCTATATGAACTAAAGGGGTCTATAGAAAAAAAAATTAGAAAATTGAATCCTCTAAATATTCTAAAAGTTTCTATGCAGACAACATAAAACATATATTGTATACTTGGTTCGTTCAGTCCATAAGGTCGCATGCTCCATACATTATTGTAGGACTCATGGAAGTTAAAGAGTGGCTGTTTTCAAGACTTGATCGTGTTGTTGACTCAATAATCTCCAACGCATAGCTTGAACATTGTTAGTTGTATAAATATTATACCAATAGATTTACAGTGTGCTTTTACACAGCATTAGTACTGCTGTCATGAAAAGTATGTTTTCTGATAAATCCATGGTCAAAAGTTTTTCTAGCTCTAGAAATTCATGGAGTTGGGGCTGCTGCTAGAGTAGAGTTATTAAAATGTGACATTTAATTCATATCTTAGATCAAATAAAAGATTGAACCATTTTAATTCAATCTACAAACTCTAATTTCTGCAAGCCTGCAAGAATTAATCCAGGAGTTTGGCCATGCCAAACAAGAATGAACTTTGTTGTGTTGTATAGTGTTAATTTGTAAATTGTATTATGACTACAAAAGCATTGTACAGACGGTATATATCCAAGTCACTATTACATATAAAAGCATTGCAATATATAAATGCTTTTTTTTTTACAGGCGATCGGGCCCATGCCTTTATTTTTACATGTCTTTAGTCACAGATGACATGATCGGTCACCTGTTAAAACGTGTTTTGGCCGCCTACGACAACCCTATCGTAGTAGTAAGAGTATAAAAGGAATTAAGCGTATGCGAATAATTTCTGTGCTTTTTTTTTTATGACGGGAATGGTCCTGAACTCCTGATCCATAAGTTTTGAGATGCATACAAACAACCATATTACTCCACCACGCAAGCTGTCATCTATGGACAAATGGTGAATACGTATGTATCTTGATCTCGTGGAGGTTGAGTCGACGTGACACTTACCTTGTTCAATAGTTGATCCATGGTGTCGAATTCACGGCACCTTCTCTTTTTCACATTGTGACACAATTTTTTCTTTTACAAAATAACTTTATTTATTTTCTACCCAGACCACACATACCAATATAAGTGAAAAAAATAGAATACCCTCTATTTTATCAAATCCAATATAATTGTATCCCATTTTATCTAGTCCAATATAATTGCTTTTGAAAGATGAGTTAATTTAGGATAAATAAGATGGTACAAAATAAAGTTATTTCGGAGAGAGAGGGAGAAGTAACCTAATGCAGATCCTAGCTGGAGTAACATTTTTTCTTAACTCCTGAATGAAGTAGTGAATTTGAAGTAGTGAATTTTTTTCTACCTGGCTTACTAGGCGACGGCCGGAGATCGCTGTCTCCTGGCAGATTGAACTTAATTGCTTGGAGGCAATGCCGTCGAGATAAGATTTTAACATGAGCCGCAGGCCGGCATATATATAGCTGTGATTATCTACCTGACCGGCCTGACTCTTTCCTACTGTTTCTATCCTGTATCCACAGATCGATATAGGTCGTTTTCAGTTCAGCTCATGGCCTAGCTTATCACTATAAACATCGGTATCGTGTTGCCGGCCTAGCAAGTGTATAATTAATAGTAGTATAAGAGTTAGTTTGGAGCTTATGATTTTTTGAAACACAGCATAGGAAAAACGTAATATTCAAGTGTATTTGGTACCTCAAATTTTATAAATGAAAAACAAAGAAAAGTATTATAAATGATCATTAAAAAAATACCACTCTTAACTCGTTACTCATAGCTACAAGCTAGAATACTATACATGATCAAATTGCTTTAGCCTCCTTCCCCATCTTCTCTCCCAACTCCAATGTCATATTTCCCTCTATAAATACCATCGGCAAGCCACTGACCGTCCCGCCTCCTCACCTTCCTCCTTTAAGTTGCCTCGGAGTTGGGGACTTGGGGCATGCCGGTCGCTGTGTCGGAGTTGGAGGAGCCTGACTGCCGCGCCAAGGCTCAAGAATGTCGCGGCGATGTGGGAGTCGAAAGAGGCCACCGTTGTCTGCTCATCCCTCCATCCTGCTGTTGCTCATGCTCCCCAACCACGACGGTGGTGTGCCGCCACGTGCCTCTCCTGCTGCTTGTGGGCGCGGAAGAAGTGTTAGAGTTTATATCGAATATGTGTACGTAGTCGGTTACAGTTTAGGACTTGGAGTTGTAAAAGGTATTAGGACTAGAGTATGAGTCGGACTCTATCCTAGGATCCCTCATAGATAGAGGAGCGTGCCTGTTATAACCGCATGGTGACTTAGCATAAAGAGAGGGAGCGGTTGTCGGCATCGACCGGCCGTAAGTCGTTGTAACTCTGATACGCTGTATATGCTGGATCGGGGAGGAGCGCCCGTAATCAGTGCCCCGAAGATGTAGGCCACGGCTGAACTCCGTTACCAAATATCGTGTCTCGGTGTCGTCATCGTTTTGGATCTCCTATGGCATTTTCTTCCGCGTTTAGCTACCGATGTCGATTTCGGGGCTGGTTTTATAACAAGTGGTATCAGAGCCTGCGGGAGGTCCATGGTAGAGGCGCGATGGAGGTGCTCCACACCGCGTAGCCTGCTGTAATGCCCAGGGAGGGGCATTGGCGCAAGGTGGAGCACGGCGGCGATCAACGGAGTCTTGATCGGTGGATCGAACACTTCTGGCGGCGGCCGGAACCGTCGATGGCTGCCTTCAACAAGGAGATGACTAGACGTGGTGCTCGGGTTGATGGCGGCAGAAGCGATTGGCGATCCAATCGATGGGTCGGACACTTCGGGCGGGTGGCTCGGACTTTCCGGTGAGCTACTCTCGACAGGGAGACGTGCGGCCGCACGCTCGGGTTGATTGAAGCTGGAGGCGATCGGCGTTCTCGATCGGTGGATTCGAACACTCTGGGCGGGGTGGCCCGGGCCTTTCGAAGAGTTGCGTTCGACAGGGAGATGGCTAGACGTAGCGCTCGGGTCGTTCGGCGGCTGGGAAGACGGCATGCGACTTGTCGGCTTCGGCTCGCGACTAGATTGATGGCGTTCAATCGGATGTCGGAGCGGGTGGATCCTATAGGCTGTTTTGGAGGTGTTGACAGGTATTTCCACACTGGAATTGCTTCAAAAGCGGCGTATTAGCGGTGGATGGCAGAACTAAGCGTAGGGCGTCTAGACTAGCATATGTGCTAGTTCCAACCCTAGAGAGGTCTGGTTCTACTGTTTCTAGCACAGATCAAGAAAATCACGATGACAACAGATCAGTGGCACTAGTCATTGGTGTAGTCGGCAAGTGGTGTTTGGCAGTGGTGCTAGGTTCCGCTGGAGATACGAAGAAGCCCAGGAGGTCAGGGTCGCGGCGGTGTGCGCGTTTTGCGTCGAAGCCGAGCTGGCGGCGGAGATCAGGGTGATGCCGAGAAGGAGCGGGCTGAGCCAGGACGTGCAAGGTTCGGTGGTTGTCGGATTCGTGATGTAGAGGAAGACTCGGCCATGGAGTTATCTATGTGTCGGTCACGGCATGGACACGACCGAAGACAAGCTGGATGGATACCGCGTTCGACACAGGAGGGAGTTGGATACGGATTCGATTTAGACTGGAAATCGGACACGTTTTTCCCCAATAAAAGCAGCAAAGGGACCACGGGATTGTAACAACGCAGTCGAAACAAATCATCTAGCAGAGGGCGAGATTCGTACCCGATTTTCGCAGAGGCAAAGGTGGTTTGGGCGGCGAGGTCACGGGCGGCTGGAGACGCATCATTGCAGGCGGCGCACGGCGGCGTGGTACTCGGCGGCGTTCGTCGCAGCTCGGGCAGGAGCTTGCGGCGGCGGCGGCGGCGGTTCCCGGCGAGGAACCGGCGCCGGACTTCGGTGGCGGGCGCTCCTAGGTGGTAGGCCGGCGGCTTCCCAAGGCAGGCGACGCGGCGGCTCCTCGCAGGGTCGGCGCAAGTGACGGCGGCGGGAGGCGGCGGCGCCCCAGGCGGTTTCTGAGGCGGGCGGCGCAGTGCTTCTTGCAGGGCCGACGGCGTGAGGAGCAGGAGGCGGCGGCGCATCGGGAAAAAGTGGCGTGGGCACGGTTTCTAGGAGGAGCGAGGAAGCCAAAGGAAGAAGGGGAACAGGGTCGATCTGTTTTTCTTTGACTGGTGGTTGACCAAGTAAAAGAAACCGGTCCGGTTTTTTGGAGAGAGAAAAAAAACTGGTTCGGTCCAGCTGGTACTATTCGAGTTAGTCGGTGGGATCAATTAATCAGGGCAGATCAATTTAACAGGGCAACAGCTGTTGAGTTGATTATCGTTGATGGCGGCGACGGTGGTTTCCAAATTTGAGGTGGTGAAGTTCGATGGCACCGGGAATTTCGTTCTCTGGCAGATGAGGCTGAAGGATCTGTTGGCTCAACAGGGGATATCCAAGGCTCTTGAGGAGACGATGCCGGAAAAGATGGATGCTGGCAAGTGGGAGGAGATGAAGGCGCAGGCAGCTGCAACAATACGCTTGAGTCTCTCGGATTCTGTCATGTATCAGGTCATGGATGAAAAATCACTGAAGGAAATTTGGGACAAGTTGGCAAGCCTGTATATGTCCAAGTCGCTGATGAGTAAGTTGTATCTCAAACAACAGCTATATGGTTTACAGATGCAAGAGGAGTCAGATCTTAGGAAGCACGTGGACGTCTTCAATCAGTTGGTTGTGGATCTAAGTAAGTTAGATGTGAAACTGGATGATGAAGACAAGGCCATAATTCTTCTGTGCTCGCTTCCACCGTCTTATGAACATGTGGTGACTACCCTGACGCACGGCAAGGATACTGTCAAAACTGATGAGATAATTTCGTCGTTGCTTGCACGAGACTTGAGAAGATCAAAGAAAAACGAGGCAATGGAGGCTTCTCAGGCTGAGAGTTTGCTGGTCAGGGCAAAGCATGATCATGAAGCGGGGGTGTCAAAGAGCAAGGAGAAGAGGGCACGGTGCTATAAGTGTCATGAGTTTGGACATATAAGGAGGAATTGCCTGTTACTGAAGAAGAGGAAAGGTGGCATTGCAAGTTTAGCAGCTCGTGGTGATGATTCAGATAGCAGCAGTCATGAGATTCTCACAGTGTCTAACGAGAAGTCTGGAGAAGCGTGGATGTTGGACTTAGCTAGTTCCTATCATGTGACATCGAAGCGGGAGTGGTTCTCTTCATACAAATCTGGTGATTTTGGTGTTGTTTACTTAGGCGATGACACGAGTTATCGTGTTGTTGGAGTGGGCGATGTCAAGTTCAAGATGTATGATGGAAACGAGGTGCTACTTTCAAATGTGAGACACGTGCCGGGACTAAGGAAGAGTTTGATTTCGCTTGGGAGCCTACATGAGACGGGTTGGTTGTATCAGGTGGATTCTAATAGGAAGACCATGAATATCATGAAGGACGGCAAGACTGTTATGACTGGTGAGAGGACAAGTTCATGTTTGTACAAGTTACAAGGGAGTGCTGTTGCAGGTGGAGTCATGGAAGATGGGTATGCTGGTGTTGTTGTGCACGATCCTGAAGGCGGCAAGCCTGGCGTAGGCTAGTCGAGCGGCTCGGTGTGAGCTGCGGCAGAACCAACTCAAGTCCTGGTACACGGAGGTTCGAGCAAGTAACAGATTCAAGTTGGTGTGGCATATTCGCCAAGGTAGAGTTTGTTAGAGTTTGCGTCGAATATGTGTACGTAGTCGGTTAAAGTTTAGGACTTGGAGTTGTAAAAGATATTAGGACTAGAGTATGAGTCGGACTCTATCCTAGGATCCCTCATAAATAGAGGGGCGTGCCTATTGTAACCGCATGGAGACTTAGTATAGCGAGAGGGAGCGGCTGCCGGCATCGACCGGCCGTGAGTCATTGTAACTATGATACGCTGTATATGCTGGATCGGGGAGGAGCGCCCGTAATCAGTGCTCCGGAGATGTAGGCTACGGCTGAACTCCGTTACCAAATATCGTGTCTCGGTGTCGTCATCGTTTTGAATCTCCTATAGTATTTTCTTCCGCGTTTAGCTACCAATGTCGATTTCGGGGCTGATTTTATAACAAGAAGTGAGATGTCGCCACGGGACAGGAGCGCGATGGTGTAGACGTGGCTGGACTAGCTGTCGGTGAGGAGGTGGGAGCCGTGTTGCGCCATGACCGCGTGGGGACAGGCAGCGACCGCGTGGGCGCCCGCAACAGGAGGATGGAGCAGGCACCCGTGATATATATACGTGGGATGCGACGACGAAAGGCCCGCAACCGTCACCGTGGCAGGCCACGAGGATGAGTTCGTCGTCACCATACAGTTCTAAATGGAGTAGTATTATAACGTCTAGCCACACGTTAAAAAGTGATATTTTATCAAAATCCATCTGCACAGTGGCTTTCGAGCGATACTCACTTGTGACAATAAAACAATGTCAGGCCCTTCACAGTGGGAGGACGTGGCCAGTTCCTTCAGATTTCCAGCTCGGATAATCATCTACACGTTGACAAAACGCGTGCCTCTGCTCAGATGCTCGGGCCTTAGTTGGGAAGCGAGTTCCTTCGCCTGCAGGCAAGGACGCGCGGCGCAGGAGACGTCTCACGCGTCCGCGTTACTGAGAGCGTGCCCCCGCATATGTTTCCTTCGCCTCGCGTGCGGCAGATATTCTAGCCATCAAAAAGAGATCACGAGCGTTGTGGACTGCATGGCTTATGCGTTGCTGTACAGATGACTTTGGACTGATTTCACTGTACGGATGAGCTAAAGCCACGTTATGCGTTGCTTGCACTGGTACTGCCCTCAGATTTGAGACAAGGGATGAAAGGAATATTCAAATTGGCGGCTTAAAGGCCTCTCACAGTGCTCCATGCTGGACCGGTGCTATGGGCAGCCACGTAGGAATTGGGCTTGCGTGGAGCTAGGGCGTGCGCCCATGGTGAGCACCTCGCACCCAAACTGAGGCACGCGGTACCTTCTCTCGCGAGGCCCGGTAGCGGCTGCTTTTCCGCACTGTGGAGCTCGTGCCCTCGCGCCTCCCGTGCCCTTGCGCCGGCAACTAATCTACACAAATCGCGGCAACAAAAGCGGCAACAAATCGGGCGGCGCGGTCGACGGCGAGGCGAGGCGCACGACGGCGGCATCCCCGACGTGCCGCCGCAGCATGGGAGGCGAGGAGGTGCGACGGCGTGGGAGGAACCGCTGGCCGCAAGCACCATCGTCTCAGCCTTCTGGATCCACCGCCGCGTCCCCAACCTCCTTCGCCGCGTCCCCAGCCTACTTCGCTGCCGCCGCCGTGAGGAGAGGGGAGAGGAGAGGCCACCGGCGGGGAGAAGGGAGAAGCCGCCGGCGGGGAGAGGGGAGAGGAGAGGCCACCGGCGGGGAGAAAGGAGAAGCCGCCGGCGGGGAGAGGGGAAATGCAGTGTCGTCGAGGAGAGGAGGGGACAGCCGGTGGAGTTGGAAGAGGGTGAGGGGCGTGGTGACTGAGGGAGGTGGGGGATTCGGTGAAGTAGTATCTGTGGGTCCCACACCGGTGCTTGCCCTGTAGAGAAAGTTTCCTTGTAGCTTTTTATCCTATGTGTCATCCTGGTGGGTGCTTGCACTGTGAAGGCCTCGTAATCTGGAGGTTGCACATGGCCACATGGATAGATCGAAGAGGGAAATTTTGCTCCCTTTATTGAACTGTTTGTAGATGATATGGCAACATCTAAAATTTAATGAGATCTCCAATTAAATTTGCTGTTACGTCGACTAATCAACATACTGATTGCGTCAACGCCACACCAAATGACAAAGCTATTATCTGGGAATATAAAAAAACAACAATAATCCAGCCGTTGAGTTCGCCATCGCCGGCGGCCGCCGGCGGAATCACCTGCTCGAGCACACCGCCTGCGTCACGGCCCCGGACGCGAACGCCCGGAGATTCCTCTCCGACGACCCGCCGGCCGCGACCGCCTCCGCGGCGCGCTCCCTCCATCGCTCCGCCCGTGCCCGGACACCGCCGTCTCCGCCGCCCGCCATGGCGAGCTCCACGCACCGCTGCAGCTCGCCGCGCTCGACCACGCCCTCGCCGTCCAGCCGCGCGCGCACGCCGGCGCCCATGCGCGCCTCGACCAGCCACGCCACCGTCGGCTGGTCCGTCCACTGCGGCACGGCCACCATCGGCACGCCGCGGGTGATGCTCTCCAGCGCCGAGTTCCACCCGCAGTGCGTCACGAAGCAGCCCACAGCCGGGTGCGAGAGCACCTTCATCTGGTCGCACCACTCCACCACCATCCCTTGCGCGTCCCCTTCGCCGCCGCCGCCGCCGGCATCGGCGGCGGGGGTGGGTGCGCTGTCCAAGGTCGCGCCGCCATCGACGGCGCCCTGGCGCGCCACCCACAGGTACGGCCGGCCGGTGGCCTCAAGGCCGCGCCTCATCTCCTCCTCCTGCCGCTTGCTCATCGACAGGAGGGTCCCGAACGAGACGTACACCACGGAGCGCGCCGGCTTCGTGTCCAGCCAATCCACGCACGCGCTCGCGTCGTCTCGCCGGAACATGTCCGTGCTCGAGCTCGACAGAGACGCTTCGCCGTCGGGCACCACCGGCCCGACGGCGACGACCTCCAGATCGGGCACGGCGCGGAGCGCGTCGGGCTCCAGCGCGTCGAACGTGTTCACCAGCACCCTGGGCTTGAGCTCGTCGAGATCCTCGAACAGGTCGCGCAGCATGGCGAGCAGCAGGTAGTGCTTGTGCTCCGGCGAGACGATGGACACGGCGGAGGGGAGCTCGTCGGACCTGAGGAACGGCATCCCGGGGAGGCGCACGACGGCGCCGCGGGCAGGGTCGTTCGCGCAGGAGGCGAGGGCCTCGCCATGGCCATGGAAGTAGTGGTAGTACACGGCGAACGCCGCCGCCGGCTGGATCCAGTAGATCGCCGAGGGGATCCCCAGCGCGCGCGCCACGGCGGGGGCCCAAACCACGAGGAACGTGTACACGATGCACGTCACCGGGCGCCCCCTCGCCGCGAGAGCCGCGACGATGGCGGAGAGCGACTCGGTGCCCGCGGCGCGGGTGCGCGCCATGTAGTCGTCCCTCGCGTGCACCCCGGGCTTGTACCCGTCGTCGTAGCCGTCGGAGTGCGGGACGTACGCGACGCCGGTGTCGTCGACGTCCTCGCCGGCCGGGGACGGCAGGGACGGGAACATGAGGCGGTGCGCGGAGACGGCGGTGGAGAAGGTGACGCGCGCGGCCGGCGCCGACGCCATCAGGCGCGCGGCGAGGCGGCGCGCCGGGTTGATGTGGCCCTGTATCCCGCTCACCACGAAGAGGAAGTGCGGCGCCGGAGGAGGGCTCTTCTCCATTGCCATTGGGATTTCTGATCAGAGCAGCTTTGCAAAGCAACTGATACTAGCAAGGGCTACCTCAATTTATATGGTTTGGAAATGGAAATGGCTGAATATTAATTGCTCTTGCTGATGATAAATCCGAAGCTCCTTTGAACCCTTTCTTTTTTGCCTGGCTTTTGGCTAAGGATCGCCTCCCAACAAAACGCAACTTGCACAGGAAAACCATAGTGCCGACCCCAACCTGTGATCTTTGCAATTCTGCCGATGAAACAGCTCTTCACCTCTGCTTCCAGTGCCCCTTTGCTGTGGCCTTCTGGGGCACGCTGAATATGCAGGTTAATGACGCGACGTTAGCTGAGCTTGCTTCTCTTCCCACACCGATTCGAGTTCCCTCCAAGCACTTTTTGGGTATTCTACTTGCAATGCTTTTGGAACCCGTGGAATCACCACCACTGGGTTGTCTTCAGGCACGAAGCCCCTCTTTGCGTCGATTATTAGTGCTGTGTATTGAAGATGCGTCCCTCTGGAGCGAAAGACTCAAATTAGAGGATCGGCATGTAATTTCGTCCTGGAAGACCTTTTTTCTTGAGTAAAGTGCACGGGTGGTCCTTAAACTTGTAGCGGTGTGTCATATAGGTTCTAAACTCTTAAAATGCATATCCAAGTCCCAGAATTTTTTATAGTGTGTCATCTAGATCCCAAATCGCCACAACCCCTTCAGGATCCTACGTGGCGTTGATGTGGCATGCCACACGGAATGACGTGGCATCATTTTGACTGAAAAATGGGTCCCATTTAAAATTTTTCCTTTTTCTTTTTTCTTCTATTTTTTCCCTTTCTTCTCCTTTCTCTGTGACTCGAGCAGAAGAAAGGAAAAAACGAAGAATGAGAAGAAAACGAAGAAAAAGAAAATAAGAAAAAAAAAGAAAATGACACGTCACGTCCATGTGGCATGTCATATCAGCGCCACATAGGATCCTAGAGGGGATGTGTTGATTTGGGACCTATATGATACACTTTGACAGGTTCTGGGACTTGGATATGTGTTTTGAGAGTTTAGGGACCTATATGACACAACCCAACAAATTTAAGAACCACCAATACACTTTACTCTTTTTTCTTCCTCCCTCTGCTCTCTGAAAGTGTAATGCCCTGAATTTGTAGTTCTCTAAACTGGACCTTTGCCCACTCTTAATGAATTCAGGTGGGGAACTTCTCCCCCCCCCCCCCCCCCACCCCCAGTGAATTTTTTTTTATAAAAAGAGAGTAAATTTCATAAAACTCCATCTATTATGGTCCAAATTTCATGGAATAAAGTTATTTTGGCACGTGACATATAACCCTAAGTGTTATGTTCGTAAAGTTTCAGGAAACCATGCCATTAACCAAATTGTGGCACACTCTCAAAGAAAATTAAAAAGTTTTACTTACATTGATATAACATTTATATTATGGATAAACAACTTACAAATTTGAGACGTGATTGTAGAACTTAAGAGTTTGATAGATCAAATTCAAAAAGATCACTAGTGTGGTTTCGTGAAATTTTATAGTAATAATATCTGAGGTTATATGTCATGTCTCGAAACCCCTGAGGTTATATGTCATGTCTCGAAACCCCTGTGATTTTACTGCAATTTAGACCACAATACCTGGGTTAGGTGAATTGAGTTTAAAAAAAGATCCTCATTCCTGGTGTGTTTTGTTAATTCAGTTCTTTTGAGTTTTGATCAGTCACAATATGCTTTTGAGGGTTTTTTTAATCCGTTGCCTAGTCGCCGTTAAGCACTGCTGGGCTGTCAGATTTTTGGGCCAATTCGTCCTTTATCATCAGTTCTCCAACCATGATGGCCGACATCCACTGCTCAGTAAGCACAATGTCGTACTCCTTGTGGAGTACTCATTACATAAAAAACAAATCTAGTACCGGATATAATATATTCTAGTACGATGAATCTAGGTAGATGTATATCCAGATTTATAGTATTAGAATGTGTTATATCCGGTACTAGGTTGGTTTTTTATGGGATGGAGTGAGTACTCCCTCAAATCTAGAACTAGATGTGATATGTTATAGTACAATGAATCTAAACAGAGGTGTCTAGATTCATAGTACTAAGTTGTGTATTTATATTATTAGGTTGGTTTTTTTATGGTACGGAGAGAGTACTTCACTACGAAGAAAGCAACCATGCGGAGTAGTGGAGCCTTCATGTAATCATGTAGCGTATTTGAACTTCGAACTGAATCCTCTTTGGATTACTAGTCGACAGCAACTACAAAACTAATACTACCACAGAAGTAAAATCTTAGAGATACAAATATTTTTTTGGCCGGCTAGCTAATAAGAAATGGAGCAGTTTTGGCCGGCTAGCTATTAAGAAGTGGAGGTCATACTCTTAATACTTCATCCGTTTCACAGTGTAAGTTATTCTAACATTTTATACATTCATAATGATGTTAATGAATCATACTAGAATATGGATATGGGAAATACTAGAATGACTTACATTGTGAAACGGAGAGAGTAGTTACTAATACAGAGCAATCGGCAATCACAATGTAGTGTAGATTTGTTTCCCCATCAAAATTGTAGTCCTCTCTAAGTTGAACTCACATTGTAACATAAGGATTATTGTGTATATCCAGTGGATTTTCCTACGTAATCTTACATAGAGTTGTGTTTATTTCACGTCAAAATTTAAAATTTGGTTGAAATTGTAACGATGTGACGGAAAAGTTAGAAGTTTGTGTGTAGGAAAGTTTTGATGTGATGGAAAAGTTAGAAGTTTGAAGAAAAACTTTGAAACTAAACAGAGCCCTAGATGTAAAATTGGATTTGATATATCACTGTTAGCTTTTGTTTTGCAATAGATTTTAAAATCCAAATTGGATTCCATATATAACCGTCATCCTCTATCTCAATAGATAGAGTTGTAATATACAATAGATTTTAAAAATAAAATTGGTTTTTTTACAACATACGTATAAACTAGACCTACCACGATATAACAATACAAAAATTTCATTTTTCTTTTATTATTAATGCAGTAATTCCCAAGTTTTTAGAACGGGCGTGGTCGCCGTGGTGGCACATTTTTAACTATCTTAATAATTTAATAGATAATACATAAATAAAAACAGACAAACATAACCTCAAAGCATGGCGCGCATAAAGCGACCTGCTAGGAAGGCAGCTATCCTCCAGAGCAAAACCTGATACTTCTGCTTAAACAGCCAAATCCGTACAGTAGTTTTCTCCACAAGTTATCGTAGTGTGACTGTATGAAGTATCAGACTATCAGTGGCAGAAACATAATTATCGTTTTGATAATTAGCGATTCCTTTAGGGAGAGAACAAAAATACAGGGCGCCATACAATTCTACTACTCAGTGCAATACAATTCATTGCATCTTCTTCCTGACTTCCTGTAGAACAGAAACTACCAGCATTTTTTTAGCTATTACCATACATCTCAGTTTTTTATCGATGTAAAACTTCTCCTGAATCAGTAATGGGCTGCAATAATTATCTCCCATATAACCCAACAACAAACATGTCCAATCGAAGCTACAAATTGGAATGAGCTAAAATATTAAACTCATTCCTTGTGGTCTCTGACCTTCTTTCTCTTCCATTTGAGAAAGATTTGTAAAGAGAGACCAGAAAAGACCATCACAACACTTCCCCATTGCTTCAAGGAGAGTGGGTTACCACTGATGACGGAGGAGATGACAATGCTCATGAACTTGCGGGTGGTGGTGATGGTAGTGTTAGTAAGAGAGCCAAATCGGCTGATGGTTAGGAAGATGAAATTCTGACCCACGGCACCACACAGGCAGAACAGGAGAATGTCCCATGCCACCTCTGGGTTCTCCTGGCAAAATCTCACTGCCTCAAAACCGTTGGCGTAAGGCCAATTACTGAATAGTAATGGAGCAACAAACATAATCACAGCATTGTATATGGTCCCCCAGAGATTCATGCCAAGCATTATATCCCATGGATTAGTCTTTGGATACCTGCAATAACACGACATTACTTTCCATGTAGATAAGAAGATGATAAAATTTCCAGAATGCTTTAATATGGAATGGACAGGGTGTAGTTACCTAGACTTTATCAAATCTTGGGTCGAATTGGTGTAACCATCAAAAGCTAAGTTGAGGAAGCACAATGTGTAGCCCAGAGGCGCATTAGGGTTAGCAAGCTTCTTGATAGTCTTGGAGCTTGTCTGATACATAGGAAACAAACATAATACTCAGAAATGAAAACACAGTTAACATCAGCACATCACACATAAAATTTTATTAGGCCATCTACAGCTTCTAATAACATTAGAGGTGCAGATTCCTAGTTATAGTGACTTTGATGTGGCTGTTTTCTCTTCTAATTTGTATTCATCATAATACAAATGACTGTAAGGAACAAAACATATTCTTTTCTACTTTCATACTACGGAGTGAAACAGTGCCAAAATGTTTCTGCTTTTGCTTTAGGCTCGTGGGATATTGGTGAATAATTGAAATAGATTAAATCTTTACCTTCAACAACGCAAAGGATGATACACCCCCAGCAACAAGAAAGGTGCAAATGTACTCCGGAAATGTGTACTTGACACCATACAGTATAGTTCCCATCAGCATTACTGTACATATTAAATCATTGGTCAGAGATATGCGCACATCACTATACAGACTATGAAACATGAAAGGGCTACTGTTAAAAGTTATTCTTAACACTGATTGCTCTATTACCTACACCACTCTGACCACCAAATATCAGCACTAATGGAAATGCTCTTGTCATGAAATTGATATGGTTTTGACAAAAAAAATGCAAGTATTGTCGTACTAACAGCTAAAGCAGCCAATATTGTGGTGCCAAACCAAAATCCAATTTTCCAGTGTACTTTTTTTTTTACACAGAAACTGCTCAGATGAGTATACCCACCCAAGCTCAAATTAATGATCAGAAGAACTATTCAGATGTAGATAATGTTCTGTAAGGTACATTACATAGCATGCATAGATCAATGCAACTCACCTGGAATCATCTTAGAAGATTTTGCCAGGACCTGTTAACATAGAGCAAATAATTCCTTAGCGGTAATGTGCTATTTAATCAAATCAGCATATATTATTACGGCACAAAAATGAGACACAAAAATGATATTCAGAAAACACAGGCTTGTTGCGACTGTTCCAATAAGTTCAAAAGATAAATCAAATTACATTGCGCTTGAGCCAAACACATTTTGATGTATAACTGTACATTGGATGGTTCAAAGTTCAATCAAAAAGTTTGATGAGGAAATATGGTTCTGTCTTCACCCATCCATGCGATACAGCGATAAGAGTATCATGGATAATCATATTTTGGCATTTGTGCATAATACTCATGGCATAAATGTTTTCTACGTATAAAAATTGCTAATAAACAAATGATCTAAACATTGTTTATATGTTCAGATATTTCTGAATCAGCCCATAAGCCGTCTGACTTGGTCAGACCGAACCAAATTCAAAACTCCAAGTATATCAGAACCAGAGAGTCTGAATTCGTAATTTCACTCAACCAAACTTAATTTTCTTCTCCAATAATCACTCACACATCATAAATTCTCCAAATGACCGTATCTATCGCATCAATCAAGGCAAAAATAAGGCTATAGAACATTCCAACCACTGATTTACTTAGCACAGTTGAACAATCCAAAAATAGAACATTCCACTTCGCAGGCATTATACTACTGCGTTGCCTATCACCCATAACGAAAATGGAAACATCTAATTACAGATACAATAGCTGCACAAAAATGCATAGAGCAACAAAGCAAGCGAAGCGAGACGACAAAAGGGCAGCTGCAACCAAACCTGAGCTGGGTAGCTGATGAACTTGAGCGCCTCGATCCCCATGGCCGGGCCGACAGTGTTGGTGATGCTGACGCCCCAGTACTTCCGCAGCGGCGCGCGGCCAGCGGAGGAGCTCCCACCACTCGACCACAGCTTGATCACTGCGCGAGCAAAACCAGTGTCACAAACTCCTCACACGATCCGCATTCTGCGCAATGGCATGCGATGCGACCGCACTGGATTCCACACGACAGGGGCAGGGGATGAGAGAGGGAGGAGAGGAGGCTCACTTATGAAGGACCAGACGAAGCAGACGACGTTCTGCGCGAAGTTGAGGAACGCGAGGTGGTCGAACCGCCGCGCCTCCGGCCCGAACCGCTTCGTCGACCTGAACGAACGGCGGGGAGAGAAAACGGCGAACAATTTTCAGAAACTCGCCGAAGCAGAGCCCAATTCCCCTCCGCTCCCGAGCACCATTAGAGAGAGAGAGAGAGAGAGGGAGGGAGGGAGGGAGGCGGGCGCTTACAGGGTTTCCTGGAGGACGCCCTGGGTGATGTACGCCGACCAGATCCCGGCGACGCAGAATGCGAGCACGGCCACGCGCGACACCATGCTCCCTCCGCCGCCGTCGACGACGCGGGGGCGGGGAGGGCCTCTGCCTCCGCGGCCCTTGCGCGCGGTGACCATGGCGCGGTTCGGTTCGGTCGGTGCGCCGCCGGCGAGGGGGGAGGGAGATCGGTGCCGCGGGGAGGAAGGCGGAGGCGCGTGTTATAGAAGCGGGGGCGCAACTGGGGAGAAGGAGAAGGGGTCGCGCGCGTCAGAGGGGTGACGTGGCGTGATGCGATTGGGGAGATGTGCCACGGGAGACAGCTTATTGGTTGGGTTGGCGTGGCCGCGTGGCGGGGGAAGGGAAGGGAAAGAGATCCGAGCGTGCTGTTTCCGTTTGGTGTTTCATGGGCCGTTCTCTTTTGGATTAAGTCCAATTTGACTCCCTTAACTAGTGGATGAGTCTAATTCATATCCCTGAACTACAACACCGGATATCATAACCCTCTAACTATTAAAACCGGTGCAATTTAGCTCTCTTGACGGTTTTGCAGAGCGATTTCGCTGATGTGGCGCCTACGTGACGGTGTTGAACTGGTCTTTATACAACGTGGTGTTGACGTGTCACTTATGTAGCATTAGAATTAAAAAAATATATGGGTCCTATTTGTCATTCACACAAAAAAAATTGTGGGATCCACCGCCATGTAGGTCCACATGACATGTGCCAACCACTGCGCGGGCCATGGCCGTGCCAACGACGGGCTACTCCTCTCGCCGACCTCCATGGACCTCATCGCCAACACCTCCTCCTCCACTCCGTCGTCCCTGACCTATCGTTGCCATCCCCGACCACCTCCTCTCTGCCCTCGATCCCTCCTCCCTACTCAACACCTTCGCCTCTTACCCGGTCCTCTCCCCCTTCGACTTCTCCTCCGCTACGCTCTTCTTGGGCCTCGCCGCATCCCGCATCGAGCAAATTCAAAGAGGTTATCCGCCTCCTCCACCTAGGGATGACAATTTTACCCATGGGTCCAGGTATCCACAGATACCCGACCCGATGGGCATGGGTGTGAGTGTGACTTTTTACCCATGGGTACGCCCACCCGATACCCGAAGACGTCATGGGCAACAGGCGGGTTTCATTTTTTACCCATGGGTAACCCATGCCCGACCCGATACATATGTATTAGCTAATTTTGACTCATTTCTTAATTCTTATACCCTTTCTATTGGTTCATTTGTAATGCTAACTGATACTAAGTTGTGATGTAATTCAAATTATTGTTGGTAACCAATAATTTCGTAAATTATTGATTTTATTTTTCTTTCTTAAATTATATATATTTTAAGTTATTATTTATATGAGATCCATTGGGTACCCGCCGGACATACCCGCGCCCACCGGGCATGGGTACGGGCACGGAGTTTTGCACGCTAACTCTAGTGGGTAGGGTTTGGACAGGCAATATTAGGCATCAGGTCGGGCATGGTTTTGCTCTACCCGTGCCCGACCCGACCCATTGCCATCCCTACCTCCACCGACACCTCCTTGCCGAGGAGCTCCGCCGCCACCCGCTCCTCCCATTCGACGCCACCGCTCCGGGCCTCGGCGACGGCGGCGTGCAGGCGAGGGGAGCTGGGACTTGGGTTGTGCTTTATCAGGCCGGCCTAAGGCACGACGGCCCGACATGCTAGAAAGCACGGTCTGACACGGCCCGTAAATGGGCTAGGCCGTACTTGGGCTGGCACGGCACGCGAATGGCCCGTAGGCACGATGATGGCCCGATGGCCCATGGCACGATATTGGCCCATCAGGAATGGCTGCTAGCCTGCTAGGGCGCATGCGCATCGGGCCATCAGCAGAAAATCTGAGTGGCACTACAGCTCCGGACCCCGGCAGCAAGACGCTCAGACCTCCGAAAATGCTTAGGATCATATGTTCGACGCAACCAATAAAAACCGGACGGATAAACTACTACCTCCCTATTCACTCCACAAATACATACATGTTGTAATGGTCTTCAAAATAATTTTTCTCATGAACTACTTATCCAATCTACGATATGATCACACCATTATATTTGTTATAATTAAATCTTTATAACAAGGTATCACATCATTACATTCCGATGAAAAAAAAACATATGTTTCAATCCGTTAAATTTAATGTTTCAGATGCGGTAGCAATATGTTTCAACGTGTGTTTTTGTTATGTTTCATAAAAAAAATTTAAATATTTCAACAACTGATTTTTTTTCACTATATATAACTCAATGTTTCAACAATTGATTTTTTGTTTCACCAATATATAACTCATGTCCCTACTCTCTCTCTCTCGCCATCTATTGGCTTTCTCCCACACCATGCATGAATCATGATGCAAGTATTTAGTGATATTAAAATATTTTTCCTTCTAAACTACTTATCCGATGAACGATTCGATCACACCGTTGAATTCATTATAATTAAATCTTTACAACAAGATATCACATGATTATATTCTGATGAAAGAAAAATATATGTTTTGACAATAAAAGCTTAATGCTTCATACGTGATAGTTATATCTTTCACCATGTGTTCTTATTGTGTTTCACAAAATTTCAATATGTTTCATAGGCTCATTTTTCTGTTTCACCACGTATAATTTAATGTTGCACCAACGGTCAACTGAAACATTTGACCGTCCGATTTTTTTTTACATCGGACGTCTGATTTATAGCTCTCTCCTCGTACCTCAGAGGATCTCCTGCAAGGATGCGATGGTGTCCGGCGATTCCCTTCCGCATTGGCGCAATGAATGGAGGCGGCCGGCCGAAGAGACACAGCCGTGGCGCCGCGCAGACGCAGTCAAGTGACGCCGCCCGGCCGAATGGACGCAATCGAGTACTGGGGATGGGGACGGCGGACGGCCAAACGGACACATCCTGCCATCTACCACTGGACAAACGCTCGACCTAGTATTAGGGACTAGGTAGTAGATGCGTGTGTGCCTGTGATTCCCTTGCAGCCTTGCTCTGCTGCTCCTGCGCCCTGCCTTTGCCTGCCCGCATGTGGCATGCCATCGCCATTCGCCGTAAGCGTTTGCTATTATGGCCCCAATTTCATATTTTGTATGTGGTCACATGCACGCTGTAGCTGATAATACATGTTTGCATGTTGCTGTTTTAACTTGTGCAGATGTGCACGTGCAGCCGCGGAGAAAAGGCGCCTGCCTTGGATTGAGATGGAGATGGGACGCCTGGCAACAGAGAATATGGGCATGGCTAATGGTGATTGGATGTGCCTCCGTGGAGCCTGCAGGCAGCACGTGTATTGTGTGGTGTGTCATGTGTGTGTAAGTGCAACGAGAAATAACTAGCTCATGAGGGCAATTTGTTCTATAAATTCCTCCTCCTCCTCTTCTTCCCAACACAAAAAAATGCAGCACAAAATAAACAGAGCAACATAGTTATTTCCCTCCCACAGCAAAAATGTGGGGTGATACTCGTCGGAGGTCGACCTCGTCGAGACCCCCGCAAAGACGCCGCCAATGCTCGCCTAGTCTTGACCATAGGTCGGTCGATGCCCACCAACTATCCCCGGGTATGGACGACTACAGGATGGATGACCGCCATATGGATGGTTTGGAGGGAGATGGGGATGATCCTACGGAACAGCCCATCCCTAAGGCCAACGATGACACAGTCTTGCCCATGCCGGGAAGCGAGGCCGAGCCATCCGCACCATCTACAGAGAGAGCGGAGTGTTGGCGGCACTTCGAAAAAATCAGGGTAATGGTGGACTACAACATTGTGGAAAAACTTTGTCTGCATCTTCTAGTTCAGGAACAGGACATCTCAAACGGTATTATTTGACGCACCTCAAGGATAAAGCACCGGCAGGAGCAAGGCAAACACAGCTGAGCTTCGGACCCGACGGTTCTGTAAGTACATGGACTTATGAGCCACAACTAGCTCGAGATGAAATTGCTCGTTACATAGTTTCGGAGGACCTACCGATTAGGATGGGCGAAAGGAAAAATTTTGAGAGGATGATCCGAAATGCTTTTTGTCCACAGTACACCCAGGTTTCAAGGAAAACCACCAAGAACTTTATTGTTTCATTATATCGTTCTAGGTTGGATGAGTTGAAACGCTTGTTCAGTATTGTTAGCTTTTCTTTTGTTGTGACATCTGACATTTAGACATCCAAGCACCAAAGAACCTCTTCTGTTAGTGTTGTTGTGCATTATCTTGACAATAATCGCACACTAAATAAGAGGGTTATAGGGTTTTAAATGATGTCGTCACATACTAGACGAGCCATTGCTGCCACACTACTAGATATACTACAAGAATTCAATTTACAATCTAGGGTGGTTTCTATTACTCTTGACAATGCATCAGCAAATACAATGGGCATGACGATTTTGGAGCCAAATCTGCAAAGCTACATTGGAGGTTATGTTATCCATCAAAGATGCATTTGCCACATCATCAACTTGATTGTGCAAGCAGGTATTACTAGTCGTTGAGAATTTATTGAAATTCATTTTTTAGTGCAAATAATTTATCAATTTTAATGCATATGTGACAAGGAATTTATTATCTATGTAGGATTTACTGTTATTACCAATTTACACAACAAGATCCGTCAAGCTGTTTCTATCATCGAGGGTCAGTCAGTGATGAAGGAGAGATTCCGGGACTATTGTCGAGCAAAGGATAAACCTGTGAGGATGTTTGGCATTGATGTGAAACATCGGTGGAACACAACATACCTCATGCTGCGTCAATTGAAAGGGTATGAGGAAATAATTTCTGTTTTCATTAATTCATTGCACTTTAGAAGTAATGATACCGATGAGGATGGTGATTGTGAGATTTTGCTTCTTACTGAGGAAGAATGGGACATAGCAACATGTCTATGTATATTCCTAAAGCCTTTTTATAAAGCTATAGTCCTACTATCTAGGATTTACTATCCTACTTCTTGTTTGGTGCTTGAATGTCTTTGGAAATCGTCCCTTATATTTCAAGAAAACCGACATGATAGAGTTTTAGCTTCTGCTGTTCAACCAATGAAGGAAAATTTCTCAAATACTTCACTACTATTCCACACCTTTATTGTTTTGCTTTGGTACTTGATCCTCGTAAAAAGTTGGAGGTCGTGGAGGCTGCTTTCATATCAATAGGTGATGCAGTGGGTCTTGATTATTCTGAAGCTTATCAACATGCTAGAGATGAGTTGTTCAGGGTTTTCCGTATGTACCAAACTAAGCTAAGTGTTGTTCGTTGGGTGCCTGAGGAAACCCCACAAAAAAAGTAAAGCAAATCAAGTGCAATGAATTTGTGGAAGAAGATCAAGGGCAAGGAACAAGCTTCCTCATCAGGTAGCAGGTCAAATTGGAACCCAGATGCGGAGCTTAACCATTACCTCAACACCAATCGCACAGAACATGATCGAACACTAGATGGTGAAAATGTTGATCTGTTTGAGTGGTGGAAAGAGAAAGAAAGGACTCTTCCTGTGCTAGCTCACTTTGCACGGGACGTTCTATTGGTTCTGGCTTCCTGTGTCTCTTCAGAGCATGCATTAGTGAGGTTGGAAGAATTATCGAAGAATGGAGGTCATGCCTTGCACCTGACATAGTTGAGGCAATCTTTTGCCTTAAAGACTTGATTGAAGCATATGCAAGGACGCAACACCGGCTAGAGGATCCAGAGATTGCCGATGCAGCGGCAGACGCGTTGGCGGAATTTGGCATATCCACTGATTGCGGCGGTGCTAATCAAAATTAGTAATGTAATTTATGTAATAATGTAAGCAAGTTGTTATACTATTTTTCTTACCGGGGAACCCTACTCTAGGGTGTAAGGTTTTTAACGAAGCAACAACTTTGCATCCCTATTCTGAATAAATTTGTTTTCCCTCAATTTTTACATCTCAGGTTATTTGCATTCGGTGTGAGAACAAAAATACAATACATATTTTTAGACGAGGTAATAAAGTATTGCAGAGCCATCTGGGCGAAAAAAAAGAAGAGTGTGACCATATTGTTTTCCCTACTCCCAAAAATTCCCTCCTCTTTTCAGATTTCCATCCCAAAATTTCCCTCCTCTATTTCATATTACAGGCTGCTACAGCAGTGCAGCATGAGGTCATTAGCCATCGCTAAGGGTGCAAGCGGCTACCCACAAAACCCACTTATAAACTAAACTAACCCGCGAACTTGTTTATTTCGACCTATAAGTGGGTTCGCGGGTGACCCACTTCACCCATCACCCATCCACGGTCAAAACTTCCCATGCAGGCATGCAGCTAGCCGCTAGCAGGTAGCAGCAAGTAGCAGCTCTTCTTCATCGCCTCATCGGTGGCAGGTAGCAGCAACCAGCAAGCCAGCACCAGCAGTTGGCAAGATTGTTCGCTGACTGACGCGGCCACGTCGCCGCGACGAGCCGACGAGGAGGAGCAGGGTGCGCGTGGCCGTCACTGCCGCGTCGCCGCGACGGGACGACGAAGCCGCACGCCACCACTGCCGCCTACCTGCGCCCATCGCCATCACTGCCGCCGCCGGAGTTTCTTCTCAGCGCAGCCGGCCTGCTCCCTTTCTTTTGGGCTGTGCTTGTGCCGGCCCGGCACGAATAGGCCCATCGGGCCATTGGGCCGTGCTTGGGCTGCGTCCCTGAAGAGGCCGTGCTAGCACGGCACGACACGACGAGTGGGCCGTGCCGGGCTAGCTGCCGTGCTGGCCCGGCACGGCCCAAGTCCCTGAAGAGGCCGCCGGAGCGGTGGAAGCGGCGTGGGCGCGGCAGCGGGGACGGCGTGTGAAGGCCGAGGGTTGTCGGCCCCTTCCGTCCCGACGGCGGCGGCGACAGCGCTGGACATCGTGGAGGCACAACTCCGCGCGCTTCCGCTCGGCGGGCGCGGCGACGGCGCTGGACGTCGTGGACGAAGACGACGACCCCAAGGTGCGGCTGGCGCGCGTGGAGTGGAAGCTGAGGCTGGACGGGGCGACGAACGAGCTGGAGGACCTCGTGGGGGAGATGGAGGAGGCCGTCGAGGCGGAGAAGAAGGCGCGGTGCTGGGCGCCGTGGCGGCAGCGGTGCAGGGGGGCGGCGGAGGTGGTGGCCGGGTGGCTGCGGTCCGACCCTAGGATCAAGGTCAGGTTGGAGCTTGACGTGGGAAGGCTCACAGTCACCGGCGTGTACGTCCAAGGCGGAGAGCTCTTGGTTCTTGGATGATGTGACTAGCGACGGTGAAGGAATAGCTGCATTCCAGTGAAGCGATGGCTGCGCTCGACGCCAACCGGTCGCCATGACAACCAAAACAACCGAACCGAGGGTTACCCGACGACGACGGACGCGTCGTCCTCGCCGTCGCCGCTCGCCACGGAAGTGACTATGCTAGCGAGGAGAACTTAGATGACATGTAAGTAGCGAAATTAATTTCGCATCGCAGAGCATATGCATCGTAATTTCGTCGCTCGCTGACTCGCTTGCCATGCATTGTAATTAACCAAACCTTAAACTCTTGTTTGCATGGGCCTCAAATCAATCCCGAATTATCCAGCCCGGAATGAGGGCCATCCCGAGAGGATGACACGTGGGTCCCACACATATTTATTTTAAAAGGAAAAAGTACGAATTACCCCACGAACAATCGCGGTCGTCCAAATTATCCCCCTGAACCACAAAACCGGATATTCTTCACCCCCAACTATGCAAACCGGACGAATTACCCCCCTCGAACCAATTCAGAGTAGTTTTGTCCAACGTGGCGCACATGTGGCAATCCAGTCAGCATTTTTGTAATAAAAAATTGTGGGACCCGCCTGCCATACTCTTCTTCCTCTCTCTCTATTCTCTCTCTCGCTCTTTTCTCTCGCGGCTCGCGCAGCGCGCACGACGAGGACGGCGCGGGGACGGGCGGTCAGTGTGGGCGGTCGGCGACGGCGGAGGCAGCGAGCGCGGCGGAGGAGGCAGCGAGCACGGGGAAGCGAGGCGGCGGGGCAGGGTAGCGGTGGCGGAGGAGGCGAGCGGCGGCGGGGTGCGGCGAAGGAGGCAGCGGCAGCGGCGAGGCGAGCACGGCGGCGGAGGCGGCGAGGCGAGCGCGGCGGCGGAGCCAGCGAGCGCGGGGAGGCGAGCGACGGGGCAGGGCGGCGAGGCAGGGCATTGGAGGAGGCGAGCGGCAGCGGGAGCTCGCATTGCTGGAGGCGAGGCGGCGGCGGTGGGGTGCGGCGAAGGAGGCGAGCGCGGCAGCAGAGGAGGCGATCGTGGCAGCGGAGGAGGCGAGGCGGCGCGCGGACGGGGCTCGAGGCGACGGCGGCGACGGGTGACGGACGACAGCGCATGGCGCGGGCGGGGCTCGAGGGGAGATGGCGACGGCACGCGGCGCGAGCGACGACGACAGGCGACACGATTGGTCCCATCTGTTCCTCCGCTTCGTTGCGGGCGCCGTCGTGGGCTGGGGCTGGTTGTCGCGCATGGCGTCAGCCGCCTCGCCGCCGCCGTACCCCGCCACCACTCGCCTCCTCCTCCACCGCCGCCCTGCCCCACCACTCACCTCCCGGCGCTCGCTGCCTCCGCTGCCACCTCGCCTCGCCGCCGCGCTTGCTGCCTCCGCCGTCGCCGACCGCCCATGCCGACCACCCGTCCCCGCGCCGTCCTCGCCGTGCGCGCTGCGCGAGCCACGAGAGAAAAGAGCGAGCGAGAGAGAGAATAGAGAGAGAGAGAAAGAAGAGTATGGCAGGCGGGTCCCATAATTTTTTTATTACCAAAACGTTGACTGGATTGCTACGTGTGCGTCACGTTGGACAAAACCACTCTGAATTGGTTCGAGGGGGGTAATTCGTCCGGTTTGTATAGTTAGGGGTGAAGAATGTCCGGTTTTGTGGTTCGGGGGGTAATTCGGACGACCGTTATTGTTCAGTGGTGTAATTCATAGTTTTTCCATTTTAAAATTCTAATGCCACGCGGAACAAAGACCATGT
The DNA here is from genome assembly GCF_034140825.1 of Oryza sativa Japonica Group. Classification (NCBI taxonomy): domain Eukaryota; kingdom Viridiplantae; phylum Streptophyta; class Magnoliopsida; order Poales; family Poaceae; genus Oryza; species Oryza sativa. The sequence goes on along the minus strand of NC_089040.1, from coordinate 24,146,470 downwards.
CAAAACCGCCACGTAGACGCCACGTCATCGAAACCGCCCTTTAAAACCGTAAAGAGAGTCAAATTGTACCGGTTTTAATAGTTGGTGGTCGAGATATCCGGTATTGTGGTTTAGGATACGAATCAGAAATAATCCGTCCGCATCCGCACTGGCTTCGAATCCACTTAGAAAATATAGTATAGAATATCGTATGACAACTATCCATCCGAATCTGATCTGTTTTCATCCCTCTAGACTTCTATCTTGTTTTTATTTCCACGTCCGCCACTGATTGACTATAAAGCGAACCAACCTGATTTGTGCCCAGTGACCATATGCTGATGCAGGCTATAAACTTTCTGCGGTTCATTCACGGAATTTCCAAACCTTCCTGATGAAGCATCTCTTGGTGGGGGAGCACGAATCGCAAAGCACTACTTCCTCCGTCCCATAAAAAACTAATCTAGTATCAGATATGACACATCCTAGTATTACGAATCTAAATATACATATGTTCAGATTTATTATATTAGAATATGTCACATTCGGTGATAGGTTCGTTTTTTAAAGGACGGAGGGAGTAGAGGAGTAACCGCCAAGTTTCCTGGGCTTGGTGGGCCGGTCGCCAACAGTTTGTTTGAACCCAGTATCCTTTCCGTGGCAACCAAGTTCCCGTGAGCCCATCCTCAGCCACCCGATTCCCCCATACAACTCAAATCAACGGCCCAAAAACAACGGAACCACCCCTCCCGGAACCTTCCAGAACACCCTATAGCCTCTTGAACCTTCCCGAATCCCACCTTTCTATAAATCCCTCCACCTTCTCCGACCTCCTCATCGTCAAAATCACATACACAAGAAGAGCGTGGAAGAGAGGGAGGAGAGGGGAGAGAGCAATGCCGACGGGGAGGTTGAGCGGCAACATCACGCAGGACTGGGAGCCGGTGGTGCTGCGGCGGACGAAGCCGAAGGCGGCGGACCTTAAGTCGACGAGGGCGGTGAACCAGGCGATGCGGACGGGGGCGCCGGTGGAGACGGTGCGGAAGGCGGCAGCGGGCACGAACAAGGCGGCGGCGGGGGCGGCGGCGCCCGCGCGGAAGCTGGACGAGTCGACGGAGCCGGCGGGGCTGGGGCGCGTGGGCGCGGAGGTGCGCGGCGCGATCCAGAAGGCCCGGGTGGCGAAGGGGTGGAGCCAGGCGGAGCTCGCCAAGCGCATCAACGAGCGGGCGCAGGTGGTGCAGGAGTACGAGAGCGGCAAGGCCGTCCCCGTCCAGGCCGTGCTCGCCAAGATGGAGCGCGCGCTCGAGGTCAAGCTCCGCGGCAAGGCGGTCGGCGCGCCGGCCGCGCCCGCCGGCGCCAAGTGAATCCTTCGTGGCCGGAATCGCACCTCCGATCCCTCCTAGTTAGGCGTTGATCCGTTTGTGAATGTGCAGTTTGTTTGTGTTCTTGGCTTAATTTTGGGGGGAAACTATGATATGCTAACTGGCTCAGACGCATGTGAAGTGATGATGGCTAGAAATTGAATTTCCGTTGGATTTGTGAACACATAGTTTAGTTGAAGCGCTTTTCGATCCGGTTGTGTTCAATCGTCGTTGTGCTCTGCTTCTAGTTGTGACTAGCTTTGTTCTCTGCTCATATTTCATTGATTGATCCAAGTGATTCTTCCTGGGAATCGCAAGTTCGCAACTCCGGGCCTCCCTAAGTTCCTAGTTATAGGCGTTGATCCGCGTTGTGAATGTACAGTTCGTTTGTGTTCTTGGCTTGGTTTGGGGAAACCATGAATCCATGATGCTAACTAGGCGTATGTGAAGTAATTTCTAATAGAAATTAAATTTACCGGCCGAATCGTTGTGCTCTGCTTCTTGTGTGTTGTGCGGTGCCTAGCTTGTTCCCTGTTCATGTCTCATCGACAGCTCAGGTTGCTGCTACCTGTCCGGAGCTTTGGCGGTCCGTAAAATTGATCGAGTCACTAACTCGGTGGGTTCAATTAACCAATGTTTATTCGTTCATTTTTCTCGGCTTGAAACGGATGAACTCCAGAAGAGCATTTTTCGGCTTACATATTTGTAACAGGCTTCACGGCTGAGTTTTTATCTTCACTTTTCCAACCAACATCTCTCGTTTTTAAACTGCTAAACGATATAATTTTTTTAAAAAAATTCTATATAAAAATTATTTTAAAAATCATATTAATCAATCGATTTTTTAAATTTATTTTAAAATATTTAATTAATAATACCTAAATGTTGTTTTGTTTTGCATGCTAGGAAGTGAGGTTTTCATCCCTCACTTTCGAACAGAGCCTTAAAGTATGTTGATTACAGCCACTGGTGGATCGCTGCTCTCGCAATAGGCCTTGTCACTTAATTCTGCCAAATTATGGACTAGTTATGTTTTTTTTTTCTTTTTGGTACGCAGAAAAATATGTTTGGTTTGCTACATTGACAAAATATGACTATGCTAAATTATGCTAAATAATATTTGTGTATTATTTGTGCGGTATTGGAAGTATTGGTAGTAGTAAACTAAGCGTTGCCAAAAATTAATGCTTAAAATGCAAATATTTTGGTATGGCAAGTTTTGACTTCCAAGGTAAAAAGGAGAATTTTGGCTTCCAAAGGTAGTATAAAAAGGAGGAGAACACCAACTGGCATATACAAGGAAAATAATGGATAATGCAACTTATTGACTCTCTGTAATAATCTTCCACCGTTACAAATACTCCACCACCCAGCAAATCCAACAACACCAACATGTGTACATACGCATGGCCGACTCGATCGGCGACGAGATCCAGAAAGAACTCAGAACCAGGGGGAGCCATGGACGGGGGTGACGACGGACTTGACGGCGAGGAACTTGTCGAGCGCGTGCATGCTGTCGTCCTTGCCGAACCCGCTCATCTTGCGGCCACCGAACGGGCAGCTCCTGTCCATGGCGAAGTAGCAGTTCACCCACACCACCCCTGCCCGGATCGACCTCGCCATCCGGTTCGCCACGTCGATGTCCCTCGTCACCAGCCCCGCCGCCAGCCCGTACCTCGTCCCGTTCGCCCTCTCGATCGCCTCCTCCACCGTCCTGCACCCAAAATTAATCTCTCTTACCACTATAGTAGTTTCTTAGATAATAAACATTTTGAATTGATATGACATATCATGGTCAGATCCTCTGCGATCGAAATCACGTAACTTTGTCACTTACATGTGGATCCGATGATCCCTGGATCCACAAGTTAGTGATAAAGGTACCGTGTATTTGACTAGAGAGGATGGCGATCCATATATATAGCTGGGTTTACTTGAACTTCATCAGGCACATGACGGGGCCGAAGATCTCCTCCCTCGCGATGACCATGTCGTCCTGTCGTTCAGAATCGCAAGCGAATCATCAGAGATAAGACTGTGAAGACACATGGTGTGTTCGTGGTAAATTCTAAAGGTTAATTTATTTTTTATCTTTACCTTCACATTGGTGAAAATGGTGGGCTCGATGTAGTACCCTTTCTTACCGCAGGGCTTCCCTCCCGTGAGAACAGTTGCCCCTTCTGCCTTGCCTTGCTCGATGTACCCGAGCACCCTCTCATACTGAGCCTTGTCCACCTGTATGAACATAGTAGCAGGGCAACACAGTACGGTGATCAGTCTCTGGTTCAGATAGTTAATCAGGCCTGAATCATCACTGAATTATTGGAACTCACAAGAAAAAAAATGCTCGTTGGATGGATGATGATTCAGATTTTTCGGAATTTAATTTCAGACTCACTCACCTGTGGTCCTTGATTGACGCGAGGATCGAAGGGGTCGCCGACGACCCAGCTCTTCATGGTGTCCGCTAGCTTCTGCTCGAACCGGTCGTAGATGCCCTCCTGCACGAACACGCGGCTCCCGGCGACGCAGGCTTCTCCCTGCAGATTGATCAGATCACGGCTATGGCTCTCATCAGTCAATTCAATCAAGATCACGGCAATGCATGGCGCTCTGCCAATTCGGATGCTCACCTTGTTGAAGAAGTTCCCGCCGATGGCGAGCTCGACGGCCTTGTCCAGGTCGGCGTCGTCGAAGACGATGAACGGCGACTTGCCGCCGAGCTCGAGTGCCACCGGCTTCAGGTTGCTCTTCGCGGAGGCCTCCATTATAAGCCGTCCAACCTCAGTAGATCCCGTGAAAGCCACCTGCAAAAAAAAAAAAAGTTGTAAGAAACCGATCAATGTTCATGTGCTAATTGACAGCTGAATGTATGATATCTTACCACGTCAACATCCATGTGAGATGAAATTGCAGCTCCCGCTGTTGGGCCGAATCCTGTCACCACGTTGATCACCCCATCCGGTACTCCTGCCTGAATATCACATTCCGAAAAGGTCAGAGATATTCAGAGTTTTAGACTACCAGCAATCACACAGCACAAAATGCCTGATGCAAGAACAGAGCTACTACTATATCGTTTTTCTTTTTTCAATTTTGCGTCCTGTTCTAAATTGAAGATTGGATTAGCTACTTTCTTGATTTTCATTAGCACGTTTTCCAAACTATCAAATGTTATGTTTTGTATGAAAATTTTCTATATAAAAGGTACTTTAAAAAAATAAATAAATTTATTTGTCAATTTTCTATAATTAATAATTAGTTAATGTTAATCACATTTCTCGTTTGTGTGACTAATCTTACTTGCTTATTTTTTTTTTAAAAAAAATTCTTACTTGCTTTGATAGGTGGGCGAGGAACAGGGCGCTGAGGGGCGTCTGCTCGGCGGGCTTGACGACGACGGTGCAGCCGGCGGCGAGCGCCGGTGAGACTTTGGAGAAGAACATGATGGCCGGGAAGTTCCAGGGGACGATGAGGCCGGCGACGCCGAGGGGCTCGCGGAGGGTGTAACCCTGGAGCTGCCTCGACATCTTGAGCGTCTCGCCGTGGATCTTGTCGGCGGCGCCGGCGAAGTAGCGCAGGATGCCGACGCACTCGCCGACGTCCACCGCCCTGGCGGCGGCGAGCGGCTTGCCGGCGTCAAGGCTCTCCAGTGCCGCCAGCTCATCCGCGTGCCGCTCCACCACCTCCGCGTACTTCGCCATGACCCTCCCTCTCTCCTGCATTTGACAAATGCGCCATTGATCGGTCACTTTCCAGCCATTTTTTGCACGATTGAGAGGAAGAAGAAGATGACCGTACTGATCCCGACATGCGAGGCCATTCGCCGTGGTCGAATGCTTCCCTCGCCGCCTTCACCGCCAGGTCGACGTCCTCCTTGTCGCCTTCGGCGACGCGGGCGATCACGTCGCCGGTGCGGGGGTCCCTGGTCTCGAACGTCTTACCTGGAGAAGAAGCACGGAGCACGGCGACCTTCCATGATCAGGATGAGATTATGTAAAGATAAAATTAAGTGAAAATTTCAGTAAACCTCACATTTCATGGTTAAAGTTATATAAAATCCTAGGTATCATAACCTTGATGAAGAGAGTTAGTTTTAGTTTATGACTCTCATCAAGAGCAAGAAGTCTTTAATTTTAGATTGGACTGCTATAGAATTTGACCCATCGTACAAAAAGTTTCTGATGATAAGAATCATACTTTCATGGAACTCCATAGGGGCATAGGGCTATAGGCTTCAACACGGTAGATGTTTTGTTCTGAATTATTCTGAGCAAACTTACGACCCAACGATACAATGGTTTTTTTTCTATTCACAAAGAAAATAATTTGGAAATCGCAATGCTTCTATACGCTTCCAGAGGTGACACATAACCGAACTACTATTGTTTTAAAGTTTTTCAAAACACCACCTCTATATATATTTAGTAAATATTTACTTAAAATTGTAAAATGTAGAATATATGTGGAATTTTTAGTTGTTGATTTTTTTATTAAGGTTTTCGGTTTAACTCTTCGCTACTTTGTAAAATATTATCTTAGATATGTTAAAGTCAATTGAAATATTGTCTTGGATTTTGTTAGCATGCTTTTACATTTCATTAAAAAACTTTCTATATAAAATTTACTCTACAAATATCAAATAAATATATTTTTTAAATTTATAATAACTAAATTTAATTAATTATATTCTAATGACTTCTTGATTTTCTGTGCACTAACTTCACCTTAATGAGGCAAACCCCGAATTTGATTTTTCTTCAGAGCACGAAACGTGTATAAAAGTACACAAGAAAATAGGATCTCTAGTACGGAAGCATTTATCTTCTTCTGAAAATTCAGAAATGTTCCAAATCTGAAACGTGCTACTGCTAGAGCCACATATGGGCAGTCCCAATCCATAACACTAGACATGGTTTCCATAAACTCCACATCATCAAGAAACTAGTGCTAGACACTACTCTTCCAATGCAAACACCACTATTCCATACTTTAATTTAATGCTATTTATCTCACATGATGTCTTAGATGTTGTGTAGAAACTATGTCTCATACAAGACATGGTTTTCTTCTCTTTCCTCATTTATTCACTTGCCACATCATTTTTTGTCCTAGGTGACAACTTATTTAATGCTATGAACACTATCCTAGTCATTGGGTTGGGAATGCCCTAATGATTTGATTTGAATAGTTCTTTACTACTTAGTACTATTAGTACGGAGTACTAGCTAATCATTGAGCAAAAAAAAGATGTGAGATGAAAACAGCAACTAGCCGGGGACGCGAAGCACATGGTATAACACGGGACGATGGGAAAAATAGATGCCAGAGGTTGGTAGAGACTGAAACTGCAGGCCCGTTCATGCTTCTTTGTCGTGTTACTCCTTGGCGAACTGCCCATGATCTCATCTCGCCATCAAACCGTACGATGCTAGGAGCACCACAAGTTTACGGTAACTCTTCAAAATTTACTTTCTCGGTTATAAAAATTAGCAATATAGTACTAAACTTTCTTTTTTAAAAAAACTATTTTTATAGGCAACACATGCAGAAACAAATATATTAAAAATGATGTATATGGTTTGCTCCCTTCGTCCCATAAAAACCCACCAGTATGAGAGGTGATATTTTCAAGCACAGTGAATCTGAACAGAAGACTATCCAAATTCGTTGTACTTGTAAATACCATATCCAATAGTTTTCAGAATGAGGGAGTATGGCTTATGAAATATAGCAATATAGTGAATTGTTTTTTTCATAGGCAACACATACAGAGACCAATCATATTGAGAACAGTGTATGTATATGGTTTCATATAGATAAAACCCATTTCATCTTTTTCATATTATTTTTTTCATATTTAATGAGAATGGATTTTTTAGTGGGAGTGGCCTAAGAATTAATCTAAACTGGCTGGTACTAATTAATTATGGAGAGAATCATTAAGAGCAAGTTTAATAGTACAGCCCACTGCTAGCTCCAATTCATCTATATATAGTCAATCTAACAGTCAATTCATACAATAGTTGCTTACGATACTATAAATATTTGGTCCCACATGTCATACACATACTGTGTCTTGGAGTCCGTGCTGCAGCTGGCTACAGATCTGTAGTCCGCTGCTCTTCTCTGTTATCTTTTATCTCATTAAAATATATTTATAGCTCACTAATAGTTTGCTATTGTACTTGCTCTAAGAAACAGCACTGATTGCGATAAGGAATTGAATCCCTACTAGTATTTGGAAGAAAGGAAATAAATCGAAGAGAGCAATAGGACAACCACGGCGATTATGAATTGGATCCCATTACTAGGTTTTGGTAGAGTACAATTAAGTCCTCCAGTAATTAACGCAGGTGGGCTGGACGTAGCTAGATAACCACAGCCCACGGCTAGCTAGCGCGCGGCTAACACACACGTACGTACGTACCGGAGGCCGCGTCGACGAAGCGCCCGTTGATGAACAGCTTGGTGTACCTGATCTCCGGCGTCGTCCTGGGCGTCCCGCCGCCGTCGTCGCCGCCGTGGAGGCACCCCGCGCCGCTGTTCTCCGCGCGCGCCTCGTCGCCGGCGTGGTGGTGGCCGTTGCTCTCGCTCTCGCTCGCCATGGCGCGCGGCGGTGTGGCTCGATCGGTCTCTCTCTCCGCGCGCTGCTTTGCTGTTGCGTCGCTAAGCGAGAAGCGTAGTCCTACTGTGGGGGGGGGGGGGGGGGGGGTGGTTTGGGCGAGGCGATACGCCGATTTAAAGAGAAGCGTGCGCCCTGCCCTGGCCAGGTGCTAGTTGGGCTAGCCGTCCTTCAAATTTGACAGTTTTTTTTCCCATTCACAGATTTGACTGGTCTAGCTGACTAGCTAGTCCTTTAAATTTATCCTAAATTATAGATGATTTTATAATCTGAAGATGATCATTTATTGCCCATGTACCCACCCCTCCCTCCCATTTCAAGCGCAAACATGAGTTGTCAAATTTTAATTGTACGTCTTATTTTATTTTTTTTGAAAAATAGTACTTTTAATGTTTTATCATCTGATAATAATAAAAATACTAATCATAAAATTTTTTAAATAAGACAGATGATTAAAGTTAGACAAGGAAACTCATAACTACGTTTAATATGGGACGGAGGGAGTATACTTTATGAGTCTATTAGGTTGATGTTATTTTAAATCTTTTTGGTAAAATTGAGAAATACGTGGATACATTTAATTTATTCCCAAACATTGGTAATGCCTAGATAATTTTGGTAACAATACATCTATCCTATCCTATTAAAATTTGATAATATTACCAACTCACCAAAACTTTGGCATTACCAAAATTCTAGAAATGTTTATTTTGGTAATAATTTGAGCCAGCCTTATATCTCGCTTATCCACTCTTTTATAGTTTATTCCTCCACCTACCTATTTTTACTTTACTTAATCCTCACCTATCATCTATTATTCCCATTCGTTCTAAAATAAACAAACATATCACACCCCTGTATTAGGTTTGTTTATTCGGATGAAAGGAGTAATACATTATTTTATCTCCTATCATCATTTTTCATCACTTGTACTTTTGCTATCTCCTTAATAATCATTAAAAAAGGGAAATTATTCTATTTGAGACGAGGGAGTATTTCCATCACCTTACTTTACTCCAAGACGGCAAGGCCTGACAGGCACCCGCACATGGGAAACAAACGGACGAGTCAAGGAGTGTACTCATGTAGTGTGGTCGCGCACTCACGTGATTACCTGAAGAACTTGCAAGGATTGGGATCTGGTCTCTTTTTCAATTCATCATCGATATGTATATATAGAGAAGGGTTAATTGGATCCATGCCACGCGAATTGTGGCAAATCAAAAAAAAAAATGCTACACCTATTCCGGAATCCGGGTGCAGGCCACAACTGTTTCGTCAAATTGGAACCATGCCATAATGTACGCCCTGCGCGCGCTTTGCCACCGTTTTAGGGTACCGTATTTTCGTATGGACGTTTCTGCCCTCGTGTTCACGTGTGCTTAGACCAGCTCCGGTCCGGCTCGAACAACCCGGTCGCCATTCGTTCCCCACACCGAAACCCTAGCTTCTTGGAGGCGGCGCAGGCGACGGCGCCGGCGCAATCGACGGCGGCGGAGCAGGCTTCGGTGCCGGAGCAGGGCGGTGGCGCAGGCGAAGGCGGCGGCGGAGCAGGGCGGCAGCGGAGCAGGGCGGCGGCGGAGGCTACGACGGCCGAAGGGGAGGACCTCCACCGATGGGAGGATGAGTGCGCAGGGGCCTACGCCTGCATCCCCCACCGCGTTGGCAATGTATTTGGGCGAATCCCTTGTACGGGTTGCTTCCAAACCGTGAGTACCTTCCCCCATGAACTCTTTATGCAGATAAAATTACGATTTGAGTTTCGATTTGAACTTTGTATGTGCGATTTGAGTTATTGTTTTGTCATTCGTTGGTAGGCATTGGTTTTCAGTCGATGTTAGGGTGCAACCCTATGCGACAGTAGATGCTGATGGTAGGAAAATCATCAGTAAAGGAGGCACTGGGCATTGGGTAATCGATTCAGAGAGTTTTTCGTTTGATTTCCTAATGGAAAGTTTGAGGGTTGAGTTTAAGTGGGGCTCGAACCAGTCTCCCTCAGTGTGGTATTTTAACAAAAATTTGGGTGAGGATGTTAGGCTCATAGGGGACACTGATTTGCCAGATATTTTCGAGATGTATGCAACCGAGGCCAGTTTCCACTTACTTGTAGCAGTTCTTGAGGAAAGCATGGATGTTGCTTCTGTGTGTTGTGTGCATGAGCCCATTGCTATCATCCCACCTGAGAACCCTTCCCACAATGATGGTTCTAGACAAGCTGCTACTAATGATGGTTCTGCACAGCCTACAACAGTGGAAGCAGATGTTAGAGAGCCTGACATGTTTGATAATTAGGAAGAATATGTTGGTGTTAATGATGAGCAGTTGTATCTGCCTCCAAAACCTACTCAGCCACCTGACACCTCTAGCCAATCCTCTCAGCCTGCTGCCACAGGGTTTGTGTCACGACCGGAATTAACCCAACGGGCGTTCCTTACGTGCATGTATTATTCCTTGTCCCAGGAGGCAAGGTACACCAAAAGTTGATACATTTCAGAGTTTATCAAGCGGAAGCGTAAATAGTTAATTTATTACATGGGCGGCGAAGGCCCAGCACACACAAAGACAAACGGGAAAGAGGGGAAGACTAGGGCGACGACCACAGGCGCTTGACGGCAGGCACGAGCTAGACACCAAAGCCTTCATCTTCTAGGAACTCCACTTCTGGGTTTGGGAAAAATTGAGCAAGACTGAGTACAACCACCGTACTCAACAAGACACACCCACAAGTGCAGAATAAATGCAAGGGAGTACAAGGGGGTTTGCAGTAAACAGCATTAAAAGACACTTAGTTGCTCAAAGCTATTTTGTAAACACGATTCTAGAGCTATGCAATATTATTAATCAAGGCCGTGAACCCACACGAACCTGCCTTAACCCAAGGCCTACGATGATTCAGACCGAACTGGCAACCCGACCCTGGGTCCCAGCTCGTCCCAAGCCAACCCAGGCCAACCATTCCACATTTTAGTTGTTAAGCAGGTTTTAAGAATTAAAACACTAACTTGGGTACATTGCTCGGCTTGCCCATAACCAAGGGCGCGGCTATTCGAATAGATTATACTCTGATCAGAGGTGTACATCTTTACCCACAAGACACATCTTCCTCACGTGTAACCATGTGCCACATACCACCACGGTATACGGACAGAAGACGTGACATAGTTTCCAACCCATCCTAGCCATAGACAAGAGTACCGACCCAACCCCACCTACGGCCGGAACCCCCGGGACAGGTAGGCAGGACTGAGCCTCTAGCAGCAGGACACCGGCCCTGTGCCATGACATCTCGACTACCGGGCCGCAGCTCGTGTAGCCTTCATTTGTCCTAGAGATGTCCATCGACCCCCGACTTCGTCCATCTCCATCCGTGTACTTTTGTTTATAACCAGACTGAGCCACAAACTAAGCCTTACCCACTAGACATGTAGAAGTACGGTAGTGCTTTGCAACAGAGGCCCGAAGACCGGTCCTTATATGGCCGAGGTGCTACTATCAAAACCATGCACCCGAGCCTAGCCTAAAACCATTTTGAGGGTTTTGAATAGAGGGGGAGGTGCAAATCCAATTCCACAATAATCCAACCATTCCATAGTGTCCAGGTGATGAGAATATTCCCAAAGTCTAGAGTTATAAAACCACCTAATGTTGCCTAATTAATCAGCGAAGCATCTACCTAAAATCATACTAGTGGTACCATGAGTAGAGTGTCCACTAGTTGGGGTTTTGTTTATTCTAGGGTGAACAAGGAAATAATAACAATAACAATAATAAGGTCATAACAAAGGTAAATAGGCATGGCTAGATAAAACAGTGATAACGCGGGAATTTAAATAAAGCGGTAATGCAATAATTTAAATCAAAATAATTTTATAAACTGGGATTCAATATGTTCAAGGATGATGTGACTTGCCTTGCTCGCTTTCCCAAACGTCGGCTTCAACCTCCACGAAGAGCGGATCTTCCGAAGCTGCAGCGTTTACACGACCAACGGAAAAGAAAAGGATTTTACTCTAATAAACTCCATATAACAAGCAGGAACAAAGCACAAAAATGGGTTCTTGACTTCTTCAGGAAAAATTAGAGACTTGAATGGTCCAATTCCGAGTTCAAATGGCCAAGTTATGGCCATTTGAAGTTTATATGCTCTTTAAATGAATATTTGCGAATTTCTTCATTTAAATTTTAATTTTAAAAGGGTTTATTGCGTCAGCCGAGGGGAGGGGACGCGCGGACCGGGTCCACGGGAGTGGGGCCCACGCGGTAGCCTCACGGTCCACGGTGGACCGGGTGCACCCGGGCTCACACCGGCCGGCGCCGTGGGCCCCACGCGTCAGCCGCAACCGAGGGCGCGGGCGGCTGACGGCCGGGCCCCACGCGGCAGCCACTCGGCGCGCCCGAGGGCGGCCAAGCCGGCGCAGCAGGCGGGAGGCGGCGCCCGCGCCCCTATGGTCGCCGGCGGCGGCCATAGGCACGGCGGAGCGGCGGCCGAGAGAGGGGAAGGGAAGGGGGAAAAGAGGCGGCGGTCCACGGCTCACCCTAGGTCGACGGCGACGACGAAAAAGGCGGCGGGAGCGGAGGAAGGCGGCGGCGCGGCTCGGGTCGACGGGGTCGACGGCGTTCCGGCGGTCGGTGAGCGAAACGAAGGGGTGGACGAGGTCGGCGAGGATGCGGCGAAGCCGAAGGAGGCGGCGCTGAGGTGGGAGGTGGTCCGGGGCGACGACGGCGGCGGACCGGAGCTCGGCGGCGACGGCGGAGAGAGAGAGCGACGGCGGGAGCTCGATTCCGGCGAGGAGGAAGGGCGGCGAGAGGCGGAAACGGACGGAGGAGGTACGGGGAGGGTTTAAATAGAGCCGGGGCGAGAGAGGGCGGCCGGGGAAGGAAGGAAACCGGCGCGGGAGGTCGGCCGCCATCAATGGCGCCGGCGAGATTTGCGGGGGCAAGTCCGCCCGTTTGAACTCGATAGAGAGAGAGGGAAAAATGGGGGGAAAGGGAGAGGGAATCACGGGGAATAAATCCCCCTATTGATTGCACGCGGGGACGACGGGATGCGGCGGATTCGGCGGCGGCGGTGGCGCTAGGGCGCGGGCGAGGCGGCATGAGCGGCGGGAGGAAGGGGATGACGGGTGGGCCCCACCCGTCAGCGAGGGTGGCGGGCGGGCCTGCCCGTCAGCGGCGCGCGCGGGGAGAGGCCGAGTGGGCCGCGGGGAGAGGAGAGAGAGGGGGAGGGAGATGGGCCGAGCCGGCCCAAGAGGGGGAGGGAGGGAAAGGGGACCTTTAGGGTTTTTCTTTTTATAAAACCATTTTAACTTTGTTTATTTCTTAATAATTATTATTTGTGCTCTGAAAATTCCACTAAAATTTATTTACGCATTTTAGGCTTTTAGGAAATATACAAAAATCCTCCAAGCCTTATTTGACTTTTAACTTTGCACATTTTAATTTTTGGAGGCTTTCACACGGATTTTAATTATTCTAGGCATAATTTAGAGGATGTATTTTAGAGTCGTTTTGGGACGTGACAGTTTGGTGGCCAATCCTCTCAGCCTGCTGCCATAGGGGTTAGTGGTCAATCCTCTCAGACTGCTGCCACAGGGGTTGAAGCTCCTGAGGTAGAAGTCACTGATGAAGCTCAGGTTGTTAGAGTGTTGCATGATCCAGAGAATCCAAATATAGTGAAGAATGCTCTATTCCCTGACATGATATCTTTTAGAAAAGCAGTTAGGCATTATGCAATTAAGAAAGGTTTTGAGTTTGCTGATTTGAAGACAGATAAAACAAGATTCATTGCAACCTGTCGCGCTGAAGGCTGTCCATGGAGAATACGTGCTTCCCTAATCCATGATAAGAAAACAATTAAGGTATAAATGTATTATTTTAGTTAATTTATTTTTTCATCTCCTGAAAGTAGTGTTAGTTTTAGTAACTTTTTATCACCATGTCATGTCATGCAGATTACAGTTCTTCCCTTTGAACACAAATATGCATCTACCAAACTAAGAGAGGGCAAGATGGCTACACAGGGCTGGGTTGCTGATAGGCTTGGTGATTGGTTGAAGAACAATCCAAAGAAGGGTGCTAAGGATGCAAGAGGGAAGCTGCAAGAACAGTATGAGATCAAGTTGAAGTATTCAAAGGCATGGTCAGGTATGAAGTTAGCACTAGAACAGGTACATGGTAAATATGAGGAAAGTTTTCAGTTGCTTTTCAACTGGAAGGCTGAAATTGAGAGGAAGTGTCCAGGTAGTATAGTTGAAATTGAATTGGAGAAGTTAGGAAATAAAATGTGCTTCAAGCGTTTGTTTGTAGCTCTAAAACCATGTATAGATGGCTTTTTGCAAGGGTGTAGGCCATATGTGGGTGTAGACTCAACTAAGTTGACTAGAAAATACACTGGACAGTTAGCTTCAGCCACCTCTGTAGATGGTCACAACTGGCTTTTTTATGTATCATATGCAATTTTTGATTTGGAAACTAATAACAACTGGTTGTGGTTTATGAAACAATTGAATAGAGCTATTGGTTGTCCTGAAGGGTTAGTTATCTCAACCGATGCATGCAAGGGGTTAGAAAAGGCTGTTAGTGCTGCATTTAGTGATCATGTTGAGCATAGAGAATGCATTAGGCACCTCTATGCTAACTTCCTAAAGAAGTACCATGGTTCTGTTATCACTGAGCATTTGTATCCAGCTGCTAGGAGCTACACTGAGGAGGGTTTCAAGTACCATATGCAGCAAATATATGCAGTGAAACCAGATGCAATAGAGTTTCTTGAGCAACATCATTCAAGAATTTGGTACAGATGTGGCTTTGGAGAAAGCAGCAAATGTGACTATCTGACAAACAATGTTTCTGAGTGCTTTAATGCTCAGATCAGAAATCTGAAAGGACTGCTTCCTCATGAACTTGTTGACAGCATACGAGAGTTAATAATGGAGAAGATGGCCACTAGAAGAGATGTTGGCAAGAAAATGGATGATGGAATCATTCCAGGTGTTATGAAGCAGCTTAATGATGCCACATCTCTTCTTAAAGTGGTGAAGATTACCAGAAGTGATGATGGGTTTGCAGAGGTCACACTTGTGGATACTGACAACAAGACTAGAAGGCATATTGTTGACCTAGACAACCAAAAATGCTCCTGTAGGGCTTGGCAAATAACAGGGAAGCCATGCAGGCATGCATTGGCCTGGATATGCAGCAGTGGAGGAAGGATACAAGATTTTGTGAGCCCATATTATAGTGTGCAAATGTTCAGGACAGCTTATGCAGGCAGAGTACCACCTATGACTGATAGGACACAGTGGCCAGTAGTTGATTTGGGCTTCAAGGTGCATGTCCCTAAGCAGAAGAGAGGTGCTGGGAGGCCTAGAGTACAGAGAATAAGGGGATTTCTTGAGCCTGGAAGAAAGAGAGTGAAATGCAAGAGATGTAAAAGATTTGGACATTTTGAGAAAACATGCAAGCTAGCTGAACCTGTAGATGCAGATGATATGAGCAGCCACTGCACCCCCCAAAAACGGTATATTGCTGTCATTGTGCTTCCATTCTTAATTAGTCTTTGTGCAAGCGGTTTGTGTTCTTTAACTCCAACTTGATAAAAAAAACCCAACTTGATAATTATTGTTAGTTACACTCCTGATATATTGTGCTATGTTGTAGTCACTAAGATTCAGGCTTGTATGCTTGCCATATGGTCTAAAAATTCTCACTTTTTTGTAGGAAGAGACAAGTGTGCAGGCAAGGAAATGATCCAGGAGTGTCAACAAGTGAAGCAAGCTGCTCTGCACCAAAGAAGAAAAAAACACCTAGGAAAAAAAAGACACCAAAAAAGAAGAAGACTCCCCAGAAGAGGAAAGACCTAGCATCCTCAAGTGCACCACCAACTAGAGTAGTTAGGAGCCTATCTACCTATCTTCTACTGTAATGCCAGCTGCCTCCTCTCTAAGTATTTTGCTAATTGCCAATGGCTGTGATGAACTTGTAATGCACGTGTGCCTGTGAACTTGTAGTAACCTATTTGCAGTGACAATGTAGCCTGCCCCATCTCTTAAGTATTTTGCTAGTAAGGCTGCTATGAACCAGTAATGTTGCTCATGTATGTCTATACTGTTGTATGCATATGTTGAGCCTGAAAACTGAAATTATGGAATGCATCAATGATCTCTTTTGCTGAAAATTTACTGTACTCATGTGCTCTCTCCTTTTGTAAAGATTTCTGTGCTGTAAACTGAAATTATGGAATGCACCAATGATCTCTTTGCTGAAAATTTGTGATGGACAATTGTCTGCATGGCACTGATTCTATACAGGAATCTGACAATTTTTCCCAGCAATCTGCAAATTTTATGGTTCTATTATTGTAACAATTCACTACTTTCTTCTCAAACATACACTTTCATTCATATTGTTCAGCACTGCACATACACATACTTTCTTCTGAAACATACTCTTTCATTCATATAGGTCACCACAGTACATACACATGACAATACATCCATATTTCCAATCCAAAATACACTTGTTGACAATACATCCATTTTTTTCCCATCTAATTTCTACCTACCATTAAGCAAGCAAATAAGACAGTGATCACTAAGGTAAGGTATAGAAGTCTAGCACGGCTAAATTTAACTTCTTCCAACTGCTTCTTCATCGCTAAACACTCCAGCCTACACTGGTTGAGTGTCTCAATTGTTGACTTCAACTCATTTTCCTTTGCATCAAGGACCTCACAAATCTTCGCTTTTTCATTCTTCTCATCATCTAAATATTGGCGAAGAATGTCGATTGTTTCTTGCATATGATCGTACTCGCCGGCGTGACAGTACGCAACCATCTCCTCAGCATACTCATTCAGCAGGTCTTCCCATATCCATAAGAAGCAACAGCCCTAAGCAAACAACTAAGAATTAAGACACCGAAATGAAACCAACGAAACTAAGCAAGTTCTTACCGAATTGCCGCATTGTAGCCACCAGCGTCGAGGATTCCTTGGTGTGTTCGAAATCTGCACAGTGGCGGAGGCACCGCAAGCACACTTCAGCGTGGGGATGGAAGAAGGTGATTCCATCATCGCCTTGCCGTCGCGCCAGGAAGGAGGTGATTCCATCGTCGCCTTGCCGTCGCGCCAGGTCGTACTCGCCGCCGGTCGCCTGCGCCGTCGCTAGGAGCTCCGGCGCCACCGCCTTCGGCCGGCGTAGCCTCCGCCGCCGCCCTGCTCCGCCGTCGCCTTCACCTGCGCCGCCGCCCTGCTCCGCCGCCGAAGCCTGCGCCGCCGTCTGCGACGCCGCCCTCCGTCGCCGTAGCCTGCGCCGCCGCCCTGCTCCGCCGCCTTCCGCCGCCATCGATTGCGCCGGCGCCATCGCCTGCGCCGCCTCCAAGAAGCTAGGGTTTCGGTGTGGGGAACGAATGGCGACCGGGCTGTTCGAGCCGGACCGGAGCTGGTCTAAGCACACGTGAACACGAGGGCATAAACGTCCATACGAAAATACGGTACCCTAAAACGGTGGCAAAGCACGCGCAGGGCGTACATTGTGGCATGGTTCCAATTTGACGAAATAGTAGTGGCATGCACCCGGATTCCGGAATAGGTGTGTCATTTTTTTATTTGCCACAATTCGCGTGGCATAGATCCAATTAACCCTATAGAGAAAGATCCTCCAATCCGTTTAATTTTATAACCTGCTTTGTTTATACGTGATTTGGTTTGACATTCATCGATCTTTGCCAATAAACCCGTATCATATTTGATCACAGAAAAAAAAAACTTGTCGCGTTTGGCGATTTTGACGAGCTTTGGTATAATTTTAACATCGTCACCGTTGCCTGCCCTCCAACCTTTGCAGCCACCTGACAGCTCAGTATAGCTTTGCATATGACCCCACTTAGCTCTATGCATGCCCCATACATGGCTTGGCACATCCGTGTTATTGTTGTCTCATCTTCTTTTTCTATATATCCAGCCTAGCTTGACAAGTTTTTGCCTTGTTCTGTCCTCGTACTCTGGTTTTAACAGTTACAAGCCTACCGTTATACTCCCTCCGTCTCATAATATAAGGGATTTTGAGTTTTTGCTTGTAACGTTTATCACTCGTCTTATTCAAATTTTTTTTAAATTATTATTTATTTTATTTTTGACTTACTTTATTATCTACAATACTTTAAGCACAACTTTTCGTTTTTTTATATTTGCAAAAAAAAATTGAATAAGACGAGTGGTCAAACGTTGCATGCAAAAACTCAAAATCCCTTATATTGTGGGACGGAGGGAGTATTATTTGTTTCGAAAAATGTTACTGATATGGGTTGCCAGTTGCCCCTCGCACAATATTCACTTATCTCTTTTAGACCTATATGGTACTGGCACCACTGCCATACGTACTCCTTTTATCTATCGTTGTGTATAAGATCCATCTCTATTCCTATGTTCCAATAAATTAAAAACTTTTCAAGTTTTTTTAAATAAACCGGTATCTTTAAGTGGGTCTACCAGTGTAAGGGGTCGGTCCATCCAACTATAAGGACGGTTTTAAGTTAAGAACCGGTACCTACAAATGAGAATAGGCATAGGTTCCAATTAAATCGGTACATATGAGCATCATCTATAGCAGTGTACGCGCATAATTTTTCATTAGCAAGTACGCAATGTCACCTTATTTCCTTGGGGTCAGGTTGAATCCAGCGACACCGAGGCTAGAGGAGCTGAGATAGGACGTAGGATTTGACCAGCTTTATAACCAAAAGGTTAAACGAAGTGGACGATTCACTATTGTTTCCACAAAGTCTTCGGTTATGATGTAAAGTGACCAGGGACATGACATGGAAAGATGATTCTTTACGTAGTTAATGATCAGATGATGACAACTATACTACTGTCTTTGTTTTTTAATATATAAGATCGTTTGACATTTTGACAAATGTTTGATCATCTGTTTTATTCAAAACTCTTATACAAATATAAAAAATATTTAACTTTTATAAAAAAACATTTGATGATAAATCAAGTCACAATAAATAAATAATAATTACATAACTTTTTAAATAAGGCAAATAGTCAAACGAGTATTTTAAAAGATCAATAGCATTATATATTAAACAACGAGAGTACTTAGCTAAAGCAAAGAAAAATAAACATGTACGTTTTGTTTCCTTGTGTATTTACAACTCTGGTAGGCTCACTCAAGAAAGGACAGAGTACATATAAACTCCAATAACGACTGCACGTTCTAAACGCCAAACTGTGCAAACGTACAACAATCAATAATAAATCTCATGTTACTGTTTTGACATCTTCTTTATAGCCTTTATGTACGTTATATGCGTCCATTTTCTAGCACGCACAAGTTGGGAGAAGAAACTTAGCTAAAATTGCGTCAGTGCCGTAATTAATTTCTTGTATCATCAACAAGCAAAATTTTCTCCGAGATCTGAAAATGCACACCGACACACTGTACGCCCCATAACAGATGCCGCACGTGGGAGCTATTATACCGTTGAAATTTTCAAGTTAAGAAATACTAGCTCTGTTTCATTTTAAATGCAACTATGTTTTTCCGTACCTAATTTTGATCGTTTGTCCATCTTATTTAAAAAAATTTTGAAAAAAATTAAAAACATAAGTCATAAGTAAAGTACTATTCATATTCATGTTTTATCATCTCATAATAACAAAAATACTAATTATAAAAAAAATTTTAAATAAGACGGACGATTAAAGTTGGACGCGGAAGCACTTAAATTTGGACGGAGGGAGTAATACCGAGTCTCTTTTATACTAGGTACTATAGGAGTACCATTCAAGTGCCCATATTTTAGATCAAAGGTAGCATCCTAATTGGCTGTGTTTTGTGATGTATGGTTGATTGTTGAGACTTGAGACTTGAGGCAGTAATTTTTTTTAGATAATTAAACTTGACGAACTTTGAAGCACAATATGAAGGAATTTTTATTTCGATAAATTTTCGTTACCGTATTCGAGCCTGTTCCTATTCACTTCGTTCTCATGTTTACCAATCACTAAGTCGCGCGTTGCGCAACAATGAATATACACTCCTAAGTGTTAACCTGTACATATTCCTAAGTTGTCTTGTAAGTGTTTTATACTGTTATTTTAGAAAAGTAGAAATTAGTGGCACATCGTTTTGTTGCCCAATATTAGGATACAACCATTCAAGTATTTGTTGTTGGTGCATATGACACACCCTTCTCTCGATCACTATATTTTCACTCAACATATTGAACTTTCATCACGATATATATATTATAAGTATTTCTAAGGCATTTTTTATGCTGAATGGAATATAAATGATAATTTAGATAACATAATGTTATAAAAGATGCTTTTGAGCTCAACTATAAACACAACACTTTAGCGATTAATAAAAAAAATCAAGCGTATACTCCCTCTAGTTTTTAACGGACGACACCGCTGGCTTTTGAACATGCTTTTGACTATTCATCTTATTTAAAAGCCATGTAAATATGAAATATACATATAAGTTATTCTGAAAGTACTTCTAATAATAAAATAAATAATAAAAATAATTATGTAATTTTGGTCAAATATATATTTAAAAATCAAGAGCATCATATATTAAAAACTGAAACAAAATAAAGCATATCGAAGTCCATCTAATATGCTAGTACTTTGTACTATTCGTAAATACATTTTATAATTTTATTTGAATTTGAGTTGTGCCATTCTTTTTTTTCTATGGCTGACCATGTGCCTGGCAGCTTTGAGACTTCCTCGTTGGAAGTCTAGAAGTTTCTTGAGGGCAGCTCCTGTGCCTTGAAATTTTTTTTCTGGTTTTTTAATAGAAGTATGAATCTAATGTTTCATTTTTTGCTTGCTGTCTGCATCCAACAGTGGTTCTTTCGTGACCTAGCTCGATTGCAAGAAACTTTAGTTCTTTAAATACTTTAGATTCGGAATTTTCCCCTGAGAATCATGCTTATTTTGGCCCGGAAATTCCTTCCGAGGGCCCCCACACATAGCGTTTATCTGGCCTTCTTTTCCCATGACAAGCCAACAAGGCCAAATACGGATTCCATCTCCATACGTTCATCATGTTACGATGGACCGAAATCCAAGCCCATTTATGTGTTAACAAGGCCCAACTATGCTAAAGTTGTTTCATATCTGGCCCATCAACACGTTGCAGTTATGGGTCGTCATTCCACAGTGGGCTTGTCACAACAAAACTCGTAGGAAAAAGTCCAATTTGACTCCCTTAAATATAGGCAAAATCTAATTCGTACCCCTCAACTGGAAAACCGGGTAGGACGACTCCCCTAACTATTGTAACCGGTGCAATTGGACTCCCTCGGCGGTTTCGGAGGGCGGTTTTGCTGACGTGGCAATGTTGACCCGGTTTTCGTCCCACGTGGCGCTTACATGGCATTAGAATTAAAAAAATATCTGTGGGTCCCATCTGTCATTAAAAAAATTATATTGTGGGACCCACTGACATGTGGGGCCCACATGTCATCCTCTCTTCTCTACCTTTTTCATCCTCCCCCTCTCTTTCTCTTCACGAGAGTGGGACGAGGGCCAGCGGCAGCAGCGGTGAAGGACGGGCGGGCGAGGGCCGGAGCAGGGGCCAAATCGTCGGCGGCGGCGGCGGACGGGGGCCGGAGCGGCGGTGGCCGGCGCACCCACGGCGCTCTGGAGCGCGTACCGAAGCGACGCCTCCACGACATCATCTCCCTTCCCGTCAATCTGGACCACGCCAAGCCAAGCCACTGCGTCGTCGACTTTGCATCGTCCTCCTCTCCGTTTCCCCACAAAAATCCCGGAGAATGGCGCACCGAGGAGGGAGATCGACTTCGTCTTCTCCAACTCCGGCCGCTGGCGTAAATCTTCGATTCCCGCCGCTCCGGTGAGTCTCGCGTCGATTCCTTGCGCATGAACCACCCTAGGGACCTCACTAATAACATCAGAGCACATGCATGTTTATTAGATCGGTGGATCAAGCCGTCGCCGTTCACCCCGGAGGTTCTTGCCGCCGCCGAGCACGATTCCGGCGACGAGACGGCGACGGCGCGATGGAGACCGACCCGCCGCCGCCGCCAACCCGACCCCCGTCCGTCGCTGCCGCCAACCCGACCCCCGTCCGTCGCCGCCGCCAATGCCTATGTGGCCCCTGCTCCTGTGAAGACAAACGGGGGAGAAAGAGATGAGGGAGAGAGAGGGAGGAGGAAGAGCTGGCCCCGCCGCCGACCACTCCCTCGACCGCCGCCGCCCTAGTGTCGCTGAAAGGGTCAATTAGGCCTAGAGGAGGGGGGGTGAATAGGCTAATTTAAAACTTTATGCGGAAGCTAAAACTGAGTTAGGGTCGGAAAGTCTGATCCACAGTCAGACTATCCGAAAATATCAGATAGTCTGATGTTGGATCAGACTGTCTGATCCACTAAAGGAACACTACAAGTAGATCTAGTGCACAAACAAGAGTATGGCACAAACAGCGACTAGATCTAAAGCGGCACAAAAGCAAAGCTAAATAATAGGAGAAGAGATATCACCAACAATGAAGTTCACCGAGTTGTTCCCGGAGTTCAAATCCTTGAGGGGATTCTACTCTACGTTGAGGAGCTCACTAAGAGCCGGGTCTTTGCTAACCCTTTCCTCAAGAGGTTGCACTAAGCACTCCTCTTTCCACTAAGGGGTATCTCTTTCCTTGTGGAGGCGAGATCCGGCCTTCACAAACTTCTCCCGGCCAACCACACGTAGATCGGTGGCTCGGGAGTGACACCTAGCCGTTTAGGAGTCCTCAACCTCCAAGAGTAACAAACACCACACAACTCTTGGTCAAACCCTAGTGCTCAAGATCGAGTGAAACACACACTAGGCCCTCAAACACCAAATCCACAACCACCAAGATCTACTACACAAAGAACAAAGAGGGATTTGAGAGAGGGAGAGAGAGCTCAAAGATCCAAAACACTTTAGCACCAAGCTCAACCCAAAGTGAATGTGAATGAATGAGTTGGGTAACCCTAGAAAAGGGTTAGGTGGGGGGTATTTATAGAAGCCCCCAAAATGTGGCCGTTGGGAGAGAATCTTTTCATCCCACCTCGGAAAGTCCGAGGTGACATCGGATAGTCCGATGTTTTTGACCCCCAAGCAGGCCAGAGACAGAGAACAAAATTCTAGAGGATTTCGGACAATCCGATCGATCGGAAAGTCCGATGTCATATTGGATATTCCATTATTTTTGAACCAAGAATTTCATCCTCTCACAGAGACTCAAGTTCCATTGAATTTCGGAGTCTCTGGATCATCGGATACTCCGATCACATCGGATAGTCTGATTTAAAACTCACTCAAAAGGAATAAAAAGCAATTCAAAATAGAGAGTGAAGTTCTGAGAAATTTCAGATAGTCCGACGTATCGGATAGTCCGACCTTATATCGGATAGTCCGATATTTTTTAGCCAACACTCAGACCGAAGACAGTGAGCAAAGTTCTGTGAAATTTCGGATAGTCTGAGCATCGGATAGTCTGATCAACATCGGACAGTCCGACAGACATAAAACAGGAACACTTCAAATAAATGATTTTGAGCACTAGTGTTCTACCAATTATATGCATGTGGCATCCCTCTTAATAGTACGGCATCCTAATACTCAAGAACACAAGATATACATGGATTAGAAGACAATTACCACAAAAGATGCCGCAATACTTATTGTGTTGACATCCACTCCTTTTTCATCCTTGCATACATCTCAACAAAAAGCATTAGTTACCCTCTAATTGTGTTGTCATTAACACCAAAATAAATGAGGGGTCCTAGATGCACTTTCATTCTCCCCCTTTTTGGTGATTAATGACAACACACTTAGAAGTAATAAAAGATTAGGATTTTGGTGGAGCTCCCCCTAAATATATGCTAGAAATGAAATAGGAGAGCTCCCCCTCAATCTATGCACTAGATTAGAAATGACAATATAACCTCATGCATATGCCAATGACAAGATATTTCACACATTTGAGCATGGATAATAGATAATTGCACATAACAAGACACAAAAACCCAAGGGTCGACTAGCCATCACGAAAGGAGATAGATTAGAGATTTTTGATGATAGGTGGTTCTCCCCCTTTGGCAACAAGGCACCAAAAGGGAAAAAATAGAGGATCACTCATCCTTATCAGAATCCTCGCCCTCCTCACTTGACTCCTCAGCATAGTCACCTTCCTCCTCCTCTTCTTCTTCCTCCATAGGAGCCTTGCCATGATCCGCACGAGAGGAGCTTGCCTCAGCTGCAAAAGGGTCCTCAATCACATCCTCCCCACTGTCCTCAACCTCAGAACCATCGGGAGAACACGGCAAATGGGTGTTGCGAAGGAGGGTCTTGATCCGTCGAGTGTCCTTCTTCCTTGCTCTGCGTTCCTTGGCTTGCCGAACTGAGATGGTCTTGCATAAGTTGAAGATGGACTTGAAGAACCTCAAGGACGAGTTGGAGTCCGGCTTGGTGACGGTAGCGGAGGGACCGGCACGAGAAGAAGCACGAGTGGTTCGTCCAGCCGGCACAGCAGCAACCTTGATGGGACGGACTTGGTAATCGGTATGTGCCACCTCCTTGTGAAACTTCTTCTTGGACACAATCTCAATCATCTTCATAATGTAAGGCCCATAGCCAAGTCCTCGCTTAGGCATCATGGAGATAAGCCGGATTTCTTCAAAGATGAAGTCAAAGGCGTCAAAGAGCTGTGGGTGAGCCTTCATCTTGTAAAGCAAATTTCTTGTATAGGCAAGGACGTTGCTAGCATCACCTTCCTTGGGATTGAGAGTTTTGCGCAAGAGCTTGTTGAGATAGGCATAGAAGGGAAGGAGACCTTTGATGGTGCCTAACTCATAGTCCACATCTTGGTACAAGAAGTGAAGAGAATTTGTGTCCATGGGCTTCTCATCATGAATCTTGACACGATTGGTGCGAGAGCGAGTCGGAAACCCCAAAATGGCAGCAAACTTAGCATATGTCACGGAGTATATGATGCCATCTGTCATCCAATGAATAATCTTTTCTTTGTTGGGCTCAAAATAAAGTGTGGCATAGAATTGTGCGAAGATTTCTTTGCACCATGGGTATTGCAAGCCCATGAGTTCCTTCAAGTTTTGCCGAGCACAAGCTTCAATGACTTCATCAATAATTGAATCATGCAACTCCTCCATATACTTCCAATCAACCCACTGCATAAGAATAGGCCCCTTCTTAGGTGCATTCACTGTCTCATAGTAATCCTGCTGAAAAAGGTTCCAAAACCGAGGATCAGTGGACAACTGTTGAAATTTGTAGAGATCTTTCTTACGCTCTTTCTCCACTTCAGTCCACTTGCGGTTCCACCTTATGACTCTCCGATGATAATTAGGATCTCTAGAGGGAGCAGTGATAAAGAAAGGCCCTTCTTCCTGAGCGGCTTGCTGAGCGGCAATGTCCTCTTCTAAATGAATCTCTTCCTCAAAGGATGGTGCATGAGAACCACTACCTTGACCCGGCTCAGAAGAATCCGTAGGATTGCCTCTCCTTACTTTTTTAGCAGGTGCACTTGATCTTTCTCCACTGACTCGGCTGCGGCGAGGAGGAAGAGGAGCACCATGCTCCACATTAGCCACTTGAGCTGCTTGGTCAGAGGCTTGAGCTTGCGCGTCAATGGCATCTTTGCGAGATTCGGACATACGCCGTATAGCATGACGAGCCTTGGAAGCGGGAGAGCGACCTCGAGAACTCATTGTCCCACGGCGAGAGTAAACTTGATTCTTGAACTGACCCGTGATCATGAGGATACACTGATTTAGAACAGAGGATAATGATTAAGAAGAAGTGGAAGAAGAATATTTAAATGTGAAGCAAGGAGAAATTTGGACTGGGCCAAAAGGAGGTCGGATAGTCTGATTTGACGTCGGACTATCCGGTGTACATCGGACTATCCGACAGCATATCAGACAATCCGACGGCCTTTTGCCCTAGACCAACAAATCTCGATTCACACAAACATATCCAATGGAATCAAAGGATCTTCTAGGTACTAGATCTAGGCACTAAAACAAGAAGATTCACCGAAGGAAATCTTGAAATAATACACCATGAGGGAGATCGAGGGAAAACAAGGAAATACCTCAAGAACCACTAAGAGAATCACTGGGGAACCAGTGATTTGGAAGGAGTTGAGGGAGGGAAACCACCCTAAAGTGAAGGAATAGCAATCGGAGACTCCGAAACGAAGATTTTTGGTGGCCTAGAACTAGGGTTTGGAGTGGAGAAGAGGGGTGGAGAGAGAAACGACTGAGACAAATGACTGAAGGGGTAAGAAAGAGTTACCCCCGGGGAGGTTAAGTCCCCTTGCCCTTGGCCCCACGTCGGATAGTCCGATTTGAAATCGGACTGTCCGATTGTAGTCGGATAGTCTGACTTGATGTCAGACAGTCCGACATCCTTTGTGGCAGAGACAATAAAGGATGGCTCAAGGAAGATTTTTTTCAACAACATTTTGATAGGATGAACTCGATGGCTAGACTATTACTTGGACAAATGCAGCAAAAGAAAGAAAACTAGGCACCCTCGAGAGAGGGAATGTACGAATCTATAGCAAATTGTGCAAGGACCAAGATTCATTAGAGAATGAGATCCCCGTACACATAGATTTCAAGTTATCCACATAGATTATGACTAGTGTTTATTCATGAATTGAATGTTCACTTTGTCATGATATGGCAAGCAAACCTATTCTAGTAAATGAAAAACACATGCATGCAAAAGATCAAGCCACATTCCGAGAATCCAAGATATTTAGCTCACTTCTCAACTCACAAAACCTAGCTTCATCTAGAGGCTTGGTGAAGATATCCGCCAATTGTTTGTCGGTTCTCACATGTTGGATGTCTATGTTGCCTCTTGTGGAATGGTCTCTCAAGAAATGGTGGCGAATATCTATATGCTTGGTTCGGGAATGTTGGATGGGGTTATTGGCTAACTTAATGGCGCTCTCATTGTCACATAAGAGTGGGATTTTGGACACATTTAGGCCATAGTCTCTCAAGGTTTGCTTCATCCAAAGAAGTTGAGCACAACAACTCCCCGTCGAAACGTATTCCGCTTCGGCGGTGGATGGGGCGACGGAGTTTTGCTTCTTGGAAGACCAAGAAACAAGGGACCTACCCAAGAATTGGCAAGTACCCGATGTGCTTTTCCTATCCACTTTGCACCCGGCATAATCCGCATCGGCATAACCAATGAGATCAAACCTCGCTCCCTTAGGATACCAAAGACCAAGATTAGGTGTGTGCACTAAATATCTAAGAATTCTCTTCACGGCCACAAGGTGACACTCCTTCGGAGCGGCTTGAAATCTTGCACACATGCACACACTAAGCATAATATCGGGCTTAGATGCACAAAGGTAAATAAGTGAGCCAATGATGGAACGGTATACCTTTTGGTCAACGTCTTTACCTTGCTCGTTGAGGTCGAGGTGGCCATTTGATGGCATGGGAGTGTGGATTGGCTTCGCATTCTCCATTCCAAACTTCTTGAGCATGTCCTTCAAATACTTTGTTTGGCAAATGAAGGTTCCTTCCTTGAGTTGCTTGATTTGAAGGCCGAGGAAGAACTTTAATTCACCCATCATGGACATCTCAAAACGTTTGGTCATCATCCTACTAAACTCTTCACTAAAAGACTTGTTAGTAGAACCAAATATAATGTCATCGACATATATTTGGCACACAAAAATATCATTATCATGTCTTTTAGTAAAAAGAGTTGAATCGGCTTTCCCGATCTCAAAGCCGTTTTTCACAAGAAAATTGTGAAGACACTCATACCAAGCTCTAGGGGCTTGCTTAAGCCCGTAGAGTGCCTTGTGGAGCTTGTACACGTGGTTGGGATACTTCGGATCCTCGAAGCCCGGTGGTTGCTCCACGTATACCAACTCGTTGATGGGCCCGTTGAGGAAGGCGCTTTTAACATCCATTTGATATAGCTTAAAATTGAGGTTAGTAGCAAAAGCAAGCAATATGCGAATTGACTCAAGTCTAGCTATTGGCGCAAAAGTTTCACCAAAATCTAATCCTTCGATTTGGGTAAACCCTTGCGCCACTAACCTCGCCTTGTTCCTTATTACGACCCCGGCCTCGTCTTGCTTATTGCGGAAGATCCACTTTGTGCCAATCACATTTTGCCAAGGTCGCTCCACCAAAGTCCACACTTCATTCTGGGTGAAATTGTTCAACTCCTCTTGCATCGCCATCACCCAATCCGGATCATTAAGAGCTTCTTCCACCCTTAGAGGTTCAATAGAAGACACAAACGAGTAATGCTCACAAAAATTTGCAATACGAGAATGAGTGGATACTCCCTTGTTGATGTCTCCTAAGATGTTGTCGGTGGGGTGATCTCGTTGGATACTTTGGTGGATTCTTGGGTGAGCTAGATTTATCGGAGAGGGTGGCACTTGCTCGCCTTCTTCACCTTGATCCAAGCTTGAAGTGGAGGGATTGTCGGCTTGGGTTAATGTAGGTGGCTCTACTTGTGTTGAGGAAGAGGCCCCTTGTTGTGGCTCCCTAGGACGCACGTCTCCAAGAGCCAATCTTTTGATTGCTTCGCTAGGGTCCTCCTCTTCACCTAACACATGTGAGTCGACTTGCTCTACTTGAGAGCCGTTAGTTTCGTCAAATGTCACATCACGCGCGATCTCAACAATACCGGAGGTGTTGTTGAAAACGCGGTATGCGCATTCATTTGACCCATGCCCAAGCAAGAACCCCTCATCAACTTTAGGAGCAAACTTTGAGGATCTAGCCTTCTTATTAAGAATGTAGCACTTACTACCGAAAACACGAAAGTAAGAGACATTTGGTTTGTTACCGGTAAGAAGCTCATAGGGAGTCTTCTTAAGAAGGCGGTGAAGATAGAGGCGGTTGATGGCGTGGCATGCGGTGTTGACGGCTTCGGCCCAAAAACAGTCCGATGTCTTGTACTCATCCAACATGGTCCTCGCCATCTCGATGAGAGTCCTATTCTTCCTCTCGGCTACTCCATTTTGTTGAGGTGAATATGGAGCCAAGAACTCGTGCTTGATGCCTTCTTCATCAAGGAAACTCTCGATGCACGTGTTCTTGAACTCCTTGCCGTTGTCGGTTCGAATGTTCTTGATCTTGAGGTCGAACTCGTTTTGGGCTCTTCTTGCAAACTTCTTGAAGATTGCTTGTGTCTCACTCTTGTCATGCAAGAAGAACACCCACGTGAAGTCATCAACAATAACGAGACCATATTTGTTACCTCCAATGCTTAGATAAGCAATTGGCCCTGTCGGTGACATGGGACCGGGGGTATCGTGACTAGAGGCTTGGGTAGCCGCGGTCGCCCACGTGGCCTGACCCCCTCGGGGGGGGGGGGTCGGGCCCGAGGGTGACGCGGCCACCCCTCCCTCTGTCTCCCCGAGGGGTCGGGCCGCACCCGTTTCGGCCCCGAGGGCTGGGGCGCCCCGACCCCCTGTGGTTTTGGCGCCACGTGTGTGGGTTAGGTGAGCACAGCAGGCGCTCACCTAACCGCATTTATAGCGGGTTAGACGAGCGCGCCACGCCGCATTCAATGCGGCGCAGCGCATGCTTATCCGGTCCGTGACCAGTCGCGGTGTGTGACCGGTCAAAGACCGGTCAGATCGCGGGTTAGGTGGCAACAGGCGGCCTGTCACACGCCTCGCCCCGTCCCGTCGGAATGATGAGAGCTTCCTGGCTCTCGTCCCTAGCCGGAGCCGGCGTGCTAACTCCTGGAGTTGGTATGTCAGTCCCGGTCAGATTCATTCCAGACTTCAGCGCAAGAATGGCAAGGAAGTCGCCGGCCATTAAATGAAGTTTGAAATGGGCGTCCTCCGGAAAAGCTGACGAGCGGGGCAGGAGACGAGCGCACTGCTTGTCAAGGGTCACTTCCGGCTGTAGACTAGCCCTCATTGTAAAAAGCATGTTTCCTTTCTTAGGCAGCTAGAGGCCCCTGTGGTGACCGCTGACCAGATAAAAAGGAGGCCCAGGCCTAGAAGAAGGGGGATTTTCTTGGGGGATTTTTGAGGAGGAGCCTGAACTCTCTCTGGCTCTCGAGCTCTCTGTATTCCTTCACATACAGATCCACCAGAACACAGGAGTAGGGTATTACGCTTCTCAGCAGCCCGAACATGTCTACGTCGCCCGCGTCTTGTGCGATCCTTCTCGCTGACATTCCTCTGATCGAGGGCGAAGAACCTCACATAGCGCCCTCGGCCGAACCGGCAAAGGGGGGCCTGCGCGGTCTTCCGGTGAGGGGCCCCACGCTCCGTCATCTGGCGCGCCAGGTAGGGGGCGCGCGTGTTTTTCGAAGCCCTCGTCCTCTTTCGTGTGCGCCAAGCTTCTCCCGCTCAGCCCAATGGCCGAACGGGCAGTGGCGCACAGCCTCTCTCCGAACGCTAGCGGTGACGACGGGGAGCAGAACCCGCGCCGTCGGGCTCGCACCCCACCGTCCCCCTCTCGCCGAAATCTTGGGCGGGGGGAGGCGCTCGGGGAGGTCGGAGGATCCGCGACATCGCCGCCCGCGGGCGACGGGGGAGGACGGCGAGACGGGGCGCGTCGCCGCCTCGACTACGGCGATGGCAGCACGCCCCAGGGCGCGCTCCAGGCTGCGGGTGCGCTCTTGCGTCACCCGCCCGTCGTCCCCGATCCAGAGACTCCAGCCCGACGTTGGCTGGATGACGTGGCCGACTTGGTCATGACGGCGCAGCAGCGCCTAGGCGCCGGTGGGCGGCCCTCCGCCCCCGAGGCCTCTGGCGCTGCCGCCGCCGGCTCCACGTCGTCAAGGCGGAGGGCGCGGCGAGCGGCGGCCGTCACCCGCCGTTCGTCCGCCATTCCCTCGTCAACGCCTCCGACCCAAGAAGATGAGCGTGGGGGGTCGGATGCCCGGCTCGATATCGAGCGCCAGCGCGACGATCGTCGCGCCGCCCACGCAACGGAGGGCGCTTTCTCGTCCGGAGCGCCACTTCGGTCCGGGCACGGGGGCCGGCCCCCGTGTCCCCGGTTGGCGGTGCCGGCTGTCGAGCCTTTGTGGCGAGCCTTCGGAACGTCCGTTGGCCCCCAAGGTTCCGGCCCACCATCACCGAAAAATACGACGGAAGCGTCAACCCCGCCGAGTTTCTCCAGATCTACACGACCGGGATCGAGGCCGCCGGGGGTGACGACAGGGTCATGGCGAATTTCTTCCCCATGGCCCTGAAGGGTCAGGCGCGGGGTTGGCTAATGAACTTGCCACCCGCGTCGGTCCACTCCTGGGAGGATTTGTGCCAGCAGTTCACCACGAACTTTCAGGGCACATATCCGCGCCCAGGCGAAAAAGCGGACTTGCATGCGGAACAGCGAGGGTACGATGAGTCTCTTCGCTCGTACATTCAGCGGTTCTGTCAAGTCCGCAACACCATACCGTGCATCCCCGCACACGCGGTGATCTACGCGTTCAGGGGGGGCGTGCGGCACAACCGCATGCTCGAGAAGATCGCCTCCAAGGAGCCCCAGACCACCGCGCAGCTTTTTGAGCTCGCGGACCGTGTGGCTCGCAAGGAGGAGGCCTGGACCTGGAACTCCTCCGGCTCTGGCGTGGCAGCTCCGGCCGCCCCCGAGTCCGCCGCTCGGTCAGGGCGGCGGGACAGGAGGAGAAAGAAGAAGTCGGCCCGTTCCGACGACGAGGGTCATGTACTCGCCGTCGAGGGCGCTTCGCGGGCCCCCCGAAAGGGGAGGCCTGCGAGCGACAAAAAGAAGGAGGCCGGCGCTCCCAGCAGGGAGCGCCCGACCGGCAAGTGGTGCACCGTGCACAACACCTCCCTCCACGACCTCGCGGACTGCCGCGCGGTCAAAAGTTTGGCTGAGCGGACGAGGAAGTGGGAGGAGGAGAAGAGGCAGGAGCGCCGTGAGGGCAAGGCCCCAGCGGCTCCCGCCGGCAACCGGCGAGGTGAGGCCAAGCAGAAGGCCCCCGGCGAGGATATTGACGATGGCGACTATGACCTGGGGTTCTAGGAGCCTGAGGCCACCATCGCCACCGTCGATGGGGGAGCGTGCGCTCACGCTTCTCGCCGAAGCCTCAAGGCCATGAAGCGAGAGCTTCTGGCCGCGGCCCCTACCCATGAGGCGACGCGGCGGGCGTGGTGGTCGGAGGTTGCCCTCACCTTCGACCAGACCGACCACCCGCCATGCGTTGCCCGGGGAGGACAGATCGCGATGGTGGTTTCCCCCACCGTTTGCAATGTGAAGTTGGGGTGTGTCCTCATAGACGGGGGTGCAGCCCTCAACATCCTTTCCCCTGCAGCCTTTGACGCCATCAAGGCCCCGGGGATGGTGCTCCGGCCGTCTCAGCCGATCATCGGTGTGACGCCGGGGCACACCTGGCCGCTGGGTCATATCGACCTCCCGGTCACCTTCGGTGGCTCCGCCAACTTCCGCATGGAGCGGGTGGACTTCGATGTGGCGGACCTCAGTCTGCCCTACAACGCGGTCCTGGGGAGGCCTGCATTGGTGAAGTTCATGGCAGCGGTCCACTACGCTTATCTCCAGATGAAGATGCCGGGCCCCGGTGGCCCCATCACCGTCCATGGCGACCTCAAAGTCGCACTTGCTTGTATGGAGCAGCGCGCGTACCACCTCGCCGCGGCGTCCAAGCCCACGGGTGGCGACGAAAGGCTCGGCACCTCCGTCCCCGCCGCCCCGAGGCAGCGGATGGTCACGTGCGACGAGGTCCCGGTCAAGGAGGTTGCCCTGGGCGACGGCCCGTCCAAGACCACACGAATCGGTGGTCTTCTGGACGATAAATAGGAAGACGCGCTCGTCTCCTTCCTGCGGGCAAATGCCGACGTCTTCGCCTGGAGACCGGCGGACATGCCCGGGGTCCCCAGGGAGGTGATTGAGCACCGTCTCGCCGTGCGGCCGGGCGCAAGGCCGGTCCGGCAGAAAGTGTGGCGGCAGGCCCCGGAACGTCAAGCCTTCATCCGCGAGGAGGTGGCGCGACTTCTGGAGGCCGGATTCATACGTGAGGTCATCCATCCGGAGTGGCTGGCGAACCCGGTCGTCGTTCCCAAGGCGAACGGCAAGCTTCGGATGTGCATCGACTACACCGACCTTAACAAGAATGCAGGTCCTACTTTTCAACGTACTACTCGAATTTCTTTGGGTAGCCAAATAGGACGTAATGTTGAGGCCTATGTTGATGACTTGGTTGTGAAGACGCGCAACCAAGAGACCTTACTCTCGGATCTAGCGGAAACTTTCGAAAGTCTCCGCTCCGCCCGCATAAAGCTGAACCCCGACAAGTGCGTGTTCGGCGTGCCTGCGGGCAAGCTTCTCGGGTTCTTGGTCTCTGCCCGAGGCATCGAGGCCAACCCCGAGAAGATACGAGCTATAGAGCGGATGCGCCCCCCCAGCAAGCTTAGGGATGTGCAATACGTCACCGGCTACATGGCTACCCTAAGTCGGTTCATATCGAGGCTGGGAGAGAAGGCGCTACCCCTATTTAAGCTCCTCAAACGCTCCGGGCCGTTTACCTGGACGGAGGAGGCTGAGCGGGCCTTCACTCAGTTGAAGGCGTACCTCAGTTCTCCCCCAGTCTTGGTCGTCCCGGAGCCAGATGAGCCGTTGCTACTCTACCTGGCGGCAACCCCGCATGTGGTCAGCGCGGCGTTGATCGTGGAGCGCGACGAGGACAACCCTCACTCCGCGCATCCCCACCCTGTGTCGACTCGACCCGGGAGAGAGCAGGGAAGAGAGGCCCCCGAGCCGAACGGCGGCCCGAGGCCCCCGACGGCCGGAGCTGGCCCTCCGCCTGCTTGTCCGACGGTGCCAGGCGCCCCCAACCCCCAGGATGGCCCCGGGGCCACTGCGGGAAGGCCGCGCCTGTCGCCCTCTGACCCCGAGGTCGTCGGCACAGAAGCCGAGTGCGCCCCGCGTGGCCTCTCGGACAAAGAGCGCCCTCGAGATGCGGCCCCTGGCGAAGAGGATCGGCCCCGCCGAAAGGTGCAGCGGCCCGTCTACTTCGTTAGCGAGGCCCTCCGGGACGCCAAGACCCGATACCCTCAGGCCCAGAAGATGCTCTACGCTATTCTGATGGCTTCGAGGAAGTTGCGCCATTATTTCCAGGCGCATTGGGTCACGGTGGTTACGTCTTACCCCCTCGGGCAAATCTTGCATAACCGAGAGGGTACTGGACGGGTGGTGAGATGGGCAATCGAACTCTCTGAATTCGATTTGCGCTTTGAACCACGCCGCGCGATCAAGAGCCAGGCCCTCGCCGACTTTGTGGCGGAGTGGACCCCAGCTCCCGAGCCCGTCTCCGCCCCCGAGGCCACCTCGGACTCCTCGCAGCTGCCTCACACCGCCTACTGGGTGATGCAGTTCGACGGCTCCCTGTCTCTTCAGGGCGCCGGTGCGGGGGTCACGTTGACCTCACCGAGCGGAGACGTCCTCAGATATCTGGTCCGCCTCGACTTTCGGGCGACCAACAATATGGCGGAGTACGAGGGACTCCTTGCGGGACTCAGAGTGGCAGCTGGACTGGGGATCCGCCGCCTCCTGGTGTTAGGCGACTCCCAGTTGGTCGTTAACCAGGTCTGTAAGGAGTACCGGTGCTCTGACCCGCAGATGGACGCTTACGTGCGCCAGGTGCGGCGTATGGAGCGCCATTTCGACGGGATAGAGCTTCGGCACGTGCCCAGATGGGATAACGCGGTCGCCGACGAACTCTCAAGGCTCGCTTCCTCGCGAGCCCAGACCCCACCGGGCGCCTTTGAAGAAAGGCTTGCCCAGCCGTCGGCGCGACCCGACCCCCTAGGGGAGACGGACGCGCCTGAACGGCCCCCGAGGCCCGTCGGAGTCCAGGCCTCGGGACCCGAGGGGAGCGCTCCCAACTCCCCTAGATTGATTGCTTGGATCACTGAGATCCAGGCATACCTCGCAGATAAGACTCTACCCGAATACCGCGAAGGGGGTGAACGCGTCCGGCGCATCTCCAAGCGCTACGTGCTGGTGGAAGGGACCCTCTATCGGCGCGCGGCTAACGAAGTCCTCCTGAAGTGCATTCCTCGGGAACAAGGCGTCGAGCTTCTCGCCGATGTCCATGAAGGCGAGTGCGGAGCCCACTCCGCCTCACGCACCTTGGTTGGCAATGCCTTTCGCCAGGGTTTCTATTGGCCGACGGCTCTCAACGATGCGGTCGACCTGGTCCGGCGGTGCAGGGCGTGCCAGTTCCACGCCAGGCAAACCCATCAGCCGGCCCAGGCCCTGCAGACCATACCTCTTTCATGGCCGTTTGCTGTCTGGGGGCTCGATATCCTGGGTCCGTTCAGGAGGGCCCCGGGCGGGTTCGAGTATCTGTATGTCGCTGTCGACAAGTTCACTAAGTGGCCCGAGGCTTATCCGGTCATCAAGATCGATAGGCACTCCGTGCTTAAATTCATAAGGGGCATCACTGCTCGGTTCGGGGTGCCTAACCGTATCATTACGGATAACGGCACCCAGTTCACTAGTGAGCTCTTCGGTGACTACTGCGAAGACATGGGCATCAAGCTCTGCTTCGCCTCCCCCGCCCACCCCAGAAGCAATGGCCAAGTGGAGCGCGCCAACGCGGAAATCCTCAAGGGTCTCAAAACCAAGACCTTCAACATCCTCAGGAAGCACGGCGACTCGTGGATCGAGAAGCTGCCAGCGGTACTCTGGGCGAACCGAACCACGCCAAGCCGAGCAACCAGGGAAACGCCTTTCTTCCTCGTCTACGGCGCGGAGGCGGTCCTCCCATCTAAGCTCACCCTGAGGTCCCCTCGGGTATCCATGTATTGCGAGGCTGATCAAGATCAGCTTCGCCGAGACGACCTCGACTATTTGGAGGAGCGAAGGCGGCGCGCGGCCCTCCGAGCTGCACGCTACCAGCAGAGCCTGCGGCGCTACCATCAGCGCCACGTCCGGGCCCGATCACTCTGCGTCGACGACCTCGTCCTACGCCGCGTCCAAACGCGTGCTGGACTGAGCAAGCTCTCACCAATGTGGGAGGGTCCGTATCGAGTGATTGGCGTCCCCCGGCCGGGCTCCGTTCGGCTGGCCACGGGCGACGGCACAGAGCTGCCTAACCCGTGGAACATCGAACACCTTCGTCGCTTCTACCCCTAGGGGGGGTCGGGTGTCATGTCTTGGGCTCGGGCCAACCCCGCACCCCTCTTGGGCGTGCAGGGTTGGCCGGGGGCTACCACATGCATATACTTACCTTTTTTCTCTTCCGTATTTCAATAAAAGCACTTTCGATTCCCTGAGGACTGTGTCTGTGCCATCGTTTTCCTTTTGAAGAATCTTGGCTTGAATTAGCACGCTCGTGCTCGACCCTGCCCTCGGTGGCCCGGGCCGGCTAAAATCGCCAAACGGGGCCCAGAACCGAGCCGTGCCCCGGGGCGTGGTGAACTCCGGGGGGGGGGGGAATCGGCAAAGGCCCACAATCGGGTCATCCATAACCCTCGGTCACCACGCTCCCGGCCTGGCCAGTCTCGACACGTGGATCTCCTCAGGCACTAGCCCCGACCCGCGCCGCTTGAGGCTGGGGCCTGGGCACGAGCCCTCGTTCAAGCCAAGACACAGAAGGACCGCGGCACAGACCAACCTCGTCTCATACATACAACAAACAGAACTGACGTAGAAATTCCCTCTTTATTTGATTACAGATTAAATCAGTCTATACAAGAAGGGGGCCCGAAGGCCTCGGAAAAAGAAGAAAAAGTTATTAAGATTGGCGGGGGCCTGGGGCTCACTCCGACGCGCCCGGGTCGCCGGCCTCGTCGTCGTTGTCGTTCGCACCGTCGTCACCGCCCTCCTCGTCGGAGTCGAGGGCGAACGCGAGCCGAGGGGCCGTACCCTCGAAGCTGTGGACGATGTGGTCGGCGGCGTCCCGGACCTGCGCGCGCGCGCCGTCCTCGGTTCCGGGAGGGAACTTGTCCAGCGCTGCCCACGGGGAGAAGTCAGGGTCCCTGGCCTGGTAGCTTGCCAGTACGAGCTCCACCGCCCCCCGGGCAAGGTCCCTCGAGGATGACTTGATCGTCTCTTCGAGCTCCTCGGGGAGCCGCTGGAGGGTCCCGGCCATCTCTGAGAGGCGCTGGGCGACGCCCCCCTGGTTGGCGGTGAACTTCACGGTCCGCTCGCCCCAGAGGCCCACCTGCCGCCCGGCGCGGTCTAGACGGGAGACGGCGTCCCGAAGCATGCCGGGCCCTACCTCGTTCGCCAAGCGGAGGGCCTCGACCTCCCCGGCGGACGAGTCCAGCGCGCCCTGCATCTCGGCGATGGTGTGTTCGGCGGCTGCGAGGCGGGCGACTAGGTCGCCGTGGCCCGCGGCCGCCCCACCGCTGTGCGCTCTCGCGTCCAGCTCCTTCGCCCGCGCCTCGAGCTCAGCAGCCCGCTGATCCAGCGCGGCCCTCTCGGCGCGGGCGCCTTCCAGATTGCGGCGAGCCTACTCCTCCCGCGCCGCTTCGCGAAGGAACAGGCTGTCCGCCAGCCGCTGCGCCGCGGCCTCGGCTTCCTCGAGAGCTCGCCCCCGCTCGGTGAGCACGTCCTCGCGGAGGCGGAGCGCGGACTCCTCTTCGGCGCAGGCGGCCTCGTGCGCCGCCAGTGTTGCCTCCCGGGTGGCGACAGCGGCCTCGCGGTCTGCCAGGTCCTTCTCCTTCGTGTCCAGGGCGCGGGCGCGCTCCTCCAGCGCCGTGGCGCGAGCCTCAAGGGCCTCTTCGCGCTGCCGGGACGCCGCCTCGATCTCCGCCGCCCGCCGTTCCCGGGCAGCGGCGGCGTCAAGGACTCCCCGGGTGGCGTCGAGCTTCTTCTCTAGCTCCGCCGCCCGGCTCCCGTATTGGAGGCAGAGGTCGTCCCGCACCTCCTCAAGTACGGCGGTGGCGATGAGGGCAGTCTCCCGCTCCTCCTCCACCTCCCTGGCGATCTCCGCCAGGTCCCTACGACGGGCCTCGAGCTCGGAGGCGTGCCGGCGGTGTGCCTTGCGGCCCGCCTCCACCATGGCCTCCACCGAGCGTCGCCCCTCCTCGACGCGCGCCCACGCCGCGTCGAGCTCCGCCCGCTCCGCCTGCAGGGCCTCCATCCGGGCGCTTAACCCGTCCAGCACCGTGCTGTTCACGGCGACTAAGGCCTGCAGGAGGGGCTCCGCGCTCAGTGGGGCAGCGGAAGACAGAGGGGAGAGCCGCCTCGGTGTGGGTGCCGCGCGGCTCGGCCCGCCGATCGACGTGCCGGACCCGGGGGCGTCCCCCGAAGCTGGCTCGTCCCAAGCATCGCCCGAGGGGTCGGGCCCGAGCGGCGCGTCCGCGGCCTCGTCGTGGGTGGCCTCGGAAGTCGTCGTCGCCTCGGGCGGAGTCGGGTCGGGGGCTTGGCAGGCCGCCTGGCGTACGCGCGCCGCCTCCTCCTCCCGGACGGACTCCCCGGCCCGGCGGAGTCTGGCCTCCTTTCGAGCGGCCTCCTCAGCCTGGCGAACCCGGACGGCCTCCTGGGCAGCCTCCTCGGCTTCCCGGAGGCGGTCTGCGGCTTCTCGCCGGTCAGCTTCCCGCCTCCGGGCCTCCGCGGTCGCCGTCTCCTCGGCCTCGAGCCCGCCGGACTTGGAATGGCGGGGGGGGGGGCGACGGGATCTCGCTGAGGCAGAAGAAAAACCAGAAGACGGAAAGAAACGGGTGAGTGAAAACTCGCCTTGGGAGATGGGAGAATGAATGCGGTCGCGATGGGCGCGGGGACAAACCTGCGGGGAGGTCGGCTAAACGACCACCTCGGGGGCGAGATGAGGTTCCCCCGGCATGGCTCGGTCCCCCCCATCTTGCGGAGCCGTTTCTTCTTTCGCTCCCCCTCGGGCTGCGGCGTCGGCACAGCACCCTCCGGGCGCCTGCTGCTGGCACGCACCGCCCCGCCCCCTTGGGGAGGAGATGGGGGGGGCGTGCCCTCCTGCTTCCTCTTTCCCCGGGCGTCGGCAGGGCGGCTGCCCCCCGGGCCCCCGTCGCGGGGCCCAGAAGCGTGACCCCCTCCCGGGGTAGATTGTTTCCCTCTACGGCTCCCGCCCGCGCCATCGTGGCCTCGGGGGACCCGCTCCCCCGACGCCCCGACTGCCTGCATGATGGTCAGGATGTTGGCGCGATCCGGATCGCTGCAGAGGGGGAGGACACCTTGGGGGATAAGGGATGCCTCCACGGAGCTGAGATTCAGCACCCGTTGGACCACCATCCTGAAGTCCTCAGGGACCCAGTCCCATTTGCGCCCCTGGTGGGTCCTCATGAAGTCCTCGGGCCCGGTGTACTCCCAGGCACCCCGGGCGCGCCGCTGGAGCGGCGCGATCCGGCGACGAAGGTAGTCGCCGAAAACCATGGCCCCCGTAAGCCCTTGGGATCACAGACCCGCCAGGCGGTCAAGAACGGCGTCGTAGCTGTCTCCCAGATCTACCGTCGCCCGCCAGCTGGAGGCCTGCGCCGGGGGCTGGCTCGGAAGTCGGAGGCGCGCTTCGTCGGCGAGGGGGGTGTAGAACCAATTGCTCTTCCAGTCGTCCCACTTCTTGCGGAGGACGCAGGGAATGTAGCGGTGCAGCACCTGCCCCCGCGGCTGGAAGTAGCAGCCACCGACCACCGTCGGCGGCGACACCGGCTGTACAGTGAAGAACCACCGGAACAGCCGGAGAGATGGGCGCACCCCGATGAACATCTCGCACAGGTGCGCGAAGATGGCCAGCGTCATTATTGCGTTGGGGGTGAGGTGCGCCATCTGGAGATCATAAAACTCCAGAACATCCATGAAGAAATTAGAGAATGGCGGGACCAGCCCGGCCATTGCGAAAGAGAGGAAGAAGACGGACCGCCCCGGGTAGTGTGGCGCCAGGCATCCCTCGCCCAGCTCGACCACCTCCCGGCCGGTGGCAGATTCCGGCATGAATCGGCGCGGCAGCCCGGCCTGCCTCTCGCTCACGATGCGGGAAGGCGGCAGCACGCTACCATCAAGCGGTGCGGAGCCCCGTGCCATGACGCCGGCGGAGGAGGAGCTTGAGAGCGAGCAAGTGCGGCGAGGGTAGGGCACAGGAAACGAAGAGTTAGAGCGCAAGTGGCGAAGGCAAGGGGAATAGTGGCGAGAGGAAGGAAACGAATCCCTTCCTCGGCGTCTTTATTCCCTTGCCAGCGCTATGTCCGGCTCCTCGCTTCCCGTGCCCACTACCTTGCCCCCTCGTTTCTCGCGCCCACGCCTCCACTAACCCCACTCGCCCGTTTGCGGCGCACGCGGCAGATGTGCGGCCGTGACGGTTGAGATGGGGCAGATCGTGCGCGCATTAACTGCGTTCGCCAACCGAGAAGAGCGCCATCATCATGTCTCCAGGCGAAACGAACCGGCTTGTCCCGATTCGCGCGCTGCTCGAGTAATGCAGCGGTCTTGAAGAGACCGCTCATTATTGTCGATCGGTTTTCCCTTGCCGATGCGCGCGATTTACGACCGCTGGGTTTCTGCCCGCCTGTAGAGACCGGCCCCACCTGTCACCAGGCCTAAGGAGTGGCGTCACGCCCGAGCGCTTCCCTCGAGGGGGGCGATCGCCCTGGCGTAACGCCGGGGGCTACTGTCGGTGACATGGGACCGGGGGTATCGTGACTAGAGGCTTGGGTAACCGCGGTCGCCCACGTGGCCTGACCCCCTCGGGGGGGGGGGGGGTTCGGGCCCGAGGGTGACGCGGCCACCCCTCCCTCTGTCTCCCCGAGGGGTCGGGCCGCACCCGTTTCGGCCCCGAGGGCTGGGGCGCCCCGACCCCCTGTGGTTTTGGCACCATGTGTGTGGGTTAGGTGAGCACAGCAGGCGCTCACCTAACCGCATTTATAGCGGGTTAGACGAGCGCGCCACGCTGCATTCAATGCGGCGCAGCGCATGCTTATCCAGTCCGTGACCAGTCGCGGTGTGTGACCGGTCACAGACCGGTCAGATCGCGGGTTAGGTGGCAACAGGCGGCCTGTCACACGCCTCGCCCCGTCCCGTCGGAATGATGAGAGCTTCCTGGCTCTCGTCCCTAGCCGGAGCCGGCGTGCTAACTCCTGGAGTTGGTATGTCAGTCCCGGTCAGATTCATTCCAGACTTCAGCGCAAGAATGGCAAGGAAGTCGCCGGCCATTAAATGAAGTTTGAAATGGGCGTCCTCCGGAAAAGCTGACGAGCGGGGCAGGAGACGTGCGCACTGCTTGTCAAGGGTCACTTCCGGCTGTAGACTAGCCCTCATTGTAAAAAGCATGTTTCCTTTCTTAGGCAGCTAGAGGCCCCTGTGGTGACCCCTGACCAGATAAAAAGGAGGCCCAGGCCTAGAAGAAGGGGGATTTTCTTGGGGGATTTTTGAGGAGGAGCCTGAACTCTCTCTGGCTCTCGAGCTCTCTGTATTCCTTCACATACAGATCCACCAGAACACAGGAGTAGGGTATTACGCTTCTCAGCGGCCCGAACCTGTCTACGTCGCCCGCGTCTTGTGCGATCCTTCTCGCTGACATTCCTCAGATCGAGGGCGAAGAACCTCACATAGCGCCCCCGGCCGAACCGGCAAAGGGGGGCCTACGCGGTCTCCCGGTGAGGGGCCCCACGCTCCGTCAGGCCCAGAGAGGTCCATGTGTAGAAGTTCCAACGGTCTTGTAGTTGTCATTACGTTCTTGACCGGGTGATGAGCTCCAATTTGTTTCCCGGCTTAACACGCGCTACACACCCTATCTTTCTCAAAAGGTACATTTGTTAGACCAAGTATATGATCGTGCTTTAGAAGCTAGTGAAGATTCCTCATACCAATATGGGCTAGCCTCCGATGCCAAAGCCACCCCATGTCGGACTTAGCCACTAAGCATGTCTCATGTTTGGCTTTAGTTGAGGAAAAATCCACAAGATAAAGCTTGCCCTTGAGAACACCCTTAAAGACTATCGAGGAGTCATCCCTTCTAAATACGGTCACATCAACATCGGTAAAAAGACAATTGTAGCCCATGGAACATAATTGAGAAACGGACAAGAGATTATAGTTTAGAGATTTTACCAAGAGAACGTTAGAAATGGAAAGATCATTGGAGATTGCAATCTTACCCAATCCCATTACTTTTCCCTTTCCATCGTCCCCAAAGACTATGTTCTCTTGCGAAGTGCCATTTGGATCAAGGGAGCAAAACATTGATTCTTCTCCGGTCATGTGATTTGTGCATCCACTATCAATCACCCAACTTCTTCCACCGGAGAGATATTCCTACAAGAGATCAATTTCTAGTTTTAGGTACCCACACTTGCTTGGGTCCTCTCAAGTTAGTGACAAGTGCCTTCGGCACCCAAAGAACTCTCTTGATGGAAACATTTTTGCCCCTCGGGCCTACATACTTAGCAACAACACGACCACTAACATTCTTCTTAAGAACATAAGATGCATCAAAAGAACAATGTGAAGCATAATCATTAGGAAGGATACTTTTGGCCTTAACAAAATTGCTAAGACCTTGGGGTCTCTTGATCATCACACTCTTGTCCACCTTTCCTTTTGGTGGAGGAACATACCCAAGACCCTCATGGTTGAAGTTGTCCCTTTGATAGGCTAGGTACTCTTTTAGAGCCTTACTACCCATATGGCACTTAAGTAGGCCATTGTGAAGGAGTCCCATAAACTTCTCATTTTGCTTTTGCAAAGCACTCAAAGAAATAGAGTTAGTAGCACAAGCTTCAATAACAATATCTTTGCATCTCACACATGATTCATTGCTTGGGACAATTTTGGAACAAGACGGCTCGCTAGGGAGAGAGACACTATTCTTTAAGGTTTCGAACTTCTCTTCAAGAGAGAGGTATGCTTTGTCCAAGCCATCCACTCTCTCTTGAAGTTGAGCGTTCGCCACTTCAAGATTAGCATGAGACTCTTTGGTTTGCTTGTAGAGCCGTACCAAAGCCTCATTTTTCTCTCTCCTTGGCAAGCTCACTCTTGAGTTCATGAGATCGCTCTTTCTCACGAATGAGCAAATCCTCTTGCCTCTCAAGAGTTGCATATTGGTCCTCAATTCTCCCTAGCAACTCACTCAAGTGTGGTAGTGATTCCTTAGTTATGGACTTGGACAATTCGTCATCCATAACCTCATCCTCCTCATCACTAACAAGATCAACATTAAATGATTTGAGAGGAGAAGGTACCTTAGGCTCCTTTGCCATGAGGCAAATGGGAGCATCCTCATCACTTGAGTAGTCGAAGAGTCTCAGCGGTGATGAAGGCTTGACGGCGAACGTGGCGACTCCTTCTTCATCACTTGAGCTTGACTCGGAGTCGGAGCCGAAGATCATCCCAAGGTGAGCTTGGCAATAATGTTCCCGCTTGTTATGCTTATACTTCTCCTTCTTCTCATCCTTCTTCTCACCCTTCTTATCTTCCTTGATGTGGGAACCATCCTTGAGGTGAGGGCAATCCGCAATGAAATGCCCGGGCTCTTTGCACACATAGCACACTCTTGCGGAATGTCTTCCACTTGACTTGTTGGAGTGATGCTTGGAAGAATTTCCCTTGAAGAAGCCGCTTCGCCTCATGAACTTGCCGAACTTCTTGGGGCATTGAGAGTTTCGATTCAATGTGGGAATGACTAAGACAAGTTAGGCGAAACAGATATGCACCATAGAGGTTTATCCACCGTAGGTTTGTAGACAAGAATAGTAGTCACAGCGAGGGATGCACATAAATAAGAAAATACAAAAAACCTTTCCATACATTTTAGGCACAGAAAACCTGCTTTCAAAAAAGATGAATAAAGTGTTAACTAGCACAATCTATCCTCCTACGTAGACAGTTTGCCAGCAGATGCAGTTGGATTCTAAAACTTCTGCAGTACTCTGGGTGCTTCTGCTGGACCTTGGTGCTAGCATGCACATGAAATGACACCTAATGCAATATTTGAATACATGAGAAGGCAAATGAGTGCTGCCAAAGTCCATGGCAAATGTCACTTCTTGGTTGCGTAGCTGGACACTTGATCCATATATAAGACAAATACATACTCAAACTTAAAAAGAAAAGGTTAAGCAAGAGCATTGCTACATTATGATAAAGGTACACATCAGTCACAGAAACATCAGAGCTTTAGGGCATCGCATACCTGCAAAGGAAAAAGACTCTCTCCAGGAATAGTCTCATCAAATGCCTGAAATCATCAGAGTTGTGTCACTTATTTTATATTCTCAAAGGTACAGGCAAAATAAAATACATAGTACTATTACTATATTAGTGAAAGCAATACCGTTCCATCAATATCTTCTTCCCTCAAACGCATGACATATTCAAGAAGTTTTCCACCATTCATGTGCTCAGTATCATTTTCCTTCTGCTTCTGAGCCATCCTAGTCTTGAGTTCCTTCGCGAGATCATTTTGTGCACCATTGTATTGAAGCTCTTCACCAGTAGTGGATGTTGAAGCTTCAGCCCCATGATCTCCTCGCTTCTTAGGTGGGAATAAATCATCAAAGGAGGCATCTCCAGGTGTGCCTAT
Source organism: Oryza sativa Japonica Group (assembly GCF_034140825.1). Classification (NCBI taxonomy): domain Eukaryota; kingdom Viridiplantae; phylum Streptophyta; class Magnoliopsida; order Poales; family Poaceae; genus Oryza; species Oryza sativa. The sequence goes on along the minus strand of NC_089040.1, from coordinate 24,101,982 downwards.
CCTTGTTTTTGTTGCATCTGTTCCCCTTTATCTTTGGATGTAAGTGTTGCTATTATCATTATGCTTCTATAGCTATAGCCTTACATGAACAAATTTATGAAGAAAATTTTGGAGTTCCATCAATGTATACTTATTTTTATACACCCAACAAGCTTCTATTTAAATGTTTAGCTACATGTTCCTATGGATGCCCTGATGCCCAAAATTTAATGAAAAATGATACCGTTCCTTCTTCTGTGGTTAGTGGTCACATCTATAATCTATTGTACTTGAAATTAAATGGTTCTTGATATCTGAAATGTATATACGTTCGCAAGAAAATTGTATTGCTGCGAATTCTAAGTTCTGCCACTTTACGCAGAATCTGAATCACAAAAATATTGTGAAGTATCTTGGATCATTGAAGACAAGGAGTCACCTCCATATCATTCTAGAGTAAGCAGTTCGCAATCCTCATGACAGTTTCTTGATATGATTATACCTATTAGGCTATTAGTTTTTTTTTTTAGCTTGGATGCTTAATCTTAGTAAACAAGGTAGCAACACGTTTTCCTTTTAGTTTTGTTCTACTGGAAATGCTCTTTAGATAATTGAGTTCCAAGTAATTTGACAATATATGGTGCTGCATTCTCAAAATAGTTAGTAAACATAAGCTAAAGTCAATTTCCCACTGTATTAGCAATGACGTGCACAAAGCTAGGTTTTTCCGAATTCAAGCAAAACAAAACAATTCGAGGACAAATGTAGAAAGGAGAACTAATAATATGCCCCCACTCAGCCAGAACAACTCGGTTAACGAACAATTACATTTAGTGCATAACTAATCCTAATATGAGCTTCCTCTTGTATTTTGCATGGCTTTAGTTTAGCAACATTTTGCATTTTGTATGTGGCACTTTACAAGTTGTGACTTTAAATATATTTGAAGTTTGGGTTTTTTGCTGGTTTGTTTAGGGAGAAGCATGTCACGTGTTGTGATTGGTTGAGGTATACTATGTCATCATACATCTTAAGTTATTTTGTTCATTTATTTAGGGCAAGCTGTAATAGTTGTGCAATTAATATTTTTGCACCGAATAAATAATTGTTCAATTCCTTTGTACCCCTTTTTGAAGTTTGGTTATCATGTTCTCTGTTCTGTATGGATTGATTTTGTGTAGCTCTAGCTTAGGCTTATTATGCCATAAGCCAACTTTTTGGTTTTATGGATTGTTGACCGTCAAAGGGAGCTTAGTCTTATTCTAAAAGTGCAATGACCGGATTGTTTAAGTTCAGCCTATACACCCCTGCAATCTCACATCTGCAACAATCCACCCTGCCCTGAATTAAGAGTCCACAATATGCAAGGGGATTTAGGGGCTTTTGGCTTGTCAGAGGCTATAATCATGAATAAGTTAACTAATCTGTTCTAGGATAAGCTTTTATCTTCATCATCGATCTCCTCCTTGCTCTTGCTCTTGCGGCTCTCTTCTTCTTCTTCCTTTGCCTTCAATGCCAAGTCTTCCTTCTTGATGCTTGTCATTGAGCCTTGGTTGATGTATTGGATGACCTCCTTGGACTCTTGCACAAGCATGTCACGGGCAAGAATGCGTCCGAGCAAATCATGAGGTGTGAGAGTCTTGTAGTCCGGACGCTCACGAATGATGGTAACCAAGGTAGAGTTCCTTGAAGTGATGGCTCGAACCATCTTCTTGACCACAACCTCATCGGTCATGTCCTTGGAGCCAAGTCCCTTGATCTCATTGACGATCTTGCTCAACCGGTCATACATGTCACTTCGGCTCTCACCATCCAACATCACAAATCTCTCAAATTGCCCCTTGAGGATCTCCACCTTGGACTCACGAACACTATCCGTGCCTTCATGCAAGTTCCGAAGCGTGTCCCAAATCACTTTGGCACTCTCAATGCCATCCACACGGTTGAACTCACTTCCACTCAAGGCACTAAGTATTGCATTGGCGGCTTGAGCGTTCTTGTGCTCGTTCTCATCGTCCTCCTTGGTGGGATCTTCGGGATTCTGCAAAACATAGCCTTTTTTGACTATTCTCCAAATAGATGGGTTAATAAACTTCAAATGCATCTTCATCTTATGCTTCCAAGCGGCATAGTCCGTACCATTGAAATACGGAGCTTTGCCGCTATAGGTACTCACATAAAATGTAGATGTAGTTGGATAGTCATAAGGAAACATAACTCCCTTATCACCATCTTTGCCTTCCCCCGTTTGGCCCGACATGATCTCTCCAAGTGGTTAAGCCTAATTAGGAGATTAGGCTCTGATACCAATTGAAAGGGTCAATTAGGCCTAGAGGGGGGTGAATAGGCTAATTTAAAACTTTATGCGGAAGCTAAAACTGAGTTAGGGTCGGAAAGTCTGATCCACAGTCAGACTATCCGAAAATATCAAATAGTCTGATGTTGGATCAGACTGTCTGATCCACTAAAGGAACACTACAAGTAGATCTAGTGCACAAACAAGAGTATGGCGCAAACAGCGACTAGATCTAAAGCGGCACAAAAGCAAAGCTAAATAATAGGAGAAGAGATATCACCAACAATGAAGTTCACCGAGTTGTTCCCGGAGTTCAAATCCTTAAGGGGATTCTACTCTCCGTTGAGGAGCTCACTAAGAGCCGGGTCTTTGCTAACCCTTTCCTCAAGAGGTTGCACTAAGCACTCCTCCTTCCACTAAGGGGTATCTCTTTCCTTGTGGAGGCGAGATCCGGCCTTCACAAACTTCTCCCGGCCAACCACACGTAGATCGGTGGCTCGGGAGTGACACCTAGCCGTCTAGGAGTCCTCAACCTCCAAGAGTAACAAACACCACACAACTCTTGGTCAAACCCTAGTGCTCAAGATCGAGTGAAACACACACTAGGCCCTCAAACACCAAATCCACAACCACCAAGATCCACTACACAAAGAACAAAGAGGGATTTGAGAGAGGGAGAGAGAGCTCAAAGATCCAAAACACTTTAGCACCAAGCTCAACCCAAAGTGAATGTGAATGAATGAGTTGGGTAACCCTAGAAAAGGGTTAGGTGGGGGGTATTTATAGAAGCCCCTAAAATGTGGCCGTTGGGAGAGAATCTTTTCATCCCACCTCGGAAAGTCCGAGGTGACATCGGATAGTCCGATGTTTTTGACCCCCAAGCAGGCCAGAGACAGAGAACGAAATTCTGGAGGATTTCGGACAATCCGATCGATCGGAAAGTCCGATGTCATATCGGATATTCCGTTATTTTTGAACCAAGAATTTCATCCTCTCACAGAGACTCAAGTTCCATTGAATTTCGGAGTCTCTGGATCATCGGATACTCCGATCACATCGGATAGTCTGATTTAAAACTCACTCAAAAGGAATAAAAAGCAATTCAAAATAGAGAATGAAGTTCTGAGAAATTTCAGATAGTCCGACGTATCGGATAGTCCGACCTTATATCGGATAGTCCGATATTTTTTAGCCAACACTCAGACCGAAGACAGTGAGCAAAGTTCTGTGAAATTTCGGATAGTCTGAGCATCGGATAGTCTGATCAACATCCGATAGTCCGACAGACATAAAACAGGAACACTTCAAATAAATGATTTTGAGCACTAGTGTTCTACCAATTATATGCATGTGGCATCCCTCTTAATAGTACGGCATCCTAATACTCAAGAACACAAGATATACATGGATTAGAAGACAATTACCACAAAAGATGCCGCAATACTTATTGTGTTGACATCCACTCCTTTTTCATCCTTGCATACATCTCAACAAAAAGCATTAGTTACCCTCTAATTGTGTTGTCATTAACACCAAAATAAATGAGGGGTCCTAGATGCACTTTCAGTCGCCTGCCTGCCTACCGCCGCTTGTCTAGCTCCCGCCCCTGCAAACCGATGAAGGGAAGAGATAGATTGATGATGACATGTGGGCCCCACATGTCAGTGGGTCCCACAATATATTTTTTTTTCTTGTGAATGACAGATGGGTCCCACATATATTGGTTTAATTCGAATGCCACGTGGGACGAAGACCGGGTCAATTTTGCCACGTCAGCGCCACGTCAGCAAAACCACTCTCCAAAACCGCCAAGGGAGTCAAATTGCACCGGTTACAATAGTTGGGGGAGTCGTCCTACCCGGTTTTCCAGTTGAGGGGTACGAATTAGATTTTACCTATATTTAAGGGAGTCAAAGTGGACTTTTTCCAAACTCGTAGGTACCCTCCCCTTCTCTCATCTCTATTACGGTACGCTGTAGCTTAAAAGCGGTGTCGTACTCCTTTTAAGTCCACCGAAATTCCTGATCGAGTGCATTTTTCGTATAAAGGGTACCGTTTCTGACTGTACTATTTTTAAATTTTGTTTTTTTTCTAATTTCTTTCTAAATTGTATTAATATCGGCACTGAGTAGTTTAAATAATAAATATGGTCAATTATTAGCCGATCAAGCGTCGTTTCCGAAGAGAAGCCATTGATTCTGACCGTTTTCACCCATGCTTCCAACCTCCTCACACCACGTGCAGCACACCTACACATGTACTCCCTCCATTCGAAAATAAACGAATCTAGTACATACATCTGTTCAGATTCATAATATTTGGATGTGTTACATCCATTGCTATGTTAATTTTTATTGGGATGGAGGGAGTATAACATAGGTATAACGATTTTGCTATATATTTGTTGATAATATTTTTTTCTAAAAACTTGATAATGTAAATATAGCATAATCATAGTGTAATTATATTGTAACTTGTTGTAACTACAAATTAGTTTTAAACCGTTCGATTTGCTTTAAAATTTGTGCAATGGAGGTAGGAAAAAATCACAACCCACGCATATGTGAGGTGATTCGGTACAATTACCTCCGTTTTCACTGAATTTTCATGTCGCCTAAGGATTTTTAAAAGTTACGTATAAGTTAAACTATAGACTATAGTTATATGTAAGTCACACTGTAATTACATCACGATTATACTATAATTACATCTGTCAAATTTTTTAGTTAAAATTTGACAACAAATGTAGAGCTAATCCCTATATACATAGCCACCATATATATTCAATGTTTTATTTTCTAATCACATTTATAGTTTATCCCTACTTGCATGAGACTGGTCTATTACAATGTAAGATAATGTTATTTGTAGTATACTTATCCCCTCATCACACTTAGATGCGTTCTACAGATGGGCAAAGAGCTGAAAAGTCACTCTTTTTTCGCACAAACACATCCTAAACTACTGAACGAGGATTTTTTTAAGAAAATCTACATAAAAATTGTTTTAAAAATTACAGTAATCTACTTTTAAAATTTAAAATAACTATAAACATGTCCGTGCGTTGCAATTAGGGGTGGATGTCGAGCTGGCTCGGCTCGGTCTCGTTATCCTAACGAGCTAGAAACCTAGCTTGGCTCGGCTCGTCTGCAAGCTCGAGCTAGCTCGTTTAGCTCGCGAGCTTTGGGGACAATAGAGAAATTAGCCGGTGACCTCAGGGAGAAGCTCAACCTCACCGGCGCCGTGACCACGGGGAGAGCTTGCCGGCGACCACAGGGATGAGCTTGCTGGTGACCACGAGAGGAGCTCAACAGTGGATTGGACGAGCTCGACCTCGCCGGCACTGCAACCATGGGGAGGAGCTTGACGGTGAAGGAAACGAGCTCGAGATCGTCGGCGACCACGGGAAGAAGCTCGACGGTGGATGGGACGAGCTCGACCTCCGCCGGCACTTGGACCGTGAGGAGGAATGCTGGGGGCGAGCGGCGGCGTCGGGCGCAGCGGGCGGGCGGCGACGTCGAGCGCTGAGGCCGTCGGGCGCTGCAGGCGGGCGGCGACGTCGAGCGCTGGTTCCGTCGGGCGTTGCGGGCGGACGGCGACGTCGAGACTCGAGCGCTGGGGAGAGCGGCGCGAGCGGCTGGAGCATCCCACGCGAAACGCGACGCGAACGCGATGTTTGTGGCGGCGGAGCGATGGAGTGAGGAGAGAATAGATCAAAGACTCGAGAGACATCATCAGTATTAGGGTTTGCTCTAATCTGATGGGCCTACTGGGCTTGTGGGCTTTGTAGGGTGCCTGCTGCTGCTGGTTACAAAAGCTCGTTACGGCTCGCGAGCGTCTCGTTATCTCAGCGTCTCGTTATCTCTAATGAGCTGAAAGGCTAGCTCGGCTCGTTAGAAAAATAAAATGAGCCGAACCAAGTCAAGCCGAGCTTGTCACGAGTCGAGCAAGCTAACGAGTCATGAGCTTTTCGTCCACCCCTAGTTGCAATAGGTAAAGGCTATTTCAATCATATTATTATTAGTTTTTTAATGTAAAAAATAGTATATTGGATTTTTATTTTGATAGTATTGATATCTAATTTGAATTTTTTATGGGGATGATGGCCATATCCTATACATTGTTTTCTTATGATTTGGCAAGAATTCTAAAGGAAATAGGAGTCCGACTCTCGTCCCAAATTAACATGAAAGTTTTTTAAAAAGATTTCTTATATGACTTCTTACGTATTTTCAAAAGGTGAACAAACTTAAAAACTGACTCAAATACGAACAACGTATCAAAATATCAGCGAAAACATTTTCAACTTTTATAATAGTAGAGATTAATACTCCATTAATCATATGCTAGTTTTGCATATCTTTTCTTTTTCTCCTCTCAAACGTATGATAGGATATGGTGTACCCTGTTCTTTCTACTTGGTTACGTCAATTTCTTTTTTGATGGATGGAGTACAGCTCAATAATCCGTAGTTCCTCCAATTTCACCAGTTCGACTATCCACGCCATATCCTCTTCCAGTAAAAAAAAAAAAAACAATCTTCTTCCAGTAAAGCTGGGCGCAATGCTTTTTTCTTAAAAAAAAAAGAGAAAAAAAAAAGAAGTGGCTGATGCAAGTATGCAACCCAAGTCGCGAAACCGCGTGCTACTCTTGCTAAACGGTTTCAGCCCGGATTCCGTGGGCACCACCACCACTCGCCGGCAGATGCCGTCACCCATGGCAAAATCGTGTCGACATATATGACCTGGGCACCCCCACTTGCCGACAGATGGGCCCCACTCCACTGCGGGGCCCGCACCCTCGCATGCCCGCCTCACGATTGGCCGGCGGGTATAAAAGGCGGTGAAGTGAGTGGCGTGTGCGCTCTCTCTCTCTCTCTCTCCTACTGTAGGCCACCACCACCGCGACCGCACGAGTCAACCTCACGGCAGCCAAGCGTTTGGTTGGGGGGATCGGAGCGGCGGCGGCGGCGATGCAGTCGCTGCAGGACAAGGCGTCGGAGTGGAGCGGCGTGGCGGCGGGGGATGCGTTCGCCATCGACGATGGGAACGTCTTCGAGGCGCTGGGCGGCACCACGCAGCCGTTCGTCGACCTCTCCACCAACTTCTACACCAGGTCTCGCTTGCTTTCGCTCGCTCGCCGCCGATCTGGTTCGTTCTTCTTGCTCGCGATTTCGGGGGCTCTGATTCTTGGGGGAGTCAACAGGGTTTATGAGGACGAGGAGGAGTGGTTCCGGCAGATCTTCGCGGGGTCGAAGAAGGAGGACGCGATCCGGAACCAGTACGAGTTCTTGGTGCAGCGCATGGGCGGCCCGCAGCTCTTCTCCCAGAGGAGAGGTAACTAACTTGATTTCACTCTGCTTCTCTCTCCCACTCGAAAGCTCAGCTCGTACTTTTGCACATGTGGTGGCGATGCTCGGATGTCTCAACTCTCAAGAGGGACTGATGGTTGGGTGCATCAGCTAGTCGTTGGCTGTGGAGGAAAGAGTTGAGATATGAGGAAAATTATCGTTTTACTTGTTGAGAAAAGTTAACCCAGATTTAGTTACAAGCTAATAGCCAAGTTCCGCAACAATTCCACTAGTTACAAGCTAATAGCCAAGTTCCGCAACAATTCCGCAACATATTTTCTTGGGTACAGTTGGTAGAATTTAGCTCACTATGATTTACATTTCTTGTTCTCCTTTTACTTTAGTATCATTGCTTTTTCATAGTACTTGCCGTTGCCGGAGGTGAATCTCAGATTCAGTACAGTGATTTTTTTTTTTGAGCAAGAGAGCAGACCCTGTATAAAGATCTTCATTGTTCTGTAATCCAATTGTATACCAGCACTGATCAGTGATCACCAGTGAATTTTCTTCTGATCTCATTCTTTTACCACATCCATATGATCAGCAATTCAGCATTCAACAACATCTAGCTGGGAGCTCATAATGGTTTAGTGAGATGTTCACTCTTCAATTGGCTCTGCTGATTTATCACCAATCTGCCAGTTGATCTATATTGGCGCAAGAATTGTGTGATGATGCCCAATAATATGTGCTTGTACTTAGTGTTTCGCGTAACTTGCCCTTGAGTAAATTTTGGATGTGTTCTCTGATTTTCCTCTGTTACGAACCAATAGCAGCTAGATCACTCTGTCACTGTGCACATCAGCACATGTATCAAATACAACCGCCTGAATAACTTGTTGACCTAAAATCTGCCTATTTGATTTTTCTTTGTAGGACATCCTGCCCTGATAGCACGGCATCGACCATTCCCTGTTACCCACCAGGCTGCAGAGCGATGGCTGCACCATATGCAGCAAGCTGTGGATACTACTGACAGCATAGACGCTGCCACAAAAACCAAAATGATGTATTTTTTCAGGTCTGTGCTACAGCTGAATTCTTGCAAGCTTACACATTTTGTCCTAGGATCTTAATACTGCTCTCTTCCTCCAGGCACACTGCATACTTCCTTGTTGCCGGAAATGAGATGACAAGGCAAGGCCATGGAACTTCCTGCAAGTGCAAACATGGAGAAAGCAAACCAGCAGAATAACGATCGATTCATGCCTCTGGCCAGTAAGGCATCTGGATAATAAACGATTCGAGCCTTTAGCAGCCTATCCTGGTGTTATAGAAAAAAAAAACCATGGACGATGGAATTCAGACCATCTATTCATTCACAAAAACAGTTGAGCTAACTGTTGTAGGCTTACAGCCACTCTCGAACACGGAGCAACCCAAAATTGATAGAACCTGCCTCTGGAGGAAGTTGCAAACTTGCAATAGTTATATCATACTCTCTATATTGAACAACGGATGTGTTATTTTGCGTCTGGCTATAGGCTATAGCATGTGTCTACAGACAGGGGGGAGAGAGCAAGGTCCTCTGTTTGAAGAGTTTCTAGCAATTGAAGAGAAACTTTAGCTCCTTCAAACAGTACATATCATTATTTAGATTCTTAATAATTATGGAATCTAGAAAATAAACTAGGAACCAACATCTTTAGATCTCAGAAGCTTAAATTTCTTTAGAGACCAATCAGTTACTTCTCCGAACCTTAAATTTCTTCAAATAAGGTCTGAGAAGGGAAGCCTTGGCTGAAGTTTCTCTTATATAACCGCACTATCGTTGGTCCCACCCTCTTGTAGAGTTGTAGGCTTGCACATTAGTGCCTGACTGCCTGTAATAGCACTTATTATGATATAGGATGTGAACAACAATCATTATCACATTCGATGTGAACTTGGAAGCCTCGCATAACGTAACGGAGTCGGTTTGGGTGACATTGCCTAGCTATGTCACAACATGACATTGGGTAAATCTGGACCATCATAAACAAATCCAACGGATATGCCGCCTGGGCGCCTGGGTCCACCTGCAGGTGCAAAATAATACCCAATCCATCCATTCCAGCGCGTGACGGCATCCCAGATCCATCCATCGCGCACGCGCTTCGCCAGTTTGCCTCCCGTCACCGCGAGCCAGCTGGGAGACTCGCCGCCGCCGCCGTGACCGGAGACCGCCGCGAGTGGGGAGATGACCGGGCGAGCACCGCGCGAGGCGTCCGCGCTCGCCTCGCCCGCGTCCAGCCGTCGCCGCGAGCCAGCTGGGAGGCTCGCCGCCGCCGTGACCGGAGATCGACTCGCCACGCCCGCGTCCGGCTTTCTGGCCGGGGCCCTGTCGTCCCGCCGCGGCAAGGGAGGCGCCAGGCCGCCCTGCCCTGCCACCGCGACCGAGGGCGCGTGGAGGCGGCCGGGGAGGCGCTAGGCCGCCCTGCCCTGCCGCTGCGACCGGGGGCGCGTGAGGCGGCCGGCCACCGGGCCTGACGACGCGCTGGTGCAGGCAGGCGGCCTCCCAGCCCGAGCACGGCACATGGAGGAGGCTGTGTCGTTTGTGGAGAATGCTTCAAATTTTCCAGTGCCCGCAAGGTGTTTGTGGAAATGCCCCTGAGGCTGTGTGGTTCTCTATTGTGAAATGCAACCGTCAGGGCTACCGCTGGGAAGCCTGGTCCTGCCCTGCCTCCTGGGATGATACAGAGTCCTAATTGGAAGTGAATTGTTATTGTTGGCATTGTGAGATTGGGCAAATTGAATCTGTAATCTTGATTTTTGTCATCAAGGAAAAGGTGCCATCGGTAGCACTTAGGCAAATTGATTGAGATTGATTTGGATGTATGACTCATGATGCTGTAATTCTAAAGGTAGCTAACAAATTTTGAGATGTGTCATTGTGAAATCTTAAAGAGATATTGTGCAGCTAACAAATTTTTGAGATGTTGCCCAGGTCCATGGTTCTGGACTTATGTATTGTCTGGTTTATACTGGACATGATATATATACTCCCTCAATTTTTTAATAGATGACGCCGTTGACTTTTTCTCACATGTTTGACCATTCGTCTTATTTAAAAACTTTATGCAAATGTATAAGATATAAATCACACTTAAAGTACTATGAGTGATAAAACAACTCATAATAAAATAAATTATAATTACGTAAATTTTTTGAATAAGACGAATGGTTAAACATGTGAGAAAAAGTCAACGGCGTCATCTATTAAAAAACGGAGGTAGTATATACTATTTTCACGGCAAACCTAACCTACAAAGGGATTCACATTTTCACGGCAAGAATGGACGGTTTATAGCGCAAACTAGTGGAGACGGACAAACTAGAGTTAAAACTAGGGAAAATAAGAAGATATGAAATGAAAAGCACGATTCAATGGGTTAATTGTGTGTAAGATTATTTTTTGTTGCTAACAGAACTAGGCATGCTCTTATAAAGAAGTTGATTTTACAATATAGCAACACAGCCTCTCCACGTTTATCTAGGTCACTTAGGACTTGAAAAATATAGGACTCAACTAGATCTAGGGCAGAGGAGCAGCCTAGGATTGGGGATCTAGGAGACCGACGAGAGAAATTGATTTAGGTCTGGGCATAAAGGGATGGAAAAGAAGCTTAGAAGTGGTTGGGTTTGTAGGCTAAGGTCTCAACTCTCAAGTATTGATGTCTGGTGGTGATATTTTGAAACTTGAGTGTGGGAGAAATAATTGGAATGGACAGCGAAAAAGAATGTGCAAGCACACGCCTATTGAAAAGTTTGAAGTTTGAACCACCGTCAAATGGTTCGAGCCGGCTCGTTAGATCGAGCTGATGAGCTTTGAGAGAAGCTCGGGTCGATTTGAATACTTATCAAGCCGAGCCGAGCTTGAGCAACTCGTGACTTCTGAGTTTTCTTGACAGCCCTAGCTAAGAAAGTCTGTACCAGGCTCTACTTTGAACATGCCTAACAAAGGTAGCCTTGCATGTATAGCGAAACACATAGTCTAAGGAGGTAGCCTTGTATATATAGCCAAACACATTACTTTTTATAACGGAAATGAATTCGGCCTCTATATCCACTATACACGGCTAAATATGGAGAAACACGTAAGAAACTCGAAGTTTATATTCTGATAAACTGAAGCTAATTACAATATAACATACTCACTCATATCAGAAGGCAGCTATAGCCGAGCAGCCAGCCGGCATTGCCTCCCATTTTGTTCGTACTTATCATCACAACTCACAAGTTCTGCTACTAGCGACAGGCATGCAAGCCCCCTCCTCGCTGACTCTCTCCAGTTACTTAATTACTACTATCTGATTACCCCATATGTGCTATTCCTTTCATTAATTACTTGTATACGCGAAGTAGTGGCGAACGCGATCGATCGGGCCAGAAGCCAATCAGCCATGCATCACGGCTGTGCGACTCGCTTATTCGTGATCGCCCGCAGCACGGGGCACACGATTGGTACCAGCCGCAGCGCGGGGCACGCGGTCGACACCGGCAGCCGCACGAGGAACGCGGTCGACGGTAGCAGCCGCAGCACGCGGCACGCGGTCGACACCGGCGGCCGCAGCGCGAGGAACGCGGTCGACACCGGCAGCCGCACGGGGAACTCGGTCGAGCCAGCCCGAACCCGGATCATTGGGCTGGAAAGGGTCGCTTGGATCCACCAACATCTCTGCAAAAATGAAAAAATGAAGACAAAATCAGGGTATTGCACAATCAGGTGCATGGAAGCGAACTCAGCAAGGACGAAGAAGAAGGAGAAATCACCGGCGGTGCTGGTGATCACCGCGTAGGCGACGAGCAGCGCCGCCAACTGCAGGAGCGCCAGGGAACGGGCAGATCGAGCGAAGGACGCCATTGCGCGCGGTACTGATCACCAGCTGGGTCGATCGATCGGCAGCTCGAAGTGTTGAGTCGTTAGTCGTTACACACACAGCTTATATATTCTGCTGGCTTTCTTGCTGCATGTTCGATGGTGTTCAGGGGTGGCCGTATTTATAGGCATATCTGCTCGCCACTGTTACTCGATCGTCTCTCTCCATGCAAACTGGGCCCGAGAGTCTAAATCTAAGGGCATCTGGATACTAAATTTCCAATGTCTTTTGGCTTTCTACCTTGACAATTGCTTTATTAGTCAAGGGAGTGGATCTTATTAAGCTCTTGACAGCATGTGTGCTTATCTTTTTGTATATATACGATCTAAATAATTACGTATGAAGAGTTCTGGAAAAATACACTTCTTTTTTTTAATCGCGCCTTAGTACAACAAAAATTTACGGGATTTCTGTCAGAAATCTGATTTTGGGCCACCGGGTCCATGCTAAGATTTGTGCTGACTCCTTCTCCTTCTCCTTAAGTTCCACCGGTGGCCCAACCAACAAGGTTTAGCTGTGCGAGGCAGAAGACCGGCGGCGGCGGTGAGCGGTGGACACGAGCAAGCGGCGCAGCCGGCTTCGGAGATAGGGGCAAGGTAAACAAGGGAGAGGAAGAGGCCGAGTGGGCGGGCCTAGCAGGTGCCGTTCGCGCCATTAGGCGCCGACCAGGGTTGGAGGTGGGGTGGGCATCACCAGTGAGCTCGCTTCTTCCCATTTTGCCAAGCAATGTGTGGGAGAAAAAGGGGTTGAGAGTATACAGTTACTATTAATGCTTGAATCTCGATACAGTTCTAGCCATGTAAAAAGTCTCTCAAATCTAAGGGTTTTTTTTGTCAAATGTGCAACGAACATACATGTACACCTTATTCTTACAACTGAGAGAATGACTGATATATCTTGAGATTGATAAAGTTAACATAAACATCTTGGTATTAACTAGTACGTAGGTTATCACTAAAAGAATAATTTGTCACACATACCAGCACCCGTGTTTCATACCACCAAAATAATAATTAGCCACACGTATGACATATCAGCACACATTTCTCTTTACAAAAATAGGAAAAATTACAAAAATCACCTTAGAAATCACTTGAAATTTGACATTTTACCTTGTAAGTTAGTTTGCTGCGAATGCCTACCCCCTACTTAGTTCTGTTGTTAAAACCACCCCCAATGTACATGTGCTTAACCAAATCATTACGTTTTCATAAACTGTGAGGTGTCAATATGGTTTATACCAAAATCAAATATTTCTAGGAGTATAGTCTTGATATTTTTTTTTGAGAGTACTCAAATAGAATTTTTGATGAGTGCTTAAGCGTTGTTGCACTGAGTTTCGCTATATGACGAAAAAAATAAAGAATAAGTCTAATACAAGCATTTGGACAAGGATGACTCGGCTAGCTTAGCTTGGGTGGCTCTACATTAGTGATAACATGCTGATTCGGTTAAGCTCATATGTATTAGGGTGGTTTAATTTTTATATTAAAACCGACTAAAGATTGAGCATTTCGAATAAAATGATTTATCAAGTGAAATGTCAAATTTTAACTGACTTATGAGGTGGATTTTATAATTTTTCATATAAAATTTAAGGTTAAATTTGATCCACACGTGAAAAAAATCTATCCACTTATAAAATGAGGGCGGACCTTTCCCCTATTTAATCAAAACAAATAAGTAGAAAGCATGGCATGCTTTGTGTATATGCACTTTCTTTTGGACCCAAACACTTGTGCGTGTGAGCTTTTTCAAAACAGATAAGTAGCAAAGTACATCATGCCGTCGTTGGATGCAGGTTTTTCGAAACAACGGCACGGGTAAAGGGTTTGGCCGAGTAGCAAAACTGGAAGATCGATGCGTAGGTGCGTTATGCGTATGACGGGATTACACGACACGGCCGCCTCCAGCCCTCCTGCCTCGCCGCGACGACCTTGCGGACCCACCGGAGGTATGAATTTTTTCATTTTTAATTTTTTTTAAAATATTTACAGAAATAATCTATTGTCGCAAAAATTTTAAAAAGTAGACCCTGCCGCTCTAGTGGAGAGCGGCAAGCTGACGTGGCAGACGACGGCTCGACGGCGTCACTTGTGCATTTTGCGCTTTGGTCCTTGCCGTCCTTACAGGCGTAATGCATTTTGCCCAGCTGGAAAGAAGCATTTGGCTGGTTTTTTTCATCGGCAAAGGACCTAGATGCAAAAAAAACCAAATCAAATGCTTCTTTCCAGCTCTGTTGATATGGCCCTTCCCGGGTTGTCTTTTTTGCATGGAGGCCCCTTGCCGCCCTGGCAGTGGGCGGCAAGGGTGTTAATGCAAAAAATTCAACTTTTTCAATCGGCCGTCACCGCCCGTCGAGTTGCCGTCTGCCACATCAGCTTGCCGCCCTCCACTAGGGCGGCAGGGTCTATTTTTGTAAATTTTTCCAACGATAGATTATTTAATTAAATATTTTAAAAGAAAATTTTAAAAATGAAAAAAATTCCCGGAGGTATCGGCCGGCGGGTGTACTGTCCGGGGGGTTTGCGGAGATATGGTTACGAGCCTACGACGCAGGAGCCGGGGGATCGAGGCTGATGGCCCTTTGTTGGTACGGGCAGGGTGATGGGCCAGGCGCACGCGCACACAATGAATAAGTTTATTTTAGGTCTCTTAACTTGACAGCAAGTTTGATTTTCGTCCTTAAACCGAAATAGCAGATACAACGATTCCTTAGCTGCCAAAACCGGTGCAACATATGTCACAGGGCAGTGTAGCGGGTAATTTTGTCTGATGTGGTAATTTGACTGAGTCAACCATGCTTTTCAGCATGGGCCCCACATGTTAGGTCCTCTTCACCTATCTCTCTCTTCATCTCTTTATTTCTCTCCTTCTCCTCTCTTTGTTTCTCGCTGTAGTTTTTGTCGCGGTGGTGGCTGGAACAGGGAGTTGGCATGGGAGCAGACGCTGCATGCGGCGCGCGAGGCCATAGGGTGCGAATAGCGGCAACCAACAACAGCATGGAGAAAGTCGTCAACGTCGGCAGAGGATGAGGGATGAGGATCGGCAATGGCTTTTGTGACCCAACCAACTGGTCAGGGGAGCGAGACACCATCGCCACGCGTGTTCGTTCCTCTTGTGTATTCTTCAAGTCCTCGGAGCGCTAGCAGGTGTTCTGGCTAGAAATCCAGCCGACGTTCCTCCTCTGGCTAGACCTGGAGGTATAGCCGGTCGCACCAGTTGAGGATCTGCCTGTTGGTGTCGATGTGGTCGATGCGGTAGACCTCAGGAAGGAACCTCTCACCGCCGCCACGTCGGCGTCGACCATGTTGCTGTACATCACCTTCTCCTTCGGCGATAGGTGGAAGAACTCCCTCGTTGCGGTGAGGATCTTGTCCAGGAACGGCTCCGCATGATGTGGCCGGTCACTGCGAAGAGCCCCCACAACTTGATCGCTAATAGAAGCTTGGCCACCTCGTCGACGTCCCCACTCTCGGGCAGTCGGCTCATGCCTTTGGTGGGGATGGCAGCGAGCTCCTGCTGTGCTGCCTGCACGGCGCCGACCATAGGGCGCGGGAGTGTGCGGCGATGACTGGCGGCAGTGTGGAGGAAGGCGTTGGCATTGGCGGCGGCGGAGGGACAGGGATTTGAAGAGGGCGGAGGAGACACCGAGCCGTGACGTCCGTTTTCCCCTTATGCACTTTGAGCGATAGCCGTAGCCTCGCGTCGCACAATGAGACCTGAACCGATCCCTCCTCGTGATCTCCCCCTTCCGCTCACTCACCACCATCGCGGGAGAAGCTACTTCATTACGCATGGCAGCGTGCCCCGCCACGAGCACGTACGCGCGCTGCACCTACCCACCTTCTGTTATCGCATTAGGGTGACGGATCGATATTGGAGGGTCACACTTTATGTGGGATATATACCACACCTTTAACAAAGCAAGGTGTGGCAAAACTTAAGGGATGTTTGGTTGAGTACTTTAAATTACCAGAGCATGACATAAGTTTTCAGCTAACTTATGTAATACGTGGTTAGCAATATCAGAACAACAGTTTAGCTAGCTTGAGCTACTCTTTTTTACCTCAATGGCATGTGGAACTTACATGATGGAGAAAGCATCTTGTGATAAGTATGGCTATGAACCAAACAACCACCTGAATCAGTTAAACATGTACCAAACTTAAGATGCGATAATACTAATCAAGTTGTGGGAGCCAACCAAAATAGCCCCTTTTGCCACCGACCAATTCAAACAACCCAGCCACTTTGTACACTGACAGTTTGACACCACCTTGATGCCTACTTGCCTAGTACTATTTTTATTTTTTGTGTTGGTTTGTGTCTTGGTAGTGCCTCATTTGCAAAGAAATGGTATGCTTTTTCTCCTATCTCAGTAATTCTCTTTGCCACATCTAATTTGATACTATGTGATAGGCCATTAATTACCATAATCACTATCAGCATTGGAAGAGTACACTGCTCTTAGCATTGACAACACCAGTCTTTTATTTCCTTTTTAGACCGCATAGTTACACGCTCACACCTGTTCTATTCCAGCTAATGAAACACAAGCACACGGGACGGGCATTATTCGTTTTTAATTAGTAATAACACAATAGTGTGCTGTAGCTAGCGTTGTACCCCGCTCAAGAGAGCTAGCGCCCGGCCGTTCGCCGCACGTACAATATGCGTATGTAATCTCTGGTGTGCGTACGTTTTTATCACACGCACGTACTTAATTAGCCATATGCATATATAATTAAGTGGCATCATGACGGCCGGCCGGCCGGCATGAACAGTCATCATCAATTCATCACGGAGGCGGGATCTGTTTGTTCTGCGGTGGCGGCAGCGGCGGCGACGGTGGCGCCGGCGGCGTCTGACGGTACGGCAAAGGTCGCGGAAAGGGGTAGGGACGTAATCGGCCTGGGCCGGTGCGGCAAGGCCCGTCGTTGCACACAACATGGCGGGGGCCGGGAAAGGGAAAATCGAAGTCGGGATCATCCATGCTGCCGCCGCGTCGGTAGTAGCCAGCAGCCTGCAGGTCAGCTGGACGGACGAGAGGACAGGGAAAATTAAACGTCCAGTAGTACGCTGTTGTTAGTATGATACTGATGCAAATTAAAGTCAAAATGAGCTGAGAGAGGGGGTTAGGGGAAGGAAGAAGCTAGGTAGCTGACCCTCTTGGGCGCCGTGGCAGACGTGGACGGAGCAGCCGATGATCACCGCGGAGACGACGACAAGCAGCGCCGCGAGGAGACGGGTACGTTCGGTGAAGGTCGCCATGAATGCAAGCACAAAACACAACCAGCAAAGGAAACGGCCAAGACAGGTATAGTACCAACTTCCCTTACTCTGTAATTAGCTGCTCGCAGTCGCAGCTGATCGAGATGTTATGACAACTCTTAGAACCAAGTCGGTATTTATAGACAGCTCGATCGAGGAGGAGAGAAAAGGCCAGATAGATTGGCTCCTCCATTTAACTTTACATAGTATCTTTTATTTGAGCATATACTACTTAAAAAAATAGGTTTTCCGGCAGCCAAAATATGTTTTCATAGGAGGCTGACACAACCGCCAGCGACCTAAAACCAGTAAAAATCGATGATTTTTGCTAGCGGTTACGGTCCGCTTGCGAGCCCCTAAGACGACCGATTGCAAAATTCGATTTTCGCATGCAGCACTACTAGGAGGACCACCAGCAAAAAGGTTATTTTTCCAATAAAAAGTTAATCAATATTAAGAGAAGAGAAGCTATTGCATATTCAAATCCACATCTAGAGATCCAAATTCAAATCCTCATCAGATCCATATTCAAATCCATATCCAAATAGCACTACATAGATTTTTCACTCCATTTTCAATTTGCAAACAACAATAACAGATGCAAATGAAATAGCATCGCCGTCACCCGTCGCCGTGCTGTTCATCATTGTCGTTGCACCGACGGTGGTCGTCATAGGTGGAGTGGGAAAGGGAGGACTTAGCTCAGCAAGATCTGGAATCGCGTTGAACAAGCCGAGCCGAGCAACGCTGCCCTCTCCTAGTCTCTTTCCTCCATCGCCGATGAGAAGGAGGAGTGGTCGTCGCCGTCACAACGTCTATCGCTGCCATGGACGAGCTCCCCTCGCCAACACCATGGACAAGGATCCACTGTCGGAGCCTCATCGAAGCCACCCACGCCATGGGACCTGTCACCTCCACCGGATCTATGCCTGAGGTCACTGCCACCACTGCTTCCATGGCTTGTCGTCATCTTCGCCACCGCCTCCTCCCCTTCCGCTGCTGGATCTGTGGCATCCAGGCACCGTCACCACCGAATATGCCGCCATAAGATCCGTGGCTTGCCATCGCTGTTGCCACCAGCCTCGTCCCTTCTCGTCACATGATCCGCCGCCACCCGCCTCCCGTTGCCATCGCCATCGCTGCCGTGGCATCATCACCATCGTGTGGCACGCAGGCACGGTGGAGGTGGGGAAGTTGAAGGGAGGAGGGAGCTGAGGAGACGGAGGATTTAGTGGGTGGCATGGATAGTGGGCCATAGGGCTGTGCGATTTTAATGCCAGCGAAACATCAATTTTCGTTGGCGGATACTTAAGAAGTCTGCTTCAAAAAATAGAGTTTTTTTTACAGACCTCCTAAGCATTCGTCGGTGAAAATTGGTTTTTTGCTGGTGGTTCATGACCTAAAATCCTTCAATACATTTTTACAAGTGTTTATTTCATTAACCCGTCAATAAAAATAAAAGGGTGACACCATGAAAAAAATCGTTTTTAGTAGTGATAATAATGCTATGGAGTGTCTAGTCTATTTCTATATATTTGTATCACCCACACAATCGTCACTTCTCTTTTGGGTTTTAGTGCGGTTGCTCTTTTGGGTATATACATGGAGAAATCTATATGCATGGTAGTGCCGGTGCTGCTCGCTTTCTCCAGTTAGTCAAGGCTGCCCACAACCATGCCGTGCATAGAACGGAAAAATTTGGAGGCACGAAGATATGGGGTCAGGTCAACTAGTGCGCTACTACCTAGCTCGCTCCACCGATGACCCAATGGCACACCACGCACGCTCGCAACGCACGTCGTTCGGTTCGGTCCGCTCCGTTCTCTTGCCGATGCACACCGGTGTGAAAAAAAGAGAGTCAGAAATGGTCGCAAAACACCTTTAACCATTTCCATATCCTAGAAAATGGGATCGAAATTAATGATAAAACCAAAAACGAATACGGAACTATATACAAGACGGATTGAAAAGTGATAATTCATGGCATGACTATATAATGTAATCACAGAAATTTAAGTCTATAAGTTATAACATGTAAATTACAAACTATATATCTCTCTCCTTTAGCAGCTATGTTCTCAAAATGGATGATCCAACTATGGGTCAAATATGTACAATAGATATTGAGCTATTTATAGATAATGAGGTATTTAGAAATACGGTCATTTATGTAGCTAGGACTTTAATTTCTCGGTTCGGGTCGATATATTCTAATTTGTTGCTAAAATCGTTGCCTATCTTGACATATCAGCTTTGGCTAAGGCTGCATTGCTTGATCACTTGGTTTGATCTGGTACATCCATCACATTTGTATAGATCTATCGGCTAAATAAGTTTTTCCTATTATATCCTATTGTATACCGTCTCGGTTAGATCCGATCTATTAGATTGTTGCTAATAAGTTTACTTCTACTAAGTCGATAGGTTTTTATGCAATATTCATCGGAGTTCTAGCCGCATTATTCTAAGCTTTAGTTATCATATTATCGATTCATTAGCTGATGTACATTTTAATCTACCTACGTCGGACCTCCAGCCAACATATGCTTAAACCTTCAGACCTGCATCTACCACTATATCAGTATTGGTCAATTGGTTCAATGTTTTGATTATTCCTATCATCCTTGTTAGTTGCAGGATTGAACTAACGGGCACACCCTGAACCGATTTTTAGAAATTGCACTAGAGTTCGGCGGATCTCTCAGACCTTCGTGTGTTGGACAAAATTTTGTGGCAACATATTTTGGCACGCCCAATGGAACCATTATATTCAAGCCAACGTGTTGAAGAAAAAGCCGATGCTAACAACATGATCCCAGTCACAATAGAGAATTTGAAGGAGGAACTGAGGCAATAGGTGGAGCAGTCCGTGGCTGATTTTCAAAATCTTTGTCTAGAGTCGGTCAGCATGATGCAACAAGGACCACTTAAGAAGCCATAATTTCCAAGGCCAGTTCTGATCGGTAAACCAAGCCAAGATGAGCTCGCTAATCCGCAGAAGTTTTTTCAAGATTTGGTTCATGAAGGCATGAAGCTATGCATCTTGCATCAATCGGTCAATCTGAAGTGTTGACGCTGATGGATTTAGTCAAGCAAACAGTAAATGAATGAATTGCTCAAGATCACTAGTTTGTCTTCCAAAAAAGACGATGGCAAACTTTGATATACAGATCGATGTCAATGTCAATGTTGATGCCAATGATGATAGGAGTGCCTCAAATATCTTAAGGACATTCAACTTGAGAGGGGGGGGGGGGCACCACAATGAGATTCCTCCTGGAAATCATCAAACAACCGATAGAGGGCACTGGTACCAAGTACCAACATGGTGAAATTCTTTATCAGTATCAACCACTAAGAGATCGGAACATGCAAGGAACAACTCCTCATCGGTATAATATGGACAATACAAGAGATGATATGTGTGCAAGAAGATAGCTGAAGTGATGAGGTAATAGTTTGGGCTTAAGCCCAAAGAGCAAACTTTTATGTATCGACGGCCATTCCTGAGTGGTTTAATAAGGTTCCACTACCTCACCGATAGAGGGCCCTAAATTTCTCACCGATACACGCTCCATGTGGTGAAGCATCAGATGAAGAAGTTTTGCAAGTTAGATTTTTTTTTCATTATCATTATCTGGATGGACTTTCACATAGTTTTCATCATTACCTCCAAATTCTATCAAGATGGGCCGATCAAGAAAAACTATCCAACCTGTATTTACCACACTATATCAGTACTAGCCAATTGGTTCATTGGTTCAATTATTCCTATCATCCTTATTAGTTGTAGAATCAAACTAACTGACACGCACTGAACCCGACTTTTAGAACCTGCATTAGAATTAAGTAGATCTCTCAGTCCTTCATGTGTTAGACAAAAATTTTTTGGCAACAGCTAGTCATGTATAACTTCCTTGAATTTTAAATCTTCAAAATCGTTTGGCATGCGCTTTTCTATGGATATACCATAACATTGAGGTGTTTCTATCATCAGGTATACTCCCTTAGTTTTATGAACGATTGTGTTGAGTTTTTATACACATTTAACATCTTTTAGAAATTATATAATAATTATTTATTTGTTGTGACTTTATTAACTATCATTAAATATACTTATAAGCACGACTTACAATTTTTTATAGTTGCATAATTTTTTTAAATAAAATGAATGATCAAGTGTTTATCTAACATTAACTGTGTCGACTATCAACAACCGGAGGGAGTACGTGTGAACCTGGACCAACACAATATCGACAATTAACACAGCGGCACTTTATTTGTTTGAAACCAGTCACACACACTCACGCACCCACCTATCCGTTTTATTCCTGCTAATGAACACTAGCACATGGAAGACGGAAGAACGGTATATATGATCCATATAGCTAGTAACAAGTATACGTTCTAGTACCTGCGAGAGATCAACGTATATACGTACGTACGTACATACGTGCCCTCGACATATATAGATACATACATACGTATACGCGTATACTATTCCGTCCCATACAAAGCCAATTTCTAACTACGAACCTCGACACATGTGTGTTCAGATTCATAGTTACAATTGAACTCTTTTTGGGATGGAGGGGTAGCTTATAGGGTGCATTGGGTCGCGTGAGGTCGTCGTCGCGGCGGCCGGCCATGCTCGATCACGGCGGCGGGGTGTCCCCATTCTGCGGTGGCGGCAGCGGCGGCGTGGGATGGTAGGGGAGAGGTCGGAAGCAGGGATAGCGTCCGCGTCCATAGCCGGGGGCGGGGAGATCAGGCCTGATGGGTATTAGGCCACCGCCGTGGCCGGGGATCAGGGGATCGTAGCAGGGTCCCCGAGGCCCGTAGCCGCCCTCACCACCGCCACCGGGAACGTAGACGTCGTCGTCTTTGGGACGGTGATCAGCTGGCGCTGGATCAGGACGGGAAAATGCTCCTGCATCAACGCGCGCATGCATCCAAGCGTTAGACCACACAGGCACACATACACTGGACACTGATCAAAATAAAGTACTCCCTCCCTCCGTTTCAGGTTATAAAACGTTTAGACTTTAGTCAAAGTCAAACTGTTTTAAGTTTGATCAAATTTATAAAAAAAAATAGTAACATTTTTAAGCTCAAATTTGTAAAAAAAAAGTAACATTTTTAAGCTAAGACAAATTTATTATAAAAATATATTTAATTATTGATTTGATAAAATTAATTTAGTATTATAAGTATTATTATATTTGTCTATAAACTTAGTTAAACTTAAAATAGTTTTGACCAAAGTTAAAACGCCTTATATACTGAAACCTGAAAATGGAGGGAGTAGTAGCAAGTGAAGTCAAAATGAAAAAGCTGATCTGACCCTCGCGGGCGCCATGGCAGACGTCGACGGAGCAGGCCATGATCACCGCGGAGACGACGACGACGAGCGTGGCCAGGAGACTGGTACGTCCAGTGAAGGTCGCCATGCGTGCAACCACAGCCGAGAAAACGACCGACTGGTCGATCACGCGGATGCTGTGATGACAACTCTTGGATGGAGCCAAGCCGGGTTTTATAGAAGTCTCGGTGAGCTGAGATTAATTGGGCCCCTCGATTTGATCACCTTTATTTTTTAGCCTAACATAGTAATATTGCTCTGGTCTATTCTATGCTCATCGCTCACAGAATTCTCACTTGTTTTTGGTTTTAGTGACTTTTCTCGTAAATATACTCACGCTTGATCGTTAATTGTGACGTACATGGAGGAGGAATCTATCTATAGGCATGGTAGTGCCGTTGCTGTTCTGCTCACTTTCTCCGGTTAGTCAAGGTTAAGTTGGCCACAATCACGCCGCCGCGCAAGAACTGAAAAATCAAGAGGCCCGGCATAAATATATCAATTTTAATGGATCATGTCGTGTCACTCTCCTCTCGATCGATCAGCTCGCACGCACCGATGGAGACATGGAGTCAACTGGTGCGCTAGCTTAGCTCTACCAATCGAATCGCCCACTAGCACACACCACCAGGCACCAACGCTAGTTCTCATATCGCCCCGATCGATCGATCCGCTTCCGGTGTAGTACGCGCGAGCACGCGGGATCGATTCATCGATATTCGATACGACTGCGCCGATCGATGGGCGCGTCATGCGTCTCGTCGGCTGGTCACGAGTCATCAGCAAAGCCGTGCAAAACCGCGCTCGCGTATACGGCTCACGCGCGGCGCGCGCGCGGGTCCTCCGCTTCGTAATCGCGCGGATACGTCTCACGGGCTCGTGGCCCCTGCCAGCGATGAAGCATGCAACGGAGGATGGAAGCTGTAGGCCGCAGCGCTAGCCCACCTGTTGGCACTGGTGGGCTGGGTGCTGATCCCCAAAACCGAAACGAATAAGTTCATCCGAGATCCCTTAACTTGTAAATGAATCCGATTTTCATACTTCAACCAGAAAACCATATACAAAAGTCCCATAAATGTCAAAACCAGTGCAGATGAGGTCCCTCGGTGGTTTTGGCTGACGTGGCGCATACGTGGCTAATTTGAATTGGTCTTCATCTGATATGGCATTGACGTAACGCTTACGTGGCAATTTGACCCGGACAAATAGTAAACTTCGTGGGACCCACATGTCAGTTACACACATGAATTAATTATAAAAATGTTGGGTCCCACATGGGTCCCACGAGTCATTCTCAGCCCCTTTCTTCCTCCTCTCTTCCCATCTCCCTCTCCTCAACTCTCTCTCCCCTCTCCCATCCCCAATGCTTCTGAGCGCCCGCCGCCGGCGCCGACGCAGCTCCCGCCGACGCAGCCGGAGTACGCCCATCTGCGCCGACTGCCTCGCGTTCTCCCTCGAGGCTGACCCCTTCTGCCGGGAGCCCGACCCGTCGGCCGAGTCGTAGTGCGGGAGGTGGAAGAGTCCACCATGGCGCAGACGTAGGTGGGCACGAGACCAGCGTCGGCGTCGGCCTGCATCACCTCGAGCAGCTTCGCCGGGTCAAGGCCGTAGTCTGTCTCCGCTCCAGTGGGGATCGCCCGGATGTTGGCTGGATCGAATATAACATGTTCGTGTGGCTCAAAGGTCAAGCACGTGAATAGTGTAGTGATGCTAAATGTTACTTCTACTCATAAAGCATTTACCGAAGCAACTCTAGGTGAGGCCCTTTATCGTTTCAACTATTCTATATATATAATCTCTAAATAATCATCTAAGAGATATCATACTCGTTTCTACCGTTGTACATGGTATGAGTAAAAAAGGAGAAAACTTGGTGAGAATTGAAGAGAAATACAGATGCATTTTTTCCTATCGCATGTATTCACCTTTAGTAAGAGAGAAGAATCAGCATGTCGCAGTGATAGATCCAGGAAGAAATAATAGGAGGGTCTCCAGTGATAGATCCGGGAATAAATAATAGGAAGGTCCGAAGAAACTAAAACAAATCTAAAGCCCTCCTCCCTCTATGTATGGCAGAAAAAATATGTGAAGGCTTTGTGAAGGCTTCAATGTTCCTCACGCCCCCCAAAAGCGGATTGTGGAAAATCTCTCTCGCAGCTCCAGTCCAAGCCCCTCTACCGTCTATGGCGTTCTCACCGGAGCTGAGATGGAAGCATGTGGAAAAATTGATGATTATACTTTAGTTACAAATGAGGATGCTTATAGATAGGATATTTGTACATTGGTTCTTGTAAAATGGATGGTCTATAGTAACTTATTAATAAAGTTCCTTTCGAGGGAGGGGCGGAGACAGGAGTAGGGCAATTAGGGCTGTAGCCCTACTCCTGAGTCTAAATATTCATTAGAATTGTACTTTAAAACTTCGTAAAATACTCCATCTATAATTGAATAAATTTATAATTGAATAAATTATAGATGTTTTAACTTTAGTCAAGATCTAGAAAAAGTAGTAATATTTACAACACCAGCATAATTTCATTAAATCTATAATTGAATAAATTTTTATAATATATTTTTATTGGGTTAAAAATATTACTACTTTTTCATTAAATCTATAATTGAATAAATTTTCATAATATATTTGTCTTGGGTTAAAAATATTACTACTTTTTCTATAAAGTTAGTCAAAAACTTAGAGTAGTTTGACTTTGACAAAAATTAAAGTGTTTTATGACCTAAAATGAAGGGGGTAGAAAATTAAAGGAAAAGCTATGTAAATTACATTAGTTGAGGCCTAAGAATCCTGATTCCGCCACTCTTTGGAGGGATCGATTCATCCCATGTGTGCCTGCGTGCATCGTCAGTTATTCTATGGACAGAGAGAGCGTACATACTCTTTATATAAGTACAAAACGGTCTGACAATTGCATCAATTACAAAAGGAGAAATACGTGTTGGAGTTCTCTTAATAAAGGAATAAGTAATACTCCACCCAACAAATTAATAACCTGCATGTTTGTGTGCAGAAATAAGGGGAAATTGATTGTGCTGTATGCACGGACCTTAGGCAGATCATATCAGATTACATGGGGCGATCCTTCATTAGGTGGGTAACATCGAGAGGCCTTTTTCCAGCAACTAGGTAGCCCGTGCAAAATACGCGGGTATACGTCGTACGCTAAGTTTGAGACACTAAAACTAATATATTAACCGGAGAACGTCTACCCCGATTTCTTCGTAAATGATTTTTGTTAGCATTAGTTGCTTTTATAATTTTTAACATATTAGCTTTATATTATATCATATTTAAGTAATATCTATATGCAGTTATTTATAATCTTATTCATCATTTGAAAAGAAGGTAGACTTATTTTCTTTAGAAAATATTTCAACGAAAGTAAAAGTAAGTGCAAAGCAAAAGTAGTGTGTTTTTCTTTTTTTATTGCATATATATTATCATGGTTTATTAGAGGATGAATTTGGTGGGACATGAAGCTCCACTAAATTTTATATAGCCTAATACGATTTATGTAGTTTGAGAGATAATCCATCTATAAACATTTCATGTAGAGTGGGCAAGAGGTTCTACGCAACCTAACGTGAATATAATTGAACAATAATATTTTTGAAATGTGATGTACCATGAATGCACGCTTGTTTTCCTTATATAAGATAGATCTAATGATTAAAAATAATGATTTCACTGGTTTAAAAGGCATAGGAGTATTCCAAAAATGTAGCTTAAAAATTAGGTTGTTTAATATCCAACATTATTTTGAATTGAACATAGCTCAACTGGTTAGGTTTCTTGTGATGGAAATTGCCCACTCGTGTTCAAGTCCCAGACTTGACAAATTCATTCAGTGGTAGACGACGTACCCATCGGCAGCGAGGCACTCATGGTGACTTTGTCAATGTCAAAATATGTCGGTCCAATCTCTCAGAGGTACTCATAGGGGTAGAGTGTGTGCGTGCGCGTTCGTAAGGGTGAGTGTGCGTGCGTTGTGAGCGGCTGCATTTGTACTATGTTTCTCAAGAAAATATCCAACATTATTGATAAGTTTATTAGGGACGGGTGGATGGTGCGTAGTATGTACATGTCTGGGGTTTTTTTTTCTCAATTCGATGGATAGTAGTACGTATTGTACATGTGAGAAATTTTTTTCAATTTTTTTGGGTGAACCGTACGTATATACATTTCTCTCGTAGCAATTAGGTGGGATCGTGGCAGCGTTAACCCTTCTTTCTTTTCATTGGTAATTATTTTTTTCCTTTTTTTGCCGTGAGTAGTATAGTACAGAAGTACGTGTGTGTGCGTCTCTCTCTCTCTCTATATATATATATATATATATATATATAATTATATGAGATGTATTTTAAATGAATCTAATCTAATTGTTTAAAAATAGTGGATCCGCTGAATTAAATGAAAATCGAGGGTTGGGTTTTTTTTGTTTTTTCGCAAAATTTGTAAGGTTTTATCTAATTTATTAGAGTGACACGTGGCAACTTAGGAGCATTGGTAGGAGTCTCACCTGACGGTGTGAGAGTTTTTAGGAAGTTTAATGGATTTTTCATATATACTATATAGATACATAGGGCAATACACATGCAGCTTTTGCTTGCTTGTTCTGAAGCTGAACATTACCGTTATATTATCATGTTATACAGAAAAAAAATAGCTTTATCTTTAGTTCCATATAATTTATATTGCCTTATCAAGTAGAATTCGGTGCAGAATAGGTCATTTCTATCTTAAGGTTGGAATGATATATAGGTGGACAAACAGCTAGGATATGACTCAAATATTTTTTTAAGTAAATATTATTTAGTTATGCATATTTTGTGATGCATCAAATTATGGTATAACCTATATTTTGTTTTTCTCATAATTCAGAATTTTTAGAACTTTTTAAAGTTCAGAAATCTGTTTTAGTTATGCATGCCGGTGAAGTGATATATGATGAAATAGTACATAATGTCACTTTCTTTAATAATTGTTCATATATGTTTGAATAACATGTAAAGGGTCTCAACAAAACTTAAATGAATATAATTTTACAAGTTAAAATATAGTCAACATGTGTCTTAAATTCTAATTGTGATTTTAATCATAAATAATACAATGGTACAAATAGATCAAAAATTGAACGTATAATTTAAAAGATAAAAATTTAGTATTATTTAAAATTTACTGTTGCAAATAATATATATTTAGAAGTATTCTTATTTAAAATTTATTATTGCAAAAGCTTTCATAAAGAGAGAATGGGAGGAAAAAAACATAGAGGATTTCCTAAGAGAAAACGGAGAGGAGGATGGATGTCTTTTTTTAAGGATGAGAAAAAATAAATCTAATCTAATGGCTTGAAGTGTTATGTCCACTAAATTTAATAAAAAATTAAAGGGTAGATGTTTATTTTTTTATATATATGATTTAGATGTTACAAATGTTGAAATTTTTATATCGAATTTCCCCCATTAACTAATATAGGAAAAATGAATTATACATAGAGGGGAGGGAGAGAGAGGGGTGTACGTGGGGAGAGGGAGAACATAACGACTAAGGGGGAGAGGTGGGAAAGGTACATGGTATTTTTATATGAGATTAAATTTGACGGTTAAAATAATGGGCCTATCAATTTAAGTGAAAGTGGATGGTTAGATGTTTTTTTCTCATGATTTATAGTTTTTTTTAATTTATTAGAGTACCACATGGCGGCTTAGTAGTTTGTAGATGCCACATGACGGTTTAGGAGCGTTTGTAGAAAGTCTAATAAACTTTTAGTATATAATTATTAATATTAATTTGGGTTTTATGTCATGTGAGTCAAAAAAAAAGAAAAAAAAAGAAAAGGAGGGACGTGGGGCCAGCGTAATATCTATAATATATGAAAAAATATAATATATTATTGGTACGTACATATATTTTTGCATATATATATAGGCTGTAGTTAATATCTATGGGCTAGAATAATTAATTCGGTTTTTATCCTTGTGAGCGAACAAGAAAAAAGAAAAGAGAAAAGATGGATGTGGGGCCGTGCATGAAGTATACGTACATGCACATACGTGGGTTACGTGGGCCTTTTTAAGATAAATCAGATTGGTTATTTTTATTATAGATTAATGGTAAAAAATAATGGGTCCACCAGATTAAATGAAAACTAACGGTTAGATTTATTTTAGAATTCTAAATTTATTAGAGCGTCACGTGGTGGTATAGGAGTGTTTGTAGGGTGCCACATAGCGGTATAAGAGTGTTTGTAGAAAGTCTAATATTGGAGATAGATCACTGGTGGTGAAACCATCTTTTCTCGGTTAGCCAAAATCCACAATAGTCCCGGTTGCAATAAAAACCGGGATTAAAGATTATCTTTAGTCCTGGTTCAAAAGTTTAGAGCTACTTTTTAATCTTTAGTCCCGGTTGACTAAAGATCTATTTTTAGTCCCGGTTGGTAACACCAACCGGGAAAAAAAGATGCTTTTTAATCTTTAATCCCGGTTGGTGTTACCAACCGGGACAAAAGATATATTTTTAGTCCTGGTTGGTAATACCAACCGAAACAAAAGATCGTGGCGGAGAGTACGAGGCATCTGCCATCTGCGAGATCGAGGAGGAGGAGACGGGCAGCCTTATCTCTTCACCTCTTCATTCACTGACCTGATCTCTTCATCCCATCTCTTCCTCTTCCTCCTCCTCCTCTCCTCTAACTTCTCTCCTTCCCTCCCCCATCATCCCTTCCTCTTCCTCCTCTCTAACTTCTCCTCTATTTCCTCTCCTTCCCTCCCCATCATCCCATCGGGTGGCCGGCGGCCTCGAGGTGGCGCGCAGGCGGGCGGAGGCCCGGGTGGCGGCCTCGCGGTGGTGGGCGGCGCTGCGGCGCGGCGGCGGACCGCGGGGCCTCGCGGCGGGTAGCGCGTCGGCGGCCGGCGCGGCGGCGGCCGGCGCGGCAGCGGCCGACAGCCTGTGTTTTTTTTCTTTTTTTTAAGAATTTGTGATTCGGATCTGTGTATTTGATTTGTGTGTGATGTCCGTGAATATGTGATGTATTTGTGATGAATTTTGTAGAAGTTGTGATGTAATTTTGTTTTAAAATTTTGTGATCTATTTGAATATGGCCGATTTGGGGACTTGAGGATTGGGGATAATTTATTTGGTATTTTAGGATGGGGATAGAGTAAAATCAATATATTAAAAACACAATGAAGAAAAGAAAATAATAATAGAGCAACCGGACCTAGCTAGCTAGGCTAGCTGTTACCAACCGGGACTAAAAATGCTCTATCTTTAGTGCCAGTTGGTAACACCAACCGGGACTAAAGATGTATTTTTACTTCCAGTTTTTTCACCCGGAACTAAAGATAGTGATCTTTAGTCCTGGATTGATCGTCCCGGTTTGAAAATCGGGACTAAGGGGTTACGAACCGGGAGTAAAGCTCCTTTCTCCACCCGTGGATTCATTTAAGAGGGTTGGTCCCAGACAGAAGAACGATGAAAGCAATATCTATATATCCTAGCTACATGCTAGAATCACGCTCTCTCTGACCAATGGCTTTTATTTCTCACTGTTAAGCCCATCCATGCTAGCTAGCATGGTCATATTGGTTATTAAGAAATGCAACCGTAGTTTTTATTATAGTCGTACAGAACTAATTAATGCTACGATAAGTTCAACAATTGAGCCTGACTTAACTTCGACGCAGTTCACACGTCAAATATTCGAGAATTAAATTTCAAAATATATATTATTTTTCTCGATTTTGTATATATATATATACATATTTCTAAAAATTTTATAAAAATATACTTCTCCCGTTGATTAGTGATGTGGCACCGTATCGTTGGCGCACCTCCGTATCGTTGGGGCACCTAAAAAAGGCGGGACACCTCCAAAACGCGGGACCGGCTGTAGGGGGCGGTCCCGCGGCGCCAACACATGCACGACCGGGCGGCACAGGATCGGTGCCGCGCCATGGCCATGCGGGACCAATGGGAACGGAAGGGAGTGACGATGGCATGAGGTTGAAACGTGGGACTGGATTATGATCCCGCATAATGGTCGAGCGACACCACGCCAAATGCAAACGATCAAGTACATAATCAAATAAACTTATTCCTAATGCCCATAGCATTAGCTAATTAGTGTGTTGTGCTATATATGAATGTGTATATGTGTATGGCCACTTTGCGGCAGTGGCGCAGATTGGTCACGCGGCATCACCCGCGGTGCCGCCTGCCCGTTCTGCGCGACTGACTGGTTGGTGCGGGACCGTGACAGTCGCGCGTGTTGGCGCCGCGGAACCGTCCTCTTTAATCGGTCCCACATGTTTGATGTGAGCCAATGGTGCGGTGCCGCGTCCCCAGTTTACAGGAGAGGTATATTTGTGTAAAATATTTAGAAGCATGTATATATATATAAAATCGAGAAAAATAATATATATTTCAAATTTTAATTCAAATATTTGATCCGTATAAAACAAGCCATACAACGGCAATGCTACATCCGCCCACTCTCAATTTATTTTTATTTCCATCACTCACCGACCAACTTAGGTTTTTGTCATATTCTGTGTTTCTTGTATCTCGTACTCTTTCTATCTATAATACCTTATATTATTCGCGAAGAGAGTACCAACCATCTATCTCATCTCGGGATGGTACATTTATTGCTGTTGTGTCCTAATTATTATTACATATATGCTACCCCCTTCATAGTAAAATATAATCATTTTAAACACAATGACAAATCAAATATTTTCAACTTTAATCAGAATTAGAAAAAAAATCAATCATGTAAACTTGATGTTACTAAATTTATCATTAAACAAACTATTATAATATGTAATTTTTTATTTAAAACATATTAATTATTTTTATAGATATTATTGATCAAAGTAGCATCTTCAAGACTGTGTCAGAGTCTAAAAATACTTATATTTTAGGATTAATCGCTTAAACCACTTTGATTTCGTTTCTCTCTTCTATTGAGAGTAGTTGGCAGTGTTTTCACTCTCGATCTAATTGGAAGAGAGTAATAATAGACTTTCACAGGCCATAGCCCAATCGACAGTCACACTTGCTAGCTAATACTAGTTGCTGCCCAGGTAATTAATTAAGTGGCACAAAAGATGCCTGGATCTCAGCATTTTATATTGACGCATCAATTTCACATAATATGATAGAGTGATGCTCCGGTGCAATATACTTGAAATATTATACTCCGAGTAGAATTAATCTGGACCGTTTATTTTAAAGGGTAGATAAGTAATCTTCTAATATCCTTTAGGGGTAATTTTGGTAAGGGGTGTTTTGTTCGGTGCGCATCTTCGGTTCGCATCGGTTCACATCGTAGGCTATTCCTTCCCCGGCGTCGCTGCCTTGCCCGCATCCGTCCGTATCGCTCGCCGTCGCCGCCTTGTCCGCCTCCTCAGTCGCCGTCCCTCTCCTCCGCCCGCGTCGCCTTCTCCGCCCCCTCCGTCGCAGTCCGCCTCCCCCGCCCTTCCCGCCCTCGCCGCCGTCTCCAGTCCCTCCGGCGCCGTCCGTCGGCCCGGCCATCTCCCCCCTCCCCCTTCGGTTCGCATCTGGTCGGAGGCAGGCACCGGCAGGCGGCAGCGCGCCCGGCGGCTATTCCTCCTGGCAGGCGGCGTCGCGGCTGGTGGCGCGGTGCGTCGCGTCTGTCCGACGCAGGCGGCGGCGTGGCCTGCGGCGCTGCTAGTGGCTGGGTGCGGCGAAATCATCAGGTATCCACTCTTCCCATCCCCCCCCCCCAACCTGACTTTCTGTTCCCTTTCCTCTCCTCAGTGGTGACTTTAATATATTATTTTAACAGTAAAAGAATTATAGTTGATGTCTTGAATATAAACGGGGAAATCTTATTTTTCAGTTCAATAGCAGTTGAACTTGCCGAAATGGGACTAATGTGTTACCTGAATTGCTGAATCTAAATCTGAAAATTTTCTTCTGGATTTTAAAAGCTATTGTTTTTGTAAATACCAGTCCATAAAATTAGTTGTTTCCCATCGATGTTTTCATATCACATCACTGGTCAGAAGTAGAAAACAGCACATTCCCTTCGGTATATTTGGTTATACACATTGATATTTGATTCGTTTCTGTCAGTTTGATGCTTCAGTGGTGATGTTAACATGTCCTACAGAGTAGCAAGTGCAAAATGCATCTTTGAGTGAAAAACATATCTGCCAATGTTGAATCATTAGGATTCAATAAAGATGACCTGATTCTTGTGAACGATGTGGCTTGTGCAAAATTATTTATCTGATAAACGAACTATAGAATACGGTGGAGATTTACTCAGTTTGTCAACGACTGTTATGTGTGTTAGTTCTTAACTGTACCGCATTGGCTCGCCCTCTGTGCGTGTGTGTGTGTGTGTGTTTTACAAGTTATTACTGTTGTGCATGACTAGGAAATTTAGCTGTTAAAAGAACCACACTTTAGTTTTTTTCTTGGTCATCATTAGCTTTTCCTGTCTCAGGTTGAGAAGTGGAATGAACAGAGGGAGAGTGGGACATTTGCAGGACCACTCTAAATCTCCTGTTTGAGAGTCTTCTCAGATCAGTCCACTGCCCTCGTCGGTGTCACTGCTATCATCTGGTTTGAATTTATGCTGCTGCTTTTTTTCTTCAAGCTTGTGCTGCAAAGCAAGAGATCCTTTTATATGTGTTGCACTAATAATTTAGCATGGTTGCTTGACATGATGTTTCACACATCTGTTTATTCACATGATTTTATTCAAGTATAAGCAATTTGATACTTCATTGTTCACTGCCCAATTTTCTGTCATGGTCTGTAGTTAGAGTATTTGTCAATTTGACGCTTCAATGCTGAAATGGATAAAGTTAAAGGGCATGGAAAGAATGTAATCTACATAGATAAACCTCAGCAAAGGTGGGAAGTTAAATCATATCTTGTGCAGATAGTTCATCAGTACTACTAGCAGTACATTGAATTAATTTATTAGTGCTTGCCTTAGTTCTTTTAGCTTACAAACAGAATTTGCAGCCATTGTGGGGGATCTGTAGTAATTATTGTTCAATAGTTTAGAGTGGCAATGTATCTATGCAGTTGATGGTTGTTCTTTTTTTTTATATACTTATGAGGTATAAAGGACATAAGGTTATATTTGGGTGCTTGTTCTGTTTGTTTTTTCTACTTTTCCGTAGGTGAGGTCTGACATAATGTCTTCGAGCTATGTGAGCCTAGAGGATCAGGAAGAGTATAAAATAATGGGTACTGTGGTTTTTTCAAGCGAGGAGGAAGGTTACAAATTCTATGTAGACTATGCTAAGGGGAAGGGTTTCAGTGTGAGGAAAAACAACTTGAAGCGGAAGGACGGTGAGATTATATGGAGGCAATTCGTATGCTCATGTGAAGGGTACAGGGAGTTGAAGCACTTTGAGAGGACAGACCGAAAAAGGGAGCCACGGGCACTGACCTGCTGTGGTTGCTTAGCTAAGCTTGAGATTGAGCGGAACGAGGAGAAGGGTGTGTGGTTTGTTAAGGAGTTTGATAACCAACATACGCACGAACTTGCAAATCCTGACCATGTTGCTTTTTTAAGGAGTTCATCGTGTGATGAGTGATTCTAAGAAAGCCCAAGCGGTCGAGCTTCGCATGAGTGGCCTTAGGGCCTTTCAAATCATGGAGGTTATGGAGAATAACTACGATGAGTTGGACGAGGTTGGTTTTGTGAGGAAGGACCTTTATAATTTCTTTACTCGGTACGAGATGAAGAATATCAAGGGTCGTGATGCTGAAGATGTGTTGAAATATCTAACAAGGAAGCATGAAGAAGATCCATAATTTTTCCTCAAATACACCACGGATGAGGGAGGGCGTCTTAGGAATGTGTTTGGGCCAGATGCTGAATCACGTTTAGACTATGCTGCTTTTGGTGTTGTTGTTATTTTCGATAGCACTTACCGTGTGAACAAGTACAATCTTCCTTTCATTCCTTTCATAGGAGTTAATCACCATAGAAGTACAACAATTTTTGGGTGCGGAATTCTATCCAATGAGTCTGTCAACTCTTACTGTTGGCTCCTTGAGACTTTTTTGGAGGCAATGCGTCAAGTGCATCCAAAATCATTAATTTCCGATGGCGACCTAGCAATGGCGAAGGCTATCAGTAAGGTAATGCCGCGTGCTTACCATAGATTGTGTACTTGGTATATAGAGGAGAATATGAGTCATCACCTTCGTAAGCCAAAACTCGATGAGCTAAGAAAATTAATTTATAAGAGTATGGATGAGGAGGAGTTCGAGAGACGTTGGGCTGATTTTAAGGAGAATGGAGGCACGGGGAATGGTCAATGGATCGCCCTGATCGATGTACCGACTAAGGGAGAAGTGGGCAGCTGCCTATACAGATGGGAAATACTTGTTGGGTATGCGCAGCAACCAACGTAGTGAGTCACTAAACTCAAAGCTTCACACCCTTCTGAAGAGAAACATGTCACTAATGTGCTTAGTCAAACATGTTAAGTTGTGCATACAACGCCTGCGTAAGAAGGAGGCTCAGTTGGACGCTAAGTCTACCAATTCGGTCCCTTTTTGTAGAATAGACGCCGACCCATTGGAGAAAGACGCTGTCCGTATATACACAGCAGTCGTGTTCAAGAAAGTTCGTGCACAGATACGGCTAATTGCTGGACTTGAAGTCATCAGTGGGACTAATCAAGATGGTTCGTCACTGTATGTTTTTGGTTTGAAGGATGATAATGAGGTGTGGGATGAAGTGAGGGTTACTTTTAGAGGCCAGTCTTTGGAAGGTGTGGAGTGTCACTGTCGGAAGATGGAGTGCGAAGACATCCCTTGCTCACACATTTTTTGTTGTACTCATGTTCCTTGGTATTGACACCATCCCTCGATGTTGTGTCGTGGATAGGTGGACAATGGGAGCAAAGGCGGCATTTAGGTCATACAGGAATACCGATCCTAATGTGTGGTTTGAACACATGGTTCGTTATCGTAGCCTCCGAAATCTGGGAAGTGATGCTTTCTTTGAGGCCGCTAGGAACCCTGAGCAGACAGAAAAGACGATGGATTTCTTAAAGGGGATTTTGGATAAAGGATCGTCATCCCATGAGAACATCGTGGCCGGAGAATTTGGTCCTATGCCAACTCACTTTTTATCTAGTAACCAGCCATTAGAGAAGAGAGTCCTTGATCCTGATGAAATTAGGGGAAAAGGAGCTCCATCGAAGAGATGAAGGCCATTCCGTGAGACCTTGCACTCAAATAACCAATAAGGTTATTGTGGCTCACAAACTTTGTATCTTTTGTATTAATGGCATTGTTTTTTTGTTGGATTAATTTAATATTTTCTCAAGATGTGCATATTAAGTATTTTCCCTTGTGCATCAGGAATTTCTCTTCAAGATCTACCAGCCTTTGCAAGACTGACGAAAATAGTCCAGCTTCAACAAAACCAGGAGTTGGGGAAGGTGGTCGGAATTACTCTTTTGGCATTGAGTCTGGATATAATGTTGAATACTTGTGTTGTGACTCGTTTTTATCTGGCAATCTCTTTGCAGCAAGATCTTTTACTGACCGAACTAAATTAATGATTGCCATACAAACTGCCATCAAAACTGCAACGATCCGGTCGAAATAGCCATTGGATGAACTTTCTGTGCTTGTAAAAGAAGTGTCTACACTGAAGAGAAAGGGAATCATCAGGTTTTGGCAGCAACGAAAGGTATATTTCATATCTTACAAATATATAGAATAGCAACCAAAGCCAGCATCACTAGTTCACTTCAGTACTGCTTACTGTGCACTTTCTATAGAATACATGAAATTATTTTTGTAAAACAACAAAAAAAACATAAGTCATATATGAATTGTTCTACAAGCTTGGGCTTCGCATAACTATGGTACTGGAACGAGGTTGGTTTTTCTTTACAAGTAGAACCAAACTGGAGCATGTCCCTAGTTCAGTTAATTCTTCAGTACGTGAATCAGGGATAGATTATCGCAGATTTCTTACGACCATTTTTTTCGCCGTGCTGGCATATGTTCTGTAGCCATCTTACCCAGCCTGATTAGGAGCCCCTTTTGTTTTCCTGAACAATGAAATTTTTCAGAACCTTGCCAGGATGTATTTGTCTCTGAAGACTGAATATAAAGTAAAAGCTTTTGTTTACTGTTGCATCGAATTGAATTAGTGATATCAGTTTGAAGGTTATTTCCTTTTGTGTGTCTGTGATGAAAATTAGTGATACCAAGTAGGTACTTGTTTAAGGTCACAGTTCACAAGAACCAAAATGGCTTATCTGTATCTGGAGAGGTGGACAGCAGTTGTGTCATGTATGCCATTTATATTTTTAAGACTAACAACAATTTTGGGGAAGTATTAAACTGTTCAAAACATAAATAATGTCATACTGCACCCTTTGAACTCTCCATTTCCTTTCTCCTTGAGACCATGCTTATCATTGTTCTTTTGTTTTTACTTAAACAGGATTTCAAAGAAATATCCAAAGATGAATATTTTGCAAAGAACAACGAGTTCGCAACCTGGTCGAAGGAAGAAAAAGGCAAATTTTTCTCTGATCTTTCTTTGGAGTCTGCTCGTGATCTGTTTGAGAAGTTTGTGAAAACTTGGAACAAAGGAAAGCTTCCATCCCAATATTATGAGGGGATCACTCGTGGTCCACGGTCAGCACACAGGTGGAACATCAAAGCGTCATAAAACCTGAGGCCTTCTGTATTTTGTTGAGGAAATTGTTCTATCAGGCTAAGGGTAGTATTTATCTTCATCGCCTAGGTTTTTGTATATAAGTTCACATATATCATAATTTTGTATCACTGTACTGTTTTTAGCATTTATGCTAGTAATGTTGCTGACCTTCACTACAGATACTTATAGTGAGAAAATCATATACTGTTTTTGTCCCATAGTATGTTCTTGTTGTTTTCATGGTGATTTTGCACATCCATTTGTGTCCTTTGATAGATGGGTACTCCAGATCGCTGGAGAAGAAGCATCAATGAAGGATAGGTTTGTGTCGCCGCACAGACAGACGGCGAATCGATCTCACGCGATCAAAAACACAGTGGGACATCACGATTGTGAGCATGCAGAGATCCAGCCTAGTACTGTACATATGATCTGACCAGCCAATCTGATGAAATCATGTTCTTTTAACTGACCAATTTGGAATATAGTTCCATTTAATAAATATCCAAATAGTGTATCATTTAATAAATATTTATCAACTAGCTTATTCTAAATGATCATCCGTGCAAACTAACTTAGAATATTAAAAATAAAACATCTCATTGACAAAAGAACATCTCATAACTTAGATTTCCTCCCAATGCGAAGCTCACATCTTAGATTTCTTCGGAGACGGCTTATGCAGGATTACAAGTTGAAATTTCAGCCAACAATGTGCGGAGATGATCTAGACTCAATGGCACTACAGCACTTCATTAGCACCAACTGTTTGTTAATTTTGTTAATACTACAACAATTCAAACCCTTAGAAACGATTGTACTGCTTTCTGAGCCTGTCTTTTTTACTGTCTGAACTATGGCGCTGGCCTCATGAGCAATGAAATTGGAAACATGCAGTGCATATTTATGTTGAATCCTGGAAATGTTGGCCTCATGAGCAATGAAATTGGAAACATGCAGTGCATATTTATGTTGAATGAAATGTTGGCCTCATGATCAAAGAAGTAAAATAGCAGGGCTACGCCACACACAGACACACTGTGACCATCTAGCATAGAAACTCAATAATGCATGATATTCCATCCAGACAATCTGATTTATATTTGTTGAATCGTCAACCCAATTGAGATCTTATGAATTATACTGAATATATGTTAGAATTGATTGGAAATTTCAATATAATTACCACGCCTCGACGACCGATCTATATTAGCCACTGCATGTTCAGAATTTCACACTATCAAACTTTCAAACCAAAGTGAGGGATGTGGTCATGGGTGAAGGTGGCACAGACCTGACAGTACTATGTTGCCCTCGAAGACCTCACTCATGTTGCTCCCCTGAAACTCCTCAACCTCACTGAATCCTGCACATAAGAATGAAGATTAAACAAATTATAGAGAGGGCCATATAGACTGCCAGAACAGTGATGGAGGACATCACTTAAACATGTCAGACGAGTAACATGCCAGAGCATGAATTTTCTTTTCTTTTCTCATGTATTTTTGTAAAGGATAAAAAAATGATTAATGCATACATTACAGCTTAAGTTTGTTGCATTATTTCCTTTGATTTCTAATTGATTTCTAGCAGGATTAAATGATCTCTAGGTTTGGTAATGTGCAATCATATATATGTGCAATTGCATAAATTTTCACATGGACTAAACTCTTATTCTCTTTTCTGTTAATCAGGGAACTCTAGTTTGCTCTCCACATGCCATGTCCGAGGTAATACTACATCTAAGTCCACCTCAAAAGAAAGCTATCGAGGTTTCAGGACTTGGCAACTTGCTAAAGATTAACAAAATACATATTTACCGGGACTTGTGCAATGAGATTGCAAGAAGCTACGACAAGGAGAAGAAAGCATTCAATATTAATGGTACGTTCGTAACGATGACACTCGATGATGTCGATTGTTTGCTTGGACTGCCATCGAAAGGAGATGAGATATTTGAGGCACCAAAAATCAATAAACCTGAATTGTTCAACCTGTACAAAAAAGAAGGACAAACAACAATTACTTTAGAAGCATTACGGGTAGCAATAATCAACTCCTCGAGCTACGATGACCACTTCATTCGAAGATTTATTCTTTTCTCAATTGGATCCTTCATATGTCTTACAACTCAAAGATATGTGCGCTCAGGATATCTCAATCTCGTCGACGACGTTGACAAAATGAGGGAACTAAACTGGTCTAGTCTAACCCTGAATCAGTTACTGAAAGGCATATTAAAATTTAGAGAGAAGGAAACAAACATTGAGGGGAATGTATGCCTCTTACAGGTTCGTTTCAAAACAATGCACAAATTGAGTATGTTTACAAAATTGACATTAACATATTTTCATAGCAATACTCATTATCTTATGTTCAAATGCTTGCAGATTTGGTATTGGGAAAAACTGCGAATAGATAAATTGGCTGTGACAATATATCATTCTGGCCGCGAAAGGCAACTAATTCAGTACTGGGACAAAATAAAAGAAAAAAAACGACTTTTTTACCTTTTTGGAAAAGGGCAGGTAACTATCTCATTTTTAATACTATACACTAATTATATCAATTGTCTGTAAAATCTCTAATACACATTTTTGACTAAAACATAGGTTGTCGACGACATTAGGGGAACTATAGATTGCAAAGAAATCCCCAATGAAAATGCGCACGACAATGACTCAGAAACACGTACCAATGAAGATTTTGTATGCACTTCTGAAGAGGTATATATTATGGGGTTTTAATACGAACTCTATTTGACAAAATATGTTTGACATCCTTTTCTCACTTGTGGTATTCAGGTACACTCTATAATATCCACAGAACAATCAGCCGATATCACTTTACAAGAAAGGATACAAGAAAGCATCCAAACTTTACAAGATAATTTCAACGATTTCACAAAGGATTTTTGGCCACGT
This sequence comes from Oryza sativa Japonica Group, assembly GCF_034140825.1. Classification (NCBI taxonomy): domain Eukaryota; kingdom Viridiplantae; phylum Streptophyta; class Magnoliopsida; order Poales; family Poaceae; genus Oryza; species Oryza sativa. The sequence goes on along the minus strand of NC_089040.1, from coordinate 24,061,230 downwards.
ATGCGAGCATTGATACTAGATTGCATGGAAAATGATTCAAAATGCCCTGAACGAAAAGATACTACGCATGTGTTTGAGGTAAAGATGATAAGCTAGACTGTTAATCATTATTACTCACGTAACACCGCTAAAAAAAGGTTGACGCTATTGCAGGATGTTGAACAAGAACAAATTGATCCTAGGGAGCATGTATCAAATCATAACGAAGAGTACTATATAAACCAAAATGAAAACATGACTTGTGAAACGAAGGTAAACTGAATTTTAATTCTCTCGCTAACGTTTCTACAACTTATCATAATACTAACGTGCACTTTGTTACCTAACAGGACAACAGTAACCAGAGCAATCAAAGCAGGAAGAGACTTACAGGTCCTACTGGAAGAACATACAAACCGACTAATCGGACTGACTTCATCTACGAAACTAGGGGTAAAAAGAAGGACATAATCAGAACCCAAGCACAGACAAAGAAAACAATAGGTACTATGCTATTTAATAGTTACATATGCTCATGTAAATGGTACTAACTTTCCTCCTTTTCAAGCGTAAACGGATAAAGAAGCTAACATGCCAGACACAGACGAATTACGGGGTGAAAAGAAGAGGAAACAAAACAACCAAACACCGTATGAAATATCTGAATGTATGAACTCTCTACATCATCCATAATTTTTTACTTATATTCTATGTTTGTGTGTTACTGATTTGACTTACCCTATTCTAGTGTACATCGAGAAGGAAGATCTTACCCAACAAATCATAGACAATGGCCCACCAAAGAACGCCTTAAGAGGTCAAAAGAAGAAAAAAAAATGAATGGCTAGACACCGTTAAAAAATTCAGAAGGTAATGCCTAACCATTTAACATTTCTATAGATCTATTACTAATTTGTCCTACCTTCGTAGAGTTGACTAAAAAAGAAGACCCTTTCATTACCTACATTAATAACACAGAGGATAACAAAGTGATGGTGCATATTGAACAAGTGGAGGTTAAATGGATAAGAATGAAAGTACTAACACAACCAGAATTCTTGAATGATGATGTAAGTTCGCCTATTTAACAAGCCTACTATTCTTTTATAACTATATTTGTTATGTAACTCAACTAACCTCAAATTCAGGTCATGGATGCATACATCCAATGCCTCCGCTATAAAGTGAAAGGAATCAGGGGAGATGGCAAGGCCTTCCTAGAGATGGCCATTAAAATAAGTCTACTAAATGTAGAGGGAGTGCATGTCGAAGCAAGCAAACCTCGAAATAAACGATGGATTAGAGATATGGCACGCGGCTATCTAGCATTTGACATGGTAATACTTACTTAAGCTATCTATGTAATGGCTAATTCAATTTATGACTCTATCTTACTGTTGAACATCTGTAGATTTTCCTCCCAATTAATATTAAAGATACACACTGGTACCTAGCCGTTATTAACGCCAAGCGACGTGAGGTGTAAATACCAGATTCGCTCGCAAAGCCAATCAGTAAAGATGGTACCAACGTTGCACAAAACTTCCTAGCTGTTAGCTATCGAGAGGGGATTACACGGGACAGAGAAACAGCACCCACAGTTAAAACACGATTGGCCTAATTTCAATATTACCGAATGGGAGTACAACAAAGTCCAAAAATTGCCAAAGCAAGGAGACGGGTGGGTGACTCAAACTCTTCCACATGATATTCACATTATTCAATTACGGAAACGTGTTAGCCTAACGACAAAATTCTTGTAGCGTCTCGTGTGGCCTGTACACCCTTAAGTTCATGGAGCATTGGAGCGGATCTTATCTCCCAGAAATTCAACTACAGGCAACTACAACAACCTCTATTCATATTTTGCACCAGTGCTTCCCAATATGAAAAATCATTTAAAGTGCACTCCCTTTACATTATGCAGAAGGAAGTGAAAACATTTCGACAGGACTTAGCCGGAATTTTGATCAACTCCGAACTGAACAACATTAAAGATCGTCCACTGCTACCAACCACGACATAACTGGATTATCTTTCGAACATTTACCACAATTACCTTACTATGCTCTCTTCCCCTTATTAAATCATTTACATACTACTTGGGTATTTGACGGATCCCAAACATTGATGCCTTTTTGAGATAATATTCATATTTCATATTTGAATACTTGTTGAGAAGGAGCGGTATATGAAACCTTACGCTTCGGGGTGACTCAGGGCAGTAAGCTGTCGACGTCACCGACGTGCATCTGCTTCAACGTCGCACCTCAACTCCGATAACCCCTTCGCCGGCATGCGGATACCCTTCGCGCATGCCAACATCTTGCAAACTGACCCTGCTCCCAACCATTCAATCAAATAATCAAAGAACAATACAATGGATTGAAGAACAAACAACCTTAATCTGCAAAATCATAACAGTAAGAAATTTTGACATGTTTACTTACCACCATCCAAGGAGGAGGTTGCTAGAGGGAGACTCGGAGGAGATCGACACGGGATTGCTGGTGGCGCGGAAGAGAACGACGTGAGGTGACTCGCTGGAGAAGGGGACGGCGATTGCAGGGGGACGCCAGCGGTACCGGCACGGTGGAGAAGGGGGCGGGGGATGATGTGGAGGGGAGAGCCGCGACGGCGGCTAGGTCGATGTCCACGGAGAAGGGGCCGGGGAAATTATGGGGAGGGGAGAGCCGCGATGGCGGCTAGGTCGATGGCGACAGCGGTGGAGTGAAGGGGGCGGCGGTCCATGGGGAGGAGAACGTGGCGGCGGTGGCGGGGGGAAGCGACGCGGTGAAGAGGCCTCATCGAGAGCCGGCTGAGGCGGGTGGAGGGGCGGCGACGCGACGCGACTCGCTGGAGAAGGGGGCGGGGGAGGAGGACGGCGACGGTGGGGGCTCACAAGCCGGCGCGGAGACGCCGCCAGAGGAGAAGGCGGCGAGGGCGACGAGTAATGGGCTTCGACGGAGGGAAGCCGCCGATAGCGGGGGAGGCGGGGAGGCGGACGTCGACGGAGAGGTGCTGGCGGGGTAGAAGGCGGCGATGAAGGACGAGGGCGGCGAGGAAGGGCGAGGGCGACGGCGCTGGAGGGGGAGCAGGCGCCAGGACATGCGACGGAGGCAGGGATGGAGTGGAATGGTGACGGGCAGCGGTGAAATTGCGACGAAGCGAGAGGAATCGGATCGGGATAGGCTGAGTAAGAGACTGAAAAAATACGATAATACCCCTACGCGATTATTTTCTCTTGACGAAAACACCCTTTCATATTTCTACTTCCACTAATACTAGTGAGAGTAGAACTAGATCTCAGCTCTACAATAAAATACGATCAATGGCCCAGATTGCTTTCTAATCAGAGTATAAAGCACCGGAGTGGGGCTGAATATGATAATCTTTACTCCTTAGCGTACAGATATTTAATTTCAGACAAAGGAATACCTTTTTTAAAGAATAAAAGTTTCTTTTGAAACAAGTTGTTGAAGATCATGGGAATACGAACCTACTTCGTAAGTTTTACTATATAATAAAAACATCGGTAGTTCTCAAAAAAAAAAAAAACATCGGTGAAGGACAGCTTCAACTCTGAAGCGCGCACCCAGCCACAACAAAGCCCTGCCATGGCCGCCTCAGCCAACCGCGCCGCCGTCAACGGCGCCGCCGGCAGCGGCGAGCCTGAGGCGAGCCGCGACCATGTCATCATCTTCCCGTTCATGGCGAAAGGCCACACGCTCCCTCTGCTCCACTTCGCCGCGGCGCTGTCGGTCCACCACAAGAGCCTCCGCGTCACCCTGGTCACCACCCCGGCGAACCTCGCCTTCGCCCGCCGCCGCCTGCCGGGGTCGGTGCACCTCGTCGTGCTCCCGTTCCCGTCGCTGCAGCCGCCGCTGCTGCCGGCCGGCGTCGAGTCGACGGACGCGCTCCCTTCCATGTCCCTCTACCCGGCGTTCCTGCGTGCCACGGCGCTGCTGCGCGAGCCCTTCGCGGAGTTCATGGCGTCGCTGTCCTCCTCCCCGCCGCTCGTGGTCGTCTCCGACTTCTTCCTCGGGTTCACGCACGGCGTCGCGGCCGACGCCGGCGTCCGCCGCGTCGTGTTCCACGGCATGTCCTGCTTCTCCATGGCCATCTGCAAGTTGCTCCCCGTGAGCCCGCCGGCCGGCGTCGAGCACGGCGCCGGCGGTGGATCCCCTTTTCACGTGTCCGGCATGCCGGAAAATGTTATGATCACGGCGGAGGACATACCATATTCCGTTGCAAAGTTCACCGACATGGACGACCCGGTGACCCGGTTCTTGATTGACAACGTCTTCCAGTCAGACGTCCGCAGCTGGGGCATCCTCGTCAACAGCTTCGCCGCGCTTGACGGTGACTACGTGGCTCCAGTAGAGGCGTTCTACGAGCAGGGAGCCCGCGCCTGGCTGGTGGGGCCGCTTCTCCCCGCCGCCGGCGAGACGCCGGAGCGGGACGAGGAGAACGACGACCCCGAGGGCTGCCTCGCGTGGCTCGACGAGAGGGCAGCGCGGCCGGGGTCGGTGGTCTACGTGTCGTTCGGCACGCAGGCGCACGTCGCCGACGAGCAGCTCGACGAGCTGGCGCGCGGGCTGGTGCAATCCGGCCACCCCTTCCTGTGGGCGGTGCGGTCGAACACGTGGTCGCCGCCGGTGGACGTGGGTCCCGACCAGGGGCGCATCGTCAGGGGGTGGGTCCCGCAGCGCGGCGTCCTGGCCCACGAGTCAGTGGGCGGGTTCGTGAGCCACTGCGGGTGGAACTCGGCGCTGGAGAGCCTCGCCGCCGGGAAGCCCGTGCTGGCGTGGCCGATGATCGCCGAGCAGTATCTGAACGCGAGGCACATCGTGGACATCGTCGGCACCGGGGTCAGGGTGGACTCCGGCGGCGGCGCGGCCGTCGTTGGGAGAGCCGAGGTGGAGGAGAAGATCAGGATGCTGATGGACGCCGGCGGAGAGGCGGCGCAGAGGATGCGGGCGCGGGCCGCGTGGGCCCGGCGGGCGGCGATGTCGGCGGTGAGCGACGGCGGCACGTCGCGCGTAGCGCTGCAGAAGCTGGTCGGAGAGCTGCAGAGAAGCTACGACGATGTCGTCATCAAAGTTGGGTGACTCTTCACACCACAAAACGAATTAAGAATTTAAGATAATAAGATGACGATACTGCATGGAGACTATAGATGGCCATCTGGGCCGCCCGGCACGGCACGGCCCAAGCCCGGCCGTGCCTGGGCCGAGGCTTGTCAGGCCGGCACGGCCCGACCGATGCACCGGGCCGTGCCGTGCCAGCCCACGGGCGGCATACACGGCTCAGGCACGGCCCAATACTAGTCGGGCCGGCCCGAAGGCACGATGGGCTATTGTTTGAGATTATAAAAGCTGTCGATACATTGTATTTATAATCATATGGTAGCTGGTTATAAGAGTGTGTCATTATTGGTTGTGGTTGTACATGTATCCATCGATTTAAACATGTGCGGCTATGCCGCTACCATCACTATAAATAATCTACACTTGCCAACGGCTTCATTTGTAATGGATATATTATTGTTACAGAGTACGATCTTCTTATTATTCTTGAACGATCATGATTCATCAAATCCAACAATCTGTATTCATCTTCTATATCCGACTAAACGATCCTGATTCATCAAATCCAACAATCCATATTCATCTTCTATATCCGATTGAACGATTCTGATGGACTCTACACACTACACCTCTGACCTACACCTCTCCATCCTCGCACAGTCGATCGCACCCCAACCCGTGCCCCGCCTCCCGCTCCCACCCCTCGACCCTAATCGCCACCCGCCGCCACCGCTCACTCTTGCTCGCCCACATCGCCAGCGACAGCCGCTTCACCGATCTCCTCTGCGCCACCGCCGGAACATCCGTCGCACCGCCACCGATCGATTCCCATTGCCGCCACCGCCGTTCTCTTCCGCCCGTCTGGTCAGTCTCTCCATCACGTCGTCCCCCGACTCCCCTCGCCTCTCTCCCCTCTCCCTTCTCCTTCGCGCCGTCCGTCGCCTGCATCCGTGCTGCCACCGTTCTCTGCCTTTTCAATAGTGTTGCCCCGCCTTGAGCTGATTCGCCAAAAGGCACGTATATCATCCTCCATCCCTCCTCCCTTCTCTTTACTCATCCAAAAATTTAATCCAGAATCAACCAAAATAAAACAACGAAAATCATCATTTTGGTATGTCCATCCCATGTTTCTAATCATTATACGTATTCATTTTTAAGGGAATCCCATAACTGTACTTCTGTATTATCATGGGAAAGAATGTTCCTGTGTTCTCAGTGGAGGAGAGTACATGAAATGTTCAGAAAAGAAAGGGCATCTGTCCACCGTTTTTATCTTTAAAACAATTTGCAGACAATTGTGCAATCGATTCCCTGTTAATAATTTCTAATGGAAAAAGGTGTTTAAGCAAGGGCATCTGTCCACCCTTTTTATTTTTAAAGAAGAGCAAGTTGCAGATAACCTGCTTAGTAGCACTTGTGAGACAATCTTAATTATCCTCACTTTAGAATCCTTGAACACCATACGATTTCTCTTGGATTCAGCCCACTCTGCAGGCCCTCCTCTCTAGCTCGATCTACTTCAGTGGCCTCCTCCCATCCTTGATTCTCGTTGCTGGCGTCACATTGGCGGAAAAAGTTTACTTGGTGACCCTCAAAAGTAATCAAAATCTAATCCGTGACCCTAAACCACAGAACCGGATATCTTAACCCCCAAACTATTGAAACCGGTGCAATTTGACTCTCTCGGCGGTTTTGGAGGGCGGTTTCACTGACGTGGCAGTATCGACCTAGTCTGTGTGCTGACGTGGCGCGTAGGTGGCATTTCAATTAAAAAAGTTATATGTGGGACCCGTTTGTCATTCACACACACAATTGTGGGGCCCACTGACATGTGGGCCCCACATGCCATCTTCTCCCTTTCTTCTTCCCCCCTCCCTTCTCTCTTTATTTCTCCCTCTCCCCTACGGCCATCCGTGGGGAGCGAGCGGCGGCGGCGGCGGCGGGAGCTAGCTGGAGCGACGGCGGCATTGGACTGGAGCTGAAGCAGCGGGCTGGAGTCCATGTCGCGTCGCTCGTCGTTCCTCTCGCACCACCACCACCTGCACCACCCGGCGCCCGGCATCGTGACGTCGTCGGTGGCCGAGCGGCAGCGGCGACAGCCCATGGGCGACGGCGGGAGGGCAGGCGGGCGAGGGCAGTGGCGGCTCGCGGCAGTGGGAGGATGAGGGGAACGGCGGCAGGCGGGGGAAGTAGGCCACGGTGGCGACTTCGACTTTGACTCCTGCAATGGCGATGGCGATAGCGGCATGGTCGGCGGCGAAGCGGCCGAAGAGGAACTTGGATACCTCGGCAACGAGCCCCTTTCTCGCATAGCACGTGCCTGGAAAAGGCGTGGTCGCAGACAACGACGAAACCGCGCGGCCCCACAACAAGGCGGAACCACTCGAGGAGAGGGAGGAGGGAGAGCGCGCCGCCGAGGAGGTCGCCTCACGCCATCACCCCCCTAATTTTGAATGTCAAAAGTACTTTCTTAAATATGGGTTCTTGGACTGTCTATAATGGGGAACAAATTAGATTTTGAGAAGATAAATGCCTAGGTAACTTGGCTTTTAAGGATAAATATTCGTCTTTGTATGCAATTGTTCGAAGGAAAACATCTTCTATTGCCACTGTTATGGGATATGTTCCGCTTAATGTTTCTTTCAGGAGAGCTTTAGTTAGTCAGAATCTTGTTTGTTGGCATGAGTTGTGTGCCTCTATAGTACATATCCAGTTGAATGATTCGTCTGATAGTTTTAGATGGAATTTCCATCAGAATGGCTTGTTCTCGGTGAGGTCTATATACCTAGCTTTAATTAATAATGGCTATATTGAGATAAATAAGTGTATTTGGAAGTTTAAGTTGCCACTTAAGATAAAAACTTTCATGTGGTACTTGCTTAAAAGGGTTGTGTTAACTAAGGATAATTTGGCAAGGCGTAACTGGAATGGCAGCTTGAAGTGTTCTTTTTGTTTGAAGAATGAGTCTATTCAACATTTCTTTATGAATTGTCATTTTGTGAAATTCCTATGGAGAACAGTTCAGTTCTCTTTTGGTTTTAATTTTCCAGTTAGCTTATCTCATATTTTTAATGGGTGGTTTTTGTGAGTTGATAAGAAAATGAGTAAACTAATACTTATTGGAGCTTCTGTCATTTGTTGGGAAATATGGCTTTGTAGGAACGATATGGTTTTTAATAAATCACCATCATTTTCCTATATGCTGGTCATTTTCAGGGCAACTCATTGGCTTCGGTTTTGGGCACAACTAGAAGATGAAGAGTTTCTAAAAATTGCATGTCGAAAATTGGAGACTACGGTTATGCAACTTTTTGCTAATTATGGTTGGAGATTTACAAATAGACTTCAATAATTGTGATCTCCTTACGTTAGACTGGATTCTTTGCTTTTCTCTACGGTGTGTTCTATTCATTTAGATTTACACTTTGTTCTTGAATGTTACTATATAATAATTGGCTGTAGCTCTTTTGAGTAAAGGTCGGGATATTATATTCCATTATTAAAAAAAAGAACTTAGAACTCCGAGCTTATTGATGTTCTCCCAAACAACACGTACGTGTACAAAGGGTTCTCATTTCACCGGTAACTTTGGTAACCCACGATCACAAATGTAAGTTTATTACGGGTGGAAAATATGCTGGTCATACTACTCCAAAGCAGGCTCCTTAAGCATTAATTTCCGACAGTTTTCTTTCCTATTAGCGGTGGAAGTAAGCTAATTAAGCGCAGGCGAGAACATGCAGCTGGCGCCGGCTTTCAGGTTTGCTGTGACTGAACGCTGCACCCTTGTATAGCTGCTGACGCGTATGGCCGGCCGGGCGGTGAATCTGCGATGGCCAGCGGAGCACACAGCACCGGAGCACGTCGACGACTCTGTCCGATACTCCGATCCGATCCGGACCAAGTTGAGTCCAACCGTTGCGCCAACTAGTTTAGCACAAAGTTGCACAAACGATACCGTCGACACAGTCAGTGTGATGCCACACGCAGGTTGTCTTACGTGGGCCGGGTGCTGGGCTGAAGCTATACCCTGGAATAACATTGTTTCATGGCCCGTCAATGAGAGCAATAACACGTCGAAGAGCGCAAAAGTTTACTGTAAGCATTAATCATCCCAAGGAATCTATTAACTTATTAAAGGAATAGAAAAGAAAGCCTCCACGTTCGCTCTCACGATCTAGAAATTCTCATATTAATCGGAGAAAAAGAAAAATATAGTCCATATAGAAATACAATTTAGAAATAGTTGAAATTCGGAATTAAAAAATAAGGAATATTGAAAAATGAGACTAGAGTCCATATAAAAGTACAATTTATAGATAACTGAAATTCGGAATTTAAAAATAAAAAAAATATTAGAAGTAGAGTATAGAGTCCACATAGAAATACAATTAGGAAATAATAGAAATTCGAAATTAAAAATAAAGAATATTGGAAGTAGAGTATAGAGTCCATATAGAAATACAATTAGGAAATAATAGAAATTCGGAATTAAAAATAAGGAATATCAGAAGTAGAGTATAGAGTCCATATAGAAATACAATTAGGAAATAATAGAAATTCGAAATTAAAAATAAGGAATATTAGAAGTAGAGTATAGAGTCCATATAGGAATTTAAAACTAACTAAAAATCGGAACAAACATAATAAAATTAAAAAGTAGAGTTTATAGTCCGTATAAAAATATAATTTACAAATAACTAAAATTCTAAATTAAAAATATAGGAAGAAGAGTCTAAAGTCAATATAAGAATACAATTTAGAAGTAACTGAAATTCGAAATTAAAAATTAAAGAATATTGAAAGATGAGTTTAGAGTCCACATAGAAATACAATTAGAAATAATAAAAATTAAAAATTAAAAATAAATAATATTGGAAGAAGAGCCTAAAGTCTATATAGAAATACGGTTTACAGATAACGAAAATTCGAAATTAAAAAAATAGAAATATTGAAAGGTGAGTATAGAGTCCATATATAAATATAATTTACAAATAACTAAAATTTAATATTTAAAATAATTAATAACTAACACGTATATAAAATACAATATAAATATTACACATTAATAGTTTCGTAAAGTTAGTTCAAAATTTAAAATTATGTTGTTATTTTAATATCTTTGAAAAATACAATGAGAAAACATATATGCTATTATATGATACAAAATATAATGATGCTAGCCGCGCAATCTGCGCAGGCCACCATGCTAGTTTCAATTTAAAATAACTAACTTATCCCTAAAGAAAGGGATAAGTCCATTTTACCCCCCCCCCCCCCCCGCGCGAACTATAACGTAGCAGTTATCTAAATTACACCCTTAACTTCAGAACTGGGTATAATATACACCCCTCAACTCTTAAAACCGTTCAAATTAACCTCCCCCTCCTTGCCTGAAGCATGGTGGTTTCGCCAATGTAGCACAGACATGGCCATCTAAGAGCAGTTACAATAGTAGACTATTAGCCAACTATAAACATATTTTAATAAGATAAATGGTGAGAGAGAAGAGTAGCAGGCTACAGATTTATAGCTGGCTGTAGCACGGACTTCAAGATGCAATGTGTGTATGATAGGTGGGACCATATATTAATCGTATAGTAAGTAACTATTGTATGAATTGGCTATTAGATCGGCTATAGATGAATTAGAGCTAGTAGTAGACTGTACTATTAAATTTGCTCTAAGTCAGCAAAATATATTAGAAAATAATTAATATCCCACATGTAAAACTGAATCTTCATATTCCTCTTGTCTCCCCAAGCCAGCAGCCATTGGGTTGGTCAGCTCAAGCATTGATGCCGATGAACGTGGCAGACAGCGGAAAGATTGACAGTGCCCCGGTTTAGTTCCAAACCTTGAACCCCCCTCCCCCAAAAATAAAACATCACGTCGAACTTTTTTACACACAAACTTCCAACTTTTCTGTCAAATCGTCCCAAATTCAATCAAACTTTAAATTTTGGCATGAAACTAAACACACCCAGTTGTATGTGGAGTACTAACTTTGGTTAATTAGGAAACACAAATAATACAAAACTTATATATGAGAAGTCATGCAATAAAACAAAACTTTAAAGAATTGCCCTAACACAAGTATACGTTAGTCTACGACACTTAAACATTTCAAAATACTCTATACATACTAATTAAAAATACACTACGCATATAACTGCGCTCTTATTTCAAGTAGAATTCATTTTCAATGAAAATAAGAAAGCATATGAAAAGAGACAAGTACATAGAATTTTATCTTTAATTAGATTAAACAATTCTATTAGCCATATTTTTTTAAGAAATATCATCCATTAATATATCTAAAAATCCATAAATACATCTATAAGATAAAAATAATTGTTACTTAAAGTATATACACCCAAAAATAAGATATGCTAAATATTCCAAAAAGTAAACACATATATTACAAATAAGTTTCATTGGAACAAACTCCATATTGCGACAATATCTTCTCATATACACTAGTCCAAGTAATTTTAGTTGAGAAATGTTGCGAGGATAACTAGAAGAATTTTAGAAACATCTGGAGCAATCTCAAATAAATTATTGATAAAAACAAGTTTAGAATAGAGTCAAAGCAACACATATACTGAAGCAACAATAAATAAGGTTCCTAGTCAAACCATGATGTGTATACTGCTGTCCGGCGGTATGGTCAAACTCAATTTTTGTAACAATTTCTTCTCACCTCATTCTGCTGCGGTGACGACATACTAGTAGCTTTCCTGCAGGTCTCCAATCAGTTTCTGCAACGCCACGCGTGACGTGCCGCCGTCGCTCACCGCCGACCTCGCCGCGCGCTGAGCCCACGCGGCCTGCGTCCGCATCCTCCGCCCTTCCTCGCCGCCGGCGTCCATCACCCTCCTGACCTTCTCCTCCACCTCCGCGCTCCCGACGACGGCGACGGAGCCGACGGCGGCGTCCACCTTGACGCCGGCGCCGACGACGTCCACGACGTGCCTTGCGTTCAGCGCCTGCTCGGCCATCATCGGCCACGCCAGCACGGGCTTCCCGGCGGCGAGGCTCTCCATGACCGAGTTCCACCCGCAGTGGCTCACGAACCCTCCCACCGCCTCGTGGGCCAGCACGCCGCGCTGCGGGACCCACCCCCTGACGACGCGCCCCTGGTCGGGCCCCACGTCCACCGGCGGCGACCAGGTGTTCGACCGCACCGCCCACAGGAAAGGGTGGCCGGACCGCACCAGCCCTCGCGCCAGCTCGTCGAGCTGCTCGTCGGCGACGTGCGCCTGCGTGCCGAACGACACGTACACCACCGACCCCGGCCGCGATGCCCTCTCGTCGAGCCACGCGAGGCAGCCCTCGGGGTCGTCGTTCTCCTCGTCCCGCTCCGGCGTGTCGCCGGAGGCGAGGAAGAGCGGGCCCACCAGCCAGGCGCGGGCTCCCGGCTGGTAGAACGATTCGAAGGAGGCCACGTAGTCGCCGTCCACCGCGGCGAAGCTGTTGACGAGGACGCCCCAGCTGCGGACGTCCGTCGATTCGACGTTCTCGATCATGAACCGGGCAATCGGGTTGTCGGGGTCGGCGAAGCTCGCCACCGTAGGCGGGATCTCCTCCGGCGTGATCGTGACATGTTCCGGCATGCGGGAGACGTGAAAGGGGGCGGCGCCGCCGCCGACGTGCGGGCTCACGACGAGCGACTTGCATATGGCCATGGAGAAACAGGACATGCCGTGGAACACGACGCGGCGGACGCCGGCGTCCGACGCAACGCCGTGCGTGAACCCGAGGAAGAAGTCGGAGACGACCACGAGCGGCGGGGAGGAGGACAGCGACGCCATGAACTCCGCGAAGGGCTCACGCAGCAGCGCCGTGGCACGCAGGAACGCCGGGTAGAGGGACATGGAAGGGAGCGCGTCCGTCGACTCGACGCCGGCCGGCAGCAGCGGCGGCTGCAGCGACGGGAACGGGAGCACGACGAGGTGCACCGACCCCGGCAGGCGGCGGCGGGCGAAGGCGAGGTTCGCCGGGGTGGTGACCAGGGTGACGCGGAGGCTCTTGTGGTGGACCGACAGCGCCGCGGCGAAGTGAAGCAGAGGGAGCGTGTGGCCTTTCGCCATGAACGGGAAGATGATGACATGGTCGCGGCTCGCCTCAGGCTCGCCGCTGCCGGCGGCGCCGTTGACGGCGGCGCGGTTGGCTGAGGCGGCCATGGCACGGGTGTGCTTGTTGCTTGGAGTTGGGGAATGGAAGTTTTGTCTTTGAGTAACGTGTTCTTGAAACATATACCGCGGTAAGCTGAGATCTGTTTGTGACTATTTTAATTACCGCGGCTGCTAGTTTGACTTTATACTTAGCCAATGGGATATGGCGTCAATAACTGTGGACTAGATTTAGTACAACTAGAAAGGTAGCCCGCCCATTCACGCGCGGGCATGTATTGTATATTGCGTTTGAATATATATAAATCAATAGACTGACACCTCCCATATTTAAAAGTACTATTTTTTAATAAGACACATCAGATGAGGCCTCCGCTGTTCATTGGCATTTTGCTTTGATAATTATTCCAAGATATTTGTTAGGTTTTAAAATATATAATATTTAATACATCTATATAAATAATTATCTATGATCGTTTTATTATATAGAATGAAGTTCGATTTAGTTTGTTTGGAAAATGTGTCTAATAAATCAAGTATAAATTAGAAGTAAGGTGTTTTGTCCCTTTTTAATAGAATGTTTACTCGCTTTTTTTAACAAATTCTAAAGAACTATTATTGTTAATAAATATGATTTATTTGTAGCATCAAGTAGTTCTCCTTCTAGTTGGTTTAAGTTGATGCAAGTTTTTACATACTTATATATAAATTAATAAAGACATGTCATATACCTCGCTTCATTGCGATTTGTGTTATATGTACTATATTTTCAAAAGAAAATACCTAGTTAATATGAATCCAAAATTTTAAATTTAATAGTAACAAATATAACTTTTCAATGAACTATATAGTGCGAACCTTAGTGCGGTTTGTATGTGTAATAATATGTGAAGAAACTCATAATGCTATGATATAGGATAGATGTAAGGACATTAATGTCTAAGCATTTTAAAATTGTTACGAAAAAGGAACATGCAATGGGTTGGTCCAATTTTAGTGAAATGTGAGAACCAATTTTTTACTAACTATTATGTTTTCTCTAAATAGTTTAATTTAGTCTCTATTGTCATTTTCTATTACTTGCTTTATTTTATATTTTATACCAGCTCAAAATATAGGCTTTATGGATCTTTAAATCAATCTTTTAATTATAAATACAACAATATCTAGATTAGAAATCGAATGTGTAGCTTGAAATTTATGCAAGTTTTAAAATTTTTTATTATTTCCGGCTATATAAACAGGAAGGGGTAGAGTGGAGAGCTCAAGACGAGAAAGGATTGGGCGAATAGTACCGTGTTGTGCGTATGTGTGGGGGGATGGTGAAGTGGAGGGGTATTTTTTTTCTATTTTATCTAAATGATTTAAGTGAAACCGATGATATATTTTTTCTCACATTTTATGTTATTTTTTCTAATTTTTAAGACGTAACACATGGTTGCTTAAGATTTTCTTAAAAGATTATCTATTGGTTGAAAATAATGGATCTACCTATTTAAGTGGAAACTGATGCTAAGATGGTTTTTCTTCCAATTTGTAAAGTTTTATTTTTATTTAAGGTGTAACACGCGACGCCTTGAGTGTGCTCAGAGGATGTCCAGTGATTTACGGTAATATAATACTTATTTTCATTTTGTATTATGGTCCATGTTTTTTCTATTTGGTTACCATGCAAAGGAACGATGTCTATGCTTAAATGACATATTTTCATTTTTTATAAAGTGAAATATGGGTAATATGGATCTTAAACATTTTATTTAATTGTAAATAAAACAAAAATTCAAATAAGTTAAAATTATGATTTAATTTAAGAATTATAATCATTTAGATTTCTTATTATTGATATTTCTTTACTTAGTTAAAAATTAGGAGATAAAGGAATTAAATGAGTGAGTAGAGAAAGAGAGCGTTGAAGGGTAGAGATTATGCGTGCATATAATTGTAATAATTCTTTTTACCGGATTGTAATGTTTTAGTTGCTATTACTTTTTTAACTAAAAATTGAAAAATGATTTATTGATTGATTAAAATCTATCATTTTTACTTGTCTTTTCCATTATATTCGCAGAAGATATGAAAAATACGAACACTACAATCCAATAATGTTATTTTGACTTATTCTAATGTTATAATGAAGGAGTAGTTTTTTAAAACATTACTCATGGTTAGGTTCATTTTACTTTTATCCATATATATCTAATTTAATTATTCCGATGTCATACATATTGATAAAATCTATATCATTATCTTTCTATAATTTCATAATTGTTCGAATGGCACACAAAAATTAGAAAATATAGCCCCAAAGTGATATATTTCTTCTCGAAGTCGATATTACAGTGGATATGGGCCTTTAAATGTAAAATAATCTAAAGATATAAGTTCATCAAATATTAGTTGTGGATTTAGATGCTATAGTTGCTTTTTTTCTTGCATAATTTTGCTTTCTAACTAACATATTTTGGAAACATTACTCATAGTATATTCATTTTACTTTTATGATTATAGACCTAATTTAATTATTATAAAGTTATGTATGATGATATAATCTATATTATTATTAGTATTTTATATTTTTTATAATTGCTTGAATGGCATGCAAAAGTAATAAAATATAAACCAAAATGACATTATTTTTTCAAAGCTAAATTATAGCTAGTGAAATATGGTCTTCAACTGTAGATTTAGTTATAAATAATTTAAAGATTTACGCGGATTAGAAATTAGTTGTATGATTCAGAAGCTTACTTGTTTAACACAAAATTATTGCTTATCTAACTAATAAGGCATGAAAATATGAGAAGGAATCGGTGAAAATGTAGATAAATGAATTGAAGAAAGAGGAGGCGTACATAAGTACGTTCGTTTTTTACATACAGGCTTAGGTGGTCCTAGGTTTAGGAGAGTAATTTCATTTCTTGAAAATTAATCTAATGGCTATAAATAATCTGTCCACCAAATTAAATGAAATATGTTTTTGTTATTTCAGATTTTTTAAGAATTTCACTCATTTATTATAGCATCACATGACAATTTAGGAACGTTTGTAGAATGTCATATGGCGAATTAGGAGCATTTTTGAGAAATTTAATGGACTTTTAGGCATCTAATCTAATGTTCTAAAACATCGATCGGGTCCACCAATTTAAATAAAAATCGACGGTGATATTTATGTAAATTTATGAAGTAATATGTTTTATATTTAAATAATAGAAAATCCTATTTTAAATATTATCAAACTTTTGCAAGGTACTAAGTACGTATGTTTTTTTCTTATTGATTTTATGGTAATTCTGTGTGTAGTTTTTTTTCTCTTCATTAGTTCAGTTGTACGTACGTACAAATTTCTCCTGTATACATAAACACGTAACTGCCTAAGGAATTAGTTTCTTTTTTTAAAATATATGTAATCTAATGGCCTAAAATATCGGGTCCACCGGAAAGTTTAATCTAATGGTTTAAAATTATCGGGTTCACCATTTAAGTGAAAATCAACGGTTAGATTTGATGGAGTCACGTGACGGACTAAGAGCATTTGTAGGAGTCCTACTTGGCAGCTTAAGAGCGTTTGTAGAAAGTTTAATGGACTTTTAGTATATAATAGATAGGTAGATAGATAATAGATAGATTTGATCTACGAGATGACTTGTATTCCTACTTTGGATCCATCGAGAAAACTAGTGCTCACGTACTCTCTCGCTTATCTTGTTTATACCTCTGATAAGCACAATACAAATTCATTAATGGTGTATTTGGTTGGATGGATGAGTCTGGATAGGAGATGATCGTCTGAATTTTTGTGGTGTTTGGTTAGAGGGCAGGGTAGATGGGGTGGTCCGAAATATAGAATATTCCCTCAATATGCTCGATGAAGCCATCCAGTTTTGGTCTGGGTGATATGTCGTATTCTGATTGGCTGTGGTTGGTTTGATTTTCTGTGAAGCAAGCTCTAAATGTTTTTTTCTCCTAAACCATTTATCTTTACACCATTATATTTGTTACAATTAAATATTTAAAACAAGATCTCGAATGATTATATGTTAATAAAAATATAAATACATATATGTATATATGACAAATAGGTCCCACAAACTTTTGGCTTTTCCCATCCATGTTATATCCCTCTAACCAAACAAAATTTAGTCGTCCTATCCATACAAACCAAACAAAAAATTGGTTCGCTATGTCCAACAAAATATGGATGTCCATATCCTATCCATGCATGACCGTGACAAACACACCCTAAAAAAAGTTCACTTTACTACCTCAACCTATTTAGGTAGTCCATTTTACTTCAAACAATTTTTGGCCACTTAACCTTCTAAACTATAAAAAAATGATTTAAAGGGAGATACCTCCCTCCAAATATTAGAACCAAATATTTTTTAAAAAAATTATGAGCTTAATCGTTTCAGGCATTCCAGTTTCTTTTTCACATATCGTTATCTTCACGTTAGTCAGCTTGGCACCGAGTTCCAGGCTGAAAATTTTAAGAGAGAATCTATTTTATACCATTGAGTTTCTTCGAGTTCAATAATTTGCCATCGATATTGTTGCTTTCTATAATATACCGGTGACTTTATCAATTGTTCTACAATACGCCATTATGTTGGGTCTTCTTTTCAAAAATACCCAAAATACCCTTATGGACATACAAGGTTAACAATTGATTTATCTCATTATAAGTTTAAAAAAATATGAAAATTTTTATGTGGCTTTCTTACACAACGTGGAAATTTATATAGAAGTTTCAAGTTTTTTACTAAATTTTTATTTTTTTAACAAAATATAACTTGTTTGTTATATGCTATATAAAATACTTTTTTATTGTTGTTTTCAATATAAATCATCTTTCATTCACTATATAAGATATTTTTATGCTATTACCTCTTGTATAAGCAAATTCTCCCTCATATACCACTTAAAAATGTTTTTTTTTCTAAAAACTAAATATACTTGAAAAAACTTGAAACTTGTATACAAACTTCCAAATTGTGTAAAGAGGCCACATAAAAATTTTCATATTTTTTTAAAACTTCTGATGAGATAAATCAATTGTTAATCTTGTATGTCTCTAAGGGTATTTTGGGTATTTTTGAATAGAAGTTTCAGCCAATGGCGTACTGTAGAATAATTGATAAAGTCGTTGGTATATTATAGAAAGAGACAATATCAATGGTAAATCATTGAACTCGAACAAACTCAGTGGTATAGAATAGATTCTCTCAAATTTTAACCTTTGTATACCATAGATGTTAGACCAGTATCTTGCCCCAATCCAATAGTGTGAAAGTGAAAGTTCTACTGCCCAGTTAGGGCCTGTTTAGTTCCCAAACAAAATTTTTCACGCTGTCACATCGAATATTTGGACACATGCATGGAGTATTAAATATAGATAAAAAACCAATTACACAGTTCGCCAGAAAATTACGAGACGAATCTTTTAAGCCTAATTGTACCATGGTTGGATAATGTGGTGCTACAATAAACATTTGTTAATGATGGATTAATTAGGTTTAATAAATTCGTCTCGCGGTTTCCTGATGGAATATGTAATTTATTTTATTATTAAACTATGTTTAATACTACAAATGTATATAAATGTATGTCCATATATCCGATGTGCCATGCAGGGGTAATTTTTTTTTTTTTTTTGCCAACTAAACATGCCCTAGACACTCCTGATTCTTCGAATTGTAATCTTCCAAGTTCCAAGGCCAGGAGGCAGTCATGTTTTGCACTAGAATGAATAGGAGTATGTGCTAATGTGCATACTACCCTTGCTGCTATCATCATTGTTCCTTTTGCTGTCATCCCTGTGGTAGCATCAGCCGGCATCGACGAGATCATGCAGGCGCTTGCCTGCCGTGCGGCGAAGAAGAAAGGAGGCAAGATGAGTTCGAAACTTCAATAGTATTACTGCATCCACGGTGTTGCATGCAAAATAATAAAATAGTATTTTTGTTCTACCTTTATACATTGGGAGATGAGAAAGTGAAAAAAATATCTATAGCCAACCTTAAGGCTAGATCGTAAGAAATAAAAAATTAGTTCGTACCTTTTGCACCATGCATGGTGCTCTTTCATTCATGTTAAATAAAATTTTTTAATGAGTGGGTCCCAGCTTAAAGATCTATAAGAAAAAGCTATATACATTGTAGCATGTGCTATATGCAAATGAACGTAAGAATGCGTGGGTCCCATCTTATTTCTACAGTGATCTTAAAGGCTTAAACATTGAACACATTCTATGCATTCTATGCATCGGGAGTGAGAAATACTGCCAAATATGATATGTGTAGGTGTCTGTTTAATTTATTTTAGAAAAGGAAACATGATTTTAAAAACTAATAGCAACACGATCAATGTGACAGTTGCATTTCTTAACCGATAAGAGCATGATGTCCTCTGGCTTTCTTGACCTTAACAATGAGAAATGTTACTCCCTCGGGTGAATAATAACTACCATTTTGGATAAGAACACAATCTAAAAAAACAACTTTTATTATTATTTTTTTATTATAATATATATAGAAATATTAAAGAAAATTTTAAGACACTATATTTGTTTATTTATACTTACACATATAAACAATTATAACAAAATTGACAGCAAATGGTGCATACTATTTATAGTCAAAGTTATCGTTTATTTCTATTTTACATATGCTAAATATCAACTTGCATATTTTTTATGATGTATCACATATTAATTTATCTTATTAAAATATAATTTTTTTATGATTTCTTGAGCAACATGAAAAAAAAGGTGCCCCTCAAGGGATGACTGGACTTTTCCAAATGACGAATTTATTCACTTCATTACCAAAATAAATCTTACTACTTCCATTTATTGGTAAAACCAAGGATTGACAATGCTAAATTTCGTCAAGTCAATGAATGTGAAAATGTTGTTTAGTTTAATACTTACTAAAATTTGGTGCATTTTGTTAATGGAAGGTTCTGGAATAGTCAAATTTTGATAGATTTTGGTAAGGTTGCAATGGTAAAATCTTGTTTAGTTTGTTACCCTATAAAAATATCAAAATTTGGTCAAATTTATTTTTGCAATGAAGTGATCAGTCCGCAAACATAGTACATAATCAAATTCAACTTGTACATATGGGGGGAATTAAATCCAACAACAAATGCAGCTGTAGGTTTTCACAAAGGAACACTTTTAGGAATGTTAATTTGGTATTCTTCCGATAGCCAATGTGCAGCATATTCGTGCCCCAGTTTTCAAAGATTTGCGTTGTTTATTGAAAAACAACACGTGTGCATGCAACTATATGGTCGTTTTATTTTATTTTTTTCTACGCGAAATTGTTGTGGTCAACAAAGGTCTACAGGTGATGAGCTTTTCTTGCATGTTTTCTGGTCAAACTCCAACCGTTTTACCCGCCATTTTGTCCTCCTCTCCACAGGAGGGGAGGGAGGCCCGCAGCGCGCGAACACCACCAAATCCGATCATCTCTCACCTAGCTGCCATCGATCCGAAACACAGGGGGCGGGGAGATCGATCAGAGCTGAGACGGCAAACCCCGGCATGGCTCCGCCTCCGCGGCTGCCGGCCGGCGCGGCCGCGCTGCTGCTGCTGCTCGCCGTGGCGTCCCGTGCGGCGGCGGACGGCAACGCCGTGGACGTCGGCGTGAACTGGGGCTCGCAGCTGTCGCACCCGCTGCTGCCCAAGTCGGTCGTGCAGATGCTCAAGGAGAACGGCATCCTGAAGGTGAAGCTGTTCGACGCCGACCCGTGGCCCGTCGGCGCGCTCGTCGACTCCGGCATCGAGGTCATGCTCGGCATCCCCAACGACATGCTGGAGACGATGAACAGCTACGGGAACGCCCAGGATTGGGTCAAGGAGAACGTCACCAGCTACGGCGACAAGCTCAAGATCAAGTAGGGGCATATGCCGGCCGCTCGCCAAGGTGTTCGTCCATGGCCGCAATCCCCGCGATGATCCTAATCGTGAGTCTGATCGATCGAGCAGGTATGTCGCCGTGGGGAACGAGCCGTTTCTCAAGGCGTACAACGGATCGTTCATGAAGACGACCTTCCCGGCGCTGAAGAACATCCAGAAGGCGCTGAACGAGGCCGGCGTCGGCGACAAGGTGAAGGCGACCGTCCCGCTGAACGCCGACGTGTACGTCTCGCCGGACAACAAGCCGTCCTCCGGCGCGTTCCGGCCGGACATCCAGGGCCTGATGACGGACATGGTGAAGTTCCTGCACGAGCACGGCTCGCCCTTCGTCGTCAACATCTACCCCTTCCTCAGCCTGTACCAGAGCGACGACTTCCCGTTCGAGTTCGCCTTCGTCGACGGCGGCAAGACCATCCAGGACAAGGGCGGCATCAGCTACTCCAACGTGTTCGACGCCAACTACGACACGCTGGTCACCGCGCTGAAGAAGGCCGGCGTCCCAAGCCTAAAGGTCGTCGTCGGCGAGGTCGGCTGGCCGACCGACGGCGACAAGAACGCCAACCTCAAGCTCGCGCGGCGCTACTACGACGGCCTCCTGAAGAAGCTCTCCAAGAAGGAAGGCACGCCGCTCCGGCCTGGCAAGATGGACGTCTACATGTTCGGCCTCTTCGACGAGGACATGAAGAGCATTCTCCCGGGCAACTTCGAGCGCCATTGGGGCATCTTCACCTACGACGGCAAGCCCAAGTTCCCGATGGACCTCTCCGGCCACGGCAACGACAAGCCGCTCGCCGGCGTGCCCGGCGTCGAGTACCTCCCGAAGCAGTGGTGCGTGTTCGACGACGGGGCCGAGGACAAGTCCAAGCTCCCCGGGAACATCCAGTACGCGTGCGCCAGCGGCGACTGCACGGCGCTCGGCTACGGGTGCTCCTGCAACGGCCTCGACGAGAAGAGCAACATCTCCTACGCCTTCAACATGTACTTCCAGATGCAGGACCAGGACGTGCGCGCCTGCGACTTCGACGGCCTCGCCAAGATCACCACCAAGAACGCCTCCGCGCGCGGCTGCGCGTTCCCGATCCAGATCATCAGCGCCGCCGCGCCGGCCGTCGCCGGCGTCGGCTTATCCGCGGCGGCGTTGCTGGCATTGTTGATGGTGCTGGTGTGAGCATACCGTGTGAGACGGGTGGGTGGGTGCGTGCGTGGCGTACATGTAGTGAGAGTGGGTCTATGCGTGAATTGAATTGTCCATTTTTCGCAGCGTTCAAATGTGTTGTGACATTTGCAAATTCTTCACGCCGGATGCATCCTTAATTTTCTCTTGTAAAATTACGTTGTCCGTGTATATAATACCACCTCTGTTCTAAGATATATGACGTTGTTCACTTTTCACATAATATTTGACTATTTGTTTTATTCAAAGATTTAGTAATGAATAGGTAGAAGTATAAGTTAAGATTATATTTTTATGATAAAATAAGTCATAACAAAATAAATAATATTTTTTTAATTAGATGAATGGTTAACGTTATAAAAAAAAGTCAATCACGTCATATATTTTTAAATGGAGGGAGTATATATCAAACTGAAAAATGTTTACCTGGTAAAAAAAGGGAAATTTTCATAGTAGTCTACATAGATAGGATAATCAATAGGTTTTTCATTTTCGTTTCTTTTCGTTCAACATATCCTATCTATGCATGAATTGAATTGTCCATTTTGCAGCGTTCAAATCTGTTGTGATTTTTTTTTGCAAATTCTGCTCGCCGGATGTGTCCTTTTCTTTTGAAATGGAATGCAGATAATACCCTATTAGACCTTTTTCGTATAATATCCATAAGAGAGGAGGAATGAAGGGGATCGAGGAGAAATAATTTCACACCACAATAGCTGTTGAATAAATCCCTTCCAAATATCCCTCAAAACCCTTATGGGAGAGATTAAACAAACATGGCCATAACTGATTAAATTTACATTAGCATGGCATTATCATGATGTAATTTGATGGAGGCTAATATTATTCAGTTCCTTTCAAAGAATGTTGATTTTTTTCCCATCTCAAACATAGAGAATCCTAGCTAAAAGATTGAATTTGCTGCCAGTATGGAATAATCATGATCAAGAAATGTTACATCACTGTAATATACATCTCCCCTGCTTCTCATTCAATGAGGAAGGTACAAATTTTGAAGCCTACAACTTCTAACCAAAAAACAGAGATTTTTTTTCCTTTTTAAACGAAAACGAAATTAACATACATGATGGAGAAAAAAAATAGTAGATAAATTAATTTGACACATCTGAGTTAGCAGGTTAGCTAGGGAGGAAATGATGAATGAATCATCTGAGCGTCAAGATGCGGAGGTTGATGAGCACCGGGAGGATGAGGACGGCGATGAGGATGATGCCGGCGAGGACGGCGACACACGCCCACTTGCGGCTGCTCTTCTGGTGCTCCCGCGCCACCTCGAGCTCGACGGTGCCCCTGCGGACGAAGGAGCTGGCGTGCGCGACGTGGCTCTCGATGTCGTTGAGCTGGTGTCCCTGGGCCTCGACGAGCGCCGCCATGTCGAGGAACACCTGGTGCAGGTCGAGCAGGCTGCGCTCGATGTCCTTGACGGCGTCGTGCCGCTCCTGGATCTCCGAGATGGTGTCCATCACCTGCCCCCGCCCTTGCTCCTGGATCGCCTTCTGCAGGAACGACTCGCTCTCCCCCGACTCGATGAGCGAATCGATCGTGCTGTCCTCCGCCTTCTCCCCCGTCACCGTGTAGTACCTCCTCGCCACCGTCTCCTTGTACTCCGCCGCCATCCTCGTCCTCAGCCCCTGCGTGCATTCCATGTTCATCGCCGTCCTCCACAAGGACATGACATCCTCTCGTTGTTTGCATGTCACTCAGTTAGGGTAGGTTGACTTATACCTGGAAGTCGTCCATGATGTCCTTGAGCTTCTTGCCGAGGCCGGCGACGACGGAGGTGCGGGTGCGGTCGGTGGAGGAGCCGGGGCCGCAGCCGGGGACCTTGCGGGAGGTGGCGTTGTCTCTGTCGAGGGCCTCGAGCTTGCCCTTGACGGCCTTGGCGCGGCGGAGCACCTGCTCGACGTCGCCGTCCATGCGGGAGCGGAGGGCCTTCACGGCGCGGGCGTCGTGCGCCGTCTTCGTCTCCTCGTTCGTCGACTGCAGCCGCTTGTACAGCGCCTCCAGCCCCTTCATGTCCTCCTTCACCCCCTCCACGTCCTCGAAGAACCTGTCCAGGTTCACCACGCCCTCGCCGCCGGCCTCCATGTCGCTGCCGCCGACGCCGCTCGCCGGGCTCGCGTCCGCATACTTCTTGAACGAGCTCGACGAGAACAGGTCGTTCATCTCCGACGAACGCTTGTGGATCAGCAGCAGCAGCAGCGACGAGGCAAGCGGATGAGCTGAGGAGACGTACGATCGGTTGGACGGGGAGCTTGAAAGAATGGCAATGGGTGAGCTACCAAGAAAGGATATATGGAGTCCGTCCATGAAACTAGTAATTCGACATGAAGTGTAGGGCCTCTCCCTGCCTATTTGTGGCAACGCGCCATGCATTCGCTTCTTGGTCTCGCCACTTTCTTGCCCATCTCCTCTCCAATCATTTGTACGGCGTCAGGCGGTTCTTGTCTTTGTCTCGGGTTAGTCAGGCCGATTCACTCATTCACACACAGAATTCAAGCTGATTCACAAAACTGTTAATCCATGTTCAATAGCCAAATCCATCTGTGCTACGGCATGCAAGCCAGGGATATCATTCACTGCCACTTTCATAAGAAACAAACTTACTATGTATCTAACGGTAGAACATGAACATCACTGGTTCACAGACTTCTTGCCTTCATGATTAGTTCAGTAGCCCGTTCTTCCAAGCACTTCCTTCTTCTTTGTGGAGCATCTTCCATTTCTGTATCAAGCCAATCATTTTGAGAATCATTTGTACCTGGGATTTTATCAAAGTGTTATCAAACACAAAGTCATTTCTTCTAAGTCAAATTTCTATAAAAAAAAATCTGCTCCCTTTTTTCATGTCATATAGGAAAAAAATTCCATTACAAAATACAAATATCCACGTTCCTTACTTAAAGCTATGATAGTTGTAAAACCAAACAACGATTACAAATAAGAGTCACCACCTCTAAACAACGCACCAGTGGTCTAGTGGTAGAATAGTACCCTGCCACGGTACAGACCCGGGTTCGATTCCCGGCTGGTGCAAATTCATTTTTTTTGTCAAATTTAAATGGAGCCAAGGCTATCCAGAAACTAGAATCGAGCCTATCTGAACGTGGGAAGCTGCAGTCCCAGCAAATATTTTTTCCCTAAATGCCACAAATGGAGCGAAGGCTATCAACAATCGAGCCTATCTGCCCGTGCGAAGCTGCAGTCCCAGCAAACTTCAGATGTTTCGGTGCTTCAGCTCGGTCAAAGTAGAAAGACCCTGAGGTTAGCTTCTCTTTGGGTTGCAAAGCTAACCAGATCACTGTATCAGCACCTTCATCGTTTGATCTCAGGTTTCCTGATAACCTAGCATAATAATTGTAATACAAGTTTATGGGTTTGATGTTAAGTGAAAAGCAGATGGATCAAGATAGGCAGTAGTTAGGACTTAGGACAGCAGAAAGCCCTACTTCTCTGAAAGCCCAGGCAGGCTCTTGGAGACTCCAGGTGTGTCAGCCCATCCTGGATGCATCGAATAGAAACCTACCCCCTTGTTGCTGCATTTTTCAGACCACCGTTCGGTGAGTGCAACCTGAATGAAGTTCATAGATTGTTATATTCTCTCAATCTCATAAAGACTAGCATTCCAAATAAAGAAACCACTTCGAGGTTTACAAACCTGAACTCTTTTGTTACGGGCATATTGCTGTGTTCCATCGAAGTTGTTTTCACCGAACTGAAGTATAAACAATAGTGAAAAAGGACTGTTATTGCAGTATCTGACTACTTTCACATGCTACTTCATTTTTATGACAAAACAAAACATCATGATTCTATGGTTTCCATAACTTTAGACATGCATATTTCGTAAAACACTTTAGATATGCATAGAAAGACCATAATACCATTATAAGACAAAAGATGAAAAGGGGAGAAATGCAATTGTACAAACTCTCTGAAATTCACCAAAGCTAATTCGTTTTCAGTGACAATCAGTTGAGGAACTAGATAAATAGGGTGCTTGAATTTTGCACCACAAAGTGAACTGTATGAAAACAAAAAATCAAGTGCTCCACCAACTATATTATTTTGTTCTGTTTTGCTAACTTCCTAGTGGGCCCTCTTAGCAAGTTCTACTGTATAAATATCTTTCTCCTAACAACACTCTTGCAAACTTAGAAACGAAAAAGGTTTTGAGAAAGAGAGGCATGAGCATGACAAACGAAAAAATCGTAATGATTAAGTTTTATTTTCACAATTTACACATTGTGTTCAACTGTGGAATAAGAGCATAGAGGAAACAAATTTACCTGCAAATCCTTGTTCAATGGCTCGGTGTACATACCTCCTGAAGAAACTGTAATGACACGAGCATCAGGTGCTGCTTTCTCCAACAGTGGCATTACTAGCTCTGTTAAAGTGTATGTTGCTGCTACATTCACAGCGAAATTGAGCTCCAACCTTTTTTATTTTTAAAATAAAAGGATAAGTTATGAAAGCAAACAAGATATCTGGTTTAGTGAGTACGAAAGTAACTAGGGGAGAATATATTGAGCACAATAAACAACAGAGTATCACGCACCCTTCTGGCGTAGTCACACGCTTGTGCTCTAGTAAACCAGCATTGTTAACCTAGAACAACAACCCATATGTTATAGCTGGTTATTCAAAACCATGATTAATGTAATTTACAAAAAAACTTTACTGAATTATATGGTTATAACATAAAAGAAGCAACAACCAGAGACAAGAAACACATATACGACATAATTTTGAAGAGGCAAAGCTCACCAGGACATGAAGTGGTTTATCTGTTGAAGAGAATTTTGTTGCAAATGATTTGACTTCACTGATAGATGAAAGGTCACAAATCTGCAACACAATACTATTGTTGTGTTAGAGACTTAGTTCAGGTATAGTTACTGTACAACATCACCAAGGTTTATTGCAAATTAGCATGCAGTAAAATTCGGTTCTGAAGCATCATGTACCTCCAGATGAACATTCATGTTGCCAGTTTTAGATCGTATTTGACTGAGAGCAGTCTCTCCTCTTTCCTTGTTACGGCAAAGCATATAAACAGTGGCACCACTGGAAGAATACAAAACATGTGATCACAAGAATTTTACATGTTCAGAACAAATCATCATAGTAGGAAAGGTATAGATCCATACCGTGATGCCAAGCCCTCGGCTGTAGCAAAACCTATGCCGGAATTAGCCCCAGTTACTAGGCAATTTTTCCCATCCAGCCGGATCTGCATATCCTCCTCTCTGAATTTCTTGGCATGTTCCCTGAATAAAAGAATCCTCGTTAGCATGGAACACAAAAATAATGCAGCCATGGTGTCAACAATTGCATCCTTTGACAGCTTTTCATTCAGTACCAAATTGTGTGAAAGTTGTTAACCTGCTACACGCAAATAGATTCCTCAGAAAATCCTTCGATACTATTTGCTCCAGTGATAACTAAATAATTCCGGTACTTATTGATGGACAGGGGTTCCCTATCTTTGCACTACTTGGCATAATGGCATCGAACTACACATAATTCGCACAATGCAGCTATAATCACAGTTATTACATCACATCTCCAAAACGGG
This sequence comes from Oryza sativa Japonica Group, assembly GCF_034140825.1. Classification (NCBI taxonomy): domain Eukaryota; kingdom Viridiplantae; phylum Streptophyta; class Magnoliopsida; order Poales; family Poaceae; genus Oryza; species Oryza sativa. The sequence goes on along the minus strand of NC_089040.1, from coordinate 24,033,323 downwards.
CCAGAGCAGTTGTATCCTAAAATTCGGGATTTTCCCTTCAAAAAAAAAATCAGGATTCCTACAGGGGATACAGACTATCGTTTCACAGCTAGAACACAATATCAATAAATTGGCAAAGCTATAGAAAACAAGGGGGAAATCAGCCAGGTGACTCGGTGAGATCACGCTTACACGAAGCCGGATTTGGTGAACTGCGTGAAGCCGTAGACCCCAAACGCCGCCGTCCTCCATGCCTGCGCGCCCTCACACACACACACACACGCCCACACAACCAAATCCACCAAAATTAACCACGCATACAGGAGGACATCAGATTAATGGTGCGAGAGACTAGAGCTGGAGACATCTCCTCACCTTCTGGATGAACATCTTAATTCCTCGCTTCGCTCGCTCGCTCGTTCGTTCGTTCGTCCGCAGCCGGCAGGGGGGAGGGGGGGGGGGAATTTGTCGCGTCGTCGCGCGCTGCTTGATCTTCCTTGCGCGTTCTGGAAGGTTCAAAGGAGAAAAGCGCAAAGAGGAGCTCGGAAGTCAGGCAGTCAAGCGACGGCCTCGCTGGCCGATTCTGCGCCGCGAGCCGTCGAGCCAAGCGGAGATGGCCACGCCGCCTCCCGTCTCCGACACGGTGGCGCAAGGCGCCCCCGTTGGGCCGAACTGGACCGGGCCGTGACAGTCTGTCGAGCTTTTTCCAGGATTTTGCTTGGGCTTGGGCCAAACTTTTGGGGCAGCTAATTGGCGCGCGCCCCAGTAACAGCTGGCGCCCCCACGCGGCACTTTCTCTCTTCTTTTTTTTTCGCGTTTTCTTTTTGCCATCTTTTTCGTTTTTCTTTTTTCCGCTTTCCCTCCCCTCGCGGTTTTTATTTTTGTTTCGTGTTTTTTCCTTATTTTTAATAGTTAGCATACACTTTTTTAAAAATATTTGAGTAGAAAGTTTTTAAATCTTAACTTGAAAGTTTTTTAATTTGAAGAAAGTTTAAAATCTAGAGTTAAAAGTTTTCAAATCTGAGTTAAAAATTTTCAAATCTCGAGTTGAAAGTTTTTCAAAATTGAGATGAAAAGTTGAAAGTGACTGCAAAAAATTCATATTTCGAGTTGAAAGTTTTCAAAATTTGACTTCATATATAGATTTATTTTTAATCTGTTATTTAAAAAAATATCCCTAAAAAGAAAAATCTTATCTTAATTATCGTCATTATCTAAAACTAATGTATTAGTTACGTTAGATGCACTCGTCTTGGGAAAAAAAAGTTACGAAAAAAAGGAAATCCACCGTACTAAGTGCGCGTTGCCAGCGTGTACGCTCCAGTTAGCTTTTCCGCAAACTTTTAGGATAGGGCAAAGTGGATGGGAATATGTCTAGTTTATCTCCCTCATCCTCATTTTTACTGTTGATAGAGTCCTCTCTCCCTCGACCGTAAAACCGGGTATAACCCTATAACACATCCTCCATTCTTAGAACCGGTGCAAATTTACTTCTTCGCTCACCACTTCACCAGAAAAGCACATAAAACTCACTGCATACTCCTAGTATGCATTGCTACTGTACAGGATATTTTCAACACCTTTTCCTATGGCTATTAATTATTCATATATGCTTGAGCAATGATCCTACAAAAAATTGCATATGCTGCTCCTATATAGGGTTGGGAGACATCAGGATTGAAGCTTTCATTCTAATATTTAACCGGACAACTCCGGGGCTTCCTTGGGCAGGAATTGGAGATACAAAGCCAACATCATATTTCACCTTTGCAAGGGCAATCCCAACCAGAGTTGTGTGAAAGAGATGGTCGGCGCAACGCACCTAGTGAACAAGTTGGAAATCAACCAAGCTGCTCTCATTCTGCAACTTGAGACCAGGTTTCTTGTTTCCTTGGATTCACCACTCCATATTAGTACCCACAAGGCCACAACAACATAAACAACTCCAGTGTCAGTACATTTGCATCACTATACGGCCTGACCCTGCCGATTACACAAGCCAATGCAAAGCATATGCTTCTTGGAAGAGTTCTCATGCAAATTGTGACCGGTACAGTGTTAGTAGCACTTTCAGTCCAAACTTAATTAGTTTATAAGCATAAATCATTTAGAAGAAGGTGGGGCATATATGATTATATTTCTTAAAAATGTTGCATCTCATATATAGTAGACTTCCAATTGATGGGTATTTACCTACTATCTACTAGAAATCATGCATTCGGACCATATGGTAAGCCTTAATCAAGTTTGAGTTGGAGCTCTTGACTATATTTTTCTTCTCGAGTGTCGCGTGTTGAGTTAGATGAAATTTGAGGTAACGTAATATATACTCCCTCCGTCCCTAAAAAACTCAACTTCTGCTGTTTGAATTTTGTCCCACTAAAAGCCAACTTTTACCATCGTACCTACTCTCAGTACATAAATCGAGAAGTTTTATCCTTTCAATACCCTTTATCTACCTATCACCATTACTACTTTTTTCAATAATGAGGCATTTGTCATTTTCATTCTTTACTAATTTTACCTTGGAATGATAGGAATGGTTTTTTTTTTTTACGGAGGGAGTATATCATTGTACACATTCCATTGAATGTTTGTGATTCGCCATCGAATGATATTTTTGTGACAATTGATAACATGATTTTCCGTTGTCGGTAACTCATTCAATAGTCATGTTAGCTTTCTGTATACTGCTAAACCCTTACTCTGTAGTCTGTACACCCCCTGTCCCATAATATAAGGGATTGAAGAGATGTGACACATCATAATACTATGAATCTGGATAGACTCTTTATCCAGATTCGTAGTATTGGGATGTGTCACATCCCTCCAAAACCCTTTATATTATGGGACGGAGAGGGTACTAATTAATAGTGAATGAAATACAACATGAAGCGACAGTTGAATTGAAGGGTGCAAGTATAGTATAAGTACTAGAGAAATAAGGTAGGAAGTCAAAAGTGGGTGTGTCAATTGAAGAGTCACAACTCACAAGAGGTGGCTAGTATCAGCCACATGGAGAACATATATCCATGTCCATATATTCTCAACACCAACGTGTGAGGATTCCACTTACAAGACATCTCAACTTATTTTCAACACCTTTCTGTGGTGATCATGTATGCTCTTGCATACACACCTTAGCAAACCAGCTTATGGTAAGGTTGAGAGGCATCAGAAGAGATGATCCCATCCCAATTATGGGATGGGAATCTCTCTTGTAAAGGTCTGCCACTTTTCTTAAGCAGAGCACGATGAGATTCACATAAAGTTGAGTTCATGTTGGTTCAACTTTGCAAATTGTACCGGCCCTAAACACTGTAGCCAATGAACTAAGCCCATTTTAATTATTTTCCTTCTCTTAATAAAATCTTGACTGTCAATCTATCACCAGCCTACCAAAAAAAAAGAAAAAAGGATTATAAAAATACATATATATTATGTTTGTGGTGATTTGGCATAATCGCATACGGTCATAAGAAGTTAACATGTTTAGAACAAATTGCTATAGTAGAAAGGGCATAAATTCACATCATGGTGCCAAGCCCTTGGCTGTTGCAAAACCTATACCGGAATTTACCACGGTCACTATTTACTTTCTCTGTCCCAAAATATAACAATTTTTAACAGGAATAGCTATGCTTTGAACATTTGATCAAATGTAAAAATTATTGGACATCTACTTTCTTCTCCATAGCACGTGCGCATAACACTCCCATAGTGTTAGGAACGGGAACATGAGTCCCTGGTCCTCCGGGGTCTTTGGGGCATCCGAGGTTGTATGTTACGATAAGAGACGTACAAGATCTACATCTTCAAGAAATGCGCAGTGTCTACATCCCCAAGGTGCCAAGGAGAGGGTACATACCTACAAGATTTATGTCTCCAATATGCTAAGGAGGCAGACAGCTGCTTGGTGCTACTCCGTCGAAGGTGATCACTATGAACTCCTTCATCAGTAACATCTTCGAGAAGCTCATCCAAAATAACAAGAAAACCTATAAAGTAGGGAGAGATCCTCGGTGCCCCGGGCAAGCAAGAAGCCCTAGGTTTGCGGCTGCCCCGAGGAGCAGAGGCTGCCCTAGAGCACAGTACAAGTGACTAGGGGGCCCAGGTGGAGGCCCAAGCGCACCCCCACTGCCCCTAGCTCATTTTGGGGTTTTTCTCCGCCTCTCTAGGTGGGTCCGGAGGTTTAATTCCAAACTAACATCATGATTTATGTTGCAGGAGGGAGCCATTTGGAGAACTCATCCAGGTATATTTTAGAGATGTGGCGCCACATGTAGCCTCCTACACCCCCACGTCTACCGAAGGAATAGGAGGGGCGCGATGTGTCACGCCCGCATCACTCCAGCGGAATTCTACCTTGTCACTTCTCAAGGGTTGACTGGTGGGCCCCACGGTGACCGGGGTGGAGATCACCTCGTCGCCAGCGCCACTTGTCAACCGGAGAGCGAAGCTGTTACATCTGGGCGCTGATTGCCATGGGGACATCGAAAAGACTAAGCATACCCAACTCTTTGGAGCGGGGTCCTCTCCTGTATTCATGCATTGGCATTGTGGACTCTTGTTTGCGTATAAAAGGAGGATCCATGCCAACAGATAGAGGGTTCGATTCTTTAGCAATTAGAGCTCACACAAGTCACGGATCTAATTGTAACTTTCCACATTGATAGTCCACATACACAGAGGAGTGGGTATTATTCATCTGTGTGGCCCGAACTTGTATTCTCCTTTGCGTCCATCTGTTCCCTGAGGGTGACTTATGCTTGACTTGTCCCTTAGCCGAATCTTCAAAGAGGGGTCCTCATTTCCCCATTGTGTTCAAGCTCTTGCACTAGATTTATATGCAAATTTTAAGCAACTTGACAAATCACTGTATAAATCCCATGGTCTGTTTGTGATTCACCATCCAATGGCATTTTATGACACATAACATGATTTTTCACTTGTCAGCAACTCACTCACTAGCACACTAGCTTTCTGCATCCTCCGAACTTAACTCTGTACTAGTGAATGAAATGTAACATACTGTAAAAGGCAACAATCGAACTGAAGCTTACCGGCCCGTATAGTACTATCGCAATAAGGTAGGATATTAAAAGTGGGTGCCAATTCAAGCTGTGACAACTCACACGAGAAATGGCTAGTTATGAGTGACATGAAAGAATATCTTTTTCTTTTTAGAAAATAAGATAAACCCGGCCTCTAAATTCAACCGAATGTGCACAGCCAAACATGAAGATTATGTATATCAATACTTTCTCCGTGTCAACAAGTGTGAGAGGGTTCCACTCACACGTCGTCTTAACTTATTTTTTTCAACATCTTTTCTATAGCGATCATGTATGCTCTTGCATTAGCGGCTTAGCAAACCAGTTTATGCTAGGGTTGAGAGGCACCAGGAGAGAAGCTCCCTTCCCAATAGTGGGATGAGGATCTTCCTTGTGGACTTTAACTCCTGGTCCGATTGCATGGTTCAACTCTCCAAATTGCACCAGTACTGGCTAGCATAAAAGTTACTGGTTACTGGCCAATTAACTTTGACCGCCCAGTAGCTATTGCACTTAAGACATTGCCTACTGAAATTAGTGTGTCAAATTACGCAGTGTCATGCTGCAGCTACGAGCTCTCATGTTATATTTTTTTTCCTCATGCAACTTGTTGGTCCTAATAATCACCATGATCACCCAGTAACGTGTTATATTTTTTTCCCTCATGCAACTTTTTTTTGTCTACCGTAAAATTTATAATGGTATTTTTCATAGAAAAAGGAGTCAGCCATATTCGTTCGTAAGGTATAAGAATTTTTACACTAGTAAGAGAAACAAAATAAAATCTAGACCATTAATTTGGGTCTATGTAGAAATAAAATTTTAAATATAAAAAATTAAGACTACAAATAAATAATATTGAAAGTAGAGTCCATGTAAAAATATAATATAGAAAATATACGAAATTCAAATTAAAATAGTTCATGTAGAAATATAACATATTAATATTTGAAATTCGGATTTAAAATAACTAATGTTGAGAAAATAGTCCATCTAAAAATACAATACAATTTAGATATATTTGAAATTCGCATTAGTAATAAATAATATCCAGGTCGAGAAGATGCCAAGTAAAGTACAGTTAAAGAGATCAATTCAAATTAGGAACAAAAGATAAAACAAAATCCAAATTTTGACACTACGCCAGATCCTCACACCTTTGACGGCATATTTGTGACGGGCATAAGTGTTGGTCAGTGATGAAAGTCACCTTTGACGAGTCCTACCAGATGCCGTCTTTAGTGAGCCATCCAGCTTCGACCCGTCACAGGTGACGGGCCGGAAGTGAAAACCGTCAAAGGTGAGGCTTACCTCACCTCTGACAGGTTCCATTTTCAACCCGTCACAGGTGACTAGCTACCTGTGATGGGTCGCAACCGGATGGCTCGTCAGAGGTGAGGTTTACTCACCTCAAACGGGTAGAAGCCCTAACCCGTTTGAGTGAGTTGTGTCACTATATATATATATATATACCCGAGATATTTCTTCTCCCAAGAGATAAGGCTGGCTTCTCCACTTCTCTCGATTCTTCTCCACTTCTCCACTCTCTCTCCCTCTCTCTCTCCACAGACTTCTCTCGATACACGCGCCGAGCACCGGGTCCGGCGGCAGCATCCGCTTCTTCCTCCGCCGGCCGGCGCCGCCTCCCCCAGCCACCTTCCGACCGTCGGTCGACTCCTCCTCCGCCACCCCACCGCCGCCTGCCAGATCCGGCGGTAGCCGCCTCAACTGCGGCCTCTCCCCACCGCGGATCCGGCGCCTCTCCCCCGCCGGTCGCCTCCTCCTCCGCCACCCCACCGCCGCCTGCCAGATCCGGCGGCAGCCACCTCCAGTACGGCCTCTCCCCACCGTGGATCCGGCTCCTCTCCACCGTCGGTCCCCTCCTCCTCCGCCACCCCACCGTCGCCTGCCAGATCCGGCGGCTGCCGCCTCCACCGCACCGCAAACTGTCGGATCCGGCGTCTCTCCACCACCGGTCGCCTCCTCCTCCGCCACCCCACCGCGGATCCAGCGCCTCTCCCCCGCCGGTCGCCTCCTCCTCCGCCCCCCCACCGTCGCCTGCCAGATCCGGCAGCAGCCGCCTCCACTGCGGCCTCTCCCCACCGCGGATCCGGCGCCTCTCCACCGCCGGTCCCCTCCTCCTCCGCCACCTCACCGCCGCCTGCCAGATCCGGCGGCTGCCGCCTCCACCGCACCGCCAACCGTCGGATCAGGCGTCTCTCCACCGCCGGTCGCCTCCTCCTCCGCCACCCCACCGCCGCATGCCAAATCCGGCGGCTGCCGCCTCCACCGCACCGCCAACCGTCGGATCCGGCGCCTCTCCACCGCCGGTCGCCTCTTCCTCCGCCACCCTACCGCCGCCTGCCAGATCCGACGGCAGCCGCCTCCACCGCATCACCAACCGTCAGATCCGGCGGCCTCTACCCCCGACCGGCGGCGTCGTCCACCATCTCCTCCACCCGCTAGCGCCGCCGCCATCTCCAACTCTTGTAGGTTGTGCAAATTTTAATTGCCAAATTTCAGATTGGGTTATACTCTCGGTTGCTTGTGTGGATTTGTAGTTTATTACTCAAAGTTGTGTGGATTTGTGATGTATATTACTTGTGTGGATGTGCTTCATGTGTCAACATATCTGTCAATAAAATGCAAAGTTATTGTGTCATGAGGGATCTTGAGATGTTCTTCATGTCATGAGATATGGCTTGTGGGCGGCTGAGGCCTGAGAGCTGAGAGCTAAAGGCTGAGGGCTTTTAATTTTTTTTTGGTTGATTTTCCACACTTGTGACGGGTGGTAAGTTGAAACCTATCAGAGGTGTTTATCACCTTTGACGGGCTGAAAAGATCCACTCATCACAGGTGAGACTCACCTGTGACGGGTTATTTTGTTCGGTCCGTCAGAGGTGTCAATCATCATTGACGGGCTTTCACCCGTTTGAGATGAGGTGTAGTCATCAGTGACCACTAATGTAACCTAGACTAAATCCGTCAAAGGTGAGGGTTAGAGCCCGTCACAGATGACTAGGTCCGGTGTAGTGTGATTTCAATACAATATCCAAATCAATAAATATGTAAAAGAGCCCTTCCTAAATAGGAGTATGGCTAGGAAAATAATCCATAGAAAAGTAAATTTTATAAAAGTAAGAAATATTAGCCACTAAAATATTATTAAAAATCCATGTGAAATAAATTCTAAGAGTATTTTAATCAAAGCTATATAAAAGAAATCAAGAATATTTATGCTCAATTCAAATTCCACCATAAAATTCCTCGATCTAAAGTCTGAAATAATCATTAGAGTTCTCATCAAATATACCATCTCTAAAGTCTATAAAAACAAAACATGAACAGTAAAAAATAGGCAAATTTTGCTACAGGACATCGCATCGCAATTGTGTGTATTTAGCTCACGGACACCGTGAAACTGAACATTTGGGGAAGACATCCCATAATCGTGGATATTTGCCCACGGACACCGCGCCGTCTCCTCTCCACTTGACTGACCTGGCAGACGGGAGGTTGTTTTTTGGCCCGGTCGGACGCAAATACCCCTCGGCCTTATCTCCGATGGCGGCAGCGGCGGCGGCTCGGGTGCAGCGTGCGAACCCTCCTCCTCGCCGAAGCGATCGCGCACAGGGGAAGACTCGGTGTAGGATGAATCTAGCGAGGCGCATAAGACCAGTGGTGGGGGAGTGGGCGGTGGCGGCGCCGGCCAGTCATCCTCCGCGGTTTCGTACGAGGAAGAAGGGGATGACGCCGCCGACCTGGGGTAGAACTCGACCGATGGCTCGGCGGGAGGATGGGGCGAAGGGGAGTCGGGCTGCCTCGTCGCTGCGGGTGCAGATGGTGCCGCCGAGCTACCCAGCTCTAGAAGCGAGGGGAAGAACGAAGGCTGCGTCGGTGGGCCTGCCGCACAGGGAGTCCCATCGATCGGAGGTTGCGGTTCTTCCACCCTGGGTCGCTCCTTGGTGGCCTGACCTGGAGACGGTGGCAAGATGGGGGTGGCGTGGTGGGGCTGCGGGGATGGCTCAGGTGGAGCGCCGGTTGGTAGGGAGTGGTCTCCTTGGAGAGGAGGAGGAGGAGAAGGGGAATGGGATGGCGGAGGTGAACCCATGTGTGTGCTTTCCGGTGGTACGGTTGTCTCTAGCGAGCTCGCCATGGGTGAGGGGGTGGCGCCGCGCGACGGCGGCGGTATACGCGAGTGGATATGAGGAGATAAGGCCGAGGGGTATTTGCGTCTGACCGGGCCAAAAAACAGCCTCCCGTCTGCCATGTCAGCATGTCAAGTGGAGAGGAGACGGCGCGGTGTCCGTGGGCAAATATCCACGATTATGGGATGTCTTCCCCCAAATGTTCACTTTCACGGTGTCCGTGAGCTAAATACACACAATTGCGATGTCCTGTAGCAAAATTTGCCTAAAAAATATCATTAATCAAATTTACCATCTACGAGCGAGTAAGTAATTCTTTTGAATCTCCGTTACCAAATATCGTGCCTCAGTGTCGTTATTAATGTTGGATCTGCTATAGCGTTTTTTCGCATTTAGCTAGTGATGCTGATTCTGAGGCTGGTTTTATAACATTAACTGCTCCATTTCAAACTGGCCGCAAAATTACAGGCAAGAATGTACATTTGGGTTTGGGGCTCCATGCTGTCCATGGCTAGATGTGTACCAATGATGGAGCTCTCGGGAAGTTTAGTGCCCGAGTTTAGTTATGCCTATTTCATTTGGATTAGGCTACCAATGGATCAGATATTCAACTCCAAGAAGGTTCAGAATGTGAGTCTGCAATCAAGTAGTAAATCAGCTAAAATATACTCTTTTTTTCAAGTTTATTATGTACTTTGTTAATTTTGTTGAACCAGAACTTATCAATCGTTACTTATATATCCACTCATGTCTATCCCTAGCGTTGAAGATTCAATTACACCTTTATTTTTCGATCCCACGTTCGTCGTGTTTTATGCATCTACCCACCATTGTACTTAGAATCCTTATACAATCTGAAAAAAACCATGCACGTACATCGATAATTTCCTGATTCTACCCATTTAAATCTAGTTAGCAATCGACACTCTGCCGTCAGTCCATCACACATGCAAACCAGAAGAGCACATCAAATTCAATATATATATTATCCTAGTTTTTCATTAATTTCCACCATGCGACATACCTCACATATTTTCAACACATTTCTGTGGCGATGCTTGAGCAGTGATCCCGATGTAAAACATTGCATGGTTCATAGGATTGGGAGGCATCAGGATGGAAGCTTCCACTGTGATGTTTGACCATGCAGACAGCTCAGGGACATGTTTCTTCAGGAATTGGAGATACAAAGCCAACTTCATGGTTCATCTTTGCAAGGACATAACGAACCATGCGTGTGTGAGAGAGCTCAGTCAGTGTAAAGCACCTGAGGAACAAGTGGGGAAACAAACCAAATTATTTTGAATTAGCAACTTGTACCTTGGGTTCTTTTTTCCATGATCATTATGCTCAAACATGCTACCCACAACAGAAGAAAGTTCAGGGTCAGTAAATTTTGCACCTGTACCTGACCCAATTGCTTGTACTACACAAGTCAAAATGCTCAAGAGTGATAATGTGTTATTAGCATTTTTAGTCCAAACGTACTTGGTTTCTTAGATGTTACAATTGTATGGGATTTAAATTGATGTGCCTGGCCCCGTTATCTGCTAAAATAATGCATTCAGAACAGACGGTAAAGCATTTATCAAGTTGAGTTAGAGCTCTTTTAGTACATTTCATCGAGTGTGTCATGTTATATTAGATGGAAATTTTAAGCAACTTGACAAATCGTTGTTTATACATTCCATGAAGTATCTGTGATTCACTACCCAATGGCATTTTGCGACAATACATAATATGATTTTCCTATGTCAGTTACTCATTCACCAGGCACATAAGCAGCATCAGTTTTCTCTATCCTGCCAAGCCCTTAACTCTGTACCAGAATGAAACACAACATGAAGCAATAACTGAGATTTGAAAATGTACCAGTATAGTACTAGAGTAATAAGGTAGGAAATCAAAAGTGGGTGCCAATTGAAATATCACAACTCACATGAGAAAGGCCTAGTATCAGCCACTAAGAAGAACAACCATATCCATATATACCCAACATGTGAGATGATTCCACACTCACAATGTCATGGTCGGCATCACGTATGAGCGCAGACGGCGCGCGGCGAAGACGGACGAGCAGCGTGTCGGATGAGAAACAGTACCGCGCGAATTGCTAGCGATTAGTTTCAGTTTGTTTTGCTGTTTTGTTATCCCTTTCTTTTAGCAAGATTAGTTCAATGTAAGGCTATTTAGAGCCACGAATTTATGGTTAATCTAAGCAAGATTCAATCTACACTTCTCATCCCATTTTCTCTGTTCCCTTCCTCTGTTCCTCCCACTCGCCGTCATGGGCAGGGTAAAGAGGCTGCCGAAGCCTCGCCCTCCAGTGACCCATTCATATCCAATCCGTTCCCTCGCCGGTGCTCGTAACAACTTGGTATCAGAGACCATGGCACCAGATCAATCCTCCTCCTCCACGCAGCCATCCACTGATGCCGACGCACTGGCAAAGCTTCAGGAATCCATGGCGACGGTGTTGAGCGGCATTTCGCTTTTGGCCTCCAAAAGTGACCTCGCCGATCTCAGCCGTTCTGTCGCTGTCGCGACCTCCAGCATCACCGCCTTGGAGCAGTCTTCCTCCACTTCCTCTGGTCCACGTCTGACCGGCGGTGGCCTCCTTAAATCACCACCACCACCACCCCCACCACCTCCCCCACCACCCCCACCACCACCTCCGCCGCCACATGCCAGACACGGCGCACATCACGATGCCAACTCCGGCAACGCAGTTCCTCGCTTTTACAAGCTCGAATTTCCCAAGTTCGATGGCTCCGACGATCCTCTCAATTGGCTTAATCACTGTGAACAGTTCTTTCGTGCACAGCGTTCGCCGGATGGGGATCGCGTTTGGTTGGCCACATACCATCTCACTGGTGCCGCTCAGGAGTGGTATTTCCACTACGAGCAACACAAAGGGCCGCCTGATTGGGACACGTTCAAGGAGCTATGCTATGCCCAATATGGTCCACCAATCCGCAACAACCCGTTGGGTGAACTCAAGCGCCTCTCACAGTCGACCACGGTGGCCACCTACCAGCAGCGCTTCCTCGCCTTGTCCAGCCGTGTGACGGATCTCCTCACCGAACGGCAGCAAGTCCAACTGTTCACGGTGGGCCTCCGCGATGACATCTGCATCGACGTGGAGCTCCATCAGCCTGAAGATCTTCAGGAAGCCATGGGGTTGGCACGTGCGTATGAACGCAAAGCCAACTTCAGCCCATCGCGCACCGTCAGCAAGCAGTTCGTGCGCACGGCTGCGTCGACTCCGGCCGCTAGCGCCTCCCCGGCTCCGACGGCAGTGGCCGCCGTGCCCAACGTGAACTCTCGCTAGTTTCGTCGTCTGACACCGGCGGAACTCGCGGAGCGCCGCAAACAAGGGCTCTGCTACAACTGCGACGAGAAATTCGTCCGCGGCCACCGGTGCGCACGGCTCTTCTACATCGAGTACGACGACACGGCGGATGATCTCGACGACGACTCGGCCGACAAAGATGAGGACACTGAGCCACACATATCGCTGAACGCAATCTTGGGTGTTGATGGCGCCAACACAATGCGCTTGGCAACCCGCCTCGCGAACGAACAGGTGGTGGCCCTCGTCGACTCCGGCTCCACCCACAACTTCATCCACGCTGACCTTGCGTTCCGCCTCGGCATTCCGCTGTCGCTGGTCCGCGATGGTGTCCGTGTGGTAGTGGCAAACGGAGATCGCCTCACCAGCCCCGGCATTGCGCGTGGCCTGAACCTGCGTGTTGCCGACGAGGTATTCGACGTCGACTGCTACGCGCTCCACCTTGGATGCGTCAACATCATCCTGGGGACACAGTGGCTACGCACTCTTGGACCGATACTGTGGGACTTCGTCAACATGCGGATGGCAATTTGGCGCGGCTGCCGGGAGGTCATGCTATACGGCGTCCTCGACGAACGCCTCGCGTCCACATGCGCTGCGATCCACGCTGACGATCTCCTTCTGTCCCTATTGGCGGAATTCGACGACCTCTTCGCGCTTCCAACCGGTTTGCCGCCGGCCCGGGCCGTCGACCACCGTATTCACCTCAAGACTGGTGTGTCCCCTGTCGCGGTTCGGCCGTACCGCTATCCCCAGCTACAGAAGGACGAGCTGGAGAAGCAATGTGCTGAGATGCTGGCCCAGGGCATCATTCGTCCCAGCACATCCCCGTTCTCGTCGCTAGTCCTACTCCTCCGCAAGCATGACGGTTCTTGGCGCTTCTGCATGGACTACCGCGTGCTCAACACGGTCACCGCCAAGGACAAATTTCCCATTCCAGTCGTCGACGAGTTACTTGACGAGCTCCACGGCGCGCACTTCTTCTCCAAGTTGGACCTTCGTTCGGGGTACCATCAAGTCCGCATGCACGCCGATGACGTCCACAAGACGGCGTTCCGCACTCACCGGGGCCACTTCGAGTTCTTGGTCATGCCATTCGGCCTGATGAACGCACCCGCGACGTTCCAGGCACTGATGAACACTGTCCTCGCGCCGTTCTTACGAAGGTTCGTCCTTGTGTTTTTCGACGACATTCTAATTTACAGAAGGACATGGGCCGAACACCTTCAGCACATCCAAGCAGTGCTCACTGTCGTCCGCGCCAACAACCTCGTCCTCAAGCGCTCGAAGTGCCACTTCGGTGAACGCCAGATCAGCTACTTGGGTCACGTCGTCTCTGCCGACGGAGTGGCCATGGACGCGCAGAAGGTTTGCACGGTGGCCGACTGGCCGCGTCCGCGTTCTGTTCGCGCCGTACGCGGGTTTCTCGGCCTCGCCGGGTACTACCGCAAATTCATCCGCAACTACGGCACGATCGCGGCTCCTCTGACAGCCCTCCTCAAGCGCGACGCATTCCAGTGGACGCCGGATGCAGCCCGCGCCTTCACCGAGCTCAAGCAGGCCCTATCGACGGCGCCCGTACTGCAACTGCCGGACTTCGCCCTGCCGTTCATCGTCGAATGCGACGCGTCGGGGTCTGGCATCGGCGCCGTTCTGCACCAGGGGGCGGGTCCACTCACTTTCTTCAGCCGGGCACTTGCGCCACGCCACGCCGGACTCGCCGCCTACGAGCGGGAACTGATCGGCCTCGTCCAAGCGATCCGCCATTGACGCGCGTACCTGTGGGGGAGGGCGTTCCTCGTCCGCACCGACCACTACAGCTTGAAATTTCTCCTGGATCAGCGCCTCTCGACAATTCCACAACATCGATGGGTAAGCAAGTTGATTGGCTTTGATTTCACTGTGGAATATCGCCCAGGGTGCACGAATGTTGTGGCCAACGCCCTGTCGCGTCGCACAGAAGACGCCGAAATCGCCGCCCTGGCGCTCTCCGGCCCAACATTCTCGGCATTCGACGACCTTCGGAATGAGGTGGCTACCGACGGCGACCTCATCAAGATCGCCGCCGACATCACCAGCGGCAAGCTGAGCGCGCCTTGGGCACTCCGTGATGGCCTCATCCTCCGGGACAACCGCGTCTACGTCTCGGCGTCTTCCCCGACACTGCCGGCATTGCTCGCTCATGCCCACACTGGCCACGAAGGAGTCAAACACACACTCCACCGATTCCGGGCGGACTTCTTCACACCCCATGCCAAGCAAGCTGTCCAGGAGTTCGTACGCACATGCGCCACTTACCAGCGGAACAAGACCGAACACCTGCACCCGGTGGGCCTACTCCAGTCGCTTCCGGTGCTGACGCAGGTCTGGGAAGACATCGCCATGGATTTTATCGAAGGTCTTCCTCGCGTCCACGGCAAGACAGTGATCTTCACCGTCGTCGACCGCCTCTCCAAGTACGCCCATTTCATTCCGCTCGGGCACCCCTACATAGCGACGACTGTGGCGCGTGCCTTCATCGACGAGGTGGTCCGTCTCCACGGCATCCCAAGCTCAATCGTCAGCGATCGCGACCCGGGCTTCACCAGCTCATTCTGGACGGAGCTCTTCCACCTGGCGAATGTCAAGCTCAACTTGAGCTCAGCCTTCCACCCCCAGAGCGACGGCCAGTCGGAGGCAGCCAACCACGTCATCGGCATGTATCTATGGTGCTTGACTGGTGATCGTCCCCGGCATTGGCTACGTTGGCTGCCCTGGGCGGAATATTGCTTCAACACGGCATTCCAGAGTTCCCTGCGTTCGACGCCGTTCCAGGTTGTCTATGGCAGGCCGCCTCCAGCGCTGCGGGAATATGACCGAGGCTCGGCACGCGTCTGCGCAGTCGACCAAGCCCTCATCGAGCGGGATGACTTTTTGGGGGAAATCAGGGAGCGTCTACTCCAAGCACAAGACTACTCCAAGCTGTACTACGACGACAAGCATCGGGAACTCGCGTTCCAGGTTGGCGACTGGGCGTGGGTGCGCCTTCTTCACCGTCAGGCTGCGTCCCTGCCCAGGTTCCGTCGTGGCAAGCTGGCACCAAAATATTACGGGTCGTACCAGGTTAGCGACCGCATAGGCGATGTGGCTTATCGTCTCAAGCTACCGGCCGGCGCACGGATCCACGACGTCTTCCACGTTGGCCTGCTCAAGGAATTCAAGGGTACACCGCCGGACCAACCGCCTGCTCTGCCTGCATTGTCCAATGGCCGTGTTTTGCCAATGCTGGCGAAAGCTATTCGTGCTCGTTTGGCACGCGGTGTGCGCCAGGTTCTCATCCAGCGGGAAGGCAAGCCGGCTGCAGACGCGACATGGGAAGACGAGACAGAATTCAGGCACATGTATCCTGCGTTCCAGCTCGAGGACGAGCTATTTACGAAGGAGGGGAGAGATGTCATGGTCGGCATCACGTATGAGCGCAGACGGCGCGCGGTGAAGACGGACGAGCAGCGTGTCAGATGAGAAACAGTACCACGCGAATTGCTAGCGATTAGTTTCAGTTTGTTTTACTGTTTTGTTATCCCTTTCTTTTAGCAAGATTAGTTCAATGTAAGGCTATTTAGAGCCACGAATTTATGGTTAATCTAAGCAAGATTCAATCTACACTTCTCATCCCATTTTCTCTGTTCCCTTCCTCTGTTCCTCCCACTCGCCGTCACGGGCAGGGTAAAGAGGCTGCCGAAGCCTCGTCCTCTAGTGTCCCATTCATATCCAATCCGTTCCCTCGCCGGTGCTCGTAACACACAAACCATCACAACACTTGTTTTTCAACACCTTTCTACAGCGACAATAAATCATCGAAACTTATTTTCAACACCTTTCTACAGCGACAATGTATTCTCATGCATCGGTTTTGCTTAGCGAACAAATTTATGCTAGGGTTGAGAGGAATCAGGAGAGAATTATAAGGATGTCTTCTGTACTGAAGGTCTGCACCTCATCCAGAACTTGTTCAGTTGATTGGTATATCACACGATATGCCAGTTGATTGGTATATCACATCTTCTGGTAAATGAATCTGATTGCCCTGTAGTTTTTTTACTTACTGTGTAGTGGAATTGCTCTCATATTATTTCTTCCACTCATGCGACTTGGATGTCCTACTCCTAACAATATTGTACAGTTTTAGTAGAAAAACCAAAGCTTCTTTCAAAAAGAAATGAAAGGCTTAACTTTAATGTGATGACTTAGCTTTGTCAACAAAATATTTCAAGCTATGTACTCATTAAAATTAACTCATCAGTTCTTTCTATATATTCCATTTAAAAAGTAAATCTTCTATTACAATCATTTTTGCTTGAAAGACAGGTGCCCAAAAGGCGTACTTTCTATGAGTTTTGGCGTTCCTTTGGTTCGAAACCTAAAATTTTGTTCTACACCATTATGTTGTCTAACATCAACAGCCAACATAACCAAACTTTTTTAATGCCGAAATCTGCCATTGTTAGCTAGAGCAAATTTAGTCACCAACTCTACTGGCCCATATTTCGTCTTGGCAGAAGGTACAAAACCGGGCCGAATTAGGAACCTATATGGGCCCAGCACATATATGGGCCTAATTACCCTGATACCCTCGTTGCATCGATCGACCAACTAATACACCAAATTGCCTAAATTCTTGTCCTTAATCAGTTAATCTGATGATTTTTAGACTATACAATCCACTGAAGTGGAGTATATCTTTTTTGTGAAAGATCAATATTTGTGATCAATACTTCTCCATTTATTAGTGTGAAAGATCAATATTTGTGATCAATATTTCTCCATTAATTAGTGCGTGTACCCGGTTGCTGCTCCGGCCAGCGTGATTGTTTGTGAAATCGATGCATAAACTTCAGGAAAAGCAACCAAAATCTTGCCGGGGGATATGATGCTGCTCCGTTTCAAACTGGCTGCATAATTACAGGCAAGAACGTACATTTGGGTTTGGGGCTCCATGCTGTGTCCATGGCTAGATGTGTAACCAATGATGGAGCACTAGCTATCTATATTCTTGGCCATTTCTTAATCCACACAACCAAAGCTTAGCTTAATTAGCTAGCAAACTAGCTACACATGAAGCCAAGTGGATACTGGTAACTGATACTTTGCTAGCTTAGCTTAGAGGGCCCAATTAAGCAGCTCACTATATCTGCTTAGCATAATTAACCTAGCTTAACTATTACCACCAATTTACTAATGCTACTGTCCTGTATATTAATAGGGTTGGATTCTTGGTTTGCTCTCGCTGATGCCTCAAGTACTCCCACTAATCATTTTTTTATGCTGCTGCTTTAGATAAGCAAAAAATCAATCAAACAATTAATTAATTGGCCATCGTTGGTTTCCTCCCAATCTGTATAGAAAAAACAGGCGCTGCCACGTCGGCACAGCACTGCGCCGGTATCGGGAGACGAGGAGAAAGTGGAGTTAATTATTGTGCCTGCTTGCTAAACTCGCCGGATAATTACTGTTAGCGCCGCTCGTTGGTGTTAACCCCTTGTATTTACGCACTAAGAGCATACTATTAACCAGCTATAAACATATTATAATAAGATAAAAAATAAGAGAGAACGGAGGGTTACAGATCTGTAGCTAGCTGCAGCACGGACTCTAAGACAAAATTTATATATGATAGGTGGTACCATATGTTAATAGTATAGTAAGCAACTATTGTATAAATTAACTATTAGATTGGCTATAGATAAACTAGAGCTAGTAGTGAGCTATACTATTAAACTTGCTCTAATTAATCCTAATCCAGCGGTAATTAATTAGGAGTGATTTAGGTTTGGTAGGACTCCAACTCCTAATTTAAACTTTAGGAGTTAAGTTATAGAGTCGTCTAAACCCAGTTTCACATTTCTAGTTTATTTTATAAAAGCACTCAACCAGTTTCACTCTTATTTTTAGTGAAGCTAAGATCATCATTTGGTTAAACTCTAAGGAAAAATAAAACCGGGGCTGAAACTTAAGCTGTGTCAAAAAGACCCGCGAAGCTACCAACTTGTGCGTTTTGTAGGTGTGGACTTGGATTGATTCCTACCGTAGAAGAGAAGCGATGTGTTGCATTGGCTTACACCTGGCTGCGTCGTGGACTAACTGCACGGTGAACATATATATATATATATATATATATATATATATATATATATATATATATATATTGCAATATTGCATTGTCCGGCACACAAACACAAGGGATCGAGGCAAATGCAGTTGCATTTGCATCGATCGACGAACGACTTAAGCTTGATTAATTAGCCGTGCCGAGATTTGTGCAGGGTAACAGGCTAGCCAGCTGCGGCATCCATGCTCCGTGTCCTGTTCATAGGTGCCACTCATATCGCCGTGTTAACACGCCATGACATGGTACTGGTACAAATTGAAACAGCCTCTTATGTTCATACTTCTTCATGGATGACTATCTCAAATCCACAGTTCAGCATCATCTCTTGATGCTACTCCCTCCATTCTAAATTAATCTATATATAATATTTTTTAAGGTTATTTCTAAATGATTTACATATTTATATTCATTCATTAAGTCTATTCGTTATTTTTATATTAGAGTAAATGGACATTGATACATGCATCCATGCACACAACTATTTATAACCCACATGCAATATTTTGATTTGCTATTGGCTAAAAAATAGTAGGGATGTTACATGCATTGAGTTTGTTGCTAGGTAAATATAATACTCCCTTCGGGCTGGGTTTATTAGTCGTTTCGGACACGATTTTAAAAACCAAGAAGTCATATCCCTATTAAATATGGTTAGATGTAGCATGCAAGCAAGCAACAACTGCTCTCTCAGTTGATCAGTTGGTTTAGAGCTTTCATGTTGTTGTCTTGGGACCTGAGTTCGATTCCTGGTCTAGATACATACCTTTTTTTTCTGTCTTGGCGATTTTGCATCGCACCATGCATGCATGCAGCCCATGCAGCTTCAGTACAGATAGCGCTCGAGGGCATGCGAAAATTAAATGAGATGGAAAAGAAGCGTTAAAAGGAGTAACAAGGAGATAATCTGAGAGCAATAACACCATGAATGCACAAGGGCAATCTCGTCTCATGCGTGGCAAAAATGCTCCAATAACAAATTTTCTTATCCACAGCTAACCGAGCCAAAACGACTAATAAAATATGTACCTATAAAATATGTAGATCAATTTAGAATGGAGTGAGTAATTGATTAATTACTGTGACAGCAGCTTGACCGAACCGTACCAGAAGTAGCATTAGAGGGTAATTAAGTACAAGTACGGGAAGGTTAATTAACCACGGAGGTCACGGTAAAAACTGCGTGAAATCTCGTGCTGGGAGGATGGGGGCGAGGCGCAGCTGTTCCTCTTTCGCTGGGCAAGAGCGCAGTAAGTAACAGTAACTAGCAGCTGCCGACGAGCAGGAGCACACGCGGGCCTCACGTGCGCCTCCGGATTTCCCAAGGCTTTCGCCGTACGACCATGGCCAAATGTTTAAAGCTCGTCGTCAGGATGCATGGCCGGCCGGGGATAGATTTGGGCTTCCATCGGCTGGGGTCACCGACAGCGTCTCTGCCTCGTCCAAGTATTGCCCAAATGAAAATTTCTCTGGGGTTCGTGGAGTTGTTGCCAATGCAAAGCTTTCCGTGGACTTTGAAGTCTGATGGGGGTTTTGATTGCCTGAGTTTTATCAACGTGGTTGAGAAAATTGAAAAGGTTGCTGCTCTTGGAAAAAAAAAAGTTTTGTGCTACTTTCTCTATTTTATTCTAGCATTTCCCACATTCATATTGTTGTTAATGAATCTAGATAGATATATATCTAGATTCATTAACATCAATATGAATGTGGGAAATTTATTTTGTTGTTAATGAATCTAGATAGATATATATGTCTAGATTCATTAACATCAATATGAATGTGGGAAATGCTAGAATGACTTACATTGTGAAACGGAGGGAGTATTTATCATTATCTGGTTTTTTTTTCTAATTGTTACTCCCTCCGTTTCATAATGTAAGACTTTCTAGCATTTTCCACATATATATAGATGTTAATGAATCTAAACACATATATATGTCTAGATTCATTAACATCTAAATGAATGTGAGCAATGCTAGAAAGTCTTACATTGTGAAACGTAAGAAGTAAAAAAAAACCTAATGATAGGAGCTCTACTGAATGAAAATATTAAGAAGAGTTAGTCCGATTTATAAGGGAGATTGGGTCGAAAAACCTTATTGCATGGTTAGAATACGAAATACCTAGCAAACCACCCGGAGAGCGAAAAAGAAAAATCATGTGGCAACATAAGAACTGAGGCACGGCAAAAGTCATCGTTACTAAGCTCATCACAGGCAAGCAACTCCAAGGTTCGGCTTCCAGTTTGAACAACTCTCAAGACCACCTAGTGCAATCCCACCAAAGAGCAAGACTTTCTGGGCGAAGCCTTCAAGAAGGAAACAACATCCATAATGCTGCCAACGCATGTCCGAAACACCGGACATGTTTTTCATATGAAGAAAGAGAGAGCTACTTTAACAATGCTCCCAAGAGGGAAGACATTGCCCACAAGCGTCGACGTCACCAAGGCCAGTCAGAGATTGGATACGGCTTTCGCCTTGGACACTCTCAATCGCCGATCATCTTTGTGAATAGGACGAAACATGTTGTGAGTTATCATTGCCAAGCTCCATAGGGCACCACCCCAGCTCTCAACTCGTCACCCGGCAGCAACTCTGTCGAAACAAGATTTTGGCAATAATAAAAGGGGGTGGCTATCAAGCTGAAAAAGTGGATGGGTTTAGAGACAATGAATTTTATACAGGTTCAGGCCTTCTTAATAAGAAGTAATAACCTACTCATGTCCGGGGATTAATCCGCTGAGTGTATTATTGATCGTATGATCTGGGAGAAAAAGTTGTGCCCCAAGAGGCACCCGGACCCCTCCTTATATAGGGGAAGGGGTCCGTATTACAAAGTACAGCCCATATCCCTAACGGAATAGGTAGTTATAGATAAGATACAATCGTAACTGACTAAAATCCTGGGTGCTTCCTTGATATACAAGTTTAGGAATTTAACCCGAAACCCTTTAAAGATATTCTATCTATACATGGTACCCCCATACCCAGTCGGATATACATGCCGTGTGGGTATAGGGTATCCATAATCTTCACAGTAGCCCCTGAGACCTTTACAGTCGACGAAATAGTCTTTTCTTGTAATTCAAAAGGATAATCCGAGTACTTTAACTTCTTCTGCATTGGTCTCCCGAGTACTGAAATCAAAGACTGTGAAGGGCTGAAAATAAAAAAATCAGGTGCATCGACTAGATGCACCTAATTAGGTGTAGCCCCTGACTATGTGATTAGTTGAATAAAAACTAAACATATAGTCAAGGCACATTAAACATCTATCCGAGTGGTTCAAGGTACATTACAACCGAATCACTTTGGGAATTATATATTTAAGCTCAAGCAGCAGTTGATAAAATACCCAGCTGACTGCTTTAGCCATAATACGCCCAAAAAAGGCATAAAGAGACCCGAGTGAAAAGCACTCTAAAGATCTATAAACCAACATATATGACAAGAATCTGAGTAAAAAACCCTTAAAGAATTCATCAACTGTTGTATAAAGAATGACAAATGACAAGTCAAAATAGCCTAAGTTGTGACTTATGTCAATATCAAAATAAGCATATAACATGCTGAGAGGATAGCCATCTGAAATTAGCCAACTCAACAAAACCCAAGCAGCTTTGCAACCTAAAAAGGTCAACAAAATTAGTATTACACTTTTCTGCCGGGCACCTTTTTATTTCGCATTGTAGCAATTCCAAAGAATTATCTAACTGCATCAAAAAGGATTTTAACGACATTGGGCTATTATGTTGTGAGCAATTTTTATCAAGGCAAAAATATATGCTTAAATCCCTAAGGAACACAACCAGCCACACCAATAGTGAAGTTGGGCTGAAAGCACTGTGCAGGCCTAGGCCCATTAGTACCTCCCGATACCCTAACAAAAAACGCTAACCAAGCGCCGCTTCGTCTTCCCCGCCGAGACCTCCGCCACTTTCCCTATTCTCTGCTACAGTACAAGACTGCACTGGCGAAAACTAGGGTTTGCCAATCTGCACCAATCCACCTTCTCAAGGCTTCGTGCTTTTGCAAAGATCTCCCGCACAACCACCGCATCAGTTCCCTTTCCAATCACCACCACCCTCACGCTAGATTTCATCATCCATTTTGCATCCATGGCGGAGGAGAGAGAAAGCTTTGAGAGTCAATGGGCTCCTTCCGATGTCACGGAAGAAAACTTGAAGGAAATGGTGGCGCGCGTCTCCACCACTCCATAGGCAAACAACACTACTCCATCCACTCCAAACCACGGTACCTGAAAGTAAGAAGATAAAGGTTATCATTGCTGAGCTTGCCACCTGGCCAAGCAACTTCGACTCTACCATAGCTCACAAATGCTTGCTAGCGTGGTGGATACTTCCAAACACCGCCACCTCCCTGCACGGAACCTAGCACAAGCCCTTTGTGCTGCAAACTTCAAGAGAGCATTGTCGATGCTGAAGGTCACTTATCCTCCACCAAGCAGGCACCAACTTGACCAAACCACCACCTTCCTTCGTGCCATGGGGCTCCCCACGGCCGAAGTCTGGAAGCAGACCATCCGGAAGAGGGGGATGAGATCCAAGGTGAGGGGAATCACCCAGCTACCCTAGGGGTTCTACTTGCTATCCTTCAAGCCACCACCAGCATATATTCCCACGCCAACCGTGATCTCACCACCAAGCCACCCAACAGCCTTGCGGTGAGCAGCATCTATAGTTTTAGGCCACCCCGTGCAGCCATCCCCCACACCAACTCCTGCAGTCTCCCTACACCAACACCGCCTAGCAACAGTGCCAGACGACTTGAGTGACAGCTTTTCAACTCAAACTCTGACTTGTGCACCATTAGAGACAGCTCCAACTCTACTTCTTGCACTAGCACACACAACTACCAGCCATCAAAGACAGCGCTGCTTGTTACTATCCCCAAGCTGCTCCAGACGACACCACAACCTCACCCCAAGCTACTGTCACCAACAACCGCCAACCCCCTAGATTCCAACCACTCCAGGAGGGTGGCCAGATCCACTCGTCGCTACCAGGAAATTATTGTCTTCAATGTTTGCCTGACAAGCCGCAAGCCACAAACCACCACCATTGCTCACACACCTCCTGGGTCTCCCACACCTAAAACTCCTCGCTGTTGCCATCGTGGATCACTAGCTCACTTCGGTGTCAACGGGTTGGACGAAGCAAGGGAGGGGCAACGATATCTAGGGCCTAAAAGATCGGATCTTGCCTAGATCCAACCTAAAAGATCGGATCTTGCCTGGATCCAACCTTTCTTGCCACATCGAGCTGTCACCTCCACGTCCCTGGTTGCCCTTAGGATGCATCCATGCCTTGGCCCAATCAGCAACCTCCAGCAGATCCGTCGTGCTTCTTGGATCCACGAAAAGGAGGGAATCACTATAGTCCCCATCCTTACTGCCGCACGATTTTTGGTGGTCGGCTCCACTGACGGCGAGAGGGAGGGAGGGAGGAAGGAGGGGAGGGCCGGCGGAGGGCATGGACATGATTCTGAGAAGCAGCTTGTAGGAATTCAACTAGTGAGAATATGTAGAAATTGGTCTCTAATTCATTTTCTGGATTTTATAACAGCAGCTTCTTGTAATCTTTTAAAAAACCTTACTGTTTGGGAAGATTTTGATCCTAGAAGAATTTGTAGCTGCTAGAAGCTACTCCAAACACACTCATAATCAGTAAACTTAAATATGATTTTTGTCGAACAAAAGAGGAAGGGTTTTGCCAAATACGAAGGAGAAATTTTGAGTACAAATTAAGGGCTACTCTACTCAATCACACCGACAATAGAAAGCTACTCCCCCTGTTCCAAAATATAAGAACCAAGAACTGGATGAGACATTTCTTAGTGTCTATTCAGATTCGTAGTACTAGGAAATATTTCATCCAATTCTAGGTTCTTATATATTTTGGGACGGATGGACCAATTCTAGGTTTTTAAATTTTGGGACGAATGGAATAGCTAAATATAATAAGTGAAGAGGTTAGATACTTATAAAACGGGATTGTGCTTTTTTTTGCTCTATATTGTGTCTATAATTGTTGAAGTAACATTAGTGTTTTTCTCTAATTGTATTATACTACTGCGCAGAACAATTATATACATGTTTTCGTGATTAAGATTAAATGCTACCAATTATGGAATAACACAGCTTCCTACTTCTGTTGTGTACACTGGTCCTTCCGTTTCAGACACTACTACATATCGTTTATTAATCGATTTTTGCATGCGGATGAGTGGCCCGCATGTACCCAGGGTATGTAAAAATAGGATTTTTGCATGCGGGTAGAGCAATCGCACGCGAAAATCCGATTTTCGCGGGCGGGCGCTTAAGCTGCCCGCATGCAAAAATGAAAAATCGCCAAAAAAATATAAAAATTCCGAAAATCAAAGCTCTAGCCCTCAATTCATCCCTAAAACCTAGCTCCCGAAGCCATCGTCGTCGCAGCCATCACTACAGTCGTCATCCTCGCAATGGCCATCGCCACCATCATCGTCGTCGTCGCCACCGCAAATCTGTCGCTTCCATGGGTGTCGCCGCTGTCCCAAGGCCACCGCCACCGCTCCTAAGAGCAAATCTGTCGCTTTTGTCAACTTCAGTGGTTGATCTACCCAGTCCGAGGCTACCGCCGCCGCACCCAAGGACGGGGATGTCGTATCCGCCCCAAGCTGGCGGCGGATCCGCCCCGAGGTCGTTGGATCCACGCGCCCCCCGAGCCAGCGGCCGTATCCACGCGCTAGCATTGCCTGCCCCCAAGGACGCCGTCTCCATGCGCCCCCCGAGTCGAGACGGTCATCTCCGCGCATCTGCGCCACCCACTCCCGAGCCACCGTCCCCGCCATGTGTAGGCCGGGAAATGGAGGAAGGAGGACGAGACCGGGAAAAATGTAGGAGAAGGAGAAGGAAAGTGGAGGAAGGAGGAGGTGGCCGGGGAAAGTGGAGGAGGAGGAGAAGGAAAGTTACCGAGAGAAAGAGGGAAGAGGAGGAAAAGGGGATGCGGACAAGCTTTAAGAGGAGGGAATTTAGACATCTAAGCGGGCCTTTAAGAGGCCCGCTTGCGAAAATATATTTTCACGTACGGCCGCTTAAGAGGTTCGTTTGTGAAAATAACTAGATGAATCTCTTAAGGGGTTACATGCGAAAATGCATTATCTCGCATGCGGCCCCTGAACTATTTCTTGGTGGAGCGATTCTTCATGCGCAAATAGTAGTGATATATAAGCGTCCAGATGGTCCGCATGGAACCTAAAAGGGTTCTCGTACAGAAAAAACGTTTGCTATGAATCTGGATAACCGTGTGTCCAGATTCATAGCTAAAAGTTGTTATATTTTGGGACGGATGTAGTAATCAATATGGACGGAAGGAGTACTTCATCCGTCCCAGGATATAGCAACCTATGATTGGATGAAACGTATCCTAATATGATGAATCTGGATATAGACCTATCTAGATTTGTAGTAATATAATACGTCTTATTCTATTATAGTTTGTTATATTATGGGGCGTACTCACTCCACCAAAAAACGAATCTAGAACGGAATGTGACACATTTTACTATAATGAATCTGGACGATCAATTGTACTGGAATTTGTAACATCTAGTTTTATGTTCGTCTTTTATAAGATCTAGTTTTATATTCGTCTTTTACAAGACGGAGAGAATGAGGGGAGTAAAAAAAAAAAGCATTAACGGGTCGGGTCTTGTTCCATTAGAAACAACAATTCAGCCCAGTAATCGGATGGACCGGAACTCATCCCGTGCCCCGGGATTTTGTCCCGTGCGGGTACAGTCAGAAAAAGTATAAAAACAACCTTAAAAAATGTCACTTCCAAATAAAATATTTCTCTCAGATGCCAGACACGCCGGGCTACGAGCTAGGTCCTGTCCAGAAATTAGTTTCTTTCAACGTCCATTCGATCTAAATTATTTTACCCTTCCCTATTTTTCCCCCATCATGTTCTTTTCTGGGAGTACATGTCCTCCATCTTATGGACATTATTGTGTTTGCTGAAACTACCGCTATCAGTAGTACCACCATTTGATTTGATTAAGGCCCACATGTCATATTCAATATATACTTATCGGCCCATCGATTCGTTTATTCGGGGAATAAGCGAAACGCTATATTTGCAAATGAAAAATAGTTTATGATTAAAACTTTTATATACGTGTTATTAGCGATCTGAAAACAAAAACTGAAAAATAAACTTCGATGAAAAACCCTAAAATCAACTCTAAATTTAAAGTTGAAAATTTAAATTTTAGCTAATAAGTATAAGCATAAACGAAAAGATGATACCATATGTTTGACACGAAGTTTGGTAATAAAATTGCAAAAAAAGGCAAACTCTGGGTTTTCGTGTCCAACTTTGACTGTCCGTCTTATATGAAATTTTTTTATAATTCGTATTTTCATTGTTGTTAGATGATAAAACATGATTAATATTTTATGCGTGACTTGTCTTTTTAAATTTTTTTCATAATTTTTGCAAATAAGACGAACGGTCAAACGTTGGACACAGAAATCAGGGTTTGTCTTTTTTTGGACGGAGGGAGTAGTTTGTAACAAAATAATTCATTATGTGGTTCTTACCATGTTAAATATTGTTCCACTAGTCAATAACACTCTTGATATTCATCCAAGTTTTTCACATTTTGCAGTTTTATGTTTTGGTGACTAAATATTCGTAAATTAAGTTGAATTATTAGTTTAGTCAATTAATCAGATAAGTATTTTGCAGATCATTTTTTTTCATAAATTAGCACCAACTTCACACACAAAGCATCACACAAGAGGCAACATGATGCAAGTACAAATTGCTGCATTTTTTTCTTTTCTTTAACCCAATTCCCCAAACCCACCCACCTCCACCCTCTTGGAAAGCTCACCCAGTTTTTTTTTACCCCCATAGTCTCCTGTGCACAATTATCACTCCTCTTCTCCTTTCACCCCTCTTCACACACACCACGGTAAAAAAAAAAGAAAAGAGAAAGAACAGAGTAAAAAAAAGGAAAGCACAGTAAATAAAAACAAAGGCATCCACCACAGCCCCATGTGTGACTTTAGACCAAATTAAACCAGTGGTGCTGTGCCTGATAACCCATGAGAGAGGGAGGGGTGTATTAGGAAAATTTTAATCACCGTTTAAGAATCCCAAAACTTAGAAATGGGCGCTTTGCTTGCCTCCCATCTCTCTCTCATTAACCTCTTTTACTTTAAACACACTCCCCCATGAGATGAGCAGGCAGCAGCCAGCAGCCAGCAGCCTGCTTGCTTGCCTAGCTCCCAATATCATCAAATTTTTGCCCTTCCCAAGGAATCTTACCCAAGATGCTCTGGATTGGCTACAATGCCCCAGGGCTTGGGTGGAGAGGTTGTGAACATGACCTAGGGTTTGGAGGGTAAATATGGTAACTAGTGGGTATTTAGGGATTTGCAAGGTTGGGATTAGCAATAAGCGGTTTTAGGTTATTGGTTGGGGGGGTATGGGCTGTTTGCTGTCAATCCCAACGGGTATCCATGGGCTTTTGCTTGGTCCTTGGGTCCATTAACCCAAAAGCCCAATGCCACTTCGTTTTTTCTCTTTCATCCTTTAAAAAGAAACTGGCGGGTTTTTCCACGTTCAGAATTAGATTTTATATACAATCGACATATTTTTCTTTTTCATAAATATGATTGTATTTTCTATCCAATAGATTTTAAAAGTATGATTAGATTTGATATATTTCTCTTAGCTTATGTTCCATACCTACAACTGTGTTTTATATATAATAGAATTTTGAAGTGGTGTTAGATTTGATACCTCTGTTTTAAATTGCACGTCGTTTTAGGTTTATCCTAAATCAAATATTTTAGTCTTTGACCATCGATTTGTATAAACTCATATAGTTTAACATAATACAATTTATATTTTAGATTTATTATAATAAATAATTTTATAATATATAATTGTTGTTAAACTATACGGAGTTTTAAAAATTAATTATCAAAGATAGATGTGTTTGACATAGGAACTAATAAAACGATAAGTAATTTCAAATGGTCAGAGTACAATTCTTGCCTTCTGTTTTAAATATACAATTATATTATATACAACTACATCGATTAATCTATATCATTAAAACATGTAGTTACCATGTGTAACGATCAAAATATTTCTCTTTTTCTTATAATCCAAGAATTTATATCCCATACATATATGTGAAGTTGGTCCCTCCTTTTCGAGCTATCGTTATAATATATAATAGATAGATTATAAAGAAATTCAATTGGTGTTTAAGTATATTGTTCAATCATGTGCATTGCGTGAGAATGATCATTGTTTCTTGCTGACAATAACGGCATCTTTTAAGATCATTTCTCCATGTTATATTAAATAATAACATAATTGTCTTTTAAACTCGAGAGCTGTAATCCTTACTTCCTACATTTAATTCTATGGGGGGTATTTTAATGCAATGTGGTCTTCAAAATTACTCCCACTATCTAAAATAAGTTATTTTCTAGATACAAATCTAAACAAGTGCGTCAAGATTGGAAATAAGAAATTAACTTATTTTAGGACGCGATACGTAGAACATACTCCATCCGTTACAAAATTAGTTCGTTTTCCAGTTTTCCCTATTCCACACATATCAATAAAGAAAACTAACATACCCCTAATTTATCAAATCACAATACAATTATTCCTCACTTTATATACTTCTTTCATACTTTCATAAACTTCGATGTAATAATTACTTAAAAATAAATTTGTTTTGGAATAAATTAAGTGAGCGAAAAATAAACTTATTACAAGAAGTTTAATAGTATAGCCAACTACCAGCTCCAAATCATATATAGTCAATCCAATATCTAATTCATATAATAGTTATTTATAAATATATATTACACCATTAATATTTGGTATACCTCTAAGATATACAAAACATCTTAGAATCAGTGTTGTAACTGACTACAAATATATAGCGTGCTTCTCTTCTCTCTCCTTTCTTATCTTCTCCATATGTTTTTATAGTCGGCTTGTAGTCCACTATTATACTTGCTCTTATTAAATGGAGTAGCTAATTTCTCTTGCAAATCTTCGTCGAATATGCCTGGACAACTAACAAAGAGTAAACCATCCTTCCAAATATACTTATACTCTCTCCGTCCCAAAAAAGCTTACCCTAAGAGTGGATGTGACCAATGTGTCCCCTTCTAGTACAATGAATCTAAACACATTCTCTTCTAAGGCCGAGTTTAGTTCCAAACTTTTTCTTCAAACTTCCAACTTTTCCATCACATCAAAACTTTCCTACACACACAAACTTTCAACTTTTCCATCACATCGTTCAAATTTCAACCAAACTTTCAATTTTGTCGTGAACTAAACACACCCTAAGTTGAGTTTTTTTTGGACGGAGGGAATATATTGTCTAGCTAGTGTGCCTAGGTTCGTACTAGTGGTATGTCGTTTATAGCCATTGGAGGACACATTTATTACTTTGGAGGATATATCAACCGTCCTAATTTACAATTTCGTAGGATACCACTATGCAACTCCGTACTCTCTCTGTTCCATTAAGAATCTAATTTTAAAGAAAAATTTGGACTACTCCCTCCGTCCCATCAAAAACCAACCTTGTACTGGATGTGACATATCCTATTACTACGGATTTAGACATATTGGTGTCCAGATTCATTGTAATATGATATGTCACATCCAGTTCTAGATTTGATTTTTTTGGGACGGAGGGAGTATTCTTTAGGATTAGGTTTTTTTTTTGGACGGAGAGAATACTCCATACTACTGCCTTGGGTGCATTTACAATTTTGCTAGTTGATCGAATTTTGCAAACTTTGATCTTTTTATATATGATCACACCTTACAAAATTTGGCTAACCGAATATCTTTTTAGCCTACAAACAAATGCAGTTTGTAATGATAATTATTAAAAGCAATCTAGAGAAAGCGTGCTGCTTAATTAGCAGATGCAACCCCTATTTTCCGGGGCTTTCTCGGCTACAATACTACCCGTAAAAGGTGAACGTTTTTTTAAGATGAATAGAGTTTAGAAGACAGTATTAGTAGGACCCCATGTTTTCTACTTTTCTTTCATCAAACAATCGCCAATAATCACTCATTCACTCGTGATATCTAAGCAACGTACCCCAGTTTGACCTATGCTCGCTAGTGATTGGCCGGCCATGAATAGAATGGGGAGGAGTCTAGTATGACCAAACAAGAAGCTTTTCTCTTCTTTTTATTATGCGAAACTGAAACTTTCCTCAATGCCTAAACAGAACAGGAAAGACATTTTTTTTTTCGATTAGGGAGATTATCGTAGAGACGCTGACTTGTGGGCCCTACTGTTGGAGAATGGACAAGGGAGTGCGGCTAACCCCCAGTCACATGGCACGGCTGACGGCTCTCCTAGGTTTGCTCGAGTAAGATTTTATCCCGGATACAATCCCCCAATGCCTTTTGTCAGTGGTGCGGTTTTCACATGCTTGTCGAGTTGTCGTGATGATCTCACTATTCTTTCGTGTAAACTACAATTACAAGGTCTATATCATATTTACGGGATAATTCTCTCCGATATATGTAATTCATTATTGCTAGTTTTAGGAAAGGTTTAGTAAGAAGAAAGGAAAAAAAATGAGAATGAACTAGAGGTATCTTTGATACCTCTTCAAGCCTAAGTGTTTATATTGAAACAAGATGAACATTTCAAACATGCGGGAAACGATACGTAGGTCTATCGGCTTGTCTAGGTTAATAGGGCCATCCATGAGACCTATTGAGTTTCTGTAAGACAAGAAGTTCCGTCATAAGCACCTATCGACCTTGCCATATGTTAACAAGGCTCTCAATAGGCACCGCGGATGCAAGCGGGCCAACCCGCGGGGTAACCCGTAGATTGACTCACGGGTTACCTACTAATTCAACCTGTAAATGAGTTTATGGGTCGACCCGCTTGCATCTCTAGGTGCGGTAAATAGGGCCACGACGCGAAAACCCATGGGTTACCACTTATTTGACATATAAGAAGCTAGATTTGTAAGTCAGTCCGTTTGCATCCCCGCAGTGATCATCCTGTCGTAGATTGGCACGGCTCGTCACATCATTACTAGCTAGATGCTCTGAAATCATGCTTCGTTATGATGGTTTATCGTTATTGTTACGATGCATTGTTATGAAGAAAAAATATAAGAAAATTTTGGGAGAATTTTTAAACAAGAAGTCTCCATAATCCATCTCATAAATCTTCTCGATGGTATATTCTCCCTACATACACCAACATCAGTCGTACTCCTACTAGGTCTAAACTGCTTATATACATAGGCTACCCATTGTGTATCGAGCTACGTCTTTTTATCCGTAGTCAATAACTTGCACCTTTATGGACTTTTGTCTTTACAAAACATATTCGATGACCTAAAACTTTTGTCTTCACAAAACCTAAGGATACTTTAAGCATTACGAAAACCTGAAATTTTGTGTAATCCTCATTCCAAGATGTATCTTGTGCTATATTTTCTCATAACATGAATACCGCATTCTCCCAAAAATACCAACCGTGGTCATATTGCTCGAGGGAAACTCCGTGATCACCACATTTTATTCTAGCGAGCATGTGACTTCTAAATGATAAAATCCACTCTTCGTTATGAACATGAAAAAAACCCTCTCAACTGCATGCATATCCTTTTTCCTGAATTTTTATTACCTTTAAACTCTTTTTATTCAAATTTTAAAAAAAATCGCAACTGCTAAGGAAAAACACTGGCAGTAAAAAAAAAACCACAACCTTCATCTGAAGTTTTTCATCCTCATTTTGCTGACGCCTTTATAAATCCATCCAAACCACACTCACGAGGGTGGCTTGGCTTACTTGTTCTCGCAAGAAAAGAAAAGAAAACTCACACAGTGGCAGTAAAAGTCCAAGCAGCAAGTGACCAAGACCCCAACTATTAAACAACAAGTGAACACTAAACACACTCATCCCATCAGCAGCAGTAGCAAATTAGCAATAGCCCCCCGACCTAGCTTGAGACGACCTCTCATATCATAAGTTCATAGGCTCCATTAAATATACTCCTCCTCCAACCCCCGAGACGCGCAGATAAGACCAAATCGACCGAGGTTTTAACCCTAATCAACCGGGGTTTTAGCCAAAAACACATTAATACCACTACTACCGGAGAGTGAGCGAGTGTGTAGCAGCGGCGACAGTAGCAGCAGCAACGCCTCCGCTCGCTCGATCGATCGATCGATCCATCTCCTCGTCTAGCTCCATATGCGAGCTGGGGTGCGGCTTAAGCAACTCCAGCTCAAAGTAATCTTCTCACTAGCAAGCAAGCTCTCTCTCATGTCGTGAGGTGTAGATTAGGGGGGAGATTTGTTCTTCTTTTTTGGTCTGGTTTTTTTTGTGGTTTCTTGATCGTTTTGGGGGGTAATGGCGCACCGGGGCGACCGGTTCTTGGTGGTGGTGGTGGTGGTGGTGGTGTTGGGGGTGGTGGTGCGGCCGGCGGCGGCGCTGTCCGCGGACGGGAAGGCGCTGCTGTCGCTGCTGCCGGCGGCGGCGCCGTCGCCGGTGCTGCCGTCGTGGGACCCCACCGCCGCGACGCCGTGCTCGTGGCAGGGGGTGACGTGCTCGCCGCAGAGCCGGGTGGTGTCGCTGTCGCTGCCGAACACCTTCCTCAACCTGTCGTCGCTGCCGCCGCAGCTCGCGTCGCTGTCGTCGCTCCAGCTGCTCAACCTCTCCACCTGCAACATCTCCGGCGCCATCCCGCCGGCGTACGCGTCGCTCGCCGCGCTCCGCGTGCTGGACCTCTCGTCGAACGCGCTCTACGGCGACATCCCGGCGTCGCTCGGCGCGCTGTCGGGGCTCCAGTACCTGCTCCTCAACTCCAACCGCCTCACCGGCGCCATCCCGCGCTCCCTCGCCAGCCTCGCCGCGCTCCAGGTGCTCTGCGTCCAGGACAACCTCCTCAACGGCACCATCCCAGCGTCGCTCGGCGCGCTCACCGCGCTCCAGCAGTTCCGCGTCGGCGGCAACCCGGGGCTGTCGGGCCCCATCCCGGCCTCCCTTGGCGCGCTCTCCAACCTCACCGTCTTCGGCGCCGCCGCCACCGCGCTGTCCGGCGCCATCCCGGAGGAGCTCGGCAACCTCGCCAACCTCCAGACGCTGGCATTGTACGACACCGGCGTGTCCGGCCCGATCCCCGCCGCGCTCGGCGGCTGCGCCGAGCTGCGCAACCTGTACCTCCACATGAACAAGCTCACCGGCCCGATACCTCCGGAGCTCGGGCGGCTGCAAAAGCTCACCAGCCTGCTGCTCTGGGGCAACGCCCTGTCCGGGAGGATCCCGCCGGAGCTCTCCAACTGCTCGGCGCTCGTCGTGCTCGACCTCTCCGGCAACCGGCTCGCCGGCGAGGTGCCCGGGGCGCTCGGCCGCCTCGCCGCGCTCGAGCAGCTGCACCTGTCGGACAACCAGCTCGCGGGGCGCATCCCGGCGGAGCTGAGCAACTGCAGCAGCCTCACGGCGCTCCAGCTCGACAAGAACGGCCTGACCGGCGCCATCCCGCCGCAGCTCGGCGAGCTCAGGGCGCTGCAGGTGCTGTTCCTCTGGGGCAACGCGCTCTCCGGCGCGATACCGCCGTCGCTCGGCAACTGCACCGAGCTGTACGCGCTCGACCTGTCCAGGAACCGCCTCGCCGGCGGCATCCCCGACGAGGTGTTCGCGCTGCAGAAGCTCAGCAAGCTGCTCCTCCTCGGGAACGCGCTCTCCGGGAGGCTCCCGCCGAGCGTCGCCGACTGCTCGTCGCTGGTGCGCCTCCGGCTCGGCGAGAACCAGCTCGCCGGCGAGATACCCAGGGAGATCGGCAAGCTGCCGAACCTGGTGTTCCTGGACCTCTACTCCAACAAGTTCACCGGCGCGCTCCCCGGCGAGCTCGCCAACATCACGGTGCTCGAGCTGCTCGACGTCCACAACAACAGCTTCACGGGTGCCATCCCGCCGCAGTTCGGCGAGCTCATGAACCTGGAGCAGCTTGACCTGAGCATGAACAAGCTCACCGGCGAGATACCGGCGAGCTTCGGCAACTTCAGCTACCTCAACAAGCTCATCCTCAGCGGCAACATGCTCTCCGGGACATTGCCCAAGTCGATTCGCAACCTGCAGAAGCTGACCATGCTGGAGCTGAGCAACAACAGCTTCTCCGGTCCGATACCGCCGGAGATTGGCGCGCTCTCGAGCCTGAGCATTAGCCTTGACCTCAGCTCGAACAGGTTCACCGGCGAGCTGCCGGATGAGATGTCCAGCTTGACGCAGCTGCAGTCGCTCGACCTCTCCAGCAATGGCTTGTATGGCAGCATCTCAGTGTTGAGTGGGCTCACCAGCTTGACATCTCTCAACATTTCGTACAACAATTTCTCCGGCGCGATCCCGGTGACACCGTTCTTCAAGACATTGTCATCGAGCTCCTACATCAACAATCCCAACCTCTGCGAGTCCTACGACGGGCACACTTGTGCATCAGACATGGTTCGCAGGACGGCACTGAAGACCGTCAAGACCGTGATCCTTGTCTGTGCTGTTCTGGGCTCAATCACTCTGTTGCTTGTTGTGGTCTGGATCCTGATCAACAGAAGCAGAACACTCGCGGGCAAGAAGGCGATGAGCATGTCGGTTGCGGGTGGCGATGACTTCTCGCACCCGTGGACGTTCACGCCGTTCCAGAAGCTGAACTTCTGCGTCGATAACATCTTGGAGTGCCTGAGAGATGAGAATGTGATCGGCAAAGGTTGCTCAGGTGTTGTGTACAGAGCTGAGATGCCGAATGGGGAGATCATCGCCGTGAAGAAGCTGTGGAAGACATCGAAGGAGGAGCCAATCGACGCGTTCGCTGCTGAGATTCAGATATTGGGGCACATCAGGCACCGGAACATCGTCAAGCTGCTTGGTTACTGCTCAAACAAGTATGTTAAGCTCTTGCTCTACAACTACATCCCCAATGGCAATCTGCAACAGCTCCTGAAGGATAACAGGAGCCTGGACTGGGATACCCGGTACAAGATCGCCGTCGGCGCAGCACAAGGGCTGGCCTATCTGCACCATGATTGCGTCCCGGCGATACTCCACCGCGATGTCAAGTGCAATAATATACTGCTTGATACGAAGTATGAGGCATACTTGGCTGACTTTGGGCTGGCCAAGCTGATGAACTCCCCCAACTATCATCATGCTATGTCACGCATCGCCGGTTCTTATGGATACATTGCTCCAGGCAAGTGATTCCTACTTCAAGTATTTATCTGCATGCTATTTTTTCTTCAAAATCTAGAAATATAGTAGTAGTAGAATGTAGTGTACAAGACCAGCAACAGTTAATGCCATAGGTTAATGACTCTTTGGGTAATGCTGTTATCTAAGAAAGAATCTTTGACCTGCAGTTGCTTCTAGTAATCTTAACCTTGCTCTGATTCCATGACCATGACCATGACCATGACTAGTTGATTGCTTGTAGCTTAAGCAGGTGAAACCGATCAGTCTGGCTATCTATTAACTGCCATTGCACAAGTTTCTGAAATCACAAGCATCAATGTCCATTGAAGCTTGTTGACTTATATACTGTTTGTTGAAATGCCTGGCCCAAGATTATGTTGATATGCTTAAAACATCCAAGAAATTTATCCTGACATACATTTCCTCATTTTCAGAGTATGGCTACACCACGAAGATCACCGAGAAGAGCGACGTGTACAGCTACGGGGTGGTGCTCCTGGAGATCCTGAGCGGGCGGAGCGCGGTGGAGGCGGTGGTGGGCGACTCCCTCCACATCGTGGAGTGGGCGAAGAAGAAGATGGGGAGCTACGAGCCAGCGGTGAACATCCTGGACCCGAAGCTGCGCGGCATGCCGGACCAGCTGGTCCAGGAGATGCTGCAGACGCTGGGGATCGCCATCTTCTGCGTGAACCCGGCGCCCGCGGAGCGGCCCACCATGAAGGAGGTGGTGGCCTTCCTCAAGGAGGTGAAGTGCTCTCCCGAGGAGTGGGGGAAGATCTCCCAGCAGCCGCTCATCAAGCCCGGGAGCCAGCAAGGTTGACATGAACATCAAGAACATGGAACATGAACATTGCTGCTGGTGTAGCAGTTGATTCAGTGGCTCAGCAAGGGGTTCAAGGAGTAGGATTTTGATAAGATGCAGCCTAGCTTAGCTTGGGTTAGGGGGGTGGAAAAAAAATTTCTTGTACAGCTCCAAATGGCGTTGCGTTGCAGCTCATTTTGGTGAACTTTGAATGGGGAAAAATTCCGCGGTTATTTTGTTTGCTCCTGCAATACATCACAAAATCTCAAATCTATCTTGGGTATGATGAATATGATGCGAAGAATTAACATCAGAATCTGATCGCTTCAGCTGAACAGTTGCCTACAGAGTACAATACAGATTGCTGTGAGCCTGTGACTGTGAGAAGAACAGTTGCAACAGTAGCTGGAAGGCGGATAGAGGTGGAAAGTAGAGAGAGTACAGACAAGGCCCATCGCCCATGCATGACCCGGTGCTCCCTCGACGCCGGCATCTACGGATCGAGCCGGAAGCGGAGACGCGTCAAACACTCGCCGTTGGCTGGGCTGGGCCCCTCTCGTCGAGCGCGGTTGGTGGCTTGGCATGGCCATACTGCTGTCATTCGACCAGTCACTCGCCGAATTGCTAGGCGCTGTAGCGGCCGAAGAGGCGCGTGTTGCATCTGATCTGCGGGTGGCGGCGGCCACGGTAAGCTGGAGTTGCGTGGGTTGGTTACTTGGTAGGTTGTTGACTAATGGGCCGTATGGGCCTAAGGCCAACTGTGTTATGGGCTGTACCAAGGGACTTGAATGGGAAAAGTATACCGGAGGTCCCTGAACTTGTCACCGAGATTAAAAAACGTCCTTGAAACGCAATACCAGACACCGGCGGTCCCCCCAACTATACAAAACCGGTCACCCAACGTCCCTCGGTGGTTTTGACCCCGGTTTTGATCTACGTGGCGGCTGAGTCAGCGTGGGACCCACGTGGGCCCCACATGTCAGGTGTCCACAAGACCAAGTCAAATTAGCCACGTAGACGCCACGTCAGCCAAAACCGTTGTCCGAACCGCCGAGGGACCTGATCTGCACTAGTTTTGACAGTTGAGGGACCCGTTGTATCTGGTTTTGCGGTTAAAGGATGAAAATCGGATTTGTTGACAAGTTAAGATACCTTAGATGAATTTATTCCATTTACAGCACCGCTGACGGCCCCTGTCGATATTGAGAGCGGCCACGGGCTGGGAAGTAAGGCGGCAACAAATTTGCATTCAAGCAACAGTTGACTAGTGGAGCAACTATTTTTTTCCACGCACACACACATACTTCCCCATCCAAAAGAAAACTTAATTACCCAGACGAGTTCAGGAACAGATATCTATCTCTAATTCATATATAATAAATATAATAAGGTGATTAAAGTATTAAAAAAATACATCAACAGAAAAAATATACAGTATTACATGTGAGCTCGTAAAAGAATGATTAACCAATCTTTTTATCATGTTTGTAGATGGCTTTATAATATATTTTCATACATAATTTATAGATTGGTTATATAGTATCGAATGTTAACGTTTTTGGTTTTTATAGCACTTAAAGGTACTGGTTCACTTTAATAGCACCTAAAGTTTAGCCCATTTCAATTTTTAACACTTTCCTCAAATCTCGATTGTTTTTCATCCGCCTTAAAAACTACAATGATGCATTTCGTTTTTAACCTCTCTAATGACTTATATCTTTTAAATAGCATATTATTCTTAAAAATAATATGTTATTTAAAAACGAGATCAATGTTGAATATATATAAAATATTTTATTAATTTAAAAGTAATTTATAAGCAACTTAGCTATGTAATGGAAGTAACTCTCTATAGCATGAAAAGTAATTACGTTATAACTGAGTTGAAATAAGAAATTATGTTGAGTAAATTCACAAGCAAAGTGTAGAGAAGATTTTCAAGTAAATATATTTATGAAATTAAATTCAATAAAGCCTAAAAGTAATTACATAAATCATAAAAGTAACTTAGCATAAAATAGAAGTAAATTATTACAACATTAGAATTAAATTCGTTGTAGGGAGAAAAATATGGTCTATCTAAAAATTAAATTTAAAGTCCATAAATTATAGAATTGACTAAAAACAATAATAAAAATAATCAACACAGAGCATTATGAATGTATAAAAAGTAATTTAGTTAAATCTAAAAGCAATTTATATATATGATAAAAGTAACTTACGTATATAATAAAAACAATTTACAAATATAAATATTTTTTTCATCGTAATATAATCATGTAAGATCTTGTTGTAAAGATTTTAATTGCAATGAACACGATGGTGTAATCGGATTGTAGATCGGATAAGTAATTCGAGAGAAAACTTTATAAGGGGAAAAAGACATGCATGTGTGCGTAGTATACTTCTCCACTGCTCGCACGATCGAACAGCTATGACACAACGTGCGCGATCGAATGAATCTAAGCAGTGTCACGCGATAAGACAATAACGAGAGGTTTCGCCAATTAGTTTTTGCGTAATATGATTGATACACAGACTAGAGATCGATAGAGGAGAGAAACCACCGCTTGTAAAAATCAAGACCCGTTTAAAAAATGGTATAATTCATAGAGCACTGCTGCACGTACTAAATTTTTCTTACTTTACTAACAATCGTCAAATTGTTTGATTTAGGTAGATAGAAGTTAAAAAAACAAATCTAGATACACTCATAGCATAAACATCAGTGTTATTAGCATACAAGAATCTAGTAAGAAAAAGTTAGTCCTTATAGCCTTTTCCTAGTTCAAAATAACACCAATCTATAAAGCAGAACAGCGTGTTTCGGAGAGAAAACAACACATGGTTTGTAAATTATACGCTCGTCTGTAGGGGTGAAAACAGGGTAGGTATTTCCCGCCCACACGTCCGGCCACATTATTTCGTGACAAATTCGGGTACGGGACTTTTCACGGATATCGGGTCCAAATACGGGTCCTTTTTTATGGATACGAGATCGGGTTCGGTAACATAGTATCTGACGAATACGGATTATTCGGTAAAAAATTCTGGTATTTCCCGGATATTACCCATATTATGTTTTTGTGAAGCACCTTTTTGTACTATGTATTGGTTCTACTATGATGTATTATACCATGTTTATTTCCTAAGGTCCTAATGGCCTAATATAATCGTATTACGGATATATGGAATTGTTAAATGGTTATTGTCTACTCCTTCCATCCCAAAATATAAGCAATTTTATCAATGAATCTGGATAACCATATGTCCAGATTTATAGACGAAAGTTGTTATATTTTAGGACGGAGATAGTACGTGATATATAAGATTGTTGGTTCGACTTGATATCCGAATAAATATCCGTAACCGATAGTGTACGTATCCGTTTTGGTACTTATTCGTTCCGTATTTTTGTCGGACATTATCTGAGTTTGAATCCGTATTCGACACTATCCGTTTCCGACCCGATTCCGATTATAAAATATGGATTAGGATATAGGAGGAGTGAGATCTGACCGAACCCGACCCATTTTCACCCCCTACTCGTCTGAGTCGTCTCATCTTGAAATCTCTAAAACGACTCCGGCAAACAAACGAGAGCGGAACACGAAATAACTGCACCCCGCCTCCGCACCGCACCGCACCCGAACCCGTCCCCCGAACCATGCAATGCATGCGCCCGGTTAGCCGGAAAAAAAAAAAAAAGAAAAGAAACAACCGGAGTCCTAGTGTCTCACTGATACCTGGGCCCCACCTGCCTCCGTACGCGGTCGTACCGGACTACCGACTCTGACACTGAGCCGTGGGCCCACCTACCACTCCGCCGCCGATATATATAAACCGGCGGCGAGGGCTCTGCAATCCCCAGAAAAATCCCCACCCGGGGTGAAAAAAAAAATAAAGGAAAAAAAAAACGGAGAGAAGAGCGTCGTAACGGAAGAAGTCGGCGACGCGTCGGCCCAAACCCTAGACCCGCCGCCACCGCCGATCCGCGGTTCCTTCGCAATGGCGATCCCCACGCCTTCGCCATCGGTCGTAGATCAGCCGTCCCCTCCCGCGCCTGCTTCCGCCGCCGCGGCGGCGTCTCAGCCGCTAGCCGGCGATCCGGCTCCCGAGGCGGCGGCGGCGGCGGAGGGGGCGGGGGGTGATCAGACGGCCCCGGCGGCCGCCGCCGCCACCGGCGCGTCGCTGTACGTGGGAGACCTGGAGGCGAGCGTCGGGGAGGACCAGCTCGTGGCGCTCTTCTCCCAGGTGGCGCCCGTCGCGTCCGCCTATGTGTGCCGCGACATCGCCGGCGGCAGAAAGTCCTTGGGATACGGCTACGTCAACTTCATGTCGCGTGAAGACGGTTAGTTTTTTCCTCCTCTTCCTTTTACTTCTCATTTTGTCGGGTGATCGGCTTCGATTCGATCGTGGGTTCAGAATTCTGATGGTCTGGGTGTAGTGATCGGCCTTAACTTGAAGATTTATTTTTCCTGATGATAAAAGCTTTCGGTTAATTTACGTGATCACTTCGTATGGGCACGGGTCGATCAACTGTTCATTATGGAGGTTTATCGCTTTGTTTAGCTTACGGAGGCCTATCTCTTTGGTTATTATTACTAGTTTGTGTGTAGTCGATCTGCTATATATTGTACCTATTAATTATCTGTGTGCGAGATGCTGTAAATTTTGTTTGTTTAAATTAGTTCGTTTGGAGTAGCATATACTTATTACTGTTGTTATGATAATATTGTAAGTTTAATTAATCTGTTATATTTATTTTAATTTTTTAATGGGGTGATCACTTTTGAGTGTAGGGCTGTTGGCAACGATGTATTATATAGTGGAGTACAATGGTTCCATGTTAATTGTGAGCATTGGATTTTTTTTTTATGAAACTATGTGTTGTGATACCTTAATTTGAATAGAAGGGAAATTCTATTTTGTTTAGTTTTATACTATGCATCTTTGTTTGTTTTCGTTGTATTTTGTATTTCGAGAGTTTGACACCCGCTAATATCAACTTATTAATTTATTATCAACTCTTTAATTTAGTTTGATTGATTGCAGCTACCCGTGCCATGGAAAATCTAAACTTCACCGTTGTCAATGGGAAGCCAATCAGAGTCATGTTTTCGAATAGGGATCCAACTCTGCGAAAAAGTGGACTTGCCAATGTGTTTATAAAAAATCTTGAACCGAATATTGACAACAAGAGTTTGTATGAAATGTTTTCGTCTTTTGGCACAATCCTCTCCAGTAAGGTTGCCACAGATTTCAATGGAAAGTCTAAGGGTTATGGATTTATACAATTTGAGAGCGAGTCGTCTGCTAAGGATGCTATCAATGGCCTAAATGGCATGTTGGCTAATGGACAAAAAATATTTGTTGGATTGTTCATCCGCCGGCAGGAGAGAGAACACACTGGAGACGCTAACAACTTTACTAATGTATATGTGAAAAATTTACCAAAACATTTTAGTGATAACGATTTGCTAAATGAGTTTTCATCATTTGGTGCAATTACTAGTGCTATTGTCATGAGAGATGCAAATGGATTGTCGAGATGCTTTGGGTTTGTAAACTTTGAGAAATCAGAATGTGCTAGAAATGCAGTTAAAAATCTCAATGGGAAGTCCATTGGTGATATGGTGTTATATGTTGCAAGGGCTCAGAAAAAATCAGAAAGACAAGCTGAGTTAAAAGCGAAATTTGAGCATGACAAAAATCAGAAATTTGAGAAGCTTCAAACAGTCAATCTATACTTGAAGAATTTGGATGATGACATCAATGATGAGCATCTTAGGAAGTTGTTTGAATGTTTTGGTGAGGTAGCATCATGCAAGGTATGTTCTCTATTTGTTTTACTTTGTTTGATGTTATGCTTACTGTTAGTGAGTTGTCATTTGTTTTACGCTTCCATATATAATGCCAAGTTACAATTGTTGTAGGTCATGCTTGATTCGCATGGAAGGAGCAAGGGTTGTGGATTTGTATCTTTTGCAACTGTTGAAGACGCTAACAATGCTGTATGTTAAAAAATGATTCTTTTGTGCTATCCTCATACTCCCAATTCCATAGTTCTAAATATTTTTCAGTATTATGCAATTAATATTTTTAAAAATATTATAGATTTTAAAAATGAACGGGAAAATGGTTGGGAAAAAGCCATTATATGTTGCCGTAGCTCAACGGAAGGAGGAGAGAAAGGCATTTTTAGCGGTATGTACTAACTCTATTACATTTGAATTTGATTTTTAGGGTAGGTTTTGTACATCTTGTTATCTTTTCTTGTGAGTTTTGTAATTCATGAAAAAAAAAACTGAAAGTACATTTTGTTTCTTAACATTGACACTTGATACTAAGTGTGCTATGCTAACATTGAACTTTTCCATGTTACAAAGGTCGTTTGTTAAGCTTGATATTCATATCTTCTTTGTTTGCCAGGCACATTTTGCTCGTGTTAGAGCCCTAGCAACAATGGCACCTACATTAGGGCCAAACATTGCTCCCCATCAGTTCAATTTTGGCCATGGTGTGCCTGCCTTGTTCCCACCACCACCACCTGCAGGCTTTGGGTTCCAACCAAATTTTGTTCCAAACATGATGATGCCATATAACATGCAAAGGCAGCCTGGCCAGAGGAGTGGTCCTCCGCATGGAGGAATGCCTAGACATCTGCATAATCCTCACCAGGTATTCCTGTTGGCTAAATCATTGTCATATTTTTTTTCTTTTTTAACACAATAGATCCAGCATCTAATTGTATCCAATTATCATATCTACT
Organism: Oryza sativa Japonica Group; assembly: GCF_034140825.1. Lineage (NCBI taxonomy): Eukaryota > Viridiplantae > Streptophyta > Magnoliopsida > Poales > Poaceae > Oryza > Oryza sativa. The sequence goes on along the minus strand of NC_089040.1, from coordinate 23,989,783 downwards.
TATTTTTGCTAATGTTGTCAATTACTCGCAACTTCAGCTACTCCCCCGTTTAAAATTACTTATCATTCTAGGTGTCTCTTAGTCAAACATGTTTATTTTTTACCATTAATTTTTAAAAAACAGTGTACTTTGACAAGTAAATTATATATTATGAAGGTATTGAATCTAAATCCATGAATATCATGATGTCAAACTACATGAGTTTAGAAAAAATGATTGTCAAAAACTAAAATGTTTGACTTAGAATAAGTCTAGAAAGAGAAGTACTAATTTAAAATGGAGGGAGCAATTAATAATTAACTAGGATTCACTTCACTTAACATCGTTGCTTGTTACTTTGTAGATGTTTCACCAAAATGCCAACCAGGGCTTCAGACACATGCCAAATCGTAGGAATGGTGTGGCCAACCCAGCAATGTTGCATCAGCACCATCGCTTCTCTAGCCCAATGCAGCCAATGCAACAAGCTGTCAAGCATGTGGTGCCCGTGGGGGAATTGCAAGCTCCAAGCAATAACCTTCAGACTTCCTTGGCTTCTGCGAACCCGGAACAACAACGAGAGGTATGGATGTTTATGCTCTGCTTTCCGTACATGCTTGAACAATTTCACAGATTATAAACTATATACTGGTCATCAACATGTGGAACAGCATTGCGAAATAATTCTTATGGTCAAACTTCAATTTTTGAAAAACTTATCTAAGTCAAATCAGCCATGTTGTGAAACATTGAATAGATCTGGAGCACGTTTTGTTTTACGTTTTGATGCATGTTCTCTTACGCAATTATTGTTACAAAAGCATATGTAGCGAATCCGTTTTTCAGTTTAGTCTTTTATTGATGTATACAGTTAGAAATCCTTGCTATGAGGATTTTTTTCTCACCTTAAAATTATACTAAATTTCACTTCTCGACTATGTACAGACCAAGCTTGATTCTTGCCAATGTAGGCTATACAATTATTGATAATGTGGCAATTTCTAGACTACAATGATTCCTTTTACATCCCAGAACTAACGTGGTGGTTTAAAGAGAGCATTCAATTAGTATAAACCATGACTTGTTATGAGGTTAACAAAAGTTTTGGTACACGACAAATCACTATTTTGAATTGTTATTACCTTGCTCTGATTTCTATTATAGTCATGAAATTCTTGCTCTCTGTAAAATCCTTCTGAGTTGAGATGGTTGGACATAGCATTTTTGTTCTCTTATTGACAGTTAGACTACAACTTCACCAATGTTTAATTTTTCCCATTTCTGATGTACAGATTCTTGGCGACATGTTGTTCCCGCTCGTCGAACAGCTGGTGAACGAGAAAGCTTATAAGGTGACTGGGATGCTGCTTGAGCTGGACAAGACTGAAGTTCTGAACCTCGTAGAGTCTCCAGATACTCTCCGGGACAAGGTTGCTGAGGCCATGAAGGTGCTGGAGTTGGAGGCTACCGCCACCGCCGCCGCCGCCGCCGCCGCTTCAGGCTCCGGCGACGGCGACGCCGCCGCGCCGTCCTCCTCCAGCGCCGCCTGAGCGGTGTTGGTGGCCGGATGAATTATCATAATAAGATGAACTTTTGAAGTCGTGTGTTTTGGACTTGGGAACTGTTTAGATGACTGTTCAGTTTATGACTTTAGCAGCTTGCGTTTGCAGATTATTTGGAGTATTGGTTATGGTTGTGTACTCTTTATGTTTATTTTTTTTCTTTTTCATGTGATGGTACACTGTGTGTGGATGGTTAATTAGGATTTTTTGTTGAAATGGATCCTTATTTCAGACTCAAAAGTTCGGTTCTTTTAAATGTTTTGCTAGTTGTTATTTCTCAAATATGGTAATTTGTGATGAAACATAGGTAATTAGGTACTAGTACTGTTTTGTATGCAAAACCCTGAAACTTATGTGGGTTCCTGTGGAATTCATGTCTCCTCTTTCGTTTGGTGGAGATGTAAATGCTGTCCCCAGATCACCATAAGTAATATTGGTCCAATAATTTTGGTCTTAATTGCTCTAGCTGGAATGTTACAACTTTGAGCAACAAGAGGAAAAAAACAAGAGAACTTCTATACACAAGGAAAAGGACGAACACACACACACCTCTCCCACAGCAAAATCGCAGGAAAAGGAACGAAACAGCACAACAAACTCACCCTTTTACAGCAAAATCGCAACCAATCTGAAAGTGAAATTGCATCTTTTTGCTTGACCCGGAGAAGTGAAATTGCCCCTCTTTTTTGTGCTTACTCATCCCTGTGATCTGGTGCTCAGGCTCAGGCTCTCGCTGCTTGCCCAACCGTCCTGCACCTGCATGGAGTACTGCAGGTTCCAGAGGACGTCCTCAATGGAGGGCCGGCTGCTTGTGTCACTGGCAATGCAATTGAGTGCTATCTCGGCCACCGTGCTCAGCGACTCGACGGCGAACGTTCCGCGGATCGTCGGGTCCGCCATGTCTTTCAATAAATCTGGGTCTTCAGCTATAGCTTCACTTATCTGGTTTTGAGGAGTAGTAAAAAGGTTAGGTATTTGCTGGTGTGAGGTGTTTTTCACTCTGATGTGAAACCATTCTCAATTTACCTGAGTTTTCAGGGAGTCCAGGTCTTTTGGGGACTCTGTTGGCTTGCCTGTGATTACTTCCAGAAGAATTAGGCCGAACTGGTAAATGTCATCCTTGTCCCCTTGTTCTGTGCTTGGCACGCTACGAGAAGAAACAATCATAATCATTTTAGTTCACAAGTTGAGAAAATTAATCAGATTGTCATTCATTCTGAAAGGTAGGTCAGGTGGCATCTCTGAGTTTCAACAACCAATCATTTAGGTTCAGAAAAACTGTCAACTGTTATAGTTTAGCAAGTGGGAGTGTTATTTTCCATCTAAAAGGACACCGTACCTGCCGAGATCATTGTCTTCAGATGTGGCAAAGGGGGATTCTGAGAATATCTGAAAGATAAACATGGTTACAACTTAGCTATCAGGTTAGCAAGTTAGGAGCTTCCCCAATAATTTAAAATTCGAACTTACCTTGCCATTCTTGCTAGTTGATATCAACGGGAGGTTAAAGTTGCTGATTTTGGAAGTGAGTGTCTTGTCCAGAAGAATATTTTCGATGCTTAGATCATTGTGTACAATGCCCGGAGCAGTCACATCATGCAAAAACTGGATCCCTCTGGCGACACCAATGGCAGCAGAAACACGTTGGGGCCATTTTAGCATCTCACGCTTCCTCCACTCTGCACCAGCCAGTAAAAGGATAAATTCACATACTTGAAGATATCTAGTTATAGTGCGGTATATATGCATGATGTCATAAAATATAATTACCGGTTAGATGACTTCTTAGGGATCCATTTGTTACGCATTCAGAAAGGAGGCATAATGAACTAGCAATATTAGGATTCTCTTGATCTTCAACAATGCAGTGACCGATGATGCTAACCAAATGGCGGTGTCGAAGTTTAGAAATAATTTCCATGTATTGGGTCAGGCTCTGAGGGGAATACTTGGGTTTCAGCTTCAGGCATCTCAGTGACACTCTAGAACCATCTTGAAGCTGACCGTTGTAATGCTATCAGCAAAAAAGGACAATAAGCCACACATGAAAAATAAAATTTTCTAGCAGAAAACTTGTACTGAAAATATGGCCAAAGGTCAATAGATGACAAAAATTGGAGTGGCAAAGCACTTAAGAACAAATAAACAGAACAGGCATAAATAGCTAAAGTTGTGTAAACCAGTTGAAAAGGAAGCTTGAAGGTAATGTGAGCCGGTCCATGTGTTTTTTCCTCTTTCTTTCTTTTGCAAAAATAGCGCATGTATAACGTACAATAAGCCAATACCTTCAACATATACTAGAAGCAAAATGATACTTGATGCAAGTGCACTTATATATTTTTTTTTGTAAATATTGGTGAAGAAAATAATATTATTGATCCTAAGTACAATGCCTCAAATTAACATACTTTCAAATACTTATCTTAATTAGGACGTTAAAAGTAATCAAGGGCATCAAGGTTCTTAGTTGCAGGTTAAGTCCAATAAAAATGTATTCTTTTATATATATTTTTACGAGAGTATTCTTTTATATTCACCCAGAGCCTTTTATTCATCAAATTTATAAAGTGTGACAGAAAAAAATACAAAAGATATTGTAGTCCAAAGTGTACTCTAGTCCATTATGACTTGAGATGCAGAGGTCTGCAATGGATTATTTGGAAAGATGGAGATGGATTTCTAAAATTTACATTTGAGTTTGCTAGCAGGTACACATGCTCAAAATATACTCCACACGAAAATAAAGGAAGAAAAATGTGCATGGCACATAGCAATCTTCTTTTGAAAATTGAAATGCATATTATTCTTCAAATGGTTAATATGAGTGGAGTATCATTTGTATGTGCATTTATTGCTTTGATTTTTCGCTTGAAGCTCAAAATGACTTCACTTCTGCATACCTTAACAACAGGAGAACTCTTGATCAAGTTGGATGAACCAAAGTTGTTGGTTGCTTCTTGGAGCTCCTCAAGTGTATACACACGGTAGGCTGGTACTTCTAGTGTATTCACCCTTGCAGCTTGTGATGCATGCCCTATGACAATGGACATCATGTTACCCAACCAAAAAAGAATAAAAATGATCATCCTGCAAATTGTTTAGTGGTCACTAAAGCCATTGATCCTAGTTGTTTTTTCCCCCCTTTTTCTAGTTTGATGATTGACTTTGCTGCTTTTACTTTCTCAAAGTCTTCTTTGAAGCAAGGAATAAAGATCCAGCCCATGCTTCAGAACTCATAGTCTAAGCAAGATCCACACTAGCTAGCTCACGCAAAGCTTCCTAATTATACTTCACATTTCACTAAAGTGAGTAGCCTTTATTCACACCAGAAACAATGCAATACAAAACTAATCGTAATTGCTTCTAATTAGTACTAGCACTTCACTTCTTTGTGTTGCCCCTTTCTCTATCACTAATCATATATACCTTTCAATGAAGCCCATGCATAATCTTGTGTCCCCTTTTCATAATTAATTCAACTAAGACTAAGTGCATTGTACCAAATTGAAGTGCAGAAAAACAAAATAAAAACAAATTAAGCAAAGCAAATGCATTTCTCCTCTTACTCTTTTCAGCAGGAGTAACAATCCTCTGTGTCACCTTGGCCGGCGCCTTGCCGCCGTCCGCCGCCGCCTTCTTCTTCGCCGCCGGCGTCGACGCCAGCGGCGACTTGGGCAAGACGCTCACCTCCGGATTCTGCCTCCTCGCCCTCCTCAGCACGGCCATCATCACCAGCGCGATCAGCGCCGCGCCGGCCACGACGCCGCCGACGATGCCAAGGGCCATCCCCACCTGGCCGCCCTTCCCGCCCGACCCCTGCTCGCCGCCGGTCCCCTGCGCCGGCGGCAGCACGGCGGCCAGCGCGCCGGGGTTGCAGTACGTGCTCGGCCGCTGCGACCTGGCGTCGCGGAAGCAGTTGCCCGCGTCGAGCACCGTGCGCGCCGACGAGTTGCCGCGCATGCACGCCGGGCGCGCCCCGGCGAGCAGGTTGTCCGAGACGTCGACGAACGCCAGCGCGTCGGCGCACGCCGTGCTCGCCGGCAGCTGCCCGGCGAGCTGGTTGCGCGACAGGTCGATGTGCCGCAGCGCCGGGAGCGCGAAGATGGAGGAAGGGATCCACCCCTGCAGGCGGTTGCCGGACACGTCCAAGAACTGGAGCTGGCCCAGCGAGCTCATCGCCGCCGGAATCCTGCCGGTGAAGTTGTTGTCGGCGAGGACCAGCCGCACCACCGCGTTCCCCACCTCCGGGAACGCCGGGCCGAGCCTGTTGTGTCCGAGGTCGAGCTCGTCGAGGAACGCGAGCCCGGAGAGGTTGGGCACGGCGCCATTGAGCCTGTTCCGCGACAGCACGAGGCTCTGCAGCGAGTACATCCGCGAGAAGTGCTCGGGGACGGCGCCGTAGAGGCAGTTGCCGGTGAGGTTGAGCACCCGCAGCGCCTGGAGGCGGTGGAGCTTGGCGCCCGGGAGCTCGCCCCAGACGCCGAGCGACGCGAGCGTGAGGCGCGACAGCGCCGGGAGCCGGGTGAGCGTGGTGAAGAGCGCGTCGGCGGAGAAGTTGGCCGGCAGCGCGGCGCCGGGCGCGCGGCCGCCGAGCACGGAGAGCTCGGTGACCTGCCCGCCCGCGCACGCCACGGTGAGCGACGGCGTTGGCGGCAGCGCGCACGCGTCGGGTGCCCCCGCCAGCGCGTCGAGCGCCGGGGGGAAACCCAGCAGGCGGCGCACCCAGAGCAGCGTCTTCGCCTGCGACGACACCAGCGGCTGCGCGGCCACCAGCGTGGAGACGTCGACGCAGAGGACGACGACGACGAGGACGAACACCACACCGACGCGCTCGCCGCGCGACGAACGGGAAGCCATTTCCGCCGCGACGTCGGCGATTAACTCAGCAATCGAAAGCTTGCAGCTCCGTTCAGCAATGGCGAATCAAGGGAGAGCGTGCGCTTAGTTGGCCATTGGTGGGAGGAGGAAGAAAGGCGAGAGGCAAGTGGTGGCCATGGCCATGGACGACGCGCGAGCGAGTGCTTGCCAGCCAAACTAGTACTACTACTACTACTCCACTGCCGACTCTGCTAGCGTAGCACACACTGTGCGTCACTGTCCCCTCCCGCGATCTGGACCAGATATTGCCATGACACGTAGGCCCCACCCCAGGTGGGCCGGCCATGTCAGTGTCCCCGTACTGGTCAATGGAGGCTGGTTTCGCTGACGGGTGGGGCCGGAGGTCCGACGTGTCCGGGTTCTGCACGCCAGGTGTGACTGAAAACTGGGTGGGTGTGGGGCCAGGGCAGGGCGCGCAGGCCGGAGTTAACTGCCCTGGAGCGCAGTAGGGGGTGGTTGGGGTCGGAGAGGTGGTGCACTCTGCACTGGTGCATGGCATGTGCGAGGCGTGCGTGAGCGTCGTGGTGCGACGGCGACGTATGCGGTTAAGCGGTGCGCGCCAGGGCCCAGGTGCATCGCGGAACCCTTTTTTTTTTCTATTTTTAAATTTTTAATTTTAAAAATAAACCTACGCCAATTTGGCCAATGTTAGCAAGAAAAATTGATTTCTTTCGCTTCACAATACTAAATAATTCGCTTAGCAGTCAGCACACAAATATTTAATTCCATTTGTTCAGTTTGTTTTCCTCTTCTTTGTAAGGGTTATTTACAAGATCTGAATGTTTTCCTCTTCTTTGTAAGAGTTATTTACAAGATCTGAACTTTTTAACCACGCTAGCCCACACTAATCTACCGCATCGGTTCAGCTGACACGTCACCATGCTTGACGTGGCAGGACAAGGATATCACATTAAGAGTGTTGCTATACGTCCGACTCCCTCGTCCGACCCCCATCTGACCCAACCTTAACTGCCAATCGGTCCGCTCCACGCAGACCAACATATCTCTATGTGGGCTAGTGCAATTAGCAGTTAAGTGTTGGTCGGACATGAGTTGTACGTACCGGTCGTATGTATAGCGATTTTCATCACATTAAATACAGGTGATGTTTACTGTGCTAAATGGATTGGCGTGCTCAGAAGATTTAAATTTAGAAAATAAGTTTTTAGAATGGTTTGTTTTAAATAAAAAATAAAAAGGTTTTAAAAAATAAAAGAAAATTGTTGCGGAAGATCACGTCTACTAATGCCCTCTCCACCTTCCTTAGATTAATATTTTCTTCTCTTTCGCTTTTCTTAGCCAACAAACAAAATCCTACCTCCGTAACAAATACCCAATATACACAGATATCAAGTCGAGTCGCGAATTGAGCGTAGCTTAGCTGGTTAGGTTTCTTCTGGTGGAGCTAGCCCACACGTCGATAGCGATATGTCGGCCTATTCTTGCAAAGATGTTTATAGGGATAGAGTGTGCGCGTGTACGTTTATAGGGGTTAGTAAAAAAAATATCAAAGTCGAGTTAGACAACTATAGGGTGTGCGTGTGTGCGTCCATAGGGGTGAGTAAAATAAGATATCAATTCAAGTACGTGTGATTATAGGGGTGAGTAAAAAAAATATCAAATCGAGTGTGTGCGTTTATGAGGATGAGTCAAATAAAACAAAATATCAAGTCGAGTCAGACAAATACATGTCGTTCTAACGACGTCCATCGCAAGTATTATAATCTCTCATATTTTACTACGGTGATAGTAATATTTTGTTTGTCACTTGTCCCGTATCTAATCTGGTTCAATCCGCGTGAATTTTTTCCACACGTCGAATGGGATGTTTTTTATTTTTTCTAACAGTAGTCAATTGGACGAAACTGAAAAAATGGGCCAGGTTCCCCGATCGTGGCATGATGGAGAAGGACGCTAGTAATAAGTCATCGGCTTGGAGTGTACCTAACTTGGATGCTACGAGTCAATCGAGTGGCTTTGGGCTTTCAACTTTGAACACCATCATGTACTACGTTTCCCACGAAAAAAGTTAGGCGAGTGCGCCCGTCGTTGCACGCCGCATGCGCAATGCTGGGGTCGTCAAACCAGTTGCGCCGCTTCCGTCATTTTTTCAGGCCTTGGGCTTGTTACTGTCCACGTTCATTTTTACTTTCTTTCTCTCGAAATAACTTCAATTTTCACATACCTCATACATAAACAGTCCCATCTTTTCGCTTATGCTTATACTTATTAGTTAAAATTTAAATTTTCAACCTTAAATTTAAAGCTGATTTTGAGTTTTTTTATCGAATTTTTTTTCAACATTTGCTTTTTAAGTCGCTAAGAACATGCATATAAAAGTTTTATTCACAAATTACTTCTCGTTTGCAAATATGCCATTTTTCTTATTCCACAAATAAGCCAAACAATAGGGCCGAAAATATACCAATACAACACAAAACAAAAAAAAATATCTACTTTATAAAATCTCAATGTAATTATTTTTCACTTTATCTACTTCCAATATATCCATCCCCTATTTTCACAAATTCTAATGCAATGATTACTAAAAGTAAATTTATTTTGGGATAAATAGGAAAGGCAAAGATAAACTCATTAGAGCACCCGCAATAGTAAAGTAAGGTGTTCTTTATAAAACATGTACATCTCAGCAATAGGCTAGATTAATAGTAAACCACCTCAATAGTATGTTTACATGGGTATCTATAACTCTCTCATGCATTGCCTCGTTTTTCTCTATAGACTATCCCTAAGTTAGTGATAGCTTTGCTCTCTCTCTTCATTTAATATCTTCCATGTAGGAAAATATACTGACATGGATCTCTTATAGAGAGCCTATAGATAACCATTGTGGGTGCCCTTATGAGATGGAGGTCTCATTGTCTTGAAAGCGAGTCATCCTCCTTCCATTCTCTTCCGTCCGTACTATCCACATGAGTAACTACCGGATCAAATGTTTTATCTCCGAAACGTATCCTATGCATACCAGCATTCTCATGTACACACCGTGCACGCTAACTTAAAAATATCATATTTTTTTAAGAAAAGATTGTATATATTTTTTGTAATATTATATTTATGCGTAAAGTCTCATCTCCAATCACCTTGTAGCACATTCTTAAATTTGTGGATCTGGTTAGTTACAGTATGGACATGCTACTTAATCTAAGCACACTCTTTTGAGGTCAGATGTAGCACTTGCTAAACCGGATCAATCAGGTTAATTAAGCAGCAACATGACACATTCCGTTTGGCTGTAAAGAGTGAAAGACAAGTGAATTGAAAGTTGAGTGGATTTGGTGAGATGCCATCCCAAGCATGTGTCGGTTACGCATCGATCGGGGGATATATGGAGGAAAATCATTAGAGAAACGGACGGATTAGGCTTGATCCGTTTGGCTGTATCTCTTGTGGAATGCTAGCTAGTGGTATATACTGCCAAGTGACCAATGGTATTAATTTGTGTACATAATTTGGTGTGAATATTACGGCCTCTGGTTTGAACTATTACGCAACCCTCTCGCTACACGAAATAGTCCAAAAAAATCCCGTAATTTTACAAAAGTGGAGACACAAGATATGAGGGTGTGGCATCATTTCTCATTCATCCATTGCATTCTCTAGTGTACAATCCTCCTCCCTACTCCTCTATTTATAGACATTCCCTCTTCCACCTTCCATGTTTAATGTTGGGCCCAATTAGTGGGTAACCGGGCTGGGCCTTCGTGGGCCGGCGGTTTCCTAACATGAACTATTCATATGCATCACCCACTGATTTTTTTTTCCTTGGAAATGAAGATGCACAGTTTTATTTTACCAGGACAAAGTTGTACAATTCCAGCCTTGCTTGTTAACCAATTTGTATTGAATTTGTTCTGCATTAAATTAGCGGGCAAGCGTAAAAATGCTCTTTCTGAAGTGTACTTCACAATTTCATTGTTGGAGCTTCTTTTAAGGGAATGGAATCAAATTCATTATGGTACTTTGTGACTACAGTTGAAATTACATGTGAAAGTAGTCGTTACCAAATGTACTTTGACTAATTACTAAAAGAACTATTGAAATTAAGATTGAGCGGCTGCAAACATACCAATGAACATGCCCCTGCAGTTTCAGGCCGTACTGGTTGCAATTTTAAAATGCTCGATCGCTGTGCGTTGAAGAATCAAAGAGTATCAGAAACAACCAATCCCTATTTAATACCATCATTATTTATTTTTTGAACTAACACTAGTACTCCTGATTGTTTAATACTGTACGCCTGCACGGTGTTTGGACCCGTGAATCTCTGCCTTAAAAAACTTCTGAACCCAAGCATAAAGAACAGCTGACTCTGCCTCAACCATTACTGCTAATCAGCTTGATAAATGCGCTACAGGAACTTTGTGGTATGGTGTTTTGGACTGTTGGTGTGTAGTAATATGATCGAGTCTGTTTGGTTGCCATTGCCAATTTGCCATGAAGGAGCTGATTGACTACACGACCATGAATGATGATGGGTTGTTTCGTTCGTGTACAGCGCTAGCAACATATCAGCCGCTAATAACACTATTTTCAGGCAAGTTAAGTATCAAAAGGTGTGGCTAACTGGTCATGCATGTAAAACTTTTATCCGTTAGGGTTTAAAACCGATGTCTATAACTATTACACAAATACAAATAGGCTCTCAAATTTAGTAAAACTATTGATTTCCCCATAGTCGTCTCTCTAGGGATGTGTGACCCGTGCGATCACAAATAGCCTTAGAATTCTTATGGCCTTTAACATAGGCTGTGTATGCAGGGGCGGAGGTAGAGTATGGGACGGGGGTGTCCAGGAACCCGATCAATAAAGTTTTTTAAGCTAAACCTCACATCTTTTCATCATGTGTGCACGCCCATCTCAATACAAAATTAGGCACCTGCATTAGCTTAAACTTGATCTAAAGTAGAGTAAATTAAGCAAATGGCCACCCTCCTCTATTTCGTTTAGCTCCATCCTTGTATGTATGATCGAAATTACTATTTAGCATAGTTGTGTTACTAGCGTGTACTAAATTTGTTTTAGTTTTCATAAACGTGCATATGTATGTTCCGTTAATAAAATCAAGGGTTAATTTTCTGTTCAACAAACAGTGTCATATCTAATAACAACAAAAAAAAAACACAAAGTCAACGCATTGTTTTTCAGTATTCATCCGCACCATCCATCATTAAAATCCATTCATACTAATGGACCCACGTGTCATACTCCTACACCTCTATCGGTCCATACCCAATTCTCCACTCGAGAGTGCCTGAGGTTCTTATGGGTTGCTTATGATTTATTATAACTCGTAACGTAACGGTTTACTAGCGATTAAAAAAATAATCCATGGGTAAAACTTTTACATATGTCCTTAGCGACTTAAAAACCAAAACTGAAAAAAAAATCAATTGACTTAGCGATTTTAAAAGTCAAAACTGAAAAAAAATACTATGTTGAACAAACATGAAAATCAATTTTAAAATTTAAATTTTATCTTTGACTCCGAGATCGGGGAGATCGACCATCACTCATGGAATCGTGGTCCGGCTCAATCATCAAGGCCCAAAAGCTGGAGCATCTTTTGGTGCGTGTGTCGGTGCTGACGTGGACCGTTCCCTTCTTCGGATACTCGTGCCGTGGGGCCCGCATCCACAGTGACACGGAAACATCCCTGACTTTGTGAAGTTTACAGTTATGCCACTTGACATGTGGGCCCCACTTTGGTATGGCCCACATATCAGTGGCACAACTGCAAAATGCATAAAGTCAGGGGATCCTCGTTCCAGTGACACGCGCATGCATCTGTAGATCGATCGAGATGAGCATCATCAATCGTCGTGGTCATGGCTTTAGCTGGTAGGGCGACTGGAAATTCGGGGGGATCATGTATTCATGTGGATGTGTACACTTTCTTCTCGTCTCATGGGTTCAAGGCTTCAAGTAATGGTGATGTTGATGTGGCATGTGAGTCATCCTATCACATTTGCTTGCTACTATGATAATGCTGGTTTTTTTTTTTTTTGTCTCTATGATGCCTATCTGTACACTGAGCTGTGGTTTACCCATGGGTAATTTGGACTGATATCTGTACATTACGAGTGGTACTAGGCTATGCTAGAGAGGTAACGGAGTACTCCCTTTATCCGAATATATAAGTACACCTAATACAGAATGTGAATTCATAGTCTAAAATATATCACATCATGTGCTAGATGTATTTATATTGAGATGGAGGGAGCACGTGGTTCTTAGGTTTACCTGACTCAGATTGGTCGGTCATCTGCAACTGAGCAAAGGCCCTGTTTAATTCCAAAAAAAAAAAAATCACATTGTCCTATCGAATATTCGGACACATGCATGGAATATTAAATGTAGAAAAAAATCAATTACACAGATTGCATGTAAATTACGAGACGAATCTTTTAAGCCTAACTATACCATGATTTGACAATGTGGTGCTACAATAAATATTTTCTAATGACAGATTAATTAGGCTTAATAAATTCGTCTCGCAGTTTCCAGACGGTTTTGTTATTAGACTCCGTTTAATACATTAACTTCAAATGTATGTCCGTATATTTGATGTGACAACTAAACCTAAAAATATTCCCCAACTAAACAAGGCCAAATTACCATGGCAATGTGCATGCTAGTGATTCTCAGGATCCAGGTGAAGAATAGTTAAAGGACAGACTTGAGGATAACCGGGCAATGTGGCATGTCATTTTCCAGGCTTGAAGCGATCGGCAAAAGCTCCCAGGCCAGTGCCATCAATTGGTTCCCCCATCATGCAGTGCAGTACTAATACGTCTGCCTTCATGCACTGCGCCTGCAACATCAGCATGGTGGGCTCCAAGCACTGACGGATGCACAATCTGCAGCTATGCTGTTCTGCACTAGTGCAGCTGTGCAGAAGCAGGGACAAAGACAAACTATGAACAAACCAACGGATGAATGAACAAATCACAAATGAACATACTACTAATCTCGTTTCAGAAATAAATGAACAAACACTCTTCAAGGAAAGATAATAATGAACAAATAAATAGAGGGGGAAAGAACAAAAAGAAGCAGTGAAGAACACCAGAATTCCAGAGAAAAGGGTGCAGGAACCTAACCCGTTCCTTTCCCTTAATGGCTTTTTGCCACTGTCTGAAGTGATGTTCTTGCTCCTGCACCTAACTTGTTTGTTTTCTTGCTCAACGTTGCGTTGTTGCATCTGTTTTTTGCGCGACCACCAATTATGAGCAATGTCATTTTGTGCAGCAGCGAAGGTACATACTCCCCTGTCTTTGCCTGTCTTGCGCAATTGTCAGAATCTTATACAACCTGTATTAGTAGCTTCTATAGCGGTACGCTTAAAACACGTCACTAGTGCCAGCTCCACGCTTTATTTAGATTATTGAGTGAATTATTACCGTAAATTATCTGCTTGACAGAATTAACGAAAGGGCATGTAGCCTAGTGGTTACAGTGACCTGAGTAGTACCCAAGGTCCTGAGTTCAAATCTCCTATGGAGCCAATTTCAGATTGGGTTGTTTGTGGGGCTAAGTTTCCTATTTCAATGGCCGTATATATCCGGTTGGATATAGAGGCCGGGTAAAAAATATCCTTCTCTATAAAAAAAATAAACTCAATAAATAACTTAAAACAAGCGGTCTAAACAATGCGGTAGAAGAATTTTTTTTTGAAGTGAATTGCATCATGGACCAAGTATTATTGTCTAATTTCTATCTTGGACCAGGCCATATGCAATATTTTCACTTTAGGCAAGGGTTTGTTACCATCTAGTTGCACATTGGGCCACCATTCTGTCAGTCTATCTGTTTCCATCTGCTAGCCGACTGCCACCACTACTGCACTACGCAAGCGGCAAGCCGTTGCTTCTTCGGGCATTCACCAACTCCGGCAATGCATCCGAGAGAGAGAGAGCTAGGAAGGAGGTACGGTCGAGTGCGAGGCTGCGAGCACGTGCATCGGGCCAGTTCGCGTAGAGATAGCTTCAGCCTTCAGCTGAGCTCGAGTTACTCGGCCAGAGCAGGCGAAGAACGGCTGGAGCTCATGTGCCGACCAACTCTAATCTTCTGTTGATCAATTTTGAGGAAGCCACCCATGCTCGATGGTAGCTCGATTATACAAACTGAAAGGAAGGGGATGAGTGGACAGAGGCCAGCAACAATCGTGCGGAAGCCCTCACGGCACCTTGGCATCCTCACAGTGGTGGCGCACACACCAACAGTGGCAGCAGGCTGCTGGAGTTGGAGATGGTGGACTGGGGTGGTCCAAAGTGAAAAAAATGGTAAAGTCATATGGTCTAAAGTGAAATCTTTGTATTAGGGGTGGTCTAAGCTGAAACTCTGGTAAATTTATATGGCCTAATATGCAATTCACTCTTTTTTTTAGAGAATATATATTCCGATGCATAGAGCAAATAATCAGGTGAATAATCTAAAAGGAGCGGGTATTGAGAAAGGAAAAAGATGACAGCAAACAACGTTTTTTCCTATTTAGAAACCGGCACGCCCTTTTGCAAACGAAGCTCATTCTGTGTAAACACCTTTGAAGTAGTACTAAATTTTCGTGTAGGCACTTCGTTCCCACGACAGTTCAAGAAGAAAAAAAAAGAGAGAGAAGATAGTATAGTTTTAGGGCCCTTTTAATCGTAGGAATGGAAAAACAAAGGAATAGGAAAAAAATAGAATTTTGGTAAGAATTCATAAGTAAAACAGAAGATTGCAAAATGCATGGAAAGCACAGGAATAACTGTTTGACTAAACCGTGGAAAAAACACAAAAATCATAAATCATATTAGAAAGATCGACTCAAAAGGAAATTTTTTCAAAGAGGTTAAAGTTATTGTTAAGTTTCCTCCAAAATCTCTACAAGATTATCCATTCCATAGGATTTTTCAAAGGATAGGATATGATTCAATCATTTTTCAAGTATCTTCATAGGAATTTTTCTACAATATTAAAATCTTCTAAAATTCGTATGTTTTCCTGCAAATCAAAAGGGTCCTTGGCACGTTGTTATGACAAGAAACAAGGATAAGCTGTTTCTTGTACTATTTCTAGATATAGCCGGTCCTATTTCTGTGATTGGAATGATCTCACAAGTCGCAGGTCTATTCTGTAGTAGGTGCAGTGATGTTGCAACTACTACTAATTGCGATGTAGATGGGCGTCTAGCCAGCATCTTTTGTTGTTGGAACGCATTAATCACTTCAGAATGGTAAATGAAAATGCCAACAATTACAGATAAAAACTGGATGCGGCAGATAAAGGAACAAATCGAGTCAAGCTTGCAAAGTTGCAAACCAAGATCCCAGGCAAAAATAAATGTTGCTTATAACCTACAGTTTAACCAAAACTGTGCATGTGCTCTGGATTCTATGACAGATCCAATAATACAAGCAGACCCATGTGCGCATGGAACGTGCGCACACATGGATAGAATTCATTCCCTGATTGCAATTTACATATATGCAATCAACTCGATAACACACGCAATGGAAGATTATACCATGCTCTGACACACGGTCAGTATAATACGAGAAAACTTCAGACACCAGCAGGGAATTTCTGCCCAGAAGTAGGAGTATATCACACAAATAAAGAATTCAATTATATTCAGATGCATGACTGGACAATTCAGAATTGCAAACTTAACAAAGGGATAATAAAGCAAACATCCACCCTGCAAACCATACTACACACTTAAAGACCTCTTTATGGTTTTGATAATAAGGCAAGCTCCAGCGATATATGAACAAATGAGGGGAAAAAACAAGCACCACACACTCTACTTCATATCCAGCGATAAAAAGATTTGAATCTGAAGTCGGTTTGGTTGTTCTAGATTTCTTGGGCTATGCCAAGATCCATTGGCATTTCACTGTCCCCCTACAAGTACAAATGAACTGATTAGCAAGACAAGAAATATAATGAGATTTTCCAGAAAATGTATTGTTTATCTCAATTGCTGTTACATCATTGCCACCCTTACCATATTCTCCTTATCTTCATTTGTCACCTCCTTCACCACATCAACTGAAATATAAATTCACCACACCAACGATTGACAACAATTCAGTAATTGTGGAGTTATAACAGGTGTGATATACTGATAATTACAATATCTGAAATACATGATGGCACTTACCAGGTTCTTGCTCTGTACCAACTGGCAAAGCCTCGCTGCCTCCATTGCAATCTTCCTTCTGCCCCTTGACCTGCTTCTTGGCTTTCTTACCAGTATTCTTGGTGATGGCTTCTTTTGCAGGATTCCGGTTGTAGGAGCCTCTAACCTTTGCATCAGGCTTCTTCTGAATGTTGTCTTTTTTAGCTGCTTCCTTACTTTGAGCTGCATCAGAATTCAGCGATCTTGGCTTCAGATTACCCTTTGGTGACACATTGGTGGCACTATGAGCAGCCTTGTCAGACTTTTTCGGCTGTTCTGAAGAGTTCACAGTGATCTTTAGCTTCTCAAGATCCTCCACGATATTGTAAACCTGAAGAATATCCTTCACTGGTTCCTCCAACTCTGTTGCAAGGCCATGCCGGACAACATAAGCCTTTAGCTCATCTCTCATACGATCCAGAGGCTGTGGAAAAGCACACTTATTATAATATGATGATCAATGAAAGAAACTGAACTGCTCATAAATGATCACTTGATGCTCACCTCGCATTCTGATTCAAGTGCAAGCTTAAAGAAGCCCAACGATATAGAGTGCTTGGAAGCAGCCTCTGCAAGCCTGATTTGTGTCATCCAATATGAGGTTGAGGACAGAGTGCTGAACTTGCGCCTTGCTGTGGACATGGAAACTTCTGATATCGGGGTATCAAACTTCCCTTGACTATCGGACCTCCTTGAACGAACCAATGACACAGGAGTGATAGTTCCTGTAGGAGTTGGCCTGGGGCTAACACCTGGCTTGGTCTGTATTGAGTGCCTCCGTGGAGGTTTGGCTGAATTATCCTTCACCGATGAAAGATCAAGACCACAAACGCTCTTGCTGACATCCAAAGATGGTTTTGGTCTGCAAGGAATAAAACTACAAATGGTATCAAAGACAGAGCTAGTATCCAGCAAATTTTATAGTTGGCATCTAAGTAAGAGGCATTAAGTTGCTAGTCTATTTTGCTTGACATAGCACCAAACCATGAGATGCTTAGTTTCTAAGTAATACACATGTGTATGCTGGCCTATTGTTTTCCCATAAGCTTGCAGAAATATTGAGATAATGCAGCCTTGTGATAGCTAAACCTCTTAACCTCTGGAACAAACTAGTTAGGACTACCAAATCTTATCTGAGATGTAAACACAAAGATGATATGACCTAACGACCAGTATTATAGAACTTAAGAAATGAAGAGCAGACCCTGCATTCAAGTCAAGATGGTTTTTGTTTACTTTGTTTTGAATTCAAAAATATTATGCCCATGTCCTTATGAATACGCTGAGTTTTGATGTACTTAGGAGTATTTCATTATTTGGACTAATCATACTCCATAGATGGTTCAACAAGAAGTAATACAGAAACTCTATTGGTTAACCTTTCTAAATCAGCTTGTTTACATGCACTTTCAATATAGAGCATCGGTCTACCAGCCTCTTAACAAACAAAACTTGCATTACACTATGGCAAGTGGGTTGACAAGTCCTTAGAAAGTTTTTGTGACATTTGTTCTTGTTTTGCATGTTTTACTTCTTTGACAGTGAGTGCAACTCACAAATCAGATTTATGTAGTATCCAATATTGATATTAGTAGTAAAGTCCTTGCTTGATATTACTAAAAGTAAAGAACCGGAGTGAGCTGGTTGGTGCACAACCTCTGTAGATGGCACCAACTTCTTTTTTTTTCACATGGCAACTGATTTGCAGGTCTGCAGCATGAACAGTATGACATAAAGTCCTATAAGATTCATGTACACAGTACACTCCATTCGATACTTTGTTGTTCTTGCAATAAATATGTTTCGTTTACCAAACTATTTTCAGATCAATCAGCCACTTGACAACGTAAATACCCATCTAATTGCTAGCTGTACACGTCTGTGCTACATATTCTGGAAACAAATAAATCATTTGCACAACACGTTGATGTAGGAAACAAAGATTTCAACGCTAATCCGGAGCAGCAAAATTCAGTTTCGCAGCAGATGTGGTTTAAATTAGATGAGAACTTCTCGTGATAAACGCCGGCATCTAACATGTCCTTGTAACTAAATAAGCGAAGGCAAATCACTGAAAATTCCAACCGACAAAAGTATATTCCACAAACCAACATGCCAGATTTCACTCGCATATAGAAATTGCAGCTTCGAATAGGAGAGACAGACCTCCTCGCCACGGAGCCGCTCGTCGGAGGAGCATCGGCGGCGCCCTTCCCCCGGCTCGCCGACCGGAGCGGGTACCTCAGCTTCGACGCCCTCGCCGCGGAACCTGCACGACCAAAACCGGCACATCACACCCACCGACCAAACCACACGCATCTCCCGCCTAAACCCCAATCAATCAAACAAACAGAAAAAAAAAAATCCAATACCCGCCGACTGATCGCCGGAAGCCGTCGCCATGAGCCCGATCGAACCCAACGAATCAGCCGCCGCCTTCTCAACCTCCCAACTCCTCCTCAACCTTCTCAAACCCCAAATTCGAAAACTGCCGGCGCCGATCGATGCGGACGAGACGGGAAACGAGTTCTGCGTTTTGGAATGGCTAGTGCTACACGTTGTATATAAATAAAACTCCCACGCGGGGCTGGGAAACCCTACACGCGAGGAGGAGATGTGTCTCGCCGACGTGCGGGCCCGGGGGTGGTGCCGTTGGTCCGTGGGCCCACGTGTCAGTGAGATGGGGTAGGGGAGGGTCGCGTGGCGTGGGGTTTGAGGGGAGCGCCGGAGCGGGGGGAGGGGCCCACGGGAAGGGCGTTTGAATCGCGTGGCGGGCGGGAAGGAGGCGTGCGCTCGGCGGAATCGGGAAATTTTCGAACGAGGGGGGGAGGCGTGGGGTGCGTGGGGGCGTAAATGGCGTTGTTAAGGGGCCGTGGGCCTGTTTGGTTAGCTGTTACCCGGGGCCCATGTGCTCTACCTAGTAATGGAAGTTACAGTTGTGTATGTGGTATACAACGGAATTCTGCTGGGACAGAACGAAAACCGTTAGGTATGAGATCATGATATTTTTGAGATATCAGGCGATACTTGCAAGGTATCAAATGATTTCTATCACATATCAGGTGATACCTGTTAGGTATTAGGCGATTCATATCACGTATTAGATGATACTTGCGAGGTATTAGGAGCCGGGCACCAAAGCATCATCACCGGTGGTCCCACCGTCCACGCTACATCGGAGCTCGTCGTTGGCGGCCGCCACGTCGGAGCTCGTCGATGCCGGCTGCGTCCTCCGTCATCCACGCCCCACGCCAGAGAGAGCCCCTTCCCCTTCTCCGGCGATGTGCTCCCTGATGGCGAGGTGAGGCGAAATAGAGAGGCGATGTGCTCCTCTCTCTCTCTCTCTCCTTCCTCCGCCAGCAAGCCCCCTTCTTTCTTCGTTGCCACATGCCGCCGTTGCGCTGCTCTGCTGCCACGCTTAAGTGCTATGGGACGAGGAGCAAGACGATTCCGTCGTGGGCACTGTGAACGGTATTCCCTCATTTAGCATTTCCTTTTAATTTTGTTACTGATTTTTAGGATGGAGTCATTGGCTCCATATCCATCATTGCAAACTATACAACTTTTGAACTATACAAGATCACTCGTATAATTAAAAAATGGAGTTTGGGCTCATTCTCTATAGGAGGAATCTTGTATAAATGAAAAATTGTCTGGTTTACAATGATGGATATGGCGATGACTTATATTAATACTCAAGCAACGGAGATGGCGAGCTCGGTGACTAGCGGAGCAAAATTGGCGCGCCCATCGACGGAGCGCGTACCAGACAGAGCAAGTGAGGCGGCGATTGCCTGACGAGTCAGTGGCGGAGCCACGTTCAACTCAGGTGGTGCACAGGAACACCACCCCCCTCCCCTCCAAAATTCTTATGCAAGAACACTAAAATGTGCAGTGATGCATTGATTTTTTTTTTAGGCTTTCAATGGTAGTGCACCACCTCTGTTTGGACGCTAGCTCCGCCCCTGTGACGAGCTCATACGCTGGCACACGCCAAGAGCGAGTTGCCGCCATAGATGATGGCGAATCGGGACGGCGGAGCCCGAACAGCCGGCGGCAGGCCGTCGCAAGCTCGAGCGGCTGGCAACCTTGGTTGCTTCTGCTTCTTGCTTGTTTGAATTGGATTGCTTCTTACTCATGTCCTCCATAGTTCTTGCTCTGCTTGTGTTCGTGAAAAGGTTCTTTCTCGATAGCATCTGCTTGATTGCCTCGATGTTATCCCAAGGAAAACGTAAATGAGGTTGGAGTAAATTGAATTTTTCCTGTGTGTTTTCCCATGAAATCAGCAGCAAAGGAATCTTTTCTTCAAATTTCGTACGAGTGGTTTGCGTGATCCGAATGATAGGAAAGAAAAAAAAAATCTCTGTGAACAGTATTTTCCTAAAATTCCTATGAAAAACATGTAATCCGAAGTTGATATAGCTTTAGACTAGCATGTGGTTGAAGCGCAAACCATATCTTACCTGCTGCACTGAAAATGTTAGTATTTCCTTTGTTTTTTAATATACGTCGTTGACTTTTTACATTATATCTGAACGTTCATTTTATTAAAAATATTTACTTATTTTTTCTTTTGTTGTGGATTGATTTATTACTATAGTAACATTAAGCATTATTTGAAATTTTTAAGATTTGCACAAAAGTTATAACGAAAGTCAACAATATCGTATATTAAAAAACAAAGGGAGTAATAAACAAGTTCTTCACAGTTGTGCTGTTGTTTCAGTAGGGAAAATAAACCTACTGCATGGTGACAAGTGCAAGGAGTTAATTTACCACCAATTTTTTTGACTTCAACACGGGAAACCCACTGCATTCCACGGGTAAAAGAACCCTGTGCAGATCTCACCTGGACCAGACTCAGACGGGTCAAGGAGACGACTGTCTACCGGTGAAGTCAAAAGGAACTGATTAGTTGTATTGAAGCCTACTGATGGGCTACTCGGTTGCTTCTTGCTTCATCACAAAGCAAAATCATATCCCTGCCCTAATTTAATGGCAGCATGATCGCAGCTAATCTGGAGCACGTAGTAATAATAATAATACTTAGTGCGCAGCGTTTTGACAATTTGGCATCTTCGATCAGATCCAACACTATTAATTATTAATTAATGTCTGTAATTGGAGAATGGAAGAACGATGATACTTCCTGGAAACAATATGTTAACACTCTGTGCCACATGGACGTCATACTCATACCTGTAGGAACTTGTGTTAAGATGTAAACGCAGATAATTACAGAACTAGGGATTGAAGGTATTATAGGCCAGCATTTGTTAGGAATTACCAGCTCATCTAGCGGAGAATTCTCGTACGAAGGAATACTCATGCATTGCTTGAAGAAACCACACTCGGTCATGTCATATTTTGAACATCCACGGAGCCAAAAGGATACTCCCCTCCCTAAATAAGTCTATTTTTATATATGAATATATCCGTATTCACGTATAAAAGTAGACTTAATTATTTAAGTAACAAAGAAAATATCAACACTTATTTTAAGTATTTAGCTTGGACAAACCATATCAAAATCCTAAAACAAGTAATCTAAATAAGTAGACCAATTGTCGCAAGAGGGAATAATGGACATTTGATTATTAAGATTATTTTCGCGGATCATCTATTTAATTATAGAGATAAATTAAATATGTTAAGAAAAAAATTAAAGAAGATAGCTTAAAATAACACAGCCAAACAATATGCAGTAGATAAACGTATATTGAGAAAACATATCTTCTGAAAATTAGAGCATATAATTCGTTTGAATAAGCTAAAAAGAACATGGCAAAATCGAAAGTGACTGTGGGCAGCAAATATGCAGCTTTACAGCTTCACAGCAAAGTGGGTGTGTTTAGTTCACGTCAAAATTGAAAGTTTGATTGGAATTAGAACGATGTGACGGAAAAGTTAAAAGTTTGTGTGTAGAAAAGTTTTGATGTGATAGAAAAGTTAAAAGTTTGTTGAAAAAGTTGGGAACTAAATCAGACCCAAGCGTCGATCAATTTCCAAGTAACAAATTTTTTTGAACCTTGAAAACAGAGACACCTTATAATTATCCAGGAAGTGTGTAAATTAAATAATATGCAGTCAAATACTCGAATGCAGTTTCATGTGGGTCATTGTCAGTCAGCACGAGTATTTGCCAGGTAAGTATATATGGTTCGGATACCACACGAATAAGATATTAATTCCCGGTGCATTCGTCCTACCATTTTTTTTTTAAGAAAAAATCATGAACTTTGATTTGATCCATGTGTATTCAGAGTAAACGTTAGAGACATGATGTGCGATTTTTGAATGTTTGACTTCGCGGCTTGCATGAATTGTTTTGTACCTTTTGTGTTGAAGTTATTTGCCGAGGATTCATTTGGAAATTTCCTACACATCTATTAACGCGGTTAATTGATTTTTCAGACAGCAGAGAATATACGTGCACACCGCTGAGCCTTTTTCTTTTTTCCCGTTTGCTTATTACAGATTGATCTACCTTCTTCTTGCAAAAACATCATTGTGCTGCCAGTAGATACAAAACCACGGTGACGGTGCACAGCAACTAACAAATACTTATTATTTTTAAGAAAATAAAATTCTACATGTACCTAAAATCTTCCTCCAACTATTTACAAAATTTCAAATTCATGTACATTATAAAAAAGCAGGGAAAAAAAGAAAGAACTAATATATACTTCCATACTCTTTAAACTCTATGTTTTTGTTTATTCTTTTAACTGCTTGAACATAATGACTTTGAATTAGAATTCTTTTTTCAAATCCTTGGAAGATGTATGCATACACCGCACTCGCATGCTCGCGAGTATGCCCTTTTAACTAGGGATGAAACTGGTTCGGATAGTTTCCGTCCGTCCGGACCATTTTTCGGATTCGGATAGTTTCGGTCGGAACTATCCAGAAATTCTTGGATTCGGAAACGAATTCGGATTTTTTTTTCTCGGAAACGAAAACGAATACAGTAAGGGTACTATCCGTCGGAATCGGAAAACGGTCGGAAACTATCCGGATTTTTTTTCGGATATCCACAGACATTGATAAAATTTTAGAAAAAATACGTATATATACATAACTTTTTCATACGGAATCAGATGAAGACAAACTTTATATCAACATTGTAGAGCTTGATGAGATCTACAACTTTTTTATTGACTATTTTATTATTTGAGATCATTTAAGGGTCTAAATATTTATTATAATATACCATATTAATTTTTACAAAATCTCAGATCTACAATTCAAACGACATCTGATGGAGATGTGTTCTATATCAAAGTTGTAGAGCTCAACAGGATCTACCACTTTTTAGTTTATAACATTTATATTTGAAAGCATTTAAAGCATAAAACAAATATTGCAAGTTTCGAAAATGTGAAGTAAAATAAATAACATCTCCAATTTATACAATGGCAAGTAAGTTATACATCTAATAAAAGGTCTTGAGAATAGAAAATGATAATCATATTTGCATATGGATCTCTTAGAGAAACAACCATGAAAATTGATTTTCACATACGGTTGTGAGACCATCTACAAAATTGACGATATAAATGTTGGAGATGTTGAACTAAAATAATAAGTGATATCTCTTCCTTGATTAAGAAACTCAATTTGAGGGGCTTTTTATATACCGGTAAATATTCGCTACCGTATTCGATCCGTCTCGTATTCGCTCCGTATCTGTATTCGATAATATTCGATTTCATTTCCGTATCCGAGTTTTCGATTCCGATTCCGATTCCGAAAAAAAATATGAAAAAAAAAATATGATAAAGCTAGTTTCCGTCCGTTTCCGATCCGTTTTCATCCCTACTTTTAACACACGGTCAATACACCACATACAATATAATTGTGAGTTTACGCTTTTAAAATATGTGTATACACATAGGGAGGACAGATAAATCACTGCACCAGAACGTAGGTACCGAGATTTTTACTCTAATGTTTGGAGTTTGGACCAACACAACAACCCTGTGCTTCTCAATATGAAGTCGAATCTAATAAAGCGCTATGCTACGCTTCACTTTAGCGAGGATAAAAAAAATAGGAGAGCTGAAAAACTAATAAAAATACTAGAAAACAATATACCGTTTCAACAGAATAACTGACGCTTAAATACTAAGATATATTTTCTATAAGATATCATATGATAGTTTCTACGAGATATCATGTATGATACCCTTGGTACCAAATCTAATACTTACGGTACCATGCTGACACCATCATGATACATAGATACCAGAGTCTGAGACAATACCTATCTACTAATACGGTATCATAGGTACTGGATTTGGTACCTAATATATTGTGCTGATATAAGCACAAATAAACTAATATTTTGTTGGAATGGTATAGTGCTCCGTAATAACCCTCGTATATAATGGTATATATGTAAAAGAAAATAAAGAAAACATATAATGGCGGGAAACATATCTAATGTACCCCTCCCGTTTGCTCCTATAAAATCCCCCCACCCCCAGGTCTTAACGGCTAATAAACTCTCTCTTTCTTCCCTTCCTCCAACTCCCAACCAGTCAACCACCAGAAGCGAGAGAAAGAAAACCGAAATCACGCGAACCGCCGCCGCGTGACGCGATGGAGCCCTCGGCGGCCGTCGCGTCGAGGCCACCGAGCTTCACCGCGCAGACGAATGCCCTCCTCCGCAAGAATCTCATCTTCCAGGTTCGGATCCCCCTTTTTCCATCCAGCCATTTCTTTCCTCTTCGCCTTAACTGCTATGATCTGTTTGGTACTCGGATGAGTCTTCTTTGTTGTTCTGATGATATGCCTTAGGGAAAAGAGGAAACTGCAAGATGGTCAGTACAAAATTTCACTTGTTGTTTTTTTTTCAAAAAAAAGGAACAGCAAAATTTCGGCATAATTTGCTAGTTTTCGTTGTTCTTGAAGTGTAGGCGTCAACTTGTTCTGGTGAAGTCGTGGGCTTGAGTTATGTTTATTCAGAATATTCTCTTGTCGTCGTTGTTGACTTTTTGGCATGGCCGTCGTCCCTTGATTTATATTGATGTCAAAATGGAAAGAATTTGGGACCAATACGCATCCATCAGCATAGGTGAATTTCCTTGATCGTTTGAATTATAGATGTTTGGAACGCGAAGAGGCGCACTGAAATCCCTTTTGTTTTTGTGCTTCATATTTCACTTCGATGGCTGTTTCTGTAGATTATTAGTGTCAACTGTCAAGCGTCTTTTACATTTCACACGATTGCAATTCGTTTTTTATTAATTGCACAAACTGGTCGTTGAGTCAAGCTAATTAAGAAGTGGCATCCATGTTTGATCGTTTCTTGCAGAAACGAAACAGGAAAGGAACCATTCGGCTAATCATAGTTCCGATATACCTCTGCCTCTTGCTCACCATTCTTCAGAGAGTCATCAACAGCGTTCTTGACAAGCCCAAGTTCAGATGTGGTTGCAAGTGTGTTGATGTCAACGGCACAGGCTCTTGCCAAAATGTGTGTGGAATTCAGTACTCTACACTGGATCAGGCTGGCAGTTGCCCCATACCGAACCCCCCGGAATGGCCTGCTCTCTTGCAGTTACCGCGCCCTGAGTATCGCGCCATGCAGGAATCCTCCTTGTATGCAGGTTTCCCAGATGTATCATGCAGAAAATCACAATCTTGCGCAGCTACTATACCCTTCACAGGAGCAAATGAGACCCTATCTAACAGTAAGTAATCTGTAGTTCTGTACCATCTACTTCTTTAAACCTGCCTCAAAATCCACTTAGGACCCCTTTAGAAAAATGCTTAGGGCTTGTTGGATGAAGAAGTGAGGCATGATTCTCTTATTATTTTTTTGTTTTCAGTAATGATGAAATAATGATTATATGACTTATCTGAGAGAAGGAAAATCTGTTAAGCTGTAGTGTGTTCACCATATTCCATAATCCACTAATTTTTGCCCATTTGTTTGGCAGTTGTCATGCAAAATTTGTTCACAAGCTCACCGCTTTCAAATCTTTCTGATAATGCGAGCATATCCAGTCTTCTCCTTGTAAGTTGAAATAACCATATTATTACTTGTATGGCTACTTTTTTTTAAGGGTGAACATCAAAGAACTTACTCTATTATCATGTAACTTCCAGGGGACAGATGTACCGGGTACTTATACAGGCTTCATTGAACCCGCTTTTGTCTCAGATCGACCCATATATGTTCTTAGACCTCAATGCAAAGCCAGTGATTCAGTTACAGTCCCCATTACGTTTGGTGATATTAATATTCGGAAAGGTAAAATTCTTATTATGTATCGCTTCTACTGTTTCTGAGTAGATTAATCTGAAATAACAATGTTGGCAAACTGATGAGGTTGTCAGATTATTAACCTGATACCATGACAGACTTGTGATTGTCATTGTTTGCCATAAGAACCATCAACCTCTGTGCACTCCTTCAATGACATTCTGCATATTACCGTTTATGTGCCTCTTGTTTTGTTGAATGTTTTTGGTTGAAAATGACTTAATATCTGAACTTCAAATTCTGTTTTAGCAGAGATGTTATGTATTCAAGGTTTACCCTTGTGGAGGAATAGTTCAGCAATAATAAATGAGGAAACCTTCAACGGCTACAGGAAAGGGAAAAGTCAGGAAGGGATAAATGAGATTCCAATGGGTATGCAGGCATTTCTTACCTATGCCATTAGTTTATTATTGCATCATATGCTGGCATTAAAGGTGCAAATAACTCTAATTACTTCTGTTATTACAGCCTATGATTTCCAAGACTCAAACGAGAAGCATTTCAGCGTGTTAGCTTTATATAACTCAACTTATCAGAATGTGTCTTATGTTCCAATGCCATTTGGACTTCTGCATATCTCGCGCTCCTTGAACGCGGTGGGTCTCACTTCATAAAATTGACCTTTTATTAGGGACAACCATAGACTAGTGGTAGATCATAGTTGAGATAATGGGTTCAAGTTACCACTCTTCTTGAAATCAAATATATCTGTTTAATTTGTAAAGTGGATCTCTCATTCTTATTTTTCTTGTCTGCCAACCCACTAAAAAGTTTGAAACATTTTTATATTTCATTCTGCAATCATTTATGGTTCATAACAAATTGACAAGAAGATCCAAGGAAACATGACATCTGATGTGAACCAGAATATTCATAATACTAGAAAACTGTAGGCTGTAATAATCCAGGAGGGTTTAAAACTTATGAGCACGCATAATCATGTGTTTTCGGCTTGTTCTCTAGTAAGTATAGTAGCACATTATGAATTTATTAGGGACAATACCTTTCTTGTCCTTTTTACACTATAGTTTTGAAATTTTCTACTCTGTTTAGAATATTGAAGGATCAAAACTGATCCCATTATCATTATAGTCATATCATACTTCTGAAAAATATCTCTAACTTGGCAATACTATTATGCAAAGCAGTCAGGAAGCTATACAACTCAGTTCTACCAATAACATATGTTTCTGGGCATCTGTGTAGGTCTCAAATGCATATCTCCAGTTTCTTCGAGGATCAGGTGTAAAAATGTTGCTTGCATTCACAAAAGAAATGCCTAAGCAAGAGACTCGTTTGAGATTTGATTTTTCTTCTGTTATCGGCCCTCTCTTTTTTGAATGGGTTGTTGCCTTGCTTTTCCCGGTAAGTGGCAACAAATTGATAGTGGTCTTCCCTTTTGATATAGTAGCTATGAATTTGACTTGTTAACTAGTCCCTCTCAGGGTTTCTTAATAGTTAATAGTAAGTAAAATATTGATCCTCATATTAGATATATTGAAGTGGAGAAAAGTAGAGAACTGTTAGAACAAATCATGATCAGTTTTATAATTCATGATGAAAATTTGAGATTTAATGCAGGTTATGTTGACATACCTTGTATATGAGAAGCAACATAAGCTCCGAACAATGATGAAAATGCATGGACTTGGGGATGGCCCTTACTGGATTATCTACTATGCATATTTCCTTATTTTGTCCATGGTGTATTTGGTTCTATTTGTCGTTTTTGGATCCGTTATAGGTAGGAAGCTATTCCCAACGGTTATTTTCAACAATCATTACTTGATTTGACCCATTTTATCTAACTCAGTTGTAATTTGCAGGTCTAAACTTTTTCAAGATAAATGACTACAGTATCCAATTTGTTTTCTTTTTTAGTTTCATGAACCTGCAGATTGTACTAGCCTTCCTAACTGCAACCTTCTTTTCTAAAGTCAACACTGCTCAAGGTACAACAAACCTATACCATTTATCTCCATATCCGTGACCTATTCTGTACTGCAAAATATATGATGTTTCTTGTTTCTTATGTTCTTTCCACCAGCAATTGCATACCTGTACATATTTGGATCGGGGTTGATTGCAGGATCTCTTATTCGCAATTTTATTGAAGGTGGCAAGTTCCCAAGTAAGTTTAGCAAATATTACCAAATGGATGTTTTTAACAATCACATTACCTTCATTTGAATATTATATCACAGTTTTCACTATGCCATAGCAAGGCAGCAACAGTTTTTAAACATAAGTAAACTAGCCATATGGGATGCCTTTCCTGCTGCTAGCAATTTATTTTGATAAATGGGGCTGAAATAATTGCACAAAATTTTCCTGTTGTGTTACTGCAGAGCACTGGATTACAGTTCTCGAGATAATACCTGCATTTTCTTTGTATCGAGGACTATATGAGCTTGGCCAATATGCTATTAGGGCTTCTGAAGCTGGAAGTCATGGCATGAGATGGAGTGATCTAAATGACCATGCAAATGGAATGAGAGATGCGCTGATTATTATTATTCTAGAATGGTTGGTTTTGCTTCCTGTTGCGTACTATTTGGACCATTCTGCTTCAGTTGGACACAAATCTAGTTTCCTTTCCCTAATAAAAAATCTGCTGAAGAAGAACCCAACTTGGAGAAGGGTATCTATTAACGAAGTAGTTAACGACGCTGTTCATGTAGAAATGGTGAAGCAAGATATTATTAAAGAAGTAAGTTTCTTATAGTTCTTATATTGCACTCATCAGTCTTTCAGACAGTTCAATCTCCCACCTCAATGCATTTTTTTTTGAGGGGAAACACTACTAGACTTACCCAGTAGTTATAAATTTTATAAATAAAAAAGTCCATATTTACATGAAACAGAAAAGAGGAAAAGGAAAAGAAACACACAGCAAAGTTCAATAAGGTCTGTAAATGCATTGCAATTTTTTACATTGCAATTTCAGGATTACCTATAAGGCTGCAATATTTTTCAACAAACTACTCTACATAATTATGTATATCATCCAGTACTAATTTACTATATTCATTTCTTGGGAATCACATAAATCTGCATATCAGATGTTACCTACTACTTGATATCTAGTGGTTGCTAATTTTTTATGATTGGATTACAGAGGGAAACTGTTGATCAAGTACTACAACAACAGAGTAGCGGCTATGCAGTTGTCTGTGATGATCTCAAGAAAGTATATCATGGAAAGGATGGTAATCCTGATAAGTTTGCTGTTCGGGGTCTATCACTTGCTTTGCCTTATGGAGAGTGCCTGGGCATTCTTGGTCCTAATGGAGCTGGCAAGAGCTCTTTCATTAGCATGGTTTGTAATTTGATCCCTCACACGACATACTTGATCCAAACAATTGCCTAGTCATTTTCTCTTTCTTCTGCTTAAACACATAAATTATAATTGTAGGATTTCTTGTCCATGACGATTATTTTTTCTTTATAGTATTCTCTTTTATCTGTTAATGTTTTATATATTTCTGTAGAATTAATTATGCTTTATTGACCATATTTCTAGAACCACTGAATGTCCTTTTTAAAATCCCGAAATTTATAGCTTTTGCGCTTTAGTTTTCTAAATCCTATTCGGTGTTCTGTAATAATCTCTGTTTCCTTCCAACTGTTGCCTTACAGATGATTGGGCTTACAAGGCCAACATCCGGAAATGCATTCGTACGGGAGTTCAGCATACAGACTGACATGGAAAAGATATATAACAGCATGGGGGTTTGTCCACAGAATGAGTAGGATATGCAACCTACTATTGCAGATCTGTTGTGTGCATTAGCACTTGTTCATGTAAAAACACCTTCGAATTATCACCTTTTGTTTTTGCTATGTTGAATGCAGTATGCTCTGGGAAATGCTGACCGGCAGAGAACATCTCCAGTTTTATGGGCGGCTGAAGAGCCTCAATGGCTCTGATTTGGACACTGTAAGTTATATCAAGTATACCAGGTCCCTTATTTCTTCTTCTGATAGCATAATTTTTAAGGTGAAGCTAGCATATCTTAATATCAATGTACTGTCTTTCAATACTTATGCCCGTAGATGTGCTTTATTATATGGATTTTTATACTCCAAAGAAACCTTATAGGATTTGAATTAAGAACAAATGAGTGGATGCTCGAAAGCACTGAACCATGTATTAAGAATGGAAGAGTGTTTGAAGCATAAAGTGTCAAGTGCATGGGTTTTCATGGAGCAAAATACTTCTCTGAACTGAAAAAATGGATATAATCTAGATAGTCTTCCCTGATTTTCTCCATCATCCTTTTTTCATTTTCATTTGTCTTGAAATATTTTCAGTATGTGTTTTTTGACACAGTACTTCTAAATTTACTAGTATAATATACTGAATAGGACGCTTTCCTACTATTTCTATTTAGAAGCCTTTCAGAGTTATTTACTGAAATGAAAATGATTTGCAGGCTGTTAACGAATCTTTAAGAAGTGTAAATTTACTTCATGGTGGTGCTCCTGATAAGCAAGTCAGGAAGTACAGTGGTGGCATGAAGAGGCGTCTCAGTGTAGCCATCTCGCTGATTGGAGATGCTAAAGTACACCTTTCTAGCTACAGCGCTTACCAACATCTTCTTGCGTTGTGACTCATCGATAATTCCCTGCTTATGCACATTCATAAAATGGCCTCAGGTTGTCTACATGGATGAGCCCAGTACAGGATTAGACCCGGCTTCGAGGAAGAGTCTATGGGACGCTGTGAAGCAAGCGAAGCGAGACAGAGCGATCGTTCTTACTAGTAATGTTCAAACTACATACCAATTTTGAATATGATACACTACCTACCTTGTGTTTGGACATAATTTCTCTTCCATGATTGAATTAACACGCTTCCTTTTGTTCCTGTGACACATCTTTTGCAGCCCATTCCATGGAAGAAGCTGAAGTTCTCTGTGACAGGTTGTGCATCATGGTAGATGGCAGCCTCCAGTGCATTGGGACACCCAAAGAGGTTTAATCATCTCACAAACCTACTTCATAATCCAATAAAAATAACTATTGGAAGCATTGTTCCTCGAGAAATTTTATAGTATTTAAGAAAGTATATCTAGGTATCAAAATTTTACACTAAAAATTTTGGTACCT
Source organism: Oryza sativa Japonica Group (assembly GCF_034140825.1). Classification (NCBI taxonomy): domain Eukaryota; kingdom Viridiplantae; phylum Streptophyta; class Magnoliopsida; order Poales; family Poaceae; genus Oryza; species Oryza sativa. Next base: position 23,957,793 of record NC_089040.1, on the reverse strand, counting down.
CAAGATACAAGTATCTAAAAGTACCAAGTTTTACGATAGAAAAAGTGGTACTCCCTTCTTTTTTTAATGTATGACGCCGTTGACTTTTTAATTAACGTCTGACCATTCATCTTATTTAAAATTTCTGAGCAAATATAAAAATATTTAAATCATCCTGAAAGAACATTTGATGATAGATTAAGTCATAATAAAATAAATAATAATTACATAATTCTTTTGAATAAGATGAATGGTCAAACGTATCTCAAAAAATCAACAGCGTTATACATTAAAAAGGGAACTTCTCAAGGATGGTAAAACTATCTTTGTTCCTTGCTTCATCTAAAGATTTAACACAAAAATTTTCAATGACAGCTCATAGCGCGATACGGAGGGTACTACGTGCTGACAATGACAACATCCCCGGAGTTTGAGCAAGAGGTCGAGAATCTGGCGCGAAAGCTCTCACCGAACGCGAGGAAAGTATACCATCTGTCTGGGACACAGAAGTACGAGCTGCCGAAGCAGCAGGTGAGGATCGCGGATGTGTTCATGGCCGTGGAGAATTTCAAGAGGAGGACGGAGGTCCAGGCGTGGGGGCTCGCGGACACCACCATGGAAGACGTGTTCGTCAAGGTCGCCAAAGGGGCGCAGTCGAGCGAAGAACTCTCATGATGATCTGGTGCAAAAATGATGTTTTGTTTGTGCTGTTCTGATGTACTTTGTACAGAAAGTAGGATAAATCTTTTGTCAGGCATTAGTTTGCTTATTTTTCTGTACATAAGGATCCTATGGCATGTTGTTTTTGTTCAATCTTCTTTTGGTCTTTTGTAGATAAGGTTTGTGTTATTGTGTATGTTATAGAAAAAAAGATGGTGTGTGTAGGCGTATATTGGTGATTGTATTTTATATATGTTTGTCAACTTGTTGCTGCACGTATATGTCTCTGCAAAGAATCATAAACCTTTGACCAGAAGCCTTTGAATTGATCATATTCTTTGTGTAATATAATGGGCAATTATTTTTCCGTCGTCTTGGTGACATCGCTCTCCTGGTTGTTGCACCGTTGCTTTCATTTGTACTTCAGTAGGCTGTAGCGATGCTTTTTCGTTGGGCCTGCAGCACCTGAAGTTACTGGTGTATATTTGTTCTAATCATTTTGAGACCTAAAGCGTTGTTTCCTATAGATGTGTTCAACATTCTTTTTCTAGCAAACGCACACGCGTAGCACATTAGGATTAAATTTAGATTTTCTATAATCCCCATCTAGTCAAATCAAACAATTGATAATTTGTTGGTAAGAATTTTATAAGTATGTTGTTAAAGTGAAGGTGCACATAAGACTTGTTTACGTGAATCGTAAAACACTCCCTCGCGTCGCTCTCATGCGGGCGGCCCGGGGGAAAAACCCTAGCCACCCACCCCGACACCTCCCTCCCCCCTCCCTTCTAACCGCTGGAAGCAAGCGGTCGGCCGGGAAGGTGGCGGCGGAGCTTCTCCTCAGCGTGGGAGGTGGAGCGGCGCGTTTCTGACAGGAGGCGGCAGCCGGAGTGGGCATCGGGCAGAAATGCTCCCCCTACGGCCAAATTAGGAGAGGGCAAGCTCGCGGTGGCGTGGTGGCGCGATTCGGGAGGCACGGTCCGGTGGAGGCTTGCGGCAGCGCGACAGCTGTGGCCAATGGTCCTCGCTGCGAGGACGTGCAGCTCCGACACCTGGTGGCGCTGGCGTATCGCTGTGTTCCTTGACGACATTGGCGGCGAAGGCTAGTAGGCGCGCGCGTGGAGGCACGATCGACGGCGGTGGAGGCCAGCTGCGGCAGTGGCCAGTGTAGAGGGAGGTGAGGCCGGTGGAGGCGGAGGCCCGACGCGACCGGTGGGGCCGGTGGGGGGAAGGTGGGGCGCCGTTGGAGCGGTGCAGCTATGGATAGGCAGGTGGTGGGTGAAAACCTAGCCTGGCCTTGGCTGGGCCGGCAATAATGGCGCTCAAGCGTCACTCCCTCTCCTGAGGGCGTTGTCGTGTCGTCTCGGCCTCTAGTGGGGCTGCCGGGTGAAAACCTAGTCGCGACTATTTTTGAGACCTTGACGGACGGTGGCGGCGGTCTTTCGTCACTTCTCTCCCTAGAGACATTGTCTAGGCAACCCCCTTGCCGAAGCCTCCCAAACAACTCGTGCAAGCTCATTCTAGATTCATGTCCTCTTGTGTCGACGCACTAGTTTATGCAAGTTGGCCACGTCGGAGGGCCTATGGGGGAGAGCGGTTCCATTTTTCTCTCTCACCCTCTCTTCCTCAATCCCAATGATGTAGATAGAGCGGGGGTTCCTGTCGGTTGCAAGGGTTTGGTTTTTGGGTGATCTTGGCTATAGTTCCTTTGTTGGCTTAGCGGCGGCCGATCACGCTTAGTGCTAGCCGACGCAGTGCTAGCCTTCTTCTGGGTCTGTGCGTTGGTGTTGTCGGTGTGTGGGTGGTGGTATTCTTTTTTCTTTTTCCTGGTTACGACCTTCCGGGGTTATAATCTTGTAATTTTTTCATGCTCTATCAATATGAACTTCGCACTGTCTAATGCGAGTCATTCAAAAATATATATATAAGTATGTTGTTGATAAGAATTTTATAAGTATGTGTAGCATTGCTCGCAATTTTAAGCGTTCGCTCTTGAAACTTCAAAAATACCTTATGTTACTCCATTAATGCTATTTCACGCATATGTGCCTGCAGCACATGCTCTTGGCCCATAAGGCTTGGGAAGCGAAGAGACTACCGATTCCTCTTTTCTCGTCCACCCCCTCCTATTTCTCTTTCCTTCCATTCTCATTCGACACTGTCAAAGTGGCTTGTTGTGACCTGTTGATCTGCTCCACCAGCTCCCAATAATCCCCATCTCCGGTTGCTTCCATCCTTCCCCATCTTACTGACATCCAACATTCCCTATCCGTTGTCTCCGACCACCCTCTATTCTTCCCTATCTGTTTTTCTCGGGCCATCAAGTGGGCACCCCTAGGTCCTTTGACCCTAGCACCGCTAGGGGTTGTGATGTCAACCATCAACCACTGCTCCCTGCTACAAGGACTCTATCTCTTCGTTCTCTCTGTCACAGCCAGGGCTGCATCATGCTCGTGTCGGCCTCTCCGAAATAGGAGGCGACCTTTGTGATAGCGCCCAGGAAGGCAACGATGGTTGTGGCTGTAGGAGCCGTGGGATTTTTTTTATTTAGATGGAAGTTTTGGATTTTTTAGGTGAATCTTTTTATATGGAAGTTTTAGTTTTAAATCTTTTTGTATGTTGTGTGGAAAGTTTCACATCTTCAATTGGAAGTTTTGTGATTTTGATATGGAAGTTCGGGATTGGAAGTTTATGATTTGAGATGAAAGTTTCATATTTTAGAATTTCTTTTTTTGATTTGAGGTGAAAGTTTGCAACACAAATGGAAGCTTCAAAGATCAGAGTTTGACTTGATGTGCAAAGGAGGCGTAGTGTGAAGCAAAATCACTTATGTATGTGATGCGAAAAGGAGGCGTGTGACTTGTTGCTAGCGTAGTTGGTCTAGTTAATTCTAGGAAAACTCCTATATTACCGTCTCAACTATAACCCGATTTTCTCCCTAAAATCAAAACCAGATAATGGGCCTGTTTGGGGGAGTTTCTAGCAGCCCCAAACAGTCCAGATTTTTATCTAAATTCTGAGAATCCATAGTTGTATAATGGAGAAAATGAACTATAGGATATAAGCTGAGTTTTTTTCTAGATTTTCACAAGCTGTTTCTCATAATCTTAATGGCCTGTTTAGTACAGCTCCAACTCCTAAATATAACTCCAGGAGTTGAGTCTGGAGTGGAGTTGTGGAGCTGCCTAAACCCAGCTCCACAACTCTAATATATTTTGTGAGAGAGCTTCACCTAACTCCACTTCCAGTTTTGGTAGAGCTGAAATTGATTGGCTGAGCTCCAGCTCCAGGAGGGGTGGAGTTGGAGCTGGAGCTGTGACAAACAGGCCCTAAGTTCCAAAAAGACCCAATGTATTCTTTAACAGTAAAACCCTAAATCAATTTATCTGTTGGCTCAAGCCCGGCCCGTGAGCCCCCGAACCCATTCATCATCCCACTAGCGTTAGCGTAGGCGGAATAGCATCCTAGGGCGCACGCGTCACGCCCCGTCCCTCCTCCCCCATCTCTCCTCTCTCGAGGAACTCAATCACGCACAAAAATTACCAGATTACCCCCAACCCCATCATCTCCGATCTCTCTCTCCACCGCGGCGTCTCTCTCTCTCTCTCCTCCCCCACCCCCAACCACCACTTCCTCCATCACCAAAGCGCCGCTCCCTCGCCGTCGCCGCCACCTCCGCCGCCGCCGCCGGTGCCGGTCGTCGAGGCGGGAGGACTCCTCCCCGCGCGCCGCGCTCGATCCGTCCGCTCCCCAGTACGCCCGAGGTGAGGCCCGTCCCCTTCGATTGGTTCCTTCCTTCGCTCTCACTTTTCCCTTCCCCCCAGTCTGGAATCCCGGCGACTGACCCCCCCTGTTTCGATCTCCGTGCGCGGGGGAGCGGTCGATCCGGTCGGTGAATGCGGCCGGGGTTAGCTTTGGGTCGCCCCGCTGCTGGTGGCTTGTCGAGAGTGGATAGGCCCTAGGGTTCATGTGTGACTTTTTGCGGCGCGCCAATCCGTAGTAAGCATGAACACACTGATAGGTTCTCTCTTTTTTTTTTGCGAAGTTTGTTGAGATTTAGAAGAGAGTTTAGGTTACAAATACGACATTAATCCCGCAAGCAGCTGCCCCGGGGTAAAAGATTACTAGCATCCCGTCCAGGACGAGCCTGACTACCCCACTGATAGGTTCAACCGGCGTATGGAACCTCGAGGATAGGTTCTCTTTGTGTATAGAACACACTGATAGGTTCTCTTCGTGTATGGATTATCCAACGGGGGATGGATTGAGCCTTCCATTGGACGTTTGGCTCTGTGTGCTGGTTGCTAGATTGGATTTAGAATATGAGAGTCATGAATCGTGTTGCATTATTATACTAGTGAAATGGATTGTTTCTTCACTGAGCTATGTGTTTCCTACAGTGATGCATCTTCTATAAGCTATCGCGATTGTTTCTTTAACAGATTAAGCGTGGTAGTTGCTATGTTATGTATCAAGAGAGAAGGAAACCTTCACGCATATATGTGGTTTTAATGGTTAATGTTTGCAATGTTCTTGAGGCATACAGTTCGTACACATGGAGATTCTTTACCGATTGTTTAGAACAACCGAGTTAGTTCAAGCAATGCATATATAAAGCTTGAAATGGACCTTTTATGTTCTGCTCTGTAGTGGGAACACATGCACTGTGAGTGATCTTGGATTCTGGGATCAGGCTTACATGATCATTTCGTTTCCTCCCATTCTTTTGATTTCAGTGTCAGGAGGATATGACTATGTTAGGTCATTTTGGCGTGTTCTAATGTTGTTATTATGCAGAATAGAACTCTGCAACTTGTCGTTCAGCATTTTCTTGTCCCAAACATATTTCACTTACCTGTAGCATCTAGACAATGTTCTAATCTTTTGATGTTTTTATCTCAGAAACAAGGAGAAAAGTTAAATACCTACCGTTGTATGGTTTACCATTGTACTCTTTCTGTAGCTTCTTGATCACTAAATATTTACATTTACAGTTTCTGAACCTGTGTTATGCTTGCTGCAATTCAACGCAGACTGATTTAATAGCAGTTAGACTCTATCATACATCTTTCAAAAAAAATTTCTTTCTGGAAGTTTTCTCAATGAACTACTTACATATCTGTGGTTTTTTGACTTGGTACAGGGCAGTGATACTCTGCTGCTTAGTTGGGTGCAGTGTGCACTACAAGTCTACAACAATGGAGCTTGACAGTCTAAGAGAGGCGTTTGATCGAGTTATTGAAAAACGTGCTTCCTCTTCTGCTAAAGCTCAGGAAGTTATTGATCAGATAGTGAGTGAAGTTGAGCAGGCAATCACGAAGATGCAGATGATGAATACAGATTCCATGGGTACTGCTGACCATTCATCCATCCTGGCAGAATTGAAAGCCAAGTTGAATGAATTGGCGCCACTAAATCAACTAGAAGGTTGTCAAAAGGAATTGAATGTTGCACTTAGCAAATATCTCAAGCTGCTCGAGAAGTCTTTCAGTCCAGACATATCGAAAGCATATCGAAATGTGGATTTTGAGGCCAGTACTATAAACAGCATAATAGCAAATCATTTCTACCGCCAGGGCCTTTTTGATCTTGGAGACTCATTTGTCCGTGAGTGTGGTGAATCAGATGGGGCACACTTGAAACTACAATTCCAAGAGATGTATTCAATTCTTGAAGCAATGCAAGTTAGAAACCTCCAACCTGCTCTCAGTTGGGCTGCCAAGAACCATGATCAGCTTTTGCAGAATGGTTCAATGCTTGAGTTGAAACTTCATCAGCTTCAGTTTGTTGAGATACTAACAAAAGGAAGTAGAGATGAGGCTTTAAAGTATGCAAGAACTCACTTAGTGCCCTTTGCATCCTTGCACAAGGCAGAGATCCAAAAGCTAATGGCCTGCCTTCTCTGGGCTGATAGGCTTGATCAGTCCCCTTATGCCGAATTCATGTCATCGACTCATTGGGAGAAGCTAGCAGAGGAGCTTACCCATCAATTCTGCAGTCTTTTGGGGCAATCTAGTGAGAGCCCACTTGGTGTGGCAGTATCAGCTGGCTTTCAAGGACTTCCAACCTTGCTGAAGCTAACGACAGTGATGGCTGCCAAAAAACAGGAGTGGCAGGCGATGAAACAACTGCCAGTACCCATAGATATCGGACCAGAATTCCAGTACCACTCTGTCTTTGTATGTCCGGTGCTCAGAGAGCAGTCGAGTGATGAAAACCCTCCAATGCTGATGCCCTGCGGACACGTTGTGTCGAAACAATCGATAATGAAGCTATCAAAGAGCAGCTCCAGACCCTTCAAATGCCCATACTGTCCCTCAGAGGCTGTTGCTTCTCAGTGCAAGCAGCTACATTTCTGAATGTTCTTTCCCTGCTCAGATATGTTTATACACGTGTTAATTTATGTTCCTGTGGCACCCATCCAATAACTACCTTGTAATATAATCCTGTATGTTAATGAACATTCTAGTGCTGTCTCTGGATGTTAATCTGTACAGTTGCAAATTCCTGTTCGTTTTATCAAATTATATCTCTGGCATGACTGAACAGAAAATAAGTGCTACTAGTCACTCTGGCAGTCTTAGGGCTTATGATTGTGTATTGGTTTTACAGCCATGTAGATCGGTCAAATCATGTGTAAAATTGGCAGTGAGCCTTTCTGTTTAAGTTTCCTGCTAAACATGGTAATGAACATTTATCTGGCCAATTGATACCGAATAGATTGCTGCTATTAGCTTATCTTTTTATAAGCATTTTGTGTTGTTAGTAACTTAGCATGTCTTTTGTTAGCAATTAGGGTTCGATCCATATGCTTGTCTGCTAATACTTTGTAAATTCATTAAAAAAATAAAATACTACTTCTGTTTTAAAATATAAACGATGTTGTTGACTTTTAGACATTTGTCTATTTGTCTTATTAAAAAAATAGAAAAAAATACATAATTATGGAGTATATTTATTTTGTTATGAGTTGTTTTATCTCATTTTGTTATGAGTTATTTTTATCACTATAAATATTTTAAGTATAATTTATATTTTACGTATTTAAAAAATTAAACAATATGAATGGTTAAACGCGTGCTCAAAAGCTAATGGCTTTATTTATTGAAAAACGGAGGGGCATGAAGATCGAACAAATCATACTGGTTAATCGCTTAACAAATTCTTGGCTCCGCGCCGTGTAATGTACCAATTCTCTGTTATTAGTAACAGTACGCAGGTCATCCATCTAGAAAAATGAAAATGACAAAAAAAAAAAGGTAAAAGAAAGTAGTAATAAGGATCTTTCAAAGAGAAAAAAAGAAAAAAAAAAGAAGAAAAAGCTCGCCGTGCCCCGTCACCGTCTTTTTTACCTCCGTGTCTACTTGTGCTTGATTGACGGTTGTGATTTTTTTTAAAAAAAAGAAAAAAAAAGCTCGCTGTGGTCCGTCCATCCACCGCACGGCCGGCGACACCGGCGATTGCCAGGGCTCGTCGGCGAGCGGCGGTGCCGGCCGAGGTGCTGGGCTGCTAGCGCGAGACGAAGCGGAACGAGCTGTGGCGGCGAAACGCGGCCGCCGAGGCCCAACTGTCCAAGCAGCGGCAGCACGCGGGCGGCGCCACAACCAGGGCTTCCGCGACCATGAGGTACACGCTCATTCACTCATCCGTCTGTCTGATTGATTTGTGGTTGGGATTTTGGGCTGGATTAGGCTGCGCTAGCTAGATCGATCTGAATGTGCATCCATCTACACTCTGCTCTACTTCTGATTGGGCGAATTTCGCGCTTGATTCATGCCCGAATCGGATGTCTCGGTCCCAATCTGACACAAAATCAGCCTCTAGAACATCCAGTTGGCTTCAATCTGATGCTAGTTGTGCTAATCGATTTAGCTCTGGTTGCTTGAACTGCGCTTGTAGTTATTCAATTTGAAGAGTTAAAAGGAATGTGGCACGAATGCTAATGCCACTAATTATGTTGGTTCAAAAAAAAAAAGGGAAAAGAAAAGCTACTAATATGTTACATTACTATTCTTCTATACATGAAATTGCCAAATCTTAATTTGCCTCATCTGACACCCATGTTTGAGGCTGCATGTTTGATTCTAAGAATCATGGTAGAAACCTGCCCCATTTCTGGCCGCTCTCTAGGCAATGCCATTGAACATGAGAGTCCTATTTTAACCAATGGAACGAAACACCTCTCCATCATATCGGCTACACTGATATCATCTTGTAGCATTGTGGGATCAACAACCTCGTGAGTATTATCGGGCAATGCTCTATCAACAAAATCATGCAGGGTTGTGTCACCATTAAAATTTTCATCGGTAGGACTGCTACCTGTTACCATTTCTAAGAGAAGGATTCCAAAGCTGTAGACATCACCCTTGGTTGAGATATCTTCGTTCATACCATACTCTGCATTCAGATTTATAGAAATCATAAAATTAGAAACCAGACACCATGTGTACCATAAATAGAATGAACAACTTACAAATTAGCTTATCTCACCCGGTGGAATATATCCAATAGATCCTTTTAGACAAGCCAAGCTTGTTGATATATCTTTATGTGCATTCGATCTTGTGTATACAAATCTTGCTAGGCCAAAGTCACTGACGTGTGCAACCATGTCACTATCCAACAGAATATTGCTTGGCTTCAAATCACAATGTACTAATGGCAATTCACACTGGTTATGAAGATAATCCAAAGCAAATGCTACATCCAAGGCGATATTAATTCTCTGTCTTAAAGTCAGAACCTTTGTTTGACTACTATGTTCATGGGATTTTGGATGTAACCACATATCTAGATTCCCATTTGGAAAATATGGGAACACTATAGCCTTGAAGTCTGCCCCAGTTGAATCCACAGAAGAACATAGAGTAATAATTTTCACGAGATTTCGGTGGCGGACATTTTGTAGGGTTTCACACTCGGCAACAAAGCTCTTATTAGATCCATGGATATCAAGGTTAAAAATCTTGATGGCGATATGTTCTTCCTGAAGATGCAGATTGCCCTTTTCTTTGAAAGGAAAATGCAGATTGCCCTTATAAACTGTACCAAATGATCCTGAGCCAAGTAAGTTAGTTGAAGAGAATCTATTTGTGGCCTTTAGAACATCTTCATATGTTATGTTCCTGTGCTCATTCAGCTGTTGTACATGTGGCTCTGCTTGCATTCTCTTCATACAAATAATTTTTGCAAGGCATAATAAAGTGAAAGTGATAGCAACAATTGGTATTACTATCGTTAGGACTAGAACCAATGACCTACTATGGTTCCTTTTCTTGTCAACCAATTTTGAACAAAGAGGCATACCTGTCGTTGGAGTTTCTGTGCACAGATGGTCATTTCCTTCAATTGACACCACACTAGCATTGGCAAAAATACCACTGCTTGGCACCACTCCATGAAAATTATTGAATGATAAGTTGAGAACTTGCAAAGAACGCAACAACGTTAGAAACTGTGGAATTTCTCCCGATAAGTTGTTATGAGATATATCCATCACCTTGATGCCTAACATGTTCACAAATGTTTGCGGAATGCTTCCTACAAAGAAGTTGCTTTGCATCTCAAGATACTCTAGAACCACGCATTGACTAAGAGTGGATGGGATATCTCCAGACAATCTGTTGTATGAAATGATAAGCTTATTCAGATTGACAAGGTTGCCTACTTCATCTGATATGCTTCCGGACAAGTAATTGTATGACAAGTCTAACACCATTGAAAGTGAAGAAATTTTAAAGATTGTCTCTGGTATTGTTCCATTTAGTGAATTGTGAGCAAGGTTGAGTATTTCGAGTTGAGTACAATACCCTATACTCAGAGGTATGCTTCCACTCAAGTTGTTCCTATCCAAATTTAGATAATTCAGCTGAACAAGTTTCCCAATGTTGTCTGGGATTTGACCAGAGAGTCTGTTTTGAGCAAAGGACAGAATGCCTAATTTGTGCAAATTTCCGATTGTTAGAGATATATTTCCAGTCAATTGATTGTAATCCATGTACAACTCAGTGAGGCTCTTAAGATTGCCGATCTCTTGTGGTATAGGTCCGGAAATTTTATTATTTCTTAGCCACAACCGTTGGAGACTACTAGATAGATTGCCAACAGAACTTGGCAGGTTTCCTTGAAGATTGTTCCCATCCAACATCAGCTTAGTCAATCTTGTGCAATTTGAAAGTGACGAGATAAAGCCCCAGTCGCCTGCTTCTAGCATGTTGTATGCCACATCAAGGTCCTCCAAGTTTGTCAGTGATCCAAAGGATGGCATGATTCCAGTTAACTTGTTTTCAGCTAGGTAAAGCATTTGTAGATGGGTTGAATTGAGAAGAGAGGTTGGAATTGAGCCCTTAAACTTGTTTGCTAATAGAATCAAGCCTTCAATGTTTGGGAGTGTATAGCCGATCTCTAAAGGTAATCTTCCGGTGAGTGAGTTATTTGCCACAGTAAGAAATGTCAGGGATGACATATTGAAGAGGGGTGGTGGAATTGTCCCAGAGAAATTGTTCAAAGTCAACATCAATGTCTGTAGCGTTGGAATATGTCCTAAGCTCTCTGGTATGCTCCCATCTAAACAATTCTGTGAAAGGCGAAGATAAAGTAGGGAGGAAAGGTTCCCCAGAGAGGAAGGTATTGTTCCTGTGAGACAGTTTTCTCCTAAATCAAGATATTGAACTTGTGGAGAGACGGTTTTAACAGGTGGTATAGAACCGGAAAAATTGTTCTGGTTGAGGTAAATGCCGTTAAGTGACAACGTGTTGAGTAGAGCCTTTGGGAGTTCTCCACTGAGACTATTGCTATTGAGAATGAGTTGTTGGAGAGATGAACTATTCAACATGGGCTTTGGGATCCCTCCGGTAAGAGCATTCTTCCCAAGATTGACATATGTGAGTGTAAGGCTACTGCCCAAAGAGGGTGGTATGTCACCTGAAAGTCTGTTGTTTGCCAGGAAAAGTACACTCAGTTTAGGAAGGTCCCCAAAAGCAGAGGGGATGCTCCCTTGGAGCTTGTTGTTGCCAAGGAGAATTTGTTGAAGATGCACACATTGACTTAGACTAGGTGGAATCTCACCTTGCAGGGAATTGTTCTGCAGATCTAGGATCTGAAGTTGTGAACATGAAGAGAGTTCTGATGGTATGTTACCTTCCAGAGAGTTCATGCTGAGGTCGAGGTTCTGGAGTTCGTTCAGGAAGCCAAGCTCAGACGGTATGCCGCCATGGAAGCTATTGTTTGATAGTTGCAGCCTTGTAAGAGAGGTGATGTTGGCAATACAAGGTGATATTGAGCCTATGATGCCTTCGGATGGGAGATCAATGGCGATAACACGGCGAGGAGCTCTCCTGCTGCATGTGACTCCATGCCAGTTGCAGGGTAACAAGGATGCATTGTTCCATGAGGCTAGAACTCCAGTTGGACCTGAGAGCTGCGACTTGAAGCAAAGGAGAGCGTCTCGATCAGTCTCAGTTTCATCACTGATGGCTAATGGCTGGAAGAAAAGGAAATGAAATATAAGATGGCAAATGACGCCTGTAGAGAAGACTCTCAAAGCAGCCATTGCTGTTCGTTTTTGAGAGAATGGTGGGAACTTGGAGGATGGCATGATGCATGCTTTTGTAGAAGTTGGAACTGAACATGCTTCAATTATCCCAGTAAAAAAAGTTACTTTTTTTAAGGAAGTCTAAAAAGTGGCTTGAATTGTTTGGGAGTAATTGGAGTAAACGCTTGTACAAGTCACTGTGAGGGTACAAAGTCTGAGCTAAATTATTTGGAAGGTTAACAAAAAAGGGTCGATAATCACTTCCACATCCGTGATCCATCGACGATTCGGCACACCAATACGTGTGAGTTGAAATTTACTGTAACTCATCTTTCCAAATAATTGTTATTGTACACCATTAATCTTCAAACTTTTGACAACTCATTTTCTTTAAAGGTTTTCTAAATACTTAATTAAAATTACCATATTATTAATAAAGCATATTAAATTCTAAACATATTCATTAAACTCTACTTTATATTATTATAACTATTTAAGAGCTATCAGTACTCGAAGTTGAAACGAAGGAAGCACAAATTGTTCATATTACGTATTGGATCGTTGAACCAGATTATTTGTCCCATACTTTAAAAGTACATTATTTTAAAAATAATATCTTTTACTGTTTTGTCTAGATCACTTTAAGTTAGTTGTTAAGTTTATTTATTAAAATATTTACTTTATCACTATACTTAAATAGATAATCCGTGACAACAATCTATCCAATAATTTATTTCAAACTGAGCCACTAGTCTTTTCCTTTTGGTCCTATGATCCTTACTGAAGTGGAGTAGGAGTACTACTCAGTATACTAAGTACTGTTAGTACTCCCTCCATTTAAAAAATATAAAGGGCCTCATCTTTTCGCTTATGCTTATGTTTATCAGCCAAAATTTGAATTTTCAACCTTAAATTTGGTTTTCATCGAAGTTTATTTTTCAGCCTTTGCTTTTAGATCGCTAAGAACACATATTAAAAGTTTATTCACAATTTACTTTTTAGTCTGCAAATATGCCGTTTGGCTTATTCCACAAATAAACGAAACAATGGGGCTGAAAGAGTTTTGGTTGGATGAGATACATCAGTTTGTCCAGATTCGTAATAGTAGGATATGTCCTAACCAAAACTCTTTATATTTTGGCAGTGGCGAACCCAAAGGGTAGTCCATGTAGGCCCAGGACTACCCTAGAATTTGGCCTAGAAAAGACTAGATATTCATTTTTCTTGGCCCATCAAAAAAGTATGGCCTAACAAAAAAAACCCTAAGGGGCTGTTTGGGAGAGCTCCTCTACAAAAAAAATGAGCTCCTCTCCAGGAAATCTTCTCCACCGGGAGCTCCTGGAGCTAGCACCTGTTTGGGTAATAATACATATGGTCCAGCTCCAGATTTGGTAGGAGGAGTGAAAGGACTGTTTTGCCCATGGATCTTGTATGGATGTTGATTACTAATATATAGTGATGTTTAATATTTCTCACAGCCATAACAATAATAAAAAATAAAATATATTACAAAATAGACTTGTTGCAAGACGATACAAGTAGCTATTTCAAGAACGGTACAAAATTAGCTCGAATAGCTAATTTTTTTATAATAAAAAATAAAAAAATTATAAAATAGACTTTTTTCAAGACGATGCAAGCACCTATTTCAATCCTGCTGCGAGAGGTAATGTTGCAGCAAAACGCGAAAACGGCCACGATCGAGCTACACAGTAGACTGGAGAGCGCACAGTCACAGTGCAAAGCAACACGCATGGCAATGCTGCTACTGTACTAGGGAATTGCACCTCCGAGTAGCTAATTTTTTTATCGTAATATTTATTTTACATCTTAATGGAACACATGCAAATCTGCCGCAATTGAGAAACGAGTTGGGAGCAAAATCCGCACAAGGTACCACATTTTAATCAAAGGTTCATAATTGAAGTCCAACAAAGATACATTATCATCTTATGTCTTACAAATCTAGCGCCAAGAAATTGATAAAGCGGTGGCTAGTTCATCACGGAAGAGATCCATAGTTCCTGCACTTCTTTCGGGAGTTGACTCATCAGATGCCGTTCGAGGAACTGCGTATTTGTTGTACCGTTCTGGTATTGTTGGAATAAAATTAGGGTCACGATCAAACCTAGCAAAATCAGGATCCTCACCTCCATGCTCACGAATGTAATTATGAAGGACCATAGCAGCCACAACAATCATTTTTTGCTTGTACATGGGGTAGCACGGCATCTTGTACAGAATTTGCCACTTCATTTTTAGTAATCCAAATGATCGCTCAATAACATTGCGGATGGAAGAGTGCACACGATTGAATTTTTCCATTGGAGTATTGGGTTCCATACCTCTGTGCCACTCTGGTAAATGGTATCTCTCACCTTTGTATGGAGCAAGATAACCGGGACGATTAGGATATCCTGCGTCAACAACATAGTATTTGCCTACAAAAGATAGCATAGTATGATTATTGATACATTTTAGTAACACATGCACAGTTAGCACAAATAGAGAGCATAATACAAGTGTGGTACCTTGTGGAGGATGAGGGAAGAATTTTTCATCCACTCTTAATGCATTGTATAAAACACTTGTGTCATGCATAGCTCCCGGTTGACCCGTTGCAACATAAGTAAAACGCATGTCAAAGTCACAAACGGCAAGCACATTTTGAGTGGGAATTCCAGTTTTTCCAATATATCTAACTTGCTCATCAGGTGACAATGACACACGGATATGAGTTCCATCAAGAGCACCAATACAATCTTTGAAATGGGGAAAAGTTCTTCTATCATCTCTTATCCTCTTATGAACCGAACGAAAATTGGGATCTTTTGGTCGAATGTAATCTTTTGCCATGGCCATCAAAGAATTTAAAACCTCATCAAATTTTCTACTAATGGTTTCACCAGAATGTTTGAACCTATTTTGAGCTCTCCTATTGGACTCATTTCCACCACATGTAAACAGAAACATTGCAAGCATCTCATGAGTACTCATATGCAGGGATGGTTCGAGTCCATACCTTTGCACCAACAAATCATTTAGGTCCAAAAAAAGATCTGTGTTCATACGAAGCTGTGAATGACATTCACCAGGAGTCCGCAATGTCTCTAGCAACCATCCCATGCCACTAAGAATTGATGTCCTTGGTGGATTTTTGTGAAGGTACATATCAGCATAAACTTGAGCTATTTGGGCACCACCTAAAACAAGTTTCCAGAACAAGGTCACCATCAGTAGAGTCCCCTGACTCACTCTCACTTTCACTGTCAGTCACCTGCAGGCCAAAAAAAAAGAGAACAACACTTGTTAGATCACAGCACTTGTTACAAATAGTATAAAAAATAAACTTAACATATATTATATCTGTAGACGCCATCACAGCACTTGTTAAATTATACTAATTAACTTAACACAATCACAGAAAAAAAAAAACTTCATCCAAGTGACATCAATCTGTAGATGCCATTTCTTTTCCCAGCCTTCATCCAAATCCATTCAATCAGACAAACAAGCATGAGTCTAACAGTACTATTATTACACCAAATCCATTACAAATATTTCAAATGGGAGAAATTATGAAATAACAAGAAGGCCTGCATAACAGCAAGTATGGATCATGCTCCATACTTGGCATTGTACTTTCTCCTAAGCCAATTAAACCTAAACTCTTTATTTGGTAGGGTCATAAACATGTCCCTTTGGTCCTTTTTGACAAATAACTCTATAGCAATAAAATGCTCATCACTACCATAATCTGCCCCACAATCCAAAACTAGATCCATGATTTGTTGCACGGTTACTTCATTTGACTTTTTTGATGTGAAAGAGGAGGCTGACTCAGCAATCTTGGTGATTTGTTCTTGAATAACAAGTGCTGTCCCTATCTTTGATTTCTTGCCTTTGTCAAGAACAGCCCGAGATCTTCTCTTTCCAATACCAATGGAAGGAGAAACCTCATGGCACTCCTGGGCCTCGTCATTCATTTCCTCCATGGGGGTCTCTTGGACCTCTTCATCATCAACTACAAGATTATCTTCCTGGACCTCCTCAGTCATGTGCTCAGGTATGATGGGGTTCTCACTCATAGGATTCCAATGATCGGATGCATCATTAATAATGTCAGAAAACATAATGTTAAGGTCATCTACATTCTGCAAGGGTTTCTTCCTAAACTTGCCGCATCCAGGAATATCCTATTCAATTTCAACCATGAAACAATGTGTTAGAAGCAAGCTAATTCTAGTTAATAATTAAGGGGCAGGTATAAAGCTAATTCACCTTTTTTGCCTTTCTCCACCACTCATCATCCATTACAATCACACCTCTTGAGTGATCCCATCCTGTTCCAGTTTGCTGCCTCATTAATTTTTGCCATGCCACAAAATCAGGCTTCATCTTATCCCACTTATTCCTGAGCTGTCGCTTACTCAACTCAATTCCAGTTATTTGGCGAAACAACTGGATCACTTCGTCATAGCCTACGGAGTTCAAATGGGTATTTGGCCTATTTCCTTTCACCACTTGTTGGGCAAACAATTGACAAACAATGGTAGTATGCTCATCAATCCATTCCATTGAATCACCCTGTCCAGTCAAATTAGAGATTTTATAGTTTTCAAGATGCAAATAAATGGACGATTTTAGCTTTCTGAAATAAAAAATATATCACATAACAGAAGGTAATACTTCATCCATATGCTTATGGTTTTGACTACAACCCAAATTAGCTAGCTTCTTCATATCATACACGAAGCACATGAGGTTATACCATTGGATGTCATCCAAATATCAGACAAGTAATTACCTGGTTCGTCGCTCCAGTACGCGGGGGACGAGCTTGCTGCTGGGCAGCGCCGGTCGGCTGGGACCCGCGCCCCAGTGCGACGCCGGCGGGTGAGCAGCCGCGCCCCACGGCGGCTCCGGCGGCAGGGCTGCCGTGCCCCAGGATGGCTCCGACAGCGGGAGGCGGGCAGCCGCGCCCCAGGGCTGCTCCGGCAGCAGGAGGCGGGTGCAGGGCGGCTCCGGCAGCGGGAGGCGGGCAGCCGCGCCCCTGGCCGCGCCACTGGCCGGCAGCAGGAGGCGGGCAGCCGCGCCCCTGGCCGGTTGCGGGAGGAGGGAAGCCGCGCCCGTGGCCATGCTCCAGTCCGGCGCCCATGGTCATCTCGGCGGCCGGGACTTCCTCCTCTAGGCCGGATCCATCTTGGACAGAGGCGGATCCAGCCATCTCGGTGGCGGCGGCTCTAGGGTTGGCGGCGGCGGCGATCTGCCTGCAGACTCGGCGGCGCTCTGGTGGAATCATTTTTTTCACGAATGAGGAACGGGAACGGGGCGGTACTGTGGAATAGAAGCGAATCGTTTTTTTTAACCAATGGCAATGGTGGGTAATTTTTTACCATCTCCATGAGGACATATGACTCCAGGTTTTGGTGGAGTACCCCTTGAGGAGCTCCAGAATATTCCTAGAGATGGAGCTGCGATTTAAGAGCCAGAGCTACTCCACTACTCGTGTTTGGCAAAAAAAACTTGGAGATGGAGCTATTTTCTTGGAGAGGAGTCCTGCCAAACAGCCCCTAACTCTCCAGTCCTGGCCTCTCATTCTCCGTCTCTCCCTGTCTCCTAGTCCACTCCCGACGGCACCACTGCGCTAGCACGGCAGTCGGCAGCAACGCCATCGCTCCGGCGCTCCCGTGTGGTCACGTCCCGCGAGGCTACGACGGTGCAGTGGCACTCCGCCTCTCACCGGCGCGCCCTGGCCTGGGCCTGCTCGCCTTCCATCGTGACTCGCGCCGTGGCGCCGCGTCTAGCCGGCGACCTCCCACCCGATGTGCGCGCCCCGCCATGGCGCCGCTGGCTTCGCGCGCTCGCGCCCTCTCCGCCCCTCGCCGGCGCGCCCTAGCCTTGGCGGCTGGGCCTGCCCACCTTAGCGCCTTCCCGTCGCGACTCGCGCCGCCGCGCTGTGTCCCGCATGACCGTGTCCAACTGGCGGCCTTCCGCCCGACGCGCGTGCCCGCCGTGGCGCCGCCAGCGCCCGGCGTCACTCCCTCTTCGATGAGCAGTGAGCACTTCCTCAGCCCCTCCCCCCATTCTAGAGTTCTAGTAGTAGTAGACGACCAGTACTATCCCCTTCAATAATCAAGTTTTAGATTTCTAGTCGTATGCCATATCAATAGATTACCACAAAATTGTGTGCAACAATAAAAATCATATGACATTTTTACATGGTTTGATGGTTGTCAGGAGATTGAGGCATATGGATAAGAAAGCATTGCGTTACTTTTCCAGAAGCATGAAGCAAAAAAAGTTGCATCTTGTGATCTACCAATCCCACCAGTGGATGAAGGGTCGTCTGTTCCTGCTGTAGTTGATGCTCCAATTGATGAAGACACAATTTACATTGTCATTTAGGTAAGATTTAAACTTATTTGTTATTTTTTATTTGTATTGAACCATTTAAAGTTATATACCGTATCGTTTACCAGATTTTATGTCGAATCATATTGTATTGTATTTGGATTTTTTTTTCTAGGTCTACCCTAGATTCAAATTCTGGGTCCGCCAATTTTGGGATGGAGGGATTACTGAATAACAAACTAATCTAGGATTGACTTGGCGAAATCTGTTAGTCAATGCTAATGCCACTCGATGGAGCATGCGCCAAATTATTTTGCAGCCATCGTCCAGGCCTCCAGGGCTTCAAACATTGATAACGAGATGCCAATCACATTTAACCTGATTGATTTTTCTCCCGAAAAGAAGACTTTGACTGACCGTACTAATGTTGTTCTCACGATCTAAACGCGTGGTTTCTAGTACTCCAACCAATTCGTTACTTCTCATTTAATGTCGTAAGTAAACTTTTTTTTATCTTTATCCATTAATTTCATTCGAAAAGACCTACACTTAAATATTTTTAATTTTTTATCACTATTTGCATAGGTTTTAAGATTTATTTAAATATCAAGGTTTTAAATTTCAAGCAAAAAATCATGAATTTTTTTTAAATATTTTAAAAGTTTGATAATGGTATCATGTATGGCTTTTAAAAAAAGCTCAACTTAAAATACGACTCATGTAAAGAGAAATAAAGAAGAGTGATGTGTGGTGGGGATTTTTTTTTTTTTTTTGGGGAGGGTGGTGTTGTTAAAATGAGAACATAGTAGTTTAGAGCGCTTAATTAAGTGATAAAATGAAACAGTTCAGAAGGAGTAAAATAGATTTAGTATTTCTCATGGTGAATCTAAAGAAACACATGATAAACTATATAAGTTATTGAAGCATATGATAAATGATAAAGATATAAATGTTTTGACTAAGACAAATAAGGTTGTGTTCGGTAGCTACGATTGGATACCTTTCCCCTGCTGATGAAAAATTCGCATCCGGCTGATGGTGCCAAATCTGCGTTTACGTGAACTATGTGGAAACACATGAAGGCCTGAGAGATTTGCTTAGCTCTAGTGCAGGTCCTAAATTTTGATGAGATGCGGGCATGCCAGTTAGTTTGATCCTGTAACTGACAAGATATATAAATTGATGATCAAATAGCCGACCAGCTAACAAACTGATGTAATGATGCTAGCAGATATCGATAGGGGTCTGAGATATTGATTCTGACACTTGGATAAATGACGATATAAATATAATGGAAAAACTTGAGCAATCAACCAATCAACCAATGATAATATAAGAGTAAATTTTGGAAAACTACAACTCTAGTGACAAAACTATCAGTTTGCTGCAACATTAGCGACATGTTTCAGTTTGCTGTAATAATAGCGTGGGAAATTATTACAAAACTGCAACAGTTATATGCTGCTACAGTTGTCACCTAGTATATATATTGATATGTGGAGATAGATTACAGGGACCCCGAATCTACATATTTATACCCATCGGTAGATATTAGTCCTTATTGGACAAGACACAAACATTCCTATAGATAAAATAAAAGATACAAGTCATGATCGGGCTCTAAATAATCTTTCCTGAAAATAAAAGGAAATAAGTAACTCTACCTAATTAATAGATAAACTGTCATGTCGCATCGTCCTTGAACTCAGTCTCTTTTAGATAAGTTTCTTTTAATTGATTAATTTTCTGAACCGAATCCATCGAGAATCTAACTGTTGGTGACTGATGTTTCCATCGACCTATTCCAGAACTCTGAAGCGAATATTGACTCTAGGCTGATGATAATTTTCGGGGCATACCAACTTTTGGCGTTGACACCCTCCTAGCATGTAAAAACGGAGCAACCAAGGGGGCTGCTATATAATGGAATCCTGTTGGGACGGGATGATATCTAACCGGTATCAGGCGATACTTGCGAGGTATCAGGTGATATCTACAAGATATCAGACGATTTCTATCATGTATCATGTGATACTTGCGAAGTATCAGGTGATACTTGCCAGGTATCATGCGATTCTTATCATGTAGAAGGTGATACTTGCGAGGTATCAGGCGATACCTACCAGATATCAGGTGATTTCTACTGGGTATTAGAAGCCGACGACCACTACCGCCCTCCCTCCCTTGGCTCCAGCCACCACCATCGCTCCCTTTCCTGGCTCCAGCCATCGCCGTCTCTCCCTCCCCGGGGTCCGGCCACCGCTATCGCCGCCCCTCCGTCCCCTGGCTCCGGCCACCGCTGCCCCTCCTCTCTTCGTCGATGTCTCCCCTGCCGCCGGCTTGGCCGCGATGCGCCGCTGCCTCGACACGACGCAGACGAGGTCCTCGATGCCGCGGGAGCTTAATGCGCAGGGCTCATCGCCGATGGCCGTGTCCACATCTCGCCGAGCGGGTCCTCTTCCCCGGCCCTCGCCGGCAGCCACCTCCTCCTCACGGCTAAGGCGCTTAGCTCTCTCTCCTCTTTGATAGGCAAGGGGGTGAAAGGGATCCCGTCCCGTCCTGATGGAATCCCTGAAATTTTTACATTTTGGTCCTTTTTGAAAACTTATTTTACAAATAGACCCCTGGGAAAACTTAAATCGGAAATGGTCCTTTTTGGGGCGCCAGAGTGGTTGGCGCCGTACCCCAACATGGCGGTGCCAGCCACACTGGCGCCGTGCTCGTGCCACCGTGGCACTAGGGCTGTCGTGGAGGTGCTGACTGAGCAGAATGGGGGCGCCAGCCACACTGGCGCCGCCCCTCATACCACGGCGCCAGCATGGCTGGCGCGCCCCTCCTATGTGGGCCGACCCCTTAAACCCCATGGGCCCCACCACCTATCTCCTCCCCACTCCCATTTTCGCCCAAGCACCAGCCCGAGCTGAGCAGCAGCAGCTCTCCCCCTCTCTCTCCTCCTCACCTCCCCACCTCAAATTCACTCCATTTGAACTCGTTTTTCGCGGGATTTTTTTTTGGAAATCGAAGAGAAAGGTAGACTCCTTCATTCACCCCTCTTTTTTTTCGTTTTTATTGGTTGAATTTGTAGATCGGTGGGTAACCCTAGAACCCCTTTTTTACCCAAATTTGTGATTTTTAGCATTTGTTCTTAGGATTGGCTTGTTGTAGTGCTACATGTTTGCAATGTACTCATTGGTGTCACGATTTTTTTAACCATATATGTGGTAATGTTAATTTTTGGATGGTTTGGTTGGATGGATGGATGAAAAATTATGGTTGAGGCATGAAAGTAATTTTAATTTGATGGACTTGATGCTATAGTCTATAGGTTAAACTTTTAACCATTAATTATATGAAGGTGAAAATTTTGGTTGCATTATATAAATTGATTATAGTTAACTAGAACTAGGTTGGGTTGTATGACGGAGTATTTGTAATATTTCGATGTGTAATGCACTAGTAAACTTGTTGATAGTTGTAGGTGGATTAAATATTTTTTTGGAGTAGTAGCTTTAGGACAATTTAAGTTATGCATTGGTTATAATATGTCGGTTTGGACTACGTTTAGGAATGAAGATTTAATTTTCGTTGCAAAGTTACATTTGATGTTTTGGTGTAGATGGATAGACTTATTCGTGTTTACTACGGTGATAGAGTGGTGGAACCTTATGTTGGTGCACATGTTGAGTTTGAGGATATGTCATTGAAGACCATTTTGTTTCCCACCTACCCAACTCTAGATGAACTAAGGTCACGAGTGAAAGAAGTTCTTGGATGGACCGAGGATAATGTGGAGATTCGTTTTTATGGGAGATACGATATTGGTCAAGGGCATAAGTATATATTAAATGTGATAGGTCAGTTGGAATGGGAAGTTTACTTTGATTTGGTAAAAGAGTCTCAGTTTAGATCTCTAGAGGTGTTTGCATCAAAGTTAGTTCGTACCGTAGAAAATTTGGATCTAAACAAATCTCCTTCTTATCATTACGTTGAGAAGAATTTTGTGACATATTATTCTCGTCGTGGAGGGGGTGCAAGTAAGACTGAGTTGGTACGAGAAGACTTGGAGGGGGAAGGAGAGAAGAAGAGACCTTTGCTTGGAAATAATTTATGGGAGGCAGGACCATCAAAGAGACATTGCGGTACTGATGATGTGGATGCAGCGAGGGAGATGAAAAGGGAGTTAGTACCAGAGGGGCTTGATCTAAGTGAACATTTGTCGGCGAGTGTTCATTGGTCGTCGTATGGAGTCAACCCTGAATACCCGACAGAAGTAGCAGGCCAATATGTGAATCCAGATGATTACTTTGATGTCGAATTAAGTGGTGGTCACGATTCTGTCTCAGTAGAAGTCAATAGAGATGATGTTGACGAGGAGGCAAGTGTTGAGCAATATGATGTTGAATTTGCTGAAGACTCTGATGATGACCGTCCATTTCCTCCACTTACTAATAATGCCAAGTTAGCATTAGAGGAATGTTGTGCGTTTGAGAAGGTGTTTGGGAGGAAGCCGGACATTCCTGAGTTTAGGGACCTAACACATGCCCATGGTGCACTACTAGATGGCGGCATCAACCTAGATCAGTTGTCAGAACCATTTCAGGTGGATGGTCTCAGAAAGGGTTTAGAGTTCCCATCCATGGTCGCAATGAAGCTATGGCTCCAGGAGTACGCCATCGTGCACCATCGTCCATACCGTGTTGTCAATTCTGCCGCAAATAGGAGGTACACTGTTAAATGTGAAAACCCACGGTGCAAATAGAAGGTCCATGCAACTAAGAGGTCTAGTGGCACGTGGAGGATATCACGGGTAGGTAAGGAACATAGTTGTGCTACTGCCGAAGGTTCAGGGAGCCACCGGCAGCTGACATCAAAGTTCATAGCAAATAGGTTATGCAATGCCATAAAACTGCAACCTACACTCTCTGCTTCTGTGTTAGCTTTGTATATATTTGAGGTTTTCCAGTATAGGGTGAAGTATGGCAAGGCTTGGAGGGCACGAGAGGAGGCTATGAAGCTCATTTACGGTGAATGGGGTGAAGCGTATGTCCGTTTGCCCACTTTGCTGCAAGCCATTAAGCAGAGGAATCCCAGTATGGTCTACCACATCGATACTCATCCTGATAGGGTTGTCAACATTGATGGAGTGACCAAGAAAATTTTTATGCGTGCATTCTGGTGCTTTGGTCCTTCATTGAGGTTTTTAAGCATTGTAGGCCAATACTAGCTATAGATGCAACCTTCCTAACTGGGAAATACGGTGGTGCCTTGATGACTGCATTATCAGCTGATGCGGAGGACCAACTTGTACCTTTAGCTTTTGCCTTGGTGGAGAAAGAGAATTCACGAGACTGGTGCTGGTTTATCGATCTTGTCCGACGGGTTGTGGTTGGGCCGCATAGGGAGGTTTGTATTATCTCAGATCGACATGCTGGTATAATGAATGCCATGACGACTCCTGTTCCAGGATTGCCACCGGTTCACCACCGGTGGTGCATGAGGGACTTCAGTGCTAATTTCCACAAGGCCGGTGCGGACAAGCATCAGACAAAAGAGCTCCTAAGAATATGTCAGATTGACGAGAAGTGGATATTTGAGAGGGATGTTGAGGCACTAAGGCAGCGTATTCCCGAAGGTCCTCGTAAATGGTTTGAAGATAAGTTGTTGGATAAAGATAAGTGGTCTCGTGCATACGATAGAAATGGCCGCCGGTGGGGTTACATGACAACCAACATGGCCGAACAGTTCAATAGCGTGCTAGTTGGTGTTCATAAGCTTCCAGTGATGGCCATAGTATCATTTACGTTCATGAAGTGCAATGACTACTTTGTGAACAAACATGATGAAGCTTTGAAGCAAGTCCAGTTAGGGCAGCGTTGGTCCACCAAGGTTGATAGTAAGATGAAGGTGCAAAAAAGTAAGGCGAACAAACACACTGCAAGGTGTTTCGATAAGCAGAAAAAGACATACGAGGTCACAGAGAGGGGTGGTATAACGCGTGGTGGTGTTAGATTCAGCGCAAGAGCCTTCAAAGTTGAAGGTGAGGGGAACTCATGTTCTTGCCAAAGGCCATTGCTCTACCATATGCCTTGCTCACATCTTATACACGTTTATCTGATTCATACAATTGATGAGGAATCTCCCAACCGAATGCCATATCAGTTCTCTTCAAGAGCCGTTGTGTCACGCCCAAAAATTTAGCCCAAATTTCCAGACTATTTTGTGTATTAAATCCCTGTCCAGGACCAGCCAGGGTACACAAAACGACAAGTAATATATAGTTCCAAACGTAAATAAAGCGTAAAATACTTACAGAAGAGGCACTTAGTCCTTATACCGAAACAAACGCAGCAGCAGCGGAAAAAGACGATCCTAGCGGGGCTTCAGCTCCACTCCACAGGCAAAACTCAACTGGGGTCTGAGTTTTGGTCTTCTAACTTCGTCTTCAGCTCAGAAGCACTACACTTCTGAAAAGGGGAAATAATAGCAAGGCTGAGTACAACCACCATACTCAGCAAGCCACACCAATGATGCAGACGTGCAAGGGGATACAAGGACGGTTTGTGGCTATTTGCATAAAGGCGGTTGTAAAACATTTTATTGAGCAAAGCAGTAAAACTATTGAGTAATTAAAGTAGCATTAAATATCCACTGATCAACGCTACACCACGTTGAACAGGCTCAACCAACCCACCTGAACTACAGTGCATTGGGTCGATTTATTAGGGTGGGACTAATCACGGTGAATCTGGTGAACCGCCCATAACCGCGGGTACGGCTATTCGAATAGTTTTACTCTGATCAGAGGTGTACAACTGTACCCACAAGACACAGCCTCACGACACGTTACCGTGCGCCGACATGCCACCACGACATACCGGAAAGAGGCCGTGACAGGACCCTTCGCATAACCCCCTCTAGCCAAGCACACCACACCTCAGGTTTCACCCCTGTCCCCAGCGGGCAACGGGCAGTCCCCTCTCGTGCCTAGGTGAATCCGGAAGCGACAGAGGCCGTCGCAGGGCCCGCCCCGCTACATCACGCCCACCCTTGCCTGGATGCGTCAGCTAGAGGAAAGCTACACTACAAGCCCAGCCGTTGCCCACGCTGGCTTGTGGAAAGTACGAGGAATTCTTCCAGGGTTTCCCGCGAACCGGTCCTTAACTGCCATGGGCGCGACCATCAAAACCATGCACCCACAACCCACCATTCAGTCGCATTTTAGTTGGATAATTACGACCATGAAACATGGCCAGATGTCTTGAGCACGCAGCTCATTCTGATACTAAAAAGGTCTAATACTGTAATTATCCCATCAACTGAGCTAGTGGTAATTAAGCATGGCTAAGCATAAAGTTCTAGCTAGGTCACATAAGTAACATGAGCTAGTCGATTTATTACCCAAGGTTGACAAAGAACAGATATCAAGTAAACATAGCACAAGCGAGCAGATAGGTAATACCCGGATCCCATGTAATTAGCAAGACATGCAATTTTATTTGCAAACGATAAAACATTTGTAAATTAGGATCAAAATGCACAAGGGGAATGTGTGACTTGCCTTGCTTCTTCGAAACAATCTTCCAGACTCTTTTCCTCGCGACCGCGGACTTCCGAAACGACGGATTCTACACGCTGGCACGCAAAACGAGGAAAAACTTTAATAAAAACCAAGGAAACAGTACATAAAAAGTAAACAAACATGTAGAGCTCAATTTTAGATGAATTTTGCAAGTTGAATGGCTCAATTCGGAGTTCGAATGAATTAGATATGAATTTTAGAAGTTTTGAGCCATTTATATGAATTTCTAGAATTATTACGAATTATTGCGCAATTATTAAATATTTTTACAAAGGAAAAAGGCTGCCGCTGACGTCATCAAGTGAGGCCGGCGCCGATAGGCGGGCCCCACACGTCAGCGAGACGAGGAGGCGGTCCACCGTGGACCGGGACCACAAGGACGGTCCACCGCCGGTCCACGGGTTGGATGGCCCAGGTCGGCCAAGCCGATCGGGCGGCTGAGGAGAGCGATGGCCGAGCACGGGCACAGCCGGGGCTGGCCCGATCGACCACAGAGGGCGGCGGCGCGCAGCGTGGGAAGCGGCAAGAGGAAGCGGAGGCAGAGAGGGAGAGGGAGGTGGCGGAGCTCATCGAGGGGCACGGCGACGGCGAGAGCAGCCGGCGGAGGGAGGCGGCGGTGCTCCTCGGGTCGACAACACGGAGGGGCTCCCGGCGGTGGAAGGTGTCGGTCGAGCGGCGGCCGGGGAAGAGCGTGACGCGGCGAGGGAGGCGATGCGGCTGGCGCGTCGCGGCGGCAGCCGGGGTGATGGCGAATGGCGACCGGAGGCGGAAAAAGGTGGCCGGTAGGGTGGCGTGGTGGGGAGGTGGTTCTGGTGGTGGAAGGGAAAAAGGGATGGGCGGCCGGGCTTGCCCTCGCGGTGGTGGATCTAACAGAGGCAGTGGCGCGGCTTGAGGTGGTTGAGGATGGCGGCTAGAGGCAGCCATAGGCGGTAGGCGGTGGTAAAGCTCGGGTCGACGGTGGAAATGGCGCTGCGGGGGTGGAAGGGAGAACGGAGTGGATGCCGGGGTGGAGCTCGGCACGGCGATGCCGATGGTGCGAATGGCGAGGTGCGGCGACGACGAGAGCGACGATGGTGGGCGGCTGAAGTCGGCGGCGGAGGGGGAGAGAGGTGGTGCACGAGGCGGCGGTGTTCCGGAGGCGGAGAGGGGAAATGGAGTAGAGGCCGGGCTGCGGCACGGCGACGCGAAGCCGACGGTGGTGGCGGATTGGCGCGGCGGTGGGTGGAGCAGCGGTGGCGCGCGGCTGGAGATCGCCGGCGAGCGGCGGCGATGGGGATCGGTGTGGAGAGCACGGTAGAGGGCGGGGGGACTCGGGAAAATGGGGAAAAAGGAAGAGGAGGCCACGGGGATTGATTTTATAGCTCAAGGGGACGAGGAGAGGGCCGGGGAGCGGCGGATTTCGAGGGGGAGTGGGGCGGCGTTGGCGGGGAAGTGGGGCGCCGACGTGGGGTGGTGGCGGCTCGGCCAGCACTGGTTTTTGTGGGACGAGTGGGGGAAATGGTGGAAGACGTGGAGGTGATCGTGCCCACGTCGTTGGATGCGAGCTCTGGTGCGGGTGGGCGCCGGATTTTGCGGCGACGTGGGCGGCAATGGCAGTTGGGGTTGGCCGGCGAGAGGTAGGAGGAGGAGCTGACGGGTGGGGCCCACGGTCCCACCTGTCGGCCGGATGGAGAGAGAGGAGGGAAACCAGGGGACGTAAAGTAGACTTTCACAAGGCGCGGGCCGGCCGAGAGAGGGAGGAGGCGCGCGGCCCACGGGAGAGGAGGGGAAGGCTTGGGCCAAGCCCAAAAGGGAGGGGAGGGGATTTTATTTGTTTTCTTTTTTTATTTAAATTGAGTTAAATGATCTTTGTGACTTTAAAAATACTTCTTGAGCTCCGAAAACTCACGGAAAATTCTGGAGAGTATGTTAGGGCGCAAAGAATATTACAAAATATTCCCGGCCAATAATTTTTAAAGGAAAATTTAATTTCCTCCATATTTTCACTTGATTAAATTGATTTAAATTTTATTTAATTTCTAGAAAATGCATTATTTAATGATTTTTAATCCCGAACGAAAATCGGGGCGTTACACGTTGTGAACACATGGGCAAGTCGCTTTGAGCCATACCTCGACCCCACACAGTGGCCACCGTACGATGGTGAAGAATTTGTTGCTGACCCAAATTTGAAGATTAAAACAAGAGGGAAGAGGAGATCGAAACGATTCAAGAATGAAATGGACTCGGGTCTGGGTGGTTCTGGAAGGAAACCACCTTCATGCGTTCAACTTGATGCTGCGCCGGTGCAAAATAGATGCTCGTTGTGTCACCAGGAGGGTCACAAGAAAACTAAGTGTCCTAAGCGTCCAAAAAAGAAGAAGTCCAAAAAAAATATAAGTGTTAGGGAGGTAAATATTTTGTTTTCCTACTCATGTTCTCGCATTCATTTTCTTTTAATGTATGTCACATTGGTAACTAACGGTGAATTTATTACTTTTTCATGTAGGATGGCCGAGGAGGGACAACCGCCGACTTACCCAGCCTTGGAGGCGTACTATGAGGCCCGTCATCGCGAGGCTGCGATCGAGGCGGGGAGGGTATGAATCGGCATTGATTCACTTGTGCATATGTATCGGTAGCGTGTATTTGACATTATATTAACTAATTGATTTACAATTGCTAATGCAGGTACTTCAACCGCTCTGAGTCAGAGCTCATGCCCCTCCAGTGTTCGACGATAGGTACATCCCGTACCTAAGGGCGGCCGGGTTGCTCGGGGTGGCCTTGGTCGTGAGCAGAGGAATGCCAGTGTTCAACGCTCCTGCGTTGACAGCACTTGTGGACAGATGGAGGCCTGAGACACACAGCTTCCACCTCCCCAGTGGTGAGATGACCATCACTCTACAGGATGTGGCTATGATCTTGGCCCTCCCATTACGGGGGCATGCCGTGACGGGCAGGACAGAGACTCCTGGATGGCGTGCACAAGTGGAGCAGCTGTTTGGCATTCCACTGAACATTGAGCAGGGGCAAGGGGGGAAGAAGAAGCAGAATGGAATACCCCTGTCTTGGCTGAGTCAGAACTTCTCACATCTTGACGACGACGCTGAGCCATGGCGTGTTGAGTGTTATGCCCGTGCATACATCTTGCACTTGTTGGGAGGGGTTCTGTTTCCTGATGCTGGGGGTGACATTGCTTCGGCGATATGGATTCCTTTGGTCGCCAACCTTGGTGATCTAGGCCGTTTCCGTTGGGGCTCAACAGTGTTGGCGTGGACATATAGAGAGCTCTGTGAGGCCTGTTGTCGTCAGGCACCATCATCCAACATGAGTGGTTGTGTGCTATTGATTCAGCTGTGGATGTGGTTAAGACTACCGGTTGGAAGGCCTAAGTGGAGGCAAAGCTTCACTCCTTGGCCCTACAATGAGCCAGATATGGAGAAGACAGTGGCCTACCTTTTTGAGAGTACTGCCACTGCACATGCTCACCGGGATGTGGCATATAAGCATTATGTCAATGAGATGGACTGCTTACAGCCTCAACATGTAAGTACTTCCAATATCACTTCTAGTTAGACATTTACTTCTTTAATTGAGATACTAACCAACGACATCTCTTCAACTTTTGCAGATTGAGTGGTTACCATACCACACAAATGAGGCTTCAAGCCTGACCCTGAACTCGATGTGCAATCGAAACTCTGACTATTTCATGTACCAGTGCCCATTGATTTGTTTCTGGGCAGTTGAGTACCACCTTCCGCACCGTGTCATGCGACAGTTCGGGAAGAAACAAGATTGGCCGGTAGAGGACATCTCAACTGGAGTTGAATTACCCAAGTAAATATTTCTTATCTTTGTTTGCTTTCATTGTCAATGTTCAATTTTGTACCATTTAACCCTTGTCGATGCTCACTATTGTTTCATCACCTTCTACTTGTCTAGGTATGACAGGGTGAGAACAAAGAAGGTGAAAGACTGGGGGCTAGAGCATAATAGATACATTGATGAATGGAGGACAGCCGGAAGGAATGACAGGTACATCGAGACTATACACCAAAATCATATTTTCTCAGAGTACCTTCGTTGGCTGCATAGGACATATAGACTGTTCCTCCGCCCTACTTGAACGGAAGCCGACATAGAGGATGACCGCGACTCCGATGAGGGGCGGAATCCCTATGATGTCCAGACTAGAGTTGGATATCAAATGGAGCACGCCCCACTTAGAGACAGAGGCGTAAGTTTTCTTGCATTTGTCAAAGTTATTTCCATTTGCACCCTAGACCCTAACATATATCTTCTCACGCTTTCAGTCGAGAGAGCTCCTCAGGAGTGTGAATGAAATGGGGCATGCCCTCCAAGCTCCGAGGGGTGGTGAGGACACGGAGAACACACTCCGCAATGTTTTAGAGGTAAAATTTATTTAGCACTTTGCATTACTTGAGTTATGCCTAACAAACTTCTTGTTTTTTTTTGAAATGCAGAAAGTTCGTCAAAGGTGCCAGAAACTTGCAGCAAGATTAGGTTGCAGGTCGGTTGGATTGGACGACGTGTACCAACCGCGGAGACTACCACCACCACTACCTCTATCCGCGCGTCCAAGTACCGCTCGACACTCCATCAGGATAGAAGAGCGTGAAGGAGTTGGTGGCTCGTCCTCGTCACGCATTAAGCAAGGGAGGAGAAAGGGGAAGGCGCCGGCTCCACCTAGCGACGACGATGACGATGAGGACGAGGAGGATGAGGACTACGTCGCACCAGACGCCGAGGAGATAGACATGTCGCATATAGACATGTCGCAGCTTCCCGACGCGCCTCAAGGGACGCAACCCACGCAATACAACTTGCGATCCACTCGGGCAGCGAAAAAGAGGTAAAATGAGCTTACCATTCTCAAATGTTATTTGATTTCCCTTATTTTGTTTTTAAAATGTTTTAAACATTGGATTTTCAAATGTAGGTACACTCCGGGCTCGCAAGCAATTCGGCGCCAACGGAAGAAGTGATTTGTATGAAGTTAATCTATTGGTTGGTAGTATGACATATGTGGTGCACTATGTGATATAAAATGTGATGGACTATGTGAGGACTATGTGATGGACTTTTGACATTGTTTCATGTGTGGAATATAGGATGGACTTTTGGCATTGTTTGATGTGTGGGATATGTGATGGACTTTTGGCATTGTTTGATGTGTGGAATATGTGATGGACTTTTGGCATTGTTTGATGTGTGGAATATGTGATGGACTATGTGATGGACTTTTGGCATTGTGATTTGTGCAATTGGAACTTGTTTTAGTCTGTACGAATCTGTGAATTATGATTTGAATTGCGAACTGTGAATTGGTACATTTGTGTAATATGGATCTTCAATTTGCAGGGAGGCAGAGGGCGGCGCCAACCACCCTGGCGTCGCGGTTGGGGAGGGCGGCGCCAGCCAGTGCCGCGAGGCAGAAGGGTTTCGAGCTGGGGGGAGGGCGGCGCCAGCTACCCTGGCGCCGTGGTCCATGAGGGCGGCGCCAGCCGAGGCCCGGAGGCAGAAGGGCTTCAATGGGGGGAGGAGGGGGGCGCCAGCCACCCTGGCGCCGCGGTCTGGGGGGGCGCCAGCCGTTGCCCGGAGGCAGAACAGGGCGAAAATTTTGAGGGGGGAGAAAGTTGGTGGGGCCCGCAGAGGAGGGGCGCGCCAGCCATGCTGGCGCCGTGGTATGAGGGGCGGCGCCACTCTGGCTAGCGCCCCTTTCGGCCTAGTCAGCACCTCCACGACAGCCCTATTGCCACGGTGGCACTGGCACGGCGCCAGTGTGGCTGGCGCCGCCATGTTGGGGTACGGCGCCAGCCACTCTGGCGTCCCAAAAAGGACCATTTCCGGTTTAAGTTTTTTTGGGGTCTATTTGTAAAATAAGTTTTCAAAAAGGATCAAAATGTAAAAATTTCAGGACTGTTGTGCGGAGCTTCCCTTGCGTCAGAGCTGTCCACCAGTGCAAGGCAAAGAGATGCGCAGAGGATGGCTAGTGCCAGAAGGCCGGAACGGGTAGCTCCCATGGTTCCCATCCACAAACCTTCCTAGTTTCCTGCTTAAAGCACAGTTTTCTCTCTGTTTTTTTTTTTCTACTGGCCTTGCTGGCTGACCAGATGGATCCCTCATGCTCCGCTTTTAACGGGGCTTTAGGTTGCGTTTTATTGAAGCCTACCTGTAACTGTGTGTGGTATATGCTGCTCTGTCAAGACTATTCAGCGGAAGGCTAGGACCGTTGTTTTGAACCAACGACGGATTATCACGCTTTCCAAGTTCATTGATGGTAAGATTTTGAGGGGAAAAAAACCATCTGGATTTATTAGAGAACTTCTCTAAAATAACCTTTTAAGTTTCTAACATTTAATTGATTCATTTCTGCCCTCAATAATTGTCATATCAACTCAATTTCAGCCATCGTCCACCGGCACTTTAGGAGAGGAATAGATAGTATGAAACAATGAATTGCATGATCACCTAGACTTCGATAAGTGACTTGTATAGCCGTCTTCATAACTGCCTTCTTAGGACACTGACAGAACAACTAGCCATTGAAAGTCAGTATCATAATGTGCCATTTACTCATTTGTAATAGTTAACAATGTTAAAATTTAGGTTAGCTCACCGTGGAAAAGTCTATAGGTGCTAAATTTTTCTTAGTGGATCTTACTAACTGTGATATGTCATTCTAAGTATATCTCGATTTTTTTATAACTTTTATATAGATATAAATCAAACGCTTGTTATCATTGTTAGTAAGAGTTTGTGAAAAAAAAAATTGTACGTGTGCCATTTCTCACTATGGATTGCATAGATAAATTTTGCCAAGGAAATCCATTCTTCTAATCTCTGCAAAGGCCCATCAGTAAAATGAAGGCTCATTCGTGTATTTGCTTGACAGGTAGGCTGATCCTTCCCAGGACTCGCTGCATGACGAGACAGTACTGAATACTCCATCCACGTCCACGCTACATCTGTTCCCATCGATCTTACGTTCGATGCCACCACAAATATCGCACGCTCAGTGGCCCGGTCTCTTCCTTGCCTCAATATTGGCTGGCCATGCACAACACAAAAGACAACTCGCCAGTCGCCAAGGTAATTTGGCTTGAAGCCAAGCACTACTACAAAAGAGGTCTTTGCATACGGGCGGGAGAGATTTTCGCATGCGGTTGGTGCAACCGCATGCGGGAAATCGTCTGTGAAAATCGCCAACTTTGCATGCGGCCAGGGCACCCTCATGCGAAAATCCGGGCGCTTAAGCCGACCGCATGCAAAGAGAAAAAATCGCCAGAAAAAAATAAAATTCCAAAAAAAAAACCCTAGCCCGCAGGCGGCGGTGCCGCTGCCCGAGCTCGCCGACCGCTCCCGTGCCACCTGCCCCCGCTCCCACCGCCGCCCGCCCCGGTTCCGCCGCCGCCCGCTCCCGCTCCCTCTCCCACCGCCGGCCACCCTCGCTCTCGCCGGATCCGAGTGGGACGAGGCCCGCCACCGCCGGATCTGGACGGGACGAGGCCCGCCGCCGTCGGATCCGGGAGGGACGAGGCCCACGTCGCCGCCCCATCGCCGCCCAGTTGTCGTGGTCGTCGGGATCGTCGTTGGGGTCGTCGTCGCACCGCTCTCGGCCACCTCCGCCCGCCGGATCCGGGAGCCCACTCGTCGTCGGGGTCGTCGTCGTTGTCGCGGGGTCAGCGTCATCGTTGCGCCGCTCTCCGCTACCTTTGCCCGCCAGATTCGGGCGTCCATTCGTCGTCGCCGCCCAGTCGTCGTCGTCGGGGTTGTCCGCATCGGGGTCGCCGCGGTCTAGGAGGGGAGGGGGGGCGCCAGCCGTTGCCCGGAGGCAGAACAGGGTGAAAATTTTGAGGGGAGGGAGAAAGTTGGTGGGGCCCGCAGAGGAGGGGCGCGCCAGCCATGCTGGCGCCGTGGTATGAGGGGCGGCGCCACTCTGGCTGGAGCCCCCTTCGGCCTAGTCAGCACCTCCACGACAGCCCTATTGCCACGGTGGCACGGGCACGGCGCCAGTGTGGCTGGCGCCGCCATGTTGGGGTACGGCGCCAACCACTCTGGCGTCCCAAAAAGGACCATTTCCGGTTTAAGTTTTTTCAGGGGTCTATTTGTAAACTAAGTTTTCAAAAAGGATCAAAATGTAAAAATTTCAGGACTACTAGCAGTAACAACCAGTAGCAACAGCAGAAGGAGATGCGGGGAGCAGAACCGCACTACTGTCATCGCACGTCCAGCGCTCGATCGATCGTCGCCTATTGATTCTCAGTGTGTTTGCTATACGCTCTTACTTCTGCTGGAGATGAGGCCAGGGGGGAGCAGAGCAGGCTGCAGCCAGGTACCAGCCGAGACGCACGGCGACAATAGGAAAACGGCAGTCGCTTAAAATGGGCAGAATGTCGATCTCACCCGGCGCGCGGACTCTCCGCCCGCCCGTAACGTACGACGGCGCAAAAATCTCTTGGTTTCTTGCTGAATGCAACTAGTGGCCTGGCTTGACTCGTTTGATTGTGCCGAGTCTAGAAGAAATTATAGACTGGTCCAGTTGGCATCTCTGGGAGCTGTAGATACGACATGATCCGCCGGGTCTTGCACGGGTTGGCGGCACTCGGCGCTAGCTGACAGTCATCACGCGGTAATCGATCGGCAGAACATGTACGTAATGAGTTGAGCACGCCGTTTGCAGATGATACCGGCAGGGTGCCACACAGTAATCTGTAATCTGTGAGACTGTCTGGACTCGCACTTGCCGTATATTTTTCAGATTTTTATTTTGGAAAAAACGTGCAAGAACAGATTATATTTTAAAATAGATGTAGTTATTCTTTTTTTTTATTTTCAAAAGAGATGAAATAGATATAAATCTTTAGTATCATTGTCTTTCTTGACCCTTGTCCAGGTATATTTCCCAGCTCCTTAATTTAGGTTTAGCCTCATATGAGAGGTTGATGTTCTTAAATGAATGCTTCACCATTCAAAGATGAATTAATATCCGCTAATCCCTCGCACCAACAAGATGATGACAATCAAGAAGCCACATAGGCAAGTTGAGAGAAGAAGACAAAAGATGAGGAACAAACACTACTACAGAAAGACACATAGAGGTCGGCACTATAGGTGCCGGAACAGTTAAAACCGACACCTATAGACTTTTGCTCACCTTGCGCGGTGGAAAAAACAAAGAACCAACACCTTTCACGAACCATAGTTGTCGATCCTAAAGAAAAACTGACACCCCTCCCCATCTCTCTCGCTCTCACTCTCTCTCTCTCTCTCTCTTCACTGCCCCCTCCTCCTCTCCCTCTCGCCTCCCTCCCATAGCGGATCCGGCGATGTCTCCGGCGGCCGCGGGTGGATCTGGTGGTGGTGGGGGCGTCAGGGGCGGCAACTCTCTCCGCCCCCTCTTGCCTCCCTCCCAGGGCAGATCGGGCGGCGGCGGTGGTAGTGGCTCCCTCTGACCCCTCTCGCCTCCCTCCCTCGTCTGAGGATCCGATGGTGGTGGCGACAGCCGAGGGTGGATCCAACGGCGACGGGAGTAAGGTTCTTGGAAGTTCTGTGATGTTTTTAGATGTTGTTGTTGTTGTGATTCTATTATTCCTTTTGTGATTCAATGATGATGATTGTGGTTAATTTTGGGGGGGTAAAGTGTGGTTGATTCGATTCCAAGAAGGAATTAGTATGTGATTAGTGACTTAGTGTTCTTTGTGTTCTTGAATGTTCTTTCATTGGTCGGGGTGAAGGGAGCTTCTTGGCTCGAATCGAGCTGATGCATCGAGCCAACTTTTTTTTTCGTGGAATCTCAAAGGTACCTGTTGGGAAAACCGGTACCTTTGTGAGGTTCCCAAGTTTCACCTGTTGTCTTTTTTGTAGTAGTGAAAGACCTCCTAGGCAACGTCTTCGGGGAGGTCATGACACCTTAGGCACCACCGTTGACTATCCATCTGGACTAGATTTTCACCTGGAGAGTCCTGCCAAGGAGTGGGAGGGTGGTAGCTCAACAACGCCCCAAGGGGCGATCATGGCGCTCAAAGATGTCATTGTTGCCAGCTCAGGGAAACCCTGAGCTAAGCTTTTTCCTGCAGCACCCTTCCCGCACCTATCTTCGCCACCTCGGTTCTCCACCAACCGAACAACCTTTGCTAGACTGCGGTTCTGCCACAATGGTGCCACACTGTCGTCCAGTCCAAACCCACCGGTCTCCAACATGGCCATCATCGTGACCTCCCATAGCCCACCATCCGCAACTCCCACATAGCTTTGTCATTGGAACGTCTTATTCCCCAACCCCCACCACTACCGTCTCACCGAAAGAGCTCCCCATGACCGTGAAGGAATCAACAATAGTAGTAGAGAGCTCCCTGTAGAAGAAGTGGGGTATGGCTAGCTAGCTAGTTTGGATGAACCGGCCCCACTAACACGCATGCTCGACACAACGTTGCTACCAGCCCATATTATCACCGCCACCGGTCTGACCACTCCTATGCCGTCGGTTAGACTGTCGGGGTCCAGAGAAAAACACACCGAAGATGCTTTTGAAGATAAATCAACTTTATTGCATCAATATGTGTTTACAAGGTGCATCTAAAGTACCCATCTCTCAATTCACGAACTAGAATTGAAACCTCGAAGCAAACCCTAATTTTTTTCTCCCAAAGAGTTAATATCTTCTAGCATCAACCCATCTTCTATTTATATCCACAATGTAGATGCCCCTGGCCAAGAATCCAACTATAACTAGGACTCCCAATCATATAGGAAACCTACCAAATCAGGAAAACAACATCCACACTCCAATCTTTCCAAATTTAACTCCTCTTTCCATAAGCGCACAATGCACACGTGTATGACATATATATGGAAACATTTACCTCCGTGTGCATTGCTCTCTAGCATGAGCATCCCATGTGATATCCTTGACCGTCTGGATCTCAACTTCTCCAAAATCTAGTCCCGATCTATCATCGGCTATACTCCCGTAGCCTCAAGCAACACCTATACATGAATAACAAAGAAATTCCATGTCCAAGTACAAGTTCATACCAAATTGACTCACATTAGCATAGAATAGTATCACATACGAATAGAAACCATCTAGAAGTCATAAACATGAAGAAATCTTTATAG
Source organism: Oryza sativa Japonica Group (assembly GCF_034140825.1). Classification (NCBI taxonomy): domain Eukaryota; kingdom Viridiplantae; phylum Streptophyta; class Magnoliopsida; order Poales; family Poaceae; genus Oryza; species Oryza sativa. The sequence continues at coordinate 23,920,558 of NC_089040.1, read as the reverse complement.
AAATTCCATGAAAACAACCGAAAACCTACTCCCTCTTGGAATCTACTGGTCTGACCATCGGGCTACTCGGTCAGATCGCACCAACACCACCGGTCTGACTGGTGGCAGCCACCCGGTCTGACCGGCCTCACAATGCTAGCCACCACGTTGTTCACTGTTTAGAAACACATAACCGTATTTTTAACAAACACTTATCTTTGACAATTATTCATAACATTGTTTTCACGCATTGAGCTGCTAATTATTGTCTACAAGAATGCATAGTGGCTGAGTAAGAGTTCACCATTACTTAATTATGCTCTGAACAACATGACACTGATGGCTGAAGAAGATCGTTGGGAGATGATACGGCTGATCGGTGTTGCGGGGATCAATTGGAGCAGCACGCAGACCCCTGTCAAGCCATATTATCCAAGTTTCTGTTGTATTGGTAGTATAATTTGTACTCGTGAATTCAGAAGTTTTGGGTTCTTTCTAGTTCAGATTTGCAAAATTATGTCGTCATTTTGCCCTCTGAATTTTATGTCCTCATTGATAAAACACAAGTGGTAGGAAAACATAACAGTGTTCTGGGCTTTTGTTAAACATGACAAAACAGCTTAATGGATTTTCAACCCATTAACATGACAAAACAACAGATGAAGTGCGTGTAGCGAACAGGAGGCTGCTCGGAATGAGCACAAGGTAGCAGGGTTAAACCTATTGGTTTAGCCGATTTGATTGGACATCACCGAAATACCAAAATTTCAGCTTGAAATTTTTGAAATTTTGAATAAAATTTTGTTAAATTTTAACAAATATTAAAAATTTTGGCCGAAATAATATCATATCAGAGTGGTCCGAAATGACCGAAATTTCGGAAATTTCAGTCCGAAATTTCCAACCCATGGTAGCATCGTCCGGTGAGAAATTCGGCTGAAATCAAAATAAATTTCAGCCTGCAGTCACATATATATAGTTAATCTACAGTTCTACACACCGTGAATAGTAAATTCATCTTATTACAGAAACTAGTCAACAAACTGAGCTACGTATCGGTATATATGACGGCACAATTTTCGACGGTGAATTCAGATAGTTTTCATATAACGAATGAACCAGACATGCGACATACGCGCCTGCTGCTCTCGTGTGCCCTTCTGTGCTAATTAAGACACGAGCATTCGTCACCGCCGCCTGCGGCCATTGCCCTCCGAGACCTGTCATGGCTAGCCTACGCTGAAACCACTAACCGCACTAACCCGTCTGCCATATGTCCTGTACGGTGATGCGGTAGACGGACCACCCGTACCAGTTGGTCGACCTGCACACACAAAAAAAAAAAAAGTAAGCAAGCCATATATAAACTAGGAGAAACCAAATTAAATAAAGTATACATGGCTAACAGGTAAAGAAAATGGTACACTACCTCTGTTCTAAACTAAAATATAAGAAGTTTTTATGCTTGAATAAGGTATTAGGTATTAAGAAATATAAGAAGTTTTAGGCTTCAATATGGGTTTTGTTGGAACCATGCCACCCTATATTTGCAAAATTTGAGATATGCCACCCATATCTCAATGATATGTAAGACCCATATGAGTCAATGACATATGGGTCAGGGTGGCATGCAAAATTTGTGTAGCATGGTTCAAATTCTCCCTAAAAAGAGTATATATGTGAAATTAAATTAAGAGTTAATTTTACTTTGGGCTACCTTTTATTACTGATGTTTCGCTTTGGACCACCTTAGGACTAATGTTTTCACTTTAGACCGGGTATTTTTATCTTTATTTCACTTTGGACCACCCTTACTTTTTTATCAATCTACATCCAACTTGTAATATGTCGAAGAAATAGTCTTACATATAGCTGTGGTAGTTCATTAACGAGTAGAGAGACGATGTAATCGAGATGGTTCATATGCTTGAGAAGAGAGTCGGGTGGTCCAAAGTGAAACAAAGGCAGGTTTATCTAGTCCAAAGTGAAAATATTACTTAAATGGTGGTCCAAAGTGAAATATCGGTAACAAAAGGTGGCCCAAAGTGAAATTTGCTCTTAAATTAATGACGAAGGGTTGTTAGTGATTAAGGAAACGATATAGGTAAAGAAAATAATTGAGGGAGTGTTTTGATCGGTTGAGAAAACAACATAGATCGAAAAGTTGTCATATTTTAATATAAGTTTTGAATGCTAAATGTTTTTATATTTTAAGATGTAGCAAGTACTGTACGTACCATTGCCACTGCTTCCCGTGCCGCCGGTTTTGCCGGTGCTCCCAGCCGCCGGCACGACGAGGATGCCACTGCCGATCACAAGAACCAGCAGCACGAGCTGGATTATCGCGCGTAATCGAGCCACCGGCCGTCGGCCGGTGATCGCCGGCATCCTGTACGACGTGTGCCGAGCTGGTGATGGTATAACTATCTGCTGCTATATATATTACTGATGGTTTACAAACTAACAAGCCAGATGTTCAGGCGAGCAGCATATATATATATAGAACTCACGGAGGCGAGTAGGAGTACCACAATCGTGTCTCTTCGTCGTCTTATCGGGGACGAGGAAGGGTGTCCTCGTGGCTCCACGACCCTGCATTTATTTCGAGAAATATAGCCGGTTTTTACTTTTAGAAAATTGAATTGCCTTTAATATAATGTCACATTTTATTATCAGAGTTTCGCTTCAAACAAACATTTTAAGCTAATCTTTTCAGTTTGAATTATGTTTTTTCTTTGTTTTACTCTAGACTACCATCCGAAAAACTTTCCTTAAGCACATTGTTGGGGAATGGCTCCGGATTGAGGGGTCAGCCTCCGAAGGGCTACAGCACTCCGGAGAATCATCCTCCCCGGGGAGATGACCGTGGGTCGATGCCACTTTAGCCCCCGGCTCCGGAGGCTACGGAGGGGTCCCGGAGAGGAGAAACAGCTCCCGCGGAGGCCAAGAGCTCCGGAGCCTGGCAAGGCTCGGAGACCGCCAGGAGGGTTCCAGGGGTGATCCGGGAGGCCGTAGTATCCAAGGGTTACGGGGCTTCGAAAGGCATCTCGAGCTTTGGAACCCGGAGGGCTTCTGGAGCCCGGCAAAGGTACTCCGGAGGTGGCTAGAGACTTCGGAGTCCGGAGGCTTCTGGAGCTTGCCGCGCTGCCGGGGGCGAATAAAGTCTCAATATGCCCCCAGCGGCTCAAGTCAGGAATCAGACGCTAGTGGGTTGGAATAAATGCGCACCATGCGTCCCAACTACCTCTGACACTGTTGATGATGACCAGACGAAGAGTCTGCTATTACCCAGAGCATGTCTTTACCCGGGTAATAGCGGGCTCCCTCGGAAATCAGCACTGCTTCCTTAATGGGTGTCTCCTTCCTACCACCTGTGAAGTTGCCAAAAGGCCAAGGGCTGGCCCACTGGCCAGCCACTCAAGATCCTTTGTAGGGCTAGGGGCACCGAAGGAATTTTCTCTTATATACTCGCGTATAAATATGTAAAAACCGCTCTTGTTTGGGCACATTGGATACAGGAGCACTAGACATACACTTGTTGAGTTCTTGCAACAACACACATCAAAGATCTTGAACACGTTGGCACCTATACACCGTAATCTTACTCCTTAGGCTATTCTTTGCTAGATGAGAGCATAGATATAGAGAAGTGATTTAATATGGTGCAAAGTGCAAAGATAACCTTACTTACTCTAAAATAAAAATATTAACTAAAGGATAATCCACAGTGAAATTTTAGTAATAAAAGATGGAATAAAGTATAATTCAGTCTAGAAAAACTATCTTTATAAATGCTTACTGATTGTTGAGCTTGTTAGACATGTAATGTATTCAGCCATTGGCTGATCGGTGGATAGATTTATGCATGCCTCGTGAAACCATGGCGTGCAGTGGACGACTAAGATTTGGTGGACTACATTCGTCAGCAGAGCATACTTGTTACTGCCGAGTCTTGCACGGCGTCGCCGCCGGCCGGCCGCTCCCGTCCAAACATGCACGGGACGAGTCTACCACGGTGGAACGCTATTGTCATGCAGTTACTACGAGTTTTAGATAGACGGCCCACATATCACTGAAAATTAAATGCTTATGTTTAAGGGCCAACAAAGATTACAAAGATAATCTCAATCGGACCTAAACATAAGCCCGCCACCAATAGTTATTATCGGTGACGGGCTCTAGATAATTACTCCTACATATGGATTATGTCTGTATGACTATATCTTCAAACTAGACATAGGCTAGGGTTTGTACATATTTAGGGGGGGGGGGGAGATTATGATTTATGCCACTAAAGTATAATAGGCAATGGTTGAAAAACCCACATAAAGATCGGATTTTCCAACCAGTAACAGTTAGTCAACAGTGATGAGGTTTTAGAATAGACACCGATGAGATCCTTATAGATGCCAACCAGCAACTTGTGACTTGTATTTTGTATATAGTGAAGCTTGTTGCTATTGGAACCGGAAGAAGACTGGGATGGACCTAGGCCTTGGGCCACCTGGGCCGTGATCCAAGGTCTAGGTGTGAAGGTCCATTAAGATGATAATTTTTTCACCATGTAAACAACAAATAAGGCCTAAATCTCCATATGGGCTGGCTCGGGCCTTGAACCAATCTTGGGTCCGCCACGGATAGAAGAAAAATAAATTATAATATTGTCTGAAATTAATAAAAATATATTTTCATGAAATGTTGTACACATTTATCCTTGTTTTGCTATAGGAAACATTCATCTTGATATTAAGAGGTTCAAAGAGTAATTTGCAAAATTTACAATGTGGGTAGGTGGGGTGGCAGATTGACTGCTACAACACCTACCTTCTTTTAAAATAATATAGATAGTATAGATATAGATATTGTTTGAAACAAATAAAAAATATGTTTTCTATGAGATGTATTATCCATCCTCGTTTTACTATAGGGAACATTCACCTTAATATTTGGAAGTCAAAGGATAATTTTGAAAATTTCCAATGAGGCTATGTGGGGTGATAGATTCATTGTCACCGTCACTGTTTTTCTTAAGTAGTATAGATACCAAGGTGTAAACGCGCTGGAGATTATGCGAAACGCGCGACTTGAACGTTTCCGGCTAGTGAGATCTAACGAATTAATTATTGGATATTTAATTCAATTTAACATTTCAAAATTGGACTGTGTCTATTTGTTGGTCTTTATGACAGTAGTTACAACAAGTAGCGACAGCAGAAGGAGACGCGGGGAGCAGAACCGCACTACTGTCATCGCACGCACGGCCAGCGCTCGATCAGTCGATCGATCATCGCCTATTGATTATCAGTGTGTTTGCAGTTTGCTATACTCTCTTACTACTACTGCTGGAGATCAGACCAGGAGAACACCTGCTGGCTGCTGTTCTGCTGTAATCGGCAGAACATGTACGTGAAGAGTTGAGCACGCCATAATTTTTTTTTTTAAACTAAACCGGCAAGAGAACTGCCAATTATATTTCAATTAAGCAGGAGTAAAAACCCAGACAGGGTTACAGAAAAAGAAAAATACAACCACTTGGCGAGTAGAAACTCGCCAAGTCCCTCAACCGTGGCCGGTACAAACCACACAGCACACGGAGCACTACACAACTTCTAGCCAAACTACCACGGCGGAATCCAAAGACGAACATCGACATCGAGATGCTGAAGAAGTGGCACACGACTTTGACATCACAAAGCGCATGTCATCGTTGCCGAGCTTGCCGTCCAACGACCAAGCAGCTTCGACTTCACGGTGATCGTAATATCATTGGAGGCACCACCAAACGAGCAAAACAACACCGAGCTCACACTTTGGACATCAGCCAAAGCCCCTGAGACGCCAAAACTTGTACTGGCAACACCAACATTCCTAGAGAGAAACTGCAAATGTTATCGTTGCCAAGCATCGTCGCACCCCAACGACGTAGCAGCTCCGACTCCACCTGACAGAGACAAACAAAGAAGCTGGATGCCACCAATACAAGAAAGGAGCCAAGGAGAAGGCCTCGCCAAACCAAGGTATCTAGTGCTTCGAGCTGACGCAGGAGTACACCAACAACAATCGATGCAAGGGTAGTGTTCTCCAAGACGATGCCCCCATGAAGGATACGACGTGAAACGCCGCCACCGCCTGTTCGGAAACCGGAACACAGTTTTCACCTGGAGATTGATGGCGACGGAGAAAGACGCCATAACGACGCCTCTAACAAGGGAACGACGCCAAAGACATCGTCGTCGTCACGCCAGCCAAGGGCTAAGCAAGGCTTTTGCCAGCGATTTCATCCATTGCCACCACCGCCCCACACAACAGTCGTTGCCGAACCACCCTGTCATCTCCTCGGCAACCAGCTAGCCCAGTCCACCATTCCACGGCTCCTTCCCGCACACAACAGGCCGGAGAGAGGCAAGGACACACCGCCAAGCGGGCGTTCCCTGCGCTGCCTCTGCCGGAGCGGCGAGCAGGACGTCACCGGCGTCGTCACAACCCCGCGAGGCATCGGCATCGGCGTCATTCTCGTTCTTGCACTGGAGCCGGCGCTGTCACCGCCGCCGCCGCCGCCGCGTGGCCCTCGCGCTGACGCCGCCTCCGCTGCCGCGTGGCCCTCGTGCCGCCGCCTCTGCCGCCGCGTGGCCCTCGCAACGCCGCCTCCTCCGCCGCCGCGCGGCCCTCGCGCCACCGCCCCGTCCACCGCCGCGCAGCCCTCGCGCCACTGCAGCCGCAGCCCTGCGCCGTGCGGCCAGATCCGGCCACCGCGGTGCCGGATCCCCGGCCTCCCTCGCCCACCGGCGCGCCACACTCCGCCCGGCTCTGCCCCACCTTCCTCGCCGCGCTCTGCCCCGCCTCCCTCGCGCCGGAGACGGCGCGTCGCCGCGGTATGGCCCCGCCACCGCCATCTCGGCTCCCCGCCCGGTTGTCACGCCCGGAAATTCACTAGTAATTTCCGAACTTATTTGTGCATAAAATCCTCGTCCAGGAATCAGCCGAGGTACACAAACTGACAATTTAATATACAGATTCATCAAATTAACTAAAACGATATATACTTACTTAAGAGGCACTTAGTCCTCACCATGAAGAAAACTGCAGCGGAAAATAAAATCTAGCGAAGCTCCGGCTCCACTCCCACAGGCAGCTCAACTGGGGTATAAGCCAAACGTCTTCGCCTTCTGGATCCTTTTTCTTCAACTGAGGTTGATTGATTATTGCAAGGTGAGCATATGACATACTCAGCAAGCCACACAGCAAATATGCAAGTGCACAAGGATACCAAAGGATGGCATAATATAGGCTCATTTGCGAAAGCAGCATTTAGCAAGGAGTTAAGAGTACTAAAACAGTAGAGTAATTAATCAGAAATTTTAATCAACACTGAACAGCACACCCATGCTGTACAGGCCCAACCATCCTGAACAACCATACCCGGCTGTACAGATCTAATCTCCAAACCAGGAGCTAAGCAAATTATTACCAGGTATAACATCTATAATTATTGTGAGAGGTGTGAGACTAATCACAAAAAACATTGCTCAACCCGCCCATAACCGCAGGCACGGCTATTCGAATAGTTTTACTCTGGCCAGAGGTGTACCACTGTACCCACAAGACACAGCCCCACATCATGTCACCATGTGCCTCATTACCACCATGGTACCTCGGAAAGGGGCTGTGACATTACCCCTTGCATAACACAATCCACCGCAGCGCACCATTCCCGGATCATAGTCACCCCCTTATAAACAAGGCATGGACTCCCCAGCGACCCCCGTGGGCTTATCTCCGCCACTTCTCAGTCTGGTGCCCCGCAATGAACCATGTTATACAAAAGGTAAAGCCGTTGCCCACGCTGGCTTGTGGTTGGCATGGTTAATGTTTCACAATAGTAGCTCGCGAACCGGTCCTTAATTGTCATGAGCACGACTCTCAAAACCATGTGCTCACAACCCACCTTTACCATATTTTAGTTGGCAAGTAATTATTTAACCAATCACGATTGACCATCGTGAACTATCATTAAGCCATCATTAAATAATAGTGAGTCATAAGTTATCCCAATAGTGTGCTAATGTTTCTAAGCATGGCTAAGCAATCATATCTAATATCTAGCTGAACCAATATATAAAGCCCAACTAGTCAAGTTATAATAACCCAGGGTATCAAGGAATAAAGTAATCAATGCAAATTGGCCATAACAAAGGAATAAGTTCACACCACCCGGTGACATTCGAAAATAAATGCACAGTTGAAATAAATAGAGAATTTAAATATAGGATCAACATGCTCAAAGGATTGTGTTTAGGATCTGTGTGACTTGCCTTGCAATAATCGGTCTTCAATTAATCTTCTTGAATACTTCCGGCGCACTCGCGAACCTTCGCAACGACGGAAACGACAAGCTAACACGCAAAACGAAAAAAGACTAATAAAAACCAAATAAACAATACATAAAAAGTAAACAAACATGTAGATCATAATTTTAGATGAATTATGAGACTTGAACGGCCTCATTCTGACTTCAAATGAATTTATTATGAATTTTACAAGATTAAATATAATTAAAGCCCATTTAAAAAGAATTAAATAAATTTAATTCAATTTATGGACAATTTTAATATGTAGATCTTTATTTTATACAACTTTTGCAACTTGAACCACATTAAACTGAGTTACAATGAATTAGTTATGAATTTTTAAAGATTAAATCGGATTAAAACACTTATATGAATTTTAATTGAATTATGACGCAATAATGAATTATTTTTGAAAAGGAAAAGGAGGATTATTGCGTCAGCGGCTAGGGTTTGCGGTGGACCGGGCGCACGGAGGCAGTTCACGGGAACGAACGGCCGAGATCAACCCTATCCAAAACGGACGGCCGAGATCCAACGGTCCACGACCGGCTCACGGGAGAGGGCGACGATGACGTCAGCGATGACGTCACCACCGGCGGCGGCGGCTCGGCGGCTCGGGCTTGCATGCTCGCCGGCGAACGACGGCGCGGCGACGCGAACGGAGGGCACCAACGGGTAGAGGGCGACGCGGCGAACTCACCGGTGACCAAAGAAGCGGCGGAAGAGCAACGGACAGCGCCGGCGACGAGGAAGAAACGGCGGCGGTCTTCGGGTCGACGGTGACGGCGGTGCTCCGGCGGTCTTCGGCGGCGGCGAAGGGGCGGACGAGGACGGCGGCGACTTGGCGACCACGATGACGACCTCCCCGAGCGACGGCGACGGCTGGAGCGACGGCGGCGCACGGCTGGAGCGGCGGCGACGGCGGCGGCACAAGGTCTCACGGCGCTAGGGCGCTTCCGACGGCGAGAGACAAAGGCGAGGGTGGCGGCGGGTAGAGGAGACACCGGGGATCCTTTTAAAGGGGCTCGGAGGCGACGGCGAAGGCCCACGGCGGCTGAGACGGCGAAGGAAAGATCGGGGTTCGGAGGAAAGAGACCGATCCGATTCGACCTCGAATCCACGAGTTTCCAAACCGAAATAGGCGAAGATTCCAAAGGAGGAAAGGTAGAGGAGATCCCGAAGATTGTTTCCCCTCTATCAATTCGGCCGGAGAAGGAAAGGGGCGACCGGATTGGAAAGCGGCGGCGGAGCGGCTCGGCTAGGGTTTCGGGCGGCGGCCGACGCGAGGAGGACGACGACCCCGACAGACGGGCCCCACTTGTCAGCGACTGAGAGAGAGAAGAGAGCGGCGGCGCGGACTGGGCCGACTGGGCCGGGGAGGGAGAGAGAAAGAGAGAGGTTTTGGGCCGGCTTTCGGCCCAAAGCCAAAACAGACTTTTAAAACCTTTTTCAATTTAAATTATTCATGAAATGCAATTCCATTTATTAAAAATACTTCCTTAGCTCAAATAAATCCCAGAAAAATCTAGGAATTATAGAATTAAGCAAAGTATTTAATGAAATTTTATCTGGCCCCATTTTATATTGAGATTTAACAAATTAAAATTAGATCTTCTCTTTTAAGCTTTTAAAATCATTTCTAATAATTCCTTTTAAACAACAATTTATAATTTAAGGATTTTTAAACAAGAAAAGCTCTTAACAATTATAATTAGATCATTATTGATCAAATAATTACTGAACTGTTCTTCGTATCATTTAGGAATTGAGCTCTGAAAAATCCGAGAAAATTTCAGAGAGTTGACTTAAACATGGAGAATTTAATAAAAATTAAATCCATCCATGCTTTATATTTAGGAAATTTTATTTCCCACATTTAACTTCACTTGTAAATTAAAGAACATTTAATTTAAATTCTATTAATAATTTATTAGATAATTTATAAATCCTGAAACAAAAAAATCTGGATATGACACCGGTTGACCGGCGGCAAACTCCGGCGGTGGCGAGGCAAAGAGAGGAGGAGGGTGGGTGGCGGCGGCGGCGGCTAGGGTTCGCCCCTGAGCCGCCGTGCGCGTGGGTGACTCGAGGGTCACTGAGCACGCCATAATTACTCAGCTGATACCGGCCGGCAGGGTGCCACACGTACAGTAATCTGTGCGACTGTGCCTAGAAGCGCACATTCCCGTATATTTTTCAGATTTTTATTTTGGAAAAACGTGCAAAAACAGATTATATTTTAAAACTAATGTAGTTAACTAGTTATTCTTTTTGTTTTCTTTTCAAAACAGATAAAAGAGATATAAATCTTTAATTTCATTGTCTTTCTTGACTCTTGTCCAGGTAGTTCCGAGCTCCTTAATTTAGGTTTAGCCACATATTGAGAAGTTGATGTTCTTGAATGAACGCTTCACCATTCAAGGATTACTGCACAAAATTCAGCTATGCTACAGTAGCTTGTCCCACCCCCAGATTTCAAATCTCTTTTTTTTTGAACTTTTTTGGAACGATCTACGCTAGATAGAACAAAATTTCATATTTATGTAGCATAAAAATAAGTACAAAATTACAATCTTAAAAGATTATAATCAGGAAACAAAACAAACACATCGCAACCGCGTGCTAAGAGCTCCCTACAAAATCCAAGATAAGGCAGTTGCACCAAGCCGGCCACCCCTAGAATCAGGGCTAGACCTGCAAGGGGGTCTCAAACACCCCACCGACATAGATTCCACCAAAAAAATAATAGATGAGTTCCCGATCATCCCTAAGTAGAGTGGTTGATGAGGGAGAGAGCAAGAGAGAAGAATACCAACTCATCCCTCGCACCAACCAGATAACGACAACCAATAAGCCACATAGGACAAGTTGAGAAAAGACTACAAAGGCGAGGAACAAAGACCTCCTAGGCAACACCTCCAGGGAGGTCATGACATCTTAGATGCCATCATTGTCCGTCCATTTGGACTAGGTTTTCACCTAGAGAGTCCTATTAAGGAGTGGCAGGGTGGCAGCTCGATGATGACCCAAGGGGTGATCATGGCGCTCGGAGACATCATCGTTGTCAGCTCAGGGAAACCTGGGCTAAGCTTTTTCCTGCAACACCCTTCCCACACCTATCGTCGCCACACCAGTGCATCACCAACTGAACAACCTTTGCTAGAATGCGGTTCCTCCGTACCAGTGCCCCATTGTCGGCCAGTCCAGACCCGCCAGTCTCCAACGCGGCCTTATCGTCACCTCCCACAGCCACCATGTCGCAACTCCCACGGAGCTTTGTCACTGGAACATCTTCTTCCATTACCGCCACCGCTGGCGTCTCACCAAAAGAGCTCCCCATGACCGGAAGGGAATCAACCATAATAGTGGACGAGGTCCATGGAGAAGAAGGGGGGTATGGCTAGCTAGCTAGCTTGGACGAATCGACCCCAATAGCTCTCATGCTCGACATAACATTGGTACCAACCCATATTGTTGGTGCGGGTGGCCAGTTCTCATCGCCGGCCTCCACGCACACGACAGGCCTCCTTCCATCACCGCTCGTGCTGCACCCTCCGCCGCGCTATGCCCACAGCTGCCCTTCTACCACCACTGGCCGGCCATGGGAGTTGCTGTGCCTGTTGCCGGTCAGCCGCGCCAAGCCCACGTACGGCTGCCCTCCTGACCATATCTTACCGTGTCGGCCACTTGACCTAGGCCAAATCCGGCGCGGAGGCACCAGATTCGGCCACAGCCATATTGGATCCCTAGCCTTGCTCACTAGGCGTGCGCCGCCGTGGCCACCAGTTCTCCGTCGCCTTTCACCGCGCGCTGCCCTGCTTTCCTCGTGCCGGAGACACCGTGTGTTGGTCATGGAGATTTAATTTGTATCTCATGCAAGCCATGAAGATTTAATTTGTATTGACTAAAAATTATGTGTATGTCAATATTTATTCTGCATCCAAGTGTGAGTGTGGACAATTTATATGACTAATTAGAACTCTCTGTCTATGTAAATGTTCTGTCAATGTAACTATTGCTGTGAATTGGTAATGTGAATAATGTGCTACCGCTGCCACATCCGTGACTGCAGCCGCTAGTCTGTGACCCGCCGCCGCCTCGTCCGCGATCGCCCCACCTCCGCGACCACCGCCGCTCGTCCGCGCCTGCCTCCACCTCCGTGACCGCCGCCATTCGTCCGCGACCCACCGCCGCCTCTCCTCCATGAGCGGTCACTGCTCCTCTTAGATCCGGATGCCGCCTAGCCTCCGCGACTGGACGCCACCTCCGTGACCCGCCGCCGCCTCGCCTTTGTGACTGGCCACCACCTCCACGAACGCCGTCGACTCCCCTCCCTCTAGCCGCCACTCTTTCACCTGTGTGCCGCTCGCGCCGACGAGCTCCACCGTCCCCATGTTCGCTGCTGCACCCCAGCCATTGGGAGCCAGACGACACTAATGGTCCGTGCAAAGTTGTCCATCCCATCCCACTTCGATCCCTTCCTACCAAACAAAAAACTATAACCATCCCATACCATAAATCAACTAGAACCATACCATCCCAAAAAATTAGAATAGATCTAACCCATCCCACTTGGTCCCCAAACCAAACAAATGCTACCAAAAAAAAGTACTACCTCCGTATTTTAATGTATGATGCCATTGATTTTTTATCTAACTTTGACCATTCGTTTTAATTTAACAAATTTATGTAATTATCATTTATTTTATTGTGACTTGATTTATCATCAAATGTTTTTTAAGTATGACGTAAATATTTTTATATTTACACAAAAAATTTGAATAAGGCGAATGGTCAAATGTTGATAAAAAAAAGTTAACGGCGTCATATATTAAGATACGGAGGGAGTACATTAACATGCAAAGAAAATGGTATGCTACCTCTGTAAAGTTTTTAGGCTTGAATACAATATTAAGAAATATAAAAAGTTTTATGCTTAAAAACGGGTATTAAGAAGTTTGTGAAATTAAATTAGTTGTGAAGGGTTGTTATTGATCGAAAAAACAATATAGGTAAAAAAAATTAAACGGCAGAGAGTCATGATTGGTTGAGAAAATAATGTAGGCTAGAAAATTGTTATATTTTTAGACATATTTTAAATGCTAAAAATTGCATAACGAAGGGAGAGTACCATGGCCACTGCTTCCCGTGCCCCCAGCCGCCGGCACGACGAGGATGCCACTGCCGATCACAAGAACCAACAGCACGAGCTGGATTATCGCGCGTAATCGAGCCACCGGCCGTCGGCCGGTGATCGCCGGCATCCTATACTTACGACGTGTGCCGAGTAACTATCCTATACTGTACGTTGAGTTTGTTAGACATGTAATGTGTTCGATCGGCATCTCTAACAATTCTATCATAGGGCATTGGCTGAGTATATGGATTTATGTATGCTTGGTGAAACCATCACTGGTGGAGAAGTGCTTTTTAGTCCCGGTTCGTAACCCCCTGTAGTCCCGGTTTTCAAACCGGGACTACCAATCCGGGACTAAAGATCGCTATCTTTAGTCCCGGGTGAAAAAACCGGGACTAAAGATCGATCTTTAGTCCCGGTTGATGACATCAACCGGGACTAAAGATAGGGATCTTACCAACCGGGACTAAAGAGAGGGTAGCGGCAGTCCATCAGCTGGTCCTTTTTTCTTTTTTATTTTCTCCCGAATCGAGTGGTATGCATATCATCAAATCAAACCCCAAATCCACATCACAACTCCATAGCACGATTCACGGATTCACCACAAATTCATTCACAATATCCATTCACATATTTATTCACAACATCACAAATATATTCACAATATTGATTCACAGGTTCATTGACAACATCGAGTCACATACTCACTCACAACATCATAGATTCATTCACAATATCGATTCATAGATTCATTCACAGATCAAAACATCCAAACCACAAATTAAAAAAAATAAAAAAAAAACTCGACTCACCGGCCGACCTCCCATCCCGCCGCCGGCCGGCCACCCATCTCGCCGCTTCCCCTCCAGCCGGATCTGGGGGAGGGGAGGGCGAGGCCACCGGTGACCGGCCTCAATCCCGCCGGCCTGCGCCGGGCCGCCGCCGGCCGTCCTCCATCCCGCCGCTCCCCCTCTGGCCGGATCTGGAGGAGGGGAGGGCGAGGCCGCCGGCGACCGGCCTCCATCCCGCCGGCCCACGCCGGGCCGCCGCCGGCCGTCCTCCATCCCGCTGGCCCGCGCCCGGCCGCCATCCTGACGTCGCCGGCGGGCCGCCGCTAGCCCCAGCCCGTGCCTGGCCGCCGCCAGCCCGCGCCCTGCCGCCTCCATCCCGCCACCGCCGGCCGGCCGCCGCCAGCCCGTGCCCATCCCTCATCCCGCCGCCGCCGGCCGGCCGCCGCCAGCCCACGCCCGGCCTCCATCCCGCCGCCGTTGGCTGCCTCTGTAAGAGGAAGAGGGGGAGGGGAGGAGGAGAGGGGGTGAGAGAAGAGCAAGGGGAGAGGATGGAAGGAGAAGGATGGAGAGGATGGAGATAAGGAAGGAGAAGAAAAAGAGATAAGGATGGAAGATAGAGAGAGAGGGGCTACGCATGCGCTTCTGCGTGGGCTGGTGCATACGCTTTATTCCCGGTTGATGTTATCAACCGGGATTAAAGATCCCTTATCTTTAGTCCCGGTTGGTGATCTCAGGGGGCCTGACAAGGCCTGACAGATTTAGAACCGGAACTAAAAATCATTTTTAGTCCCGATTGGTAACACCAACCGATCAAATATGCCCGCTGTAGCCACCAACCGTCTTTAGTCCCGGTTTTTAGTGGAACCGAGACTATTGTGGATTTCGGGCGACCGACCAAAGACGGTTTCTCCACTAGTGTGCATGGCGTGCAGTGGAGGACTCCTGATTTGGTGGGACTACATTCGTCAGCAGAGCATACTTGTTACTGCCGAGTCTTGCACGGCGTCGCCGCCCGCCGGCCGGCCGCTCCCATCCAAACATGTATGGGACGAGTCTACCACGGTGGCACGCTATTGTCAATTTGTCATGCTGTCACTACGAATTAGCTAGTCGACTCACAGATCACCGGAAGGCCATAATCCTTTCTCTATCAGGGTTAAACCCATCGGTTTAGCCGATTGGATCGGTGCTCACCGATTCGGAAATTTCGGTCCGAAATTTCTGAAATTTTAAACAACATTTAGTTGAATTTGAACAAATATTACCAAAATTCATGAAAAAATTAAAAAAAATAAAAAATTCGGTCGAAATAATATCGTATCCAAAATGACCGAAATTTCTAAAATTTCGTTCCAGAATTTCTAACCCTGTTCTCTATCCCGTTTTAATTTCACTTAGATGATCCACCCGAACTGTAGATTTCTGGCAACCAAGCAAAGCATGGAGAGTAATTGAAGTCAGAGTCAAGTTTGAAGTCTTTGAATATGTGAACAGATTTCAGTTTTTTCGATGAGACATCTGTGAACAGATTTAAAGGAACTATTCTATGTACTACGCATATACATTGCCGTATTAGTTCGGGTCATTTGACTGCTGACTGAAGAAGATGATATTTTTCAGTGCAATTCGACTGAAAAATTGACGAGCTGAGTTTACAATTAGACTTTCAGAGTCAGACAGTGAACGGTGAACACTACTGTCACTGTGCTTGTTTCATTAAGGGAAACGCTGACGACTACTTCGTCCGAATATCAGTTTGGATTAGCAATAGAATAGACACTCTAACTAGCTTGCTAGCCTGGTTGTGTTTGGGAAAAAACTGACATTATTGCTAACTCCCTGCAACCAAACCTTTAGAATATAGAGTAAAAACATCTTACACTTGTAAAAGTTGCTTTCTCATGCAAGATCAGGACAATTCTAATGCTCTAGTTAGGCAGTTATCTTAGTTACTTTGTCCAATTAATTTGCTTGTCTCGACGAGAGAACAGTGAAACCCCAGAGTATACGCTAAGTTAGCAATGTAGACTGCAGTAACAGACAGATACATGGATCGATGCACTTGATAACATCACTACAACATGACATATGAGTTGCATATTTTAAGTGGCAACTGTTAATCTCAGCTCCCAATTGAGCTACAAAGTGCCGAAGCAAAGTTCAAGCACAAATCTTAAGCTGGGCCAAAGCCATGAGCGTCTAAGTCTAGGTCCTGCCGTATATGCCGGAGTACGGCCAATCTCCACCACTTGGCCATTACAATTGCCTTGCTTATGGTGTTGCTGCTGGTCTATAAATTCATGTACATTAGCACAACAACCACTACACCAGACAGCTTCAGTTTGCAACGTACCCAAGTAAGAAACACCTGTTGCTCACATTGTAATTCTCATTAGCAAAACTGATGGCGCCTTTGGGCTCCCACAGCATCCCTGTTCTGGTCACAATCTTATTGGCATGCTTCTCATTCTTTCTCATCACTGCATTCTCCCTAGTTCCCACTGCACCACTCCATGATGCATCAGATACTACCGATTTTCAGGCTCTGCTTTGCCTCAAGCTCCATCTCAATGACAATGCCGGAGTCATGGCTTCCTGGAGAAATGATTCTTCGCAATACTGTCAATGGCCCGGTGTCACTTGTAGCAAGAGCCACACATCTCGAGTCACTGAATTGAACCTAGAGTCATCCAACCTCCATGGCCAAATACCACCTTGCATTGGTAATCTTACTTTCTTGACAATAATCCACCTTCCATTTAATCAGTTGACTGGCAACATTCCACCTGAAATTGGTCATTTGCGTCGCCTCACCTACCTGAACCTCACCTCTAATGGCCTCACTGGCACGATACCAGAGGCTCTGTCTTCATGCTCTAACCTTCAGATCATTGATATCTCAAATAACTCGATTGATGGTGAGATCCCCTCAAGCATGAACAAATGCTCAAATCTTCAAGCTATCTGCTTGTTTGACAATAAACTTCAAGGAGTAATCCCAGAAGGATTAGGTACACTCTCCAACCTTTCAGTTTTATATCTTTCAAATAACAACCTAAGCGGCAATATTCCTTTCTCACTTGGAAGTAACTCTTTTCTGAATGTGGTCATTCTCACAAATAACAGCCTCACTGGAGGCATCCCACCTCTCCTAGCTAATAGTTCATCACTCATATTGCTTGATTTAACTAATAATCGTCTTGGCGGCGAGATTCCTTTTGCTCTTTTTAATAGCTCGTCACTTAATCTCATAAGCCTTGCAGTTAATAACTTTGTTGGGTCTATCCCACCAATCTCAAATATCTCCTCACCACTGTGGTATCTCAGCTTATCCCAAAACAATCTCTCAGGTAGCATACCTTCCTCTATAGAAAACCTCTCCTCCCTTGAAATACTCTACCTTTCACAGAACAACTTCCAGGGAACCATTCCATCTAGTTTAAGCAGAATACCAAACTTGCAAGAACTGGACTTGACATATAACAACTTGTCAGGGACAGTTCCGGCTTCTCTGTACAACATGTCTAATCTCGTATACCTTGGCATGGGCACTAATAAACTCATTGGAGAAATTCCAGATAACATAGGATATACCCTTCCAAATATCAAAACACTGATCTTGCAAGGAAATCAATTCCAAGGGCAGATCCCCACTTCACTAGGCATTGCAAAAAATCTCCAAGTGATTAATCTTCGTGACAATGCATTCCATGGTATTATTCCTTCTTTTGGGAACCTGCCTGACTTGATGGAATTGAATCTCGGGATGAATCGACTAGAAGCTGGAGACTGGTCTTTCTTATCCTCATTGATAACTAGTAGACAGTTGGTTCAATTATGCCTGGACAAAAACATCCTCAAAGGAACCCTACCAAGTTCCATCGCAAAACTTTCAACAAGCTTACAGGTGTTGCTGCTAACAGGAAATGAAATATCCGGTACCATACCTCAAGAGATAGAGAAACTCACAAGCCTTACGCTTCTTTATATGGAAAAAAATCTACTTACTGGAAATCTTCCAGATTCACTTGGAAATCTGCTAAACTTGTTTATCCTAAGCTTATCCCAAAACAAAATTTCAGGACAAATTCCAACTTCATTTGGTAATCTAAGTCATCTAAGTGAGCTCTACTTACAGGAAAATAATTTGAGTGGACCGATTCCTAGCTCCTTAGGGAGTTGCAAGAATCTAGAAGCTTTAAACCTGTCTTGTAACAGCTTTGATAGTAGCATACCAGAGGAACTCGTTACTCTTTCCTCTCTTTCTGAATGGTTGGACTTGTCTCACAACCAACTCGATGGAGAAATACCATCAGAGATTGGTGGCTCGATCAATCTTGATATTCTAAATATTTCCAATAACCGACTGTCAGGACAAATTCCCTCTGCTCTTGGCGACTGTGTCCACTTAAGCTCTCTCCGTATGGAAGGGAACCTTCTTGATGGACGAATTCCTGATTCTTTCATAAATTTAAGAGGCATTGTTGAGTTAGATCTTTCTCAGAACAATCTATCTGGTAAAATACCTGAATTCATGGAATCCTTTGGGTCCATGAAGCTTCTCAATTTGTCCTTCAATGATTTTGAAGGACAGGTACCAACTGAAGGGATATTTCAGAATGCAAGTGAGGTTTTTATCCAAGGGAACAAGAAGTTATGTGGTACATATCCATTGCTACAGTTACCACTCTGCAATGTAAAGCCATCAAAGGGAAAGCACACCAATAAAATACTTAAGATAGTAGGACCTATAGCTATTTGTCTGGCTCTAACATCATGTTTAGCGCTCATTCTACTGAAGAAGAGGAATAAAGTCAAGCAAGCATCTGATCCTTCCTGTAAGGAGTTGAAGACGTTTACATATTCAACATTGAAGAAGATACCGAGAATAATTGTGACCCTGAAAATCATGTCATGACTGGAATGTTGAGCTGCGTCATGCAACTTGCTAAACTTGGTATCTCATGCTCCATGGAGACACCAAAAGATCGCCCAGCAATGCAAGATGTTTACGCTGAAGTCATCGCAATCAAAGAAGCATTTTCAGCTCTTCGTGTTTGAGACAAACCAAATGTTGAGATTATAGATATATAATGATTTAATCTATTCCATAAATAAATCATGACATTACAGATGAAAACTAGCATGAACGCATCATTAGATCTATACATGTAAACTACACAGTATAACATGAACAGATCAAATATGCGCAACATATTGAACACGTACCGAGGTGACGGAAAGACCGGTTGCTTGGTCGAAACTTTTCGCAGGTGTCTACGAAGACATGAAACACGCGAGCGAAGAGGAAGGCGAGCCGTCGCGAACAAACAGGGAGTAGTCGCGCGAAGCGCTTCCCAAAAAACCTTATTGCCGCCTTCTCCCGGTGCAGGACGTCGAAGGCAGAGGTTCCGGAGACCTGCTCTCCCGATCGCCGGTGCACGCCGGCGAGCGGGATGGAGTAGTCTACGAGCGACGGCGCAGTACAGAGTAGGAGGCAAACCCTAGATTGATTTCGCAATCGTTGCGTGAAGACGGCAGGTCGGTTTATATAGAGAAGGGTCGCTTGATCAGGGCGCCCGCACGATCTCTACTGCGCGTAACCGAACCGGATAAGTCGCGCGTAACTTATCCGGACTCCACGCCGTTTGCACGCACCGGATTTTTCGGAACGTTTCCAAAACAAAAACAAATCCGAATTTGCAGCAAAACAAAACTGCAAAAGGAGGCTGCATCTGCGCAAGGGTGAGGAGCCAATTTTTCGGACCATTCGACGCGTACGTCGTGCACGCGCGCCGCCTGCCCTGCCCGGCCCAGCCCGGCCAGGCGAGGCGAGCGAGCGCTCGTGTGTTTCCCCTCTTCTCTCCACCACACATGCTTCAAGTGGCTAGGAGGACATCCTCCCTTTTAAGGAGGTCCCCCTCTCCTAGAATAAGCAAGGTGGTACTAAACTCCACATGCATGCCATCCCATGAGGTGGGCTTTTGTGATTTTCCAAAGAATTAATCTTCGAGTGGGCTAAGGCCCATTCATTAATTCCAACAATCCCCCACCAAATCTCAAAATCCCACTGAGATTTGCCTTTTCCAATATACTGTTTATATACCAGCGGTTCGATGGAGACCAATTAAGGTTGAACATCCACCTAGAACTCCAAGCTACACTTACTCACAACTTGAACAATGGACTACGCCTTGAATTGCAAGTCTTGTGCAAGCAAGTTTCACTTAAAGTCTTATCTGGTACTAGACCGTCTGTAGACTACCCCTCGGGTGGAGCGTATAAGTCATACTCCTAGGTCTTTAGTAAGCTTCCTAGAAGATTCACCCAAAATCTTCATAGACTGCGACCAACAGTCAAGCTCACAAAGGTGAGTTCTTTCAAGAATGCTCTGAAGGACAACATCTTCGCTAATTAAAGCCAACAGAACTCATTAAGGCATAGCCAACCTGCCTTGCAGCTCACGAGAGTATATGCATCTTCACTTGGAGAGGGTATATATATTGGTACTCTCCTCTAGTTTATTAATGGTTTGTTCTTCCCAGGATCTAATTCACGGGATCTTCGATCACATAGACTGGGTTACCACCATAGTATAACTCACATGGGTCTCAAACCCATCTCCTTCGATGCATTGTCTATCACATTTCGTGATAGTCCCTTCGTGAAGGGATCTGCCAGGTTTCTCGCTGTTTGGATGTAATCCAACGTTATAACTCCGGAGTTTCTTAATTTCCTGACAGACTTCAATCGTCTTTTCACATGTCTAGACGATTTCATATTATCCTTAGAACTATTCACTTTGACAATTACCGTTTGATTGTCACAGTTCATAAGGATAGCCGGCACCGGTTTTTCAACAACAGGCAGATCCATTAATAGATCACGCAGCCATTCTGCCTCAACAGTAGCAGTATCCAGTGCCGTTAGCTCTGCTTCCATGGTTGACCTCGTCAAAATGGTCTGTTTGCAAGACCTCCATGAAACAGCACCACCACCCAGTGTGAAAACATATCCACTAGTGGCTTTGATCTCATCCACATCAGAGATCCAGTTAGAATCACTATAACCCTCCAGTACCGCAGGATACCCAGTATAGTGAAGCCCCAATTCCACAGTACCTTTCAGATAGCGCATTACTCGCTCAAGCGCACGCCAGTGATCATCTCCCGGATTAGAGGTAAATCGGCTCAACTTGCTCACAGCAAAGGAGATATCAGGCCTAGTTGCACTAGCCAGATACATTAACGAGCCAATGATTTGGGAGTATTCCAGTTAATTCCTAGCAATTCTCTTGTTCTTGCGAAGCAACAAGCTAGGATCATAAGGTGTTGGAGAAGGCTTACTATCAATGTAGCCAAAACGATTCAATATCTTCTCCACATAATGGGACTGCAAGAGTGTAATCCCATTCTCACCTCTAATTAGCTTAATGTTTAAGATAACATCAGCTACTCCCAAATCCTTCATATCAAAATTTTGAGACAAGAATGATTTAACCTCATTTATCACCTCAAGATTTGTCCCAAATATCAGTATGTCGTCAACATACAAGCACAAAATAACTCCCTCACCCCCACCATGGCGATAGTACACACATTTATCTGCCTCATTGACTGAAAAGCCTGCAGATGTCAATGTTTTGTCAAATTTCTCATGCCATTGCTTAGGAGCTTGTTTCAGACTATACAAAGACTTCAACAATTTGCATACTTTGCCTTCTTGACCTTCAACTACAAACCCATCAGGTTGATACATATAGATCTCCTCATCCAGCTCTCCATTAAGAAAAGCTGTCTTAACGTCCATTTGATGAACGAGAAGACCATGTGAGGCTGCTAGGGAAAGTAGCACACGAATTGTGGTCAATCTAGCAACAGGTGAGTAAGTGTCAAAGAAATCTTCGCCTTCTTTCTGAGTATAGCCCTTAGCAACAAGCCGAGCCTTGTACTTTTCAATAGTACCGTCAGGCCTAAGCTTCTTCTTGAACACCCACTTGCACCCCACAGGTTTACACCCATAGGGTCGCTCTGTCACCTCCCAAGTCCCGTTAGCGATAATGGAATCCATTTCACTACGGACAGCCTCCTTCCAGTAGTCTGCATCAGGAGATGCATATGCTTCTGAAATTGACTTAGGAGTGTCATCCACGAGGTACACAGTGAAATCATCACCAAAAGACTTAGCCGTCCTTTATCTCTTACTCCTTCGAGGAGCTTCACTGACATCCTCCTCAGAGACAAGTTCATGTGTATGTTCAGTTTGTTCTGGTGGTGTGATTGAACTGGGAATTATTTCAGAGGGTTGGTTCGAACCACTATGTATATCCTTCATTGGGAAAAAGCTCTCAAAGAAGGTAGCATCATGACACTCCATAATTGTACCAACATGCATGTCCGGTACCTCGGATTTAACTATTAAAAATCTATAGGCAATGCTATGATGAGCATATCCCAGAAAAACACAGTCCACAGTCTTAGGTTCAAGTTTGCGCTTCTTCGTTATTGGTACATTGACTTTCGCCAAGCACCCCCATGTGCGCAAATAAGAAAGTGATGGTTTTCTACCAATCCATATCTCATATGGTGTTTTGTCCTTATTTCTGTTAGGAATTCTGTTTAACACATGATTTGAGGTCAACAATGCCTCCCCCCACCATGCCTTAGGCAGTCCCGCGGTGTCCAACATGGCATTCACCAAGTCAGTCAGTGTGCGGTTCTTCCTTTCAGCAATCCCATTAGACTCGGGAGAATAGGGAGGCGTCCTCTCATGTATGATGCCATGTTTCTCACAGAATAAGTCAAACTCGTTCGAGAAAAACTCTCCACCACGATCAGACCTAAGCCTTTTTATCTTTCTGTCAAGTTGATTTTCAACTTCTGCCTTATAAATTTTAAAATAGTCTAGAGCCTCGTCTTTCGTTTTCAACAAGTACACATAGCAAAATCTAGTAGCATCATCAATCAATGTCATGAAATATCGTTTTCCACCCTTCGTCAACACCCCATTCATTTCACAAAGATCTGAATGTAGGAGTTCTAGTGGTGCCAAGTTTCTCTCCTCGGCAGCCCTGTGAGGCTTGCGAGGTTGCTTCGATTGCACACAACTATGGCACTTAGAACCTTTGACAATGGAAAACTTAGGAATTAAACACATGCTGGAAAGCCGAGACATCAAGCCAAAATTAATATGACATAAACGTGAATGCCAAACATTAGCCTCATCATCCACAGTGCCATAAATATGGTTCACAGACTTATTGCAGAAATCAGAAAGGGAAAAGCGGAACAGGCCTCCGCACTCATAACCTTTACCAATAAAATATCCATGTTTAGACACGACTATTTTATTAGACTCAAAAACCAACTTAAATCCGTCTCTAGTCAGACGGGAGCCACTAACAAGATTCCTGTCGATAGAAGGGACATGCTGCACGTTCTTCAGCTGCACGATCTTTCCCGAAGTAAACTTCAGATCTACCGTGCCAACACCATGAACAGAAGCATGTGACCCATTCCCCATTAGGACGGTGGAACCCCGTGCGACCTGATAAGAAGAAAACAATGAGATGTCAGCACAAACATGTACATTGGCCCCAGTATCAACCCACCAATTAGTAGATTGATTAACTGAAAAAACAGTAGGTAAATTACCATACCCGCTTCCATCTCCAGTGTTGCCAATGGTCACATTAGCAGACTTAGAAGTCTGCCCTGCAGGTGCCTTCATCCCCTTGCGCTGTGGACACTTTCTAGCCAGATGACCAACTTGGCCACACACAAAGCAAGTCCTCTCATCCTGATTAGGATTGTTGTTGTTCTTCTTCTGCTTCTTGAAGTTGGTGGTCTGCTGAGCTTTGTATTTCCCCTTGCTCTTGTTCTGGGCCTTGTGCACAACATTGGCACTGGACTGCCCACCATCGCCCTTAGACGCGGCATCTTTTTCCCGAGTTTTCTCCTCAACATCAAGAGACGCAATCAACCCCTCAACGGAGTATTCCTGTCTCTTGTGTTTGAGTGCAGTACCGAAACTTCTCCAAGATGGAGGTAGTTTTGCAATAATGCACCCGGCCACAAATTTGTCGGGTAAGACACACTTAAGGAGTTCGAGTTCCTTAGCCATGGTTTCTATCTCATGAGCCTGTTCGACTACAGAACGGTTGTCAGCCATCTTGTAGTCATGAAACTGCTCCATGATATACAGATCATTGCTAGCATCAGTAGCACCGAATTTAGTATTCAGTGCATCCCACAACTCCTTAGCGTCGGTCATATGCATATACACCTCGACCAGACGATCGCCAAGAACGCTAAGAATGCATCCCACAAAGAGAGTAGTGGCTTCCTCGAATTGCTTCTGCTGTTCAGCAGTAAGAACTCCTTCAGGTTTGCCAGTACTCACCCAGAAGCATTTCATAGCTGTCAGCCACAGAGTGACCCTGATCTGCCATCTCTTAAAATGCACACCGGTGAATTTATCCGGTCTCAGTGCATCGGCAAAACCAGCCATAGTAAAATCACAGTGCCTATAATAAGGTTTTTGGATTGTTGAGATTATAGACATATAATGATTTAATCTATTCCATAAATAAATCATGATATTACAGATGAAAACTAGAATGAACGCATCATTAGATCTATACATGTAAACTACACAGTATAACATGAACAGATCAAATATGCGCAACATATTGAACACATACCGAGGTGACGGAAAGACCGGTTGCTTGGTCGAAACTTTTCGCAGGTGTCTACG
Source organism: Oryza sativa Japonica Group (assembly GCF_034140825.1). Taxonomy (NCBI): domain Eukaryota; kingdom Viridiplantae; phylum Streptophyta; class Magnoliopsida; order Poales; family Poaceae; genus Oryza; species Oryza sativa. The sequence goes on along the minus strand of NC_089040.1, from coordinate 23,895,548 downwards.
AAGACATGAAACACGCGAGCGAAGAGGAAGGCGAGCCGTCGCGAACAAACAGGGAGCAGTCGCGCGAAGCGCTTCCTAAAAAACCTTATTGCCGCCTTCTCCCGGTGCAGGACGTCAAAGGCAGAGGTTCCGGAGACCTGCTCTCCCGATCGCCGGTGCACGCCGGCGAGCGGGATGGAGTAGTCTACGAGCGACGGCGCAGTACAGAGTAGGAGGCAAACCCTAGATTGATTTCGCAATCGTTGCGTGAAGACGGCAGGTCGGTTTATATAGAGAAGGGTCGCTTGATCAGGGCGCCCGCACGATCTCTACTGCGCGTAACCGAACCGGATAAGTCGCGCGTAACTTATCCGGACTCCACGCCGTTTGCACGCACCGGATTTTTCGGAACGTTTCCAAAACAAAAACAAATCCGAATTTGCAGCAAAACAAAACTGCAAAAGGAGGCTGCATCTGCGCAAGGGTGAGGAGTCAATTTTTCGGACCATTCGACGCGTACGTCGTGCACGCGCGCCGCCTGCCCTACCCGGGCGAGGCGAGCGAGCGCGCGCGTGTGTTTCCCCTCTTCTCTCCACCACACATGCTTCAAGTGGTTAGGAGGACATCCTCCCTTTTAAGGAGGTCCCCCTCTCCTAGAATAAGTAAGGTGGTACTAAACTCCACATGCATGCCATCCCATGAGGTGGGCTTTTGTGATTTTCCAAAGAATTAATCTTCGAGTGGGCTAAGGCCCATTCATTAATTCCAACACCAAATTGTTACTGATGTCCATATGTTACTACGGTGCATAATGGCATAGGCTTTCATATCCTTTAGCTTCACAGGAATTTGTTTTCCTTCGAGAACTATTTGCATGTAGTGAAATCTGTTTAGCTATCAATTTGGGTTTATCGTGTAATAGAAGTGGTAAGCAATTAAGCATATCCTGGAATAAAAATCACCATTAGAAATTCTCTATCCGGCTAAGCTTAGTTGTCTATATGTTCTAATTGATGCGTGTTTGATACAGATTTTTTTGTCTCTTTTTCACATGGCTTCAAACACAAGATGCCAGTTTTATTTTGTTTGCTGGTTAGAGAAAATCCCAAATAGCAAGCTGTAATCGAACTGAGCCAAAATCTAGAGCAAACTTAACATGTGTAGAAACAGGGCAGGGGAAAAATTGCAACATGAGAGATGATTCACTGACCATATATATCATCGAGGGATGCCCTAAATCCCCATTTGAAGCCAGTACCGCGCCGCCCGCAACGCCCTCGCTGGATTCCTCTGGCCGATGGAGGAAGGGAGAGGCAGGAGGAGGTTGGGAGCAGCCAATGGTGAGGCGTACGGATGAACCAAAAATCATAAACAAGCCGCCGGCCATTGCCCAGTCTGTCTGCGAGAGCATTTGAAAAAAATAAAAAGGATTATCGCTTTGTGTGTTTCTGAGATGGGCCTGACGTCAATAGCAACCCCGATCTGGCTCGTAAAAAACCAGCCCAACACTGGTGGAGAAACCCTTTTTACTCCCGGTCGGTAACCCTCTATAGTCCTGGTTTTCCAACCGGCAGTAAGAATCCGAGACTAAAGATCACTATCTTTAGTCCCGGTTCAAATACCCGGGATTAAAGATTGATCTTTAGTTTAGTCCTGACTGGAGGTTTTTTTTTTCTTTTCTCTCTTTCTTTTTCACTGTTCTTTGTCCAAATATATCAGATCAAACATTCACAACAAATCATTTACATCATTCACCGCAATAGTTTATCCCAAATCATTCGCATAATAGTTCATCCCCAAATCATTCACAACAACAACACAGATCGAATCACACATTCAACACAGAACGAATCATACATTAAGGAAAAAAGAAAAAAAATCCACGCAGCAGTGCCGGCCTCCATCGCGTGCCGCCGCACCGGCCTCCGCGCCGGCCCTTCACGCGAGGCCGCCGCCCGGCCGCCTCCCCCTTCGGATCCGGCGGTGGCCGGTCGCCTCCCCTTCCGGATCCACCGCCACCCAGCCGCCGCCGCAATGGGGAGGAGAGGAGATGAAGAGAATGAGGAGAGGAGGAAGAGGAAGAGATGGGGTGAAGAGGAGGAAGAGATAAGGTGAGAGAGGAGGAGATAGAACTTATTAATTGATGTCGCCTCCACCTCCTCGATCTCTCGCACGCCTCATTCTCTCCGCCGCGCATGCTGATCTTTTTGCCGGTTGGTATTACCAACCGGGACTAAAAATAGATCTTTAGTCTCGGTTGGTAACACCAACCGGGACTAAAGATAATAGAGGGGTCTAACATCTCCTGTTGTTCTTTGAACCGGGACTAAAGATAAAAAAGTAGCTCTAACCTTTTGAACTGGGACTAAAAATAATTTTTAGTCCGGTTTTTATTACAACCGGGACTATTGTGAAATTTGGTCAACCGACCAAAGATGGTTTCTCCACCAGTGCAACAAAATAAAATTTGATGTTTCGACGCTCTATACGTGTTGGAGGTACACCACGAAGGGCCTTCGGCCGGACCTACCGAAACCAAAAAGCTTAGGCAACAAGCTCAGACCGGAGGCAAGCGGCGAAGGTCGAAGAGAGAACCGTATGGGCTGGAAGAGACCTCGTCGGATGGGCACCCGGGCGAAAGCGGTACGTGCGAAGGCTTTGGGGCGAAGACATAGGCTTCGCCAAGCATCAAACCACACATGAGAAGGCCCAGCGGGCCATCGCACTCTCGGAGGGCTTCACCAAGATGAATGGGCCAAGCTACCTAGGCCAATAGGGGCCCAAACATGTAAAGGACACTGTGTACCCCTAATAATGTCCCTATCATAAGGGTAACCATGTAAATTCCCCTGTAAAACCTAAACCCTAAGAGGGAGAACCTGTAATGGGGCTATAAATAGCCCCCTAGGGTCATGTAATAGGGGGATCCAAAAAATTTTCACTAAGTAATACAATCGTTTCCCTTTCCAACCACAGTTGAGATAACCACGTCTTTCGACGTGACGTAGTTGTCCATTCAATAACAATACGTTACTAATTGTTACTTCCATTAAAATTAACACTTGTGACGATGACAAGTAGGGCCATCTCAGTCTATGACTGGGCCATTGTATAAAATTATCAAAACTCATTTTCTAGAGTGTCAAAATATAAAATATCTCGCTCAACAAATCTGGACCACACCCACGCTACAATGCTGAGAAGCTTAAGATAGGGCCTGTTTGGGGGGAGCTTAAGATTTTGAGAAGCAGCTGCTGAGAAGCTAGCTGGTGAGAATCTGGAGAAGCTGGAAAACCCAGCTTCTGGCTTCTAGTTCATTTTTCAGATTCTACAACTACAGATTCTCAGAATCTGGGTAAAAAGCTGGACTGTTTGGGGGAGCTTCTGACAACTGGAGATTCTAGTAGAAGCTGCAGCTGCTAGAAGCTCCCCCAAACAGGCCCATATGACAACCTACTCTCCTCTTTGGGCTGCAGTTAAATATTGTTTAATCTGCAACCCAAAATCAACCATAGCACCAAGGTTTTTGGTACAGAACACCTAAAATTTATGTAATTTGTTGGTAGATATCAAAAAACGGGTAATGATTAAAAGACACTTTAAAAAAAGTAAATTGGTGCCGACTGGTAAACCGCCATGTATAGGTGTTGGATTTCCTAGCCGATACCTAGTAGGATGCACTGATGAGGAGAAACAAAGGTGCCAGTTTTAGAACTGGCACCTTTGAGGTTCCATGGATAAAAAAAAAAGGCTAGCTCGATTCAAGTCGATGCTTCGAGCAGCTCCCGATCACCACTGAGATCACCATCATCCCATCACCCCGGTAACACAATCACAAAATCAACATTGAAAAACAAAATCAACATTCAATGCTATCCTAGAGTCTACAGAAAGAGAGAAGATCAAAATCACACATAGAAGAACACCACCGTCGCCGTTGCTGCCGTCGTTGAGCGGGTCGCCTGTGGTCGCAGCGATGAATCCTCCAGCCACCGTGCTCATGATGGATCTGACCAGCCCCAAGAGAGGAGGAGGAGATGCGGGTTGTCAGTGGCTGCAGTGGTGAAGAGGAGGAGACGCCATGGATGAACAGGACCATCGACGGCTACAGCTGCATCGGCGGAGAGGAGCGCCGTGGGTGAAGAGGACCGGTGCGCGGCTACAACAAAGAAGAGGAGGCGTGTTGGTCGAGGCGAGCAAGGATGAGGGTTGAAGAAGAGGCAGACGCCGCCTGCGCTGGAGAGATCGTTGGCGGGCCCCTCCTCCCCCTCTCCCAACCCACGCCGTAGAGGTCTTCGAGACGGAGAGGTGATGAGACTTGGAGTGGATAATGATGGGGAGAGGAGGGTACTCAGTGGAAACGGCGACTTAAACAAAAAAAGATGATCTCTCCTCTCATGGTCGCACTCACACCCACGCCATTCAAAAACACCAATACTAATAATTATTGATGCCGGTTTTCTATTAATCGACAATTATAGCAGAGTTATAGGTGTTGATTTTTATTAGTGCTGGTTTTTTAATGAACCGGCACTTATGAGGGATCAAAGATGTTGGCTTTTAATTGTAGACACGTTCGAGGGGTGGGAAGGGATCATAAGTGTCGGTTTTAGATAAACCAGTACCATTAAGTTGTCCCGTATGAGGGTTTAGGTAGTAGTGGCATCCTAGGAAATTAGTAATTTGCTAGAGGATACTTTCATCTCAATTGTAGAGAGAAATTATTCAAATAGATGAGAATGCCCCCGGGCCATATGCTTTAAACATAGCGTTGGAGTAAAAAAAAATTTGAAAATTGTGCAACTCGAAATCTGCCATCATACCAAGTAAATCGCTAGCTTATATTAAATTGCATCTTCTCTCCAGCCTCAAGCTTTTGTCCCTAGGGGCATTCTCATCTTGAAGAGTTTCTCTCTGATTGATTCGAGAGTGTTCTCTAGCAAATTACTAGGTTTTAAGGGTGTTCTAGCCATGACACATTTTTACGGTTTCTACCAGTAAAATGCACAAATTTGAAATATCCTGTAGCAAAATTTACCTTAGTGGTATGCTTGATTCGGGTCACAAAATAAACAATATTTATTACCTTGGTTTGGGTCGCAAACCAAGATAAATTAGAAGACGGGTATTAACAACAAATAATCTTACAGGGAGGATCTCAAGTTTGGGGTGACATTTAGAATTTTGCGATTTTTCTTTGGATCAAAGAATAAGAACACGTCAAGGTAGTAGATATAAACTTGTTATTTCTCTTTATTCGTATAAAATGGTGGAGTATGAAGGATCCCCGTATTTAAAGATACCTTGAAAAACTAGGAGATATCTATCTATTATCTATCTATCTTCTATTTCTATTATTATATACTAAAAGTCCATTAAACTTCCTACAAACCCTCCTAAGCCGCTACATAGGACCCCTAAAAACGCTCCTAGACCGCCATGTGGCGTTCTAATAATTATAGAATGTCTAAAAAAACATCTAGCCATCGATTTTCATTTAATATGGTGGACCGATTAAATTTATCTCCAATTAAATTGCCGTACGTGCACATAAGTACGTTAGTAGGTATTTAAAAAAACGTACGTACGTACGTATGCACACCGGGCGAATTACTGACATTATTTTTCTTTTCTTTTTTTTTCTTTTCTTTCTCACTTGGAACTGGAAACTGCCCATATTAACTATGCCTTTATTACGTGTACAAATATACGTAATTTTGAGTTTCTAATTAGGCGCATGTCGTCGAAACACCAATGAAAAACAAAAATAAATTAACTATATATATTATATAATAGTTAAATTATACTTGCATTTTTAAAAATAAAAACAACTCTAATTGTGATACTAGCAATTCTCAAAAGTTATCCACTCCCTACGTAAAAAGTAATGATATGTCAAAATGATATCATTAAATTTATCATGAATCTATTTTCATGTATTATGTGTTTTCTCTATTAGTATAATTTTTAAAAATTAAGGATCGTATATATTCTTTTCACACCATACCGATGTCATATATCTTCTACTTAGGCTTTGTTTGATCTAGTTCTATGACTGAGCTTATCCAGGACACATGAAATGACGCAAGTCATTAGTGCAAGATTAATTAAATATAAAATATTATAAAGCTGAAAATATATTTAATTGATTTGTTTTAAACTTTTATATAAAATATATTTTAGTAATACGCACGTTGCATTTAAATATATACGATGTAGGTTATGATTGTTAATTTAATTATAGTGAATAGAATGACTCAGATCCTACTGGAGAAATGATCTTTGCTCGGTCGGCTGATTTCTACAATAGTCCCAGATCTAGTAAAAACCGGGACTAAAAATTGTTTTTAGTCTCGGTTATAAAAATTTTGATCTTTAATCCCGATTTATACCCTGTCAGAGCCATGTCAGGGGACCAAGGATCTTTAGTCCCGGTTGATACTACTAACCGGGACTAAAGATTATCACTTTAGTCCCAGTTGGTAGTAACAACCAGAAGTAAAGATCTATATTTAGTCCCGGTTGAAGTTACTAACCGGGAGCAAATATTTTTCTCCCATCTCTGATCGGTTAAGTCCCAGACTAAATATTTAGAGATAAGATCATCCCTCTCCAACTCCCCTCAGATCCAAGCCTCCTCCTCCCCTCCCCTCTCCTCCCCATTCTCCCCTTCCTCCTCCTCCCATCTACTCCCCTCCTCCCCTCCCATCCGGCGGCGGGCAGGCCGGCGGCGGTCGTGCCGGGCGGTGCCGAGCAGGCCCGGCGGCGGCCTGTGGCTGGGGGGCCGCGCGCGGCGGCGGCGGCTGGCGGCCGGCGGGGTCACGCCTCCCAGCGGCGGGCAGGCCGGCGGCGGCCGTGCCGGGCGGCGCCGAGCAGGCCCGGCGGCGGCCTGTGGCTGGAGGGCCGCGCGCGGTGGCGGCGGCTGGCGGCCGGCGGGGTCACGCCTCCCAGCGGCGGGCAGGCCGGCGGCGGCCGTGCCGGGCGGCGCCGAGCAGGCCCGGCGGCGGCCTGTGGCCGGGGGGCCACGCGCGGCGGTGGCGGCTGGCGGGGCCGCGCCTCGCGGCGACGGGCAGGCGGCTGGCGGCCGGCGGGGCCACGCCCCGCGGCGGCTGGCAGGCGGCCCGCGGCCGGCGGGGCCGCGCCTCCCGGCGGTGGCGCCCCGCGGCGGTGGGCAGGCGGCCGACGGCCGGTTGGGCCGCGCCCGGCGGCAGCGAGCGGCCTTTTTTTTTTAAATCTGTGATTATTGAGATGTATAATTTTGTGATTCATTGGACATTTGTATAGATCTGAGATGTATAATCTGTGATGTATTTGATTTGTTTTGTATTGTTTAGGATTTGGGATGTATTTGATTTGTGTGTATGAGTAACTTTTAGATTTGTGATGTGGAGTTGGGATGTTATTTGATTTGGGGATTTGGGGATGTGCATGCCACTCGATTCGGGAGAAAATAAAAAAGAAAATAAAAGAAAAGGGGACCATCTTGATTGCCCGCTACCCTCTCTTTAGTCCCGGTTGATAACAACAACCCCTCTTTTTTACTCCCGGTTGTTGTTATCAACCGGGACTAAATATACCCATCTTTAGTTCTGGATTCTCCCTCCCGGTTCGCTACCCGGGAGTAAAGGGGGTTGCGAACCGGGAGAGATGAGCACTTCTCCAGTAGTGGATGGATTGTATTAAGATACTATTATAAAAAGATATTTCTTTTGTAATAATTTCTAGATCAATGGGTCGATCACTGGGGTATGTGCTTACAACCAATAAGGAGCAGCCAATCGAATACTACTTTAGAACTAATTGCTTATTTACTAAAACGTTTAATATGTAGTACTATATAATAGTCCGTGTCAATAAGAATTAGCCTAATATATCAATCGTATGTTACCACTAATCCAAAAGTATGTAAGTTCTATCCAGCATTTGGCAAGCCACACCTAATAATTAGCTGAAATCCAACGAGCACTTATATCATCAAGCACCAAAGTTAACAAACTATACTAAGTGAGGAACTATCAACAAATAGTAGGTAAAGTAGAGCATGTCACCTAATTACCACAACAAACAATAGTCGACTACAAACAGATGGTCAGTATCAGTAATACATTTCTACACTTTTACCAGCACACTTAAGATGTCACATGATAGATCTAATGAATTAGAAAAAAATTAAGAAAAAAATATATGGCCATCAATTTACACTTAAATCAGTACATCCATTACTTTCAACCATTAAACCATTAGATTAGATATATACTATCTAAAAACGAACTATAATACCTCTCTATGTACGTATGTACTTACGTACACAAGAGATGTTTAAAAAAAAGGAAGAGTGCATATATAATTTTCTCTGTATAATAGTTTTATGTTTATTTCTTTGTAGCACTGAAGTTTTCCTCAAACTATGCATCTATGCATATATGTAGTGAAACTCTGTGATGTTTTCGAAAAAGTCACGCCGCTGTAGCCTCATTTCATGCCATCACACCAAACTTTTTGAAAATATAAGTTATAACAAAATAAATTATACTTATATTTTTTTAATAGGGTGAATGGTTCAACGTTATAAAAAATCAATGCTAATATATATTTTGAGATGGATGGGGTATATATATTTATAAATATATGATCGATGTCACTCTTAGTGTCTATATAACTATAAGAAGAAGTCATCACGAGAAGTCATATAATACAATTTTGCATGCCACCTTCCCGTGGCATCATGGTGCGGTCTAGTAAATTTATATAGTTAGTGCCTTCGTCCTAGAGTACAAATATTTTTGGACTTATCACTGTCTCCGATATACTACTTTGACCGATAATATTTATAAAAATATATTATTTTAAATAAATAGAGTAACATATTTATGTTGTTTGTTTAGTGATAATTCTAGTAACATCATTCTCACATGATTGATCTTTTTTATATTTTTGTTATTAATAGTTAAAGTCAAAAATATTTGACTTAACATCATTTTAAAGTTACTTTATATTTTGGAATGGAGAGATTATGTAGGTACTCCTTCTGGATGTTCAGTACTGTAACTGGATTTTTTTTCTCTTCACCTTTGGAGGAAATAATTAACTATTTGCCACTCTTTTTACAAGCAAGGTTGTTAGGATCGGGATACCAGGTAGTATCGTTTTACTCAAAGTAGTATCGTATCGTAGTATCGGGATATTATGAGATTTTTTTTAAGTTTAATTAATATTTATATTAGTTATATATAGCCAATCTATATAAAAAATGTCGTAATGATATATGTCATGCAAATAGAGATATTTATCAAGAGAAACCACGTTGGTTTTGATATATTTAACTGATTTTTATACAAATTTGAGTATATTTATTTACATTATTTTCAAACCATGTTATTTTAAATAATATTTTGTAGTATCGTAGGGATCGTAGAATTAGGATACCATCTAAGATTTCTTAGGATCGTGTAGTAATGAATAGTAGGATCGCGATACTATAAAAATTAGGATACTAGGTGGAATCGGTATCGTTTCGGCTTGGTAGAATCGTTGTATCGTAAGATACTACGATACGAATCGGGATACTGACAACCCTTACAAGTGGTGAAAAAGGATTTACCACTGGACCCACATGCTATGGACAGTGAGTGACAAATCCTTAATTATCGCATCTTAAAAAGCGACAAATACTTATATGTCCCCTTTGGAGCTCTAATATGATATCCCACATGAGCGTCCGTATATATATATATTTTTACTTCTTTTGTTGATTTCATGTTTAATCAGTGAATCCTTGGTGTTGCAGTTGCATCGGATGGTCAACACGGGGTTTCCCCTTCTGGAGAGCCCATTCACGAAGGTCCTGAGAAACCCATTGAGCCCCCAGGCCCGCCCTCGCACAATCTCCACGCCGCTGTGACAGAGAATGAAGGCATCGCCGGCGACGTACATGACAAAGTCACCAGCTCTAAGGACGATCCTTCTCATACTCGTCCGGTAGAAGAGGATGGAAGCTCCGGTCGTGGTCTATCTGCTTCATCCAAGAAGGAGCTCCCGTGATTTATGCCATTTACACTGTAAACCTTGCAGGCCCTGGAAAAAAGTATGGTGGCCCGCGTAATTATATCACCTGATACAAAATTATCTATCTATTTAGACATCATTTTCTTTAAAATGTATTAAATAGTCAACTCGTTGTCACATCATTCAAAAAATTGGACCTTATCATAATTATGTTTATAATTTTGTAGTTTTTAAGAAGTCACACCAACCATTGCTACTCCACTGCTTGTCTGGCTCGCCACCATTTCTATTTATTGTTCTTGTGACCTTAAAAATCAAACATTTCCTCTCTCTTGTTTCGTCTTATAGTTTCTGGAGATTCCGTCAATCGACACTGCCCTACTACTTTACAATCAGCTTGTCGTCTCTCCTCTTTATTATCATTAGAATAAATTGAACCTGATTCTCGTTAGGGTTTACGTTTTTATAGTTTTTATAAGTTGCGTCAACCACCGCCGCCCATGGTCCATATCTTCATTTTCATTGGAATTTAAAAAATCGAACCTAATCATCATTGGAGTTCGTTTTTAAAGTTTTTAGAAGTCACCTCAACTTATGCCACACTATTCCTTTACAGCCCACCTGTCACCCCTACTCTTTATTATCATTAGAATTTTTAAAATCAAACATTATTATCGTTGTAGTTCTGTTTTCATAGGTTTGTATTTGTTGCCGGCCGATTGAGCTCGTTTCCTGGCGAGGTTGAGTTGTGACCATGTTGTTAGCTTTACTTTCTTCACCTAACGTGTTTACTTGATTGCCTCTGTTTGAACTTCTCAGATAGTCATGTATGCATATATAAAATTTACATCACCATGCATGACCCCTAGTAAAATATTCGATAAATCTAAATAACTCTAGATTCGTCCCCAAAAAATAATTGTTGAATTCATTACTTTTGGAGACTAAGGCCTCCTAGATGGCTAGGTGTCACCGGTGAGCACCCAAGGTTGTGGTGTACCACAAAAAGATTGTGAAGGTTTCGATTCCACCTTTGCAATGGAAGAAATCAAAAGTGAAGTCTAGGAGTGTAAAATTTGAAAGAGACCTAGCCTTTATGGCCCTCAACAAAAACGTAGGAACAGTAGATCCGAACATCAGGAAATAAATCACATGTCTTCTCTTTTGGTTTGCCCTTTCTTGCCTTTACTAATATTATGCTTAAGCTTATTTTTGCACGGTCTATTTGTATTCTTATTTGATCTAGTTGGTAGCCATATATCTTATTTAGATATCTTGTTTGTCACCTTTTGTTTCATATACATATTGTCTATTTGAGCTACAATTTCATAGATTATGTTTTATCCATCGAACATTTTGGTTGAGACCAGAACTTCTGATCCCATACCGAAAGTTCTGATTTGAACCGAAATTTTTGTTTATTCTAATATGCTATGAAGTTATAATATTTTTAGGAACACCTATGTAACGCCCCGATTTTCGTTCGGGTTTAAAAATCAATTAATAATGCATTTTCTAGAAATTAAATAAAAGTTAAATCAACTTAATCAAGTGAATTATTGAGGGAATTAAAAATCATTGGCCAAGAATATTTTGTAATATTCTTTGTGCCCTAAAATACTCTCCGGATTTTTCCGCAAATTTTCGGAGCTCGAGAAATAGTTTTAATAGCACAAAGATCATTGTATCAATTAAAATAAAAAGAAAACAATTAAAATCCTCCTTCCTCTCTTTGGGCCCCTTTCGGCCCAACCCCTCCTTTCTCTCCCGCGGCCCGCGCGCCCCCTTTCTCTCCCTCTCGGGCCGGCCCCCTCCCTCGGCCCGCTCGGCTCTCTCTCTCCCTCAAGTCTGTTTTGCCTCCCCAGCCGGCCTCTCCCTCCCTCTCTCTCCGACAGGTGGGACCCGTGGACCCCACCTGTCATCCCCAACCTCAGGTCGGCAGCTGCCGTTGCCGCCATGGCCGCCGAAAACCGCCCACGTCACCGCCATTCCCGGCCTCCTCGAGCCCTCTCTCGCGTGGGACCGGAAGCCACACCTCTCCTCCACCTCCTCCCCCGTTTTTCCCCAAAAACCGGCGCCAGTATTGCCCCCCACGATCCCACGATGCCTCGCCACTTCGCCGGCCGTTGCCGCCCCACTCGGCCACGATCTCCCCCTCCGGGGCCTATAAAAGTGTACCCCGGCCTCCCCTCATCCATTTCCCCAACTCGCCGCCCCCTCCCGCGCGCTCTCCCGAGCTCCCCTCGCTGCTCCCATCGCCGCCGCTCACCGACGAGCTCCAGCCGCCGCTCCTCGCCGCTCCAGCCACCACCGCGCCGTGCCGCCGCCACCGCCGGCATCGCCCCGCCGAGCTCCACCCCGGTCCCTACTCCATTTTCCCATTTCGCCTCCGGAACGCCGCCGCCACGCGCACCACCTCTCTCCCTCACCATGGCCACCTCCAGCCGCGTCGCAACGCCGCTTCGGTCCTCGCCAACCCGCGTCGTCGCCTCCCTCGGCTCCGCAGGGACGGGGAGATCCTCGGCCACTGGCCCTCTTCGCCGGAAATCCGCCCGAGCTCCACCTCCCTCGTCGCCGGTGAGCTCCTCCTCGTATTGTCGTGGTCGGCAGTCGTTTCCGTTTACCTCGCACCAGTTCTCACCTCCCTAGCCCCTCCTTGATTTTCCTCAGACCGAGGCCGAGCCCGTCCGCCCCTTCCTGAGCGACGCCCGTTGCCGGAGCTCCGTCGCGCTGTCTTCCCGAGGAGCCTCGCCGCCGCCGTTCCTTGCCGTCGGCCGCCCGTTTGCCGTCGTGCCGCTCGGTGAGCACTCCCCTCCCTCTCCCCTTCCTCCCCTTCGTCGGCCACCTCCTGTGCCTGCTCGCGACGCGCCGCCGTCGCCGGTGGCCGTCCGACCGGGTCGCCGCCGCCGCGCTCCGCGCCGCTGCCGGCTGTGCCGGGCAGCCGGCTGCCGCCTCACCTTACCGCGCCGCGCCGCCGCTCCCTAGCGTGCGCCGCCACCGCCCGCATGCGCTGCCGCTCCCCGCGCCGTCGTCGGCCGTCGTCGCCGGTGGCCGCGCTGCCGTGCGCCATCACTCGGCTGGCCGGCTTTGAGCCGTGACCGTGCCCAGCCGCGCCGCCTCGTGGCCGTCCGATCGGCTTTGGGCCGATCCGGGCCGTCGGTTCCCGTGGACCGGCGGTGAACCGCCTCGGTGGTCCCGGTCCACGGTGGACCGGCGCCCTTGTGCCGCTGACCGGTGGGGCCCGCTTGCCGGCGCCGCCCCTCCCCGTTGATGACGTCAGCAACCCTCTTTTCCTTTGGAAAAATAAATAATAATTGCGCAATAAATCGAGTTTAATTCTAGAAATTCATTTAAATGGCTCAAAACTTCTAAAATTCATATCTAATTCATTCGAACTCCGAATTGAGCCATTCAACTTGCAAAATTCATCTAAAATTAAGCTCTACATGTTTGTTTACTTTTTATGTACTGTTTTCTTGGTTTTTATTAGAGTTTTTCCTCGTTTTGCGTGCCAGCGTGTAGTTTCCGTCGTTTCGGAAGTCCGCGGTCGCGAGGAAAAGAGTTCAGAAAATCCAAGTGAAGAAGCAAGGCAAGTCACACATTCCCCTTGAGCATGTTGATCCCAATTTATAAATGTTTTACCGTTTACAAATAAATATGCATGTTTTGCTAATTACACGGGGTCAGGGTTTACCTATCTGCTCGCTTGTGCCATGTTTACTTGATATCTATCCTTTGTCAACCTTGGGTGATAAATTGACTAGCTCGTGTTACTTATGTGACCTAGCTAGAACTATATGCTTAGCCATGCTTAATTACCACTAGCTCAGTCGATGGGATAATTGCAGTATTAGACATCCTAGTATCTTGTTGAGCTGCGTGCTCGTGACATCTGGCCATGTTTCATGGTCGTAATTATCCAACTAAAATGCAACTGAATGGTGGGCTGTGGGTGCATGGTTTTGTGAGTCGCACCCATGGCAATTAAGGACCGGTTCACGGGAAACCCTGTAAGACTTACAGCGCTTGCCACAAGCGGGAGTGGGTAACTGCTTGATCTGAAGTATAGCTCGACCCTTTCCTAGGCACCGGTGGCGAGGGTGGGCGTGATGGAGTTGGGTCGGCCGGGGTGTCCGGTTGTCCAGCTGCCGGATTCACCGCGGCGCAAGAGGGGACCGCCCACTGCCTTTTGAGGGGTGGGGGTGAAACCTTAGCGTGGTGTGGATGGTTAGGGGAGGGTTATGCGAAGGATCTCGTCACAATCACTCGACATGGTGACGTGTGCTTCATGGGCACATGATGACGCGGTGACATGTCGGTGGGTTGTGTCTTGTGGGTACAGTTGTGCACCTCTGGCCAGAGTAAAACTATTCGAATAGCCGTGCCCGCGGTTATGGGCGATCGATCAGATTCACCGTGATTAGTCCCATCTTAATAAATCGACCCAATACACTGTGGTTCAGATGGGTTGGTTGGGCCTGTTCAACGTGGTGTAGCGTTGATCAGTGGAGATTCAATATTACTTTAATTACCCAACCGTTTTACTGTTTTGCTCAATAAAGTGTTTTACAACTGCCTTTCTGCAAATAGCCACAAACCCCTCCTTGTATCCCCTTGCACGTCGGCATCGTTGGTGTGGCTTGCTGAGCACGGTGGTTGTACTCAGCCTTGCTATTATTCCCCCTTTTTAGAAGTGTAGTGCTTCTGAGCTGAAGATGGAATTAGAGGACCAAGGCTCAGACCCCAGTTGAGTTTTGCCTGTGGAGTGGAGCTGAAGCCCCGCTAGGATCGCCTTTTTCCGCTGCTGCTGCTTTTGTTTCGGTGTGAGGACTAAGTGCCTCTTCTGTAAGTATTTTACGCTTTATTTACGTTTGGAACTGTATATTACTTGTCGTTTTGTGTACCCTGGCTGGTCCTGGACAGGGATTTAATACGCAAAATAGTCTGGAAATTTGGGTTAAATTTCTGGGCGTGACAACCTATTCATCCTCTCCCCCTCTAGGCCACATCAAGGCCCTTCCACCTCCCTCTCTCATTTTCCTACTCGCGCTCGAGCTCCCCGTGCCTATAACCTTCTCCTCACCACGTCATGTGAGCTTCGCCGCATCCAGCTGCCTCTTGCAGCTGTGACTAGCCGTGCCACGCCGTAGGCTGGTGTCCCCTGCTTTGAAGTCAGAGGCCACCAGAATGCCTCTTTCTCCATGAGCCCGAGTTACCACTGTCGATTGCCGCCTCCAGCCATCTACCGCTAGCGATTAGAGCCATGTCAGGCTGCTCTGCCTGCTCCGCTGGCTTCGAAAGCTCTCCACGTACCTCGGTGCCTCTTTGCCTTCGCCAAATACAATCGAAACTCCATCCTCTTTGAGCAAGGTGAGCACCGCCCTCGGTACCGGCCCCCGGTCGTCCTTCTCCGCAGTTTCTACCCACCCTAAGATCCCCTAACCCCTCTTCTTGTGCCCAGCATGAAGAGGCACCCAACTACTACTCCTCGCTCGCAGACTAGAACCGTACCGCTACCATTGTCGCCAACCCGAGGGCCTTCGCCATCAGCGTGCTCCCTTCGTCCTATCTACCTCGCATGCGCTCGGTAAGCACTCCTTCTCCCTCCCTAGCTTCCTTCGCCGCATCCCACTCTCGTGTTGGATGGTCGTCGTCGGCGACCATCAGGCTTCATGTGCCGCCACCTCTTGGTTGGAATGGCCAGTGGGGACTTTCCTTGCTGTGGCCGTCTGATCCCTTTGGATTGATCTGGAATGTCCACGTGGCGATCGGGCGCCGCACTTATGATGCATTAATCTTTCTTTTCCTTCACAATAATATATATATGTATGTGAGTATGTGTGTGTGTGGAGAGTATCATATTGATTACAGTGGGAGCAAGTTAGCTATTCTAACCCGCCAACTAGGATACGTCGAGTATGTCTAGATGAGTAGATGTCAATGATTAGGGCTTGTCTTCCTCCTGGCTGTATCTTAATGTGGGTCTAGTTAAGGTTGTGATTCGATGCTCTCTCCTCCTAGGAGGTGGTATATTTATATGGTCGGGCGTCTTCTTCTCCAAGTAGAACTTAAAGAACCATATTAGGATATGGGCTGAGGAGACCTTTCCTTTTCCGAGTCAGACTTTTAGGCCGAGAAGACCTTGCCTTTTCCGAGTCAGACTTTTAAGTCTTCTATTCCCATGAAAGTAGTTTCCTTTTTGACTCGTTTTATTTCCATATTTGAATATACTTTTCCGTATAATATTAGATATGTAGTATCTCCGTACACTATAAATCCACGTAAAGGAGATATGTCTTATCCGTAACACTGTTAAACATTACAATTGTACTTAATACTTAAGATATTCCATATTAAGCTGACCATAAGATAGTGCAGGATCAATGGATGTCAATGCATGCATGCATCCCTCTCTTCTACGTTATCTCCCTTCCTTTGCATCGTCACAACTTACAAATGCCTTCTTTTTAGCTTATTCACTAGATTATTTTTTTAGAATTACACAGTACAACACAGATACTAACAACGCAAGCGCACTCACTCCTATAAACGCGCGCACACAAACCCTATCTCTATATGCATCTTCGAACACTGGGCCGACAAATCCTTGAGATTGACGAAGTTACCACAAACGACAGCGTTGACGAAGTTACCACAGACGCCTCGCTGTCGACGGGTACAACGCCTAAATCCTAGAAAATTCGCTCCCATGGGGAGTCGAACACAGGATCTTAGGTGCTACTGAGGCTCTTGTAACCACTAGGTTATAAGCCCTTTCGCTTATTCACTGGATTATTTACTTCACGCTTTAAAAAATATGTTTTCTCCAAAATTCATAAGTAAAAATTATATATACATATTTTGAAAAAAAATACGTTAAAAATATCCTTAAATTAATTTTAAATTTAAATTTTTAAAAATTCTTATTGGCTTAATTTTTTTTTAAAAAAAATGTTCCCATTGTCAGCCACTTAGCTAGTTGGCCTGGTTTATAAGAGGCATGTTAGAGCCATGAAAGGGATAGGAAGGGAGTAACAGCTCCCCGAACTTCTATAATTTTCCTTGCTATAGTCTATATACCCACATATATTCTTTAAAGCAAATGCTGGAATTTTTTCCATTATCTAAAAAATATACACACATATATAAATATATTAGTCAATTAAGGACAGTTTGTTTTCTTTCGTGAACAACTTTTCTTTCGAAGGAAAGATACATATTCTTTCTTAAAACACCTTCCATGTAAAAAAGATACACGACAATTATTCCTCACAACACCGGTGCTTGTTGCACCTATATATACAGATCGAAAGCCTCGAATCATACTACGACCACCTATTATTATTGACCACCGAGATGGCCATAGTTCTCTTCGTCGGCGTTCTTCTGACCTGCTTCCTGCTTCTTTCCTCTGCATTTGGCAATGGAAGCGGCTTGCAAGCAGTATCGATCTGTTTATATTTCTATCTACAAATCATATATACTCTTGGGATTGGTTCATCAGGGCAAATGTGTTGGTGCAATGGGAGGAACAGCGGTCTGCAAAGAGCTCGTTAACGGATACTACATCATTCATGAGAAGGGTAATGAGGTCAGTTCTTTACTTGAAACGAACCCGTTTGCATGGATCAAGACTAATATTTATTTTTGCAAATAGTATTATTGCATTGGACATACATATCACGTTTTGCTATAGACATAATTGTAGTTTGGATATAATTGCATTAATTGATCAAACCCGTTATAATCTGATCCCATTATAATTAGCTACGTGTATCTATTTTTATATTAATGTAGTAATATTTATGCTCACTAGGAAAATGGCCCGTGTGTTGCTATATGGTTAAAGATAATTTTTAAAATTTATTAAATTATGTTCGTTGATGTCCTGCTTTCCTGAGCATATTTCCACGACGTCTTGCGGAACATGTTTCTTACCAGCTGTTCCATTTTCATACTTGGTTGATAACCGCAATGAAGATTGATACACGCAGCAGAACCCTTCTTGAAGGATCTTCGGTTAGATGTTGTGCGTCGCGAGGATAAGAACATGAGACTGAATAGGATAGGGCGTCGCATGAGATGGAGGAACCTAAGATTTGAGGATGATGCAGACGGACAGCTTATGGGCTTGATCGCTTGCGGCCTGTTGCGTGGTGTATGTGCCACGGAAACTGACTGCGCTAGGAAGACAGGGGAAGACGCTCGCATGACACGGACATATGGATGTGACGATCAGAAAGTTGCGAATTTTTTAAGTAGTTATGATAGAGCGTATATGGTGGTTCATTTTAGTCATCTCTTTCTAGTGTTATACTAGTAAATAGATTGACATACAAGAATTAATATTGCCTGCCATACGGTGTTATATTTGAGAAAATTCTTTGTGTGCCCTGAAATCTTTGCGCTGTTCTGTCCATACCCCTAAGTTTTATCATCTCCTTTATATGCCTATACCTATGAGTTTTCGTTTTGATCTACTCTGTCCCCATTCCATTAGTTGTCGTTAGATTTTTTTAATGACTACCTCCTTACATAGAGGCTAACTTGAAAGGTATACTTCTTAAGGCAAAAACAATTTTAGATTAAAAACAAAGGAGATAATTATATTACTGCAAATTTTAATTTTGAAATTATTTTTAAAATTGATAAAATTTTAAATGGTATTTGACCATCTCTCGCTATGGAGATATATTAAAATTTTGGTTGAAGTTGTTTTAAAAGTAGAAATTTCTGGTTTCTAAGTAGAGGAAACATAGGAAAAGCAAATTATTATTTGTTGAATTTTTGCTCTTTGAAATTTCATTAAATTTGATTGCGATTCTTTTAAAATTTTTATCTTCGATTTGTAAAACGACTCTCATTCAATTAACTATGACTGAAGCTTTCGCCTTAGTAATTATTTTATAAGAAGCTTTTCAACTAACTGAATGGATAGAGTGGTTCAAAATGAGAACTCCAGGGCATACAAGAGAGATGACAAAACTCAAAAGCATGAAAGGGATAGGGAAAAGTTTAGAGGAAAAATAATTTTCTTGTTATTTTTACTTATTTATGTAACTAACTTGTTGTTTATTTCCCAGAGGACTGGGTACATAACAAACACATATGAAGTGCGCTATGGATTTATAGCAACGATGGATGTTTATGGCTTCTCGTTAACCCCAGGCCAATTGGTCAGTTATGGTTCAGTTTGGATCATAACTGATAATGGTGATGCCCCAGCATCCAGTTTAGAAGTATTTCAGATTGGTTGGAGGGAAGGTTTCTTAGTTCTTGTCCCTATTTTTCTCTTAAAGATCATAGCATCAGTTTCTAGTTGATCGTTTAACTATCCTCGTAGGTCAAACCAGGTGATGAACGCCCTGTTTTTGACCTCTATTGCAAGGTAGGTGGTTTTATTTACACATCCATAATATTCGACCTTTTGTATTCTGTTTAGTGATACTCTTGCTGCTACTAAAAATAATCATTTATCTCTTTAAAAAAGACGTCGGATCTTAGCTCTCCGTTAACAGATCCCTCCCATATGGACGAAGACTGCCCTGGTTTTCGACCCGAGAGGGGCGCATACATACGTCCTGGCGACCCAATCCCTGGTATCTCACAACCAAATGGAGCCAAGCAATACATCACACTTAAAGTATTCAAGGTTGGTTTTCATCAATCCATAAATTAATCCTGTTTATCAGTAGATGATACTCCTACGCGAGAACAAGAAAAAAAAGTTTAATCTATTTTCTCTTTGATAATGATGTGCAGGATATGGCATCAGGGGATTGGTTGGTGCACTATGGGTTTAATAACAAGCATCCTGAACTCGTCGGGCGCATCCCTTTGTCATTCTTCAAAAGTCTATCTTACTCTGCCATCAATATGTGGTTTGGAGGCATTGTAGTTACTAATGTAACTTTTCAACCAACACCTCTTCCACCTCCTATGGGCAATGGTTACATGGCAGTTGACGGTGGCAATATGGCAGTATCCACGAAAAACCTTCAGTTCATTGATGGGCAAGGACGAGCTTGGTCGGCAGAGAATGATTTGATTGGCTTCTCCACCAATGAGAATATCTACACCTTCACATCTATTGTTGGTGACCAGTTTTTCTACGGTGGCCCCTTTCGGCAGGCTAGCTTGGGAGCCATATTGCGCACTCATGTCCTTTACTCCTTTTTGCAAATGTTTTTCTTTTACTATCTTTTGTCGTAGCCACCTTTGGCTTAGGCTAAACAATAATTTAGATCACAACTATTGGAATGAATTCGCTATGATATAGTAAAATATTTGTTTGAGTTATTTGTATTAGTTTCATGTAATTATTCTATAGTTAACATTACAACCATACTTGCGATATTATGCTCTCTGTAAGATAATACGGAGATCAAACGAATGCTGATCATTTGTGCATCCGCTCCCTTTAGGTTATCTTTCCCTTCTTCGCATCGTAATAAATGCTATGTGATGAAATCTCTCCGTCAACCGCCATATGTAGTAGCCTTCAGTGGTGTACCTATGTACACTTTCCTGATTCACTGTACCTAGTACCTAGGGCAGATTATATAAGTCTAGCTAATTTATATCATTAGAATATCAATCTATAATAATTTTTATTATGGATTCGTTACCGATAGCCTACAGTTGTTGATGCCGTTCCAGCCCATTCCACCACAAACGACGTGGCTTTCTAGGCCTTACGGCAAATGGGCCCTTGGCTGCAGAAAGATGGTGATTTACTCGGAATAAGTTCACCCGAGGTCCCTCAACTTAACATCGAGATTTTTTTAAAGTCCCTTAACCACAAAACCAGAAATGTGTACCCCTCAATTATGTAAAACCGTTCAAAAACAGTCCCTAGGCAGTATAGACGTCCAGTTTCGCTGATGTGGCATCCTAGTCAGCAAAAAAAATAAAAATAATAATGTGGGACCCACGTGTAAGTGAGAAGGAAATAGTAAGGGCCCACTTGTCAGCATCATCCTCTTCCTTTCTCTTTGGGTGTGTTTGGATAATGGGAAATGGAGGGTGGGACTGAGATTGGGAAATGAATGAAGGGTTAGGATTAAATGAAAGAGAGAGAATGAATGGTTAGAATTTAAAGATGCCTTTTGATGGGTGGGAAATGATTTCCCCATCCCATTAGCCAAACGCTGCCTTTCTTCTTCTCTTTTCCTTTTCTTGCCGCAGAGGGGAGAGCTGCAGCAGTCGCCGCGGCGGCGGAGAGCGGAGTCGGCGGCTGCGAAGCAGGCAAGACGAGCAGCGGCGGGCAAGCGTGGCTGCGAGTGCCGACGGTGGACAAGCAGGTAGATGGAGCGTTGGAGAGCGAAGCAGGCGGCAGGCAGCGACGGGCGAGCGCGGCTACTAGCGGCGACGGCGGGCGAGCAGGCACGCGGAGCGGCGGAGAGCGGAGCCTGCAGCGGGCGGCGGCCGCAGCCACCTGCAGGCCGTAGCTCGAACCTTCCCTGCCCATTCTCCCGCTCGCCGCCGAGCCCTCTCCCGGTGCTCCCATCGGCGCACGCGACCACACCGGGACGCTGGGGAGCCTGCAGCTGCTGATGCTGAGCGGCCTGCAGCTGCTGATGTTCAGCGGCGTCGGGCTGCGTGGGCAGCTGGAGAAGCACGGCCTCCTCCCGTGTTGGACCAGCCCATGGTCGGGCAGGGCATGGTGGACAACCCCATGAATCCGGTTGGCTAGCTAGCTGCATGCAGCGTGCAAACTAATTAATGGGTGTTTCATTACGACAACGGCGGCGGCCGGAGGCAGACGAGGCAGCTGGGGACGGTGCCGCCGAAGGAGCGGACGCCGGAGGCGATGCGTCGGCTGGACAGACGCGCGTTCCGTGGCGGGTTCCGCGGCGCGTTCCGGAGGCAGGCGAAGCGGCAGCGAGCATCGACGGCCTGCCCATCCGCTTGCTCGTCGTCGAGCCCTCTCCCGGCGCTCCCATCGGCGCACGCGTCCACCCCGGCCGCTCTCCTCTGCATCCTCTGCCGGTGTCGCGCCGAGGAGGTGCGCGGCGCCGTGGAGGCGGCGTGGCTGGCGATAGCGAGTACGCCGTTCGCTTGCTAACCCGCCGTGGCTCCGGATGGGGAGAGGCGCGCGCCGGCTGCCGCTCCCGCCGTCGCGGGCGGTCGCGCCGGCCGCCTCCTCTCCCCCTTTCCCGCTTCTTCCCCGCGCGCCGCAGCGCCCGCTGCGCCGGCAACCGCGCCCGCTCCGCCGTCGGCCGCCATCTTCCCGCCTGCACGTGAGAGCTGAGAAGTTGAGAAGAGAAGAGAAAAAGAAAAAAAAAAAAGAGAGTTGTTGGGCCCACATCATTTTCTCTCACTGACATGTGGGCCCCACATATTTATTTAAATATTTTTGCTGACTAGGATGCCACATCATCAAAACTAGCCATGTGTACTGCCTTGGGACCAAATTAGACGGTTTTGTAAAGTTGAGGGGCGAAGATTTCTGGTTTTGCGGTTAAGGGAACTTAGAAAATCTCGCATCTCCGTGAACTTATTTCCTGATTTACTCCTGTGGTCCGCCCATCCACCCACCCGCGCACCCCGCCGGCGACAACGGCAATCGCCATGGCTCGTCGGCGAATCGCCGCCCATGGTGAAAGCGCGGCGACCGGTTACCGGCGCAGTGCCAGCCGAGTGCTGGGGTTGCCGAGGTCCAAGCGGCGGCAGAAGGCGGGCGGCGCTTGGGATTGGGAAGGAAGCGGGCCGTCGCGGCAACTAGGGCTTCCGCGGCTAGGAGGTACGTGCTCATTCACCCGTCTCTCTGATTGGTTTATTGTGGGATTTTGGGCTGGATTAGGCTGCGGGAGATCAATCTGTGTGCATCCCCTCTCCACCCTGCTCTTGATTGGGCGAATTTTGCCCTGGATTGGATTCACGCCTGATTTGGTACTAACTGACACCAAATCCACTTGGTTTGGTCTGATGCTAGTTCTGCAAATCGACTGAGCTCTGGTGGCTTGAACTGTGCTGGTAGAAATATTCAATTTGAAGAATTAAGAGGAATGTGGCGAATGCTAACACCACTAACTACATTGATTGGATTAGAAAACAACACAAAAGCTACAAATATGTTACATTATATTATTCTTCCATACATGAAATTGCCAAATCTTAATTTGCCTCATTTGAACACTAACTACATTGGATTAGAAAACAAAACAAAAGCTACAAATATGTTACATTACATTATTCTTCCATACATGAAATTGCCAAATCTTAATTTGCCTCATTTGACGCTCATGTTTGAGGCTGCATGCTTGATTCGAAGAATCATGTTAGAAACTTGCCCCATTTCTGGCCGCTCTCTAGGCAATGCCATTGAACATGAGAGGCCTATTTTAACCAATGGAATGACACACCTCTCCATTACATCGGCTACACTGACATCATCTTGTAGCATTGTGGGATCAACAACCTCGTGAATGCTATTGGACAATGCTGCATCAACAAATTCATGCAGGGTAGTGCCACCATTAAATTTTTCATCAATAGGACTACTACCTGTTACCATTTCTAAGAGAAGGATTCCGAAGCTGTAGACATCACCCTTGGTTGAGATATCTTTGCTCATGCCATACTCTGCATTTAGATTTACAGAAGTCATAAAATTAGAAACCAGACACCACGTGTATCATTAAACAGAATTATCAACTTAAAAATTAGCTTATCTCACCTGGTGGAATATATCCAATAGATCCTTTTAGACAAGCCAAGCTTGTTGATGTATATTGATGTGCGTTTGATCTAGTGTATACAAATCTTGCTAAGCCAAAGTCACTGACGTGTGCAACCATGTCACTATCCAACAGAATATTGCTTGGCTTCAAATCACAATGTACTAATGGCAATTCACACTGGTTATGAAGATAATCCAAAGCAAGTGCTACATCCAAGGCTATATTAATTCTTTGTCTTAAAGTCAGCACCTTTGTTTGACTAATATGTTCATGGGATTTTGGATGTAACCACATATCTAGGTTCCCATTTGGAAAATATGGGAACACTATAGCCTTGAAGTCTGCCCCAGTTGAATCCACAGAAGAGCATAGAGTAATAATTTTCACGAGATTTCGGTGGCGGACATTTTGTAGGGTTTCACACTCGGCAACAAAGCTCTTATTAGATCCATGGATATCAAGGTTAAAAATCTTGATGGCGATATGTTCTTCCTGAAGATGCAGATTGTCCTTTTCTTTGAAAGGAAGATGCAGATTGCCCTTATAAACTGTTCCAAATGATCCTGAGCCAAGTAAGTTAGTTGAAGAGAATCTATTTGTGGCCTTTAGAACATCTTCATACGTTATGTTCCTGTGCTCATTCAGCTGTTGTACATGTGGCTCTGCTTGCATTCTCTTCGTCCAAATATATTTTGCAAGGCATAACAAAGTGAAAGTGATAGCAACAATTGGTATTACTGTCGTTAGGACTAGAACCAATGACCTATGGTTCCTTTTCTTGTCAACCGATTTTGAACAAAGAGGCACACCTCTCATTGGAGTTTTTGTGCACAGATAATCATTTCCTTCAATTGATACCACACTAGCATTGGCAAAAATACCACTGGTTGGCACTGCTCCATCAAAATTATTGAATGATAAGTTGAGAACTTGCAAAGAATGTAACAACGTTAGAAACTGTGGAATTTCTCCTGATAAATTGTTATGAGATATATCCATCACCTTGATGCCTACCATGTTCACAAATGTTTGCGGAATGCTTCCTACAAAGAAATTGCTTTGCATCTCAAGATACTCTAGAACCACGCATTGACTAAGAGTGGATGGGATATCTCCAGACAATCTGTTGTATGAAATGATGAGCTTATTCAGACTGACAAGGTTGCCTACTTCATCTGATATGCTTCCGGACAAGTAATTGTATGACAAGTCTAACACTATTGAAAGTGAAGAAATTTTAAAGATCGTCTCTGGTATTGTTCCATCTAGTGAATTGTGAGCAAGGTTGAGTATTTCGAGTTGAGTACAATACCCTATACTCACAGGTATGCTTCCACTCAAGTTGTTCCAATCCAAATTTAGATTATTCAGCTGAACAAGTTTCCCAATGTCATCTGGGATTTGACCAGAGAGTCTGTTTCGAGCAAAGGACAGTTTGCCTAATTTGCGCAAATTTCCGATTGTTAGAGGTATTTTTTCTGACAATTGATTGTAATCCATGTACAATTCAGTGAGGCTCTTAAGATTGCCTATCTCTTGTGGTATAGGTCCGGAAATTTTATTATTTGTTAGCCACAATCTTTGGAGATCACTAGACAGATTGCCTACAGAACTTGGCAGATTTCCTTGAAGATTGTTCCCATCCAACATCAGCTTAGTCAATCTTGTGCAATTTGAAAGTGACGAGATAAAGCCCCAGTCGCCTGCTTCTAGCATGTTGTATGCCACGTCAAGGTCCTCCAAGTTTGTCAGTGATCCAAAGGATGGCATGATCCCAGTTAACTTGTTGTCAGCTAGGTATAGCATTTGTAGATGGGTTAAATTGAGAAGGGAAGTTGGGATTGAGCCCTTAAACTTATTTGCTGAAAGAATTAAGCCTTCAATGTTTGGGAGTGTATAGCCGATGTCTAGAGGTAATCTTCCGGTGAGTGAGTTATTTGCCGCCACCAGAGATGTCAGGGATGACATATTGAAGAGAGATGGTGGAACTGCTCCAGAAAAGTTGTTTAAATTCAAGTTCAATTCTTCTAGTGTTGGAATATGTCCTAAGCTCTCTGGTATGCTCCCATCTAAACAATTCTGTGAAAGACGAAGATAAAGTAGGGAGGAAAGGTTCCCAACAGAGGAAGGTATTGTTCCTGTGAGACAGTTTTCTCCTAAATCAAGATATTGAACTTGTGGAGACACGGTTTTAACAGGTGGTATAGAACCGGAAAAATTGTTCTGGTTGAGGTAAATGCTGATAAGTGACAACGTGTTGAGTAGAGCCTTTGGGAGTTCTCCACTGAGACTATTGCTATTGAGAATGAGTTGTTGCAAAGATGAACTATTTAACATGGGCTTTGGTACCCCTCCGGTGAGAGCATTGTTCCCAAGATTGACATTGTCGGTGATATGGGACCGGGAGTATCGAGACCAGAGGCTTGAGGCAGACATAATCGCCCACGTGGCCTGGCACCCTCGGGGACGTCGGGCCCGAGGGTGAGGTGTCCGCCCTCCTCCTGATTTCCCCGAGGGGGGTCGGGTGACTCCTGTCCCGGCCCCGAGGGCCGAGGCGCCCCGACCCCTTGTGGGTTTTTGCGTCACATATATGGGTTAGGTGAACACGGCAGGGCTCATCTAACCGCATTTATTGCGGTCTGGTCAAGCGTGTCACGCTGCATGCAGCGCAGTGCAGCGCGTTCCTTTATCCGGTCTGTGACCAGTCACAGACCGGTCAGATCACGGGTTAGGTGGCGACTGGCGGTCTGACGCACGCCTCGCCCCATCCCGTCAAGACGAGAGCCTCTAGGCACTCGTCTCTAGCCGGAGCTAGCGTGTTGCCTCTTAGAGATGGCACGTTACCCCCGGTCAGATATATACCAGGCTTCATCCCAACCATTACAGGCAAAATGTTACATGAAGAAGGGCGAACATGCACGTTGCTAAGCTGACGCGTGGTGGACAAAGATGACTGATCTGTGACCGGTCTGACACTGGTCGCGTCATCCACAGACAGCCATAATCCCACGTCGCACCTGTTTCCGGCGGAAGTGGGGGTAGGTATGGGCCGTCCCGTCAGAAGGGCACTCGGACAGCAACCGTACCGATCTCCGTCCATTTATGAAGAGAAGAACAGTCCAGTTTGGAAAGGGAGAGGTGCATGTGGTATCCCCTTGAGATATAAAAGGAGGATTTTGGAGGGCTGGAGGGGGGGCTGTTTGAGACTTTTGTAGCTGGTTCATACACAGATCCACCAAAACACAGGAGTAGGGTATTACGCTTCCCAGCGGCCCGAACCTGTATACATCGCCCGTGTCTCGCGTTTCTTCCTGGCTCGCGATCTTTCCACATACCGAGAGAGCTTGAGATTTCACCCTAAGCCCCCGGCCGAACTAGCAAAGGGGGGCCTGTGCGGTCTCCCGGTGAGGAGCCACGAGCTCCGTCAGACATATGTGAGCGTAAGGCTGCTACCCAAAGAGGGTGGTATGTCACCTGAAAGTCTGTTGTTAGCCAGGAAAAGTACACGCAGTTTAGGAAGGTCCCCAAAAGCAGAGGGGATTCTCCCTTGGAGCTTGTTGTTGGCAAGGAAAATTCTTTCAAGATGAACACATTGACTTAGACTTGGTGGAATCTCTCCTTGCAGGGAATTGCTCTGCAGATCTAGGATCTGAAGTTGTGAACATGAAGAGAGTTCTGATGGTATGTTACCTTCTAGGGAATTCCTGCTGAGGTTAAGGTTTCTGAGTTGGTTCAGGAGGCCGAGCTCAGACGGTATGCCACCATGGAAACTATTGTTTGATAGTTGCAGCCTTGTAAGAGAGGTGATGTTGGCAATACAAGGTGATATTGGGCCTATGATGCCTTCGGATGGGAGATCAATGGCGATAACACGGCGAGGAACTCTCATGCTGCATGTGACTCCATGCCAGTTGCAATGCTCCAAGGATGCGTTGCTCCATGAGGCTAGAACTACAGTTGGACCTGAGAGCTGCGACTTGAAGCAAAGGAGAGCGTGTCGATCTGTCTCAGTTTGGTCACTCATGGCTATTGGTAGGAAGCATAAGAAATCAAATAGATAAAGGCAACCAATAGAGACAACCCTCAAATAGGCCATTGCTGTTCTAAGCTCTAAAGCTGATCTAGTTTTTATTCAAGCTGGAACTGGAGATGCTTTTATCAGTTGCGTGAATTATTTAGAAAGCAGTTGGAGTAAATGCTTTTGATCAGCTGTACAAGTCGTCGTCTTCTCCCACCAATTCAATTGCCTGGAAGGTTAACAAGAGTCGATATTCCCTTTCACACATGCCATCCATTGAAGATTCATTATACAGATACACTGTGATATGCACTGGATAGTGCAATAGCAAGGGATGTGTGGTTTCAACCCCAAGGTCCTGTGTTCATTGTTTAATCCCCAGCACGCTTACAATTTCTTCTTAAAAAATAATTGGGAGCCGACAGAATTAGAATGTACTCCTTTTATGTTTTAAAATAACTTTCATAAGCCAATTCAAACTTTGGCTACTTGTACTACTCCCCTCGTTTCTAAATAGATGATTATTATTATTAAGCTGTCTGGATTGCCATTTGTGTGTTAGGTAGGAGCAAAACCACTCCGGATTGATTTAGGGGGTTATTCGTCCGGTTTAAAAAGTTTGGGATGTAATATGTATGGTTTTGTAGTTTAGGGGATATAATTCATACTGCTGCAATTATTTAGAGCGTAATTTAAACTTTTTTCCAAATTGAAATGATTATACTACGGTGCATGGAAAATTTATTTTTATGCTTAGGGTACCCACAATATCTATAGGCTCTCTGCAAGAGATCCATGTCAGCATATTTTTCTACATGGAAGATCTTAAATGAAGAGAGAGAGAGCAAAGCTATCTACTAACTTAGAGATAGTCAATAGAGAAAAACGAGGCAATACATGAGAGAGCTATAGATACCCATGTAGACTTACTATTGAGGTGGTTTACTATTAATCTAGTATATTGCTGAGATGCACATGTTTTATAGATAGCACCTTACTTTACCATTGCGGGTGCTCTTAGGACGCAATACACTTTACTAATATGACATCTTTTAAATATTTAAATATATTTTTTTCTGAAAAACCAAGTGTAATCAAAAGTATGTGACGAAATGTATTCAATGGTAGTGAGTTCAGACAAATTTGACAATTCAATACCCGTGAGTTCAGACATTGATAACGAGATGTCACCATTCTCCAATCTCCACCATGCACTGCATTGGCCCGGCCAACTATAACATTTGTCCGGCCAATGTTACATGATGTTATTTTCACGATCTGAACGCGTGTGGTTTCTACAGGAGACTTGTCTAGCCGCGTTGACAACTGACTCGTCTGATACGGCAAAGTTCCATCTATAACTCAGCTAGCCACTCATCAGCCGTCACTCACCCAGAGCAACAGACCGTAATGTCACTTATTAACGGCTGCGGCGCCGGCGGCGATCCGCCGCCTGCTCGTCGGGACACTGAGCATCCAGCCGCTGCTAGTGATTGCGGCTCTCCATCGGCAGCTCAGCCTCCAGTTGCCGCCGTCAGCTGTCCTGCCGCCGCTGCCATCAACAATCCTCCTCCTCCTCCGGCTGCACCATCCCATGACAGTGATCGTGCTCCACGGGGTAGGATAGCTGGAACCTACATGAACTTTTCATTAATTATTTCTTAAGTGAGATTTATGACTTTTGATATACGTATTAATTACTAGAATTTTGCAACTGTAGCGTATATCGTTTTGGACAACGACACGGTCTCCAAAACATAACTTTGACTTCTTGTTTCTATAAAAATATTTATTAAAAAGTGATATATGTATACTTTTATGAAAGTATTTTTCAAGACAAATATATTCATATACTCCCTCCATCTACTTTTGATAGTCATATTTCTAAATCTGAAAAATTTATTTTCGATAGGCATATTTCAATTAAACAACCTATTATCTTAATGGCTTTCTCGGATTTAATGCGTGACTCTCCATTCTTCCACACAAGATTGGCTCTATGCGCATCGAGAAATGTAAATATTAATGAATCACTTGTTTATGAGTAATGACTAGTAGCATGTTTAAATAGATGATAAGTAGAATTACTTATCCTTAGTCTGTGTATCAAGATGAAATATGACTATCAAAAATAGATGGAGGAAGTATTTTTTACATTTTCAAACTCAACAAGTACTATTTATAATTTATAATCCTAAAGTTTGACTTAAACATTATCCTAAACAACTTTCTTTACGAGTACGGAAGGATTACATGTCATTATTACTCCTGCAGCTTGTACGTAAATGTAACTGAATTTTTCTATTCCTCCTTCGAATGCTAGTACATCATTGTCTTCCCACGTATATATGGCTCCATATATTTCTTCTTCATTTGTTTGATTTCCCATTTAATAGTGAATTTATTTATCCTTCCTTGGTGCTGCATCAGGTATTCCACACACGCCTACTATTGACCCGATTCACAACCCTCCTGATCCTCGACATCCTCCCCCAGGTCCCCCAGGTCCCCCATGACAATCCCAACCCCGCCTCTGCGCGGTTGGGACAGAGAATAAAGACGTAGCCGGCGTCGTCGACCAGGGGCGGAAACAATTATGGGGCAGTAGGCCTTCAGCCTTATGCAGCGGCGGATCCAGAAAATAGAGTCATTGAGGTCACTACTCAAATATAGTGATGTCAATACATATAATTCTTGTTTCTAGAGTGTATTAGCAAAGAGATTAGCGAGAAGTTATTGGTGTCAGCTGAAATCAATGCTTACACTATGGATCCGCCACTGACCTTATGCCTGGTTCCATAATCCTTAATTGCTCGTTATAATCTTAAAAATACCATGTAATTTATGGAAATATTTAAACTCCTATCAGTTCAGCACTTGATGTGAAGATTTTCTAGCTCCGTCACTGATGAAGACAAAAGGTGACCTTCCACTTCCCACGTCGCGTCTGGTAGAAACCGTGGAAGAGGGATATGGAAGCGCCGGCCTATCCACTTCGTCCAAGATGAGGAAACTCCCGTGATTTATATGCCATATATGTAAACTTGGTCCGATTTATATATATGTGGACAGTAATGTTATTAATTACTTGTGACTTGGGTGTTGGAGAGGCCAACATGAATCTAGCTGGGGAATTCCTAACGGGGGCAGCTGCGCCCAAACTTGGTGATATTTTTCAGTGCATGTGAAACGAGAAAATTTATTAGCACATAATTAATTAAGTACTAATTATTAAAAAAAAATTGAAAAAATAGATTTATTTGATTTTTTAAAACAACTTCTATATAGAAACTTTTTTTTATAAAAACATATCATTTAATAGTTTGAAAAGTGTACTAACAAAAAAACAAGAAAGTTGAAATTTGGAGTTGAGAAAAAGAACTAGGCCTTAGTGTTAGTGACAAGCTTAACGCTAATGGCGTTTAGCCCAGGAAATAAAACATCAGCACCAAATGGTCGCTAATGCCTGCATTTTGTACTCTACCATACCTTTCTCCCTTTCTATTTGGTATAGAAGAGAGATCGATGGCGTGTCATCACCTTCCATTCTTCTATGTGGCGGATCCAGAATTCTGATAGAGGAGGGCTTAGGGCATGTACAAAGATAGAGTCGGATATGATCACTACGTTATCTAGAGACTAGTGTACGAAAACAGTTTAAGATAATATGATATCTAATCATTAATGTATTAAAATACTTTTTCTTAGAAAATTTGCTCTAATAAATGTTAAGAGTCGATTCTGAGCCGTTGTCATGCATAACAACCATACTCATTTCTCTTTCTTCCATGCCATTAAATTTACTTGCATGGCAATAGAGAGACCACTAATAAAGACCGTTGTACATGCCCTTATTTCACTACTGGAGAAATGATCTTTGTTGGGTCACTCAAAAATCACATTAGTCCCGATTTGAGTAAAAACTGGGACTAAAAATATATTTATTACCGATTTGAAAACACACATGCACATTTTTATCTTTAGTCCCGGTTGTTTATACCAACCAGGACCAAAGTTAAAAAAATCACGAAAATCCCTGCCTCGAGCCGCGCGCGCTGCCTCGTCCTTATCCCCTCCTCTTCTCCTCCTCCTCTCCTCTCATTTTCTCGATCTCCTCCACCTCCCCCTTTCTTCCCCTTCATCCCCCTTTGTCGACCCCCGATTTTGAAAATCAGAAATCTTATGTGTTCTTCAGTACCAATCCCTAAATCAGTAGTTAGTACACACATACATAACCGAATCATAATATATCACGAATGAATTCAGGCTAAGAGAGTTAAATGCTTACATTAGGGCCAGGCAGGCCAACATCTATCAGAGAACAACAGCGGAAGACAAAATAATATACAAGGGCCCGGTTGACATGCTACAAGCAGTCGACTGGGGAACGAGACCTAAAATGGAACCGCACTCCGATTATCTTGTTAGGTACGCAAGCGTACTAACAAGGGCTTCTCTTCAACACTCTGCTAAAAGATATATAGAGTAACAATGAGTACAAAAGTACTCAGCAAGCCACCACACAAAATGCCGTAATGTACAGGATAATACAAGGAGTGGCTATGGTTACTTTGCGTAAAGCTGAGTTTTCAAATATCAGTGCACAAACCTAAGACCTAGCATAAACTGATCAAGCTTTAACTCCATTGTTCATTAAACAACGACGGTTATGTCCACCTTCCATTGTGTTCCCAAGGATAGCTTCCTACCACTGGTCGTCATGGTTTTCTGGGGTCTACCCCTTCTCGCCTCTCGAGAAGTTGATCCACTAGTATAAAATCATCATGCAACATCCCACCCATTTAGTTTAAGGCCCTGTTTGGGGGAGCTTGTCCCATCTGCAGCTTTTCCCAAAAGCTGCTTCTGCTAGAAGCTGCCCCAAACAGTCCACAGCTTCTGAGAATATGTAGTTACTGATTCTGAAAAATGAACTAAGAAGCCAGAAGCTGGAGAAGCTGGATTTTAGAGCTTTTCCAGATTCTCAGAAGCTGGCTACCAAACAGCTGCTTCTCAGAATCTAAAGCTCCCCCAAACAGGCCCTAAGAATTTAGAGTCTAGCCAAGTGTAATACATGTCTCGGGGTTCAATATCCGCGAGCACGGCTATTCGAATAGATTTGGTTTACTCACACTGCAGTGGATGTACACTTTACCCGTACTCCGCTACTTTCCCAACACATGAGCCTACGTCCCAACGAATGAGACTTGCCACGGCAAAGCCTTTCAACAACCTCACTTTGACAGTAATTTCCTTGAAGCAGATTGAGAAGGATTCTTCAAATAATGAAATACATTATACCTCCAATCATCGGCTGCAATTGTAACGACTTCTATCTCAATATTTTTCGTCATCGGCTTGTATCCTGATGCCTCCTGAGCCAAATCATTAGCTTTAGCATTTTGCTCTCGAGAAACATGCTTCATTGTCACCAACCGAAAACTATCCATCAATTCCCGGCACTTCTTATTGTAGATCATCAACGTGTCATTCTTGCACTCATACTCTCCGGCTAATTGGCTAATGACCAACAAAGAATCGCCCATGATTTTAACAGTATCGGCTTCAACCTCTTTCAACAATTGTAATATTTTGAGAACTGATTCATACTAAGCCTGATTATTATTTACATAAGGTTTAATAGTATAGGCAAACTCAAAACTTGCCTCCCTAGGCGATATGATTACCAAACCGATACCATAACCATGAGTGCAAACCGATCCATAGAAAAACAATGTCCAAGGAACTATATCAACCAAGCCGATTTAGTCATTACGATGCTCAACAATAAAATTGGCTATAGCTTGCCCCTTGACTGCCTTAGATGATTCATTTTCTGAGATCAAATTATGTCAAGTCAAAAATCCACTTTCTAATTTTCCTCTTCAATATTAGAGTCGATAACATGTATTTGATAACATCGGCCTTGCAAACAAGTTTTAAGGAGCTTTGCGTATTCTGTCATGGTCAAAGTTTTAGGGCTCCTTTGAATCAAAGGATTTATGTAGGAATTTCATAGGATTCAAATCCTATAGGAAATTTTCCTATTTGGCCCTTTGATTCAAAAGATTGAAGTTTTTCAAATCCTATGAAATTCCTATGGAATGGCACATTGCATGTGGATTTTGGAGGAAATTTGGCAAGAGCTCCAACCTTTTGGAAAATTTCTTTTGAGTCTATCTCTCTCATCCGATTTCTGCGTTTTTCCTGCGCTTCAATCAAACGACCATTCCTGGATTTTCACTGTGTCTTGCAATACTCTGTTTTACACTTCAATTTCTGTTAGAATCATGTGTTTTTCCTATTTCTCTGTTTTTTCTACCATGCGATTCAAAGGGCCCTTAAGGATGGAGGAATGTCGTATTGTCCGTTTTGTCCTGTTTCTCTACTCCAACGCTGCTCCCTCGTCCCGTACATCGCCGCCCCTCCGTACAGGATGGCTAGGCTAGCGGACGGAAGAAGAAGACGACCGCGGCGGCTGATGAATCCTCCGCCGCCGGCAGCTCTTCCGGCTTCCGCATTCCGCTCCACTTCCGCCGACGCCCGCGGCTGGCTACCCTCTCCCCCTGGGGCCTCGCCCCCCGGATTTACCCCCCTTTCTCTGCAGCTCGCTATGGTGAGCCGGCGATGGTGAATTGCGAACAGGGACAACGGTGAGCCCCCAATCTCAATCCATGTATTCTCCCTGCCATGGAACTACCTGACCAAACTGTTCCTTGCTGCATTCTCCTCCTGCACAGGTGCCCACTAGGCCATGGTCGACACCGCGGATTTCGCGGCGAGGCATCCACACTTCTATTGGGATCGGATTTGTAAATCTTGATTATAAATGCTTTTATATATTCATGCATTGCGCCTTTGTCTATATATTTGGCATATACTGTATGCTCTCTCTAATCTGTCCAATTTTTTCCCTAATGTCCTTGAGCTCTGATTTACAGGCAACTATTTGTGGCACACCTGGATGCTTGTTGTCTCTGGTGCCTTCCTAATCTTCACTTCTCTTCTCTGCTACTGTACGTCCACTCTTCTCTCCTCTGTTGCAATGTCTTAACTTTTTTCTCCCAATTCCTCTCATCAGTTCACGAAAACGGCCTAGTTTTTTTTTCATAGAGATTAGACGATGAAGGAATAAGTCGCACAGAACAAACCATAAAAGGTTTCAACATTCAAAGAGTAGGGATGCCCGTGCTACCACCAAATCTTCCAATAATGTCGCTAACCATTCTGCATTCATAAAGAAATATCCACGTGATGTTATATTGGTGCATTGTTCTACGAGAAATTTTATAGTCCTTGAGAGGCACCAAGAGGTACCAAAATATTTAGTAGTACGGTACCGAGAGGTACCAAATTTTACATTAGAAAATATGTTACCTCCTGTACCTCTTCAAGGACTATGAAATCACTCTTCGTCTATACATGAAACAGGACCTGCCAGGTCTTAGCTTAATCAAGCATGCCTGTGTGAGGCTGCGTTCTTGATTTCAAGAATCATGGTAGAAACTTGTCCCATTTCCGGTCGTTCTTTTGGCAGTGGCATAGAACAAGATAGGCCTATTTTGATCAACGGAATGATACAATTCTCCATTACATCAGTTGCTTCCAGGTCATCTTGTAGCATTGTTGGATCAATTACCTTGCTGATATTGTTGGGAAATGCTCTGTCAACAAATTCATGCAGAGTTGTGCTTCCATTAAATATTTCATCAGTTGGGCTTCTCCCAGTAATAATTTCTAACAAAAGTATTCCAAAACTGTAGACATCACCCTTGGTTGAGATATCCTTGCTCATGCCATACTCTGCATCAGATTTACAGACGTTATAAAACTAGATGCTAGGCTCTGCTTTCATACAAGTATATAATAAAGAACAAATTAAGCCAAAAAGTTTAGAAGCTCATCTCTACCTGGCGGAATGTATCCGATTGATCCTTTTAGGCAAGGCAAACTTGTCGAGGTATCTTGATTGGCAGTCAATCTATTGCATATAAATCTTGCTAGGCCAAAGTCACTGACATATGCAACCATGTCGAGGTCCAAAAGAATATTGCTTGGCTTTAAGTCACAATGTATTAGTGGAGTTGCACACTGGTTATGAAGATAATCTAATGCAAACGCCACATCCAAGGCTATATTAACTCTTTGGCAAATATTTAGAGCCTTTCTTTGACTAAGTTCATGAGCCTTTGGATGTAGCCATGTGTCTAGGTTCCCATTTCGCATGTATTGGAACACCAGGGCTTTGAAGTCTGCCCCAGTGGCATCCACTGAAGAACATAAAGTCACTATTTTCACAAGATTTCGATGGCGGACATTTCTTAGTGTTTCACACTCTGCAATGAAGCTCTTATGTGCTCCATATGTACCAAGGTTAAAAATCTTGATAGCAACTTCGTCTTCCTGAAGCTCTAGATTACCCTTATAAACCATTGCAAATGATCCTGAGCCAATTAAGTTATCTGGAGAAAACATATTCGTCGCCTTGGCAATGTCCTCATATGTTATATTCTTCAACTTATGCTCATTACACTGTGGCAAATTTGGCTTCACCTGTATTCTCTTCCTCCAAAGAAATACAGCAAAGCTTAAACAAATGATAGCAATAGAAATAATTGGTATTACTATCACTAGGACTAGAACCAGAGACTTGTGTCTTCTTTTCCTGTGAACTTGTGTTGAGCAAAGAGGTATACCTTCTATTAATGTTCTTGCACACAAGCCATTATTACCTTCCATTGATACCACACTAGCATTACGAAAAATACCGTTTGCTGGAACTTCTCCATCAAAATTGTTGAATGATAAATTGAGATCATATAGTAAACTGAAGTTTCCAAGAAAATCTGGTATTTTTCCAGACATGTTGTTCCGTGAAATATCTAACTTCTGGATGCCTACCAAGTTCTCAAAAGAATTTGGTATGCTTCCTGCAAACAAGTTGCTTTGCATCTCAAGAGACTCCAGAACAACACACTGGCCGAGAGTGGATGGAATGTTGCCGGACAACCTGTTGTCTGAGATGCTAAGTTTTTTCAGATTAATGAGATTGCCAACTTCCTCTGGTATTCCTCCATATAAGTAGTTGTGTGACAGGTCCAACTCCTGGGAAAAGGAGGAAATTTTGAAGATCTGGTTTGGTATTCTCCCATCTAGTGAATTATGGGCAAGGTTGAGTATTTCCAGTTGAGTACAATGCTCTAGAGTCACAGGTATTCCTCCACTAAAGTTATTCCGATCCAACTTCAGGTCAGTTAGCTTAACAAGGTTGCCAATCGTATCAGGGATTTGACCTGATAATTTGTTTTGGGCAATGGCTAGAACAACCAAGTTGTGCAAATTTCCAATCGTTGGGGGTATATCACCCGTCAAAAGATTGTAATCCATGTACAACATTTCTAAGCTCTTTAGATTGCCTATCTCTGGTGGTATATTCCCAGAAATTTTGTTGTCTCTTATCCACAACCACTTGAGACTACTGGAAAGATTGCCAATGGAGTGGGGCAGTTTGCCTTTGAGATTGTTCCCATCTATCAATAGTTTAGTCAATTTGGAGCAATTTGATAGTGAAGAAATAAAGCTCCAGTCAGCTGCTTCCAGCTTGTTGTATGACAGCATAAGTTCCTTCAAATTTTTCAATGATCCAAAGAATGGAATGAGCCCAGTAAGACTATTATTGCGCATGTAAAGCAAACTCAGGTCGGAAGCATTCAGAAGAGTAGGTGGGATGAATCCTTTGAACCTATTATTGGACAGAACTAATGTTTCAATGTTTGGGAGTGTGTAACCTAAGTTTGATGGTAATTCCCCTATGAGTGAGTTGTTTGCCATGGTTAGAATTGTCAGGGATGACATGTTGAAGATAGATGATGGAACATGCCCAATTAAGTTGTTTGCATTCAAGTTCAGCAGATCTAGTTTTGGAATAAGACCTAAACTATCTGGGACGTTCCCGACTAAATTGTTCCGTGTAAGGCTCAGATCAAGTAAGGAGGAAAGATTTCCTAAGGAGGAAGGTATTGTTCCTGATAGTTTGTTACCGCCTAAGTAAAGATATTTTAAAGGGAGAGAAATGGCAGTAGCAGGTGGTATAGAACCAACAAAACTATTCTCGTCGAGGTAAATAGCAATAAGAGATGAGGAGTTGAACAAAGCCTTAGGGAGTTCTCCACTAAGGGTATTGCTTGTGAGGACAAGTACTTGAAGAGATGAACTGTTCACCAAGGACTCTGGGATGCTCCCTGTGAGATCATTGCTCCCAAGATCAACATATGTGAGTGAATGGCCACTTCCTAAAGATGGTGGTATGTCGCCGGTGAGCCTATTGCTGGCGAGAACAATTATTTGCATCTTTGGCAAGTTCCCAAAATCAGAAGGGATCATCCCCTTGAGCTTGTTCTTGCTGAGGTCAATATCTTTAAGATGATTGCATTGACTTAGGCTAGCTGGTATTTCACCTTGGATGAAATTGTTTGACAAATCTAGGATTTCAAGTTGGGAGCACGAAGAAAGTTCAGAAGGAATGTTACCTTCTAGAGCGTTCGTGCTGAGGTTGAGGGTGTTGAGTTGGCTGAGTAGGCCGAGCTCAGATGGTATGCTGCCATGGAAGCTATTGTTTGATAGTTGCAACCTTGTAAGGAAGGTGAGGTTGGCAATGCAGGGTGATATGAAGCCAGAGATGCCTTCTGATGCCAAGTCTATTGAAGCGACACGACGGGGAGATTGTGTACTGCAAGTAACACCATGCCAACTGCAGAACTCCAAGGATGCATTGCTCCATGAATCTAGTACTCCTGTTGGACCTGAGAGCTGGGACTTGAAGCAAAGGAGAGTTTGTCGATCATTTTCATGATCATCACTGGTAGCTAATGGTATACTGACAAAGATGGTGAACAGAGAAAGCCATACAATGCCTGAAGACAGGACACCCAAACAGGCCATTGCTTCTCTGTGGCTAAGTTTCTATGGAGATAAAAACTTGCTTTGCAATAGCTGCACTGTGATGCATAAATACTCTGTATTGCATCAGGTTTCTAGTAATCCATGACACTGTGGGGACTTGGATGATCCATGAATACACGCTTTTGTAGTTCACCTCAGGTCTGTTGGCTTCCATTCAACCCATGGACTATTTTACCTACCATTTATTATTTATTTCTGTACTGCTTAAATTACTTGGAGGTTTTCTTTCAAAAACAAGTTACTTGGGGCTCGTAGTCGTTGAAGCTTGTATAATATGAAGTGGCAATAGTTGCCAAGTAAGCCTTGCAATTGAGTTATTTACGTAGTTGGGGACTAAGGGGGTGTTCTGACTAGATATGTTCTCTTTGCAACTTGAATAGTTGCCAGTTGCTACCATGAACAATGGAGAAGTCAGACTATGCAGTCCGCAAATTATTATTATTTTTTCTTTTAGGAAGTAGTTAGCAACTACTACCTAGGATCAAATTATATTATTTCCAATTGTATGTTCATGTATGTCTTCTAACACTAGTATTGATAATGTAATAATAAATAAATTTTCTACTAATGCAATTAATAAATAGTAAAAAAATACATATTGCAAACTAAACTGATTTTGGTTGAACAATATAAGTTTTGGACATTTTGTTGGAATTGATGCAAAAGCTTCAGTCATGTAATGTGGTCATTAATGTTTAAGTCCTGCAGCCACCAATATTAGTGATGTTAGTGATTTGCTAGAAGTCACATTTATTTAGCGTGTGACTTGATAGAATAGTAGCAAGAGGTGTATGATTTTAACCCGAGGTCTTGTATTTAATCCCAACACATTTACAATTTCTTCTTAATAAATGTTTTTGTGTGTGTGTGTGTATGTTAAGAGGTGCCCTCGCAGCTAAGTAAATGTTGTGTCCATCAGTCCATGTGTAATGATGTGTATTACAGATGTGTTGTCTTCCGTGTAACTGAAAAGAGACAACGCAAAATTGAGTCGTCCATCCACGCTGGCCATATAGAAAATAGCCTTTTTCTGGTCATTATCACAATGAAACTACGTACTGATTTCATTATTCTGAACCTGTCTCTTTCTTTTACAAGCTTCACGGTTCAATACAGAGTGAGAAGTCTATCCACTGGGTTATTTTGACCAAGCCAAGAGCAAACAACTTGACCTCGTGCAGTCCTGCTAGGCTGCTAGTAAACCAAATATGGACACACGGCTTCATCCTTTCTGAGCAATGAATAAATAAAACACAACTTCAAAGATTGTGTGATCGATCTGGGTCTGGAGGCAGTGATTGACCGCTTCCTAATGTGATTTAATTTGTCTGGAAGTGCAAGTGTGCAACTAATACAATGCGGTTTGCAAATGCAAATTGCATTCGCTAGTAAAGAGCCATCAGTCCAACTCCTTTCGTCACTGCCAGTTTATTTATAATCACCATCAAAAATAATTTTGTTGCTGGTTCACGTTAAAAATTGACAGTGATACTACCTCTACCTGACCAATAGTGAAATCGGTTGAAGCTGGCCAATCAATTGCACGAGCCAAATCCCCCATATGGTCTCCTCCACTCCATTCTCTCCCTCTCCCGTGTTACTCCCTCTTTTCTGCCGCGGCTCCTCTCCCTCTATTATCTCTCTTGCATGGAAGCCACTGCCCAACTGGATTCTCTCCCTCCCACCCTTCCATGCATTCTCCTCCCCATGGTGACATAGGAGGATGATGTGGCGGTCTCAAGTTCGGAATGTTTAGAAAACCATAGAAACCCTCATAAGTATCATTTCCCTAATCGGAACTACAACACTACTCCCTCCATCCTAAAATATAGGACGTATGGCACCTCCTCGGCAGCCGTTTAAACGCATGCAAGCATTAAAGTTTTCCTCGTTCCCATACATATGCATACAAGCATTCAAGACTCACACTCCCGTTTACACGCATGCAATATTTGCTTATCAGTTTGGTTAGTTAAAAAGGCTTCTCTCTCTCTCCCAGCACAACTGCGCGTGAAGGTCGAGGGCTGCGCGTGAAGCGAAGCGTTGCACGTTGGACGAGCAAAACGGGTACGCATCCTTGGTCTCTGCGTTCAGGGCAGGTACGCCCTATATATTAGGATGGAGGGAGTAGCATTGTGGACCGCGGGGGTGCTGGGGGTGGGGGAGGGGGAGTGGGTGGGTTGGGGGGAGGCTGTTGGAACGAAATCCAATAGTTCTCTGTGTATGAGTTGAGCGAAATAGACTTGTGTGTATGAGATGAGCGAAATAGACTTATTGAACAACCTGCCGCTCAAAGGCATGGTTACTTGTTTATATAACAGGGTTTATGACATGGGGAATTACAAAGCTGGTTCTTAGTACGGCTCCGGGTAGCCTTGGCTAGTGGGCGATTGACAAGTGGCCCCCTCCTCGGGGCAGGGGGCTAATTCCTGAGGGGGCCGCCCTTGGTGGCCCATTATGTTGGTGGGTCAATAGAGCTTTGCGGATCCTAGCATCCTAGCAGATCTTGGCAAGGATGGGCCTAAGATTTCCAGGTCCTTGATTGCAACCCAACCACTCGAAGTCCTAGAACTAGGTGGTTGGTAGGTGGAAGTATTGAATGCTCCTTGTCTTGTTAAGCATTGATAGTTATTCGAAGCCTTTGGGTTTTCGGAGGGTGCCTAGCTTATCATCTTGAGGAGACATTGGTTCGTCCTTTCGGGCTGGAGCTAGCCCAATGTCACCGACGCGTAGGTTGGGGCTCCCTAGGTGGAGTGAGGTCACTCACTATGGGCTCCGGAGGATGCCCGGGGCCATCCCCCAATAGTGTTGGTTCCTAGAATCGGTAGTAATTCGTGTTCACCAACAAAAAAAGGAAATCCTTAACCGGCACTAATTCACGTCTACAAACCAAAAAAAAAAGATACCTGGGAGAGGCATCGATCTGCAGCTGTGGTGGTAGATCCAAGGAGAGAGGGGGGGGTGCCAATGCAGCATAAGGAGAGAGGGAGGGGGCCGCTGCTCACGGAGGAGAGGATGAGGGGACTACTACTTACTAGTGAGAAGAGGGAGAGAAGGAGAGAGCGATGGGTTGACACTTCAAGATTTTTTCCCTCACTCGGCTCGGCTTAGCCCCGTTGTCACTCGGCTCGTTTTTTTATCAGTTATTCCTAAAAACCAACACGAATAGTTATTTTACTATGTTAGTTTTTTTTAAAAAAAAACTAGAATAGAAGTATTTAGTGACGGTTCGACTAGCAATCCAGCGATATATAATGATGTGATATTATCAATACCCTTTTTTCTCTTGCCAGTGCGTGCACAAGTCCATGGGACAAAAAAAAAAAAACCCCTATTAGTGCCGGTTTTTACTAAACCGGTATTGGTAGGGTATCGTGGATAAGAGTTATGCGTATTGTGTATATGCAAGCATTTCTTTCTCTAAAATAAAGAATAATCTGAAAATATAGATGTGAACGCTCGTGATCCACCGCGTAACTAGTGGGGCTAATTTGTGAGATTGAATGACGCCATGAAATCTGAATTTATTGAGTTTTAGGCTGACGCACGAGCAAACCACTTGATAGTTGACCGCAGGACAGCACCTCCCCCGACAAACCATATCTTTTCACCACCGAGTTTCTGACTCTGAACTTTGAAAATTGGAAGTCTATGCCACATTTGTTTTCTCCAGGGAGTACTTTCTGACTCTGAGCTTGAAGTCTATGCCACATCACATTCCTGGTGTAAACGCACGCCACTCGTCTAGGTTCCATGGTGTGACGGTGTCATGGGAAACTGATCCGATGGAGATATATATATGAGAGTTATTAACGCATGTATAAATAGCCTTATAAGCAACTGATCAGTTATCTCGCGTGTGCTCCAGTACAGACTACAGTACAGCCAACCAAAAGAAAATGCAGAGTAAGATGGCACCCGTCGTCATCAGCGACGCCGTGGCGGCCACTCCGCCGGCGGCCGCTCCTGCCGGCGATCCTCCGGCCGTCACCCCTACGGCGGCGGCCGTCGCGCCTCCAGCCTCTCCAGGGTTAAGCATAGAACTGACCATCCACGCCGTGGTCCGTCCCCTACCACCCAGCAGCGAGTCAAAGCCTCCTCCTGCAGGTAACGGCTTTAATACGCTAGTACTCTCTCCGTTCCTAAATATTTGACGCGCCGTTGATTTTTTAAAACATGTTTAACATTTCGTATTATTTAAAAACTTTTTGTAAAATATGTAAAACTATATGTATACATAAAAGTATATATTTAACAATAAATCAAATGATAGGAAAAGAATTAATAATTATTTAAATTTTTTTGAATAAGATGAACGGTTAAATATGTTTAAAAAAGTTAATGGCATCAAATATTTAGGAACAGGGGAGTATATTTTAAGACGGAATGAATACTAATGATGCACTGCATAATTTGGTTCCGCTTTGGCTGCCAGTTACGCCATCCGATGATGATCCAAGCCGACATGGCCCTCGTGACCCAATACCTGATCCTAAAAACCCTCCTCCTAGTCATCGAGGTAACATATATACGCTTGTCTATGCTAGTATCTGTTACAACACTGTTTATTTTCTCTCATGTGTGATATATCGATCGGTTCTTGTTTGGCTGCCAGTTGCTCCGCAGTTTGGTCCTCATGACTCACCTGTTGACTCATTTCCTGATCCTAAACACCCTCCTCATCAGCCTCTGGGTAATTAATTAATTCGCGATTGCATACATCTGTGCCACAATTCGTGTGTGTACATGATGTGTTTAATTATTTGCATATTCATGTGTGATTGGTTCTGATCTTGTTTGGTTGCCAGTTGGTCCAGGGCCTCCAAGCCGTAATCCTGGTCAAGATCAACAGCATTCACCTGTGGACTCGTTTCCTGATCCTTAACACCCCCCTGCTCGTTCTTCTCAAGGTAAGGCCAGCAGGTTCGCTTGCAATATGTCACAATGAGTGTATGTACAATGTACCGTTTAATTGTTTTATTTTCAGTCATGTTATGATTAAGGGAGTAAGTGATTAACACGCGAAACTATTTATTGATCAAAATAATCCATTTATGTTGATTTATAAGTAGATTCGTGGGTTAGTTACCTGTATCCCTATGTATGACCGGTTCTTAATTAATTTGGGTCCAGGTTAATCTGCAAGGTCGCTCAAAGCTCTGAACATGAACCTGCTGCGGAACACACCACAACCAGTTTAATTTCCTGATTGTAATCTGTAAACAATGCTGGGTCTCGGCACCGGAGAAGAGATGCATCACCGGGAAGGAGGCAAGAAATGATTTATCTGGTGTCTATCGACGTGTAGTACATATGCAAGATCGATCGACCGAGCCCTCTTGCAGCGTTTTCATATTTGTTTTAGCTTCGGCTTGTAAACTGTAACTAATTTTATAACTTTTTGCTCAGTTTTGTCATCTGGTTTTAGGTTTTGTATAGGTAAGAATAGCAATGCAAATTAAACCCTTATCTTAAAATTAGTTTTTGTTGCTTCGGTCACATATGTTAGCCGCTGGAAAAAAAAAACGATCTTTCGAATTCCCGTTTTCTCATTTGCGTGCACCCTCCGCTCAAGATACCTGGAAAAAAAAAAGGGAGAGAGAACCACGATCAAAAAAAAAAAAATCAGAACCCCACAAAAAAAAAAAGAGAAGGAGATTTCACGTCTTGAGAAGAACTGGTGAACTTTCCCAAAAAAAAAAAATGTTAAATCCACAGCGCAGAAAGGAAACTCTATCCATAGTATGAGCAGGGCAACACCAACAGCAGCAGGAAAAAGGGACGAGCTGAGGAGAGGAACAGTGAAGTGGAGAGGAATCACCGGTGGCAGGGAATTTAACTATTTGTCACTTTAAGATTTGCCAATTATCAAAATGCTCCTCTTAGATTTGCACTTAATAATTTATCACTGGAGAGAGGTAATTTCTTAACTATTTGCCACTTTCACCTACGTGGCGTGCCACCGTATTGTGCCACCGTGGAAAGCAATGTGGATCCCACCCGTCAGCCTCTCTCCTCTCCTTCTTCTCTCTAGTGGTTGTCGCCCACCTCC
Organism: Oryza sativa Japonica Group; assembly: GCF_034140825.1. Classification (NCBI taxonomy): domain Eukaryota; kingdom Viridiplantae; phylum Streptophyta; class Magnoliopsida; order Poales; family Poaceae; genus Oryza; species Oryza sativa. The sequence goes on along the minus strand of NC_089040.1, from coordinate 23,850,850 downwards.
CGCCGGCCCCACGCTGGCCACACACCATCGTCGGCCGCCGGCCCGTGCTCGCCCACTCCCCCCGCTGGCTCTAGGCCGTAGTCGACTGCCAGCCAGTGCTCGCCCGCTCGCCCCGCGGCCGCCGCCGCCACGCCCAATAGCTCAGACACCACTAGAGTCCGGCGACTCGACGCGACACGACTCTTCTCCGTCCTGGCGATGCTGCGGCACGGCCGCCGTGTGGAGGGACACGGCGACGCCCTCCCTCCTTGTCCGCGTCTCCGCCTTCTTCCTCATCGCCGACGCCGACTCTCTGGTCGGGCCACTGGCCGGCGAGGCGGCCATGTTGGCCGCCACAACCTACTCCGCCGCGGTGGTCGACTACGTCGTCGCCGAGCACCGACACCACCACCAGGCGTCGTCGCCGCCCGGGACATCGGACGCCACCACTGCCACCAGCGTACGAGTCACAGGCGGAGAGGCACTACCGCGAGACCTGCAAGAAGTTCACCGCCTTCGCCGTCCTCCTCGTGGACCTTCTACCTCGCGTGGTTGCTACGGCCGAACGACGCGCTGCCGCTGCAGCCGGCAGGGGACGACGGTGTGGGGCCAACGCGGGGCCGGCGGGAGGTCACGGCGACGATCGGAGGTAGATAAGAAGGAGAGGAGAGGGACTGATGGTGGGGTCCACGTTGCTTTTCACGCTGGCACGGTACGGTGGCACGCCACGTAGGCAAAAGTGGCAAATAGTTAAAAAATTATCTCTCTCCGGTGACAAATTATTAAGTGCAAACCTAAGAGGGGCATTTGGATAATTGGCAAACCTAAAAGTGGCAAATAGTTAAATTCCCCACCGGTGGCAGGTAGCTTGTCGGTTGGCTAGGCAACGACAGCGCACTGCTTCTCCCAGCAGCTTGGTACCTCGTACCTAGCTAGGTACTGGGTACTGGGGTACTAAGGGGCTGTTTGGTTGATGCCAATAAGTTGCCATATTTGTGGTTAAGTAAGTTTGACCATGTTAGATAGGTGTTTGGTTGGCTTCCATAAGTGTGGCAAGATTTCTCTTTTATAATATTGGTCTTAGATGTTAGTGACTCTAAAAGGTGTGGCATGATTTAATTTTGTTGGCTAAAGTGTGGCTTGGATTTTGATAGCCTCGCATTTGACAAGTTTGACAAAGAAAGTATGGCTAACCTAGGCAATATAGGCCGAGTTTAGTTCCAAACTTTCAACTTTTCCATCACATCAAAACTTTCATATATACACAAACTTCCAACTTTTCCATCACATCATTCCAATTTCAACAAAACTTTCAATTTTAGTGTGAACTAAACACACCTTAGTATGTGAACTAAACAGCTCCTAAGGCTTATAATTGCGGGTGCTAGCCGAGGATGATGAGCCGCACGATGTATCTGCACATAACGCGAGTGAGGCAATCGATGCTCTAGATTTGATCATTTTGACCTCTTGCTCCGTTAGATCTATCAAGAAAAAGGAAGGGCAAGAGGATCCTTGTACATCCCCATCACAGGAAGAACACCATATCGCGCCCCCACGGCCATCGAAACCTCGAGCGCTGCCACTGCCATCTCCGTGCCCATACAGCGGTGCAACTGCTTGTACCACTGCCCTCAGATTCTCAACCAAAACCAGCAAGCCACAGCCTGCCATGTCATGTTTGTACCTAGATACCAGGTATGACGGGAGCAGGCTAGCAGGGGCATGGAGCAACAACAGAGAGTGGTGAGTAGGAGGATGAGCAAGAGTCGACAACGAGGAGGAGGAGCAGTGAGCCATTCTCGACATGTACAAGCGAGGTGGAAGAGAAAAAGGATGATGGAGAGATCGCAAGGAGCCAAGGAGGAGGAGGGCCACGAATGTATGGTGTAAGCGGATAGCGCATCGGGTAGGGATCATTAAGTATGCCGTCCCATAGTTAGGTTCCTGTCATATAGTATTTCTGTTAAAAATATTTCAAGAAAGAAAAAAAGAAGAATATTTTTACTTGGCTACAAGTTTTGAAATGAATTCCTTCAGGGTTAAGAATTTGAAGACCGACCTCTATACCGACAGCTGACTTGGGCCAAGAGAGGTCCACGAGACACCTGGCCCAACTCCCCGTTTTCCCATGGTAACGATAGCCCAAGATTCATGGCCCAACCACAACCAGAGGTAGCCTAGCGACGGGCTCCCACGACAACAGCCGACGGCGGCGGCGGCGCCCTATGCAGGTGACGGCGAGTCCGCAAGGGAAACCGAAACGGGCGGCGCCGCCGCTCGGGACTCTGGAGTGAGCGGCGCCGGCAGCTGGGACTCCGAGAGTAGCAGCCTAGCAGGAACACGAGCAGGCAAGCAGCCAGCAGGTGCTCCCCCTATCCAGTCCTATGAATGCCTATCTGCTTGATCTATCATCTGATTTTCTGCTAATTAGGTCGGTGTGAGATTGATCTGTATATATCCGGTCTCCAATCTATGCCTTTCATTGGGCTAATTTCGTGTTGGGGTCATGTTTGAACTTGGGGTTTTGGAATCTGACCCAAATCCAGCTTCTGCAAACACCTATAATTTGGCTTTGATCGGAGACTAATTAGTTCCCAACGAAATTGGTTGCCAAAATACCTAATCGATTTTGACGGTCTTACTTGATGTATCCCGTTGGGCGAGGGCTATGCAAATCGGTCGAGTTCCTTACAATTTGATTGGTGCTCATAGTTATTCAACCCTTGCTTTTGAAGAACTTGGCAGGAACGGTGCCTACCTGGCTACCTAAACCATCTATAGAAGTGGAGTAAGTTTACAGCATGACATTCTATATGCTTACCGCTCTACGTCTCTACTACTCTTTTACTTCAAGTCCTTAACCAGGCTACAAATGTTTTATGCTGCTTTACATTTTATTATGAATTATCATCCTATATCAAAAGAAACGACACGAAATGCTAATGCCACGATAAGTAAATTTCGGTGGATTGAGAAACATGCATGTCGCTAAACATACAGAATGCAAATGAAAAATGGAAAGGTAGCTGAAACACAACCAGTGTCATTCAAGTAGAACACTAGCTACCATTTTGCGTATGCTGTTTTTCATACACCACGGCAGCGTCCGGTAGCCACCGGAGATGGCAAAAATGGAAGGGAGCCAATCTCAAAGACTCATAATTCGATGTTTCTTCATAGTGATTAGAGGATGAACAAGTAAGTCGCACAATATAAACCATAAAAGGTTTCAACATTCAAAAACTAGGGATGCCTGTGCAAGCATTGTGGCTACCATTCAAGCTTCTAATGAGGTCATTAACTATACTACGTTTACAGTGAAATATCCAGTGGATGTTATATTGGTATATTCTTCTATAAATGAAATAGAACCTGGCAGCTGTTAGCTTAATCTGACATGCCTGTTTGAGGCCGCGTGCTTGATTTCAAGAATCATGGTTGCAACTTGTCCCATTTCTGGTCGTTCGTTGGGCAGTGGCACAGAACAACATAGGCCTATTTTGACCAATGGAATGATACAATTCTCCATCACATCGGTTGCAACAAGGTCATTTTGTAGCATGGTTGGATCAACTACCTCGTAGATATTATTGGGAAATGCTCCATGAACAAATTCATGCAGGGTTGTGCTGCCATTAAATTTTTCATCAGTTGGCCTGCTCCCAATTATAATTTCTAACAAAAGTATTCCAAAACTGTAGACATCACCCTTGGTTGAGATATCTTTCCTCATGCCGTACTCTGCATTAAATTTTATAAAACTATAAGGCTAGGCTCTATTTTTTAAAATTTCTGTACAAGTATATAAAGAACAAACTGAGTCAAAAGTTTGGAAGCCTATTTACCTGGTGGGATGTATCCAATTGACCCTTTTAGGCAAGCCAAACTTGTTGAGGTATCTTCATGTGCAGTCAATCTATTGTACACAAATCTTGCTAGGCCAAAGTCACTGACATATGCAACCATATCAAGATCCAAAAGAATATTGCTTGGCTTCAAGTCACAATGTATTAGTGGCGTTGCACATTGGTTATGAAGATAATCTAAAGCAAACGCCACATCCAAGGCAATATTAACTCTTTGGCTAATAGTTAGAACCTTTCCTTGGCTAAGTTCTTGGGACTTTGGATGTAGCCACGTGTCTAAGTTCCCGTTCTGCATGTATTGGAACACCAAAGCCTTGAAGTCTGCCCCAGTGGCATCCACTGAAGAACATAAAGTGATGATTTTCACAAGATTTCGATGGCGGACATTTCTTAGGGTTTCACACTCTGCAATGAAACCTCTGTGTGCTCCATATGTACCAAGATTAAAAATCTTGATGGCAACTTCATCTTCCTGAAGCTCCAAATTACCCTTATAAACCATTGCAAATGATCCTGATCCAATTAAGTTATCTGAAGAAAACTTATTTGTGGCCTTGGCAATGTTTTCATATGTAATATTCTTAAACACATGCTCATTACATTGTGGCAATTTTGGAGTAACCTGCATTCTCTTCCTCCAAAAAAATGCAGCAAAACTTAATAGAATGATAGTGATAGAAACAATTGGTATTACTATCATTAGGACTAGAACCAAAGACTTGTGTCTCCTATTCCTGTGAACCTGTACTGAGCAAAGTGGTATACCTCCCATTGATGTTCTTGCACACAAGCCATTATTCCCTTCTATTGATACCACACTAGCATTACGAAAAATACCACCTGCTGGAACTTCTCCTTCAAAATTGTTGAATGATAAATTCAGATCATATAGTAAACTGAAGTTTGAAAGAAAATCTGGTATTTTTCCAGTCAAGTTGTTCTGTGAAATATCCATATTCCAGATGCCTACCAACTTCTCAAAAGATTTTGGTATGCTTCCTACTAATAAGTTGCTTTGCATCTCAAGAGACTCCAGAGCAACACACTTGCCAAGAGAGGATGGGATGTTGCCAGACAACCTGTTGTTTGAGATGCTAAGGTTTTTCAGATTAATGAGATTTCCAACTTCCTCTGGTATTCCTCCGAACAAGTAATTGTGTGACAGGTCCAACTCTTGGGAAGTGACAAAATTTTGAAGATCTGATTTGGTATTCTTCCATCTAGTGAGTTATGGGCAAGGTTGAGTATTGCCAGTTGAGTACAATGCTCTAGAGTTGCTGGTATGCCTCCACTAAAGTAATTCCTATCTAACTTCAGATCGGTTAGCTTAACAAGGTTGCCAATTGTATCAGGGATTTGTCCTGACAGGTTGTTTTGGGCCATGGCTAGAACGACCAAGTTGTTCAAATTTCCAATTGCCGGGGGTATGTTTCCTGTCAAAAGATTGTAATCCATGTACAACATTTCCAAGCCCTTTAGATTTCCCAACTCTGGTGGTATATGCCCAGAAATTTTGTTGTCTCTTAGCCACAACCATTTGAGACTACTGGAAAGATTGCCAATGGAACGAGGCAGTTTACCTTTGAGATTGTTCCCATCTATCAATAGTTTTGTCAATTTGGAGCAATTCGATAGTGATGAAATAAAACTCCAGTCAGCTGCTTCCAGCTTGTTGTATGACAACATAACTTCCTCCAAATTTAGCAATGATCCAAAGAAAGGAATGAGCCCAGTAAGGCTATTATTGCGCAAGTACAGCGATTTCAGATTGGAAGCATTGACAAGAGTAGGTGGGATTGGGCCTTTGAACCTATTATTGGACAGAATTAATGTTTTAATATTTGGGAGTGTATAACCTAAGTTTGATGGTAATTCCCCTGTGAGTGAGTTATTTGCCATGGCTAGACTTTTCAGGGATGACAAGTTGAAGATGGATGATGGAACATGCCCAGTTAATTTGTTTACATTCAAATTCAACAGTTCTAGTGTTGGAATATGGCCTAAACTATCTGGTATGCTACCGGTTAAATTGTTCCGTGTGAGACTTAGATCAAGTAGGGAGGAAAGATTTCCTAATGAGGAAGGTATTGTTCCTGATAGTTTGTTACCCCCTAAATATAGATACTGTAAAGGGAGAGGGGTGGCAGTAACATGTGGTATAGAACCAACAAAGTTATTCTCATCAAGGTAAATATCAGTAAGAGTTGAGGAGGTGAACAAAGGCTTTGGGATTTCTCCAGTAAGGGTATTTCTCGTGAGGACAAGTACTTTGAGGGATGAACTATTCAGTAAGGACTGTGGTATGCTCCCTGTGAGAGCATTGCTCTCGAGATTAACATATGTGAGCGAAAGGCTGCTTCCTAAAGACGCTGGTATGTCGCCGGTGAGTCTATTGCTAGCAAGAACAACTTTTTCAAGCTTAGGAAGGTTCCCAAAAGCATAAGGGATCCTCCCCTGGAGCTTGTTCTTGCTGAGGTGAATCTTTTTAAGACGATTGCATTGACTTAGGCTAGCTGGGATTTCACCTTGGATGAAATTGTTCGACAAATCTAAGATTTCAAGTTGGGAACATGAAGAAAGTTCAGAAGGGATGTTACCTTCTAGAGAGTTCATGCTGAGGTTGAGGTTGTTGAGTTGTCCGAGTAGACCGAGCACTGAAGGTATGCTGCCATTGAAGCTATTGTTTGATAGTTGCAACATTGTAAGAGAGGTGAGGTTGGCAATGCAAGGTGATATGGAGCCAGAGATGCCTTCTGATGCCAAGTCTATTGCAGTGACACGACGGGGAGATGGTGTGCTGCAAGTGACACCATGCCAATTGCAGAACTCCTGGGACGCATTGCTCCATGAGGCTAGTACTCCCGGTGGACCTGAGAGCTGGGACTTGAAGCATAGGAGAGCTTGACGATCATTTTCATGTTCATCACTGATGGCTATTGGTAGAATCATAAAGATAATGGATAGGCAAAGCCAAACAATGCCTGAGGACAAGACGCCCAAACATGCCATTTAGTTCTGTGTGGCTAAGCTTCTATAGTTGATGAAAACTTGCTTTGTAATAGGAGTACTACGCTACATAAATACTCTCTATGGTACCAGGCATCTGGTCGATCTAATCCATGACACGGTGGGAACTTGTATGATCCATGAATACACGTTTTTTGCAATGCAATTCAACCACATTTGAATATTTGTACCTACCAGTGGTTGTTTTTCAGTATGATGTTGGGGGCTTGGGAGGGCGTTCTCACTAGTTATTTCATTTGCAACTAGAATAGTTGCCAGTTGCTATGTGTATATACTGTCATGGGCAATCGAGAATTCAGCCTATATAGTCCTCAGCTGAATTTATCTCTCACTCCTGGGAAGCTGTCAGCAATTACTCCTATATTATTCACAATTCTACATTCACGTATGTCTTCTAAAAGTTGTATACCAACGAATAAGTTTTCTAGAAAATCCAATCAAACAAACAATTAGCAAATACATACCGCAAAATGAACTGGTTTTAGTCGAACAATATTAGTTTTGGACATTGGAATTGATGCAAGCACCATAAGTGTGGTGGACTCCAGTAGGATTCAAATATTAGTACCACAAATATTACACGCGTGTGTGTTTTTAACAGAAATTTAGTGAGATCAAGGAACTGCCGTTAATACTTGTTCTTTTTAGTGTGTGTTAAGGTAACGAATTCATGTGTACCTTACTCTCGCAGCAAACTATGTACTAACTTCATTATTCTGAACCTGCATTTGGCTTAAACTCACATTTCAGTATAGACTGAGAAAGGCCTGGTTTAGTTCCCAACTTTTTTTTTTCAAACTTCCAACTTTTTCATCACATCGTTTCAATTTCAATCAAACTTTTAATTTTGATGTGAACTAAACACACCCAAAATAGATATGTGATTTATCCAGCATTAATTGGCCATAGGCAAAGAGGGTTTTTCTGATTCTTACAGCAAACTATGTACGTATGAGTACATTATTCTTTTTTCTTTTAGAGAGAAAGCTGCATCCTTTTATTTTACTGATTTGAAACACAATCCAAATTAAAAGTTTCCTCCAAGAACGAGGGGGTACAATATACCAAGAACTGGTAAAAGATTCTCACAGCAAACTATATGTACGGACGACTACATTATTCTGAACCTGCATTTTTGGCTTAAATTATTCACACTTCAGTACAGACTGAGAAATCTATCCATCTGTAGGAATGCATGATGAGTTATTTTGACCAAACCCGGAGCAAAGAACTTGACCGAAGAATAGGACCAAATATGAACACATGCCTTCATCCTCTTTGAGCAATGAATCTGTGAACATGATTAGCGGTCAAGGTAGCAGCTCTCGGTGTGAGACTGTCAGCCTGGTATCTAAACCCATAAACAAAACAAAACAACGTTATAAATCGAGTGATCTGGATCTGGAGGCAATCATCTATCTCTGTCCAACGCTGTCCAATGAGCGTTCTGTTTGCAAGTGCAAGTGTGAAACGGATACAAATGAGATTGCAAATGCAAATTGCACTAATTAAGTGGAATAGTGGACGATATGCTGCGCAAATGGGCTTGTGGGTTGTTGGGATGAAAGTATAAGTCATCAACCAAACAATACTAAATAAAAGAAAGAAACTAATGTTAGACTTATAGTATGGGCATTAGCCCTCGAAGAAAATAATTCTTAGAAAAATCATAAAGATCAACCTCATGAAAAGAGTTGCATGTGAAACTTTAGTACCACATAGCTAGTTATAGGGGAGAGACTTTCTTAAAAGAGTGAATACTCTTCTAGCCATTTGAGCAATGTATATATTGTAGAGGGAACTGGAGAAACATCCGTGTACATGCTCACCTCGCTTCGCCTGGCTGGGCTCCAGGGGCGTGCGTGCACACGTGACATACGTGTGAATTTTGTGTTTGAAATCTCATCGGGTTCTCCGATGAATTGGCATAGAGTCCGAAAAAATTAGGTGTGACTTTTCTCGTTTGGTTATGCGTTTTAGAGTACCAAGCCACCGCCTTCACACAACATATTGTCTGTATACTCGTCTTCATATTTTGTATGTTTGATGTATTCGTGTGTAATTTTCTTATATATATGTCTAGATCTCGTCCTGATGTTTTGAATGTTTAATTTATTTATGTGTACATTTTCTTGAGCCATCGCCTCCACACAACATATCATCCATATGCTCGTCTTCATGTTTTCTATTTGATTTATTCATGTGTAGCTTTCTCGTATATATGTTTAGATCATTTGAGTTGGTTCTACTAGTTTACAAATTTAATGTCGTGACTTATTTAAAGAATAAATATAATATGTGCGCTTATATTTTTCATAAACTAATTCTATCCTACTATATAGGAGTAGTAACTAGATTCTTCCTCATTCTTACCATATACACTACCATCAATCTATCATCTTAGTCTGAGCATGAGCACTCGATTCATCTTAATTTGAGCATGAGGCACTCAATGATGCTTAACTAGTTTGGAAATCCTTTTAAGTTTCATCAGAAAGATGGTAGCCCTAGATTCCGCGATGTCAAGGGAGCCTAGACTATCGTTGCTAGAGTCCATTTAACAAGTTATCGCCATGTCGATACAACACACAAACCAACTAGTTGTGAGATTCTTGTTGCTAAGCAAATCTTGCAAGTTGGAATTTGAAGTTACTGCAAGTATGTTGGAAAACTTTGCTGTTACTGCAACTTGTGTGTTGGAAAACTTTGTTGTTACTGCAACTTGTGAAAGCTATTGCTGCAAGTTGTGAAGTTTTGTCGTTGTTGCTGTGTGTATGCAAGTATGTAGATACGTGGAGCATTTGCATGTATGCAAATTCGTTCTTTTCTCCAATCAAATTGAGGTGCAATTTGAAATGGATGTAAATGTAAATCAAGTTATGAATCTATTTTTTGGCTGGAAATGAATATCATTGCAGGTTTATGAGATGAACCAACAGTGATATTCGACAACTCTATTGGTTTCTAAACAGCTAGTGTTGCTCTTGGTAGCACTGTCTGGTATATTACCGGATAAAAACTGACAGTGCAGTTTTCCCAACGGCACCCATTATTGGCACCTCTGAGATGTTCTCAAAGGTGTCGGTTTAGGAACCGACACCTTTGAGGTTACATGAACAAAAAAAAAGCGGCTCAATGCTCAAGTAGCTCCACTTCATCCTGACAAGATCAAAGAACACATAAACACAAAAAACATCAAGAACATCAAAAAGATTAACATAAAAAACATCAAGAACACGATGCAACCGGCATTTTTCTCCACCTCTGCCACCGTTGCCATATGGAGAGGAGGGTGAGCCTCCTTCTCCCCCTCATACTCTCGCCTTGTAGCCCGCCGCCTCCCCTCCCGCCCACCGCCGACGCCGGATCCGCCGCGGGAACCCCACCGATGCCGGATCGTCGTGGGAACACCCGTCGATGCCGCCTACCTGCCGCCAACGCCCAATCTGTTGTGGGAGACCTCACCGCTGCCGGACCTGCCGTGGGAGAACCCGCTAACGCCGCCCCACCCGCTGCTGACACTGCCACCGTTGTATCCGCCACGGGAAAAGCCACCGCCGCCGATGCCAGATACGGGGAGGAGGACGAGGAGGAGGTGGCGAGAGCAAGAGAGAGGAGGCGGACAACGAGTGGTGGATAAGGGCACGTGATCGGCTTGCCCGGTTCAGCTCAGTTTGGGATTGATGCCGGTTTTCTAAAAGAAACTGGCACCTTATCATAGGTGTTGGTTTTTAATTAACTGATACCTATAAATAATATATTAAAGGTGCCGGTTTTGTATGTGGAGATAGGAAATGTACTATGGGTGCTGGTTTTAGTTGTTCTGACACATCTAGCGCTGACCTCTATATGTAATTTTTAAGTAGTGAAGTCTTGATAGGCCGGCTGTCCCAAAACATATAATCTAACGGTGTGCGCTCTGTTCCGTCTTGTTAATATTCTATATCGGCAATGTTTACCGCGGCCGCTCCGATTCTATAGTCTATTGCTGGAGTAGAATATCCTACCAACCAGCCTAATGCACATTATGCTATTTTTTTAATTAAATATAAAATTATAATATCATCTAATGGTCCCTCATCAACGAGGACAGCTCTACCACACTGAAATAACTAGCCCTCACTGATTGGAATTTGCCCCGGTGCTGGTTTAGGGCGCCACTTTTTTTGGTAACTTTACCAAAACTTGGTAAGGTTGAAAATGGCATCAAAGTGAACATGCCCTTAGTTAGGACCTTACTTTTAAGTTGGCATGGATGATTCTAGGTTGGCTTTTGAAAAGCCTTACCCTAAACTTTTTTACCGATGGGTTGTTGGAGTAATTTTCGTAACTGGCAAGTAAATTATATATGCTTTGCAGAGATGCGGTGGTATATAACTCTGACCGAACTGACCAAGGATAGTCGCTAGTAAAACCACGTGTATTTGAAAGCATATCTTCCATTAAAATAGAGAGTAATCATAAAATATATAAATACTTCTACAGAATCTCACATCTTTAATGTGTCACTTGTGGCGGTTAAAAAAAACATGTTACATATGATTATATATATAATGGCTATTTAAATCAACAGTCAAAAGTATCTACAGGGACTTAGACCCATTAGTGATAATTACTTCATCTGTTCTAAATTATAGGACGTTTTGGGATTTGAATAGTTTCATACATATAGATCCATGTATGTGCTTTATCTACATGTTTAAATTCATATGGATGTTAGTAAATCTATATGAGAGATGTAAAGACTAAAACGTCTCATAATGTGAAATAGAGGGAGTATTGTGTGTAATATGTCCTAAATAGGTGTTGTTACAAATAACCTTCTAATTAAAACAACTCTTTATTATGAGTTGTTGTAGATGACCAGTACCAGTCGGCAAAGACATTTCCTGATTGACATATTTTTGCCAACTGACCACTCAATATATTCTAGTTGTTTAGATTTGCCGGCCGACATTATTTTTACCGACCAACATATTTTTGCCGACGATAACAATTCCAGACCAACAATATGACGCAAGCATTAGCATTGCTGACCCACATTCAGTCTAAGATTATTCAAACCACATACAGTGACCGTTCATTCATTAAACAAAACTATATTTCACTCATTGATTGATTAAACAATGTCTTCATTCATTCAACAAAATTACACATCAATTGTCCAACTTAACTTCATTCATTCTGTTACAAAATGTGATAGCTAGGCATGCTCTTAATAGTGATTTTATGCCGCATTCCTCCTAGTCCACCACCCTCTCTATCGCTCGCTCCACTAGTTCACCGCCTTTCCACCTCTGCCTGCCCCATCTCCACATTCAGTGACATGGTAGTGCTACATCGGATCCACTTCTCACATGTTGGCGGTGTTGTCCATCCTCCCCCTAAGCCACACCATTGCCAGCCTCCCACTCATGTACCGCACCTCTGTTGCCGCTATCGTCATCGTCGTCAGCTACTCGATGATAAACGGCGACAGCCACAGAGATGATGTTGACCTTTGACTGATGCAGCCATGGTGAACTCCTTGAGCATGCTCGGCAACCACATGGTGTCCCCCAGGCCCCAACCCTCTTCTGCCACCCTGTCTTGCCTTACTACCGTTTCTCCCTAGATCCGACCACTCTGAGCTCAAGCCGGCATGAAGAGGGGTGGTGCGGTGGAAAAGCGGCGACGATGACTACATCGAGTGGGCATAGCGATGACAGCCACTCCGAGCTTGAGCTGGCAAGAGCGGCTTTGAGCGAGTGCTTTGATAGCGGTGGGAGCAAGGTTGTCAGGATCGGGATACTAGATAATATCGTTTTGCTCAAAGTAATATCGTATTGTAGTATCGGGATACTATGCGATTTTCCTTTTTTTAAGTTTAATTAATATTTATATTAGTTATATATAGCCATTCTATATAAAAAAATTAATAATGATATATGTTATGCAAATAGAGACATTTATCGAGAGAAATCATGTTGGTTTTGATATATTTAACTGAGTTTTATATAAATTTAAGCATATTTATTTAATTATTTTCAAACCATGTTATTTTAAATAATATTTTGTAGTATCGTAGGGATCGTAGAATCGGGATATCACCTAAGATTTCATATGATCGTGTAGTAATGAATAGTAGGATCGAGATATTATGAAAATTAGGATACTAGGTGGGATCGATATCGTTTTGGTTTGGTAGGATCGTAGTATCGTAAGATACTAGGATACAAATCGGGATACTGACAATCTTGGGTAGGAAGAGCAGATTCTTTTTTTTTTCCATTTTGTTGCCTGGATTTTTCATATCACTAACAGCTCATCATTTTGAGCCACTATAGATAAGCCTCCACATCACCGGCAAAAATTTTAATTGACTGGCTTGCCCATTACAGATAAAGATTTTGAGCCCTTGGAGCAACCACAACGTGGTAGAAACCAGGTAGTAAACAATTAATATACCTTTGTTATCTAGTAGTACACATTGTGCGAGGAGGTAGTAATAGTTACAGGTCTTTACACTACTACCTACAACAAGCAAGCAACAAAGAAAAAAAAAAGAAAAAAAAAAGATTGCACATGGGAAGCATATCACTCGTGGAATACCTCAAAGAAGGTAGAGGATGATTTTTTATGGGTTGACCCCACCTTATTTTTCTTAGCCAAACAATATATATTGTTAAGTCTCACAAAGTTATTTCTACTTGAGGCCTCACGTTAATACCAACTTTCAACTTATACATTGCGGTTGCCTTTAGTGATGAGGGGGGTCTATAGCATTGTTCGTGAGAGTTGATATATCAGTAGGTGATCATTTATCTAAAAATGTAGAGTTCTAGCCGGCGGTACGAGCAAAGCACTTGATAGTTGACAGACGAACCATTTCATTTCTCCACCGAGTTTTGGTCTGAACCTTATGCCACATTTCTTTCTCCAGTAATTTTCTAACTCTCAATTTCGATGTCGTCTAAATTCGTAGTATTCATATCCCATACTAAATTTGTATATTTTATAACAGAGGGTGTATGCCATATTTTATTGAGTAAATTACAGTTTAGGCCATATATTTTGACCCTTGTTGCGGGTTGGACGAGGTCTTAGCCAAGATTTTCACTTTAGACCACATAATATTGCCATTTGTTTCACCTAACACCACCCTCTCCTCTTCCTCTAAATCAAAGAGCCCACTACTGATGCCATCTGATCACTCTCGAGCATGGGACAATATTAGTGGCATTGGTGTACCATGCTCGAGCTAATAGACATCGGCCTCAACTTAATGAAGCAAAGAAAGAGGAGAATTAGGAAACACCAGTCCAATATGAAACTTGTGCAAAACTACCTATTTCAAAGTGACAATTTTTTTTTATCGCAAAGTGACAATATTGGTTTACCCCTAGTCTAACTTGCAAGTCTAGTAATAAGATGTGGCCTAATATCTAATTCACTCTATTTTAATTTATGGTGTAGACGCACGCCTCTAGCTTCTTCACGGTTCAACGGTGTTTGGTGTGTCACGGGAATCTGATCTATTTATGAACCACATATAAAAAAAATAACCATAAGAGGTGTGACTGAGGTCTGTCATGGGAATCTGATCGATATATGAAACGCATATATAAATAGCCATATATAGTAGAACTGTAGAAGCGAACATCTCTAGTATACACACTAGTACACAATACTACGTACATCTAGCTAGCTAGGCAGCCAAAAGGAGTAGCAGGAAGATGGCGCCCGTTATCAGCAGCGTCGTGGCAGCCACTCCCGTTTCTGCAGGCGGCGACGCTGCTGCTGCTTCTGCTCCGCCGGCCGTCGAGCCTCCGGCCGCTCCAGGTATGTATTAATTACCGGCTGGTGTTGCACTGTGTTAATTTGTATGTTCTGAATGATGATGTATTGCTAGTTTTCTGTTAACACTGTTGTTTGGCATATTAATTGCAGCTTGTCAACTGAAACTAACACCCGTTCTAGTAGAACATCCCGGGTTAAGCATAGAGCTGACGATCCGCGCCGTGGTCCGTCCCATATCACCCAACTGCGAGTCCAAGCCTCCTCCAGGTAATTAATTAACACGCTCTTAGCTATAGCACTTTCGCCTTGGCTCGATGAGTTTGATGATCCAAGCCACGACGTGGCCCTGGTGACCGGAAAGGGATCCTCCGACGTGAAATCAAGAGAAAATCATCATGTCAGAGGATCCCTTCCCTAGCTAATTAATGACCCAGCTCTCACCCTTTCATTCTCCTTCCTCATGGTCCAGTTACTAAGACGTCGATTGGTCCAATGCATAGCCTGCAGGACCCAGGTAAAGATCCTAAAACGGAACCCCATTCTTCTCCAGGTAACGCCGTAACGAATGAGTACTCTAATATGTGTGTTTCCAATTATCTATTCTCTCTCATGTATATGGGATCGATCGGTTCTTCCTTGGCTGCCAGTTGGTCCGCTCGAACCTGAGTCTGATCCTCATGACACATTTCAAGATCCTAAAAACGACCCTCGAGGAGGTAACAAACGCTTGCCTGTACGCACTATCTATTTCATCCGTCTCATAATATAAGAGATTTTAGAGAGATGTGACACATTCTGGTCCTACGAATTTACATCCTAATACCACAATTATGAATAAAGAGTCTATCCAGATTCACAATATTAGGATATGTTGTATCCCTTTAGGGTGCGTTTGGTTGCTCGTATTCCCTTAGCCTGGCTCATCTCTTCCATCCAGGCTGAGTCTGGCCTGGTTGAGAGGATACACATGCAGCTGTTTGGTTGCCCGCATCTGATGAACCTGGATCTGTTGAGATGATGTTTGGTTGGTTGCAGCAAAGGATTGGTGGAATGGTTGCATGCAGGAGATGTTGTTTGGTTGGATGGATGCATCTTGGGTGTAAACACCCTCTCCTATGAGTGGTGAGGTTACCCTAATAAGTTTGTGGTGTGAAAATTTTCTCAAGTGTCTACTTCTGTGCGGTGAGGTTACTCCATGAGGTCGTGTTAAAATTTTATTTGCTCTTTGGCTTACTATTATTTGTGAGCTAAATTGCTTAAAATATTGCTATGCACGTCTATTTTATTTGGTTGGTCTTTGAGTATATACAAGGAACAGATCAAATATTTTGGTCTTTGAGTATATACAATTACATTGATGTTATACAAAACTAAACCAATTGGTATATTAGTAATAAATTGTTATACATATGCAATCTGGTAAAATGACAAGTGCATATAGTATGTTCTTATGCATCACAGATTAGTACTATTAATCATCAATTGCAGTATTTTCCAGCTTGACCCTAACAAAAAAGAACTAAGTGCAGGAAATATGTTATTATGCATTACAAATCAACACTATTAATCTTAATCATCTTGGAAATCTCTCACAATTGCATCTCTTCATATGCATCAGAAGCATCTTGGAACCATAACAACATAAAAAAAGCAAGTGCAGAAGCATCCTTTCATATGCAGCACAAACAGTGGCGTGAAGCATTCATCAGTGGCAATAATCATCATTGAAGAAGCAAGGCAGAGATTCAACATGGGTCATGCAATACCCTGCAGTTTACACTACAAAAGCCATTCAGCTACTGGTGTTCACTACCACCTTAATCAACAGGTAGCCAACATTCTACAAAAGACATATATGTGGTGTCCACTACCACCTTAATCTGCATCTAAGCAATATTACATAATATGGTGTCCCAGTACCACCTCTCCATAATAGTTAGTTAAATAGTTAGATGCTCTCAGGGTGATGCTCATTCAGGAACTTCCTAACCCAACGAGCACGACGAGCCTCATTCTTCTGAATGTATACAAGGCTTTCAGCCTTCTCCTTAGTTAGATAAGCTAGAACAAGGTCCAACTGATCCTCACTGAAACCTGGAAAATCCATCACTGTGTTGCACAAATCAGGGTGAACCTCAGTATGTGCAGTAGCGCCTATTGCTGAAGCCATGTTGTTCACTGAATCTGTCATGTTGCTGATGAGAGCAACTTCACCTTCATTCAAAGCAGATGCTCTCTTCCTCTTCTTATATGAGGTAGAATCCTCACCAGTAGGCCCAACACCACTTGCTCGAGCAGCAATTCCAGGACCTTCAGCACCCACACCACTTGGTCCAGCAGCAATACCATCCCCAATAGTGCCATCAAGAGGTCCCAGACCACTGTCAGCCTCACCAGCAGGGTTTCCAAGTGCTTCATTTAACCCCATAGCAAATCTCCCAGTGGCTTGCCTATTTGAAAAAATTATTGCCATTTGTGTATAGTTCTCTAAAGGCACATTGAGAAACTCAGCATCCTTAGGGTGTTCCTATATGAGAACATTAGATTTAAAGTGAGATATGATGTGTACTAATGCAGTGTGTTTTGTATGTGATAGTTAGACACAAACCTTGACATGTCCCATGTAGTGCTCCTCTTCTAGGATAATCGTTGAGGTCTGATCATCCCAAAGAGCCCCACTAAGGTCTTTGAGCCTAGTGATACGCACCCACCTTTGACGCCATTTGCGAAGATGGTTATACACTTGGGTTCTACTAATTTCAATTCCATAGTGATCAGACAAAGATCTAGCAACTTGGTTAAGGTGAACTTCCTTGAAACCCTTGTCAGTCCTAACACCTGTTGCTATAAGCTCAACCATGCGCCTTAGCATTAAGCTAGACATGTTGGTTGTCCAATGCAAGGCTCCATGGTGTCCACCATGGCCACCATGGCCACCATTCCCGCCACCAGCCTCAGCCATCCTATATTTACCACATGCAAATGAACAAATAAATTTAACATAAATCGATAGATGTAATAAACAGCATCATTGCAAATATCTCGAGGTCTCAAATTAATAGATAACAGTGCAACAGGGTACAACAATCATCATGCATGAATAGATAACAGTGCAACACCATCCTAAGTTCACAGATAGAGAGTTACAAATTAATCCCTAAGCAGGTCAGACCCTAGACGACCCTCTATTGTTCCACATAGCACCAGCCAAATCATCCCTAATTTGCGCCATTCCCCTATTGTCTTCATCTAAGTCATCGGACTCCTCATCATCACTATCTGAGTTCCAATCACTCTCTAGTGGCACATGGTCATCCATCCCAAACTGAAGTATCCAGTTATGAAGTATGCAGCATGCAAGGACCAATTTGACTTGGGTCTTGTATGGATGGAAAGGCTTGTTATAGAGTATTCTGAAGCGGTTTTTGAGTGCGCCAAATGCCCGCTCGATCGTGACCCTTAAAGAGGAGTGTCTTAGATTAAACAACTCTCTCGAATCATGAGGGTAGTTTCTTCTATCATACTCCTTCAAATGGTATCGACACCCACAATATGGCGGAAGGAACCCCGGTCTAGCAGCATATCCAGCATCAACGAGATAGTATTTTCCTAAGAGATAAAAGCTATGAGTGTAATAATCATATGAGATAAATGAGAATCCTTATTAATCGTTAGTTTTAACACTTCTATTACCTGAGGGGACACTAAGACCATCATCCCTCTCCAAGGCATCTGCAAGTATGAGGGCATCATGTGCAGATCCTTCCCACCCAACAAGTACGTATGTAAATCTAAGATCAAAGTCCACTGCAGCCATTACATTCTGGGTGGTCTCTTTCTTCCTACCCCTAAAGGCAGCAGATATTGTTGATGGAACTCGAGCAAGCACATGAGTTCCATCTATTGCACCAATGCAATCCTAATGACCAGTGAGAAATATTAGGACATGATTGTTGAAAGAACATATTTTGTAGTCAAAACGCTGCAAACAAATTTTTACCTTAAAATAAGGGTTGAATCTTCGATTGGATGTAATTTTTGAATGAGGCTCAGATGAGGGTGGTTTTATCATCTCATTTCGCAGCTCACCAATAGAGAATAATACCTCAGCGAAGTATCTACTGATAGTTTCAATTGACCTCCTAAAAGTGGGTTGCAAAGCTCTAAATCTGTGGTTGTGGCCTACAACAAGAAGAAACATGGCAACTTGTTCTTCCACTGAGCTATGTATACTGTCCCGCAACAACGCTCTTTCTCGTAACAAGTTACACAACTGAAAAAATGGGGCTCTCTTCATTCTGAGCTGATTTAAGTAATTTGTATCATCTGTATGATAGATGAAACTAAGATTGGATTGTCTAGCTATGTCCCTTTCGGACAATGGGCCATAGGAGATCCTAGGGGTACGTCGCATGGCTCTTCTTGTAATAAACAGAATGTAAGCATTCATTACAGCAACTAATCCAGCTGCTTTAGCAATCAGGGACCGCCGAATGCGTTGCATTTCTTCCATCTATGCAAATAACATATATAATGCATAGTCAATTCAGAAATAAAAGGATGGTCTTGTCGCTGCTAAGTACTGCAAATCAATTTCGTATGCATGTATGCCACGGCCGCCACATCCAAGGGATGCTACCTCCAGTGGCATACCATCATCGACCATGAATATTTACTTAGACAAAACACAATCGGCAAAATAATGTGCACAGCCAAAATAGTAACAAAACAGCACCCAAACTTTGCTCTGACATTGAACATTCCTCTGTAGCAAACTGAAAAAATAGTAGATCTGGCACAAAATGAACAACTAAAAAGGATACCAACAGTAGATGGTTTCAACATTTAAATCTACCATAATCAACTAGGAAAATGTATAAGTTTTTACTAGATCTAGCAGATTTATGAAGGCCCCATGTTCTCATCCACTCAAATCACAGCAAATCAACCAAATAGAGGAGAAAAAACTGGGGAAGGACGGACAGGGAAGAGGATGCCCAACCTTGCAATGGGCGACGAACAACCATCCATGAACTTACCCTGGTGCTCAACGGAGAGTGATGGTGGAACAGGGGGGCACGACGGAGAGAGCCGGCAAACGAGAGGGAGGATGACCGACGCCGGGGGAGGAACTGATGGAGAAGAGCCGGAGTCGGAGGAGAGGGCCGCCGCTCGCGACCGGAGTGACGACGAGAGCAGCGCCGCGCCGCGCCTCGCCGCCGCCAGAGCTAGGGTAAACCCTAGTTTTTTCGCGAGAGGGAGAAGTGAGGCGGGGAGGGAGCGATTCTGGGAAGCAACAGTGACCCCATCCTCCGTGAGTTGCACGCGCGGGTGCAGGCGCGGGTGCAGCGGTGTACATCAGTCGAGCCAGGCCGAGCAGCGAAGTGGGAATCGGCCGTTTCTGTCGGGCCTGGCTGAGGGGCTTTTTTTTGCATTCGCGTGGACAGGCTGGGAGGCCCAAGCAGGCAACCAAACATCAGGAATTTGCATGGACTGGTGCGGGCCAACCTTGGTGAGGGCAACCAAACAGACCCTTAAAGTCCCTTACGTATATTTTAAGACGAAGGGAATATGAATGTACGATGTGTTATATTAATTGTTTATTTCTACTCATGTACGGCCTGTCCTTATTTGGCTCCCAGTTGCTCCGCGAGGTCAATCCAAGCTCTTAACATGAGACATCGATCTGTGGGAACACCCATGAGGTGAACGCGACGACGATGTCACCACAGCCGAGATCGAGAAGCCATACGCATCACCGGCGCCGGAGGCAAGATTGATAATTTGTTATGTGTCTCTATCCATGAGAGATTGATCGAGCCTTGCAGCTTTCTTGTATTCCTCTTTCAGGCTTTTTATAAGGCATACTAGCTAATTTTGAATTTTGAAACTTATTTTACTTTGGTTGTTGGCTTATCAGTTGCAACGAAATTTAATTTGAGTTTTGAATCTAATTTTTAGAGCTTATTTTAAAGTTATTCATCGTGGTGTATTTTCCAACATTGATTTTTAAATCGGAAAGAACATGTATAAGAAAGTTTTAATCATATATTATGTTTTTATGCTTCGTTCATTTTTTTCGTAGCTTATTAATTAGCCATAGAAGAAACGATGAGAGGCTTAGTCACTTTTATTATTTAGCTTTTAGCTTTTTACTATTTTACATACCAGGCAACTGACTTAAGACATCGTACTCTTTGCGGTTTATGGTCGTTCAGAGTGCGTCCCCAAATTTTGGTGGACCTCCTATGTCAACTAGACCAAAAACAATATTAGCCACATGTTACACAGTGCAAACTCCACGAGACCACAATACACAAGTAGCGTATAGTGGGTCCCACCAATACCACCTTTTCACTTTACACTTTCCCCTATCCCGTCTCTTCCTTTCCCCACCGCAGAGAGTCGGGCAGAACCGACACGACGCCGGCACCGAGCAGCCCAATCGGCAGCGGAGCGGCTCGAAGCAGCCGGTAGGGGTGGGCATTCGGTCTAACCGAAAAATTCGGTTCGGTACATCGGTCTTTTTGAAAATTCGGTCTTTATAATCTCAAGACCGATCGGTCTCCAACAAATCTCAGGACCGAGCAAATCGGTCTTCGGTTAGTTCAGTTCGGTCTCGGTCATAGACCGAACTAACCTTAAAAACAGCAAAAACAAAGCAAATCAACAAAACTATCTGTAAAAACAGCAAAAGCAAAGCAAATCAACAATTAGTGGAGGCGGCGCCGGGCCAGCTGGAGGTGGCGCCAGGCGGTGGAGGCGAAGGCGCGCCGGCTGGAGGCGACGCCCGGCGGTGGAGGCGGCGCGCCGGCTGGAGGCGGAAGCTGCGCCCGGCGATGGAGCGAAGGAGGATGTGGATGGGATGGAGACGGGAGTTGGGACAACACCGCTCCACGATGGATGGGGATGAAACGATGCGTCAATGCTTGTGACACACCTGCCCCTAGGGTTTCTTATTAGTGGGCTTATTGGGCCAACTAGATCTGTTGGGCCTAATTAGGTTATTTCGGTCAATTCGGTTAATTGAGGCCCATGACCGAATAAACCGAATATATTTCGGTCTTTCAATAGTTGAGAATGAATTTTTCGGTCTCGGTCTTTTCGGTCTCGGTTCTTCGGTTCGGTCTTATTCTGCCCACCCCTAGTAGCGGGGCGGCTCGGCACACCACCCCTCCTCTCTCCCTCGAGCAACGCTGAGCGGCGGGGCGGCAGGATCTAGTGGCGGGGGACCACGACAAGCGGCGGCGCAGAATGGGCACGGCAACGAGGCGACGCAGTTGCGGCGGGCGGAGGTAGCTCCGAGCGACGGCGCACGATGCCAGTGCTGGGCGCAGCCCTAGCGGTGACGGCACGCGACACAGGTGCTAGCCAGCCCTAGCGGCGACGGCGCCGACTCTGAATCGACGTCGGCCTCGACCTTGAGCGCCTCCACTTCTCTGACGCCTCCCTGTCCCCTTCTCATCTCCTCCGCCGCGCTTTCCCCCTCCTCCTCTGGCAGCTGCTGCAGCGTAGAATGGGGTAGTCCGGTTCGGCGTCGAGCGGCCTCTCCCGAGCGGAGTAGCGAGCTCAGCGGCGTGGAGTGCGGGGATGCTGACGAGGTCTCTTTCCTCTCTTTCCTTTCGCTGATAGCGCGGAGGTCAAGCATGGGTCCCTCCTTCAAACCTGACGAGGAACCCGTAGCCAACTTTAGCTACGCGAACTTGAGAATGCTATGTAGATTGAGTACGTGGCAGCGAATATTCTCCTTTTGCTGGTGAGGCTGGATACCACGGAGGCCCACAATGAATGGCCTAAGATGTGATCACTGGACACGCATGCATCTTTTCCACTTCTACTTCCAATGGGCGTACGATTTTCTTTGCTTGGTACGTGTTTGCTGGCGAAACATTTCCCTTGGTAAGCATGTTCACCAAGAGACATAATCAATAATTCAGTAAAGTTTTTATCAGATCAACGGTCGCTAGCCTTTAATTGTAATAGCTCAAGAGTACTCCCACTGTCTTAAAAAAAATGAGGCATTTGCAAATTTGCAACTAGTTTTTTCAATTTTGCAAGGATGACACTCGAATGATAGTTCCAGTGGTATTTTTGTAATTTTCTAGTGGCAGTTTTAAAATAACAATTCAAAGCATTGGTAAATTTACAATTGCCCGTAAAAAAATATAATACTGAGTTTATATTTGAATATACACTACGAGCCTGTTTGGCATAGCTCTAACTCCCGCTCCACGCCTCCACCTGTCCAGGAGCTAGAACTCAGCTAAACAGTTTTAGCTCTATCCAAAATAAGAGCGAAGCTAGGTGAAACGCTCTCACAAAATAAACTACAGAGGTGGAACAGTTTAAGCTGCTCCACAACTTCACTCCAAACCCAACTTCTGAAGCTAAATTTAGGAGTTGGAGCTCTACTAAACAGACTATATGTCCATATTTAAATTCTTTTTTAAAAAAAAACTCCAAATTTAAATTCAGAATTGGGTTCTTTTCGAAACATAGGGAATAATATTCTACGTTAATTTTGTACTACCTTCTTGTAACCTGGGTACAGCAGTGTAGCGGAGTCCAATATTAAACTTTGGAAACTTTCGAACTGTTTGTCACTTGTCACCCGTACAGTACTCCCTCCATCCCACAAAATATCAACTCCTAGACTTCCAAGAAGAAAATAGTGGGAAGTAAAAATGATGAAAATACTCCTCATTATTAGAAAAAGTAGTAAAAGTAATAGGTAGGTAAAAGGTATTTAAGGATAAAACTTATCGTTTTATATGCTGGAGTAGGTAGAGTGATAGAAGTTGATTTTTGAAAAAATTCCCTATCTAGCATAAAAAAAATTGTTCTTCCCTCTATAGCACCTAAACTTCAAAAGTTTCCTATCTAGGCACTTCTAAAATTTTTCTTCCCTATGTAGCACTTCCGTTAGTTTTTACACTTAACGGTGTTAACTAGCAGGAGAAAAGATGGTCTTGCCCTTCTTTAGTTTTCAGACTTGCCCGAACATGATTGTTGGTATTTTAGACGTGTTTTCTTTTGATTTAATGTAACACGGTAAATATAACATGCCGATCCACTCTTTTGAAAAAAATAATAATTACCCTCTTGTGGTTTCACTTGTCATTAATTAACTTAAGTAATTAATAACCAATATCATGTACAGGCAAGTCTGGAAACTAAAGAGGACAGAACCGTCTTTTCTCCTGCTAGTTAACACTGTTAAGTGCAAAAACTAACGGAAGTGCTACATAGGCTACACAGGGAAGGAAAATTTTAGAAATGTCTTGGGAACTTTTGAAGTTTAGGTGTTATAGAGGGAAGAGCAACTTTTTTTTTTTTGCTAGATAGGGAATTTTCTCTTGATTTTTTGTGAGATAAAATTTAAACTTCAGAAATTAAGTTTTTTGGGATCGAGGGAGTACGTACGTGTAGCTTTACATCAGGCAACATCAGGTTCATTATGAATGTTTTCAGGTGGATCTGAAGCGTATCCGACATTGTCTATCATTCCATTGAAATTGTTGTCTTCAGCCGTACCATCTAATACGGATGTGTTTAATTCTTTGGGTGTAAAGTTTTGGAAGTATACGGATATATATTTGAATTACTAAACTGTAGACTAATAACAAAATAAATTATAAATTCCGCCTGTAAACTGCGATACGAATTTATTAAGTCTAATTAATCCGTCATTAGCAATTGTTTACTGTAGCATCACATTGTCAAATCATAGCATAATTAGGCTCAAAAGATTCGTCTCGCAATTTATATATAAACTGTGTAATTGATTTTTTTCCCCACATTTAATACCCTATACATGTGTCTAAATATTTGATGTGATGTTCTTGGCAAAATATTTAAATCTAAACATACATCAATATTCTCCTCTTCTTCATGCTCAGTCCAACTAACGAATTCTCGTTAGGCATAAAACCCCTTAAAATTAACGGACTGTAGATCAATCTTTTGTTATGGAACTGTACCGATTCTGATTCCTACGGTCCAATGAGAGACGATCTTCTTTCATGCTTGGAATTAATTTGGAACGTTGATCATCTAACGCTCCATGATAAAAGATCCATGGAAGGACAACAAATGCATTCCACGCTCTCTTGTTCGAACCACGTATATTCAGCTCCGATTCATTTGATCTGCTGCCTGCATACAAAGCGTTAAAAAGACCATCCAAAATCAAATGGATTTGAAACCGGCGGCTCACACAGAAATGAACCGACGGTAATCTGACGGTTCCGATAGGAAGTTTTGTGGTAGTTAGTAAAAATATAAAGTCTTATCTTAATATGGGCCTGTTTAGTTCGCAAAATGAAAATTTTTGGGTGTCACATCGGACGTTTGACCGAATATCGGAAAGAGTTTTTGGACACGAATGAAAAAATAATTTCATAACTTACTTGGAAACCGCGAGACGAATCTTTTTAGCCTAATTAATCCACCATTAGCACATGTAGGTTACTGTAGCACTTATGACTAATCATGGACTAATTAGACTCAAAATATTCGTCTCGCGATTTCCTCCCTAACTGTGCAATTAGTTTTCCTTTTAATCTATATTTAATATTTCATGCATGTGTCCAAAGATTCGATGTGATGTTTTTTGGAAAAACTTTTTGGAACTAAACCGGGCCAATATTTCTCGCTGCTTCAACGTTATGAGTTAAATGCTCCCATAACCTCGAGTATTTTTATTTATGTTTTCTTGACTCAGTAGTCGTATTCTTATTGGGGCATAGATCGGAGATGTAAATCATTTCTATTATTAAAAAATGAGTTAAATGAGAATGCTCCTTTTTTAACAAAGGAAGTTTACAGTATTTTTTTAAAAAAATATTTTAATTCTTGTGCAATACATTCATCTAAAAATCCTTCGTTCCAAAGAGGCCAACTTTGAGAGAGAGAAAAAAATCAGAACCACACAGGAAATAAATTAAATCACATAGTGAGGAGGACTGAGTTTTGTTACAATGTTAAATAAATAAAAATAAAAATAATTGTATTGGAGTTGCAAACAAGAAGATTTTCACTTTGGCTAGTCTTCTTAACATGAATTGTGCGCAGAGTTTGACACTTGATGACTGAGGAAATTCGAGAATCGAGACCGACAGAGCTGATTTGGGCCTAGATAGGTCCACGAACCACGATGGCCCAAATTATAGCCCAACCATACCCAGAAGAGGGAGCCAGCGCACAAGCCTAGATAGACCCGAGCCGAGGAAATCAGCCAGCTCGCGCGGCAGCCGACGCGCGACGACGGCGGCGCCCCGGCGAGCGCGCGCGCAGCACACACGGCGGTCGCAGGCCATCCCATCACCGAGGCTGGCATCAGCGGCGGCGCGCGCTCGCGGCCCGGTGCTGATCTCTTGCGGCGACCGATGTTTTGGTTCGCTGGCGCGCGAGCTGCGGCGCCGAGGCATGGCGGCTGGTGTGGTGTGATTGGCCGGCGGCCGGGGACGCCCTATTGCGGGGCACGCTGCCGGAGATACGGCGAGGTCCATGTGGCGCGGCGCGGTAGCTAGGGTTCCGAGAGTAGCCGGGACACAAAGGCAGCTATGATATGAGGTGCGCCCCCTTTGGCCCTAACCTTTGCAATTTGTGCCTATCTGTCTGCTTTGATCTATCATCTTGTTTGGTGCGAATCAGGCGGTGTGAGATTGATGCGTGCGTCCGTCTCTACTCTTATTTGCCCTTGATTGTGCTAATTTTGTACTATTGGGTTCATGTCCAAACTTGAGGTTTTGCAATCTGACACAAATCTAGCTTTGACGATTGCCTAGCTTCGATCGGAATACTAGTGCAAATTAGTTGAGGTCCTACCATTTAATTGGTCCTACCATAGATGTATTCAACTTCTTTTGGAAGAACTTGACATGACCGCTGCCTAAAACTTTAATAGATGTACAAGATGCAAATGAAAATGGAAAAGGTAGTAGCTCTGTATAACCATTGTCATTTAAATACAACACTAGCTACCATCCTGCTGATGCTTTATTTCATACACCATGTATGCTTGAGAATATATGCTTGATCTTAAGGATTTCGGCAGAAACTTGCCCCATTTCCCATCGGTCCTTAGGAGATGCAGCAGAGCAGCATAGACCTATTCTGACCAATGGAATGATGCAATTCTGCATCACTGTTGTTATGTTCATTTCACCTTGTAGCATCCTGGGATCAACAATCTCATAGGTATTCTTGGGAAAAGCTCTTGCAACATGTTCATGAAGGCTTGTACCATTATTGATTTTTTCATCAGTAGGACTACTCCCTGTTATCATTTCCAATAAAATCACACCGAAGCTGTAGACATCACCCTTGGTTGATATCACTTCACTCATGCCATACTCTGCATTTAATTTATGAATGTAATAAATTAGATATTTTATATGTCCTGTCTCCACAATTCTATGAAGAACAAAAAGAGTTGGCCATTATGAATATGGTTATCTCACCTGGTGGGATGTATCCTATAGATCCCTTTAGGCAAGCCAAAGATTTTGAACTTCCTTCATATGCATTTGAGGTATTGTTTAGACATCTTGCTAGGCCAAAGTCACTGACATAAGCAATCATGTCAAGGTCCAAAAGGATATTGCTTGGCTTCAAGTCACAATGTACTAGCGGAGATGCACATTGGTTATGCAGATAGTCCAAAGCAAATGCTACATCCAAGGCTATATTGATTCTTTGGTTAAAAGTCAGAGTTTTCCTCTCACTGTGTTCATGAGCCCTTGGATGTAGCCAAGTGTCCAAGTTCCCGTTGGCCATATATTGGAACACAAGGGCTTTGAAGTCTGCCCCATTGGAATCCACTGAAGAGCACAGAGTGATGATTTTTACAAGATTTCGATGGCGAATGTTTCTTAGAGCTTCACACTCCACACTAAAGCTCCTTTGGCCCCCATAAATTCCAAGGTTAAATACTTTGATGGCAACCTCATCTTGCTGACGGTCTAGATTACCTTTGTAAACCGTCCCAAACGATCCTGTGCCAATTAAATTGGCAGAACTGAACCTATCTGTAGCCTTTACAATGTCTTGATATGTTATGTTTTTCACATGGTCATTAATTTGTTGGCAATGTGGGTTTGCTTGCATCTCCTTCATTCCATAAATTCTCACAACATAGGATAGAATGATTATAACAGCAATGATAGCTGGTATCAGTATCTCTAGGACTAGAACCAAGATCTTGAGTTTCCTTTTCCTCTCAGCCAAAACAGAACAAGAAGGAATACCAACTTTTGGAACGCTTGTACACAAATGATTATTTCCTTCAATTGATACTGCATTGTCAATGTCGAAAACGCCACCCGTTGGAATGACTCCATCAAAATTGTTGAAGGATAAATTGAGGTCATGTAGGGAACTCAGCAAGTTGAGGAACTGTGGGATTTTCCCAGACAAATTATTCCGAGATATATCCATCTCTTTTATACTTACTAATTTCATAAAAGATTGCGGAATACCTCCTACAAAGAAGTTGCTTTGTATCTCAAGATACTCCAGAGTCACACACTGGCCAAGGGAGGATGGGATCTCTCCAGACAACATGTTGTTTGAGATTCCAAGTTTGTTCAAATTAATGAGATTTCCAACTTCGTCTGGCATTCCTCCAGTCAAGTAATTGTGTGACAAGTTCATCTCTTGAGAAAGCGAAGTAATTTTGAATATTATACTTGGTATATTCCCATCTAATGAGTTGTGAGCAAGGTTGAGTATCTGGAGTTGAGTACATTGCCCTATACTTGAAGGTATTCTTCCACTGAAGTTGTTCCCATCCAATTTTATATCTGTCAACTGAACTAGGTTGCCAAAAACGTCAGGGATATGGCCTGAGAGCTTATTTTGTGCAAATGATAGAACAGTTAAGTTGTTCAGATTTCCAATTGTTTGTGGTATAGTACCAGTGAAAAGATTGTAATCCATAAACAATATACTGAGACTCTTTAGATTACCTATTTCTGGCGGTATCGGTCCATAGATTTTGTTATTTCTTAGCCATAATCCCTCAAGATTGCTAGAAAGATTGCCGATTGAACTTGGCAAAATTCCTTGGAAGCTGTTCCCATCTAACATCAGTTGAGTCAATTTAGAGCAATTCGAGAGTGATGTCATAAAGCTCCAATCGCCCGGTTCTAGCATGTTGTATGACACATCAAGTTCTTCCAAATTCGGTAATGATCCAAAGAATGGCACGAGTCCAGTGAAACTGTTATTACCTAGGTAGAGCATCTCTAGGTGGTAGGCATTGAGAAGTGAAGCTGGAATTGGGCCAACAAACTTGTTTGCCGGGAGGATCAAGCCCTGAATTTTTGTAAGTGTGTAGCCAATATCAGAGGGTAATCTTCCCACGAGCGAGTTGTTTCCCATAGCAAGAAATGTCAGGGATGAAATGTTGAAGAGAGATGGTGGAACTAGACCAGACAAGTTGTTCACACTCATGGTCAGTATCTCTAGTGTTCGGATATGACCTAAGCTCTCTGGAATGCTACCAACTAAATTGTTCTTAGAAAGGCGAAGTTCAAGTAGGGAAGAAAGGTTACCTAGTGAGGGCGGTATTGTTCCTGAGATGCAATTGTCCCTTAAGGAAATATATTTAATGGGGGAGGACATGGCCGCAATAGCGGGTATAGAACCAACAAAGCTGTTTTGTTGTAGGAAAATGGCGGTAAGTGATGAAGTATTGAATAGAGACTTTGGGACTTCTCCACTAAGATTATTGCTCATGAGCCTAAGTACTTGGAGAGATGAGCTGTTTGCCAAGGACTCTGGTATGCTTCCTGTGATATCATTATTCCCAAGATCAACATATCTGAGAGAAAAGCTGCTGCCTAGAGATGGTGGTATTTCATCTGTGAGCCTGTTGCTAGTGAGGACCAGTGCTTGCAGCTTAGAAAGATTCCCAAAAGCAGAGGAGATTCTACCTTGCAAATTGTTTCTGCTGAGATTAATATCCTGAAGATGTATGCATTTGCCTAGGCTAGCTGGGATTGCACCTTGGAAGGAATTGCTTGACAAATCTAGGATTTCAATTTGGGAATATGAAGAAAGTTGAGATGGAATGTTACCTTCTAAAGAGTTCATGCTGAGGTTGAGGTTCCTGAGTTTTCTCAGGAGGCCAAGCTTGGGTGGTATGCTGCCATGGAGGCTGTTGTTTGACAGTTGAAGTGTCATAAGAGAGGTCAGGTTGGCAATGCAAGGTGATATGGTGCCCGTGATGCCTTCTGATGAGAGATCTATTGCAATGACCCGGGGAGGACTTCGTGAGCTGCAGGTGACTCCATCCCAGTTGCAGAAATTCAAGGATGTGTTGCTCCATGAGGATAGAACTCTAGATGGACCAGAGAGCTGAGACTTGAAGCAAAGGAGAGCCTGTCTATCGTCAGTTTCATTGCAGATGGCTAACGATATGCTGCAAAAGATGAAGTGACAAAGAACCCATGCGATGTTTGGAGACAGGACACTCGAAGAGGCCATTGCTGTTAATTCCAACTATCAACAAGAGACCTTCTCCGCAAATGGCTGATCAAATGTTTTGTTGGTAGTCCAAGATATAGTGGCAAGGAACAAGGAAGATGCACAACCAGATTTGCTACCTGGTGTTTGTTCAAAACAGAAAACCTCTATCCAACACTGTCAGCAAAGCACCTTGTAATTGAGTTGCTTGGAAAGGGTCTAGAAAACTGGAAAGTGAAATGTGGCATGCAATGGAATTACTAGACTGGTCGTTCTTGGTAGGCCTTTTGGCACTCACACAATCCCCCATTTAGTTATTCTGAAACTACAAGCTGATGCCCAAGATTTTTGACTCTTCAGGTTGCCACTTACCTTCCTACATCTGCTAGCCTCCTAGTCCTAAAGAAAAACTAACCCCGACTAGCTATGATTCTCGAATACTGGTGCCATGTGAACGCACACCTTATTCCTGAAGAGAAATATCGATAGATGTGATTCTTCTTGAGTTCCCAGGGAATATAATGGATCTCTGATGATCTATCTGTCTAGCCAACAAAGAAATAACCTTTACAATGGCTATATATTCTGGAGACATTGGGTAGCTGAACTGAACAGCCTTGTGCCTTGCCGGACTAGCTACAACGAATGGCATTCGCCGACAGCTCCGCCGCCTCCGCTTTCCCGGCGTCCGCTTCAGCCGGCGATCCTCCAGCTGCACCGGTGGCCGTTCCAGGCGGCAACCTTCCAGCTGCTCCGGTCGTCAATCCTCCTGCTGCAAAGTCTCCAGCAGCCGCTCCAGGTAAAGCTAAGCTACTGCCCCACACAAATTGCTTCCATATTTTCTCTCTGTATACACATATTCATTATTCTCTTGGTGTTTTTGTTATTGATTTGTGATATGATTAATATTGGTTTGGCACTTAACGGTGATGTGCTGCAGATCCGCCGATGGATCCGAGTGACGAGGGTCGTTACTTCCCTACACACCGGCTTCCTGAGTATCTGAAGAATCATCCCTGAGAGACTACAGGGACGTGCTGGGAGAACCGTCCTCCATTACCAGAAGATTGTCGAGTCGTCGTCAAGCTGCAAGCATTGCTAACTGCTAGAGCAGTTACCTACCTACTGGATACTGCGTTACATCTACGTGTACCGCAGGATAGATTGTAATGTTGTTTTCAGATACTCCGGATACTGTGACCAGTGAATAAATCCCAGGCATTAGCCCGGTTTCTGCTAGGGTTTGTGCAATTGTAGACAACAGTCTTGTACAATAAAGCACAGCAGGAAGGCTGCCAAAATATAATATGTACATGGTTCATTGTCCATCAGTCTTTGTTATTGAGTGTTTTTGTTGTCTTGGACGTGATTTTTTCAGGCTTCAGCTAGCTCTGAGCCGCTGATGTGCGGCTGCCCGCGCGCCAACCCTATACGTATATAACTATATACTTATACGTATAAAATCTAAACGTATTAGCATACATATAAATTTTATATGTATATACATATACGTGTGTATATATATATATATATATATATATATATATATATATATATATATATATATATATATATAGGACACTCATATGGGGCACCATGGTGCCCGGGCACCATGGTATCAAATACACAAAATCACTCAAATTTTTCAAAATTTTCAAATTGTGAGTATATACCTAGTTATAATAACTCGATTCATACCTATACCTATCAACAAAACAACTCAAATTTAACTTTATTTCACAATCCATGATTACATACCTAACTAATTATATGTATGGATGCTATATACCTAGAATCAAAATCTAACAAAAACAAGTTCAAATTCAGTTCAAACTTGCTTTGAACTAGTTAGTAAAGTAGCTAATGTTAATATCTAAGTAATTGAAAAAGTTTCATACTCATTTGAATTAGGTATATACTTAATTTCAACAATGGTGCCCGGGCACCATGGAGCACCAAACAAATTTACTATATATATATATATATATATATATATATATATATATATATATATATATATATATATATATATATATATATATATATATATATATATATATATATATATATATATATATATATATATATATATATATATATATATATATATATATATATATATATATATATATATATAAAGATACATGTACTGTATAAATGTTTTGGTACAAACATAAACTTTGTATAAATACGGCTAAAGGGAAAAAAGCCTGCTAAAAAAGAAAAACAAAATGCCCAATTTGGCCTGTGAAAATAAATTGGGTCGGCCCGCTTAAAAAACAAAAGCCATCCATGGAAAAAAAAAAACCAAAAATGGAAAAGGCTAAATCCCATAGGCCGAAAGAGGAATGGGCCAACTGACCGCGTGGATCAGATCGCGCTTCATCAGCCGCTGATTGCAACAAATCTACTTTGAATCCCTCAAATAAAGGTCTAATCTAATTCGTATCTCTCAACCGCAAAACCAAATATCTCGAACCTCCACCTATTAAAACCGGTGTAAACTGACGGGACAGGTGGCAGTGACGACCTCGGTCTCCTCCTCATGGATGCTCACGACAGTGGGCTCCGGTGCCGCTTGCCACCGGATGCCACAGCGCTCGCCATGGATGAAGCTGCAGCCTCGTCGCCCTTAACCGGCTAGCCGACGAGGGAGACCCACCCGTCCTCAATCTCCTTCTAGAGGAGGATTGTGGTGACGGGCTCCGGTGCCGCATACTTCTTCATCCCTATTTCTTTCTCCTCCACTCTTCTTTCCCTCCTCCATCATCTCTTCACCTACATCTCCCCCTGGTATGGCATTCATCTCCTCACATAAGTGGCGCCGCACGATGGAGACTGCGTCCACCTTCGTAATGCCTCCTGCCTCCTAGCCCCCTCGAGCTCCTTCATCACTGTTGTCCTACTGTCACCCGCCTTTGTTCTCTTCTCGAACTCCTGCCGCCTTGCCACCGCTGAGATACGGGGGCAATACAACTTCCTCAAGCTCCTCCGTCACTGTCGCCTTCTCCTCAACCTCCCGTCGCCATGGCACCATGCCACCCACTCTTGCTGCTGCTGAATCCATAAGATTAGGGACGAAGGAGAGAGAGAGAGTGGGGAGAAAGAAAGGGAGAGAGGATGATATGTGGGACCTATATGCCGACTCAGCCGGTTAGCAAAACCACCGAGATAGTAATTTTGTACTGGTTTTAATAGTTGGGATTTAAGATTTCTGGTATTATGGTTAAAGGATACTAATTAGATTGACGTACGAGGGAGTCACGTGGAATTACTCCACTGCTGATTAGCGTTTCGCCTGAGGTAGTAAGGTTGGGCTGGGCACTTCAGAGCTGAGAATATGACACCGGGCCTTCACTGCTGCACAGCTTACGTGGGCCTAGAGAGGTCCACGAGATACGGGCCCAACCACTAGAGCGCACCGCACGCAAGCCCGGATAGAGCCCACCGAGGAAGTCAGCCAGCTAGAGCGGCAGCCGGCGACGGCGGCGCCTCAGCGAGCACGGAGCCCACGGCGGCAGCAGGCCATCCCCTCACCGTGGGCTGGCACACAGCAGTGGCGCACGCTCGTCGCCGGTGCTGCTCTCTGCGGCGACCAATGCTTGCTCTGCTGGGGCGAGCGCCGGTGAGGACATGGCGGCTGGTGTAGTAGGCCGGCGGGGATGCCCTCTATGCCGGCGACAGCGAGGCCCATGCGAGTATGTGGCGGCCGCGCTCGAGAGGGAGCGGCGCGGCAGCTAGGAGGTGCGCCCCTATCCTATCCTATGAATGTTTGATCTATAATCTAATTTTGTGCGATTTACCCGGTGTGAGATTGATCTGGATGCCTCCGTCTCCAATCTTATTTACCTTCCATTGGGCTAATTTTGTTCATGCCCGAGGTTTTGCAATCTGACCCAAAACTAAGCTTCTGCAAATACCAAATTGGACTTGATCCGAGAGTAGTTGTGCAAATCGGTTGAGGTCTTACCATTTGCTTGATGCTCATGGAAATACTCAACTTTTTTAGTTTTTGATGAAGAACTTGGCTGGAGCGCTACCTAAAGTTTTAATAGATGTACAAGAATAACCATAAATTAGCAATAAAAAAAACTTCCCCAACGCCCGCGTCGCTCGCCCCAGGGCGACACAAGCGGCGACACCGCGCACGCCGCCACAAACTTCTCCTCCTCCCCTCCGCCTCGCCGCCGCCCGAGCAGCTGCCGGCAAAGCCGCGCGGCGGCAAGGACGGCGGCGGCGGGGCCTTCTCCCTCTCTCGAGAAGCGCGGCCGGGGCACCGGCGGGACCCGAGCGAAGCGGACGGCGGCGACAGTGTCCGGCGCCATCTGGGCCGGATGCGGCGGATCCGGCTCCGCCGGAGGTGGATTTGGCCTTATCGCGGCCAGATCGGGAGGGGCGTGCCGCTCCTGACAGGAGGCGGCGACCGCGACCGTTGGTGGGGGGGGGGGGGGACGACAGATCCGGCCACTCTGGCGGCGGATCCAGTCCCCCTGGATGGCTGCGGCCGGCGGGCGGAGGTGGCCGACGCCGAGGAGGTTTGCGGCGGAAGGCAGTGGCGACGGCGACCGACGGAGTCGAGAGGGCGGCGACAGCAGCCGACGGAGACATTCTCTAATTATAGATTAATTAGGCTTAAAAAATTTGTCTCGTGAATTAGCTTTTATTTATGTAATTAGTTTTGTAAGTAGTCTATATTTAATACTCTAAATTAGTGTCTAAAGACAGGGACTAAAGTTAAGTCCCTGGATCTAAACACCACCTCAATCTCACCGAATTTATTTCTGCGACGATGACGACGCGTTGCTGCTGCGGCCGATTCTCCGCGACGTGCGCTGCTGCTCCTTCCCCGGCGGCGTCGACGACGAGGCCAATCAGATCGATACTCCGATCCGAAAAATCACACCGGTGGATGTGTGATTAGTAGATCGATCTCCAATGCTCTGATAGCACTTGTTATGAAAATAGATGCACAATGGAGACACAAATTTTACGTGGAAAACCCTTACGGGAAAAACCACGGGCGCCGATCACTATAAAGGAATTGGATACAAATGCAAGGGATACATTGGGCTATCGCACCCTCTCTGTGCGGCTTACAAAGGATATATATATAGGAGAAATCTAGGAGTCCTAATAGAAAACTAATCCTATAAAGTAGAGTCCTGTTAGATAACTAATCCGAATATATTGTGGGCCCAAAATTTGAATCACATATTTAACAATTGGTTTGTGATATACCCCCTCCATCTATTTTTGATAGTCATATTTCCAAATCTGGAAAATTTATTTTTGATAGGTATATTTCAATTCAACAACCTATAATCTTAATGACTTTCTCGGATTTAATACATGACCCTTCATTCTTCCACACTTGATTGGTTATATGGACATTGAGAAATGTAAATATTAATGAATCACTTGATTACGAGAAATGACTAGTAACATGTTTAAATGGATGATAAGTAGAATTACTTATCCTTGGTCTATGTGCCAAGATGAAATATGACTATAAAAAAAATAGATGGAAGGAGTAATTAATATTGGTTTGGCATTTAACGGTGATGTGCTGCAGATCCACCAATGGATCCGAGCGACGAGGATCGTTACTTCCCTACACACCGGCTTCCTGAGTATCTGAAGAATCATCCCTGAGAGACTACAGGGACGTGCTGGGAGAACCGTCCTCCATTACCAGAAGATTGTTGAGTCGTCGTCAAGCTGCAAGCATTGCTAACTGCTAGAGCAGCTACCTACTGGCTACTGCGTTACGTGTACGTGTACCGCAGGATAGATTTGTAATGTTGTTTTCAGATACTCCGGATTATTTGACAGGAAGGATTAATAGCTTATTACTGCATAATACCGCACCGAAGATGTTATAAAATTAAAGCTGACACCGAAATCAAGTAGGTGTAGTGGCTAATCCACATATTCACTTATAGGTGAAAATTTCAAGACTTATTTTGATCTATAAATGAGTTTCGTGGATGAGTCACTTACACGGTTACATCTATTTGTTGACAAATTTTCTTAATTTGATAAATGTAATTATGGTACAATACTACAATCACGATAAATATAATTATAGTATAATTGTATTATAACTTACATGTAACTTGTATGTAACTTTTGAAAACTCCTTCGTAGCATGCTATTTTCATGAAATCGAAGTTGTGGGACTGAATTCTCTCACATGTATGTACGCTGCGTTTCTTTTTTCCTTCTTTGCCTACCTGAATATTGAAAGAAATCTAGTTGGTTCAAAATTTTGTGAAATTTACGTATGAGTATGAGTTATATTATAGTTACATGTAACTTACACTATAATTATATCTATCAAATTTTTTATAGAAAATTTATCGATAAATATATAGCAAAATTTTACTATATTGTAGCCGAAAGCACAAAGGTTAGGCACTTCCGAATTGAGAATTTGAGACCGGCCTACACTGCGACACAGCTTACATGGGCCCAGAGAGGTCCACGAGAGGCCGGCCCAAGTCCATTTTCTCCTGTGGTAACAATAGCCCATGAAATTCATTCATAGCCCAATACCGAGGAAGTCAGCCATCTCAGGCCAGCGGCAGCCGGCGACGGCGGCGCCTCGGCGAGCACGTAGCAGCCACACGGCGGCAGCAGGCCATCCCCTCGCCGCGGCTGGCATCAGCATTCAGCAGTGGCGCACGGCCGCCGCCGGTGCTGCTCTCTGCGGCGACCAATGCTTGGTCTGCTGGCGCGAGCGGCGGCGAGGACATGGCGGCTGGTGTAGTAGGTCGGTGTGGGGATGCGCCGGCGACGGCGAGGCCCATGTGGCGGCCGCGCTCGAGAGGGAGCGGCGCGGCAGCTAGGAGGTGCGCCCCTATCCTATCCTATGTATGTATATCTATCTGCTTGATCTATCATCTGATTTTGTATCGGGGTCATGTCCAAACTCGAGATTTTGCAATCTGACCCAAATCCAGCTTCTGCAAATACCTAATTGGCCTTGATCGGAGACTAGCTGTGCAAACCGATTGAGGTCTTACCATTTGCTAGGCCAACTTTTTTTTTCTTTTTCGAAAAACATGGCTAGAGCGCTGCGTAAAATCTTAATGGATGTACAAGAATAAACTTACAGGATCCAAATGAAATGGAAAAAGGTAGCTCGGTACAACCAGTATCATTTAAGTAGAACACTAGCTATATCGTCTTGCTGATGCTTTGTTTCACGCACCATGTATGCTTGACAATTCATGCTTGATCTTAAGGATTTCGGCAGAAACTTGTCCCATTTCCCACCGGTCATTAGGAGATGCCACGGAGCAGCAAAGACCTATCCTAACCAATGGAATGATGCAATTCTGCATCACTGTTGTTACCTTGATTTCTCCTTGTAGCATCGTGGGATCAACAATCTCACTGGTATTCTTGGGGAAAGCTCTTGCAACATGTTCATGAAGGCTTGTACCGTTATTGAATTTTTCATCCGTAGGACTGCTCCCTGTTACCATTTCTAATAGAAGAACACCGAAGCTGTAGACATCACCCTTGGTTGATATCACTTCACTCATGCCATACTCTGCATTTAATTTATGAATGCAATAAATTAGAGAATATATATATGTCCAGTCTCAGAATTATATGAAGAACAAATGAGTTGGCCATTATGAATATGGTTATCTCACCTGGTGGGATGTACCCTATAGATCCTTTTAGGCAAGTCAAACTTTTTGAACTTCCTTCATATTCATTTGCAGTAATGTTTAGACATCTTGCTAGGCCAAAGTCGCTCACATACGCAATCATGTCAAGGTCTAAAAGGATATTGCTTGGCTTCAAGTCACAATGTACTATCGGAGATGCACATTGGTTATGCAGATAGTCCAAAGCAAATGCTACATCCAATGCTATATTGATTCTTTGGCTAAAAGTCAGAGTTTTCCTCTTGCTGTGTTCATGGGCCCTTGGATGTAGCCATGTGTCCAAGTTCCCATTGGCCTTGTAGTGGAACACAAGGGCTTTAAAGTCAGCCCCACTAGAATCCACTGAACAGCAGAGTGTGATGATTTTGACAAGATTTCGATGGCGAATGTTTCTTAGGGCTTCACACTCCACACTAAAGCTCCTTTGTGCCCCACATGTACCAAGATTAAATACTTTGATGGCAACTTCATCTTGCTGAGGTTCTAGATTACCTTTATAAACCGTCCCAAACGATCCTGTGCCAATTAAATTAGTAGAACTGAACCTATCTGTAGCCTTTACAATGTCTTGATATGTTATGTTCTTCATGTGCTCACTAATTAGTTGGCAATGTGGGTTTGCTTGCATCTCCTTCCTTCGATAAATTCTCACAACATAAGATAGAATGATTATAGCAACAACAATAGCTGGTATTAGTATCTCTAGGACTAGAACCAAGATCTTGAGTTTCCTTTTCCGGTCAGTCAAAACAGAACAAAAAGGAATACCTCCTTTTGGAACTCTTGTACACAAATGATCATTTCCTTCAAGCGACACTGCAGCATTAATGTCGAATACACCACCCCTTGGAACTACTCCATCAAAATTATTATAAGATAAATTGAGGGAATGTAGGGAGCTCAATGATGTAAGGAACTCTGGAATATTTCCAGACAAATTGTTCTGAGATATGTCCATCCTTTTTATGCTTACTAAGTTCACGAAAGATTGTGGTATACTTCCTACAAAGAAGTTGTTTTGAATCTCGAGATACTCCAGAACCACACACTGGCCAAGGGAGGATGGGATTTTGCCGGACAACATGTTGTTTGAGATTACAAGTCTGTTCAAATGAATGAGATTTCCAACTTCGTTTGGTATTTCTCCAGACAAGTAATTGTGTGATAAGTCCATCTCTTCAGAAAGGGAAGAAATTTCAAATATTTTACTTGGTATATTCCCATCTAATGAGTTGTGAGCAATATTGAGTATCTGGAGTTGAGTACACTGGCTTATACTTGCAGGTATTTTTCCACTGAAGTTATTCCCATCCAATTTCAGATCTGTCAACTGACTTAAGTTGCCAAAAATATCAGGGATATGACCTGAGAGCTTATTTTGTGCAAATGATAGAACGACCAAACTGTTCATGTTTCCAATTGTTGGTGGTATATTACCGGTGAAAACATTGTAATCCATAAACAATCTATTGAGGCTCTTCAAATTACCTATTTCTGATGGTATGGGCCCAAAGAATTTGTTATTTTTTAGCCATAACGCCTCAAGATTGCTAGAAAGATTGCCAATTGAACTTGGCAAATTTCCTTGTAAGTTGTTCCCATCTAACATCAGTTTAGTCAATCTAGAGCAATTCGAAAGTGATGTCATGAAGCCCCAATCACCTGGTTCTAGCATGTTGTATGACACATCAAGTTCGTTTAAATTTGGCAATGATCCGAAGAACGGGATGAGCCCAGTGAAACTGTTTTTACCAAGGTAAAGCATCTCTAGGTGGTAGGCATTGAGAAGAGAAGCTGGAATTGGGCCAACAAACTTGTTTGTTGAGAGGATCAAGCCCTGAATTTTCGGAAGTGTGTAGCCTATATCGGAGGGTAATCTTCCCGTAAGTGAGTTGTTTGCCATGGCAAGAAATATCAGGGACGACATGTTAAAGATAGATGGTGGAACTAGGCCAGACAAGTTGTTCACATTCAAGGCCAACATTTCTAGTGTTTGAATATGACCTAAGCTCTCTGGGATGTTGCCAACTAAATTGTTCTCATTAAGGCGAAGGCTAAGTAGGGAAGAAAGGTTAGCTAGTGAGGAAGGTATTGCTCCTGAGATATAGTTGTTCCTTAAATTGAGATATTTAATTGGGGAAGACTTGGCAGTAACAGCGGGTATAGAACCAACAAAGCTATTCTGTTGGAGGCAAATGGCAATAAGCGATGAAGTATTCAATAGAGACTTCGGGAGTTGTCCACTAAGACTATTGCTCATTAGTCTAAGTACTTGGAGAGATGAACTGTTTGCCAAGGATTCTGGTATGCTTCCTGTGAGAGCATTATTGCCAAGATCAACATATCTGAGAGAAACGCTACTGCCTAGAAATGGTGGTATGTCACCGGTGAGCCTGTTTCTAGCGAGGACCAGTGTTTTCAGCTTAGGAAGATTCCCAAAAGTAGAGGGAATGCTACCCTGCAACTTGTTTCTGCTGAGATTAATCTCCTGAAGATGTATGCATTTACTTAGGCTAGCTGGGATCTCACCTTGGATTGAATTGTTCCACAAACCTAGGATTTCTAGTTGGGAACATGAAGAAAGTTCAGATGGGATGTTACCTTCTAAAGAGTTCATGCTGAGGTTGAGGTTGTTGAGTTCACTCAGTAGGCCAAGCCTGGATGGTATGCTTCCATGGAAGCTGTTGTTTGACAGTTGTAGCGTTGTAAGGGAGGTAAGGTTGGCGATGCAACGTGATATGGTACCTGTGATGCCTTCAGATGCGAGGTCTATTGCAATGACACGGTGAGGACGTCGCACACTGCAGGTGACTCCATCCCAGCTGCAGAAATTCAAGGATGTGTTGCTCCATGAGGATAAAGCTCTAGATGGACCAGATAGCTGAGACTTGAAGCAAAGGAGGGCCTGTCTATCATATTCAGTTTCATTGCAGATGGCTAACAATATGGAACAAAAGAAGGTACAGAGATAAAGAACCCATGCAACATTTTGAGATAAGGCACTAAAAGAGGCCATTGCTGTCGATTACAACCGTCTGAGAAGAGATCTTCTGTGCGAATGGTTGTTCAAAAATGGTACTGTTAATTGTTAGTCCAATATATGGTGGCAAGGAACTAGGAAGATAAACAGATGTACTACCTAGTGTTTGTTCAAAGTTGAAAACCTTTTGTGAACGCTTATTACAACATGGATGGACATCTTCTTGTCAGGAAAGCACCTTGCAATTGAGTTGGTCACTTGGTTGGATGGAAGGGCATGGACCAAACTGAAAGCGAGGTGCGAGAAGTGAGATGCACTGGAACTAGACTGGTCGCTTTTTATATTTGGAAAGTTGCAGTTGCTGAACCTTTTTTTTTTTTATCCAAAGTTGCTGAACCTTTTAGCAGAGCACTCGCAGAACATATGCATTCATTCAGGCTTCCCAATTTTTTTTCCCAAAAACGTCACATCAAATCTTTGGACACATGTATAGAGCATTAAATATAGATAAAAACAAAAACTAATTGTACAGTTTACATGAAAATCGCGAGACGAATGACGAATCTTTTGAGTATAATTAGTCTATGATTAGCCATAAGTACTACAGTAACCGACATGTGCTAATGATGGCTTAATTAGGCTCAAAAGATTAGTCTCGCGGTTTCCAGGCGAGTTATGAAATTAGTTTTTTCATTCATGTCCGAAAATCCCTTCCGACATCATGTCCGAAAATCCCTTCCGACATCTGGTCAAACATCCGATGTGACATCTAAAAATTTTCTTTTCGCGAACTAACCACACCCTTAGTTTAGAGTTTCTGAAGCTACATCTTTCACACAATGGTTTTTTTTGACTCTTCAGGTTCGCCACAACCATCTTGCCAAGAAAATTCAACCACGACTATTATTCCGTGTACAGGTGTAAACGCACACCTTATTTCCTGAAGAAAAATATCAGCGCACGTGATTCTTCGACATCCATTGGACGGGTGCTTGAAGGCTTGAAGCATAAATAGATACTCCCTTCTACATCCCATCATAGTATGTGTCACATCTAACCAAAACTTCTTATATTTTTATTATTTATCTATTTGTCTTATTAAAAGAACTAATACAAGTATCGTTTATTTTTGTTATAACTTGTTTTAATCAAACATCGTGCTGAAAGTCAACGGTACCATCTATTTAAAAAAAAAATGAGGGAGTATCCTCTCTATATCGAACCATGCAAAGACACACTCACGCACCCTTGGGCTATATATTCTGGATGCACTCATCGCTGAACAGCGTATGCTCTCCAGTTTCCACCGGCCTACCTAGATCGGGAGAATGGCTGACAGCTCCGCCGCCTCCCCCATTCCGGTGGCCTATTCATCCGGTGATCCTCCGTCTGCGACGCCGGTGCCCGTTCCAGGCAGTGATCTTCCAGCTGCTCCGGCCGCCAAGTCTCAAGAAGCCTCTCCAGCTGGTATCTAACAACACCCCATACAAAACTGTTTCTACATTTTCTGCAAATATATGGAGTACATGTGTATTGCTGCTCTTGGTCTATTTTTGTTATTGATTTCTGCTAGTCAGTAGTTCACCACTACATGCTTATGTGATGCAGTTCCGGTGATCGATCCTAGCAAAGAGGAGCGTATGGGTTCTGGGCATCCACTTCCCGGGGGTAAAGATTAAATACACTGGGCACAGGGACGTGTTAAAACCGTTCTCCTACATCGAATGTCCGGAACTGCCTTACGTGTACTGTGCACCGTGAGATTGTGATGTTGTTTCAGATAATTTCAGACACTATGATCAGGGAATAAATCCCCACTGGCGTTAGGCTAGTTACTGCTAGGGATAATGCAGATCAGGCTGTGCAATTGTAGACAATTGTCTTGTATCAATAAAGTGCAGCCAGTTGGTGCCAAAGTATACCTCTCTACATGCCTCAGATTGTTCAGCACTTCTTCTGTATTGATTTTTATGTGATATCTTCAGCTAGCGCTGATGTAGCGAGTCGGCGACCAGCGACCACTACTTTCGTACCGCATCAGCAGCAAAGTACGACCTCCGCCGGTTACAAATATATGGCATTTGATTTTTCTTTTTACGATCTTTGAGTTGTAACTTTATCCATAATGATTTTTTACAATAACTTCATATACATATAGTAATAAGATTGTGACATTATAAAAGTTACTATCGAGGGAGTTGATAAATATCGATTTTAGAGGTCGATATTGTAGCTGAGGAGCACAAATAAAACTCAGCCCATAGCAACTGAGTAGCACAAATACTAGTAGTACAGCTTAACCCGTACTACTTGATTCCATTCCAACATGTTACAACTTTTTTCGCCGGGAAGGCTGAAGGAGGCCATCCAAGTATATTAAGAAGGAATAAAGTTACAAAAAAATTCTGGACAGAGACTGTCGAGGTCGGAGGTGCATTGAAATGCATAACCAAAGCCACATGCTAATCACACAAGCACAGCCCACTGAGAGAAAAACCTAGCACCGAGATGACCCCCGCTATTTGTGGCCGATCGCCGCCGGGCCAACGACAACACCACAAAGACGAGACTCTAAAAGCGATGCCTCCAAGGAGGTCACGACATCAAGGATGCCGCCATCGCCCATCTAAGGAGATGTGGTTTTCACCTAGAGAAAACTAGCCAAGGGAGAAAGGTATCCTTGCCAGCGCCCTCAAGGGGGTTACGACGCCCAAAAGCGTAGACGCTGCCAGCCCGATGAATCATCAGGCGAGGCTTTCACCCGGAAACCCTTCAACCTTGCTTGAGATCCATCGCCCATCAACTCAGAAACCATCTGACAAGCAGATCAGCACGAGGCCTCCACCACACCGCGCCGGCGCCCCTCCACCGGCCGACCACCACAACATGTTACAACTACAACGAGATTTAATCCATCCTAAGATAAACAGATCTGGATAGAACCTCATCCTAGTTATACATTTTGGGAACTGAGGAAGCAGTCGAGAAGGTGGACTTCTTTCCATTATTTGACTGGATGATAGCCCCTGATTTAATCAAGCCCAGATAGAGCCAAGCCGAGAGACAGAGACGACCCCACGCCGGCGGACCGGGCTCCCTCCGCAGGAACGCCGGCGCTCGGTGGCAGCTCGAACTCCGAGAGTAGCAGGTACGCGCAACCCCACGTATGCCTGTCAATCCATCCGGACGTGTGGCGAGATCGATCCATGTAGGGTTCCGCTGTCGCAGCCTCTTCCGATTAAGCGAATTTCATGTCTGGATTCGAGGTTTAGTCCCCAAATCCAGATTCTGTAGACATCTGATTAATTAGCTTTGTCTGGATACCAATTGCATAGATGGATTGCGCTCTAACCGCTTGGAATTGTTCTTTTAGGAATATCCCACTCACGATAATTAAAGAAAAATGAGACATTGCTAATCTTTAAGATAATAGATTAAATAACCCGGCCTCTACATCCACTTGGATGTACACAGCACATGAGACATGCTAATGCCCAAATGAATGCTTCCTTCTGCAAATGTCACAAACGGAAATGGACTGAAAAAAGGGGGAAAACATAAGATGGTACATTGGTATTCTTCTTTACATCCATC
Source organism: Oryza sativa Japonica Group (assembly GCF_034140825.1). Lineage (NCBI taxonomy): Eukaryota > Viridiplantae > Streptophyta > Magnoliopsida > Poales > Poaceae > Oryza > Oryza sativa. The sequence continues at coordinate 23,806,469 of NC_089040.1, read as the reverse complement.
TCTGTTGCTAGCTACAATCCTGGCAAATCTCTTCCTTCTTCTAGTATAGCCGTCATCCTAGGCTGTGCTCGCTCCTGAGTCACCTTTCCCCTTGCGCTCACAGCTGTTGTAGCAGGGACTGGTGCTCGCGCCAACAATGCAAATGTTTCTCTTCTCTTCATTCACCATCTATCTTTGATAACGCATGCTTGATTCCAAGGATCTCAGTACAAACTTGTCCCATTTCGCATCGGTGTTTGGGTGAAGTCATGGAGCAAGAGAGTCCTATTCTGACCAACAGAATAACGCAACTCTGCAGCACCTCAGTTGCATCGATCTCATCTTGTAGCATGGTGGGATCAACAACCTTGAATGTATCTTTGGGAAAGTTACTAGCGACAAGATCACGCAGGCTTGTACCGTCATTAAATATTTCTTCTGTCGGACTAATATTTGTGACCATTTCCAGAAGAAGCACTCCAAAACTATAGACGTCACCCTTTGTTGATCTCTCTTCGCTCATGCCATACTCTGCAGTTAAATTAAAAATAAGTATAAAATTAGATAATAGGCACAGCAAATTGTTTTGCATGGGTCTAAGAAAAACAAAAAAAGAACAACTTTATTTTAAAAAAGCTATCTCACCTGGTGGGATGTATCCGATTGATCCTTTTAGGCAATACAAACTTGTTAAACTATCTTGATCTGAATTTGATCTTGTGCATATGAATCTTGCTAGACCGAAATCACTGACATATGCAACCATGTCAGGGCCTAAAAGAATGTTGCTTGGCTTCAAGTCGCAATGTACGAGTGGAGTTGCACAACGGTTGTGAAGATAATCCAGAGCAAATGCTATGTCTAAAGCTATATTGATCCTCTGGCATAATGTCAGAAAATTTCTTTGACTATGCTCATGTTCCTTTGGATGTAACCACATTTGAAGGTTCCCGTTTTGGATGTATTCAAATACCAAGGCCCTAAATTCTGCCCCTGTAGAATCCACTGAAGAGCACACAGTGATGACTTTGACAAGATTTCTATGGCGGACATTTTTTAGGGCTTCACACTCTGCAGCAAAGCTCCTATGTGCTCCGTATGTGCTAAGGTTAAAAATCTTGATGGCTACTTGATCTTGTCGGAATTCCAGATTGCCCTTGTAAACCGTTCCAAATGATCCTGATCCAATCAAATTAGCGGAGGAAAACCCATTTGTGGCCTTCACAATGTCTTGATATGTAATCTTCTCCATGTCCCCATTGAATAGTCGCAAGTGCGGCTCTTGTTGCATTGACTTCCTCGAATTTTGAGGCACTCTCTTCCTTGAACGAATCATTAGAAAACACAAAATGGTGATAACAACAACAACAACTGGTGTAACTATTTTGAAAGCTAGAACCAATAACCTGTGCACCCTTCCCCTGTCCACCAATGCAGAACAAAAAGGTATACCTTTCAATGGTGCCCTTGCACATAAACGATCATTTCCTTCAATTGAGATCACACTAGTGTCCAGAAAAACACCAAAACTTGGAAGTGGTCCATAAAAATTGTTGAAGGATAAATTAAGATTAATTAGAGACTTGAAGGACGCAAGGAACTCTGGGATTTTTCCAGACAACTTGTTATGAGAAATATCTAATTTATTGATGCTTTGCAATTTTGCAAAAGATTCTGGAATTATCCCTTCAAGGAAATTACTTTGCAGCTCAAGAGATTCAAGAATCACACACTGACCAAGAGCGGATGGGATGTTACCAGACAACCTATTGTTTGAGATGCTAAGTTTGTTAAGATTAATAAGATTGCCAACTTCTTGTGGTATTCCTCCAGACAAGTAATTGTGTGACAAATCCAAATGTTCAGAAAGAGAAAAGATTTTGAAGATATGAACTGGTATAGTCCCATGAAGTGAATTGTGAGCAAGGTTGAGTGTTTTGAGTTGAGCGCAGTGATGTATACTCTCAGGTATACTTCCACTCAAGTTATTTCCATCAAGATTCAGTTCATTCAGCTGAACAAGGTTACCTATAGTACCAGGGATTTGCCCAGACAGTCTGTTTTGTGCAAAGGACAGGAATACGAGGTTGTGTAAATATCCAATTGTTGGTGGTATATTACCAGTTAAATAATTGTAATCCATGTACAACATATTCAAACTCTTAAGGTTGCCGATCCCTGGTGGTATAAGCCAGGAAATTTGGTTATTTCTTAGCCACAAGTACTCAAGACTACTCGAAAGGTTACCAATCGAACTTGGTAGGTTCCCTTGAAGATTATTCCCATCCAGCATCAGTTCAGTCAATCTGGAGCAATTTGAGAGTGATGAGACAAAGCTCCAGTCATTTGCTTCTAGCATGTTGTATGCCATGTCAAGTTTGGTCAGATTCTGCAATGATCCAAATAATGGAATGGGCCCACATAAGCTATTATTTGCAAGGGAAAGCTTCTGCAGGTGGGATGCATTAAGAAGTGAAACCGGGATTGAGCCACTGAATTTGTTATTTAGGAGGATTAATTCCTGAATATTTGGGAGCATGTGGCCAATTTTTGAGGGTAATCTTCCAGTGAGAGAGTTGTTTGCCATTCCAAGATATGCCAGTGATGATATATTGAAGATAGATGGTGGAACTGGCCCAGATAAGTTGTTTAAATTAACTGCCAGTGTCTGTAATGTTGGAACATGATCAAAGATATCTGGGATGGTTCCAACTAAATTGTTCGCTATGAGACTAAGATAAATTAGGGAGGAAAGATTTCCTAGTGATGAAGGTATTGTTCCTGTGAAGTGATTGTCTTCTAAATCGAGATATTTCATTTGCAGAGATATGGCAGTAATAGGTGGTATAGAACCAAGAAAGCTATTATGTTTGAGGTCAAGATCAATAAGTGATGAACAGTTAAAGAGAGCCACTGGGAGTTGTCCACTAAGGGCATTGTTCATGAGCACAAGAACCTGCAACGATTTACTGCTTGCCAATGATTCTGGGATTTCTCCTGTGAGTGCATTCCTCCCAAGATCGACATATGTCAGCGAAAGGTTGCTTCCCAGTGATGGTGGTATGTAACCAGAAAGCTTGTTGCTAGCGAGTTCAAGTGTTTGTAGCTCAGTAAGATCCCCAAAAGCAGAAGGTATTCTCCCTTGGAGTTTGTTGTTGCTAAGGTCAATCTCTTGAAGCTTGGAACATGAAGTGAGTTCAGATGGGATGTTACCTTCTAAAGAGTTCATGCTGATGTCGAGGATGCTGAGTTTACTTAGGAAGCCGATCTCGGATGGTATGCTGCCACGAAAACTATTATTTGACAGTTGGAGCCTTGTAAGATCGGTGAGGTTGGCAATACAGGGTGATATGCAGCCTGTGATTCCTTCTGATGAGAGATCAAGCACAATGACTCGGCGTGGAGATTGTATACTGCAAGTGATCCCATGCCAGCTGCAGAATTCCATGGATGCATTGCTCCATGAGGCTAAAACTTCAGCTGAACCTGTGATTTGGGACTTGAAGCAAAGGAGAGCTTGTCGATCATTTTCGGTTTCGTTACTGATTACTAATGGTAGGAAGCAAAAGAATTTCAAGATGTAAAGAAGCCGGAGAAAGCCAGGAGAGGAGAAACCCAAGGAGGACATTGTTACTGCTGATTATAGATATGTAAGTTTGCAACTGAATGCAATGCGAGCTTGCGAGATCCATGCATGGATGCACGCTTTTATGCGCGATTAAGCTTCGTTAATGTTCATTTGGTCTAACACTAACCTTGTCTACTCTGCTTATTATTGGGAGTTGTTGTAGTTTTATTGTATAGTAAGACGTTGGAAGACCTGTTTGGAATGTGCCCAACAATAATATATACCACTGGAACTTGACCTGGACCATCTGGTTTATTTGCAAATAAAATAGTTGGCATTTGTTAGTTTTTAATGTTCCATGGCATTATTAGTTACTTGCATAGTTATAAAAAAAATATGTTAATCAGAGGAAGGATCGATTATTTTGGCTAAAGAATTTATTAGGTTGACAAACGAAGCTAAAATGGCTGACAAATAGTAAGACATCAGAAACTAGTATTACACAAAGGCTTATATTCTAACAATTTGTAACAATGATCCTAATGTAATGTTTAAAACAAACCGTTAGAAACATTTTGTCAACGATTTAATTAGTGGGGCTAATTCTAGTATTAAGTACCTTTTTATGCATCGTTAGTTAATAATATTACAAAAATACGGTATCTCACCTTAGTTCTACAAAGAAAAATAATTGGAGAAACACATGGTTGGATTTTTTACTCTATACTGATCGTAGTGGAGAACTCGGAGAAACACTTGCTTTTGTAGCATTTGAAGGGCTTTTAGAGGAGAGCTGTTTTAGGATGATTTTTAATGGTTGTAGAATTAAGTACAATTAATATAGAGTTTTCATATTGTCCAATCTAATGGATCATATCAAATTGTACGGAAACCTCAACTACTGATACCAGAAAATTATAACGAGATATAACCTCTTGGAGGATTTCCTTTTTAAGTTTATATCTCATTTCCTGTATTTTTTTCTGTAGGCTAACCAAATGGTTATTCCTATTTTCTTCTATGTTTTACATATATATTCTTACTAAGATCATATTTTTGCTACTCTTGTGTTTTACCGTTCATGTGTTCTAAAGATCGGCGCGAAACAGTAACACAAAGTGTACAATATCATGGCGTATGGAGTAAGGTTTTACCGTTCATGTGTTTCTAGTTTTCACCAGGGAGAGCCACGAGAAAATTTGGTCTGCTTCATCAGTGGCCTAAAGCAAACATATTCCAACACTTGAAGTGATCACATATGTTATGAGAGCTTACTCCCTCCGTCCATAAATATAAACACCTCCGTCCATAAATATAAACACCTCTAATGTTTGGAATTTGTTCATTACTAGTCCCTCCATCACATAATATAAGGCCCGATAAAACTTAGCTCACAATCTTCAAAACTAATCTTTGACTTATAATTTCTCACATACTATAAAATTTATTATAACAAAATTATAACTATCTTAAAGTAAATTTAAATGTCAATCCAATAATATTAATTTTAGCAAATAAAATATAATTTATATAATAATAATTGTTGGTCAAATATTTTTAAAGTTTAATTTTGGAATGTGTGCATATCTTATATTATGGGATAGAGTGAGTAATATACTATAAGCATATTTAAAGTACTCTTTCCCACCTAACCACTTTGGATTTAACATTCACCCAATCTTACCCCCTAACCACTCCTTGTTTAATGAGGGAAATTATATTATTTTTCTTTCATTTTCAATCTCTCATAAAAAAAACTTAGAAGTGATTATATTTGTTGACACAGGGAGTAGTTTCCAACTAATTTTAGTGCTTGTATCAAAAGTACTTATTTTCTCATATATGATATGTTTTTGAGTCGGAGGCACTACTTAAAAAAACGATTTTTCTGTGTGGCTGAAAAGGGTTTACGCGTGCGAATCACCCGTCCGTATGCACCCAAGTGTCTGCAAAAACCCGATTTTTTCGTGCGGGTGACGCACCCGCACGAGAATATCTAATTTTCATATGTGGGTGGCTTATGTCGTCCACATGGAAACTCCCCCCCCCCCAAAAAAAAAATAAAATCCAAACCATAACCCTAGCGGCTGCCCTCCTCATGGTCGCCGCCGCCGCCGCCTTCCGCCGCGAATGGCTGCCGCGGCCGGTTCTCGAGCCAACCGCCGCTCCCGGTTGCGTCACTGCCGCCAACCATCGGATCTGAGCGAGAGAGGGGCGCCGCCTCTAGATCCGGGCGGGCGAGGGGTGACGCCGCCGGGGAGCGCTCGTGAGGCTGCGCTGCCGCCACCCGTCGGCGCCGTCGCTCCCGGCTGCTGCCCGCATGCGAGGGCGCGCTGCTGCCGCCTGCTGCCACTCTCGGCCGCCACGGGGGAGCGCGAGACCGCGCTGCCGCCACCCGCCGTCGCCGGCCGCCCCACGCCCGTTGCCCACCGAGCCCGCCGCCGCCCGTGAGAGATGAGAGACGAGAGAGATATATATAGAAGAAATGAGGATAAGGATGGGTAGGTGGAGATGATAAGATAGAATTTTTGAAGTGGTTGAGAGGAAAAAATGCCTGAGGAGGGAGCGTATTTTCGCGTGCGGTCTCTTAAGAGGTCCGCCTGCAAAAATAGGCTTGTTTTTGCGTGCGGACCCTTAAGAGGCCCGCATGCGAAAATCGATTTTCGCGTGTGTTCCTCTAAGGGTCCACACGCAAAAATAGGAGGACGATCTTTCCAGACGCGGTCAGTTATGGACTGCCTGGAATCTAATGAGGGGCTCGTACATGAAAATCGTTTATGTGGTAGTGAGGAAAGTAGTAGGCGATTATTCAGTCCAACCTAATTTAATAGCTATTGGTGTATGCATCAAACTCATCCACCAAATGAAAACAAAACACATTGTCCTGAGCTTGATATGACAATCTAACCAAGAAATTTGGCAGGATTTGTATGCCAGACGAGGACAGAATTTTAATTAACCAATCGAGACGACCGAAGAGGACCCCGTGGGATACTAAGATGTGAACACATCTTAATTTGTGGCATTTTCGAATACCTAACGTTGGCAACCTTTTGACTTGGAGTCAAAGTATAGTCAAAACAAATGAACAAGGTGAATTGACGGAACAGAACCTCTGTTAGGCAATAAATTTTGGTACCATTTACTCATTTGTTAGTCACCTGAAACAGGAGTTTCTTGCCAAAAAATGCAAACTTATAACGATGCTTGTATATGGAGGCCGTTCTCTCGCACATATACAGGAATGATGTGCTTTAAAGGTTACTAGAGGTATTTTCATACGAAATACATACTATTGAGCTCGGTGTATCGTTGAATATGGAATAAACTCGATAAGTAGTACCATACAGATTTCTGAAATTCCTTTATGTAACTAGTAAATTCTTGTTTGCTCGACACTTTTCATTTTTTTTCTTTCTTTTCCACGTAAAGATAGTACTAGTTGGCTTAGGAGCATTCCTAACCTTTCCACCTCAATTATTTTCCATAACAATAAATACATTGTCATATAATAAAACTAAAAGAAAGCTAGAGCGGATAGCCACTTGTGGGGTATGTGGGACAGAAATTGAAGACACACAACATGCTCTTCTCCGTTGTTCCCAGTCAACATTTTTGCTGCTGGCTACGCAGAGAGAAGGGCACTTCCCTAGGCTTACTGACGTGCGTGTGGACAACCCTGCCTGGCTATTTGATCTTTTAGACAGGTTTTCCGAGTCTGAACGGGTTGCTTTCCTCTTGGTGCTATGGCGAAACTGGTTTGTTTGTAATGAGATCATCCATGAGAAAATACCTCCATCAATCGAGGCTTCTAAAAGATTTCTGGAGAGCTACATTCAGTCACTGTTCAACATCCGACAAAAGAATGTAGATGTTTCAGGGAAAGGGAAAAATGTTGTGCCTGTATCTGCTGGTGGAAAGGCTGTTTCATCTAGATCCAGTCCAGCTTTCAAACAGAAATGGGTGAGGCCGCAGATCGGGTAGATGACGGTTAATGTAGATGGCTCCTTTGATGCTGCGGAAGGTGAGGGGGGTATCGGCATAGTCATGAGGGACTGGGAAGGGAGGGTGGTTTTTGCCTCCTGCAAAACTCTGAATATCTGTAACAGTGCACGAGAAGTAGAGTTGGCTGCGTGCAGAGAAGGTATCACCTTGGCGCTTCAGTGGACTCTGCTCCCAGTCTAGATAGAATCGGATTGCTTGGTAGCTTTGCAAATGATCCAAGCTAAAAAAATGAGCGCTCGGAGTTAGGCTTTGTTATTAGAAGATTAAGGATCTTCTCGCTGGAAGCCGGGACTGTTTGCTCAAGAAGATTCACAGAAGCCAAAATTTATTTAGTCATATCCTAGCTAATAAAAGTCGCTGTGAAAAGTTATCAAGATTTTGGTGTGAGAATGGCTGCACCTTTATCTCAAAGCTTGTAATTGGCGATATTATTCCTGAGTAATATTCCCTTTTTTCCCCGAAAAAAAAAGAAAACCTAAGGTGGCAAGAGAATTAACGAGGAGAGAACGAAAAAGATGAAACCATCTCATACAAAAGAGAGGTGATTGGATGAGAATTTATTTTAAAGAAATCACCCATTTAGCATATGCTTTCTACACATAGTATCTATACTCCCTCCGTTTCAAGATGTTTCACACCGTTGCCTTTTCATTACGTGTTTGACCATTCGTCTTATTAAAAAAATTTAAGTAATTATTTATTCTTTTCATATCATTTGATTCATTGTTAAAAAAACTTTCATGTACACATATAGTTTTACATATTTCACAAATTTTTTTGAATAAGACGAACGGTCAAACATGTGCTAAAAAGTCAACGGTGTCAAATATTTTGAAACGGAGGGAGTAGCATGCAAGTATGAAAACTACTCCATCCGTCCTTGGTCGAACGGGATACATCCTAATACTATAAATCTGAATGTTTAGATTCGTACTACTAAAATGTCTCATCCAACCAAAATATCTTATAAGGATAGATGAAGTACTTGATACTACTACTTTTTAAGTTGGGATTGCCGATACTACTATTCTTAATTATACTCTGCGCGTATGCTATATTGACCCCGACAACAGCGAGTCATAAACTACATAAACCCACCAACTACTGTGACGAATCACCGGTAAGACAACTCCGTCCCACCGCGGAGCACAAACCACATAAATACCATCGGAAGTCGGGACGATGGAAAGCACACTTCAGCACAGAGCCGAGGCATATCCACCGATCACTCCTCAGTGATTGATCAGTAGCGTGTCCTGTGGTTGTACTCCAGTACTACTACTTCTCGATCGAGTGCTCAGCTTAATTAATTAAAGAGCGCCGCAGGAATGATGCGATTATTCACGACGGCGCCGTCCGCCCGCGTCGCGGTGCTTCGCGCAGCCGTCGCAGTCGTCCCGATGTATGGTGGGTCTCGTAAACTCTACTCTCGTACATCGACAAAGCAAAGGCGCCGCGGATCCGGAGAAAGTAGCACATCTGGACTCGACGGTGCATGTCGTTAACAATCCAACACCACGACACGGCCACAAGACCGGTGCCGACAAGGCCGCGGAGGCTGCAGATCCAAAGAGTGAGTGATACGATTTACTTCCTCCTTTTTATTTATACTGCCTCTATCCACAAAAGTTACACCTATTTCACATTTGAGTTTTTCTAAATAAGTTGTTTCTATTTGTAGTCTTTATACATTCAAGACTTAAATGTAGAGGTAAATTAAATGTTTTATTAGAATCCAAGAAGTCATCTAAATACTCATTGGTTGCATACTTGCATTCACTCATTGTTTTTGTAATATCCAAAGTGATTTAATTTCTCTTTGGTCTTGGTATCAAAAGTAATATGTGTAACTTTTGTGGATGGAGGAAGTATCATATAAGTCGACTCAAAACTTTTAAAAATTGTTTGAGTTATTTTATAGAAAAATATAGTAACAACTTATAGCACTAAATTAGTTTTAATATTGTATCTAACGTTGAACATAACATTGAATATAGATTTCTTTTGTGTTGAAAAATATTGCTATATATATATATATATATATAATTTTATAAATTTAGTCAAATCTAAAATAGTTTGATAACGATAATATGAAACGGAAGTAGTACATTTGTAACAGTACATAAGATGCTAATACAATTATAGGATTATTTTGCCAAGGCAATGTATATATACAGTTCTTTATTTTGTTAACAGAGGTTTGCTAACTGTATACCACCGTACCACAGGCATGAAGAAGCAAGCCACCTCTGGGCAGCAGCGGGACGAAATGTAAGACGTCCGTCCACTACAAGGTTGTGTGGACAGGAGCCTACATGTTCTCGGCTTCTCCCATGGTGTCTACCGTTCTACGTTTTGCTCGAAAAATAATTTAAATGCAGTTCTTATGGAATATATATTGGAATGGATGAATCAACCATGTATCAAGCGAATGTAATAAACCATGTATGATGTGTTATAAAATGTACCCTCCCATCTATATATAAAGTTTAGATATTTACATATACACAGTTTCTATACGTAAACTTTATATACATGGTGTACGTACGTATAAAAAACTTTGTATACCATGTGTTAAAGTTTATGTATGAAAATATTGTATATCACTACAACAAATATATCTTGTAGAGACATTTTCTCAATACTATAGAGATATTTTTAAAATGCCTTTACAGTGTTATAGAGATATTTTGAAGAGTGTCTCATAATTAAGTGCCTTTTGGTAAATTATCTCTACGAACTAAGAGATATTTTATAAGATGTCTCTATGCAAATAGAGGCACGTTGCGGCAACTATAGCAAATCAATATGAAAAAAAAAACAAAAAATTTATTCCTTACCAATCCTTGAACTCCAGACCTCATGAGTTCCTCATGAGTTAACTATTTTAACCTTTAATGCACTAACCATCTCAACCTCATAATTACATGTATATATATGATTTGTGTTAATTATATCTAGTTACTTTATATATATTAATATTTGGAAAAATACCTTTACATTGTTTTAAATGCCTTAAGAAAATACCTTTACATATGAGACAAATTTTAAAGTGCCGAAAATATGTCTCTATAAGATAAATTTAACAAAGTATACTAATACCCAAAGAAATGCTAGTACTTTCTGCAAATGTCACTAACCAAACTGGACTAAAGAAAATTGGGGCAAAAACCATAAGGTGCTACATTGGTATTCTTCTTTAGCTATTTACATCCACCTCTGTTGCTAGCTATAATCCTAGCAATTCTCTTCTTCTGGTATATCCGTCCTTCTCGCTTGTGCTCGCTCGCTGAGCCGCATTTCCTTTTGCGCTCATTGCCGACTGTAGTGGACTGGAGCTCGTGCCAGCAGCGCAAATGTTTCTCTTCTCTTCATTCACCATCTATCTTTGATAGTGCATCCTTGATTCTAAGGATCTCGGTACAAACTTGTCCCATTTCGCATCGGTCTTTGGGTGAAGTCATGGAGCAAGAGAGTCCTATTCTGGCCAACGGAATAACGCAACTCTGCAGATCTGTTGCATCGATATCATCTTGTAGCAAGGTGGGATCAACAACCTTGAATATATCTTTGGGAAAGTTACTAGCGACAAGATCACGCAGGCTTGTACCGTCACTGAATATTTCATCTATCGGACTAATGCCCATGACCATTTCTGAAACAAGCACTCCAAAACTATAGACTTGATCTCTCTTCGCCCATTCCATACTTTATTTGGATCTCTAATGCACAAGTTTACATTGAGCCTCTAGTTTCAGTAGTTTCAAGCATATTTTAAGCATACTATAATGATGATGTTTCAGGAAATTTAGCAAGTTCCAAGCCGAACAATCATCCTTATATCAACAAATGCCAGAAGTTTCAGCTGTGTTACAACGAAGCTTTAAAAGCAATCCAGCAAGTTACACGTAAGATAGATGACTTGGAGCTCAACAACATGGCGCTGGAGCTTGTGCCAACACACTAGTAACGTTATTACACTACTAAAAAACCATTTTCGCAGACGGGTTGGTCCCTCGGAGCCAAACAGCCACCTACGAAAATGGCAGCTGGGGGTGAGACTGTCATTCGTCTGCGAAAATCAATTTTTTCAGGCGGGTCCCTTAAGAGATCCGCCTGCAAAAATACTTTTCCTTTCACAGGCAGACCACTTAAAGAGGTCTGCCTGGAAAAACATGACCACTCAATAAAACGTATTCCCCACAACCACCCACCACCCACCCATCCTTATCCTCTCCCCCCTCTCTCCCTCTCCCTCTCCCTCTCCCTCTCCCTCTCTGCAACTTCAAAAATTTGGATGAGTGGTCTCTACCGCGAGGATGAGCCGGTGGCCGTCGGCGGCTTGGCGCGCGCAAGGAGGCGGCAACGGCAGTGGCGGCGGCTGTGGAAGAGGAGGAGCCGATGGCCGTTGGAGCACACAAGGAGTTGGCGGCAGCCATCTGACTCAGCGAGGAGCGGCCAAGAGGAGCGGTGACGGTGGCGTCGGAAGAGGAGGAGCCGACGGCCGTTGGCGCACGCAAGGAGGCGGCAGCAGCCGTCCGACTCGGCGAGGAGCGGCCTAGAGGAGCAGCGGCGGAAGAGGAGCCGACGACCGTCGGCGCACGCAATGAGGCGGCGACAGCCGTCCAACTCGACGAGGAGCGACGGTGGCTCGGTGAGGAGGGAAGAGGAGGCGGCCACCGAAGACAGCGCCGGCCCTTCCCCTCCCTCCCGGCGCTCCAATCCTCTCCCTTCCTCTAGATCCATCCACCGGCGGCGACGGCAGTAGCGGCATAGACAGCGCCGACCCCTCACCTCCCAGATCTAGACGGAAGAGGGGAGCCGGCCTGCGGCGGCGGCGGCGCTCCCCTTGGGCAACGGCGCCAGACGGAGGGGGAGGGGGCGGAGGGGGAGGCCGGCGGTGGCGCCGGTGGGTAGGGGTGGTGATGGCGGTGGGGGTGGTTATGCCCTTTTATTTCTTTGTGCGCATAGATAATTTTTGCAGGTGGGTGGATCTCAAGCCTGCGAAGATGGAGATGCCACCTGTGAAAATCATCTATTTTCGCAGTCTTTTACAAGCGGTCCTTTCCCCTGCCTGTAAAAACTATTTTTGGCCGCCTAGAAAAACGATTTTTCTAGTAGTGTTATGCTCATTGATCACCTTCTACCTGTAAGAATCCTATCTTACTATAAAGTTGATGCCTACTAATTTTTAAAACTCAATATGCAAGTGTGACACATCATCACCACTAGCAATTATTATCTAGAGTATTTAAATATCATGACATATTATTTACAATTTTGTTGTATTTTTAGAACTTAATATGTAAGAAATGTCAAATATTATCTTTACATCATTTTCACATTATTTAAACATATACATATATCATTTTTATAAGGCAAAATCTAAATCAAGAGGCATCTCGTTTCAGTGCTAACGAGAGACCCTATCTAGATAACTTAACTGTAGTACTAGTCATCATCAAGTAAGTAGAAAATATATTCCTATCACCTATGTTTCAAATAAAAATTTCTCTTAAACTACTCATCCGATCTACGATCTGATTGCACGGTTGTGTTCGTAAGAATTAAATTTTTATAACAAGATCTCACATGATTATATTTGGTTGAAAAAATACAAATTACTTTTATATTATATCTAAATTGCTTTTAGATTTCACTAAATTACTTCTTAGACATGTAAAAGTAATTTCAGTAAAGCTTAAAAGTAATTTACATATATTATAGAAGTAACTTAAAACAAAAGGGAAGTAACTTTGTCATGACATTAAAAGTAGATCCGTTATGGAGGTAAAAGCGTAAGTATATCTAGAAATTAAATTTAATCGGCACAAATTATGGAATTGACTAAAAATGATAATAAAATAAACAACTCACAACATTATAAATGTATAGTAAGTAATTTAATCAAATAAAAAGTAATTTATATATATGATAAAAGTAACGTACATATATAATAAAAGTAATTTACAACATAGATATTTCTTTTATCAAAATATAGTCATGTAAGATCTTGTTGTAAAGATTTAATTGTAACGAACAATGGTGTAATCGGATTATAAATCGGATAAATAATTTAAAAGAAAAATCTATAAGAAGAAAAAAAAGACATGTATCAACAAGGTCTGAGATGAGTTTCTAGTTAAGACAATATAAAGTACAGTCTCTATGTAGTCACGTCCTTTTTATAATGTATGACATGTATTCATCCACGTGAACCGTAGCAAAGTGCTTGGTATCAAGTAGTATATATATGCTTAATTTTGAGTATATCCGTACAAACTTGGCCCATTTCCGTTGGTCTTCGGGTGAAGTCATGGAGCAAAAGACTGTTCTCACCAATGGAACTACGCAATTCTGCATCACCACCAGTGTCGTCTCCATCAGTGCAAGCCACCGGCACCTCCCCACCACACCAAGGGATAGTGTCCCAGTCTGCCCCCTGCTGCCCCCAAAATCCAACCTCAAACTCCCTAAATCTTGCCCCTACAGATCCTTTTAGGTAAGACAAACTTGTTGAACTATCTTGATATGAATTTGATCTGATGCGTATAAATCTTGCTAAACTAGATTCACTGACGTATGCAATGATCTCATGACCTAAAAGAATGTTGCTTGGCTTGGTGTCACAATGTATTACCCGTTAAGATGCAATAGTGGTCCCATGAAGTGAGTTGTGAGCAAGGTTGAGTTTTGTGAGTTGAGTGCAGTGACGTATACTCGCAGGTATGCTTCCACTCAAGTTATTCTCATCAAGACGCAGTTCATTCAGTTGAACAAGGTTGCCTATAGTGCCAGGGATTTGCCCAGAGAGTCTGTTGTGTGAAAAGGACAGGAAGACCATGCTGTGTAAATATCCAATTGTAGGTGGTATATTGCCGGTTAAATAATTGTAATCCATGTACAACTTATTCATGTTGTGTAAATATCCAATTGTGGGTGGTATATTGCCGGTTAAATAATTGTCATCCATGTACAACGTATTCAAACTCTTAAGGTTGCCAATCCCTGGTGGTATAAGCCCAGAAATCATGTTATTTCTTAGCCACAAGTGCTCAAGACTACTAGACAGGTTACCAATACAACTTGGTAGGTTCCCTTGAAGATTATTCCCATCCAGAAGCAGTTGAGTCAATTTGGAGCAATTTGTGAGTGACGAGACAAAGCTCCAGTCACCTGCTTCTAGCATGTTGTATGCCATGTCAAGGATCTCCAAATTCTGCAATGATCCAAAGAATGGTATATGCCCAGTGAAGCTGTTATTAGTAAGGAAAAGTCTCTGCAGGTGGGATGCATTAAGAAGCGAACTCGGGATTGAGCCACTGAATTTATTATTCGGGAGGATTAATTGCTGAATATTTGGGAGCGTGTAGCCAATGTTTGAGGGTAATCTTCCAGTGAGAGAGTTGTTTGCCATTCCAAGATATGTCAGTGATGTTACGTTGAAGATAGATGGCGGAACTGGCCCTGACAAGTTGTTTACATTAACTGCCAGTGTCTCTAGTGTTGGAACATGGCCTAGGGTATCTGGGATGCTCCCAACTAAATTGTTCCCTATAAGACAAAGATAAGTTAGGGAGGAAAGATTTCCAAGTGAGGAAGGTATTGTTCCTGTGAGATGGTTGAATCTTAAATCAAGATAGTACATTTTCGGCGATATTGCCGTAACAGGTGGTATAGAACCAACAAAGTTATTCTGTTGGAGGTCAAGAAAAATAAGCGATGAACTGTTTAAGAGAGCCTTTGGGAGTTCTCCACTAAGGGTATTGCTCGTGAGAATAAGAAACTGCAAAGATGTACTGCTTGCCAATGATTGTGGAATTCTCCCTGCGAGAGCATTCCTCCCAAGATCGACATAAGTTAGTGAAAGGTTGCTTCCCAATGATTGTGGTATGTCACCAGAAAGCCTGTTGCTAGTGAGTATAAGTGTTCGAAGCTCAGTAAGATCCCCAAAAGCAGAAGGTATGCTCCCTTGGAGTTTGTTGTTGCTAAGGTCGATCTTTTGAAGCTTGAAACATGAAGTGAGTTCAGATGGAATGTTACCTTCTAAAGAGTTCATGCTAATGTTGAGGATGCTGAGTTGAGTTAGGAAGCCGAGCTCGGATGGTATGCTGCCATAAAAGCTATTATTTGACAGTTGGAGCTTTGTAAGATAAGTGAGGTTGGCAATACAAGGTGATATGGAGCCTGTGATTCCTTCTGATGAGAGATCAAGAGCAGTGACACGGCGTGGATATTGTGTACTGCAAGTGACCCCATGCCAGCTGCAGAATTCCATAGATGCATTGCTCCATGAGGACAAAACTTCAGCTGAACCAGTGAGCTGGGACTTTAAGCAAAGGAGAGCTTGTCGATCACTTTCGGTTTCGTTGCTACCGATGACTAGCGGTAGGAGGCAAAAGAATTTCAAGATATAAAGAAGCTGAAGAAAGCCAGGAGAGGAGAAACCCAAGGAAGACATTCTGCTGATTATAGATGTGTAAGGTAACACCTGAATGCAATGCGAGCTTGCAATATCCATGCATGGATGCACGCTTTTATACATGCTTTCATTAGTGTTTGTTTGGCCTAACACTAACTCTTTCAATCCTTCTTAAATTATTGGGAGTAGTTGTAGTTTTGTTTTAAAATAAGACGTAGGAAGACCTGCGAGGAATGTGCCTAACAATAAGATATACCACTGGAAATATATAGGTTTGCAGATAAAATAGCTGTCACTTGCTATGCTTCCATGGGCATTATATTATAACCCTTTGTACAATATAGCCTTTGGAAGAACTAGTTGTAAAAATATGTTAATGTACTATACCGATATTATAGATACTTACAGAGTTACAAATAAATATATTAATCAGAGGAAGGGCCGTTTATTTTGTCTGAATATTTTATTATCTTTGACAAAAGAAACTAAAATGGCTGACAAATATTTTGATTCGTCAAAAAATACTACTACATGCCTAATATCTATAAAATTGCAACCATGATCTAATGGTTAAAAAGAAACCGTGGCCAACTATTTGGCGGGCTAACCTAACAAGACATTATTAATGATTCTGATGAGCAGTGGGTGGAACAGGAAGAAAAATGTTAGGAGAAACACATGGTTGTATTTTTTGGCTTTATACTGATCCCAGTGAACTGGAACAAGATACAAGGATATTAATTAAACGTAGGTTTGTAGCATTTGAAACACTTTTAGAAGTAGGAGGATTGGTAGCTGGCACTACCGCATAGTAGTGAATATCTATCACCAAATATTAAAGCTCTAGATCACGAATTTGCGTGGTCAATTTTTTTTTAGGGGGGCGTGGTCAATTATTTGTGAAAGGGATATCAATTGCTGGAATCTTCAGTAAAAGAAAGGGATGCATTTATAAAAAAATGTGTATATTTAGATTTTTCTTAAAAAAATGAATCAATCTTTGCCAATGGATCATGATCTAACATATCATTGACAGTTAATCATCTTGGATAATTTAGTGGTGCAAGTTCATCTTGGATAATTTATCAGAAACAAGTTTATCATAGGTAGCATGGTGGAGTTGTTATCATCTACTCCTTCCATTCCATTATAAGTTGTTTTGGCCTCTCCATTTCTTATCTAGATTCACTAACATCTATAATTATAGATTTAGACACATATATGAAGCACATACATAGATTCATGCATTAATATATTTAAAACCCAAAACATTTTATAATATGAATATGAAACATAGGAAATTGCTAAATTTTAATACTCTAAGGCCTCCTTTGAAATGAATGATTTGGGAAAGAATTTTGTAGTACTGAAATCCTGTATGAAATTTTCCTAGAGCTTTCAAAATCACTCTCATCCAATTCCTGTGTATACACTTGATGCATATTCCTGTGATCCTGTGTATACACTCAATGCATGGTGATTTTAGAGAAAAGTTAGCATTAGGTCTAATCACTTGAAGTTCTTTTTGTTTTATTTCTCTTATTATCCAAGTCTTCTAAACAGTTATTCCTGCATCTTTCCTATCTATCAAAGCCACATGTCATCCTTAGGGACAACTATAAATCGGGCGTGGTTTCACCGCTACTAAAAAAATATTTCACCACTAAATTAAAAATGTTTCAGACTATTAAATGATGAAACACAGTTTAATCACGATTCAAACATATTATTCTCATAGATGAAACATCAAGCTTCAACAGCTAACACATCAACAAATTACAAGAGTCGTAAACAAAAATATGAAACACCATCAAAGTATCAAGTGCAATATTTCGATCCAACCCCAAGAAACATCCAGATACATTGACTGAAACATCAACAAATTACAAGAGTCGTAAACAAAAAAAATATGAAACACCATCGAAGTATATATCAAGTGTAATATTTCGATCAAACCCCAAGAAACATCCAGATACATTAGCTGAAACATCAAAAACTCATAAAAACATACCAGTTCAGATCTGATTTCTTCTTCCTCTCGAGTGGGCTCATCCGGTCTCTGCTGCAAATCCACAGAGACGTTGCCCTTCTACTCCATCGATGTGGGTAGCCGTTGGTCCCCAACCCTTCTTCACCTCATTGTCATTGGTCTTGAGCCCTTGCTGCGCCATCTTCGCTGGCAAACTGAAGCCACACACCACCTCCAGCTCCACATGCGGCTATCATCTTCCTCCAGCTGACCGACGAGCACATAGAGTACGGCGCTAACGCTTTGCACAGCCACACAACGCCCACAACCACTTGTGCATCCCGAACCGCTTTGCCAACTCGTTAAAGGCCACCCCTCTGACCGGCCGCACCACCACGTTCATCTCACCAAGGAACGCTGTGACGACACTCGCGGCCTCCATGGATAGGCGGAACCACTTGCAGAAGAAGTCACAGGACCTCACCGAAGACGCACGGTGAAGGTATCTTTGCTGTTCATAAACGAGGCAAGAAGATAGAGAGGAGGGAAAGAGAAAGAGAAAGAGAGAGAGGAGGGGAATGGAAAAGAATGCAGAGGGAGAGAGATGATTTGAGAATGAGTGGCCAGGAGAGCATCCGGTTTTGTAGTGGTTTTGGTCTCCTCCAATCAGACACGTGGAGGATGGACTGATAGAGCGCCCGATCTTTTTCTCGTGCGTTGGGGCCCCGAGGGGAATCATTTCCGGTCATCCTTGAGTTCAATGGGACCTAAAGATGTAATTCTAAATGGAGTTATAAGTACAAATTGGACGTGCACAAATGCACCATGGCCCGTCGAGCTCACTAGTGAATACATCAGAGATATAGATGTGGCAAGATGGGCTAGACATGTTCAACCGGCAATGGAGAAGAACAGTGAGCGAGGTGACAGTGCTCTTGCGAGAACTTGGAATTGGAGAAGGGGTTCTGTTCAGTTAGGGAAGGCAGTGCTTAGGTGAAATGGAATTAATTGGATCAAGAATTAACATGGACGCGAGTGGTGACGTTTCACCAGTAATAATAGCTCAGGGAGAGGAACCATTGCTTGTCTGAGTTAGCCGACCATTTTGGTGGCCTAAGCCTCATGGAACTGCCTAAGCCTAGGAGAATACAAAGGTAGTAACCAGTGTTGTTAAGGCGGTAAGGCGGTTTAAGGCGACCCACCACTGCACCATAGCGCTGAGGCGTAAGGCGTTGTGACACCTTATGAGATGGTTGAGGCGTGATTAGTGGAGGATATGGTAGAGAAATTAGGAAGAGAAGGGGAAATTGGTAAAAGGGTCACTAAGCCACGCAACCAGCCCACCAAAGCCCAACATTAGTCTTCATACCCACATGTTTTATGCCTTAAGAGACATCGTTCTCCACCAGGCACCAGCTACCATCAATGTCTCTGGCCGCTTCTTCTTTCCCTTTCTCTACAAACTAACTACTCTCTCCGTCTCATAAAAAACCAACCTAGTACTAGATGTGACACATCCTAGTACTACGAATCTGGACATACCTTTGTCCAGATTCGTTGTACTAGGATGCGTCACATCCAGTTCAAGATTCATTTTTTTCGAGATGGAGGGAGTAGGTTCCATGATGAGCTTACCTCTTCTTCCTTCCCTTTTTCTACTAGTTTTTCCTGTTCTTTCCCTTTCTCTACTCGTTTTGCCTCTTAAAGTGGAGGAAACATAAGACAGAGTGGACGCCTTGACCTCTGCAACCGTCTTACTGCTATGGCGACGCTACGGCAACGCCTTAACAACCATGGTAGTAACCAAACAACCCATAGGCAGCTCTCCAGCTTACTTTAGGCTAGGCACATTCCTCTTAGCGTAGCAATCAAATAGGCTCTGAATCCTAACAAAAGTACAAACGCCCACCTAAACCAAACAAGTCTCACTGGTGAAGTGATCATTTATAGCCATACCGTTCCAAAATAAACAAACCTAGTACCGGATACGACACATACTACTACTACTACTAATATGATATCTATTTAGATTCATAGTATTAGGATATTTTTCTCTTTAACTATTTATTCAAACTACGAACTAATTATATAGTTGGATTCGTCACTATTATAAATCTTTATAACAAGATCTCACGTGACTATATTCCGTCGATTTTCTTTATGTTTTAGCATTGCACACCATGTTAATGGGATGATTCAAACTTTCTATAAGTATTTGTTGATGTTTCATTGATTCATTTACAATGTCGTTGTTTTTCTATGTTTTAGCAAATATTTTTTTATGTTTTAACAATTACAATACGATGTTTCATGCATAATATAAGAATATTTTAGTAAAATCAAGTATTTTGTAAGTATATTATATGCTTCATATGTTTTTTTTTTATGTTTCGCTAGTTGGGACTAGATGTTTCATATAGTGATTGTTAGTGTTGCAGTCAATATGTTTTGGATGTTGTATATTTCTGAAACATTTGAATGCAATATGAATGCAATATGTGATTGGGTTCAAGGTTTGACAAGTAATTAGAAGGAAAAAAATCATTTTGAGCTATGTTAGCATGTTTGTGTTACTAGCTACAGAAGTAACCTATGAGTTTATCTTAAAAAAAAGTAACCTATGAGTTAGGAATAAAAAGAAAAAAAAAGGCACGTGGCCACTTTAGACTGACAACTTGTAGCATGCATAGCAATGGCTAAGAGCACATGCGTCCGATTCTCTGCTTGTTTGTTTTGAAAATACCTATTTTGCCAAATACCATGCTACCTCCGTCCCAAAATACTTATCGTTTTGAGTTTTTGTTTGAGTAAATTTCATCTTGAACCACCTATAATGACCAATGTGGCATAATGGGCTAGGGCTAAGTTTCTCTTTTTACTTAACACCACCTAATTTTACCATCTTTTTCAGGTTGGACCAGGTTTACGGCATGGGCTGCGCTTCGGCCTAATCCATGCGAGCAGCTGGTGTTTGCTCATGGTGGCGGTGGAGAGCGATACCAGGAGCATGTGCAACGCGTCGGGGTGGTCATCGGCGAGGGCGAGCATGTCGTCGTCCAGTGGACGCGGACCCTGTGGTGATCACGCTCGGCCCTATCGCGCTCAAAACAATACTACGACACATCTAATTACGTTGACAGGATCTGAGACCATACCAGAACTATCCCATTCAGATCATGCATGTGAAACAAAAAAAAAAGGCCTACTATTCCATTTAGCAGTAATCAAGATTCGATCTTCTCTTTTCTTGTGTAAATTCGACACGTTTCCGGTTACCAACCGAGGAACATGGATTAATTACTCTAGTTTTTTCGAAGAGCAGAAGTGGAATATTGATTACCCCCACAAAACCCAAATCTCATAGGAATTACGGAATACATTGCTTTGTTTCAACTCTCCCAAGTCCCAGGGTCAAAACTTTCCTCCATGCATTGCTCCATGATCGAATATAGCAGATGCATACCTGTCTACCTCATAAACCCAACAAGCATGTTAGCAACAAGGCTGGATGACGAGACTTGCTCCACCTTGGCACTGGTGGACGGTGGACCTGACGGTAGCGTTTGCGCGTCGATTATTGAGTTCACGCAACTGAGACCTTTTTGGGTTGGAAGGGAAGTACTCGTACCAGAGAGGGAGGCGGAACCGCTGTCGACCCCTCGCCGGAGCCCGGGGACGGGGACTGCCGGCCGCTAGTAAACACACACCTACTTGCGTGGGCCGAAGCCTAGCTTAGTGGCCCAATCAGTAAACCTGGTCCAACTTACAAAGGATGGTAAAAATAGGTGGTGTAAAGTGAAAAAAATGACTCACCCCTAGTCCAATGTGCAACTTAGGTCAATATAAGTGGCCTAAGATGAAATTTACTCGTAATGTTTCATCATTTTCCTTTATTCAAAAAATTATAAAATTATTATTTATTTTGTTTGTGACTTGCTTTATTATAAAAAGTACTTTAAGTATGATTTTTTATTTTTTTATATTTGTATTAATTTTTTAAATAAGCTGAATGGTCAAACATTGCAAAGAAAAAGTCAAAGTGACCACTATTTTGAGATCGATGTAGTATGTTTTAAGCCATATGGAGTACGGAGTAGTTGGAGTACTAATGGCGATTACTCTATTGGTCCAATGCATCGAACTCATTCCATTATTATTATTTAAATAAAAACGCACACATTGTCCTGAGATTTGGCAAATCTGACGCCAAGAATTTGGCAGGATTTACCTGTCAGACGAGGACAAACATTTAATCGACCAATTCTGCATGTGAGCCTGATTCATTTCATTGACTCCGGCTAGGAGAAGAATACACTGGACCCAAGAAGACTCCGTGTGATATACTGATTTTATAATACGTGTGAGCACATGTTCTTCGATCGAGTCCCACAGGGACAATCTTTGCATGCGACGTGCGGTTGTGAACACCTAGCCTTGACAAAGACTTTGACTTGGAGTCAAAGTAGTCAACAAAAAAAACATTTTCTAAAATAAAATGAAGCAAGGTGAACAGATCCTAGAAAAGACGAAATAGAAGCCTCTATTAGGCAGGAAATATTGATGGCATTTAGTCATCACGTGAAACTACAGTTTATTGTGCCAATAACATCAAACTTAAAACTAGATATAAGCACGATGCTAGGATAATAAGGTCACACAGATGGCCGTTCTCTGACTAGTGACTAGGGCTTAGTTCGAAACAAATTATTATACAGATATAAATTAAGTATTTGATAAATAAATTTAACAAATATTGTAGAAGAAAGTCTTGTAAGAAACATATTTTTAGAGGCGTGAAGTAAATAATCCGTGAGAAGAATACAGTGAAGTAAATAATCCGTGAGAACAATACAGTGAAGTATAAAAATGATAAAATTTGCTATAGGACACCTATGCTGTCTTTGGAGGTGGGTGTTGGAAACCCATCTCCTATCCACGGAAAATGGAGCGGTCCATTAACACGTGATTAATTAAGTACTAGCTAATTTTTTTTTCAAAAATGGATCAATATGATTTTTTAAACAACTTTTGTGTAGAAACTTTTTTAAAAAAACACACCGTTTAGCAGTTTGAAAAGCGTGCACGCGGAAAATGAGAGGGGAGTGTTGGGAACTTGCTTTTGCAAACACACCCCTAGAGTTCACACTCTTTGTTGGAGGACATCGGAAGAACCGATTTCTACTTGAGGACACTGTAAAAAAATTGGTAATTAGTTGCTGGACACTAGTGGCACTATTTTTTATGGCAACAGAAGTATGAATCTACCCCTACCGAAGAGAGAGTAGAGGGAAGGAACTAGGTGGACACCACAACCATCCGTCAGGCCCTTGTTCCTTAATTATATGGGGGAAGACAGAACGAGCAGCAAGGACGGGGGCCTGGTGCCGGGATGGCAATGGGTCGGGTCAAGCACGGGCAGAGCGAATCCATTCCCGACCCGAGACCCATGTGCTCGCGCCCGACCTATGCCCGCCAAGCCTATCGGGTAAAACCTCACGCCTGTGCCCATTCTCAACGGTCACGGTCATGCCCGATGGGTACCCACTGGAGGACGGAGTGGGCAGGCTTGCCTGCATGCGCCGCCGCTCCACCGCCTGTGCTCCACCTGTGTGTCACCACCCGCACTCCCTCCTGTGCGCCGCGGCACCCCTCCCGTGCACTGCACCGCCACCGAGAGCCCAAGAGAGAGAGAGAGATGCGAGGGAATGAGGAACTAGGGTTAGGGTTAAGCAGCAATATATATACCGCCTCATATAAATGGGCCAATAGGCTATTGGGCCTGAGGAGGGAGGTTAAGCAATTGAAGGTGACGGAGCTCGTGGCTCCTCACCGGGAGACCGCGCAGGCCCTCCTTTGCCAGTTCGGCCGGGGGCTTAGGGTGAGATCTCAAGCTCTCTCTGTATGTGGAAAGATCGCGTGCCTGGAAGAAACGCGAGACACGGACGATGTATACAGGTTCGGGCCGCTGGGAAGCGTAATACCCTACTCCTGTGTTTTTGGTGGATCTGTGTATGAGCAAGTTACAAAATATCAACCAGCCCTCTCCTCTCCCGGGAAAATCCAGTCCCCTCTCTTTGTGGGCATGGTCCTCCTTTTATATCTTAAGGGGATACCACATGTACCCTTCCCTTTCCAAACTGGACTTTTCTTCTCTTTATGGACGGAGATTGGTATGGTTGCCGTCCGAATGACACTTCGATGGGACAGCCCACACCTACCTCTACTCCCGGCGGAGACAGGCGCAACGTGGGATCGTGGCTGTCTGTTGCTGACGCGACCAGTGTCAGACCGGTCACAGATCGGTCATTCTTGTCCTCTATGCGTCAGTTCAGCGATCTGCATGATCACCCTTCTTTTTGTAGCATCTTGCCTGTAATGGTTGGGATGAAGCCTGGTATTCATCTAATCAGGGCTAACGTGCCATCTCTAAGAGGTAACACGCTAGCTCCGGCTGGAGACGTGTGCCTAGAGGCTCTCGTCTTGACGGGACGGGGCGAGGCGTGCGTCAGACCGCTAGTCGCCACCTAACCGTTGATCTGACCGGTCTGTGACTGGTCACAGACCGGATAAAAGAGCGCACTGCATTGCGCTGCATGCAGCGTGACACGCTTGACCAGACCGCAATAAATGCGGTTAGGTGAGTCCTACCGTGTTCACCCAACCTACGTACATAGTGCAAACCCCACAAGGGGTCGGGGCACCTCGGCCCTCGGGGCCGGGGCAGGAGCAACCCGACCCCCCCTCGGGGAAATCAGGAGGAGGGCGGACACCTCACCCTCGGGCCCGACGTCCCCGAAGGTGCCTGGCCACGTGGGCGATTCCATCTGCCTCAAGCCTCCGGGCGCAATACTCCCGGTCCCATATCACCGACAGTAGCCCCCGGCGTTATGTCAGGGCGATCATCCTTCTCAAGGGAAGCGGTCGGGCATGACGCCATTCATAAAGCCTGGTGACAGGTGGGACCGGTCTCCGTGATTGGGCAGAAACCCAACGGTCTCAAACCACGCATATCGGTAACGGTGTCTTGGCCGTCAGTCATGGGCGGTCTCTTCAAGACTGCCACATCACTTGAACAGCGGTCGAATCTGGGCGTGCAGATTCGTTTCGTCTGGAGATATGGTAACGTCGCTTCGGTCGGCGAGCGTAATTAACGCGCACACGATACGAACTATCTCGACTGCCCCAACCGCATATCCACCTCATGCGCCGCAAGCGGGCGAATGGAATTAGTGGAAGCGTGGGCGCGAGAAACGAGGGAGCGAGATAGCGAGTAACGAGGGAGCGAGATAGTGGGCACGAGAAACGAGGAGCCGGGCTCAGCGATGGCAAGGGTATAAAGCCATCGAGGAAAGGACTTGCTCCCTTCCTTTCGCCACTATTCCCCTTTCCTTCGCCGTTTGCGCCCTAAACTCTCTCTTTGCTGCGCCTCACCTTCGCCACACACGCTCGTTCTCAACCCTCTCTTTCTCCGACGACATGGCGCGGGGCTCCGCTCTGCTCGACGGTAGCGTACTACCGCCTTCCCGCATTGTGAGCGAGAGGCAGGCTGGGCTGCCGCGCCGCTTCATGCCGGAATCCGCCACCGGCCAGGAGATAGTGATGCTGGGCGAGGCGCGCCCAGCACCAGATTACCCGGGGCGGTCCATCTTCTTCCTCCCCTTCGCAATGGCCGGGTTGGTTCCTCCTTTTTCTTCTTTCTTTATGGATGTTCTGGAGTTCTACGATCTCCAGATGGCGCACCTCACCCCCAACGCAGTAATGACTTTGGCCATCTTCGCGCACCTGTGCGAGATGTTCATTGGGGTGCGCCCATCTCTTCGGCTGTTCCGGTGGTTCTTCACCGTGCAGTCGGTGTCGCCGCCGTCGGTGGTCGGTGGTTGCTACTTCCAGCCGCGGGGGCCGGTGTTGAACCGCTACATCCCCTGCGCCCTCCGCAAGAAGTGGGACGATTGGAAGAGCGACTGGTTCTACACCCCCCTTGCCAACGAAGCGCGCCTCCGACTCCCAAGCCAGCCCCTAGTGCCGGTCTCCAGCTGGCGGGCGCCAGTAGATCTGGGGGATGACTATGACGCCGTCCTCGACCGCCTGGCAGGCCTGCGATCTCAGGGGCTCACAGGGGCCATGGTGTACGGCGACTACCTCCGTCGCCGGATTGCGCCGCTCCAGCGGCGCGCCCGGAGCGCTTGGGAGTACACTGGGTCCGAAGATTACATGCGAACCCACCAGGGAGCCAGATGGGATTGGGCTCCCGAGGACCTCAAGATCGTGGTCCAAAGGGTGCTGAATCTCAGCTCCGCGGAGGCGTCTCTCATTCCTCGAGGAATCCTCCCCCTCTGCAGCGATCCCGACCGCGCCTCTATTCTGACCATTATGATGGGGGTCGGGGCCTCAGAGGAGGAAACTCCTAAGGGCCACGACGGCGCGGGCGAGAGCCGCCTGGGGGATCAATCTACCCCAGGAGGGGGTCGTGCTTCTGGGCCTCGCGCCGGGGGCTCGGGGAGCAGCCGCCCTGCCGACGCCCAGGGGAAAAGGAAGCTGGGAGGAACACCTCCCCCATCTCCTCCCCGAGGGAGCGGGGCGGCGCGTGCCAGCAATCGGCGCCCAGAGGGGGCCGCACCGTCATCGCAGCCCGAGGGGGAGCGCAAGAAGAAGCGGCTCCGCAAGATGGGGGAGACGGAACCATCCCGGGGAAACCTGATTTCCCCCCCAAGGTGGTCATTTAACCGACCCCCTCGCAGGTTCGTCCCACTCTCATTGCGACCGTCTTTCTCCTATCCCCAAAGCAAGTTTCCTCTTACCCATCTTGTTTGTCTTCTGGTTTTTTCTTCTGCTTCAGCGATGTCCCGTCGCGTTCCTCCCGCCATCCCAAGTCCGGCCAATCCGAGGCCGAAGATCCGGCGGCCGCAGAGGAACGGAGGCGAGAATCTGACCGGCGAGAGGCCGCAGATCGCCTTCGGGAAGCTGAAGAGGCCGCCCGGGAGGCCGCTCGGGTTCGGCAGGCGGAGGATACCGCTCGGGAGGAGGCCGCCCGGGCTCGCCAAGCCGAAGAAGCTGCTCGGGAGGAGGCCGCCCGGGCTCGCCAGGCTGAGGCGATGGCGTCTTCCGAGGTGGTTCACGACAAGACCGCCGGCGCGTCGCTCGGGCCCACTCCCTCGGGTGACGCTCAGGCGACAACCTCCGGGGCGGCTCGCGCCAAGGCCGCGGGCGCATCGCCTGGGCCCGCTCCCTCGGGCGACGCTCAGGCGACAACCTCCGGGGCGGCTCGCGCCAAGGCCGCGGGCGCATCGCCTGGGCCCGCTCCCTCGGGCGACGCCCAGGACCAAACGGGTCCGGGGGACATCCCCGAGCTCAGTGCGTCTTCTGGCGGGCCGAGCCGCGTCGCATTTTCTCCAAGGCGGCTCTTCTCCTCGTCTTCTGCCGCCCCGCTGAGTGCCGAGCCCCTTCTGCAAGCCTTGGCCGCCGCAAACACCGCGGTGCTAGATGGATTCAGCGCCCAGGTGGAGGCCTTGCGAGCGGAACGAGCGGAGCTCGAGGCCGCATGGGCGCGCGTCGAGGAGGGGCGGCGCTCGGTGGACGCCATGGTGGAGGTGGGCCGTAAGGCTCACCGCCGCCACATCTCGGAGCTTGAAGCCCGCAAGACGGCGCTGGCGGAGATCGCCCGAGAGGTGGAGGAGGAGCGAGAGGCCGCCCTCATCGCCACCACCGCGATGATTGAGGCGCAGGACTCCCTCCGCCTTCAACACGGGAGCTGGGAGGCGGAGCTAAAGAAAAAGCTCGACGCCGCCCAGGGGGTCCTTGACGCCGCCGCTGCCCGAGAGCAGCGAGCAACGGAGGCTGAAGCGGCGTCCCGGCGGCGCGAAGAGGCCCTTGAAGCCCGTGCCATGGCGCTGGAAGATCATGCCGGCGCCGTGGAGACCAGCTTGGCGGACCGCGAGGCCGCCGCCGCTATCCGGGAGGCGACGCTGGCGGCGCACGAGGCCGTCTGCGCCGAAGAGGAGTCCGCGCTCCGGCTCCGCGAGGACGCGCTTGCTGAGCGGGAGCGAGCTCTTGAGGAGTCCGAGGCCGCGACACAACGGCTGGCGGACAGCCTGTCCCTCCGCGAGGCAGCGCAGGAGGAGCAGGCGCGCCGCAATCTGGGATGCGTCCGCGCCGAGAGAGCCGCGCTGGAGCAGCGGGCTGCTAACCTCGAGGCGCGAGAAAAGGAGCTGGACGCGAGGGAGCGCAGCGGCGGGGCGGCTACGGGCGAAAGCGACTTAGTCGCCCGCCTCGCAGCTGCCGAACACACCGTCGCGGACATGCAGCGCGCCCTGGACTCATCCACCGGGGAAGCCGAGGCCCTCCGCTTGTCGGGTGAGATAGGGCCCGGCATGCTTTGGGATGCAGTCTCCCGGCTGGATCGCGCCGGTCGGGAAGCGGGCCTCTGGAAAGGTCAGACAATTTCGCGCTCCACCAATCTGGAAGGCCTCGCCCCGCACCTTAGGAGGATGGCCTGGGCTGTCCAACAACTCCCCGAGGAGCTCGAGAAGACCATCAAGTCATCCTCGAGGGACCTCGCCCAAGGAGCGGTGGAACTTGTGTTAGCGAGTTACCAGGCCAGGGACCCCGGCTTCTCCCCATGGATGGCGCTGGAGGAGTTCCCTCCCGGGACCGAGGACGATGCGCGCGCGCGGGTCCGGGATGCCGCCAACCACATCGTCCAAAGCTTCGAGGGGTCGGCCCCTCGGCTCGCGTTCGCCCCCAGCTCCGACGAGGAGGGCGACGCCAGCGGTGAGGACGACGGTGGCGACGAGGCCGGCGACCCGGGCGCATTGGAATGAGCCCCCAGGCCCCCGCCAATCTCCAATTTTTTCTTTTTCTTTCTTCTTTTTGTATAGATCAACTTAATCTGCAATCAAAAATGATGAAAATTTTCTATGTTAACTTTATTTTGCTATGCATATGAGTTGAGGATGATTTGTGCCGTGGTCCTTTTGCATTTTAGCTTGATTTAAGGGCTCGTGCTCAAGTCCCGATCCTCAAATGGCTCGGGTCGGGGCTAGTGCCTGGGGAGATCCACATGTCGAGACTGGCCAGGCCGGGAACATGGTGACCGAGGGTTATGGGTGACCCGATTGTGGGTTTTTGCCGATTCCCCCCCGGAGTTCACCACGCCCCGGGGCACGGCTCGGTTCTGGGCCCCGCTTGGCGATTTTAGCTGACCGAACCGAGCCCCCGAGGGCAAGGTTGAGCACGAGTGACCTTATTTCAAGTTAAGATTCTTCAGAAGGAAAAACGGCACAGACACAACCTTTAGGAAATTGAAACTGCTTTTATTGAAATGCTGAAATAAGAAAAGTAAGGCTCGAGCTCCTCGGGGAGTTGTTGGACAGCCCAGGCCATCCTCCTAAGGTGCGGGGCGAGGCCTTCCAGATTGGTGGAGCGCGAAATTGTCTGACCTTTCCAGAGGCCCGCTTCCCGACCGGCGCGATCCAGCCGGGAGACTGCATCCCAAAGCATGCCGGGCCCTATCTCACCCGACAAGCGGAGGGCCTCGGCTTCCCCGGTGGATGAGTCCAGGGCGCGCTGCATGTCCGCGACGGTGTGTTCGGCAGCTGCGAGGCGGGCGACTAAGTCGCTTTCGCCCGTAGCCGCCCCGCCGCTGCGCTCCCTCGCGTCCAGCTCCTTTTCTCGCGCCTCGAGGTTAGCAGCCCGCTGCTCCAGCGCGGCTCTCTCGGCGCGGACGCATCCCAGATTGCGGCGCGCCTGCTCCTCCTGCGCTGCCTCACGGAGGGACAGGCTGTCCGCCAGCCGTTGTGTCGCGGCCTCGGACTCCTCAAGAGCTCGCTCCCGCTCAGCAAGCGCGTCCTCGCGGAGCCGGAGCGCGGACTCCTCTTCGGCGCAGACGGCCTCGTGCGCCGCCAGCGTCGCCTCCCGGATAGCGGCGGCGGCCTCGCGGTCCGCCAAGCTGGTCTCCACGGCGCCGGCATGATCTTCCAGTGCCATGGCACGGGCTTCAAGGGCCTCTTCGCGCCGCCGGGACGCCGCTTCAGCCTCCGTTGCTCGCTGCTCTCGGGCAGCGGCGGCGTCAAGGACCCCCTGGGCGGCGTCGAGCTTTTTCTTTAGCTCCGCCTCCCAGCTCCCGTGTTGAAGGCGGAGGGAGTCCTGCGCCTCAATCATCGCGGTGGTGGCGATGAGGGCGGCCTCTCGCTCCTCCTCCACCTCTCGGGCGATCTCCGCCAGCGCCGTCTTGCGGGCTTCAAGCTCCGAGATGTGGCGGCGGTGAGCCTTACGGCCCACCTCCACCATGGCGTCCACCGAGCGCCGCCCCTCCTCGACGCGCGCCCATGCGGCCTCGAGCTCCGCTCGTTCCGCTCGCAAGGCCTCCACCTGGGCGCTGAATCCATCTAGCACCGCGGTGTTTGCGGCGGCCAAGGCTTGCAGAAGGGGCTCGGCACTCAGCGGGGCGGCAGAAGACGAGGAGAAGAGCCGCCTTGGAGAAAATGCGACGCGGCTCGGCCCGCCAGAAGACGCACTGAGCTCGGGGATGTCCCCCGGACCCGTTTGGTCCTGGGCGTCACCCGAGGGAGCGGGCCCAGGCGATGCGCCCGCGGCCTTGGCGCGAGCCGCCCCGGAGGTTGTCGCCTGAGCGTCGCCCGAGGGAGCGGGCCCAGGCGATGCGCCCGCGGCCTTGGCGCGAGCCGCCCCGGAGGTTGTCGCATGAGCGTCACCCGAGGGAGTGGGCCCGAGCGACGCGCCGGCGGTCTTGTCGTGAACCGCCTCGGAAGACGCCATCGCCTCAGCCTGGCGAGCCCGGGCGGCCTCCTCCCGAGCAGCTTCTTCGGCTTGGCGAGCCCGGGCGGCCTCCTCCCGAGCGGTATCCTCCGCCTGCCGAACCCGAGCGGCCTCCCGGGCGGCCTCTTCAGCTTCCCGAAGGCGATCTGCGGCCTCTCGCCGGTCAGATTCTCGCCTCCGTTCCTCTGCGGCCGCCGGATCTTCGGCCTCGGATTGGCCGGACTTGGGATGGCGGGAGGAATGCGACGGGACATCGCTGAAGCAGAAGAAAAAACCAGAAGACAAACAAGATGGGTAAGAGGAAACTTGCTTTGGGGATAGGAGAAAGACGGTCGCAATGAGAGTGGGACGAACCTGCGAGGGGGTCGGTTAAATGACCACCTTGGGGGGGAAATCAGGTTTCCCCGGGATGGTTCCGTCTCCCCCATCTTGCGGAGCCGCTTCTTCTTGCGCTCCCCCTCGGGCTGCGATGACGGTGCGGCCCCCTCTGGGCGCCGATTGCTGGCACGCGCCGCCCCGCTCCCTCGGGGAGGAGATGGGGGAGGTGTTCCTCCCAGCTTCCTTTTCCCCTGGGCGTCGGCAGGGCGGCTGCTCCCCGAGCCCCCGGCGCGAGGCCCAGAAGCACGACCCCCTCCTGGGGTAGATTGATCCCCCAGGCGGCTCTCGCCCGCGCCGTCGTGGCCCTTAGGAGTTTCCTCCTCTGAGGCCCCGACCCCCATCATAATGGTCAGAATAGAGGCGCGGTCGGGATCGCTGCAGAGGGGGAGGATTCCTCGAGGAATGAGAGACGCCTCCGCGGAGCTGAGATTCAGCACCCTTTGGACCACGATCTTGAGGTCCTCGGGAGCCCAATCCCATCTGGCTCCCTGGTGGGTTCGCATGTAATCTTCGGACCCAGTGTACTCCCAAGCGCTCCGGGCGCGCCGCTGGAGCGGCGCAATCCGGCGACGGAGGTAGTCGCCGTACACCATGGCCCCTGTGAGCCCCTGAGATCGCAGGCCTGCCAGGCGGTCGAGGACGGCGTCATAGTCATCCCCCAGATCTACTGGCGCCCGCCAGCTGGAGACCGGCACTAGGGGCTGGCTTGGGAGTCGGAGGCGCGCTTCGTTGGCAAGGGGGGTGTAGAACCAGTCGCTCTTCCAATCGTCCCACTTCTTGCGGAGGGCGCAGGGGATGTAGCGGTTCAACACCGGCCCCCGCGGCTGGAAGTAGCAACCACCGACCACCGACGGCGGCGACACCGACTGCACGGTGAAGAACCACCGGAACAGCCGAAGAGATGGGCGCACCCCAATGAACATCTCGCACAGGTGCGCGAAGATGGCCAAAGTCATTACTGCGTTGGGGGTGAGGTGCGCCATCTGGAGATCGTAGAACTCCAGAACATCCATAAAGAAAGAAGAAAAAGGAGGAACCAACCCGGCCATTGCGAAGGGGAGGAAGAAGATGGACCGCCCCGGGTAATCTGGTGCTGGGCGCGCCTCGCCCAGCATCACTATCTCCCGGCCGGTGGCGGATTCCGGCATGAAGCGGCGCGGCAGCCCAGCCTGCCTCTCGCTCACAATGCGGGAAGGCGGTAGTACGCTACCGTCGAGCAGAGCGGAGCCCCGCGCCATGTCGTCGGAGAAAGAGAGGGTTGAGAACGAGCGTGTGTGGCGAAGGTGAGGCGCAGCAAAGAGAGAGTTTAGGGCGCAAACGGCGAAGGAAAGGGGAATAGTGGCGAAAGGAAGGGAGCAAGTCCTTTCCTCGATGGCTTTATACCCTTGCCATCGCTGAGCCCGGCTCCTCGTTTCTCGTGCCCACTATCTCGCTCCCTCGTTACTCGCTATCTCGCTCCCTCGTTTCTCGCGCCCACGCTTCCACTAATTCCATTCGCCCGCTTGCGGCGCATGAGGTGGATATGCGGTTGGGGCAGTCGAGATAGTTCGTATCGTGTGCGCGTTAATTACGCTCGCCGACCGAAGCGACGTTACCATATCTCCAGACGAAACGAATCTGCACGCCCAGATTCGACCGCTGTTCAAGTGATGTGGCAGTCTTGAAGAGACCGCCCATGACTGACGGCCAAGACACCGTTACCGATATGCGTGGTTTGAGACCGTTGGGTTTCTGCCCAATCACGGAGACCGGTCCCACCTGTCACCAGGCTTTATGAATGGCGTCATGCCCGACCGCTTCCCTTGAGAAGGATGATCGCCCTGACATAACGCCGGGGGCTACTGTCGGTGATATGGGACCGGGAGTATTGCGCCCGGAGGCTTGAGGCAGATGGAATCGCCCACGTGGCCAGGCACCTTCGGGGACGTCGGGCCCGAGGGTGAGGTGTCCGCCCTCCTCCTGATTTCCCCGAGGGGGGGTCGGGTTGCTCCTGCCCCGGCCCCGAGGGCCGAGGTGCCCCGACCCCTTGTGGGGTTTGCACTATGTACGTAGGTTGGGTGAACACGGTAGGACTCACCTAACCGCATTTATTGCGGTCTGGTCAAGCGTGTCACGCTGCATGCAGCGCAATGCAGTGCGCTCTTTTATCCGGTCTGTGACCAGTCACAGACCGGTCAGATCAACGGTTAGGTGGCGACTAGCGGTCTGACGCACGCCTCGCCCCGTCCCGTCAAGACGAGAGCCTCTAGGCACACGTCTCCAGCCGGAGCTAGCGTGTTACCTCTTAGAGATGGCACGTTAGCCCTGATTAGATGAATACCAGGCTTCATCCCAACCATTACAGGCAAGATGCTACAAAAAGAAGGGTGATCATGCAGATCGCTGAACTGACGCATAGAGGACAAGAATGACCGATCTGTGACCGGTCTGACACTGGTCGCGTCAGCAACAGACAGCCACGATCCCACGTTGCGCCTGTCTCCGCCGGGAGTAGAGGTAGGTGTGGGCTGTCCCATCGAAGTGTCATTCGGACGGCAACCATACCAATCTCCGTCCATAAAGAGAAGAAAAGTCCAGTTTGGAAAGGGAAGGGTACATGTGGTATCCCCTTAAGATATAAAAGGAGGACCATGCCCACAAAGAGAGGGGACTGGATTTTCCCGGGAGAGGAGAGGGCTGGTTGATATTTTGTAACTTGCTCATACACAGATCCACCAAAAACACAGGAGTAGGGTATTACGCTTCCCAGCGGCCCGAACCTGTATACATCGTCCGTGTCTCGCGTTTCTTCCAGGCACGCGATCTTTCCACATACAGAGAGAGCTTGAGATCTCACCCTAAGCCCCCGGCCGAACTGGCAAAGGGGGGCCTGCGCGGTCTCCCGGTGAGGAGCCACGAGCTCCGTCATCTGGCGCGCCAGGTAGGGGGCTCAGCGTGTGTTTTCTGAGCTCTCATACTCTTCCGTGTGCGCCAAGTTTCCCTTGTTCAGCCTAATGGCCGAGCAAGCAAAGGCGCACGACCTCTCTCCGAGTGTGAGCGGCGACGACGGGGAGCCAAACCCGCGCCGTCGAGCTCGTACTCCCCCACCTCCTCCACGCCAAAGTCCTAAGCGGGGGGAGGCGCTCGAGAGGGTTGAAAAACCCACAGCATCACCAGTCGCAGGTGATGCAGGAGAGCGGCGAGACGGGGAGCGTCGCCTCCTCGTCTACGGTGACGGCAGCACGCCCCAGGGAGCGCTTCAGGCTGCTGGCGCGCTCCTACGTCACCCGCCCGTCGTCCCTGACCCGGAGTCTCCAGCCCAGCGATGGCTGGACGACGTGGCCAACTTGGTCATGACGGCACAGCAGCGCCTGGGTGCTGGTGGACGGTCCGCCACCACCAGGACCTCCGGCGCCGCCACCACCGGCTCTGTGTCATCAAGGCGGAGGGCGCGGCGAGCGGCGGCTGCTGCACGCCATTCGGCTACCACTCCCTCGTCGGCGCCTCCGACTCGGGAGGATCAGCATGAAGAGCCGGATGCCCGCCTCGACATCGAGCGCCGACGTAGTGATCGGCGTGCTCCCCGCGCAACGGAGGGTGCCTCTTCGTCCAGGGTGTCACCTCCACATGGACGTGAGGACCAGCCCTCCGTGCCCCCGGTTGGTGGTGTTGGCTGTAGAGCCTTTGTGGCGAGTCTTCGGAATGTCCGTTGGCCCCCAAGGTTCCGGCCCACCATCACCGAGAAGTATGATGGGAGCGTCAACCCCACCGAGTTTCTCCAGGTCTATACGACCGGGATCGAGGCCGCTGGGGGAGACGACAGGGTCATGGCGAATTTCTTTCCCATGGCCCTGAAGGGACAGGCGCGGGGTTGGCTAATGAACCTGCCACCCGCGTCGGTCCACTCCTGGGAGGATCTGTGCCAGCAGTTCACCATGAACTTTCAAGGCACTTATCCACGCCCAGGTGAAGAAGCGGACTTGCACGCAGTACAGCGAGGGGATGATGAATCCCTTCGCTCGTACATTCAGCGTTTCTGCCAAGTCCGCAATACTATACCTTGCATCCCTGCACACGCGGTGATCTACGCGTTCAGGGGGGGTGTGCGGCACAACCGCATGCTCGAAAAGATTGCCTCCAAAGAGCCCCAGACTACCGCAGAGCTTTTTCAGCTCGCGGACCGAGTGGCTCGTAAGGAGGAGGCCTGGACCTGGAACCCCTCCGGTTCCGGTGTGGCAGCTTCGGCCGCCCCCGGATCCGCCGCTCAGACAGGGCGGCGTGACAGGAGGAGGAAGAAAAGGTCGGTCCATTCCGGCGACGAGGGTCACGTCCTCGCCGTCGAGGGCGCTCCGCGGGCCACCCGAAAGGGGAGGCCTGCGAGCGACAAAAAGAAAGAGGCTGGTACTCCCAGCAGGGAGCGCCCAGCCAGCAAGTGGTGCTCCGTCCACAACACCTCCCTCCACGATCTCGCGGACTGTCGCGCAGTCAAAAACTTGGCTGAGCGAACGAGGAAGTGGGAGGAGGATAGGAGGCAGGAACGCCGTGAGGGCAAGTCCGCGGCAGTTCCCTCCGGTAAACGGCGAAGTGAGGCCAAACAGAAGGCCCCCGCCGTTGACATCGATGACGGTGATGATGACCTAGGTTTCCAAGAACCTGGGGCCACCATTGCCACTGTCGACGGGGGAGCGTGTGCTCACGTTTCTCGCCGGAGTTTCAAGGCCATGAGGCGAGAGCTTCTCGCCGCGGCCCCTACTCATGAGGCGACGCGTCGGGCGCGGTGGTCGGAGGTGGCCCTCACCTTTGACCAGACCGACCACCCACCGTGCGTTGCCCGGGGAGGGCAGATTGCGATGGTGGTTTCCCCCACCATCTGCAATGTGAAGTTGGGGCGTGTCCTCATAGATGGAGGAGCGGCTCTCAACATCCTTTCCCCCGCGGCCTTTGATGCTATCAAGGCCCCGGGGATGGTGCTCCAGCCGTCTCAACCGATCATCGGTGTGACGCCGGGGCACACATGGCCGTTAGGTCACATCGACCTACCGGTCACCTTTGGTGGATCAGCCAACTTCCGCACGGAGCGGGTGAACTTCGATGTGGCGGACCTCAGTCTGCCCTACAACGCGGTCCTGGGGAGGCCCGCGTTGGTGAAGTTTATGGCGGCGGTCCACTACGCCTACCTCCAGATGAAGATGCCGGGCCCCGGTGGCCCCATCTCTGTCCGTGGCGACCTTAAAGTCGCGCTCGCTTGCATGGAGCAGCGCGCGGACCACCTCGCTGCTGCGACCAAGCCCGAGGGTGGTGACGAGAGGCTTGGCACCTCCGCCCCCACCGCCCCGAGGCAGCGGATTGCCACATGCGACGAGGTCCCGGTCAAGGAGGTTGCCTTGGGCGACGGCCCATCCAAGACCACACGGATCGGTGGTCTTCTGGATGGCAAATAGGAAGACGCGCTCGTCTCCTTCCTGCGGGCAAACGCTGACGTCTTCGCATGGAGACCAGCGGACATGCCCGGGGTCCCCAGGGAGGTGATTGAGCACCGTCTCGCCGTGCGGCCGGGCGCAAGGCCGGTCCGGCAGAAAGTGCGGCGGCAGGCCCCGGAACGTCAAGCCTTCATCCGCGAGGAGGTGGCGAGACTTCTGGAGGCCGGATTCATCCGTGAAGTCATCCATCCGGAGTGGCTGGCGAACCCGGTGGTCGTTCCCAAGGCGAACGGCAAGCTTCGGATGTGCATCGACTACACCGACCTTAACAAGGCATGTCCTAAGGATCCCTACCCCCTGCCTCGCATAGATCAGATCGTCGACTCCACTGCGGGGTGCGACCTTTTGTGTTTTCTAGATGCATACTCTGGTTACCATCAGATTCGCATGGCTAGGGAGGATGAGGAAAAAACTGCGTTCATTACCCCCGTAGGAACCTATTGTTATACATCAATGCCCTTCGGGTTAAAGAATGCAGGTCCTACTTTTCAACGTACTACTCGAATTTCTTTGGGTAGCCAAATAGGACGTAATGTTGAGGCTTATGTCGATGACTTGGTTGTAAAAACGCGCAACCAAGAAACTTTACTTTCAGATCTAGCGGAAACTTTTGAGAACCTCCGCTCCGCCCGCATAAAGCTGAACCCCGATAAGTGTGTGTTTGGTGTACCTGCGGGCAAGCTTCTCGGGTTCTTGGTCTCTGCCCGAGGCATTGAGGCCAACCCCGAGAAGATTCGAGCTATCGAGCGGATGCGCCCCCCCAGCAAACTTAGGGATGTGCAATGCGTCACCGGTTGCATGGCCGCCCTAAGTCGTTTCATATCAAGGCTGGGAGAGAAGGCGCTACCCTTGTTTAAGCTCCTCAAGCGCTCGGGGCCGTTTACTTGGACGGAGGAAGCTGAACATGCCCTCACTCAGTTAAAGGCATATCTCAGCTCTCCCCCGGTTCTAGTCGCCCCGGAGCCAAATGAGCCCCTGCTACTTTACTTAGCGGCGACCCCCCAAGTAGTTAGTGCAGCGTTGGTTGTGGAGCGCGATGAAGACAATCCTCATTTCGTGCACCCCCATTCTGTGCTAACTTGGCCCGGGAGCGAGCGGGGAGGAGAGGCCCCCGAGTCGTACGGCGGCCTACGGCCCCTGACAACCGGAGTCGGCCCTCTGCCCGCTTGTCAGACGGTGCTAGGTGCCCCCGACCCTCAGGAGGGCCCCAAGGCCACTGCGGGAAGGCCGCACTTAACGCCCTTTGACCCCGAGGCTAACCCTGTGCTGACTCGACCCGGGAAAGAGCAGGGAGAAGAGGCCCCCGAGCCGAACGGAGGCCAGAGGCCCCTGACGACCGGAGTTGGCCCTTTGCCCGCTTGTCCGACGATGCCAGGAGCCCCCGACCCCCAGGACGGCCCCGAGGCCACTGAGGGAAGGCCGCCCCTTTCATCCTCCGACCCCGAGGTCATTGGCACAGAAGACAAGTGCGCCCCGAAAGGCCACTTGAACGAAGAACGCCCCGGGGATACGGCCCCTAGCAGAGAGGATCGGCCCCACCGAAGGGTGCAGCGGCCTGTCTACTTTGTTAGTGAGGCCCTCCGGGACGCTAAGACCCGATACCCTCAGGCCCAGAAGATGCTTTACGCTATTCTGATGGCCTCGAGGAAACTGCGCCATTATTTTCAGGCACATAGGGTCACTGTGGTTACGTCTTACCCCCTCGGTCAAATCTTGCATAATCGAGAGGGTACAGGACGGGTGGTAAAATGGGCAATCGAGCTTTCTGAGTTCGATCTGCACTTTGAACCACGCCACGCTATCAAGAGCCAGGCCCTCGCCGATTTTGTGGCAGAGTGGACCCCGGCTCCAGAGACCGTCTCAATCCCCGAGGCCAGCACGAACCCCTCGCAGCTGCCTCACACCACCCACTGGGTGATGCAGTTCGATGGTTCTCTGTCCCTCCAGGGTGCCGGTGCGGGGGTCACGTTGACCTCCCCGACCGGAGACGTCCTTAGATATCTGGTCCGCCTCGACTTTCGAGCGACCAATAATATGGCAGAGTACGAGGGACTCCTTGCCGGACTCAGGGTGGCAGCCGGACTGGGGATCCGCCGTCTCCTAGTGTTAGGCGATTCCCAGCTGGTCGTTAACCAGGTCTGTAAGGAGTACCGGTGCTCTGACCCGCAAATGGACGCCTATGTACGCCAAGTGCGGCGTATGGAGCGCCATTTTGACGGGATAGAGCTTCGGCATGTGCCCAGACGGGATAACATGATAGCCGACGAACTCTCACGGCTCGCGTCCTCGCGAGCCCAGACCCCACCGGGCGCCTTTGAAGAAAGGCTTACCCAGCCGTCGGCGCGACCCGACCCCTTAGGGGAGACGGATGCGCCTGACCGGCCCCCGAGGCCCGTCGGAGTCCAGGCCTCGGGACCCGAAGGGAGCGCTCCAAGCTCCCTTAGATTGATTGCTTGGATCTCTGAGATCCAAACATACCTCACAGATAAGACTCTACCTGAGGACCGCGAAGGGAGTGAACGCGTACAACGCATTTCCAAACGCTACGTGCTGGTAGAAGGGACCCTCTATCGGCGCGCGGCTAACGGAATCCTCCTGAAGTGCATTCCTCAGGAACAAGGCGTTGAGCTTCTTGCTGACATCCATGAGGGCGAGTGCGGAGCCCATTCCGCCTCGCGCACCCTGGTTGGCAAGGCCTTTCGTCAAGGATTTTATTGGCCGACAGCTCTCAATGATGCAGTCGATCTGGTCCGGCGATGCAGAGCGTGTCAGTTCCACGCCAAGCAAATCCATCAGCCGGCCCAGGCCCTGCAGATCATACCACTGTTGTCACGACCGGAAATCACCCAACAGGCGTTCCTGACGTGCGTGTATTATTCCTTGTCCCAGGAGGCAAGGTACACCAAAAGTTGATACAATTCAGAGTTTAACAAGCGGAAGCGTAAATAGAATTATTACACGGGCAACAACGGCCCAGCACACTCAAAGACAACGAAAAACAGCGGAAGACTAGGGCGACGACCACAGGCGCTTGACGGCAGGCACGAGCTAGACACCAAAGCCTTCATCTTCAAGGAACTCCTCATCTGGGCTTGGGAAAAATTGAGCAAGACTGAGTACAACCACCGTACTCAACAAGACACACCCACGAATGCATAATAAATGCAAGGGAGTACAAAGGAATTATAATATAAGGATTAGGGTTGCAGTAAACAGCATTTAAAGGAATCTAGTTGCTCAAGGCTATTTTGTAAACACGAATCTAGAACTATGCAATATTATTAATCAAGGCCGTGAACCCACACGAACCTGCCTTAACCCAAGGCCTACGATGATTCAGACCGAACTGGCAACCCGACCTGGGTCCCAGCTCGTCCCAAGCCAACCCAGGCCAACCATTCCGCATTTTAGTTGTTAAGCAGGTTTTAAGAATTAAAACACTAACTTGGGTACATTGCTCGGCTTGCCCATAACCGAGGGCTCGGCTATTCGAATAGTTTATACTCTGATCAGAGGTGTACATCTTTACCCACAAGACACATCTTCCTCACGTGTTACCACGTGCCACATACCACCACGGTATACGGACGGAAGACGTGACATAGTTTCCAACCCATCCTAGCCTTAGACAAGAGTACCGACCCAATCCCGCCTACGGCCGGAACCCCCGGGACAGGCAGGCGAGACTGAGCCCCTAGCAGCAGGGCACCAACCCTCTGCCATATGACATCTCGACTACCGGGCCGCAGCTCGTGTAGCCTTCATTTGCCCTGGAGAATGTCCATCGACCCCCGACTTCATCCATCTCCAATCCGTGTACTTTTGTTTATGACTAGACTGAGCCACAAACTAAGCCTTACCCACTAGACATGTGGAAGTACGGTAGTGCTTTGCAACAGAGGCCCGAAGACCGGTCCTTAAACGGCCGAGGTGCTACTATCAAAACCATGCACCCCGAGCCCAGCCTAAAACCATTTTAGGGGATTTTGAATAGAGGGGGCGGTGTGAAACCAATTCCACAATAATCCAACAATTCCATAGTGTCCAGGTGATATGAATATTTCCCAAGTCTAAAGTTATAAAACCACCTAGGGTTACCTAATTAAATTGCGAAGCATCTACCTAAATTTAAACTAGGGATACCACGAGTAGAGTGTCCACTAGTTGAGGTTTTGTTTACTCTAGGGCGAACAAGGTAATAATAATAACAATAACAATAATAATAAGGTCATAACAAAGGTAAATAGGCATGGCTAAATAAAACAGTGATAACGCGGGAATTTAAACAAAGCGATAATGCAATAATTTAAATCAACATAATTTTATAAACTGGGATTCAATATGATCAAGATGATGTGTCTTGCCTTGCTCGCTTTCCCAACCGACGGCTTCGACTTCCACGAAGAGCGGATCTTCCGAAGCTGCAGCGTCTACACGACCAACGGAAAAGAAAAGGGCTTTAACACTAAATAACTCCACATAACAGCAGAAACAAAGCACAAAAATGGGTTCTTTACATCTTAAGGAAAAATTAGAGACTTGAACGGTCCAATTCCGAGTTCAAATGGCCAAGATATGGCCATTTGAAGTTTATATGCTCTTTAAATGGATATTTGCGAATTTCTTCATTTAAATTTTAATTAAAAATCATGTTTATTGCGTCAGCCGAGGGAGCGGGCGCGCGGACCGGGTCCACGGGAAGTGGGGCCCACGCGTCAGCCTCTCGGTCCACGGTGGACCGGGCGCACGCGGCTGGCGGCGGTCGGCGCCGTGGGTCCCGCGCGTCAGCCGCACCCGCGGGCGCGGGCGGCTGACGGCCGGGCCCACTTGGCAGCCGCGAGGGCACGCCGAAGGCGGCCTCGCCGGCACGGCCGACGGGAGGAGGACGCGCACCCGCGCCCCGATGGTCGCCGCCGGCGACCAACGGCGCGGCGGAGTGGCACCCGAGAGAGAGGAGGGAAGGGGGAAGCGAACGGAACGGTCTTCGGCTCACCCCGGTCGACGGCGACGACGGGAACGGCGGCCGAAGCGGAAGAAGACGGCGGCGCGGCTCGGGATGACGAGGGCGACGGTGCTCCGGCGGTCGACGGGCGAAGCGGAGCGGCGGACGGGGTCAGCGGCAACACGGCGAAGCGGACGGAGGTGTCGCCGAGTGGGGAGGAAGTCCGGAGCGACGGCGGCGGCGAACCGGAGCACGGCGGCGACGGCGGAGAGAAGGTGCGACGGTGCGGGCTCGATTCCGACGGGGAGAGTGAGCGGCGAGTGGCGGAAACGGAGGAGCGGAGCTCGGGGATTGATTTTATAGCGACGGGAGAGAGAGAGGGCGGCCGGAGAGAAAGGAAACCGGCCGCGGAGTTCTCGGGCTCCATAGATGCGCCGGCGAAGATTGCGGGCTTGATTCCGAACGAATCCGAGGGAGAGAGAGAGGGGAAAGAGGGGGAAACGGGAGAGGGAATCACGGGGAGTAATTCCCCTCTCTTTAATGCGCGCGGGGACGGCGGGATGCGGCGCAATCCGCGGCGGCGGCGGCGCTAGGGCACGGGCGCGGCGGCGGGCGCGGCGGGAGGAAGGCGATGACAGGTGGGCCCCACCCGTCAGCGAGAGTGGCGGGCGGGCCCGCCTGTCAGCGGCGCACGCGCGCGGGGAGGCCGATGGGCCGGAGGGGAAGAGAGAGAGAGAGGGAGGGGCTGGGCCGAGCCGGCCCAAGAAGGAAGGGGGGGGAAAGAAGACTTCTTTTAGGGTTTTTCTTTTTATAAACCTTTTCAACTTTGTTTATTTCTTTTCACTTATTATTTGTGCTCTGAAAATTCCACTAAAATTTATTTACGCATTTTAGGCTTTTAGGAAATATACAAAAATCCTCCAAGCCTAATTTGACTTTTATCTTTGCACATTTTAATTGTTGAAGGCTTTCACATGATTTTTAATTATTCTTTGCACAATTTCGAGGATATATTTTAGAGTTGTTTTGGGACGCGACAAACCTACCCCCCTTAAACGGAATCTCGACCCCGAGATTCGGAAGAACTGGCGAAGAGATCGGGATGGGCTGCCTTCAGCTCGTCTTCACGCTCCCAGGTAGCTTCTTCTTCGGCGTGGTTGCTCCACTGGACCTTGCAAAAACGGATTACTCGGTTCCTGGTCCTGCGCTCCATGGTGTCCAGGATTTTTACTGGCCTCTCCACGTAGGTCAAATCTTCGCGAACTTCAATTTGCTCTGAGTCGGTCTGCTCGGATGGCACTCGGAGACATTTCTTGAGTTGCGACACATGGAACACATCATGCACGTTGCCCAAGGAGGCGGGCAGCTCCAACTGGTAAGCGACTTCTCCGCGCCGAGCAGTGATACGAAAAGGACCCACATACCGAGGTGTGAGCTTCCCTTTTGTCTGAAACCTGTGTACACCTCGCAATGGCGTGACTCGAAGATACACAAAATCATCCACTGCGAATTCCAGGTCACGGCGACGGTTATCTGCATAACTTTTCTGCCGGGACTGTGCCACCTTTAGATTTTCCCGAATGATTCTGACTTTAGCTTCAGCTTCTCTCAGGATATCAGTCCCGAACACTTGGCTTTCTCCGACTTGGTCCCACAATAGCGGTGTCCGGCATTTGCGCCCATACAACGCTTCATAAGGTGCCATTTGTATGCTGGCTTGATAGCTGTTATTGTAGGAGAACTCAGCATAGGGGAGACTCTTATCCCAGGTCTTCCCGAAATCTAGGACACATGCGCGGAGCATATCTTCTAGAATCTGATTTAGACGCTCGGTCTGTCCATCTGTCTGCGGGTGATAGGCAGTGCTGAAATTCAATCGAGTACCCAGCTCTTCTTGGAGCTTCTTCCAAAAGTGAGAGGTGAATTGGCTTCCCCTATCAGATACGATTTTCTTGGGAACGCCATGGAGACTCACGATCCTAGCGAAGTAGAGCTCCGCTAGTTTGTTCCCTCCATAGGTGGTCTTCACAGGAATGAATCGAGCTACCTTGGTTAATCGATCCACAACTACCCATATAGAATCATATCCTCCTTGGGTCTTCGGAAGTCCGGTGATGAAATCCATCCCAATTTCATCCCATTTCCATTCTGGTACTTGGAGAGGTTGGAGGAGTCCGGCCGGTCGTTGGTGTTCTGCCTTGACGCGCTGGCACACATCACACAGAGCCACGAACTCTGCAATTTCCCGCTTCATGCTAACCCACCAGTATTTCTCCTTCAAGTCTAGATACATCTTTGTACTGCCCGGGTGGATTGAATAAGGACTTTCGTGAGCTTCCTGA
The DNA here is from genome assembly GCF_034140825.1 of Oryza sativa Japonica Group. Classification (NCBI taxonomy): domain Eukaryota; kingdom Viridiplantae; phylum Streptophyta; class Magnoliopsida; order Poales; family Poaceae; genus Oryza; species Oryza sativa. The sequence continues at coordinate 23,762,634 of NC_089040.1, read as the reverse complement.
AGTATCAACTGTTTAAGTTCGCTGTTATCCGGAACGCATACCCGATTTCCGTTCCATAGGGTTCCGTGTTCATCCTCTGTGAAACCAGCGGCTTTACCCTGTTTCATATTCTTGAGGTCCTTGCGAGTATCCGGCAAGATTAACACTGGCGAGGAAACCAGCTTTTCTTTGAGAGTTTGGAACGCCTTCTCGCATTGCGGGCTCCACACAAACTTCTCTTCTTTCTTCAACAACTGTGTCATGGGTCGAGCGATTTTGGAGAAGTTCTCGATGAACCTCCGGTAGTATCCTGCCAAACCCAAGAAACTGCGAATCTGAGTGACTGTCTTGGGTTGCTTCCAATCGGTGACGGCGGTCACTGTTTCGGGGTCCACAGCAACTCCTTTAGCAGATATCACGTGCCCCAAGAATTTGACTTCGGACAACCAGAACTCACACTTGCTAAGCTTGGCATACAATTGATGTTCCCGCAACTTTCCCAACACCAGACGGAGGTGGTGCTGATGGTCTTCCTCTGATTGTGAGTATATCAGAATGTCATCGATGAAAACCACAACGAACTTATCCAAGTATTCCATGAACACTTTGTTCATCAAGTTCATGAAGAAGGCAGGAGCATTGGTTAAGCCGAACGACATCACCGTGAATTCATACAGTCCATATCGCGTAGTGAATGCGGTCTTCGGAATATCTTCTTCACGAATACGTAATTGGTGATATCCGGAACGGAGATCAATCTTGGAGAATACAGTGGCACCTTTAAGCTGGTCGAACAGATCATCGATCCGGGGAAGAGGGTACTTGTTTTTGATGGTGACTTCATTGAGAGCTCTGTAGTCGACGCACATCCTCTTCGTCTTGTCTTTCTTCTCTACAAAAATCACAGGAGCACCCCACGGGGAAGTACTCGGACGTATGTACCCCTTTTCTTTCAACTCTTCCAACTGTTTCTTTACTTCGGCCAGTTTATTTGCTGCCATACGGTAGGGTCGCTTGTGCAGAGGAGTGGTTCCTGGAGCAAGATCTATTCGGAACTCAATCTCTCGCTTGGGCGGCATACCAGGTAGTTCTTCCGGAAACACGTCTCCGAACTCTCTGACTACGGGGATTTCTGACAGTTCTATCTGATGAAGTTCTGAACTTCTGACAGAGGTTGGGGGTGCAAAGAAAACAACCGGTTGTTCTGGTCCTCGGTACAGAGTGACAGTGCGCCTCGCGCAATCCACTACCCCTTGGAATTGAGCCAACCAATTCATCCCAAGAATCACATCCAAGTTCTTGGTGTCTAGCAGAATCAGATCCGAGGGAAAAGGAATCCCCTGAATTTCTATAGGGACGGCAGGGCTATAATACTTTGCTGTCATAACCCCGCCAGGGGTGGTGATGAGCAGAGGGTTTCTAAGCCTTTCTACCCCCAACTGATTTCTCCCCACGAATGGCACAGATATAAACGAGTGGGAAGCTCCAGAGTCGAACAAAATGGTAGCAGGGATGGAATGGACGAGGAACGTACCAACGATGACGTCTGGAGTTGTCAGCACGTCCTCGGCCGTCACGTGATTCACACGACCCCGGATGACGTCCTTGCCGCCGTTGTTGGGGCGGGGAGGCGCTTGGCCTTGCTGACGCTTTGGCTTCGGGCATTTATCCGCAAAGTGCCCGGGCTCGAAGCAGTTGAAGCACAGACGCTGCGGACCTTGAGCGTCCCTGCGGCCTTGAACTGGCTGCACAGTCGGCGTAGGAGGACGGGGCGCACGAGTCCCTTGTTGATTCTGCTGCTGCTGCGGCTGTGGGACGCGCACCACGAATTGAGGTCGGGGCGCTGGGCGAGGTTGCTGCTGCTGTTGTTGCTGCTGCGAGGAGGATCCCCCTGGATAGGGATTGGTGTAGCGGACCCTTTGGTTAGCACCCTGGTGATTACGGAAATTCGCCAAGCGGCGCTTGTGCGACTCCAGTTCTTTGTGCTTGGCTTCCAAGCGGATGCTCTTGTCCACCAGTCGCTGGAAATCCGGATAGTCCCCAGAGACTAGACGAACGGACAGCTCGGGGTCCATTCCTGCCAGGAACTTCTCCTGCTTCTCCTCATCTTCCCGCACATCCTCTGGGGCGTAACGGGCCAGGTTGTTGAACTCATGCAAATACTCCATTACGGAGCGGTTGCCTTGCTTCAACTCTCGGAATTCCTTTTTCTTAAGAGCCACGACTCCAGCGGGCACATGGGTTCTCCGGAAAGCGGCGGTGAAGCGGGCCCAAGTAATCGGCTGCCCCTCTGGCTGCGCAGCTGTCACGCCCGGAAATTCACTAGTAATTTCTGAACTTATTTGTGCATAAAATCCTCGTCCAGGAATCAGCCGAGGTACACAAACTGACAATTTAATATACAAATCCATCATAATAATAACGTTACACACTTACAAAAGAAAAGAAAACAGCAGCGGAATAACGATCTAGCGATGGCTTCAGCTCCACTCCCACAGGCAGCTCAACTGGGGTATAAGCCAAACGTCTTCTTCTTCTGGATCCTTTATCTTCAACTGAGGTTTGATTGATTATTGCAAGAATGAGCATATGACATACTCAACAAGCCACATAGCAAATATGCAAGTGCACAAGGATACCAAAGGATGGCATAATATAGGCTCATTTGCGAAAGCAGCATTTAGCAAAGAGTTAAGAGTAGTAAAACAGTAGAGTAATTAATTAAAAATTTTAATCAACACTGAACAGCACACCCATGCTGCATAGGCCCAACCATCCTGAACAACCATACCCGGCTGTACAGATCTAACTCCAAACCAGGATCTAAGCAAATTATTACCAGGTATAACATCCATAATTATTGTGAGAGGTGTGAGACTAATCACGAAAAACATTGCTCAACTCGCCCATAACCGCGGGCACGGCTATTCGAATAGTTTTACTCTGGCCAGAGGTGTACCACTGTACCCACAAGACACAACCCCACATCATGTCACCATGTGCCTCAATACCACCATGGTACCTCGGAAAGGAGTTGTGACAATACCCCTTGCACAACATAACCCATTACAGCGCACCTTTCCTGGATCATAATCACCCCCTTATAAACAAGGCATGGACTCCCCAGCGACCCCCGTGGACTTCTCGCCACTTCTCAGTCTGGCGCACTATAATGAATCACGCTACACAAAAGATAAAGCCGTTGCCCACGCTGGCTTGTGGTTGGCACGATAAATGTTTCACAACAGTAGCTCGCGAACCGGTCCTTAATTGTCATGAGCACGACTCTCAAAACCATGTGCTCACAACCCACCATTATCAAGTTTTAGTTGGCAAGTAATTAATTAACCAATCACGATTAACCATCGTGAACTATCATTAAGCCATCCTTAAATAATAGTGAGTCATAAGTTATCCCAATAGTGTGCTAATGTTTCTAAGCATGGCTAAGCAATCATAACTAATATCTAGCTGAACCAATATATAAAGCCCAACTAGTCAAGTTATAATAACCCAAGGTATCAAGGAATAAAGTAATCAATGCAAATTGGCCATAACAAAGGAATAAGTTCACACCACCCGGTGACATTCGAAAATAAATGCACAGTTGAAATAAATAGAGAATTTAAATATAGGATCAACATGCTCAAAGGATTGTGTTTAGGATCTGTGCGACTTGCCTTGCAATAATCGGTCTTCAATTAATCTTCTGAACACTCCTGACGCACTCACGAACCTTCGCAACGACGGAAACGACAAGCTAACACGCAAAACGAAGAAAAAGACTAATAAAAACCAAATAAACAGTACATACAAAGTAAACAAACATGTAGATCATGATTTTAGATGAATTTAGCAACTTGAACCACTCAAAACCGAGTTACGATGATTTAGTTATGAATTTCCGAAGATTTAATCTATTAGAAAAAGGGCAAAAGAAAAGATGATGATGTCACGATGACGTCATCGACGGCAGCCACGGCATGGGTGGCGACCTCACCGGAGCTAGAGAGGTCGGCCGGGCTATCTAAGGGCATCTACACGTAGACGACGACGACGCGATCTCGACGATACTCACCAACGCAACGAACGACGACGGATGACGGCCGGCGGCGAGCTTGTGCGGCGGTGGCGACTCGGTCGTCGGCGGCGGCGACTCTCCGGTGACCGGCGACGGCGGGGAGGGGGCGGCCGAGCTTCCCCTCTTCCACGCGCACCCGACGGCGGCGAGAGGAGACAGCGGCGACGGCCAAAACGACGGCGCGAGGCGGCTGTTCGTCGGCCGGCGACGGCGGCGGCTAAGACGACGTGGCGGCGGCTCTACGGTTGACGAGAGAGCTCGGGAGATGGGGCAAAAGAAAGAGGAAAACTAGGGGATGCTTTATATAGGCTTGGACTAGAGAGATCGGACTCCAAACGAGAGGAATCGAAGCCGGAAAATCTTCGGGTTAGTTTGGAGAGATAAACTCAAAACGAATTTTATTTGGATAAAATACAAGGAATTAGGTTCCGATTCTTGGGGGAAACGAAAGAGGAAGATAAAGGAAATATTTCCCCTCAACTAATTTTGCAAACGGAGCTCGGGATGCGGCGGATTTGGTGGAGAAAGCGGCGGCTGCACAGGGCACAGGACGGCAGCTCGGGCTCTGTCCAGAGCTGGAAGATGAACAGTAGTAGAGGGAGGAAAGGTAGACTTTTCCGGCTGGGCTGAGAGGAGAGGAGGCGGCTCAGGTTGGGCCGGCGGAAGAGAGAGGAAGGAAAGGAAAGAATGGGCCGAAAATGGCCCAAGCTGAGGAGGAGGATTTTATTACTTTTCCAATTAAAATAATCACTTAAATGATCTTTGAATTGTTAAAAATACTTCCAATGCTCAAATAATTCCAAGAAAAATCCTGAAAATACTTGGACACTCAAAGTACTTAACAAAATTATAATTAGACCATTTAATGATTAATTTAATATGTGGGTAATTACTGAAATGCTCTTTGTATGATTAAAATTAATAATTGAGCTCCGAAAAATCCGAGAAAATTCCAGAGAGTATAATTAACCATGGAGAATTTAATAAAAATTAAATCCATCCATGCTTTATATTTAGGAAATTTTATTTCCCACATTTAACTTCACTTGTAAATTAATGAACATTTAATATAAATTCTAATAATAATTTATTAAATAATTTATAAATCCTGAAACAAAAATCAGGATGTGACAAATCTACCCCCCTTACAAAGAATCTCGTCCCGAGATTCGGAACGGCTAGAAAGAAAAAGGCATAGGTAAACTACAGTCTATCTTTTATTCCACAACTCCAATAATTATTCTAAGATTTTAAAGAAAGCTACTGCTGCTTTGGAACTGATGGCTGAGCTGTATCCCTTGAGACGCAACCGGCACTGCATTTGCTCCTGTGAGGACAATGTTGTTGACTTGGCCTTGTGGCTGTTGACGCTTCGGCTTCGGACACTCTTTTACGAAGTGACCTGGCTCATAACAATTGAAACACACCCGATGCTCCCTTCCATTACTGTTATCTTCTTGAGACTGATCCTGCTGAAATGACACTGATTGAGTAGCTTGCTCATCATTGTCTTCATTGCTTGCATTAGTCTCTGAGTTGATCTCACCACTGATGCCCAACTGTTGTGACTGTTCTTGACCTGCAGAAAAAGATTCACCAATTTGGAGTGGCTTGATACGCTGCCTCTGGCTACTATCCTGTGCCTCCTGGAAAACAATCCTTCCTCTCTTACGATTGTCCATCCTGTTCTTCTTGTCTTCCAGTCGAATTGCTTTATCAACCAACTCCTGAAAATCCTCATAGTCATGAGAGATCAACATAACTGACAGCTCATCCTTTAAGCCTTCCAAAAACTTCTCCTGCCTTTCCTCGTCAGTACGCACATCTTCTGGAGCATAGCGAGCTAGACGATTGAACTCATAAAGATATTCCGTCACGGTACGACCCTTTTGCTTAAGTGCCCGGAACTCACGCTTCTTCAAAGCAACAACACCTGCAGGTATGTGTGTCTTCTTGAATGCCTCAGTGAACTCCGCCCAAGTGATTGGTTGTCCTTCTGCTCTATTCATCCGGAAGTGATCCCACCATTCTGAGGCAGATCCTTGCAACTGATGTGAAGCGAAAACAACTTTCTCCTGATCCGTGCACTGGAGCAGTTCCAACTTCTTCTCAACAGCGTGCAACCAATCACCTGCTTCCACTGGGTTGGTAGTGCTAGAAAAGGTAGGGGGTCTCACACGTAAGAAATCTGCCAGCTTGTTTTGGGGAGGTGGGGGTGGATTCTGGTTCTGATTGTTTGCCTGCTGATTCTGTGCCTGCTGCACTAACAGATTGATCAGTTGTGTTTGTTGGGCCAGAATCTGAGCTAGCGTGGGATCTCCTCCATTGTTAGTAGCTCCACTTCCACTTCCAGTGCGCGTGTTCACCATCTGTTGCATATTAGAGAAGATAGAAGGAGAGGGGTTACACTAAAGACAAGACCTTAACCAGATTAACACTGATCTGATGTGTGTAGACCATTATATTGTTCAAGTTGATTAAGCAAGCAACCTAGTATAGTTACACACTCATCAACGAACTACTCCAATGATGGGAATGCAACCATACCTACACACAAAGCAAACAACAAGCGTTCTACCCTACTAACTATTCTTCAAAGATACTTTGGCGGCATAGGTTCTAAGGTAGGATCCAACTTCATTCCATCTTGACATCTGGGCACTTCAGTTCTTCCTCGATCCACTTTACTGACCTCCATAAGTTGACCTCATCAACATCTTCTAGTTTCAACAACTAGTTTCAGAACTACTTAAGTTGAAAGAGAGACGGAAGTAGACAATGAAACAATTTGCAAAGAATTCTAGATAAGGAAGAAAGGAGAAATTTTCACAAATCATGTTTTCAGAAAATTAGTCCTTAAGGTTTGACCATTTGGCTTATCCTACAGTCGAGATGGCTCTGATACCAACTTGTCACGCCCGGAAATTCACTAGTAATTTCCGAACTTATTTGTGCATAAAATCCTCGTCCAGGAATCAGCCGAGGTACACAAACTGACAATTTAATATACAAATCCATCATAATAATAACGTTACACACTTACAAAAGAAAAGAAAACAGCAGCGGAATAACGATCTAGCGATGGCTTCAGCTCCACTCCCACAGGCAGCTCAACTGGGGTATAAGCCAAACGTCTTCTTCTTCTGGATCCTTTATCTTCAACTGAGGTTTGATTGATTATTGCAAGAATGAGCATATGACATACTCAACAAGCCACATAGCAAATATGCAAGTGCACAAGGATACCAAAGGATGGCATAATATAGGCTCATTTGCGAAAGCAGCATTTAGCAAAGAGTTAAGAGTAGTAAAACAGTAGAGTAATTAATTAAAAATTTTAATCAACACTGAACAGCACACCCATGCTGCATAGGCCCAACCATCCTGAACAACCATACCCGGCTGTACAGATCTAACTCCAAACCAGGATCTAAGCAAATTATTACCAGGTATAACATCCATAATTATTGTGAGAGGTGTGAGACTAATCACGAAAAACATTGCTCAACTCGCCCATAACCGCGGGCACGGCTATTCGAATAGTTTTACTCTGGCCAGAGGTGTACCACTGTACCCACAAGACACAACCCCACATCATGTCACCATGTGCCTCAATACCACCATGGTACCTCGGAAAGGAGTTGTGACAATACCCCTTGCACAACATAACCCATTACAGCGCACCTTTCCTGGATCATAATCACCCCCTTATAAACAAGGCATGGACTCCCCAGCGACCCCCGTGGACTTCTCGCCACTTCTCAGTCTGGCGCACTATAATGAATCACGCTACACAAAAGATAAAGCCGTTGCCCACGCTGGCTTGTGGTTGGCACGATAAATGTTTCACAACAGTAGCTCGCGAACCGGTCCTTAATTGTCATGAGCACGACTCTCAAAACCATGTGCTCACAACCCACCATTATCAAGTTTTAGTTGGCAAGTAATTAATTAACCAATCACGATTAACCATCGTGAACTATCATTAAGCCATCCTTAAATAATAGTGAGTCATAAGTTATCCCAATAGTGTGCTAATGTTTCTAAGCATGGCTAAGCAATCATAACTAATATCTAGCTGAACCAATATATAAAGCCCAACTAGTCAAGTTATAATAACCCAAGGTATCAAGGAATAAAGTAATCAATGCAAATTGGCCATAACAAAGGAATAAGTTCACACCACCCGGTGACATTCGAAAATAAATGCACAGTTGAAATAAATAGAGAATTTAAATATAGGATCAACATGCTCAAAGGATTGTGTTTAGGATCTGTGCGACTTGCCTTGCAATAATCGGTCTTCAATTAATCTTCTGAACACTCCTGACGCACTCACGAACCTTCGCAACGACGGAAACGACAAGCTAACACGCAAAACGAAGAAAAAGACTAATAAAAACCAAATAAACAGTACATACAAAGTAAACAAACATGTAGATCATGATTTTAGATGAATTTAGCAACTTGAACCACTCAAAACCGAGTTACGATGATTTAGTTATGAATTTCCGAAGATTTAATCTATTAGAAAAAGGGCAAAAGAAAAGATGATGATGTCACGATGACGTCATCGACGGCAGCCACGGCATGGGTGGCGACCTCACCGGAGCTAGAGAGGTCGGCCGGGCTATCTAAGGGCATCTACACGTAGACGACGACGACGCGATCTCGACGATACTCACCAACGCAACGAACGACGACGGATGACGGCCGGCGGCGAGCTTGTGCGGCGGTGGCGACTCGGTCGTCGGCGGCGGCGACTCTCCGGTGACCGGCGACGGCGGGGAGGGGGCGGCCGAGCTTCCCCTCTTCCACGCGCACCCGACGGCGGCGAGAGGAGACAGCGGCGACGGCCAAAACGACGGCGCGAGGCGGCTGTTCGTCGGCCGGCGACGGCGGCGGCTAAGACGACGTGGCGGCGGCTCTACGGTTGACGAGAGAGCTCGGGAGATGGGGCAAAAGAAAGAGGAAAACTAGGGGATGCTTTATATAGGCTTGGACTAGAGAGATCGGACTCCAAACGAGAGGAATCGAAGCCGGAAAATCTTCGGGTTAGTTTGGAGAGATAAACTCAAAACGAATTTTATTTGGATAAAATACAAGGAATTAGGTTCCGATTCTTGGGGGAAACGAAAGAGGAAGATAAAGGAAATATTTCCCCTCAACTAATTTTGCAAACGGAGCTCGGGATGCGGCGGATTTGGTGGAGAAAGCGGCGGCTGCACAGGGCACAGGACGGCAGCTCGGGCTCTGTCCAGAGCTGGAAGATGAACAGTAGTAGAGGGAGGAAAGGTAGACTTTTCCGGCTGGGCTGAGAGGAGAGGAGGCGGCTCAGGTTGGGCCGGCGGAAGAGAGAGGAAGGAAAGGAAAGAATGGGCCGAAAATGGCCCAAGCTGAGGAGGAGGATTTTATTACTTTTCCAATTAAAATAATCACTTAAATGATCTTTGAATTGTTAAAAATACTTCCAATGCTCAAATAATTCCAAGAAAAATCCTGAAAATACTTGGACACTCAAAGTACTTAACAAAATTATAATTAGACCATTTAATGATTAATTTAATATGTGGGTAATTACTGAAATGCTCTTTGTATGATTAAAATTAATAATTGAGCTCCGAAAAATCCGAGAAAATTCCAGAGAGTATAATTAACCATGGAGAATTTAATAAAAATTAAATCCATCCATGCTTTATATTTAGGAAATTTTATTTCCCACATTTAACTTCACTTGTAAATTAATGAACATTTAATATAAATTCTAATAATAATTTATTAAATAATTTATAAATCCTGAAACAAAAATCAGGATGTGACAAATCTACCCCCCTTACAAAGAATCTCGTCCCGAGATTCGGAACGGCTAGAAAGAAAAAGGCATAGGTAAACTACAGTCTATCTTTTATTCCACAACTCCAATAATTATTCTAAGATTTTAAAGAAAGCTACTGCTGCTTTGGAACTGATGGCTGAGCTGTATCCCTTGAGACGCAACCGGCACTGCATTTGCTCCTGTGAGGACAATGTTGTTGACTTGGCCTTGTGGCTGTTGACGCTTCGGCTTCGGACACTCTTTTACGAAGTGACCTGGCTCATAACAATTGAAACACACCCGATGCTCCCTTCCATTACTGTTATCTTCTTGAGACTGATCCTGCTGAAATGACACTGATTGAGTAGCTTGCTCATCATTGTCTTCATTGCTTGCATTAGTCTCTGAGTTGATCTCACCACTGATGCCCAACTGTTGTGACTGTTCTTGACCTGCAGAAAAAGATTCACCAATTTGGAGTGGCTTGATACGCTGCCTCTGGCTACTATCCTGTGCCTCCTGGAAAACAATCCTTCCTCTCTTACGATTGTCCATCCTGTTCTTCTTGTCTTCCAGTCGAATTGCTTTATCAACCAACTCCTGAAAATCCTCATAGTCATGAGAGATCAACATAACTGACAGCTCATCCTTTAAGCCTTCCAAAAACTTCTCCTGCCTTTCCTCGTCAGTACGCACATCTTCTGGAGCATAGCGAGCTAGACGATTGAACTCATAAAGATATTCCGTCACGGTACGACCCTTTTGCTTAAGTGCCCGGAACTCACGCTTCTTCAAAGCAACAACACCTGCAGGTATGTGTGTCTTCTTGAATGCCTCAGTGAACTCCGCCCAAGTGATTGGTTGTCCTTCTGCTCTATTCATCCGGAAGTGATCCCACCATTCTGAGGCAGATCCTTGCAACTGATGTGAAGCGAAAACAACTTTCTCCTGATCCGTGCACTGGAGCAGTTCCAACTTCTTCTCAACAGCGTGCAACCAATCACCTGCTTCCACTGGGTTGGTAGTGCTAGAAAAGGTAGGGGGTCTCACACGTAAGAAATCTGCCAGCTTGTTTTGGGGAGGTGGGGGTGGATTCTGGTTCTGATTGTTTGCCTGCTGATTCTGTGCCTGCTGCACTAACAGATTGATCAGTTGTGTTTGTTGGGCCAGAATCTGAGCTAGCGTGGGATCTCCTCCATTGTTAGTAGCTCCACTTCCACTTCCAGTGCGCGTGTTCACCATCTGTTGCATATTAGAGAAGATAGAAGGAGAGGGGTTACACTAAAGACAAGACCTTAACCAGATTAACACTGATCTGATGTGTGTAGACCATTATATTGTTCAAGTTGATTAAGCAAGCAACCTAGTATAGTTACACACTCATCAACGAACTACTCCAATGATGGGAATGCAACCATACCTACACACAAAGCAAACAACAAGCGTTCTACCCTACTAACTATTCTTCAAAGATACTTTGGCGGCATAGGTTCTAAGGTAGGATCCAACTTCATTCCATCTTGACATCTGGGCACTTCAGTTCTTCCTCGATCCACTTTACTGACCTCCATAAGTTGACCTCATCAACATCTTCTAGTTTCAACAACTAGTTTCAGAACTACTTAAGTTGAAAGAGAGACGGAAGTAGACAATGAAACAATTTGCAAAGAATTCTAGATAAGGAAGAAAGGAGAAATTTTCACAAATCATGTTTTCAGAAAATTAGTCCTTAAGGTTTGACCATTTGGCTTATCCTACAGTCGAGATGGCTCTGATACCAACTTGTCACGCCCGGAAATTCACTAGTAATTTCCGAACTTATTTGTGCATAAAATCCTCGTCCAGGAATCAGCCGAGGTACACAAACTGACAATTTAATATACAAATCCATCATAATAATAACGTTACACACTTACAAAAGAAAAGAAAACAGCAGCGGAATAACGATCTAGCGATGGCTTCAGCTCCACTCCCACAGGCAGCTCAACTGGGGTATAAGCCAAACGTCTTCTTCTTCTGGATCCTTTATCTTCAACTGAGGTTTGATTGATTATTGCAAGAATGAGCATATGACATACTCAACAAGCCACATAGCAAATATGCAAGTGCACAAGGATACCAAAGGATGGCATAATATAGGCTCATTTGCGAAAGCAGCATTTAGCAAAGAGTTAAGAGTAGTAAAACAGTAGAGTAATTAATTAAAAATTTTAATCAACACTGAACAGCACACCCATGCTGCATAGGCCCAACCATCCTGAACAACCATACCCGGCTGTACAGATCTAACTCCAAACCAGGATCTAAGCAAATTATTACCAGGTATAACATCCATAATTATTGTGAGAGGTGTGAGACTAATCACGAAAAACATTGCTCAACTCGCCCATAACCGCGGGCACGGCTATTCGAATAGTTTTACTCTGGCCAGAGGTGTACCACTGTACCCACAAGACACAACCCCACATCATGTCACCATGTGCCTCAATACCACCATGGTACCTCGGAAAGGAGTTGTGACAATACCCCTTGCACAACATAACCCATTACAGCGCACCTTTCCTGGATCATAATCACCCCCTTATAAACAAGGCATGGACTCCCCAGCGACCCCCGTGGACTTCTCGCCACTTCTCAGTCTGGCGCACTATAATGAATCACGCTACACAAAAGATAAAGCCGTTGCCCACGCTGGCTTGTGGTTGGCACGATAAATGTTTCACAACAGTAGCTCGCGAACCGGTCCTTAATTGTCATGAGCACGACTCTCAAAACCATGTGCTCACAACCCACCATTATCAAGTTTTAGTTGGCAAGTAATTAATTAACCAATCACGATTAACCATCGTGAACTATCATTAAGCCATCCTTAAATAATAGTGAGTCATAAGTTATCCCAATAGTGTGCTAATGTTTCTAAGCATGGCTAAGCAATCATAACTAATATCTAGCTGAACCAATATATAAAGCCCAACTAGTCAAGTTATAATAACCCAAGGTATCAAGGAATAAAGTAATCAATGCAAATTGGCCATAACAAAGGAATAAGTTCACACCACCCGGTGACATTCGAAAATAAATGCACAGTTGAAATAAATAGAGAATTTAAATATAGGATCAACATGCTCAAAGGATTGTGTTTAGGATCTGTGCGACTTGCCTTGCAATAATCGGTCTTCAATTAATCTTCTGAACACTCCTGACGCACTCACGAACCTTCGCAACGACGGAAACGACAAGCTAACACGCAAAACGAAGAAAAAGACTAATAAAAACCAAATAAACAGTACATACAAAGTAAACAAACATGTAGATCATGATTTTAGATGAATTTAGCAACTTGAACCACTCAAAACCGAGTTACGATGATTTAGTTATGAATTTCCGAAGATTTAATCTATTAGAAAAAGGGCAAAAGAAAAGATGATGATGTCACGATGACGTCATCGACGGCAGCCACGGCATGGGTGGCGACCTCACCGGAGCTAGAGAGGTCGGCCGGGCTATCTAAGGGCATCTACACGTAGACGACGACGACGCGATCTCGACGATACTCACCAACGCAACGAACGACGACGGATGACGGCCGGCGGCGAGCTTGTGCGGCGGTGGCGACTCGGTCGTCGGCGGCGGCGACTCTCCGGTGACCGGCGACGGCGGGGAGGGGGCGGCCGAGCTTCCCCTCTTCCACGCGCACCCGACGGCGGCGAGAGGAGACAGCGGCGACGGCCAAAACGACGGCGCGAGGCGGCTGTTCGTCGGCCGGCGACGGCGGCGGCTAAGACGACGTGGCGGCGGCTCTACGGTTGACGAGAGAGCTCGGGAGATGGGGCAAAAGAAAGAGGAAAACTAGGGGATGCTTTATATAGGCTTGGACTAGAGAGATCGGACTCCAAACGAGAGGAATCGAAGCCGGAAAATCTTCGGGTTAGTTTGGAGAGATAAACTCAAAACGAATTTTATTTGGATAAAATACAAGGAATTAGGTTCCGATTCTTGGGGGAAACGAAAGAGGAAGATAAAGGAAATATTTCCCCTCAACTAATTTTGCAAACGGAGCTCGGGATGCGGCGGATTTGGTGGAGAAAGCGGCGGCTGCACAGGGCACAGGACGGCAGCTCGGGCTCTGTCCAGAGCTGGAAGATGAACAGTAGTAGAGGGAGGAAAGGTAGACTTTTCCGGCTGGGCTGAGAGGAGAGGAGGCGGCTCAGGTTGGGCCGGCGGAAGAGAGAGGAAGGAAAGGAAAGAATGGGCCGAAAATGGCCCAAGCTGAGGAGGAGGATTTTATTACTTTTCCAATTAAAATAATCACTTAAATGATCTTTGAATTGTTAAAAATACTTCCAATGCTCAAATAATTCCAAGAAAAATCCTGAAAATACTTGGACACTCAAAGTACTTAAAAAAATTATAATTAGACCATTTAATGATTAATTTAATATGTGGGTAATTACTGAAATGCTCTTTGTATGATTAAAATTAATAATTGAGCTCCGAAAAATCCGAGAAAATTCCAGAGAGTATAATTAACCATGGAGAATTTAATAAAAATTAAATCCATCCATGCTTTATATTTAGGAAATTTTATTTCCCACATTTAACTTCACTTGTAAATTAATGAACATTTAATATAAATTCTAATAATAATTTATTAAATAATTTATAAATCCTGAAACAAAAATCAGGATGTGACAGCAGCCTGGAAATGGTCCCACCATAGAGATGCGGGCCCCTGCAGCTGGTGGGCGGCGAAGACGACTTTCTCCTCATCGCTGCACTGCACCGTGTCTAACTTCTTCCCCACGGCATGCAACCAATCCAAAGCATCCACGGGGTTGTTGGAGCTGGAGAAGGTAGGTGGACGGATGCGGAGGAACTCGGCGAGTTTAGAGTGTTGGGGAGGTGGTGGTGGAGCATTCTGCTGTGGCGGATTTTGGAGGTGGTGGAGGAAAGCGGTCATCAGGTTGGCTTGTTGGGCGAGGATTTGGGTGAGAATGGCGTTGGTGTCTGGTGGTGGTGGTGGAGGAGGAGGTGGAGGTGGAGGTGGGTTGCCTTGGTGGTTGTGGTTGCTGCCTTCAGGTTGATTGCCTTCACCGGTGACAGCGGTTCTCCTGGTCGTCACCATCTGAAAACCCCACACGGAACCGGCAAACAGAGAGAGCTGACAATTAAAACTAACCACCCACGACTACCATTATTCTTAAATTTATCACTGCTATTAAATTGGTTCATTAATGTTCAAGTTGTTTAGGCAAATAAAATAAGACAGGCTCCGACATAGTTATGCCACACACCGACATAACCATGCCCCACACAACTCAAGAAGACAAACGAGGAAAAACACACGCGCAAGCCTACTAACTGCTCGTCTACCGCTGCGACGGGCCAGGACGGAAGGTGAGCAACAGCGCACCCTCCGAGCTACCAACGCCGGAGGCTTCCCCCTCCTGGGGAACCACGGGCGCAGGTGCGGCACGAGGGGTCTCGACGAAGCAGGTCCACGCCAGGGACTGACGGACAAGCTCAGGCCTGGAGGTGCTCTTGCGGGCGGTGATCTTCTGGCTGCGGCAGACGCGGCGACGCTTGGGACGGCTGTCCTCTCCCTGGGCGATCTTGAGCTGATGCAGCTGCGCCTCCAACGCGTCGAGGTCCTTCTTGAGCTGCAGGTTCTCCTGACGCAGCTCCAGGATCTTCAGGTTGTTCTCCACCATGCCACGACGCACCATCTGGTGGAAGTCGATACGAGCCGCGTCGTACGCCTCCACCATGCGTGCCAGATGCACGACGGTAGCGTCATCCTCCGAGCTAGCATCTCGGAAGGTGGCGAAGTCGCGGGCTCCTCCGCGACGAGGGTGGTAGCGGTAGGGCGAGTGCTGCAACTCGTCCGGGTAGCGCTGGTGCAGGGTGCCGATGGCGAGGAGAGCGGCGCTCTGGCAAGCGGCGGGGAAGGAGTCGCCACCCGCGGTGACTGTCAGCGAAGTCCGCTCAGAAGAGCCAGCGAGGATCACTGCAGTGACCTCCCAACCAGCGTGGGGCTCCGCGTCCTCACCCTCCTGCTCGGGAAGCGGCCTGGCCTGGTAGTCCACTCCGTGTGGATACCCCAGGGCCACGCACATGCCTCGCAACTCCAAGACGAAGCCAGTCATGTCCAAACCACGACGGGTGACGCTGCCGGCCATCTACAAACAAAAACAAGAAGAAAAGCAGGATTTCAAAGGTCAGATTTTGATGATAAGTGAAGCAGCAAGACAGAGAGAGACTAGACAGTTTTCACAAATAACAAAGGATTTTTATTTTTGAAAATATTGCTAAGGCTTGGGATCTACGGCTCGTCCTAGGGTCAAGGGAGGCTCTGATACCAACTTGTCACGACCGGAAATCACCCAACAGGCGTTCCTGACGTGCGTGTATTATTCCTTGTCCCAGGAGGCAAGGTACACCAAAAGTTGATACAATTCAGAGTTTAACAAGCGGAAGCGTAAATAGAATTATTACACGGGCAACAACGGCCCAGCACACTCAAAGACAACGAAAAACAGCGGAAGACTAGGGCGACGACCACAGGCGCTTGACGGCAGGCACGAGCTAGACACCAAAGCCTTCATCTTCAAGGAACTCCTCATCTGGGCTTGGGAAAAATTGAGCAAGACTGAGTACAACCACCGTACTCAACAAGACACACCCACGAATGCATAATAAATGCAAGGGAGTACAAAGGAATTATAATATAAGGATTAGGGTTGCAGTAAACAGCATTTAAAGGAATCTAGTTGCTCAAGGCTATTTTGTAAACACGAATCTAGAACTATGCAATATTATTAATCAAGGCCGTGAACCCACACGAACCTGCCTTAACCCAAGGCCTACGATGATTCAGACCGAACTGGCAACCCGACCTGGGTCCCAGCTCGTCCCAAGCCAACCCAGGCCAACCATTCCGCATTTTAGTTGTTAAGCAGGTTTTAAGAATTAAAACACTAACTTGGGTACATTGCTCGGCTTGCCCATAACCGAGGGCTCGGCTATTCGAATAGTTTATACTCTGATCAGAGGTGTACATCTTTACCCACAAGACACATCTTCCTCACGTGTTACCACGTGCCACATACCACCACGGTATACGGACGGAAGACGTGACATAGTTTCCAACCCATCCTAGCCTTAGACAAGAGTACCGACCCAATCCCGCCTACGGCCGGAACCCCCGGGACAGGCAGGCGAGACTGAGCCCCTAGCAGCAGGGCACCAACCCTCTGCCATATGACATCTTGACTACCGGGCCGCAGCTCGTGTAGCCTTCATTTGCCCTGGAGAATGTCCATCGACCCCCGACTTCATCCATCTCCAATCCGTGTACTTTTGTTTATGACTAGACTGAGCCACAAACTAAGCCTTACCCACTAGACATGTGGAAGTACGGTAGTGCTTTGCAACAGAGGCCCGAAGACCGGTCCTTAAACGGCCGAGGTGCTACTATCAAAACCATGCACCCCGAGCCCAGCCTAAAACCATTTTAGGGGATTTTGAATAGAGGGGGCGGTGTGAAACCAATTCCACAATAATCCAACAATTCCATAGTGTCCAGGTGATATGAATATTTCCCAAGTCTAAAGTTATAAAACCACCTAGGGTTACCTAATTAAATTGCGAAGCATCTACCTAAATTTAAACTAGGGATACCACGAGTAGAGTGTCCACTAGTTGAGGTTTTGTTTACTCTAGGGCGAACAAGGTAATAATAATAACAATAACAATAATAATAAGGTCATAACAAAGGTAAATAGGCATGGCTAAATAAAACAGTGATAACGCGGGAATTTAAACAAAGCGATAATGCAATAATTTAAATCAACATAATTTTATAAACTGGGATTCAATATGATCAAGATGATGTGTCTTGCCTTGCTCGCTTTCCCAACCGACGGCTTCGACTTCCACGAAGAGCGGATCTTCCGAAGCTGCAGCGTCTACACGACCAACGGAAAAGAAAAGGGCTTTAACACTAAATAACTCCACATAACAGCAGAAACAAAGCACAAAAATGGGTTCTTTACATCTTAAGGAAAAATTAGAGACTTGAACGGTCCAATTCCGAGTTCAAATGGCCAAGATATGGCCATTTGAAGTTTATATGCTCTTTAAATGGATATTTGCGAATTTCTTCATTTAAATTTTAATTAAAAATCATGTTTATTGCGTCAGCCGAGGGAGCGGGCGCGCGGACCGGGTCCACGGGAAGTGGGGCCCACGCGTCAGCCTCTCGGTCCACGGTGGACCGGGCGCACGCGGCTGGCGGCGGTCGGCGCCGTGGGTCCCGCGCGTCAGCCGCACCCGCGGGCGCGGGCGGCTGACGGCCGGGCCCACTTGGCAGCCGCGAGGGCACGCCGAAGGCGGCCTCGCCGGCACGGCCGACGGGAGGAGGACGCGCACCCGCGCCCCGATGGTCGCCGCCGGCGACCAACGGCGCGGCGGAGTGGCACCCGAGAGAGAGGAGGGAAGGGGGAAGCGAACGGAACGGTCTTCGGCTCACCCCGGTCGACGGCGACGACGGGAACGGCGGCCGAAGCGGAAGAAGACGGCGGCGCGGCTCGGGATGACGAGGGCGACGGTGCTCCGGCGGTCGACGGGCGAAGCGGAGCGGCGGACGGGGTCAGCGGCAACACGGCGAAGCGGACGGAGGTGTCGCCGAGTGGGGAGGAAGTCCGGAGCGACGGCGGCGGCGAACCGGAGCACGGCGGCGACGGCGGAGAGAAGGTGCGACGGTGCGGGCTCGATTCCGACGGGGAGAGTGAGCGGCGAGTGGCGGAAACGGAGGAGCGGAGCTCGGGGATTGATTTTATAGCGACGGGAGAGAGAGAGGGCGGCCGGAGAGAAAGGAAACCGGCCGCGGAGTTCTCGGGCTCCATAGATGCGCCGGCGAAGATTGCGGGCTTGATTCCGAACGAATCCGAGGGAGAGAGAGAGGGGAAAGAGGGGGAAACGGGAGAGGGAATCACGGGGAGTAATTCCCCTCTCTTTAATGCGCGCGGGGACGGCGGGATGCGGCGCAATCCGCGGCGGCGGCGGCGCTAGGGCACGGGCGCGGCGGCGGGCGCGGCGGGAGGAAGGCGATGACAGGTGGGCCCCACCCGTCAGCGAGAGTGGCGGGCGGGCCCGCCTGTCAGCGGCGCACGCGCGCGGGGAGGCCGATGGGCCGGAGGGGAAGAGAGAGAGAGAGGGAGGGGCTGGGCCGAGCCGGCCCAAGAAGGAAGGGGGGGGGAAAGAAGACTTCTTTTAGGGTTTTTCTTTTTATAAACCTTTTCAACTTTGTTTATTTCTTTTCACTTATTATTTGTGCTCTGAAAATTCCACTAAAATTTATTTACGCATTTTAGGCTTTTAGGAAATATACAAAAATCCTCCAAGCCTAATTTGACTTTTATCTTTGCACATTTTAATTGTTGAAGGCTTTCACATGATTTTTAATTATTCTTTGCACAATTTCGAGGATATATTTTAGAGTTGTTTTGGGACGCGACAACTGTCATGGCCATTTGAGTATCTGTATGTTGCGATCGACAAGTTCACTAAGTGGCCCGAGGCATATCCGGTTGTCAAGATCGATAAGCACTCTGCTCTTAAATTCATTAAGGGCATCACGGCCCGTTTTGGAGTGCCTAACCGTATTATTACGGATAATGGCACCCAATTCACTAGTGAACTCTTCGGCGACTACTGCGAAGACATGGGCATCAAGCTCTGCTTCGCCTCACCTGCTCACCCCAGAAGCAATGGCCAAGTGGAGCGCGCCAATGCAGAAATCCTCAAAGGCCTTAAAACCAAGACCTTTAATATTCTCAAGAAGCACGGCGATTCATGGATCGAGGAGTTGCCAGCGGTGCTCTGGGCAAACCGAACCACACCAAGCCGAGCGACCGGGGAAACGCCTTTCTTCCTCGTCTACGGCGCAGAAGCGGTTCTCCCATCCGAGCTCACCCTGAGGTCTCCTCGGGCCACCATGTACTGCGAGGCTGATCAAGATCAGCTTCGTAGAGATGACCTCGACTACTTGGAAGAGCGAAGGCGGCGCGCGGCCCTCCGAGCCGCGCGCTACCAGCAGAGCCTGCGGCGCTACCATCAGCGCCACGTCCGGGCCCGATCACTCTGCGTCGACGACCTCGTCCT
The DNA here is from genome assembly GCF_034140825.1 of Oryza sativa Japonica Group. NCBI lineage: Eukaryota > Viridiplantae > Streptophyta > Magnoliopsida > Poales > Poaceae > Oryza > Oryza sativa. The sequence goes on along the minus strand of NC_089040.1, from coordinate 23,742,595 downwards.
ACGCCGCGTCCAAACGCGTGCTGGACTGAGCAAGCTCTCACCAATGTGGGAGGGTCCGTATCGAGTGATCGGCGTCCCCCGGCCGGGCTCCGTACGGCTGGCCACGGGCGAAGGCACTGAGCTGCCAAACCCGTGGAACATCGAACACCTTCGTCGCTTCTACCCCTGAGGGGGGGGAGTCGGGTGTCAGGTTTCGGGCTCGGGCTAACCCCGCACCCCCCTCGGGTGTGCAGGGTTAGCCGGGGGCTACCACACATGCACAGCCTTACTTTTCTTATTTCAGCATTTCAATAAAAGCAGTTTCAATTTCCTAAAGGTTGTGTCTGTGCCGTTTTTCCTTCTGAAGAATCTTAACTTGAAATAAGGTCACTCGTGCTCAACCTTGCCCTCGGGGGCTCGGTTCGGTCAGCTAAAATCGCCAAGCGGGGCCCAGAACCGAGCCGTGCCCCGGGGCGTGGTGAACTCCGGGGGGGAATCGGCAAAAACCCACAATCGGGTCACCCATAACCCTCGGTCACCATGTTCCCGGCCTGGCCAGTCTCGACATGTGGATCTCCCCAGGCACTAGCCCCGACCCGAGCCATTTGAGGATCGGGACTTGAGCACGAGCCCTTAAATCAAGCTAAAATGCAAAAGGACCACGGCACAAATCATCCTCAACTCATATGCATAGCAAAATAAAGTTAACATAGAAAATTTTCATCATTTTTGATTGCAGATTAAGTTGATCTATACAAAAAGAAGAAAGAAAAAGAAAAAATTGGAGATTGGCGGGGGCCTGGGGGCTCATTCCAATGCGCCCGGGTCGCCGGCCTCGTCGCCACCGTCGTCCTCACCGCTGGCGTCGCCCTCCTCGTCGGAGCTGGGGGCGAACGCGAGCCGAGGGGCCGACCCCTCGAAGCTTTGGACGATGTGGTTGGCGGCATCCCGGACCCGCGCGCGCGCATCGTCCTCGGTCCCGGGAGGGAACTCCTCCAGCGCCATCCATGGGGAGAAGCCGGGGTCCCTGGCCTGGTAACTCGCTAACACAAGTTCCACCGCTCCTTGGGCGAGGTCCCTCGAGGATGACTTGATGGTCTTCTCGAGGGACCTCGCCCAAGGAGCGGTGGAACTTGTGTTAGCGAGTTACCAGGCCAGGGACCCCGGCTTCTCCCCATGGATGGCGCTGGAGGAGTTCCCTCCCGGGACCGAGGACGATGCGCGCGCGCGGGTCCGGGATGCCGCCAACCACATCGTCCAAAGCTTCGAGGGGTCGGCCCCTCGGCTCGCGTTCGCCCCCAGCTCCGACGAGGAGGGCGACGCCAGCGGTGAGGACGACGGTGGCGACGAGGCCGGCGACCCGGGCGCATTGGAATGAGCCCCCAGGCCCCCGCCAATCTCCAATTTTTTCTTTTTCTTTCTTCTTTTTGTATAGATCAACTTAATCTGCAATCAAAAATGATGAAAATTTTCTATGTTAACTTTATTTTGCTATGCATATGAGTTGAGGATGATTTGTGCCGTGGTCCTTTTGCATTTTAGCTTGATTTAAGGGCTCGTGCTCAAGTCCCGATCCTCAAATGGCTCGGGTCGGGGCTAGTGCCTGGGGAGATCCACATGTCGAGACTGGCCAGGCCGGGAACATGGTGACCGAGGGTTATGGGTGACCCGATTGTGGGTTTTTGCCGATTCCCCCCCGGAGTTCACCACGCCCCGGGGCACGGCTCGGTTCTGGGCCCCGCTTGGCGATTTTAGCTGACCGAACCGAGCCCCCGAGGGCAAGGTTGAGCACGAGTGACCTTATTTCAAGTTAAGATTCTTCAGAAGGAAAAACGGCACAGACACAACCTTTAGGAAATTGAAACTGCTTTTATTGAAATGCTGAAATAAGAAAAGTAAGGCTGTGCATGTGTGGTAGCCCCCGGCTAACCCTGCACACCCGAGGGGGGTGCGGGGTTAGCCCGAGCCCGAAACCTGACACCCGACTCCCCCCCCTCAGGGGTAGAAGCGACGAAGGTGTTCGATGTTCCACGGGTTTGGCAGCTCAGTGCCTTCGCCCGTGGCCAGCCGTACGGAGCCCGGCCGGGGGACGCCGATCACTCGATACGGACCCTCCCACATTGGTGAGAGCTTGCTCAGTCCAGCACGCGTTTGGACGCGGCGTAGGACGAGGTCGTCGACGCAGAGTGATCGGGCCCGGACGTGGCGCTGATGGTAGCGCCGCAGGCTCTGCTGGTAGCGCGCGGCTCGGAGGGCCGCGCGCCGCCTTCGCTCTTCCAAGTAGTCGAGGTCATCTCTACGAAGCTGATCTTGATCAGCCTCGCAGTACATGGTGGCCCGAGGAGACCTCAGGGTGAGCTCGGATGGGAGAACCGCTTCTGCGCCGTAGACGAGGAAGAAAGGCGTTTCCCCGGTCGCTCGGCTTGGTGTGGTTCGGTTTGCCCAGAGCACCGCTGGCAACTCCTCGATCCATGAATCGCCGTGCTTCTTGAGAATATTAAAGGTCTTGGTTTTAAGGCCTTTGAGGATTTCTGCATTGGCGCGCTCCACTTGGCCATTGCTTCTGGGGTGAGCAGGTGAGGCGAAGCAGAGCTTGATGCCCATGTCTTCGCAGTAGTCGCCGAAGAGTTCACTAGTGAATTGGGTGCCATTATCCGTAATAATACGGTTAGGCACTCCAAAACGGGCCGTGATGCCCTTAATGAATTTAAGAGCAGAGTGCTTATCGATCTTGACAACCGGATATGCCTCGGGCCACTTAGTGAACTTGTCGATCGCAACATACAGATACTCAAACCCGCCCGGGGCCCGTTTGAACGGTCCCAGGATATCAAGCCCCCAGACAGCAAATGGCCATGACAGTGGTATGATCTGCAGGGCCTGGGCCGGCTGATGGATTTGCTTGGCGTGGAACTGACACGCTCTGCATCGCCGGACCAGATCGACTGCATCATTGAGAGCTGTCGGCCAATAAAATCCTTGACGAAAGGCCTTGCCAACCAGGGTGCGCGAGGCGGAATGGGCTCCGCACTCGCCCTCATGGATGTCAGCAAGAAGCTCAACGCCTTGTTCCTGAGGAATGCACTTCAGGAGGATTCCGTTAGCCGCGCGCCGATAGAGGGTCCCTTCTACCAGCACGTAGCGTTTGGAAATGCGTTGTACGCGTTCACTCCCTTCGCGGTCCTCAGGTAGAGTCTTATCTGTGAGGTATGTTTGGATCTCAGAGATCCAAGCAATCAATCTAAGGGAGCTTGGAGCGCTCCCTTCGGGTCCCGAGGCCTGGACTCCGACGGGCCTCGGGGGCCGGTCAGGCGCATCCGTCTCCCCTAAGGGGTCGGGTCGCGCCGACGGCTGGGTAAGCCTTTCTTCAAAGGCGCCCGGTGGGGTCTGGGCTCGCGAGGACGCGAGCCGTGAGAGTTCGTCGGCTATCATGTTATCCCGTCTGGGCACATGCCGAAGCTCTATCCCGTCAAAATGGCGCTCCATACGCCGCACTTGGCGTACATAGGCGTCCATTTGCGTGTCAGAGCACCGGTACTCCTTACAGACCTGGTTAACGACCAGCTGGGAATCGCCTAACACTAGGAGACGGCGGATCCCCAGTCCGGCTGCCACCCTGAGTCCGGCAAGGAGTCCCTCGTACTCTGCCATATTATTGGTCGCTCGAAAGTCGAGGCGGACCAGATATCTAAGGACGTCTCCGGTCGGGGAGGTCAACGTGACCCCCGCACCGGCACCCTGGAGGGACAGAGAACCATCGAACTGCATCACCCAGTGGGTGGTGTGAGGCAGCTGCGAGGGGTTCGTGCTGGCCTCGGGGATTGAGACGGTCTCTGGAGCCGGGGTCCACTCTGCCACAAAATCGGCGAGGGCCTGGCTCTTGATAGCGTGGCGTGGTTCAAAGTGCAGATCGAACTCAGAAAGCTCGATTGCCCATTTTACCACCCGTCCTGTACCCTCTCGATTATGCAAGATTTGACCGAGGGGGTAAGACGTAACCACAGTGACCCTATGTGCCTGAAAATAATGGCGCAGTTTCCTCGAGGCCATCAGAATAGCGTAAAGCATCTTCTGGGCCTGAGGGTATCGGGTCTTAGCGTCCCGGAGGGCCTCACTAACAAAGTAGACAGGCCGCTGCACCCTTCGGTGGGGCCGATCCTCTCTGCTAGGGGCCGTATCCCCGGGGCGTTCTTCGTTCAAGTGGCCTTTCGGGGCGCACTTGTCTTCTGTGCCAATGACCTCGGGGTCGGAGGATGAAAGGGGCGGCCTTCCCTCAGTGGCCTCGGGGCCGTCCTGGGGGTCGGGGGCTCCTGGCATCGTCGGACAAGCGGGCAAAGGGCCAACTCCGGTCGTCAGGGGCCTCTGGCCTCCGTTCGGCTCGGGGGCCTCTTCTCCCTGCTCTTTCCCGGGTCGAGTCAGCACAGGGTTAGCCTCGGGGTCAAAGGGCGTTAAGTGCGGCCTTCCCGCAGTGGCCTTGGGGCCCTCCTGAGGGTCGGGGGCACCTAGCACCGTCTGACAAGCGGGCAGAGGGCCGACTCCGGTTGTCAGGGGCCGTAGGCCGCCGTACGACTCGGGGGCCTCTCCTCCCCGCTCGCTCCCGGGCCAAGTTAGCACAGAATGGGGGTGCACGAAATGAGGATTGTCTTCATCGCGCTCCACAACCAACGCTGCACTAACTACTTGGGGGGTCGCCGCTAAGTAAAGTAGCAGGGGCTCATTTGGCTCCGGGGCGACTAGAACCGGGGGAGAGCTGAGATATGCCTTTAACTGAGTGAGGGCATGTTCAGCTTCCTCCGTCCAAGTAAACGGCCCCGAGCGCTTGAGGAGCTTAAACAAGGGTAGCGCCTTCTCTCCCAGCCTTGATATGAAACGACTTAGGGCGGCCATGCAACCGGTGACGCATTGCACATCCCTAAGTTTGCTGGGGGGGCGCATCCGCTCGATAGCTCGAATCTTCTCGGGGTTGGCCTCAATGCCTCGGGCAGAGACCAAGAACCCGAGAAGCTTGCCCGCAGGTACACCAAACACACACTTATCGGGGTTCAGCTTTATGCGGGCGGAGCGGAGGTTCTCAAAAGTTTCCGCTAGATCTGAAAGTAAAGTTTCTTGGTTGCGCGTTTTTACAACCAAGTCATCGACATAAGCCTCAACATTACGTCCTATTTGGCTACCCAAAGAAATTCGAGTAGTACGTTGAAAAGTAGGACCTGCATTCTTTAACCCGAAGGGCATTGATGTATAACAATAGGTTCCTACGGGGGTAATGAACGCAGTTTTTTCCTCATCCTCCCTAGCCATGCGAATCTGATGGTAACCAGAGTATGCATCTAGAAAACACAAAAGGTCGCACCCCGCAGTGGAGTCGACGATCTGATCTATGCGAGGCAGGGGGTAGGGATCCTTAGGACATGCCTTGTTAAGGTCGGTGTAGTCGATGCACATCCGAAGCTTGCCGTTCGCCTTGGGAACGACCACCGGGTTCGCCAGCCACTCCGGATGGATGACTTCACGGATGAATCCGGCCTCCAGAAGTCTCGCCACCTCCTCGCGGATGAAGGCTTGACGTTCCGGGGCCTGCCGCCGCACTTTCTGCCGGACCGGCCTTGCGCCCGGCCGCACGGCGAGACGGTGCTCAATCACCTCCCTGGGGACCCCGGGCATGTCCGCTGGTCTCCATGCGAAGACGTCAGCGTTTGCCCGCAGGAAGGAGACGAGCGCGTCTTCCTATTTGCCATCCAGAAGACCACCGATCCGTGTGGTCTTGGATGGGCCGTCGCCCAAGGCAACCTCCTTGACCGGGACCTCGTCGCATGTGGCAATCCGCTGCCTCGGGGCGGTGGGGGCGGAGGTGCCAAGCCTCTCGTCACCACCCTCGGGCTTGGTCGCAGCAGCGAGGTGGTCCGCGCGCTGCTCCATGCAAGCGAGCGCGACTTTAAGGTCGCCACGGACAGAGATGGGGCCACCGGGGCCCGGCATCTTCATCTGGAGGTAGGCGTAGTGGACCGCCGCCATAAACTTCACCAACGCGGGCCTCCCCAGGACCGCGTTGTAGGGCAGACTGAGGTCCGCCACATCGAAGTTCACCCGCTCCGTGCGGAAGTTGGCTGATCCACCAAAGGTGACCGGTAGGTCGATGTGACCTAACGGCCATGTGTGCCCCGGCGTCACACCGATGATCGGTTGAGATGGCTGGAGCACCATCCCCGGGGCCTTGATAGCATCAAAGGCCGCGGGGGAAAGGATGTTGAGAGCCGCTCCTCCATCTATGAGGACACGCCCCAACTTCACATTGCAGATGGTGGGGGAAACCACCATCGCAATCTGCCCTCCCCGGGCAACGCACGGTGGGTGGTCGGTCTGGTCAAAGGTGAGGGCCACCTCCGACCACCGCGCCCGACGCGTCGCCTCATGAGTAGGGGCCGCGGCGAGAAGCTCTCGCCTCATGGCCTTGAAACTCCGGCGAGAAACGTGAGCACACGCTCCCCCGTCGACAGTGGCAATGGTGGCCCCAGGTTCTTGGAAACCTAGGTCATCATCACCGTCATCGATGTCAACGGCGGGGGCCTTCTGTTTGGCCTCACTTCGCCGTTTACCGGAGGGAACTGCCGCGGACTTGCCCTCACGGCGTTCCTGCCTCCTATCCTCCTCCCACTTCCTCGTTCGCTCAGCCAAGTTTTTGACTGCGCGACAGTCCGCGAGATCGTGGAGGGAGGTGTTGTGGACGGAGCACCACTTGCTGGCTGGGCGCTCCCTGCTGGGAGTACCAGCCTCTTTCTTTTTGTCGCTCGCAGGCCTCCCCTTTCGGGTGGCCCGCGGAGCGCCCTCGACGGCGAGGACGTGACCCTCGTCGCCGGAATGGACCGACCTTTTCTTCGTCCTCCTGTCACGCCGCCCTGTCTGAGCGGCGGATCCGGGGGCGGCCGAAGCTGCCACACCGGAACCGGAGGGGTTCCAGGTCCAGGCCTCCTCCTTACGAGCCACTTGGTCCGCGAGCTGAAAAAGCTCTGCGGTAGTCTGGGGCTCTTTGGAGGCAATCTTTTCGAGCATGCGGTTGTGCCGCACACCCCCCCTGAACGCGTAGATCACCGCGTGTGCAGGGATGCAAGGTATAGTATTGCGGACTTGGCAGAAACGCTGAATGTACGAGCGAAGGGATTCATCATCCCCTCGCTGTACTGCGTGCAAGTCCGCTTCTTCACCTGGGCGTGGATAAGTGCCTTGAAAGTTCATGGTGAACTGCTGGCACAGATCCTCCCAGGAGTGGACCGACGCGGGTGGCAGGTTCATTAGCCAACCCCGCGCCTGTCCCTTCAGGGCCATGGGAAAGAAATTCGCCATGACCCTGTCGTCTCCCCCAGCGGCCTCGATCCCGGTCGTATAGACCTGGAGAAACTCGGTGGGGTTGACGCTCCCATCATACTTCTCGGTGATGGTGGGCCGGAACCTTGGGGGCCAATGGACATTCCGAAGACTCGCCACAAAGGCTCTACAGCCAACACCACCAACCGGGGGCACGGAGGGCTGGTCCTCACGTCCATGTGGAGGTGACACCCTGGACGAAGAGGCACCCTCCGTTGCGCGGGGAGCACGCCGATCACTACGTCGGCGCTCGATGTCGAGGCGGGCATCCGGCTCTTCATGCTGATCCTCCCGAGTCGGAGGCGTCGACGAGGGAGTGGTAGCCGAATGGCGTGCAGCAGCCGCCGCTCGCCGCGCCCTCCGCCTTGATGACACAGAGCCGGTGGTGGCGGCGCCGGAGGTCCTGGTGGTGGCGGACCGTCCACCAGCACCCAGGCGCTGCTGTGCCGTCATGACCAAGTTGGCCACGTCGTCCAGCCATCGCTGGGCTGGAGACTCCGGGTCAGGGACGACGGGCGGGTGACGTAGGAGCGCGCCAGCAGCCTGAAGCGCTCCCTGGGGCGTGCTGCCGTCACCGTAGACGAGGAGGCGACGCTCCCCGTCTCGCCGCTCTCCTGCATCACCTGCGACTGGTGATGCTGTGGGTTTTTCAACCCTCTCGAGCGCCTCCCCCCGCTTAGGACTTTGGCGTGGAGGAGGTGGGGGAGTACGAGCTCGACGGCGCGGGTTTGGCTCCCCGTCGTCGCCGCTCACACTCGGAGAGAGGTCGTGCGCCTTTGCTTGCTCGGCCATTAGGCTGAACAAGGGAAACTTGGCGCACACGGAAGAGTATGAGAGCTCAGAAAACACACGCTGAGCCCCCTACCTGGCGCGCCAGATGACGGAGCTCGTGGCTCCTCACCGGGAGACCGCGCAGGCCCCCCTTTGCCAGTTCGGCCGGGGGCTTAGGGTGAGATCTCAAGCTCTCTCTGTATGTGGAAAGATCGCGTGCCTGGAAGAAACGCGAGACACGGACGATGTATACAGGTTCGGGCCGCTGGGAAGCGTAATACCCTACTCCTGTGTTTTTGGTGGATCTGTGTATGAGCAAGTTACAAAATATCAACCAGCCCTCTCCTCTCCCGGGAAAATCCAGTCCCCTCTCTTTGTGGGCATGGTCCTCCTTTTATATCTTAAGGGGATACCACATGTACCCTTCCCTTTCCAAACTGGACTTTTCTTCTCTTTATGGACGGAGATTGGTATGGTTGCCGTCCGAATGACACTTCGATGGGACAGCCCACACCTACCTCTACTCCCGGCGGAGACAGGCGCAACGTGGGATCGTGGCTGTCTGTTGCTGACGCGACCAGTGTCAGACCGGTCACAGATCGGTCATTCTTGTCCTCTATGCGTCAGTTCAGCGATCTGCATGATCACCCTTCTTTTTGTAGCATCTTGCCTGTAATGGTTGGGATGAAGCCTGGTATTCATCTAATCAGGGCTAACGTGCCATCTCTAAGAGGTAACACGCTAGCTCTGGCTGGAGACGTGTGCCTAGAGGCTCTCGTCTTGACGGGACGGGGCGAGGCGTGCGTCAGACCGCTAGTCGCCACCTAACCGTTGATCTGACCGGTCTGTGACTGGTCACAGACCGGATAAAAGAGCGCACTGCATTGCGCTGCATGCAGCGTGACACGCTTGACCAGACCGCAATAAATGCGGTTAGGTGAGTCCTACCGTGTTCACCCAACCTACGTACATAGTGCAAACCCCACAAGGGGTCGGGGCACCTCGGCCCTCGGGGCCGGGGCAGGAGCAACCCGACCCCCCCTCGGGGAAATCAGGAGGAGGGCGGACACCTCACCCTCGGGCCCGACGTCCCCGAAGGTGCCTGGCCACGTGGGCGATTCCATCTGCCTCAAGCCTCCGGGCGCAATACTCCCGGTCCCATATCACCGACAGAAGGCCTGAATGCCTGATGGATAATTGGATATACATGGGCTACAAAATTTTGGGTCAGGCATGGGTTACCCGCGGGCAAAATGTAAAACCCGGTTGTGCCCTCTAAGTTCGCAGGTGTTGAGTCGAGCATGCCCACGGACAAAAGATCACGCCCACGCCCGTGCCCATCGGGTCGGGTATTCGCGGATACCCAAGCCCGTGGGCTTTACTGCCATCCCTGGTGGCCAACAGAGACTGGTCCTCCTAGGGTGCTAGAGGCGGAGCTCAAGCGGTGCTGGCGGAGAGCGATCGGTCAGAGAAGGCTAGGGCAGCGGCGGCCTGAGATCCAGACGATAGGCGAGATCGATGGAGCCAATGCCGACGTGGGAGGAAGCAGAGCCATGGGCCACACCCCGTCATCCCTAGCCCAATCCATCTCCCTATTCCCTCTCCCTCTCTCTCTCTCTCTCTCTCTCTCTCTCGGTCTTGTTCTCGGTTGGGATTGTTAGTGTCCACCGAGGCAAGAATCGTTGTGCGGGGGGAGTGGGGCTGTGCGGCGGCAGAGCGAGCGGAGCTCGCCGTCGGTCGCGCTGCCTCCACTGCTAGGTTGAAGCCACCTGTGCCACCTCCACCATTAGTTCGCCATTGCCCGCATCCACCGTGAGGTTCGCCATTGGCCGCATCCGCCGTGAGTAAGTCTCCAAAGCCCTTTGCTGCCTCATCTTCCTCTTCCTCTTCTTGGTTGCTCCCTTCCCCTCCTCCACCACCCTACTCCTCTCTGTGTGCTATTGAGGTCACCAGATATGGCGCACCATGGAGGTTACTAGATTTGGTGTGTCATGGAGGAACGAGAGCGGCATTAGGCAGTGACAAGGAGAATAGGGAAGCGGAGAGGGGTGTCCCTAGCTTGCTCGGAAACAAGAAGGGGAAGGGATACAGTGGGCGGTGTCCGGTGTACGGTGACGGTGCCTTGGGGAATTCATCTGCGATTGAAATAGTCCCTGTAAATGAAAGTAGTTGGTCCATGGGCAAACTTGTCTTTAATGAATGTTTCTGTATCCATTTTCTCTGAATATAATAAAATAATATTGTGGGTGTCCAGTAGTTAAGTACCACTTTTTCACGGTGTCATTCAGCATAAACACGTTTTTCCGATGTCCTTTAGCAAAGAGCGTTTACTTTGGTTGTTTTGTAATAAACTTCTCCAAAAAAAAAGGGCCTAGTTGGTGTACCGTTGAATGAAATTAACCCAGTGATATTGAGTCCTCTTTACCTAAGACGTGTAAATAGTTGGTGGTGTAGTTGCCAATTATTTCTCAACAAGGCAATTAGGCAATAAACACCAACAGTACGCATGCATTACCTGCTCCCCTTCCAGAAAAAATGGTAATGTGCCTTACTTTTATGAAATATATATTAAGTAGCAAAGCATTGATAATCATTGGTGTGTGCAAATGTTTAGGGCCCCTTTGAATCAAATGATTTATGTAGGAATTTTATAGGATTCAAATCCTATAGAAAATTTTCCTATTTGGCTCTTTGATTCAAAGGATTGAAGCTTTCCAAATCCTATGAAATTCCTATGGAATGGCACATTGCATGTGGATTTTGGAGGAAATTTAGCAAGATCTCGAACCTCTTGGAAAATTTCCTTTGAGTCTACCTCTCTCATCTGATTCCTGCGTTTTTCCTGCGCTCCAATCAAACGACCATTCCTGTGTTTTTCCTTTGTTTTGCAATCCTCTGTTTTACACTTCAATTCCTGTCAGAATCCTGTGTTTTTCCTATTCCTCCGTTTTTTCTACCCTACGATTCAAAGAGGCCCTACAGTTGAGTTGCTTCATTTTTCAAGACTACGCATACATAGATGTGTTCGGATCTTTCTTAATTAGATAATCCATAAATAAAAAAGGTCAAATTTTGGAGCGAAGTGAGCGTAGCATAGCTGGTTTGGTTTCTTGAGGTGGAACCATACCACCTGGAATCAAATTCTAGATTTAACATGGGTGCTCATATTTATGGCTAATTATAGATTTCATGTGGGTGCTTGTATTTACAGCTAATTCTTTCAGTGGTAGGTGCTCATAGGGGTAGGGTTTGCGCGTGTACGTTCATCACATAGTGATGAGTGTACATCCATTGTGAGTGTATGCGTTTGAACTGTGTTTCAATTATTTTTTTCAAATTTTGGAAGAGAGAGAGGTAATCCATAATTAATACGCGAAACTTTTATGAAATTGATCAGATTTTTACCAACACCATTTCTCTAAATTTGTCCATTTGAATTTATAGTAATGCTAAAAAATTACCCAAACTTCAATACTACCAAAATTATTTGTAGGGCACCAAATCAAGCATATTCCCAAATCAATCCTGCCTCCATCCAACTACGTTAGAGAAGCTAATTAATATGGTAAGTTATTCTAGCGTTTTCCACATTCATATTAATGTCAATGAATCTAAATAACATCAATATAAATATGGAAAATGGTAAAATGACTTACATTATCAAACGGAGGAAGTAGTAATATTTTACTGCTTGCCTGCATTATTCGGGGGAGCAGTTGTTGAAGTCTGCTAATTCAGGAAGTTGCCATGATACTTATCAGTATATGCGACCCGTATACATGCCACTCGCCAAACATGAAACATTCCTATTTATGTTGTCTGTGTTGCATTGACGCCGGCAGCAACGCGTCATATACTACAGAAAAAAAACATTAACGATATCATGACAACTCCTTTTTTGAAGACACTTTATTATATTTATTATATACTCACAGCAAGGACAGAGATTAGGGAAAGAAAGAATATTCCCCAGTACAGATTGATATGACAACTCACTGACAGGAAAATTCAGGGTGTGTGTTTAGTTCCTGAAAAAAAAATTAAAAGTTTGAAGAAAGTTAGAAGTTAAAAAAAAAAGTTGAAAGTTTATGTGTGTAGGAAAGATTTTAATATGATATAATGTGATGGAAAGTTAAAAATAGGAGGGAAACTAAACACGGCCTCAGTTCGGGTAGTGTAATATTTCACGTACCCAAACTCACCACATAAATACCCTTGGAAACGATCTAATTGAGCACACAGCAGCACCCAGTTCACCGCAGAGAGGTAGGCATTCTTCGATTCATCGTCGAGCTAGCGCTTCGATTAGTGTACGTAGTGCCTGTGTACTCCGATCCCATAGTGAATTAGTTTCCATTGAAAATGGCGATGCCATCCATCCGTGCCGCGCTGCTTTGCATGGCACCTGCCATCGCAGTCGTCCCGCTGTATGATAGGCTCCGCGATCGCGACCTCTTTCGTCCGTCGACGACCACTCCGGTCGCTGCCGCCGGAGATGCCAACCAAGCGGCGGAGACGAGGAATTACACAAACCATGCCAATCCCACATCAGTCCCACACCAACCGTTGATTATTAGGCTTTCAGACGAAGCTGCTTCTCCAAACCATGCCGATTATCCCACACCAATCATAATCATACTGGCTTCTGCAGTGCATCCCAATACGGGACCAAAACCAGAACAACCACCACAAGAACCAGACGAACGATACCCTCAACCTCAAGGCATAGGCTACTCTGCTCGTTGCAGATATCCACAGGGTAAGTGATATTGCTTCATTTTTCTCTCGGTAATGTTGTTATGTTAGATAGCTTATAAACACATATACTCCCTCCTTCCCTAAATGTTTAACGCCGTTGACTTTTTTAAACATGTTTGACCGTTCGTCTTATTCAAAAACTTTTGTGAAATGTATAAAACTATATGTATAAATAAAGGTATATTTAACAATAAATCAAATAATAGGAAAAGAATTAATAATTACTTAAATTTTCTGAATAAGACGAACGGTCAAACATTTTTAAAAAAAATCAATGGCGTCAAACATTTTGGGATGGAGGAAGTATATTACATGCATGCATGATGATCATGGAATAAGTTCCATGGAAGCAGTGCACAAGTCTGTTTGAATTTGAATATTAATAATTGGAGAGGTATATGCTAGGTGGGTAATGTTTTGACAATCATCGACAACAGAAGATAGGTGAGTGGTGAAATACTACATGAAAAATCTTATTCACGGTGCATTGGGATCATTTTGTAAGGTGACATGCATGCATAGTTTCGACAGACGTTTTCTAATTCAGAACCACCACAGGACTGAAGAAGCAAAACACCACTGGGCGCAGCAGAGGGAATAAATGTAATGTAAGACACAAGTCCATCCACTACAAAAGGTCGTGTGATCGATCTCACCAGGAGCCTACGCTTTCGATCTCTTTTGGTGTGTGTTTTTTACCCCCACAATGTATACATTTTGCAGGACGAATAATTTAGATCCGGTTGTTCTTAAATGTAATCAACCATGTACGAAGTGTAAAATGTACGCCCACCTAATGTGTGAATCGTAAACAATTTGATATGTTCCATTGTTAATTACTGCACGTTTCATGTGAATGCCAAATATAAATTATGGTATATGATCCAGCATAAAAATTAAAAAAAAACGTATAATGAAACAGGAAATAATTGATTGGTTACATGGAAATATATTCATAGGTGTTGGTCCAGAAAATCGACCAGGCTGGGCTTACTCGTGTTATATATGTTGATGTATAAAATATAAGGTTGTTTCATCACAGCTACGATTGATTGAGGCCCTTTTTGGATTGGAGGAATTTTTTAAGAAATTTTCTCAAATTAAACTAATTATCACAAAAATCATATATAATTCTTACATCTCAAAGGAGCCCTGTGCATTCTTACTAAAGCCGCCTAAAAGGTGAATCTTGAAATTCCTAATGAGCGATCAATCGCTGCTAGCGATCGTTTTTTTTTTCCTTTTTTAAGTAAGTTTATACACCTAAAGTTTACACATCTAAAGTTTATCCACCTAAAGTTTGTAAAGCGAATATTTATAAGTCAAAAGTTTATATAGCCGATTCAAATTCAAATATTTTATATTTTTCCTCTTTTAGTAAGTTTATACACCTAAACTTTACACATCTAAAGTTTATTCACCTAAAGTTTGTAAAGTGAATGTTTATAAGTCAAAAGTTTATATACCCGATTCAAATTCAAATTTGGATTCAAATATTTTATATATAAAATATTTCTATATATAAAGTTTGTGCGTGCAAAGTTTACGGTATAAAGTCTATGCACATGAATGAGAGTATTAGATTTTTTTCTTATTTTTTTACTAACTTTGTGGTTTTTTAAAAATTTTATGATGAAAGAAAAGAAGGGAGAGGAGTATAGGGGGGCGGGGTGGGTTGATAGCTCCTAGCGATCACCCGCCCGTTAGCCTCACCCGGTGAATCTTGTATTTGGGTGAGTCTAAGCTCTGACATGTACAATACCATTTCGAGCAACAGAATTTTCGGGGAGGGAATTGAATTTTATTTTATAAAAACCCTATAAAATATGTTTCAATGTAGCCTTGCAAGTTTCTCTTTCTACCTCGCCGACACTTAAGCGAGGCTAGGATTTGCAATCGTAGTTTCCTACCTTTTATAGCTATATATGGGATCCAACAACTATAAAAGATCATGCTCCGAGTTTCTAATTTAAGTTTTTTTTTAACAAAGGGAGTAGCATTTTGAGAATCATGGCCAAATAAATAAATTGTGGAAATGTATAATATTGCCCAAACCACTAAATGCTTGTGGTTAAGATTTGACTGGAGAGGGTACAGTCACACACTCACACTCACACTCACACATGCCTGATTGCTCATTTCCAGTCAAATCATTTTATTATTCATTAGGCTAAGAGTTTAACAATTCAAGATTTAGAGTCTGGGTCTAATAGAGCCTGGAGGTATCCGATCCGTTTTCCCTTGGCAATAGCCGATATGAGCTGAGGAAGTCCCATAAAAAGGAATAAGCTCACTTTAGATCCCTCAATTTATCTCCTGAGTTTAAAATTCGTCCCTAAACTAAAATAACATTTATAATTCATCTCCTAACTCGAAATATCGTGTTAATTTTGGCTAGCCAAAACGCCTCGCCAAACGGTGCCAAACGGTGGGCCTCACATGCTATTCCTTTGTGCAATTGTCGTCGCCGAGTCGTCATCACGAGCCGCCAGGCTCGTTGTTGCCATCCCCGCCCCGAGCTCCGCCGCCGCCCCCCCCCCTCCCCCCATCGTCCCGACAGTAGCGGAGTCCAGATGATGAGGGAGGTAGCTGCCGGTGGCGACCCGCAGCACCGGCAGGTTGGCGGATGTGGGTGACGGAGGGCCGCGTCCCTCGACCGCGGAAGGAGGAGAGCGTCGTAGCCAGCGGCAGGAGGCGGTGGTGGAGGGGTGCCGGTGTGCGGTGGGGTCGGAACAGATGTTGACGGCGACGAGGAGGAGCTCACGAGCCGGGACCGGGGACGCATCCTAGTGGCGATGGAGAAGGCCGGTGCGTAGGGTGGAGCAGATTCCGTCGACGATGAGGGAGTGGGAGACGCCGCCGCGCCGAGCGTCGTGGTTGAAGACGGGAAGGAAGGAAAGGGGAAAAGAAGAAAAGAGAAGGAAGAAGGGGGAGAGAGAAGAAAAAAAAATGAGTAGAGGCTAACACGTGGGTCTAGCCAAATCAAATGGAGAGTTGACTGTACGGGTATTTGGAGAGTCTAATTTAGATAGGCTGTTGAAGATTCTTCAAGTGAACTTATTCCTCAAGGCTGTGTTTAGTTCACGCCAAAATTAGAAGTTTGGTTGAAATTGAAAACGATGTGACGAAAAAGTTAAAAGTTTGTGTGTAGAAAAGTTTTGATGTAATGAAAAAGTTAGAAGTTTGAAGAAAAACTTTGAAACTAAACACGGCCTAAAAATAAAAAACGGCTTGGTTGTACATCAGCCCAGGACAGCGGCGCCTCTCCTGATCTCGGGCTCTCAGGCTCTCAGCTCACGCAGCCGCAGCGTTGTTGCTGCGATCTGCGGCGAGACAATGGCGGGGCGGCCACGGAGAGGGAGAGGCGGGTCAGGCGGCGGAGAAGCCCAGTGCTGGGGGCTTCCTCCACATAGACGGGTGCAGCGGGCGGCGAGCCGGCGAGGCCTCATCTGGCGCGCGGCATCGACCATCGAGGACTCCGAGAGTAGCAGGTACAATGATGTTTGCGTATTCCTCTCTGCTTTCCCATCTTGTTGTTTGAGCGGATTAATATTAGTCTCCGGACAGTGCGAGATCAATCCCTGTGGTCGCATTCTGTACTGATTAAGCGATTTTATTTTCGTGTCTAGATTCGAAGTTTAGTCCCCAAATCTGACCGGAATTCATCTTCTACAGACGACTTGCTTTGTCTAGATACCAACTGCAGCAGTAAATCGAGCTCTAACCGTGGTTGTAGGAATGTTCCTACTTGGAATAACTGAAGAAAAATAACAAGAAACGGTAATGCCCAAACGAATGCTACTTTCTGCAAATGTCACTAACCAAACTGGAGAAATGGGGAAAACATAAGGTGGTATTCATGTTACACTTTGTTGTTTTGATAAGGGAATTAATAATAATGTGTCCCGGCCAAGAGATGCACAAAGAAATCTTGTTATTACTTTTTGGAGTTGTGGGAATAAATTCTTGTACCTAAGTGCTACAAGTTTAAATTGTTTTTCGTGAAAGACCTAGAAGCAACTCATCCAGTTACATATATATGAAAAAAAAAACAATGAAATCAAAGTTTAATTGATCTGTAGACCATGTTGGAACTCAACAGCAGGGTACTGGATATCATGCCAGTACTTCAATGTTTTTTTCATTCACCATCTATCTTTGATAACTCATGCCTGATTCTAAGGATTTCACTACAAACATGGCCAATTTCACATCGGTCTTTGGGAGAAGTAACTGAGCAAGAGAGTCCTGTTCTCACCAATGGAATAACGCAATTCATCATTATTTCAGTTGCATCTATTTCATCTTGTAGCATGGTGGGATCAATTAAATTGTAGGAATTTTTGGCGAATTCTCCAGCAACAAGTTCATGCAGGCTTGTGCCATCACTAAAAATTTCATCCGTTGGGCTAATACCTGTTATCATTTCTAATAGAATCACTCCAAAACTATAAACATCGGCCTTTGTTGATATTTCTTTGCTCATGCCATATTCTGCATTTAGATTAAGAGATAAATAAAATTAGATCAGAATAGGCACAATATGTGCATGTGCACATGTCTGTGGGGGAAAAAGACTTAGAGAAAGAAGTCTTTGGGAAAAAAAAATTTACAAAAAGAAGGTATCTCACCTGGTGGGATGTATCCAACTGTTCCTTTAAGGCAACCCAAACTTGTTACACTCTCTTGATCCAAGTTTGATTTTGGGCATAGAAATCTTGCTGAACCGAAGTCACTGACATATGCAACCATGTCAAGATCCAAAAGAATATTGCTTGGCTTCAAGTCACAATGTATTAGTGGAGGTACACAATGGTTGTGAAGATAATCCAGAGCAAATGCTACCTCCAAGACTATATTGACTCTTTGGCTAAAAGTTAGGGCATTCCTTTGACTATGCTCATGTTTCTTTGGATGTAACCACATCTCTAGGTTCCCATTCTTCATGTATTCAAATACTAAGGCCTTAAAGTCTGCCCCTTCAGAATCCACTGAAGAGCATGAAGTGATGATTTTTATGATATTTCGATGGCGAACATTTCGTAGGGCTTCACACTCTGCAACAAAGCTCCTATTTGCTCCATATATGTTAAGGTTAAATATCTTGATGGCAACTTGATCTTGTCGGAATTCGAGATTGCCCTTGTAAACCATGCCAAATGATCCTGATCCAATCAAGTTGTCAGAAGAAAAACTTTTTGTAGCCTTCACAATGTCTTCATATGTAATCTGCTCCAGATGTTGATTGAATGGTAGCAATTGTGGCTTTAGTTTCATCCCCTTTCTCGAACGTGCCACTAGAACACAGCATAGTGTGATAGTAACAATAACAAACGGTATAGTTATCTTTAGTGTTAGAACCAACTTCTTGTGCATGCTTTCCCTGTCAGCCAAAGATGAACAAAAACGTATACCTTTTGTTGGAGCCCACGCACACAAACCATCATTTCCTTCGACGGATACCACACTAGCATTGCTGAACACACCCCCTATTGGAATTTCTCCATAGAAGTTGTTGAAGGATAAATTGAGATAGTATACAGAGCTAAAGGATGTGAGGAACTCAGGGATTTTTCCTGACAACTTGTTCTGAGAAATATCCATTATCTTGATGCCCACCAACTTTGCAAAAGATTGTGGAATGCTTCCTACAAGGAAGTTACTTTGCGTCTCAACAGATTCTAGAAGCACGCATTCGCCTAGAGTGGATGGAACTTCACCTGACAACCTATTGTTTGAGATGCTGAGTTTATTCAAATTAACGAGGTTGCCAACTTCCTCTGGAATACCTCCAGACAAGTAATTGTGTGACAAATCCAAAACAACAGAAAGAGAATAAATTTGAAAGATATTACTCGGTATGCTCCCATTTAATGAGTTGTAAGCAAGGTTGAGTGTTGTAAGTTGAGTGCACTGGCCTATGCTTGCAGGTATACTTCCACTAAAGTTGTTCCTATCTAGTCTCAGGTTAGTCAGTTGCAAAAGATTTCCAATAGCATCTGGGATCACTCCTGAGAGATAATTTTGTGTGAAATTTAGATCGACCAAGTTGTGTAAATTTTCAATTGTTGGTGGTATATTTCCAGTCAAAAGATTGCAATCCATGTACAACTTAGTGAGGCCCTTGAGATTACCAATCTCTGGTGGTATAGACCCAGAAATGTTGTTGCCGCCTAGCCACAACCACTGTAGATCACTAGAAAGATTTCCAATAGTATTTGGCAGGTTCCCTTGGATATTGTTCCCATCCAGCATCAGTCTAGTCAACCTAGAGCAATTAGTGAGTGAAGAGACAAAGCTCCATCCATCTGCCTCAAACATGTTGAATCCTAAATCAAGTTTCTGCAAATTTGGCAATGACCCTAACGGTGGAATGGACCCAGTTAGGCCACAGTTTGCCAGGTAAAAAGTCTGTAGATTTGATGCATTGAGAAGTGAAGCTGGGATTGAACCATCAAACTTGACATCTGACAAGTACAATTCCTGAATAGTTGGGAGAGTGTAGCCGATGTTGGAAGGAATTTTTCCAATGAGTGAGTTATTTGTCATGGCAAGGAATGTCAGAGAGGACATGTTGAAGAGAGATGGAGGTATTGACCCTGACAAATTGTTGCTATTCAAGGATATCACCTCAAGTGTTGCGACATGTCCTAAGCTCTCTGGAATGCTCCCGAGTAAAATGTTTCGTGAAAGACGAAGATAGATTAGCGAAGAAAGGTTTCCTAGTGAGGAAGGCATTGTTCCAATGAGATTGTTGTCAGATAAATCAAGATACTTGACTTGCGAAGACATGGCAGTAACAGGTGGTATAGTACCAACAAAGCTGTTCTGTTGGAGGCAAATGTCAGTAAGAGACGACGAGTTGAACAGATTAGTTGGGAGTTGTCCGCTAAGGGCATTTCTCATGAGCCTAAGCACTTGTAGAGATGAACTATTTACCAAGGACTCTGGGATTCTCCCTGTGAGAGCATTGTTTCCAAGGTCAACATATGTGAGTGATATGCTGCTTCCTAAAGACTCTGGTATTTCACCTGCAAGCCTGCTGTTGGCAAGGACTAGTTTTTGTAGCAAAGGTAAATCCCCAAAAGCAGAAGGGATGCTCCCTTGGAGATTGTTGTTGCTAAGGTCAAGAATTTTAAGCTGGGAACATGAAGAGAGCTCAGATGGGATGTTACCTTCCAAAGAGTTCGTGCTGAGGTTGAGGTAGCTCAGTTGGTTTAGGAGGCCAAGCTCAGATGGTATGCTTCCATGGAAGCTATTGTTTGACAGTTGCAACACTGTGAGAAAGGTGAGGTTGGCAATGCAAGGTGGTATGGAGCCTGTGATGCCTTGCGATGAGAGGTCCAGGGCGATCGCACGGCGAGGAGATTGGGAGCTGCAGGTGATGCCCTGCCAACTGCAGAACTCCATGGATGTGTTGCTCCATGAGGCCAAAGCTCTGGATGGAGCTGAGAGTTGGGACATAAAGCAAAGGAGAGCTTGTCGATCATCTTCGGTTCCACCGGTGAGGACCAGTGGAAGGAAGAAGAGGAATTTGAGGGGAAAAAGAAGCAGGCCATGGCCTGGGGACAAGACAATTTGGGAGGAAGCCATTGCTGCGAGCTGCAATTCAAAGCTGTGTAATTCAGGACAAGATGGAAGCTCTAATGATCCATGAGCACACGGCTTTATATTTCGGACAGCAACACCACAGTTCATTTGGTCCATTTGCTTGCTACCAGCCACTCCCTTCATAGTATTGCTTAATTAACTTAACGAAGTAGATGTCGAAAGCTTACCTACAGAATATTACTTAGTTGTACAATATGACGAAGGCAGATGAAAACACCTTAAAATAAGACTAACTATCTCAGCTGCAAATGAAATAGGTCTTACATTTGCATCGACAATAAAGCCCTGGGAAATATAATTTGACTAAGAGACTAATTTAAAGGATATATATTTTTTCTCCTGCATATGAGTTGGCCCTTTTCATAACCATTTCTTTGCTGTAATCAAGGAGTTTGATAATTTATTATACATTTTTTTAGCGTTCTCTGCTCCGTGAGATGTAAATAGCCAAATATTTTAGGGAAAAAAAACATTCTTAGATTGATCATGTCCTAAGTTACAGCTGTCTATTTTTATTTTATTAATACGTTGTAAACTATCAAAATTTGCTTCTTTATGTTGTCCATTGTCTTCGCCAATGTGTTAATGTATCAAATAATTTCAAGCTAGAGCACATAGTTGCGATGCGCTGACTTATGCAGTTTTCCACTTGCCATAAGCAAAAAATCAAGCTTAGATCATCTGCTGAGCAGGTTGACAGCGGTTTACTGTCAAAAAAAAAAGGAAAGGTACAGCGGTTTGCTGTCAAAAATAAAAGAAAGGTTGAGAACTTCTTTGGACATAGATACTAGAGAAAATTTCTAGTTGCCCTGCAGTATTTATCTAATCCTGTTCAGGCCCCTAAATTTTATTTCATATCCTACTCCTATTTGCCCTAAGATTTTGTTTTATCCCTTATATGATCTTGTGTTGATGTTAGTTTTTTTTTTCTTCCAAGAGTGGTTATTTACCCCACGCTCGGATGGATATGGTAAGCCTCTGCACCAAAATTCAAACTCTTTAAGCAATTTTTTGTTATATGAAATTTTTAGGATTTCTCAAATATCCAAAACTTTAAAATTCCAATATATTTCAAATCAAAATTATTTTTATGAGATTCAAGAAATTAGTGAAAACCATGCTTATTGAAACTTCAATTAAAATGAAAAAAATGTTTTTCCAATTCTGGGTGGAAAGACCTAAACTTTTAGTGGTTGGTCGTAATTTCTCTCCCTTCAAAATTGGTAGAAGTTTATTAAGAACTCTTTCTGTCTAACTAAAATAAAAAAAACTAAAAATTCTTTGTGATTTGTGTAAATTTCTCCCTTTGAAAATTTCATTGAAATTTGTTGTAGAATTTGCTGTTTATTTTAAATTTGGGTGAAATAATTCTTCCTCATCAATTTTCCTTTATTTTCATATTGACAATTAGTATGATTTTTTGAAGAAGCCAGCACTTATGGTGTAAGCAAGGGGCAATATAGTCATTTAAAATAAAACTACCAACAAACTCATGGAAAAACGGACTAGGGGCATGTAGTGAACTAGTGATCAGAATGAAACTTAACGACATTTAGGTGCCAAGGGCAATGATTAGCGAAAATTTAGGATATACAAGAAATTTTCTCTTCTTATTATGTTTCGACAGAGTAACCCAACCTAACCTATGGTCTATGGTCCAACCAAGTGTGCAAGTTTTGTTATACATCAGCATGCTTTCAACCATTTTTGTCTGTATCATACTTTTACACGGTTGGATTACTTATTTTACCAAAAACAGCTTGACTACATGCAAGTAGTTGATGATCTTATCAAATTTAGTTGTTCTTGTGTCTGTATCAACCCATCTATATATAATTGTTCTGAACCGTGCAATCTGACTCTTAAGAAATTTCGGCCAGTTTTCATCTGAATGGGACAGGAATGAAGTACACTCTCGAGGCATTTCTCCTTGATCACGGAAGGAGCACAACACTATCACCAAAGAGAACCCTGTCTGTGACTACTTTCCTCAAGTCGTCGGGTAGGTGGCTTGGGAACATTGCCTGGACAACTGATGATTAACGTAAGACTGAGATTTCTAGTCAAATGCAATCAAAGAAATTAAAGAGTAAAGTAAAGCCTCGTGAAACATTACCAGTATCAAATAAACGTCCTTAAAGACTTGAAAAGGAAAAGGCTTTGATTTTGGAGTAGTATAGATGTGAAGGCCTCTACTTTTTTTTCTCATCTTTCAGTGACTTTGAATTTAGCAATAAAAGAAGAGTTCTAGTCTATGTTCAGTTGTCCATTTTATTGTTATAAAATCTATATAAAACTGTCTTGATTTTACAGCTGCTTGAGGAGATACCACACCTTTTTGTAATGCTTTTGTGGTAGTATATCGCACTTATATGTATGCATGGTTATATATTCGCTACAATATTAATTTCAATATATACAGTTCAAATTAATTTAACGCATTCAGAAGTCACTAATTATTAGTAAACACTAAATGGCTAAGAGACAATATTTTAATTATTAGTAAACACTAAATGGCTAAGAGACAATATTTTTGGCTGGGTTTTCGTGTATTACTGTGTGGACTAGGCTATTATTTGAAAGTAGAGTATTGCAAGTGCTAATATTCAAAAAATACAAATAGCTTTCCTTGTGGCAGTGTAAATATATTATAATATGGACCTTCTATGATCATGGTTGTGTTATCCATTAACATGGAAAATCTAGACCTTAAAGATACCATGGAGGCTCATTACACATTCTTAAAGTCATAATAATTGAAGGCATTCTTCTTGAGACAAAGATTCATCATTTGTATAGCTTAAAAAAGCCTTACATGACTAAAATCAAGAATTTTATAGTCCATAGTCGCCTGTTGGAATCCCTTTTTTTTTTTTTAAAAAAAGTAGAGTACCAAAGGATGGAGGCGCGAAGCGTGAGATGGACGAGAGAACACACACGATCGGCACATAGCCTTCAAAGTCGTTTTTTTATTGGTAGACACCTGACTATTCTAGAGGATTGTGCAATAGTATTGCGGAATAATGAGCAGCTGGAACAACACATAGAAGTGTAGGGGCTGCTTCAACCAGGCGTACCCGTATCCATTGATTTATACAGCATACCGCGCGATTTGAGCGTAGTTCAACTCTTTGTGGTACCTGCCACACAGGTGCTCACATTTACGATTAATTATTCTTCCAGTGGTAGGCAGACGTACTTGATAGCGAGGCACTTATGGTGACTTCGTGAATTTGGAAATATGACAGCTCAATCTTTGGAGCTGCTCATAGATATAAGATGTGTGTACGTGTGTGCGCCTGCATCTGTACTGTGTTTTGAAATGTGCATACCATACAAATGGTATAATGATGGATCCAATACTAACTTTTCCTACCTACTCTCTCACCTCCTGACTGGAGAGGAAGAAGCATGTGAGAGGCTGGCCAGCGAGGTGGTGGTCGTGAGGATGCTGGTCGTCAGCTGGATAGGATGTTGACTGGCGAGGTGGAAGCTCTTGATGAGGAGGTTGGCCAGCAAGATGGCTACTTTTGAGGAGGCTAGATGGAGGATTGGAGGTGGAGATCTCCTAAGAGGACACCGGCTGGAAGTGCATTGGTAACTACATGCTAGCAGTGGTTGGCGAGTGGTTGCTCTGTGAGACAATGGAGCTACAACGTCTTGGGGGAGGGAACATTAACACAAGGCGAAAGCCTAGTCCGGTAATCATCGGGGCAACAACGACGACTCTTCTTGTGCCATAATCCCTCTTGGGGAAGTTGTTGAGGTGGCCAGCATCCCTTTCCCACGGGATCATTTAGGTGAAAATCTTGCCCAATAGTGTCCTTGCGTAGGCGGCGGTGGCGTTCTGGGTCATGGTCTCCTTGGAGGCGTCATCCTTAGAGGAGCTCCTACCTTTTTATCTTCAGGCTGTTTGTCCTCATCTGCTTTGGTTCTCCGTTTGTTTTGATGTTGGTAGGTGTGTGTGTGTGGGACGAGTGGATCTTTTTTCTCTCTCGCCCTCTCCCTCAGCAGCCCTTGCCGTATGATCGGGGAGTCCCAGGGACGGAGCTACAATGTGGTCCGTGTGGTCCACGGACCACCATAAAAATCTGGCCCAAGCCCATTACCCTTATGCGTTTCTTCACGAAAATAAATCGATGGCCGCCGCTTCGCTTCGTTTTCCGCCGCAAAGACTGCTTGGCTGCGTCTCTGTCGTTCCGCCTTCGGAGTTCCCATTTTTTTTATCACGCAACTCGGCCACCGAGGGGCGATAACGGCGGGCAGCAGGCGGCAACCGGCGATGGCAAGCTAGGCTGGAGCAGTTGCATCCAGCACCGGCAAGCAGCATGTTCTCATCTCCCCTCCATCCCTCGTTTCTCCCCTGTCTCTCCTGTTCCCCAAAGGCCGGAAGGCCCTAACCTAGGTGTGAGATTCAATTTCATTTCGATTTTAAGATTTCTGGTCATAATTGAAATGGTAAATCGGAACATTGCACAATCCTATTGTAGATTTATTGAACAATTAAGAGGAGTAGAGATATTGCATTTTCTTTTAGAAAATGTAGTGAAGAGGGATTCTACCTCTTCTCCATCTCCTTTTGTGTTGGGTAAATTTTATCTATAGTGTAAAAAAAATTATGTTGAGTTGGACCACCCTATCTACAAATCCTAGCTACGCCACTGGGGAGTCCACATGTACATGGATCAGCTAGCTAGCAAGGTCGACATTGGGTGGGGTGGTTGCGATGCTTCCGGTTGTCTTGTTTGGTGAGAGCCCATGCGTTCCATTTCAGCGGCCTGGCATGTTGGACGGTTGTGGCTCTGTTAGTGACGATCAGTCTACCATTACGACGGCTAGTTTGGTGCTAAGTTCCTTCTGCAACCTTGTGTGGTGGTGTTGTTGGCATGTGGCTAGCTTGTGGGTGTGATCACTGGCCAGCTGGACAAGTTTAGTGTTACTTAATTATTTCTTTTTTTTCCTATAATAGCCTATCAATTTTGTACGTAGTAATGTATTTTCACCTGCTATATCAATAGGAAATTCGTGTTGTGTAGTGTAGTGTTGTTCGTTCGAAAATGAGTCACAAAACTCTCTATTAACCTAGGAACAGTCTAGCTGAGCATAAGAAATGCAGTGGAAAACAATGAAAACGTGTGCCTCCTTTATTCTTCTTTTCCTACATTCCTTCAAACTTCGAAGTTTCAAAACATGCATTTGCTATCTGCCCACTAAATATTTTACTGTTTTCTTGGACAATCTAGGAGTAGGTTAAGTTGGTCAGTCTACCTTCGGAGGGTCAAGTAGTCGTCTAGAAGGTTAGCTCCTCGAGCGATACTGATCAGGAGTTGACTTGAGATCAGTTTTAGGCTGCGTCCGTGGGTTTTGTTTGAGACTTTGAGTTGGACTGACAACCGGGTTAGCTGTTTGGTAATTAACATAATTGATCCATCGCTGTTAATTACTTCAGCAGTAGAAAAGGAGGTACCGGATCTAAAATAATCCTCCCTCTCACATAGTATTTACTACTGTATTTAGTATAGTGAGAACTAGTTTAATTAGTTCTCTTCTAGCATATTTTACTTCTACCAAAATTTGTTGACAAGGTTGCCAAGCAAAACTGATCAAAATATGCACGCCCAAATTTAATTTGGTAATGCCAGATACGCTTATCTCGCACGGCTCAATTTAGCATCAAACCAAACAATTAATACTCCCTCCGTTTTTAAATATTTAACGCCGTTGACTTTTTAAAATAAGTTTGATCGTTTGTCTTATTTAAAAATTTAAGTAATTATTAATTCTTTTCCTATATTTGATTCATTGTTAAATATAAGTAGTTAAATATACTTATATGTATACAGATAATTTTATATATTTCACAAAAGTTTTTAAATAAGACGAACGGTTAAACATGTGCTAAAAATTCAACGATGTCAAATATTTAGAAACGGAGGGAGAACCATATACTCATCTTAATTTATCACACCGAAATTCTGGTAGTATGGGGGAAGCACGCCGGTAGTGTTGTGGTGAAGTTTATGGATGCATGCATGCTCCATGATTCAAATAATATTACGCACGTACGGGTGATCTTTTAACATGAATTTAGTGAGATCAAGGATATGCATAATCAAAAAAAAGAATTCTTATAGTGTAGGCAATCAAACCACTGCACACGTACCACCTCTAAAACCCATGTCCTTACCCAGTATATATTTTGTTCACGAATCAACCAGCGTCGCATTATTGCACCCGTGATACCGACGACATAAAACCACCAAAACAATTGACGCTCATCGACACTCACTGATCCATAAGATAATCCCCCATCCAATCCAGCCGCAGGAGCTGACGCCTACTACGCAGCCGTTTACCCAACCCCAGCTCATAACCCCCTGCAGATAAATACTGCTCGCTCTCTTGCAACGAAAGCGGCTGCACCCTGTGACAAGCAAACCATCAACACACATTTCACTCACATCCACCCATCGACGGACGACGTACGTGTGCTCTGCTTAATTGGGAGCTAGTAGAAGAGGCCGAGGTAAGTTGAATTTGCTGCAGAGGGGGAGAGATCAATCAATGGCGCTTGTCCCGTCGCTGGCCACCGTCCGCTACGCGCTGCTCGCGTTGCCGCCTCTCATGGTGGCCGCGTATGCCTATAACAGCGGGAATCGGGGAAACAGTGATACACGGGCTGCAAGAAGCATCAAAAAGTTTACCGGTGGTGGTCCAGCTACTGGCGCCGGCCCTGCAGGCCAGAAAGACGACAGTGCCTTGTGATGAAGAAGGCGGCCACAACGACAACGGCAGGCACGCATTGGAGACGGACGTACGACTGTAAGCTCTTCATGTGGCTTGTTGATATTTACCGATGATCGTTATATACAAGTAATTAAGCTCGCGGGTATACGCATGCACCTAGTAGCTTTCTGTTTGGTTTCTAGATCTCCCGCGGTGTGTGCCGCGAGATATGTAATTTCTTTCCGGTGCTTTTCTGATGTAGTAATAAACTACGTCGTACCAACTTGTACGTTGTGATGTACAATCATCCTCCACTTCAAACGTCTTTAACTTTTCGTATAACGTTTGATAATTTATCTTATTTAAAAATTTATTATAGATATATAAAAGTATAAGCTAAGGTTATAGTTTTTCAACGATATATAAAACAAGTCACAACAAAATTAAATAAATTATATTTATATATTTTTTAAAATAGGACGAATGGTCAAAAAAGTTACGTGAAAAGTCAACGACGTCATATTTTAAAATGGAGGGAGTATTTCTTTACTGGAGGCATGCATGGGCGTGATCAACCGATTGGTTAATCTTATGAATGATGGAGCACGTCCTAAGTCCTGATTACCACTTCTTGAAACCAATGAAAACTTTGATCGATAAAAATCCAAATTATATGAAAATGGTAACAGCAAAAAGAATTCTTCTTGGATTCATGTAACATCATTACATGCCAGTTCGCTGCAGTAGGAATTTTATTAAATTTGATGGATTTGTACTAGCATTATAAGTTATAATGTGTTGACATGGCTTTGATGTTAAAACCAAATGAGAGAGTACTTTTAAAGCTGTATAGGCAACTTTGAACTAGATTATTCAATGAAACATACAACACAAGAGATCACCTCCGATCCAGTACTTCACAACTTCTGTCGTTGTTGATTTTTGAATATTTAGGTGCCATGATGATTTCTAATTAATTTGAAAACTATCATGGAGAACTACAACCTTCATAACGTTTGCTTCATCCGATCAAGTTCATATGAAACGGTTATAAATTTTCAATCTTATTTTAACATAAGTTATGAGCTTCTAAAGATGAGATAACATATGTTGGTGATAGTGCTTATACTCCCTCCGTTTGCAAATATTTGACGCCATTGACTTTTTAAAATATGTTTGACCATTCGTCTTATTCAAAAAATTTAAGTAATTATTAATTATTTTCCTATCATTTGATTCATTGTTAAATATACTTATATGTATACATATAGTTTTATATATTTCATAAAAGTTTTTAAATAAGACGAACGGTTAAACATGTGCTAAAAAGTCAACGGCGTCAAATATTTAGAAACGGAGGGAGTAACTATACAGCCGGTTCATGTTAAGAAAAGACCAGCCTTAACATGAACTGTATATTATCACCGTCAGTTGGGTTCGGGTTGATTTTTTAGATAATGGATAAAAAATTGGCCTCTATATATATTTATAAATGTAAGTGGGTATTGTACATAACCGAAGGTTACAATGATTCTTATACTTCAGGTCTCATACAAAGTAAAAAAGAAAAAAAAGTTGGAAGACTAAACTTCAAACCTACTTTCAATTTGCTTTACCGCTTCAACAAATCACACTAAGGTGATCATGAGAAGCATATCAATCTCTCTTGCAATCCCACATCATAGATTCATCCACCTTTGACCGGTTCATTCGCCAACCTACCCTTATCGACGACTTGATCCCTTTATTGGACTTCATAGTTTCCGACCTCTAGTGTCTTCGCTCACCGACACCATCCATGAAAGACAGTGAAGAAGAGGCCCTTCAAATGCCGCTTACCATTGCACGAACAGATCTGGGTATGAACTCCTCTGATCTAGCGACTCTTATGCCCTAGATTCAAAATCGTTCCCTAACCATTGCCGACATCTCCAACGAGCCTTTCATCCGCTCCTCTCCTTTCTCATTAGAAGAACATTGGATCTGGTCATTAGGCCAGATCCTACCCCTGGTTGCCGCGAGCACCGCAAGCAAGCTTGTTGTTGTCCTGCTTCTTGCATCCACCTTATCCATGCATCCAAATATACAACTAGAAGCCAATAATCTAGCAGCTATCGCCCTTAGGGCCACCGCCACCAACCATCACCACCGCCGTCCACGCCACAGGAAAGCACCACCTCCACAACCACCGTCCTCGCCATCACATGGCTGGGTCTGGACAAAAAGATCCACTAGCAGCCACCTCCCCTAGGGTTGTCGCCGCCAGGATCATCACCTCCTCACCATCTTCACTACTATGCCAGGAGGGTTGGATTACGTGATGCTGACCATAACCATGGCCATCCACGCCACATGCACAAAAAGGGCCATCGCCCTCGCTATCGCACTAGTACACAAATAGCTAAAGGTGCCGATTGGGAAACCCCCATTGGTGTCGGTTTCTTAACCAACACCCCTTTGAGGTGTTCTTTTCAGGAAACCAAAAAAAAATAGCTCAATGATCAGCTCGAATCAAGCAGATCCATCAAGCAACTCCACTTCATCCCGATAAATCAAAGAACGCATATAAGATTAAAGAACACATGAACATCAACAATATCCATGAACAGAAGAATATCAAAGAGATTAATTAACATCAACAACATCCATGGCCGGTGTCCATCTCCACCTCGCGCTGGATTTCTACTCGGAGTAGCGGTACGTGGCGTGGCTACCCGTCGCGGATGCCGTGTACTTCCCCGGAGACGTGCCGTACTCCACGATGGACAGCGAGCTCCGGTCATCATCGGTGACCTAGCAAATCCTCATTCTGTTCGCCCCCAGGACGGAGATGTACCCCTGCTGCCGGCATCATTCTCCACCCCTGCCGAGGTCCGCTGCCTCCCCTCCCGCCAGATCTGGTGGAGGGGAGGGTGCGAGCGCCGCCGCCACTATCACTGGAGGCCGCCGCGACCTCTCATCCCGCGGCCTCCCCTCCCATCGGAAATGGCGGAAGGGAGGGTGCAGCCACCGCCACCACCTCCCCTCTCGCCGGATCCGGAAGAGGGGAGGGCAGGGCGGCCGCCGGGCGGTCCGCTGCCTCCCCACCCGCTGGATCTGGCGGAAGGGAGGGTACGGGCGCCGCCGTGGCCTCCCATCCCGTCGAATCTGGCAAAGGGGATGGCATGGCCACTGCCGCTGAGCGGCAACAGAGAGAAGTGAGAGAGGCGAGAGAGATCGAGAGAAAGAGAGAGAAGGATAAGGCCTACGCTCGATCGGCTTGGCGGCTTTGTTCAGTTTAGATAAGTGCCGGTTATTTTAAACACCTATAATTTATTATAAGTGTCGGTTTTTAGTTAACTAACACCTATAATATATTGAAGGTACCGGTTTTTCTTTAGAACCGGCACTTATAGTTGTTTAAAGATGCCGGTTTTATGTGTTTTCAGCCCACGGAAGAGGAAAAAGCATTGTTCCGGCACCTATAGTGCCGATCTCTATGCGCTTTTTTGCAATAGTGTCACTCGGCCGGATTTGGGAGTAGAAGCCCCACCGGCAGCCACCGCCCGTAGGACAGTCGTTGCTGGGGAGCTGCACCTCCGCTGCTGCCATCCTACCGCTGCCTATAGCACCGCGCCATGCCGCCCCATCAGCCAGAACCGACACTGACGAGCATGTTTCCACATTGGGACAACCCCACCGCTGCATCCGCCAACCCGCATGGCTGGACCTTGGCGCGCGGGAGTCCCCAGATTTGGAAGCCGCTGCCCCAAGCTCCATCACTACCAGAAATCAAATGAACACTGCCCAGTGGCAGCCAGCTTCTTCGGTGATAGAGTAGTGGGAGGCCACTGCCAACTTGAAAGAAGCTCCAAAGAAAGCAATCCGCACGCTAGCCCTCTTGGTCAACTGGGAAATTTGGAATGAAAGGAACCGCAGAATCTTCCAGTATAAGGATCTATCATCGGGAAGCTTACTGGCTAAAATCAAAGAGGAGGCCAAAACATCACTACTAGAGAGATGCACATCTCTCCCGGTTCGCAACCCCCTTTAGTCCTGGGTAGCGAACCGAGAGAGAGAATCCGGAACTAAAGATCGCTATCTTTAGTCTCAGTTAAAATACCCGGGAGTAAAAATACATCATTAGTCCCGGTTGGTGGTTGAGCCACAGGACTGACGTAGGTATCTTTAGTCCCGGTTGGTGACTAAGTTTTTTTTCTTTTTTTTCCTCCTTCGGTTTTTTCACTTTTATTTTTTTCCTTCTTTCATATCGATTCACAACACTTTCATATCGATTCACAGCACACAGATTCATTCATACACATCATCACAAATTTATTCATATAAATATTCACAAACACATTCACAAATCAACAACATCCACAAATCATAAAAACAAATCAAGAAAAAAAATCATCTGCCGACCGGCCACCCATCCCGCCGCCTCCTCTCTGGCCGGATCTGAGGGAGGGGAGGGTGAGGCCGCCGCCCCGCGCCTGGCCATCGCCGGCCGGCCTCCCATCCCGCCACCCCGCGCCCGGCTGCCGTCGATCGACCTCGATCCTGCCGGCCCGCGCCCGGCCATCGCCGGCCAGCCTCCATCCCGCCACCCCACACCCGGCTGTTGCCGGCCAGCCTCCCATCCCGTGGCCCCACACCGGGCCGCCGCCGACCGGCCTCCATCCCGCCGCCTTGCGTCAAGCCGCCGCCGCCCGCCGGAGGGGAAGGGAGGGGAGGAGGGGGAGGAGAGGGGAGGAGGAGAGGGGGTGAGAGAAGAACCAAGGGGAGGATGGGAGGAGGAAATAAGGATGGAGAGATGGAGAGATGGAGAGAGGAGAAAAAGAGATAAGGATGGGAAGATGGTGGAGAGAGAGCCTGCAGGATGGAGAGAGAGGCACTTGACATAGTGCGTGTGCGCGGCTCGATGTATTTTTTTTCCCCGGATGTTTAATAACCGGGACTAAAAATAGATCTTTAGTCCCGGTTCAAAGATACTAGAAGTGTCTGACAACGCCTGGCATTTATTGAACCGAGACTAATAATGAACTTTAGTCCCGGTGTCCCCGTTGGTGTTACCAACTGGGACTAAAGATCAAAAAGTTTTGAACCGGGACGAAAAATGATTTTTACTCATGGTTTTTTAGAAACCGGGACTATTGTGGTTTTTTACCAACCCACAAAAATGGTTTCTCCAGTACTGCGTGGTCGTTGGCCGGGGCGAGACATCTCGGTAGCTGCCTCGCTTTTTAGTTTCGTAGCTCGCCAGCTTCGGTTCTTTTTCATATATGTAAAGTTTACTCCTTCCCTATTCAATGAACTTGGCAGCTTACAGATTTGTTAAAAAAAATCATTACCGGAAACACCCTCGGCACTGCCGCCTAGTCACCCACGACTCTGCTCCGGCCGGAAGCAGAGACCCCACGACAACTACCGCTCCAACTTCGCACACTCAGCAGTCGATCGAGAGCCACGCTGCCGCCGTCGTTGTGCTTGCGGGGAATCCCGGCGACGTGCTTGGGCGGCGCGGCGAAGCCGAAGCCAGCGAAGATATAGTGTTTTTGGGTACACACGAACCCTTAAATTTCTAATTTCTCACTAAAAACACTAGAATGTACAGTGTTGTACTGAAATTTTTTAAATTGTTCAATGATAGTACATCCCTCTTGTTTTGATGGGAACGAGAACACGACTCGGTTTGGATTGATGTTTGTACAATGATGTTTGTTGTTGGATTATGTCATTATCTGGGAGCAGTTGTTGAAGCCTAATTCGTACGTACGGACGACAGCGAGAAGATGGGGGAGAGTCACTACATACGACCAACCTCCGCGTGGCCTTGCATTGACCTCGCGATTGACAAGTCATATCCCACAGAAAACCACCAACAACTACGATAGTGATCCCCGATAAGATACTCGATCACCATGTGTTTTGTCCTTTAGAATGAGAGAAATTTTACGTTAATAAAGTACATATAATTAGTAAAGTATTGCATTAAAATTTTTAGCATGAGGTATTTATTACCAGAAAGTATCAAACTTTACATTGAAAATATGTTAACTCCCAATATTTTTTTCATGATGATAAAATTACATTTAGGGCACGTTTGTCACCACTCCAGCTCCCAACTCCAACTTACCTAGAGCTGGAGCTGTGCCAAACGATGTAGAATCTCTATTTTTGAAGCAAAGATGCTCCACAAATTTGTACTGGGGTGGAGCTGTGTTTTTTCGCTACTTCACAACACTGCCCTTTAATTTTTTTCATGTATTTACACGATATGCCACTGAACTACCCCTTTCACACCCCCTCTCCTCCTGTTCTCTCTCCTCCCCCATCTTCCTCCCTTGACAGCGGCGACCGGTGGCGGCGGCGGGTGGCGGTGGCGCATGGGCTGAGCGGCGGCGGCGGTGGCGACGACAGCGGCAGGGCGATGCCAACTAGATGTTTGATGAAATGCCAACAAGAAACGTGGTGGCATAGAGCTAACCAATCTACAAACACTTTCATACCCACTTCAGCTCCTATAGGAGCTAGCTCTCATAGGAGTTGGAGTTTAGAGTTGGGAGTTGAAGATTGGAGCTCTACCAAATGGGACCTTAGAATGAAAGCTGACTATTGCACCCTGCTATTTGTAAGAGGCTTTGAGCAATATAAACGTGCCCCTTACAGTGTTGCCAATATCTACTAGTTCAAACCGTTTGTTATACTATAAATATATAATTACTATTTGCTTGGATTATTTGGGAGTAGGGTTAAGTATTGAGTAAACTACACTGACGTACACAAACTTGCATGTTGGGTATAATCTAGTACACAAACTTACAAAACGATTGTTTTAATTTGGTGCACAAACTTATTTGGTCCGTGCAAACTCAGGACAAATGGGCATGTTATGGTTAACAGGGTCGAGTATGATACATCAACCGTCGACTCTATATCTTTGTACGAGTCCACAATCACTGGGTTCCTACTTAGTTAAATATTTATTAGGATGCCATGTGGGCACGTTTATCAGAATGATGTCTGTAGACATACATATGCTCAGTCAAATTAATAATAACAGACACTAAGTAAAAGAAACAAATAATTTGAAATATAAATGAAGGATACAATGAATTAAAAATAGTGGAAGAACAAAATTAAATAGCAAGTAGAGGCTATTCACACATGTAGCATGTCTTATAACCCCTTGTGTGACACAGGGTGAGGGGGCATCACACAAGCAAGCTGTACTACAGCGACAAGGCGGCATGCGAAGGCTAGGTGGTGAAGCCCGAGTGGTGCACATAGGTAGGAATGTAAATCGATAAGTGACTAACCCGTAAATCTATTTATAGCTTAAAATAAGCAGTTACTTATTTTGATCTATAAGTATACAGTTTACAAGTTAGCCACTTACGTCCCTAGGTCGACTCACGGTACCTATTGACTCGTATACTAATTCATTTGATTAGCATTTTCCATTTTTCCACCTAATATGAACCAGGAAGTGAGAGAAAAATGCATTGTTTAATAGTGCAGGTGCAGCAAACGTCTTCCTCCGTACTTCAGCTTTGCCTGCATTCCTTCAAAGTTTCAAACCATTTGCTATCTGCCCACTAAATATTTTGATGTTAATTTTCCCGGACAATTTGGTAGTAGGTTAAGTTATTCAGCCTACCTACGTTTGTATTACGTACGGAGGTCCAAGTATAGCTAGTCGTCTGGAAGGTTATCTCCTCGAGTGATCACAGATCAGTAGTTGAGACTGGCGATTTAGGCTGCGTCAATGCTTTTGATTTGAGTTAGAAACTTAGAATGACCGGGTTAGCTGTTTGGCTATATAGAGTTATGTAATAATGGAATAAATTATGACCTTGTTCGAGTAGCTACAGCTAATTATTAAAAATATCCGCTCAACAATAAGCACAAACCAAAAAGTCCATAACATGTACTAGAAAAAGAAAGAAGCGATGCACAAACTAATGACCACCAACACCAGATAAAAACCCAATAATATTGAAGTCTATTTGTAAATCTCCATTCACGGTCGGCAAATATTTGCATAACCATAGATTTAAATTAGGTTAATTACTTCAACAGTGGACCAAGAGGTTTTTACTGGATTAAATTATCTCACCATCTCACATGGTATTTACTAATGTGTTTAATAGAGTGAGGACTGATTCAATTCTTTACCCATATTACTCCTACTAAATTAAATTTGTACACACGAAAATGTTTACAATAAGAACGATGTCTTCGGTCGGTCACATGATGCCCGAGAAATATCAGGTGTATTCCTCTCCAGTACAGCTCCTCTCTTCCCCACCTCCTCTCCCTCCTGGTGATGAGGCAGTCACAACAAAGCCCCTCGATCGTACGTCGCCGATGGGCACCCCACAGGATTCACCAGCAAAGCACTCGGGGATGGATTCTCAAGGCCGAGGGGCACATCAACGAGGAGCTAGCAAAAGGTGTGGGGTGGGATATGTATGAGGAGCAAGAAATGGTCATAGTTGTCATGGAAGGGTATCGTGACACCAGCGATGGGGAAAGCGATAAGGAGCCTGTACCAGCTATGAGGTAGGATTTGAGGAGTGAGGTGCGGTCATGTCTGACCCGTGGGCTAGCTGCATGGCCGATGCCTTCTTAATGTTTATTCTTATGAAATTTTACAAGTATATGTCAATAGTTAGAACTCGATGTTACATGCGTGATATAGAAATGCTTAGGCATGTTTCCTTTCTTATTTATCTGTGATGTTAAACTCCGCATCAGTGTCTAATGTTTTGATAATGGAATTTTATATGTACACATAAATTTTGGTAATGTACTTATCTCGCACAACTTAATTATTATGTTTTTAAACACACTACAGAGATCTTTGAGCGACTAGATCAGTATATCTTCTTGAGATTAAGATTGATGAAGTCACCTTATTAGGTGTCTCGCTGTCGAGCTAGAGTCGTCGATGTCAAATCTAAAGTTTTAAACCAGGTGAACAAGTTCTAACCTAACCGCCGAGCTTTTGTTCAGTTCGCCATACTACTGAATTTTGCATCAAACCAAACATTATATCTTAATTAGTCCTACTGAAATTTAGAATCGAAATTTTGGTAGTGTAGGCAATCCAACCACACGTACAGTCTCTAACCCCCATGTCCTTTACCCAGTACTACTATATTTTCTTCACAAATCCACCAATGTCCTCGCCGCATGCCGCTGCATTATTGCACCCCCTGATACTGACGAGTGACGACTTACCCTCCTAATTAAACAAAAAAATACTGACGAGACATAAAACCACCAAACATTTGATACTCACTGATCCATAAGATAATCCCCCATCCAATCCAGTCGCAGGAGCTGACGCCTCCGACGACGCAGCCATTTACCCCACCCCAGCTCATAAATACTTCTCGCTCTCTTGCAACGAAGCCACTGCAGTGCCCGGCCAGTCACAGGCAAACCATCTACATTCTACACACATATCTCACTCATCCTGTCATCCACCCATCAACGTACGTACGTGTGATCTGCTTAATTGGGAGTTAGAAGAAGAGGCCGAGGTAAGTTGAATTTGCTGCAGAGAGAGAGAGAGAGAGAATCAATGGCGCTTATCCCGTCGCTGGCCGCCGCCCGCTACGCGCTGCTCGCGTTGCCGCCTCTCATGGTGGCCGCGTATGTTTATAACGGCGGGGGTCGGGGAAATGGAGATAGACCGCGTGCAAGAAGCATCAACAAATTCACCGATGGCGGTCCAGCTACCGCCGGCCCTGCAGCCCGGAAAGACAGCAGTGCCTTGTGATCGATCAACTGTAAGCCCTTCACACATGTACTTCCTCCATCTCATAATGTAAATCATTTTAGCATTGCGCATATTTATATATCTAGATTTATTAACATCCATATGAATACGGACAATGCTAGAATGACTTATATTATGAAACGGAGGGAGTACGTAATTTACCGATGATTGCTGTATCCAACTAAGCTTTGCGGATTTATGTACGCACATGCAACTACTATTAAGCTTTATGTCGTTGGTTTTCTCTACCGCGGTGCATGTGTACCGCGAGATATGTAAATTTATTTCCAGTGCCTTTTTCTGATGTAATGAAAGTACTACGTACGTACGTCTCGTACCAACGTACACTTGTGTGTAACTCTTTGTGTTGTTTTCCCCTTTCTTTAACTGAAAATTGTACTGTCTCTGGGACCGCTTACTGGAGTCATGGCGTGATGATCAGCTTTCAGCTAACCTTGATTCCTTGATCTTGTGAGTGATGCCGCTAGCGGGGGAATTTACTATTTGCCACTCTCTCAAAATGCCAGTGCTTAAATGCCACTCTCCCAAATTTTCATTCCCAGATGCCACCCGGGCCCACATGTCAGCCTCACTCATCATCGGGTCCCGCATCACTTTTGTTTGAATGGAGAGTGAGGCTGACATGTGGGCCCGGGTGGCATTTGGGAATGAAAATTTAGGAGAGTGGCATTTGAGCACTGGCATTTTGAGAGAGTGGCAAATAGTAATTTCTCCCTGGAGCTAGCACGTCCTAAATCCTGCAGATTAGTGCGATTACCTCTTTTTGAAACCAATAAAACGTTAATACATAAAAATCCAAATTATATGAAAATGGTAACAGCAAAAAGAAGTCTCTTCTTGGTTTGATGTAACATCATAACACTTCAGTTCGCTTCAGTAGGAATTTTATTAAGTTTAATGGATTTAAACTAGCATGATGAGTTATAATGTGTTGACATGGCTTTGATGTGTTAAAAGTAAATAATGAGAGTTACAACACAAGAGATCACCTCCAGTTGATCACGTACGACTTCCTTTTTTTTAAGCAATCCGTTCACAACCAGTGACGGAGCCAGAATTTCAACATAGGAGGGGCCTAATATACTACTACTTACTTAGGTTAATTACCTAATTAGCTAGGTGATTATTAATTATGTGTGAAAACAATTTTGTTTGAGGGGGGCCAGGCCACTGGCCGCCCCTGTCTCTGCCACTGTTCACAACATCGATCTATATCAGTGTTGACTTTTAAATATTTAGGTATCTTGATGATTTCTAATTCAAAAACTATCATGGAGAACTACAACTTTCATATCATGTTTGCTTCGTCCCGATGGAGTTCATATGAAAAGGTTATAAATTTCCTATTTTTCATAAAAGTTATGAACTTCTAAAGAAGAGATGCCATCTGTTATATCATAACAGACGATTCATGAATAAGAAAGGACTGCTCAGAAAGCTAATATCCTGCGTGGACGTTATCTCGTTATTGTATATCAACTAAATAATTATAAGAAAAAAATTAAAAAAATGATAACATAGATCACTATGTAATGTATCACACTAAAAATGTGCAAGTTAAAATTCAACTTCTGAGAGTCGTAACAAAAACAACAAATTAAACTTTAATTATTATGCTAATATTCATATTCAATTTTCTACAATTTGTAGAAGTGGAATTTAAACTTACGTGTTTGTGGAGCGATTTATTATATATTGATATAAGTTTTCAATTTTTTTTAAAATATTTTGTAACTATTTAGTTAACCTGCAATAAATGAGTGGACGTCCACCCAGATACCTAAAAGAAAGTTTCCTTTGTTCTTAACATGAACTGTATTGCCACTGCCGGTTGGGTTTGGTCTGATATTAATTATAACTAAGTTTAACTATCTTAATACATGCTTTGCAAGTTCGTCCGCCTATGTGAAACCGCAACTCGAAGAACAGGTGGTGCAATTTACTCTTTGGATATTGCCACGCTTCAATTCAGAAGTGCAACTTCATCACCTGCGTTTTCAATCAAACCAGATCAACGCCGACCTGCTCCTGTTTGTTTTGTTGGATTATCTGGGAGCAGTTGTTGAAGCCTAATTCGTTCCTACGCTGTGGAGATGTTCCAAGTAAAATTCAGGAATACATTACAGACGACAGCGAGAAGATGGGAGAGTCAGTGCATACGACCAACGAACCTCCCGCGTGGCCTTGCATTGACCTCGCGATTGACGAGTCATATCGACAGAAAACCACCAACAACTACGATATTGATCCGTGATAAGATACTCGCTCACTGTGTGTTTTGTCCTTTAGGAATTTGATAAAATACGTTTCTTAATTAAGTACTGTACTAGTACATATAAACACTAAAGTTTTACACTAAAAATTTTAGCACCTCAAAATAACTACACGAAAGTATC
Organism: Oryza sativa Japonica Group; assembly: GCF_034140825.1. NCBI lineage: Eukaryota > Viridiplantae > Streptophyta > Magnoliopsida > Poales > Poaceae > Oryza > Oryza sativa. The sequence goes on along the minus strand of NC_089040.1, from coordinate 23,703,202 downwards.
AAGTTTTATATTAAAAATATATTAACTCCCGGTATTTTGTATTTTCTTTATGACGGTAAAATTACCTTTAGAATGAAGCTTACTACTGCACTCCTCTATTTGTTCCTCTATACTCTATTTGTTACTCTATTTGTTAGCGGCTTAGAGCAATAAAAACGTGTCCTTATGTATTCAGCTTTGCCAGTATATGGGAGTAGTTATACTAATACATTATACGGGAGTAGGTTTATTCAAACCGTTCGTTATACTAATATATAATTATTGTTTGCTTGGATTATCTAGGAGTAGGTTAATAAGTATTAAGTAAATTGCACCGCCAGTACATAAATTTGTGAAGGTGGATGTAATCTGGTACACAAACTTGTAAAACGTTTGTTTTGGTGCACAAACTTGTCTGCTCGCTCCTTGAGAACCCAGGCCAAATGGGCATGTTATGGTTAATTCTACTTAGTTAAATATTAATTAAAATGCTATGTTGGTCACATATCAGGATGATGCCATGTAGACATAAATATACTCGGTCAAATTAATGTATAATAACGGACACTAAGTAAAGAAACAAATAATATGAAGTAAAACGAAGGATGCAATGAATTAAGAACAGTTGAAGAACAAAAATAAATATCAAGTAGAGGGCTATTCACACATGTAGCATGTCTTACGACCCACTGTGTGTACATATTCCATTCTAAGTAAACCCTAATTCAACATTATTAGCCACAACTTATCGTTTTGCCCTTATTCCGCATGTATTAGACAAGTTTATGCAGTAAAACGAATGTTTTACAAGATTGTACACTAGGTTACAACCATCTGTCAAGTTCATCACTACTACATAAATACACATAGAGGTCGGCACTAGCTAAAGAGTTAATCTCGGGCCATACCGGAAGCTCCACCACCGGTAGATGTGTCCAAATTTATATGGATGTCAGTGAATATAAACGACCGATGGAAAAACAAAACATTTTGGCATAATTTCGTTCTTACCCCTATTTTGATTTTCAATACTGGCTTTGACCCGGTTTTTTAGGTGTTCGTTATTGGATTTGACCCCTTTTTTTGGATTTTCATTTTTGCCCCTACTTTTTAAGTGAAGTAGACGTTTACCCATATTTTTAACAGAATTTAGTGGACTCGGGATCAATAAGCTAAAGAAGTAAAAAAAAATAAGTACTCCCTCCATCCCAAAATAAGTGCAGTTTTACACTATTCACGTTCAACGTTTAACCGTTCGTCTTATTTGAAAAATTTTTAGATTAGTATTTTTATTGCTATTAGATAATAAAACATGAATAGTACTTTATGTGTGACTAAATATTTTTAAATTTTTCACATATTTTTCAAATAAGACGGACGATCAAACGTTAAGCACGGATATCCACGGCTGCACTTATTTTGAGACGGAGATAGTAATGTTTTTTTCATTTATTGATTGACCTTTGTACCCCTAGTGTTTATAATACCTAGATTCCCTTTTTCCTTCTCCAATCCATATCCACAGAGCTCTCCCAGGTAGCAGAGATGAAGCAACAACAATGATGGCGGCTCAGCACAAGGAGGAAGCAATGGTAGCAGTCTCGTCAGGTGATAGTGGCTCGGCACGGAGTGGAGGTGACAGCGGCGGTGGCAGATTGAGACACTTATACGAATGAATTATTAATACGATATGTGTTGTATTCGATTGCTTTTATCGAGTGAACATCTTCGTTCTCCGCTCCATCTATATTTTAAAGCTGCGTCCGCCACTGCAGTTTGTATTGCCAAAAAAAAAGTACAGAAATGACCTTAACATATTCTGTAAAAAGTAAAACAGGATAAAAGAATTAAATCACACATGCAAACAAATTATGATCACTGCAGTAGCAGCTCAGCATGTATCACAGGGTAGGCAAGAAAACAACCTAATACAAGGGACTAGTGCTCCAAGTTAAAAGGAAACACTAAATTCAGACATCTCTAAACCAAATGAACACAAGCACTTCTCAAGTTTGTGATTAGTATTTACATTATGCTATTTTGCTGGCATTTAAGTAATTCTAATTAGCTAAAATGATTACACTTACTATTATCAGGCAATGATCTAATTTATAGGCTCTAAAGAGTCACTAGAGGTCTAGAGCACAAGTAAGCACACATCTCGTTTGGGATAAACTTGATACTTTCACAGGCTGAGGCACTTGAATAGAAACAAAGAATTGAGAGAATAACAAGCAGATAAAAAACAAAGAGTGCTACAAAGGAACTGGACTAAAAACCCTATTGACTTGCAACCAACTTTGCGAATATAAACCACAAAGATAATTCAGCCCATCGGGGGTAGTTAAATTGTCTACCCATCGGATGTAACCTAGCTCCATCTCTGACTGAAAATGCTGCATAAATACCCAAGAACGAACAAAGTCGACTGCACATTGCACAACCCAAGTAGTGGAGCTAATTAATCAAAGGCTGAAATATAGCGCGTTGCAGAAATGGATCGAGCCACATTGCTGTCCTGCCTGGAACCTGTCTTTGCGTTGTATCATCGGCTTCGCCAAATTGTTCTCCCCACTGCCCCGGGTGTTGAAGGGGATGTCCTCAGAGTTTGCCCAGCTCCAGCACGCTCAATTGCTCATGTTGTGCACAGCGCCGCACCTGCAGAAGGTGCAGGCGGTGCAGGCGGTGCTCCTCTGCACCTGCACCCCATACATGAACCACACAAACCTGCCATGGTGGCCACTTCAAGCTCTACAGGTTCACAGAGTGAGAGTGCCGCTGCACAAGTAGGAGTATGTTTTATATGAAAGTGATTCTATATTAATTGTGGATGATTGTGAATTATTATTTTCATACAATATTCATATCATTAAATTTGATATACGCATGATTTTAAAAGCGTTGCCTAGGCGTCTGAGCACCATCAGGGAGCAAAGCGTTGCCACCGCCTACCTTTCTACACGTCTTGGATCCTAATATCTCGTAAAATTAGGTAGACATGGGCAAGGTAGGGTCAAGGGTGCATACGCTGTATAGAATTACGCATGCTGGGAATGAAATCGCATAAAGATAGGATGGAAATCGGGTGAGTGACAATTTAGGGAGACGGAAGGGTGAAAGATGGAAAGAGAACAGAGAATAGGACGAGCAGAGATTGGAAACATAGCGACAGCCGACAGGAAAAGATAGAAAGAGAATAGGGGAGGGGAGGGGAGTGGAGTGGGAAAGATGGAAAGAGATGATGGTTCTCTCCCTTCTACTGCTCCCTTCTTCTCCAATGAATCCGTCTCCATGCTCTTCCTCGTCCCTTCATGTTCTTCCTCTCTTTTCTGCCTCATAGATCTCTAGCATGCCTCTTGTACTTGTGTGTAATGCGTTGTCTTACCCTTGTCTTAAACGCTTAAGGTGTCACCTAGGCAATTGAGCAGGGGTGGGCCGCCTTGTCGCCTTAAGTACACTGGATATACGGCATGAATTGAACTAAAACTCTATTGCACAAATCATAAGAAAATATATTTCACTGACATAATTTTTTTTAGTTTTTTCTTTAAAAATATAATTGCACCCTAGCGTTAGAATGGGCATATTACTGGTACGTTTAGTTGCCTGATTAGTAAGTTCTCTAGTCCTTACAGATTTCCAGGCTAACTTCATTTGCTGTTGCTTGGAATTGCAGAGTAGTAATTCAGATTTCAGAACCCTTGCCTGCCGGGGGCCTGAAGAACGAAGTCACAAGTTCACAACTAGGTACGGGAGGAAGTGTTTGCCTCCTGTGCCTTCTCGTACTTGTTTCTTCGACGATGTTATGTTTCTTCGAGCATATTATGCAACAGGATACAGAATGTTTTTCCAGTGGTTTCTAATATAATCAGCTACCTATGTGTGTACCTATGTTTGATTGCTGATAAAAGATTTGCCGTTTCATGTTGGTTCTCACTGATCGTTTGATTATATATGCTGCTATTCGCATGACTAGCTTTCCTTTCTGGGGATAGGAGGCTGCAGTACATTTTGTATGCCGCCAAACCTTCACAGGCCTGACTGCGGAGTACTTAAGTAAAATCCATGGGGCATAACTATGAAAACTAGATAGGTTTTTTTTTGTTTTCCCATCCACAGAGACTGAAAACTACAATAGCAATATAGCATAGTACAGCATCTCATAACTATGTCTTTCGTGCAGCAGAACCTATATTTATACATGTTGCACTTGCTAAGTTTGTACTGTATTACAAAAAATGCATCTCTGGTGCAGCTGAGCCTATGTGTATGTGTATATGCCAAGTTTGCATTGCGAGAGAGAGAGAGAGAGAGAGAGAGAGAGAGAGAGTACAGAAATGACCTTAACATATTCTGTAAAAATTAAAAGTGGATAAAAAGAATTAAATCACACATGCAAACAAATTATGATCGCTGCAGTAGCAGCTCATCATGTATCATAGGGTAGGCAAGAAAACAACCTAATACAGGGGACTAATGTTCCAAGTTAAAAGGAAGCACTAAATTCAGACATCTCTAAACCAAATGAACACAAGTACTTCTCCAGTTTGTGATTAGCATTTACATTGTGATATTTTGCTGGCATTTAAGTAATTCTAATTAGCTAAAATGATTACAGTTACTATTATCAGGCAATGATCTAATTTATAGGCTCTAAAGAGTCACTAGAGCACAAGCACACATCTCGTTTGGGATAAACTTGCATACTTTCACAGGCTGAGGCACTTGAATAGAAACAAAGAATTGAGAGAATAACAAGCAGATAAAAAACAAAGAGTGCTACAAAGGAACTGGACTAAAAACCCTATTGACTTACAACCAACTTTGCGAATATAAGCCACAATCATAGTTCTTAAAGAATCAGCTTAAAATATCCTGCAAAGGCATTGTTTAGAAAAATTGACATCTCGAAATTACACATGATCAATTGAGCACAGCATCCCACATAGGTTATGCACCCAGCAAGTATGACAGTAATTAAGCTAGTCAAGAATAGAAAACATATATGCATGTCTCCAGAATCTAGATCAACAGTATGTACCGAGTGAATTGGGCACATGCAACTTACAAAACTAGTGGAAGTAGTGCTTCCTAAGGAAATCCAGTATATCTCGTACAAGTGAATTCATCTGTTTAAAACAAGATGCACCCGTTTCATGCATCCAGTGACATCTCCATGTATTATGCAAGGATGCAACTTTTCTGAATCCTGACTATGGTATCAAGATGAGCATTCAAACAGTATCCGTGAACTGAAGTGCAGTCAAAACTGTTTCCTTTTGCTCCTGAACAATTTATCTCTCTTCGAGTAAACATAAAAGAAACCAAAAACGAAAATTCCAGACATGGAAACTGACAACCAGGGAAATGGTGGATCTTTGAAGCAAACCAGAGAAGCCTCCAACTCCTGAGACGCCTGATACACCAAAGTGTGGACGGCAAACAGATCATGATCTGACGATCTCAGAAAGTACATCGCTTTATTGTAGTCGAGGCGGGACATGGCTGAGACCACCTTCTCCAGTTTATAAGTGAGCAGATTCCATCTTTGAATGAATTCAACACGCCTTTTCCTTCTAAGGAGTATACTCTCTCCACCATGCGCAGCCATTGACTCCAAAACATCAATAGCGCTTGTGATTGTGTAGTTCAGAGTGGTTAGAAGAACATTCCTACGGGCTGCATCTTTCTGCACAAAAGAAAGCGATTTGGTCTCTGAGAATGGGCCAAATGGTGTATGTCCAGTGCTCCAAGTGTAGTCAACGACGGTAGCATTGTGCTCAGGGCTCCATGACTGGTGTGTCGGTGACACACCCCACATGCTCTGCAGAACTGAAGCGATGATCGGCCGGTCAAGATTCCTAGTCATTGTAATCACATGTCGACCATTACAGCTGTAGTCGCTGACCGTCTGTGAGCTCCTTGTCCTCACAGAAATCACCATATCACGAAAAGCCACTGCCTGGTGATACCTATCTAGCAACAGAAGCTTATCATAATCTAAATCAAACACAAAAACTGGCACAACCTTGTCATAGTCATCATTATCATGAACACCAGCCACCTTGTGCAACTCTTCCAACGAGTCAGACAGCACCTGCCTCATCCGCTTGGAGTCCAAGTATTCACTCACAATCAGCGTGTAATTATCAAACAAGAACCTGGACGTAAACGAGGTTGTCGACCGCGCAACCGCAAACGAGCAAATTGGGCAGTCAGAGAACCTGATCCTGTTCAAATCAAACTTCAACCTCTGCCCTTCATATGCCAGATTCCCATCACGAATCGACTGTTCGATCGAACCCCAATCAAGCCCGGACGTATCCCTCTCGTGTCCATGGATGTGAAAGACCTGAACCAGCAACGAGCTCTCGTAATGCACTGGAATTCTGAGCGAAGGCACTAGCAATGACTTGTAAGCACTGAGCACCAGCGAAGCAAGATCAGCAACCAATGCCTTCTCCGACCTCGGCCGGCCGTGGAGCGCGGCGAGAGGGTGGAACTCGCCACGGGGGAGCACGCCTTCACCGGAGAGCGCAGGGCCATAGTCCACCGGCCCTGCACCCAGGTCGATCCAAATGTACCGCTCCTTGCCAGCCCAGACGGGGGCGAGGCAGCGGGAGAAGCCAGGTGAATGCGCATCGGCCGGCGACGATGCCGCGGTGTAGGCGTACGGCCGCGGCTGCGGGCCGAGGTTGAGCAGGTAGATGTACACCGACGGGGCGGAGCCGGTGTCGACGAGCGCGCGGTAGTCCTCGGCGACGAGGTCGTCGACGACGGAGTAAGGGACGGAGGAGAGCGCGGCGGCGTGGAACGGCGCCGCGGAGGAGTCGAGGTGCGCGCGGACGGCGGCGGCGGCGCGGGGCGCGAGCTGGGAGGAGGAGGCGGCGACCTCGAGGTGGATCTTGTGGGAGAGCGCGAGGCGGTGCGGGCGGCGGCTGGAGAGGAAGCGCGAGGAGGAGACGGCGGAGTTGACGAAGGACTCGAGGAGGCGGCCGGTGGCGGGCGGGAAGGAGGCGCCGGCGAGGCGGACGGTGACGGGGACCTGCGCGGAGAGGGAGAGGAGGCGGGTGGGGAGGAGCGGGGACGGGGTCGAGAGCTGGCGGAGGAGCGCGGCGGGGAGGGCGCCGAAGGTGTCGTTGCCGGCGGAGGGGTCGCGGGCGGCCGCCGCCGCGAGGAAGGAGTCGAGGCCGACAAACGCGGCCGCCGTGGCGGCGGGCGTGAGCGAGGAGGAGACGAGGAGGAGTAAGGGGAGGAGGAGGAAGGAAGGGGCTCGAGCCATGGCTGGTCGCCGGTGAGCGGCGGAGGGGGGCAGCCGGCGGCGGCGGCGGCGGCTGGGTTCAGTGAAGAGTTTAGATCGATCTGAGTCTGAGATGGGGAAGGAGACTGTGATGACGACGATCCGCACTGAGATGGGGATCTTCTGTTGCACGAGACGTTGATCGATTGTGTGTGCTCTATAGGTGTCCAAACGGGCGGCACGGCCCGGCCCGGCACGGGCACGGGTCCGGCACGGCCCGTTTCGGCACGGCCCGTTAGGCACGGCTGATGAAACGGGCCGTGCCGTGCCGGCCCACGTGCCGAGCCGCCGGCCCAAGCACGGCCCGTGGATGGCCGGGCCGTGCCCGTGCCGGCACGGCACGCCTGCGGCCCACGGGCCGTTCGGGGCACGGCGGCCCGTGAAGGCAGGCCGGCAGCTGAGGCCCAGTGCACAGTGTTTTTTTTTTAAAAAAAAGCAAAGGAAATGTATAAGGAAAAAAAAATTAAAAATGGAAATAAAATGTTTAAAAAAAAGTAATGATTTACTAATGTTAAAAAATGAAAAAATGGTATTTAAAAAATGGAAATAAAAGTTTTTAAAAAAAGTAATGATTTGCTAATGTTAAAAAAAAGAAAAAATGGTATTTTTTTGTTGTGTTGAAAAATTTAAAAATATAGATTGTGATTCATTATTTTGAAATAATTTAAAGATAAATCCACACTTGCGAAAATATTGCAAAAGAATTTGTTAAAAATAGTAATGACCTTTATTGATGTTTATATCATTACAGGATACAATGATACATGCTGCCTCGTTAAAAACTTTGTCATGTAAAAACTCATAGGGGAAAATGAGAAAACCATGACAAAGAAAAGAGTACAGCTCAAAGGTCAGAACTACTTCTAACAAAATTCTACTGGGGTTGGTCTGGATCCAGGTAGAGTTGCTCGAACTGGGCGGCCAATTCTTGGTTGTCCGCAGTGTATTGGGCATGTTGTCGAGCAAGCTCCCAGTCTTTAACGCTTAGTAGCATTTCGACGTGGTCGCTGCGCAGAGTCGTCCTCCGGTCTTCGATGATTCGGCCGCATAGACTGAAGGCCGATTCGGAGGACACCGTCGACACGGGCACCGTCAACACATCCCGTGCTAGTTTTGAAAGCACAGGATATGTTATCTTGTGGTCATTCCACCACCCGAGGACGTTGAAATCTTGTGCTTCGTGGTGGATAGCGTCGCTGTCCAAATAACCGGACAACTCTTCGGCCACAACATGCGAAGAGGCGTCTCCACTTGTAGCCGACGAACTGCCACCACCTTGGATTGAAGACGATCCACCCCAAATCCTACCCCACTGTATCTTCTTCTTACCTGTAGTGGGGATAGGAGGGGGTCTCTGCTGGCGAACTTCCTGAAACTTTACTTCATATCTTCCAAAAACCTCATATAATTTACGTCTAACCTCAGTATAAAAAGAACTATAATCTACACCTATAGTATCTCCAACAAGTGATAAAATAGCAGACAATCCCCTTAATTTACACCTAGGATCTAAAACAAAAGCAAAAGCATACAACATAGGTATATTTTTCCAATATTTCAAATATTTTTGTTTCATGTGAAAGACAGGTTCAGTTAGAACGTCATCATTTTCGTATTCTTTAAATAAATTAGCAATTTCAAGAAGGTTGTGCAAAATTATATTAGCAGTTGGATAATAAACTTGTGACAAAGTTATAGTACAATCATAAAAAGTTTCTAGAAATTGGTGAAATTTTTGGACAATTGCCCAAACATGCTCGTTCAGTACTGAAGACCCGTCACTGTTTCTTGGGCCACCACGTGACTGAACAAAATCAGAAAGTAAACTACTATAAGGTAAAACAACTTTTAACATTAAATACGTTGCATTCCACCGATGCTCTGCATCGGTGGCAAACTTACGAGCTTTCACACCGGCCGCATTGCAAAACCTCTTCCATGCAGCAATCCGCGGGTTAGAAGCAGTTAACCACGCGATTGCTTGACGAACAGCATCGATGTGGTCACCTACCCTCTTCATGCCAGTCTTAACAATCAAATTAATTATATGACATGCACAACGCTGATGGAGTAGAAAAGATTGAGCATACACACAAAATAAAGGTTGCAATATTTCAATAGCCCTAGAATTAGCAGATGCATTATCTAGGGTGACAGCAAATATTTTATCAGCAAGATTAAATTCATTAATTACTTCCCTAATTCTTTCAGCTATGTTTTCTCCTGTATGTGAGACATCTATTAACCTAAGCCCTAAAACTCTCTTTTGTAATTGCCAATCATCATCAACAAAATGAACAACTACGCTAAGATAATCCTCTCTAGCTCTACTACTCCATATATCTGAAGTAACACTAACAGAGAAAGTACATGTACTAAACAGTTCCTTAAGTGCAGTTGCTTCCTTGTGATAAACATTCTCTAAATCTCTAGTTGATGTTTGCCTACTCACAGCTTTAAACCTAGGGTTATGAGATTGCTGAATGTAATGTTCAAAAGCAGGGAACTCCCCAAAGTTCAGGGGTAAATCTTGCCTGGCGATTAACCGGACAAGAGATTCCCGAGCAACCATGGGATCGTACTCCCAACTGCGTACCGTACCGTCTGGGTTTACCATAAGTTGCTGCTGCCGGAGTTGTATTCCTTGCTTCTTGGCACACGACTCTGCATGGCGCTTGAGGTGACCTGTACCACCAGAAGAACGAGCAGATAAAATTTGCCTACATATTCTACAACGGGCTTTCGATACCTCCCTTCCGTCGGGGCATGTTTCCTTTATCTCGTCGAAGTTTTGCCACACACCGGAGGTTCTCGATCTCTTCGAGCCGGTGTGTGTCGAAACACTTCCGCTCGCGGTTCCGGAAAATCCTTCCGAAGCTGTCGCCGCCTGAACCGGTACCTCCTCAACGACAGCCGTATGAACCGGTACCTCCTCCACAGATGGTGGAGTTGGAGCCGATCCGGAGGTATCGTCAAACCCCGACATGTAGTTGGGGTCGAAATCACCCAAGGTGAACGACGGCGACTGGTATGGAAAGTTCGGATCCATTCTGAAAATTTAAACCGACATAAACAAATTTTCGAATATTTATTGAATTCACAAACACAATACAAATAATACACAAATTTGAATATTACTTACATCTTTCCAACCGCGAGCTCTTCAAACCTCTGCGATCAAACTGTTGAACTACGAAACTAATTTTGATTTTTGACAAAATTTGAGCAAATTTTGTCAAAATCAAAAAAAATGCACACTTGAGAACAAAGAGAGCACTTAAAACACTTGAGGGCACAAGATGAGGAGTGTGGGATGAGGAGAAATGGCTGGGGTTCATGCCCTATTTATAGGGCGAAATTTGAGATTTTTTGGAATTTTTTCGAAATTTTTATGAATTTTTTAGCCTCCCAACGGTTATTTTCAAATTTGAACAGTCAAATAGCCGTTAGTGCCACGTGGCGCCTTCCCATTCGACCGTCGCCCGCCCTGTCAGTGCGCCGCTGGCCCGCTTTCGGCCTGACGGGCCGCCGGCGAAACGGGCCGTGCCGTGCCGCGGGCCGTGCCGTGCCGTGCCGCTACAGTAGCCGTGCCGTGCCGTGCCGGCCCGCGGGCTCGGCCAGCGGCCCAAGCACGGCACGGCTACTCGTGCCGTGCCGGCACGGCCCGTTACTGTAGCAGGCCGTGCCGGGCCGTGCCTGCTACAGGTTCGGCCGTGCCCCGGGCCGCCCGTTTGGCCCGGCCCGTTTGGCCACCTCTAGTGTGCTCACTCCATCGGACAGGTGCAAAGTTCGCAATGCCGACGAAAACCGGTCGAATTTCGCAAAATTTCGAGGTTTCGACGAGGATGGAAAGTAGAAACCATCTAAGATTTTGATGAGTTTCATCCAAATTCAAATTTTAATTGATAATAGGGGAAAAATCAAAAAAATCTTCTAAATAGTATGATATTCATATAACCTATTGGGATATAAATTTTCGAAAAAAATTGATGTATTCCGTATTTTTACTGAAATTTACAGTAGGAAAGAAAAGAATAACGAATTAAAATAAGGAAAACAATTTCAGTTTACCTCTTTTTCTAGTTACCGATTGAAATTTCAATGATTTCGCTTGGAATTCGTCAAAGCCGACCGGTTTTCGTGAGCTTAACGTTAAACTCAAGGAATTTATATTCAAATTTTGGTCAATGAAATTTGTTCGGAATCTACCGGTTTTCCACCGGATTTCTTGAAAACCGTCATTCCGCCATAGCCCGAAACGGACGGCCATCTCGGAATCGTAAACCCTAGACAGGTGGCAACTAATACTGCGAGCGTGTACGTGTATAGGGTTGTCAACAAGCCGAGCTCAAGCGAGCTTGTCTGGGTAAGCTCGAGCTCGATACAGACTCAAGCCGAGCTTGAACCAAGCCTTATCGCTCTTTGAGCTTAGAGGTAAGCTCATACTCAGCCCGTCCGAGCCTCGAGCTTTCACAAGCTTGTGAGGTATAGGTTGAAAACAAAAATCTGTGCTCAAAACAAATGGTTGTAGTAGTGACAAGTTGTGCTATGCACACACTTTTATGGGGAAAAATACTAGTGGATGGCAACAGAGCATTGATGGAGATGTAGAAAACTGCACACCATACCATAGAGTAGTACAAGCTTTTACAAGGCAGTAATATAGGCTACATGGTAGGTACTACATGTAGGCACTTTGAGCATACATGTGCCTTCGTTGTGACATGTCTTGGGTAGCATAGCATTTAGACAAATAAAAAAAGTTCAAGCTAAGTAACAAAAGGGTCTACGGTACTGACTAACACTACCATGCATGAGTGCTGAGCTCGACGAGCTATTCGAGCTCAGCTCGTTAAGGCTTGTGAATCTCACAACAGGCTCGGGCTCGGCTCGTGTGAAGCTCGAGTCGAGCTTGGCAAGCTCAAATGCTTCGAGCTTTTCTGACAACCCTATATGTATATTCGACTTTAAGTTGCCTATTTCGGTGTAACCTAAGATAAAAGCCCTTAACAAAAAAAATTTTGGTCCAATTCAAATTTTCATCTTAGTCCAAGGTCCAAACACAAGCTCATGGTTACCTCCATTGAGTATAAAAGTACAAACCCCACTCTGGAAAACCCTAATCCTTTCATTTTCTCCATGTCCCCTCTCCTATGGCGGCCAGTGGTTGGTTGAGCAAGCTGCCAGCTAGCTAGAGGAGCGAGGAAGCACGGCTCAATCGTCCTCCTCTGTCTCTTGGCTCCATCTCACATGTTCCTCTCCATCATCTTCTCCTTTTGTCCCCCAATCTTCTTTTTCTTCTCATGGAGGTATCCTACAGTCAAATGGGCAATTGTCATGTATACACTGGTGGCGTAGCGGTCAAGGTAACGGCAACGGCGACGACAGTCAGATGAGGGATAAGAACAATTGTATAGCTTCATGTGCATGTGTTAGTGTTGGTGATGCACGGATTTGCCGAGAAGAACTGCAACGTCCTGGTCTCCACCAGCTTGCGAAGGTAAAATAATCAATCCCATGTTTTGTTGGAACCACTGGTTGTCACTACAAGCCTTGATAGAGTTTGTGGTAGCCTTAAGGCTGTGTTCTTAGCCCAGATTTCCCAACTCAATCTCCTCGTTTTCCGCGCGCACGTTTTTTAAACTGTTAAACGGTGTGTTTTTTAAAAATGTTTCTATACGAAAGTTGCTTAAAAAAATCACGTTGATCCATTTTTTTAAAAAAATAGATAATACTTAATTAATTATGTGCTAATGGACCGTTCCGTTATCCGTGCGGTTGGGAACACGCTGGAGCAAACACAGCCTAAATATAGTACAAATGTTTAGCTAGTGCCAAAGCATGGTCATTCATTTTGATTCTAGAGAAAAGTGTATTGGCAAACCTTAAACTTGTAGGGTTGTGTCATATATGTTCGTAAACTCTCAAAATGTATATCCAGATCCCAGAACTTGTCAAAGTGTATCATCTAGATCCTAAATTGACACATCATCTCTAGGATCCTACATGGCGCTGATGTGGCAATGCCACATGGACGTGACGTGTTCTTTTCTCTTTTTTCTTCTTCTTTTCTTTTTCTTTTTTGTTTTCTTCTCATTCTTCTTTTTTTTCCTTTTTTCTGCATGGGTCACAGAGAAAGGAGAAGAAAGGGGAAAAAAAGAAGAAGAAAAAGACAAAAGAAAAAATTAAATGGGTTCCATTTGTCCGTCAAAATAATGCCATATCATGTACGTGTGGCATGCCACATCAACGCTACGTAGGATCCTGAAGGGTTGTGGCGATTTGGGACCTATATGACACACTATGACAAGTTCTGGAACTTGGATATGCATTTTGAGAGTTTAGAGACCTAAATGACATACCCCTACAAGTTTAAGGACCGCCCGTGCACTTTACTCTTGATTCTATTCTGCTGCTATTCATTTAGGATCTACTGATCTTCCCATTCGTGTATCTATCATGTACTTTGCTTATGAAATTGCTGGAGATGAAGGGACGAAATTCCAGTACTTAATTTCTCCATGGTCTCTGTTGCTTAGGACTTCTTAGTTTTAGTTTTATGCATCGACATTTAGCTTCCTTAGCTTGTGAACCGTATTCATGTAATGGCAGTAGACATTCTCTAAAAACTCAATATGCTTCATTGTGAGATTTAGTAATTTCTGAATGTTAAGGTTCAAATCAAATGAATGCATGCTACACAGAAAACAGAGCTTACTCTGATTCAATGCTGCTCCATGCCATGATTACTTATTACTCCTTCCATACTCACGAAGGGAGTCGTTTAGGACAATGTTTAAGTCAAACCTTGGAAGTATAAATCATGAATAACTCTCAAGTTGTTGAGTTTGAAAATATAAAAATTATATGAATAGATTTGTCTTGAAAAATATTTTCATAAAAGTGTACATATATAACTTTTCAATAAATATTTTTATAGAAAAAAGAAGTCAAAGTTGTGTTTTGGAGTCCGTGTCGCTGTCCTAAACGACTTCCTTTACGAGTATGGAGGGAGTAATTATTACTTATTGAATTAAATTGATAAGTAATTTCCTAACTTTCATTGAACTACATCCCTAGATGCACACATTGGTGTTGGTGATACCATGGATTTGCCCCCGAGGAGCTGCAGCACGGCGAGCGCCATTGTCGCCACCAACTAAACATCATCCTCAATTTAGCTAGAATCATTCATGTATGTGTGTAATGCATTTCTTTTAGAGAAGAGTATTTTTCCGGCCTCTACATTCAACTGGATATATGCAACCTTTTTAAAATTAGGAACTTAGCCTTTCAAACAGGAAACTTAGCCCTTAAATAAGCCAATCTGAAATTCGCTCATACGAAGATTTGAACTCAGAACCTTGGGGTGCTACTCAGGTCACTCCAACAGGACCAACACCAACACATGTATGTGTGTAATGCATAGGAAGGACATGTTTGGCTTTTTCTCCTTTATCAAATTCATCGCTATTCATCTTATCATACATTTTGATTAGTTACTAAAAAAATCACCACGGTGATATATTTTCACTGCCTTTTTTAGTTGAAGATGTCGGAGAATGTTATGGATATGCCGAGAGAAGTTGTAGGCCAAGATTTGTCGCAAAGAGCTACAACACCACGGTCGCCACTAGCTCACTAAGGTAAATAATCAACGTCCCACTCCCATGTTTTGCTATAATCACTGATGCAATTGTATAAAATAGTCACATGTTTTGTCTAAGGGTTAATTTGATCCGTGCCATTGCAAATGTGCCTATTCATTTCCATTCGTCTATTCATAGTCGTGCCACTCAAATTTTACAAAATTAGAACCATGCCATTGCCATCACGTTTTCCATCTTCTTCCCCATCTACATGTGGGGCCCACATGTCAGGAATCTATTGGATAAGCTCAACATTGGTGGTAGTAATCCCAAAGTAACGGTCGACGGGTTGATTTCCAAGATCAAAGAGAGGCCTAATGGCCCTGAGCTTGTATGTTTCTTCATCATGATCGTAGTGAACAAGCTTTTGATGGCCACCACTAGCTTCTATATTATTGGCATGAATGAATACATTGCTAGTGACCTTGGTCAGATATCAAAAGTGTACTGGTCAAGGATGGTTTTTGACTCACTGCGCAACAAGATCTGTGCATGGCATGAAACTGCTAAGGACAGGAATGAAAGCCTAAGGTGTAGCCTATAGGTGGGTTAATAGGCTTTCATGAAATTTTCTTCAATTGAAACGGTTAAATTATAGGGACCGAAACTTTCTAGCAGCTCTCACCCGAAGACAATAAGGGCTCCCTGGAACTTCCGGGGTTCTTTCTAGAAACATCCGGGGTTCTCGCTTCTCGGGACTCGAGTCTTGATTCTCAAGGAAACCCAAGACTTGCAGAGGTACAAAGGATAGTAATGAACAATTCAAAGCAGTAAATCAAAAGAGAAATAAATTGCACAAGAGGGGAGACACGAGATTTTTTTCCCCAAGTTCAGATTATAAGAATCCTACTCTCCATTGAGGAGCTCCAAAGATCTAGGTCTCAATTAACACCTTGTCTCACCAGGCAAAACCCTAAGAAGAAATCTCCAATTTTCAATCCAACATCCCTAGTTGCTTCTCTAGGTTTCAAATGACCAAAAAGATTC
Organism: Oryza sativa Japonica Group; assembly: GCF_034140825.1. Lineage (NCBI taxonomy): Eukaryota > Viridiplantae > Streptophyta > Magnoliopsida > Poales > Poaceae > Oryza > Oryza sativa. The sequence continues at coordinate 23,687,287 of NC_089040.1, read as the reverse complement.
CCAACTTGGACACCTAGAGAACACCACGAATATGGATTGCTCTACCAAGACAACCTCCGAAAGCTCCGCTCGGAATTTTCACTCAAATTACCTCTTCTCCTTGCGGAGGCGAGGAAAACCTTCACAAACTTTCCCCGGTCAATCCACAATGACTTGGATGCACGCGGGCGAAACCTATCCGTCTAGGAGGTTGCCCTCCAAGAGAAACAAGCCCAAAGCATCAAACCCGAGAAGATCTTCAAGCGCTCACAATCTCCTAACACTCACCACATCTCCTATCTTCCTCGTCAACTCTCAAATCAAGGAGTAGAGTTTAAGAACTAATTGCGGAAAGCAAGAACATCATGGGAGAGGCTAGGGGACAAGAAAATGAAAGTGGATTTTCCAGCCAACAAAGGTGGGGGAGGCCGGAATATATAGGTACTCGTGTGACATCAGCTAGCCGTTACTCACAATTCAAACTTAACACAGGGCTTGAGAATCCTGGGTTGGCTCCCGGAGAACTTCCGGCCAACACTTAGGCGCAACGGAGAAAAATAGCGGCCAGAGGTTTTCCTAGCACCTCCCAGGAGAACTTCTGGGCAGATACAAAAAGGTGGCCCAACCCGTATGTGTGTGTGAAACATGTGTCTCTCTTCTAGAGAATGTCTATGAGCACTTGTAGACACCAGGCATCTGTTGAGAACCCCTCTTGATAATACGAAGATCCTAGAACTCGAGAGACAAAACATAAAAGAAATTTAAAATAACTCTTCAAGTTCCTGCTCCACGTTCCATTAGATTTGGGGATCTCCATTCATTTGGGACTAACACATGCACATACTTCTTCACAATATTATTGGTCCCTTAACTGGTTTGTCAATAATCCACCAAAACCCACTTAGAGGGCTAGATGCACTTTTCAGGGAATATTCCAACCTTTACTTCTGGTTGCATTGTTCCGCGCAGCTCTTGCGTGTCGCCACTCACAAGGCAAGATTACGGATAGTCAATTGATCCCATTGCGCACATATTTTCAATTCTTTTGTGTAATGTTAATTATTTCACGGTGTAGTATGATTTCTTAAAAATTGCTGTGTGGATTGCTTGGCTGGTATCTAAGCTAGAGTCTTTCTAGTTTCAAATCAAATTTGAATGAATGGTTGTTAGGCTTGAGTTATATTTTTTTATATATTTCTGTAAAAAATATCACGTGTTTACAAAATCACTGTACACGTTGTTTTGTAGCCTTGAACCGGCACTTATGAGTCCTCATCATTGTCGGTTCTTAACCCGACACTGATGATCTGTGCCGGTTTGATTTCTGGCATTGATGAAGGATTATGACCTGACACTTTAGCCCTTTTCTGTAGTATTGAGATGCTTCATTGCTAATTAGTGTAGTACTACCTCCATATTTTAATGTATGACGCCGTTGACTTTTTATCCAACGTTTGACCATTCGTCTTATTTAAAAAATTTATGTAATTATCATTTATTTCATTGTGACTTGATTCATCATCAAATGCTCTTTAAGCATGACATAAATATTTTCATATTTGCACCAAAAATTTGAATAAAACGAATGGTCAAACGTTGGTCAAAAAGTCAACGGCGTCATACATTAAAATACGGAGGTAGTACTATGTAGCTACACTATATAGCACTTTGCATTTGAGATGCCTGCAGTTAATCAAACAACAATATAGTTTCACGATACATTTAAAACAATAAATAAAAAAAAATTAATTCCAGCCCTAGGGCCTTCTGCATAAATGTGCATGTCCTCTATCATGACAATGCATTGGTTTCTTCCGTGATCTCCATCAACAAGTAGACCTATACGCACAAACATGCATATATATGCTCCTCCCCCTATCGCCCGGTCTCTAAATTTGCATTGCCACCGCTTCCAAAAATGCATTTAGTTAATACAACTTTTTTTTATATATAGAACCTATAGGATCACATTGACCAGAACCCGGCCACAGATCAAGATTTCTTGAATAAGTATACGTATATGTAGAAGAAAAAAAATTAAGCTCACACAACTACAAATAAGAATCGTCTCTCCGGCTAGCCGCCCGCCGCGCGCGGTCTAGCACTTCTTGCCGGGAGTGCACGGGATGAAGCCGGCGAAGCGCGTGAGCCTCGCGACGTAGGATCCAGGCTTGGGCTTGATCAGGTCCTTGTTGCTGAACTGCTTCTGGGTCGCATCGCCGGACGTGGTGAAGTAGGTCCCCTCCATGAACAGGTCCTCCTCCAAGTGCCATGTACACCCAGTTCTTCCACTCCTCCTCCGCCGCACCGAGATGCTTCGTGATCTGCTTTGCCGTCAGGTTCGGTGGAGCAGTGTACCGGTTCCCCTGGCTAATGATCGTCGGGTTCTTGCTCCCTCCGATGGCGTACATCAGCCAGTGCGTGTAGTCATTGTTCACCACGTGGAAATATCCCCATCGGCATCTGCACAACACATGATAAATAGTAATAAATGATGTTATATACATATATATAATAATATTTTTTATGTACGGTGATCTCTACTGGTAGTATTATTATGTGACCTGGGCATTCCTTAGACGAGGCTGCAGCCAAACTGGTTGAAGGCGACAGTGATCTGCATGATCTGGTCCTCGCTGAAGGAGTCACTGGAGCTGAAGAGCCTGATGTCGTTGTGGTTGGTGAGGTGGTAGTTGGAGATGCATGGTGACTCCGGTGGACTTGGCGATGACGTCGATGAGGCCGTCCTTGCAGTTGGAGAGGGAGAGGTGGTCGAGCTAGACGTTGGTGGAGCCGAAGATGTTGATGTCATCGCTGTCGGACTGGGTGCGGAAGCCGAACTGCTCCAGCGAGTCGCGGATCATCCCCAACTTGCCGAGCACGATGTCGTGGATGTGGATGTTGTGGATGATCACGTTGTTGGAGTTCTGCACCGTCACCTGCACGCCATTGGTGATCCGCACATGCGCTCCCCGCCTGTCGATTGTCTTGTCGCTATTGATCATCATCCCCTCCTTGAGGTTGATGATCATCTCCTTGGCAAAGATGATCCACAGTGGCTCGTCCTGGATCACACCCCAACGGAGCGTCCCCGGGGCGGATTCACCGCGTCATCGTCGGTGCCGTCCGTCACTAGGTAGAACTTCCCGGCCAACCCTCCGGTGGTGTTTAAGCCGAACCCTTGTGCGCACAGCGCCAGCCGCTTCCTGTCCGTCGCCCAGTCGGTGCGGCACCTCTAGCACCGGTCGATCGGATAAGTCGCCTTGCATGGCCCCGCGAACTTCTTCCTCTTCGTCATCGCCAGCTTCCTTCTCCCGCTCAACTCCTCTGATCTGCACACAAACGTTATCATATGTTCTAACCAACTGAGCTATCCTCATGATTGATTGATTGAACAATTTTCTTCCATTAAAGAGGTTAATATATAGGGTTTGGAACTTCCTAGCATCTCTTACCCGAAGACAGTGAGGGCTACCTGGAACTTCCACGATTCTTTCCAGAAATTTTCGGGTTCTCGCTCCTCGAGACTCACGTCTTGATTCTCAAGGAACCCCAAGACTTACAAAGGCGCAAAAGACAGTAATGATTAATGAACAATTCAAAGCAGTAAATCAAAGGAGAAACATAAACTGCACAAGAGGATAGACACAGGATTTTTCACCCGAAGCTCGGATTACAAGAATCCTAATCTCCATTGAGGAGCTCCAAAGAGTTGGGTCTCTATTAACCCCTTGTCTCACCAACCAAAACCCTAGGAAGAAGTCTCCGATTTTCAATCCACCATTCCTATATATGTACTTCTCTAGATTTCAAATGACCACAAAGATTCCCAACTTGGATACCTAGAGAACACCACGAATGTGGATTACCCTACCAAGACAACTTCCGAAGGCTCAGCTCATAATTTTCACTCAAACTACCTCTTTTCCTTGCGGAGGCGAGGAAAACCTTCACAAACTTTTCCCTGGTCAATCCACAATGACATGGATGCTCGCGGGCGAAATTTATCCATCTAGGAGGTTGCCCTCCAAGAATAACATCATATGAGAGTCTAAGGACAAGAAAACTAAAGTGGAATTGCCAGGCAACAAAGGTGGGAGAGGCTGGAATATATAGTTACTCGTGCGACATCAACTAGACGTTGCTCTCAAATTCAAACTTAAACAGAGCCCGAAGTTCTGGGCTAGCCCCCGGAGAACTTCCGGTCAACACTTAGGCCCGGAGGTTTCCAGGCATCTCTTTGAGAACTCCTGGCAGATAGAAAAAGGTGGCACAACCCAGTGTGCATGTGCGAAACATGTGTCTCTCTTCCAGAGAATGACTATGAGCACTTGTAGACATTGAGCATCTGTTGAGAACCCTCTTGATAATACGAAGGTCCTAGAACTCAAGAGATAAAACACAAAAGAAATTTAAAATAACTGTTCAAGTTCTCGCTCCAAATTCCATTAATTAGATTTGGATGTCTCCATTCATTTTGGACTAACACCTGCACACACTTCTTCACAAGATTATTAGTCACTTAACTGGTTTGTCATTAATCCACCAAAACCCACTTAAAGGGCTAGATGCACTTTCAGGGAATATTACAACCTTCATTTCTGGTTGCATTGTTCCGCACAGCTCTTGCGTGTCGCCCCTCGCAAGGCAGGATCACGGATAGTCGATTAATCCCATTGCTCACATATTTTCAATTCTTTTGTGTAATATTAATTATTTCACGGTGTAGCATGATTTCTTAGAAATTGCGGTGTGGATTGCTAGTATGGTATCTAAGCTAGAGTCTTTCTGGTTTCAAATCAAATTTGAATGAATGGTTGTTGGGATGTACTTATATTTTATATATTTGTGTTGAAAATATCACGTATTTACAAATCATTGCACACGTTATTTGTAGCCAACAAGTGGCACCGATGAGTCCTCACCAATGCCGGTTCTTAACCCGGCACTCATGACCTCGTGCCGGTTTGATTTCCAACACTGATGAGGGGTTACGACCCGACACTGAAGTCATCTTCTATAGTAGTGAGATGCTTCATTGCACTTTACATTAGCACTATATATTAAACACCTTACATTAGCACTTTGCATTGGAGATGCGTGCAGTTAATGAAACAACAATGTAGTTTCAGTACAATACATTTAAAACAATCAATGAAAAAAAAATAATTCCTGCCCTAGGGCCTTCTGCATAAATGCGCATGTCCTCTATCATGACAATGCATTGGCTCTTTCGTGATCACCATCAACAAGTAGACCTATACGCACAAACATGCATGCTCCTCGCCCTATCGCCCTCTAAATTTGCATCGCCACCGCTTCCAAAAATGCTTTTAATTAATACAACTTTTTTATATGTAGAACCTATAGGATCACATTGACCAGAACCCGGCCGGCCACAGATCAAGATTTCTTGAGTAAGTACGTATGTGTAGAAGAAAAAATAAGCTCACACAACTACAAAATAAGAATCATCTCCGGCTAGCCGTGGATCCGGTGGGGGCCGGCCACCGCGCTCTAGCACGGCTTGCCGGCCACGCATGGGATGGAGCCAGCGAAGCGGGTGAGCCTCGTGACGTAGGATCCGGGCTTGGGCTTGATCAGATCCTTGTTGCTGAACTGCTTCTGGATCGGGCCACCGGACGTGGTGAAGTAGGCCCCCTCCATGAACAGGTCCTCCTCAGAGTGCCACACCCAGTTCTTCCACTCCTCCTCCGTCGCCCCGAGCTGCTTCGTGATCCGCTTCGCCGCTAGGTTTGGCGGCGCGATGTACCTGTTCCCCTGGCTGATGATCGTCGGGTTCTTGCTCCCTCCGATGGCATACATGAGCCAGTGCGTGTAGTCGTTGTTCACCACGTGGAAAAATCCCCATCGGCATCTGCACAATACATGATAAATAATAATGAATGATGTTATATATATAATAATATAATATTATTATTATTAATATTTTATGTATGGTGTTCTCTACTGGTAGTATTATTATGTGACCTGGGCATTCTTTGGACGAGGCCGCGGCCGAAGTGGTTGAAAGCGACGGTGATCTGCATGATCTGGTCCTCGCTGAAGGAGTCGCTGGAGCCGAAGAGCATGACGTCGTTGTGGTTGGTGAGGTGGCAGTTGGAGATGGTGACTCCGGTGGACTTGGCGATGACGTCGATGAGGCCGTCCTGGCAGTTGGAGAGGGAGAGGTGGTCGAGCCAGACGTTGGTGGAGCCGAAGATGCTGATGCCGTCGCCGTCGGACTGGGTGCGGAAGCCGAAGTGCTCCGGCGAGTCGCGGATCATCCCGCCCTTGCCTTGCAAGATGTCGTGGATGTGGATGTTGTGGATGATCACGTTGTTGGAGTTCTGCACCGTCACCTGCGCGCCATTGGTGATCCGCACCTGCGCTCCCCGCCCGTCGATCGTCTTGTCGCTGTTGATCATCATCTCCTCCTTGAGGTTGATGATCATGTCCTTGGCGAAGATGATCCACAGTGGCTCGTCCTGGATGACACCCCACCGGAGCGTCCCCGGGCGCGGGTTCTCCACGTCGTCGTCGGTGCCGTCCGTCACCAGGTAGAACTTCCCGGCCAGCCCTCCGGTGGTGTTCCGGCCGAACCCCTGCGCGCACCGCGCCAGCCGCTTCCTGTCCGTCACCCAGTCGGCGCGGCACCTCCAGCACCGGTCGATCGGGTTCGTCGCCTTGCACGGCCCCGCGAACTTCTTCCTCTTCGTCATCGCCAGCTCCCTCCTCCCGCTCTCCTCCTCCGATCTGCACGCACACGTTACTATCATATGTTCTAACCAACTGAGCTATTCTCACGATTGATTGATTGAACGAACGATCGGCGTGCCTGTGGACGGCGCGGTTGAAGCTGTTGGTGACCTCGAAGGGGTCACGCTTGTAGGTAGCCTCGGCGGCGGCATCAGCCATGAGCTTGCGCTTCTGCCAGTACTCATCGTACTCCCCGATGTTGGCCTCCGATGTGGCTGCCGCCGACAGCAATAAGAAGACGGCGTACAGCACCAAGGAGCCGGCCGCCGGCAGCTTGCTCCACCGGATCAGCACCTCCATTGCTAAAACTCAACTCAGATATGATCTAGCTACGTTAAACAAAATCTCCTCTCTTATACGGTTACCACAAAAAAAAACCACAATTGATCGAAATCCGTCGAGCTCCCGGCCCTCCTCCTACCTTTATCTTGTATATGAGGGAATTTTTTCAGCTGTGTGAAGGTAGGACGATGAGCTCCATTGCTCGGCCTGTGCGAGGAGGAAATGGATCAGATGAGTATATATATAGCTTGGGATGCATCGACGGTGCCCATTGTTAGGGAGCGGTGAAGCGAGGAGGGAGGCGAGCCACACGCCTGTGGTTTTGATCCTGTGTCTCTGGAGCTGTGAGCTAGAGAATTGCAGTGGCTTTTTCTAGTAGTGTTTGTGCATGTATTCCTTGATCGGCTGGTGCTTAGAGGCTCTGGCTATTCTTGGCCGTCATGCAAGAACTGGGTGGACACTTGACTGAACGGGAGAGGGGAAGGTTGGAAGAATTTTTTGTGGGTGCAGAAACTACAGTTGATTTTGATTTTTTTTGCGGGGAAAAAAACTACATTAGATTAACTGTTAGTAAGACTATGTTTAGATACAGAGGTGTAAAGTTTTGGCGTGTCACATCGGATATACGATATACATTTGAAGTATTAAACGTAGTCTAATAACAAAACAAATTACAGAATCCGCATGTAAACTGCGAGACGAATTTATTAAGCCTAATTAATCCGTCATTAGCAAATGTTTACTGTAGCACCACATTGTCAAATAATGGTGCAATTAGGCTTAAAAGATTCGTCTCGCAATTTACACGATCTGTGTAATTAGTTATTTTTCCGTCTATATTTAATATTTCATACATGTGTCCAAACATTCGATGTGACAGAGTGTAAAATTTTGGCAGGAGATCTAAATAGGGCCTAAAGACACCGCGGAAAAGCCGAAAATGAGAGAGATGAAGAACAAGAGAGAATTTGTATAAATTTGTTTTTACGGTGAGATATGTATAGTTTTTCCAATAATGAAGTATGATGCCGTGCTATTTTCACCCATTAACAGACATTTTATTATAATTAGTTACATATCCGTGTATTGCAAAGGGATCAAGAGAAAGAAGTATGATATGATTCAGTTTTTTATGCTGGTTTTTATCATGAGTTAATTTTTTTTGTAATATTTTATTAAGGAGAGGGAGACGGGTTTTTAAAGAAGGGACATCATTTTTTAAGTAGTTAAAGATTTCCTTTTGAGCGGTTTTTTAAGAATGGGAAGGGAGTGGTTTTTTAAGGGGGTGGATGACTGTACTTTAGGGTAGTTAACATATATACTTCCTAGTCTCCTCGACCAATCCATCATCAACTATGTTATTATTATGTTATTATCATAGCATATGAGATATTAATTAATTAAGAAACACTTTAATTATGTATGTCCAAAGAGATCCCATATATGAGGGACCGATCAAGTTTTATCAGCAAAACCAAATCCTGAATTAGCGACCGACCAATGACTATTGGTATATGGGCATGCCTTAAAATATAGGTTGCTATGGTTGATGCAAAAGATCGAGAAAAATGATACATAAAAATCACATGCAATGCTTATCATAGACCCAATAAGGTGATAAGATATATTGCATCGATACTCTAATAGCATCTCTAACAGGCTCTCTACAGTCTCTCCAAGTCAAATTTTGGCCATTCAAGCACAAAAACAATGTTCAACAGACTAGCTAACCGGATGGCCAAACTCGCTCGGCGGCTGGCTAGATTTGGCCAGCCCGAGGGGACTCGCCAAACGGTGGCCGCAGCAGGCGCAGCGGCTAGGCATCGTCAAGGTCGTCGTTGCCCCGGGTCGTCGTCGAGGTCGCCATCGCAAGCCGCCGCCGCCCCCCTCTAGATCCGCCGTCGAGGTCGTCGTGAGATGCCCCCCCCCTTCCCTCCTCTAGATCAGTCGTCGAGGTCGTCGCGAGCTGCCGCCGCCGCCAAGCTCCGCCCCGAGCATCGTCGAGGTCGTCGTTGCCCCGGGTCGTCATCGAGATTGTCGTCGCGAGCCGCCACCGCCGAGCTCCGTCACCGCCCCCTTCTAGATCTGGCAACCTGAGGGGATCTTGACGACGTCTCGCCTCCCGCCTCCCCGCATCATTGAGCCACCGCGAGCCGCCGCCATCGGCATCAAGGAAGGGAACGGGAAGGAAGGAAAGGGGAAAAGAAGGAAAGAGAAGGAAGAAGGGGGAGAGAGAGAGAAAGAAGAGTAGTAGAGGCTGACACATGGGTCTGTTATTATTTTGGAGATGATTAATATTGAATCTGTTGAAGTGAGCATTTAGTTTGACTAGCTAAATCAAATAAAAAGTTGGTTATATGGGTGTTTGGAGAGTCCGATTTAGAGAGGCTGTTAGAGATGCTCTAATAGAATTTTGGTTATCAGAGTTTGTGCTGATATCCATGTCGTAACACATTTTTATTTTATCAGCTATGTCAATTGATAGCTTTGTTTTCCCTATCCCTGTTACACCAAAAAATCATTACCAACTTATTTCCCGTCATATTGAGAAAGTGATCACGAGGGAATGTTGGAAATATAGTGTACGGTAAAAGTGGCTAGCTACCTTAAGAATTCTTCAGTACAGCTAAAGTCTATGGGAGCAAAAATCCGTTAGTGCACCGGTAATGTTTATTGCTGACCAGGAAACAATGGTGGGTCCATTGTTTGGTAGCGGAACTAGTAGAACGGACACGTATGCGTGGAGAGAAAATAAGATGGGACAACGTCCAACCTAGCCTATCATCAGCCTTGGTGCGATTAAAAATGAGATGAAAGTAGCCCACCTTTGTACCAGGCCATGTCTTGTTAGTGACCCTTTTGCAGCTCTCATGATGTTTTTCATATGCAAACAATAAGATATTTAATACTTACTACTTGCTGAAGCGCTATATTATGGATGTCCTTATACCATCAATTTCACAAAGCGATGCTATTAAATTTGTGTGTTATGCAAAATTTTGAGCAGTATTTTTATTAGGTTAATTGGATCCATAAGATTGTAAACGTGGTAAATCAGAAGAATATCACTACTATTCGCGTTATTGGCTGGATTCCACTAAAATTTTTTTAAATTGAAACCATGACACTCCTATCACTATTTCCGTCCTCTCTCACGTCATCCTCCTCACTCACGTCTGCAGAGTGAGAAGGCGAGCGGCTCACGTCTGCACAGTGAGAAGACGAGCGGCGAGGACGATGAGGCGCTGGCGAGCGGTGAGAGGATGAGGCCGCCGCCGGCGAGGACAGTCGCGAGCGCGAGGAGCGGGCGCGGCCGCCACCTGTCACGGAGCGCTCGCGGGCGCGGGCGCGGGCGCAGCTGCTGCTGGTGAGGACGCTCGCGGGGAGGTCGCGGAGGGGCGCGGCTGCCGGCGAGGACGGTCGCTTGGCGGGTGCGGGCGCCGCCGCCGCCGGCAAGGACGGTCGCGAGCGCGGCCGCGGCCGCCGCCGGCGAGGGCATGCTTCCTTCCTACTCTTTGTTTCTTCTTCCTCCGGAGAAATCAATGAATGCTGCAATGTCTCATGCGGGGACTAGGGATGCGGATGACTCCTGCATCCGCCGCCGTGCTGCCGTCCTCCAGCTGCCCATCCGCCGTCGAGACGAGGACGACGAAAAGATGAAGACGGAGACTGCGGAAAATGTGACGGAGAGGACGGAAATCGTGATGAAGTGGCACTACTACAAAAAAACCATTTTTGCGAACGGGCCGGAGCGATCTTCGCATGCGCCAAATCGTCTGCGAAAATGCAAATCTTTGCATGCGGCCAGGGCAGCATGCGAAAATAAATTCAGCAAACAAAAAAAAATAAAATCCAAAACCCCCAAAAAAAATAAAAATCCAAAAAATCCCAAACCCTAGCCCACCGTCCACGCCGCACGCCGTCGCCGGAAGCGGATCCGTTGCCCCCCGCCGTCCGCCGTCGTCGCCCCAGCCGCCCGCCGTCGTCGCCGCCGCCGCTTCCGTCTCCCCCGCCGCCCGCCATCGTCGTCCCCGCCGGATCCGTCTCCCCCGCCGCCCACTGTCGTCGCCCCCGCCGGATCCGTCGGCGGCGGCACCGGATGCGTTGCCCTAGTCACCCGGCGTCGTCGCTGGCGGCGGATCCGTCGCCCCCGCCGCTCGCCGTCGTCGGCGGCACCGGATCCGCGCAGTGCGGCGCCACCCGAGGCGGCCAAGCCACCCCTGCCGCGGCGGCGTTGAGGAAGAGGAAGGGCCGTCTCATCGTCGTCGGTGAGGAGGGGATGGCAGGCCACCGAGCCGAGGCTGCCAAGCCGCCGCCCGCCGCCGCTGCTGTAGCTGCTCCCTATGGCGGTGGATCCGGCCCTCCCGAGGGCGGCACCGCCAGATCCGCCACCCGCGCCGACGCCATTGCCATCCGCCGCCTGGCCGCTCTGAGAGAGGGAGAGGGAGAGAGGGAGAGAGAGGAGAGAAAGAGAGAGGGAGAGAGAGGGGAGAGTAATAAATTAATAGAGGGAGAGAGATGAGATGAGGTAGAAAAATTTTGAAGTGGTGGGAGGGAAAAAAGAGTGGAGGAAGATGAAAAAATTGGGGTGGTATTTTTGCATGTGGACCACTTAAGGAGCCGCATGCGAAAATAGTTATTAAAAAATAATTTAAAAATATGAGAACTTGGAATCAAATTTTTTAATACTAAATGAACTCAAATAAAAAAGTTGCCAAAAACAAAGTTGTAGAACTTGTTGAGATCTACCAATTTTCTTTTGGTCATTTCTCCATCCGAGTTTTATTGAACTATATAAAATTTGAACTTTATAATATAATAAATTCAAATAATTTTTTTACATAGTAAATGATTTCAAATAGAAAAGTTGTCAACAACAAAATTGTATAACTTATCAAGATCTGCAACTTTTGCATTTGTCATTATTCCCTATGACTTTATTTGAACAGTTTGAATTTGAATTTCAAAATATGACAACTTCAAACAATATTTTCAAATACAAAATGATTTCAACTGAAAAAGTCATCAATAACAAAATTGTATAACTTATCAAGATCTATAACTTCTATTTTGGTCATTTCTTCATCCGATAAATAAAAGTTATAGATCTTGATGAGTTATACAACCTTATTATTGATGACTTTTTCAGTTGAAATCATTTACCGCTTCAAAATATTATTTGAAGTTTTGAAATTTAAATTTTTAATTGATAAAACAAAGTCACAAGAAAAAATAGCCAATATAATACCAGTAAGAACACAATAACATGATAGAGCATGATTTTAGAAACATTTAGGGAAAAAAAATCATCCAATTTGGAGTTCATATGAGTGAGATACATTAGTTTCAAATTTTTCAATTTTTATTTTCGCATATAGCTGCTTAAGTGGCCCGTATGGAAAAAAATCGATTTTTCCATGCGGTCGCTTAAGTGAGCCACATGCAACATGCGGCCCTCTTAAGAGACCCGTATGGAAAATTGATTTTTTCCATACGGGCCACTCAAGCAGCTGTATGGAAAAATGACCCTCGATTTTTGCAGACGCCACTAGTTATGGTCCGCATGGAAAAATGATGAGGCCTCGTATAGAAAAATCACTTTTGTAGTAGTGTGGCATGATTCTAATTTACAGTAGCATCTACCCGATTTCATGAATAATGGTGACATTTTTCTTATTTGTCATATTTATAGAGGCATGAATCCAATTAACCCATTTTTATTAATGGTGTATTCTTTCCGACACTAAATGTAAGGGGTTCTGTCTATAAATTTGTTCAAGTATACCTTACATTCAAAGGCATGTGTAGTGTACCTTAAGAGTTTAAATAATTTGTTGTAACTTTTTAATTGATGCTACCTTATTGAAAATCTCTTTTAATGTGCAATGTCATTGACTTTTTTATAATAACATTTGACCATTGGTTCATTAAAAATATATGTACATTATTACAAATGTTAAAAGTAAAAGTCATACTAAAGTCTTTTAATGATAACATAGTCAAACGTTGTAGAAAAACAAAAACATTTAAAAGTATTTATCATAACAAAATAAATAATATTTATATATTTTTAAATAGAACAAGTGGTTAAATATCACGTCAAAAATCAACTGCATCATTTATTAAAAAAATGAGTGAGTAATATTTAAGGACCTGTTCAGATGGTAGCCAAAATAAACCTTACCAAATTTTGGCAAGATTGTAATATTGACATGATTTCTTATGTATTGATAAAATTTGACAATAAACTAAATGTAGATATTTTTTTGGCAATTTTTTGGAATAGCATCAAAATGAACATGCCCTGAAAGCACAAAAACTATCCATATGAAATTTGAAGTTTGAAATTCCACTCATAAATCATTTTGTTACATATACCCATCCACGATCCACATGCTCAGTTTTAATGCAAAACCACCCCACTCCTCACGTAGACTTGTACCATAAAAATGGAACTGCTAGCTGACTGTCGACAGTGAAAACTATCGATTATTTTCACTGTTGATTCCGCGTTAACATTTGTGCTGAGATATTTTGCTATCGGATGTAGACCCTCTTTTTATAAGCTAGTTCCATCATCACATGTTTATGGCAGATTTGTTACATGCTAGTTACATTGTAGTTACATCTAAGTTATATTCTAGTTACATTGTAGTTACAACTATAATTAATAATTATAGTGTAACTATAGTGTAACTACCCTATAACTATATTGTTATCTCTATATAAATTAGATATAAAGTTGCATATATTATTTTAATACATATATACAAGTTATTTTTATTATAGTATATTTCTAGTGAATTACTCACTCCGTTTCACAATGTAATTCATTCTAGTATTTTCTACATTCATATTGATGGTAATGAATCTAGACATATATATCTATTTAAATTCATTAACATCAATATGAATGTGAGAAATGTTAGAACGACTTACATTGTGAAACGGAAGAAGTATATACTTAGATTTGAATGTTTCCAAAAAAAAACACTCGATAGTTTTTTTTAGCTAATTCCCCATAAAAATCAACTACAGAAGTCGTAAGCTGCGGTTCCTCTCTCCAATGCAGCGGCGCTGGCTGAAAACCGATCGCCGCCTCGCCGGAGCCCGGATCCGGAGACCCACGCGAGCTCACGCGACTTGGTCCACTTCCACCAAATCAATCAGTAGACCGTAGGTGATTTTTTTTTATAAAAGGTCAGGGCCGTCTCATCCCACCAGCCGTTGTCTGCAACCTTTCCTCTCACTGCCATTAGCTCACGGCAGGGTGGTCTCTCTGCTACTTTTATCTCATGGTCGCACACAAGATGTTCGATGAAATGCCGAGCCTTTCTTTGTTCCCAGGGCTCGGGCAGCTGCAGCGCCTGTAGCCCTCCCGAAGCTTTGCTGCGTGTGTCACAAGGGTATGGTTAGGATGCTGATGCACTTGTCATTGTCAATTGTCATGCTGACATGCTTCGTACGGGCGTAGCCTGCAATCCTTTTTATTTTTCTTCTTTTTCTTTCTTTTTTTTTTCAGAAAAAAGTGCAGCCTGCTTGGGTTTGGGGATCAATTTTGTTGGTTTTCTGTGCTAATGCAGTAATACAATCCCATGACTGATGGCATACACCGGACACAAACACAATACAAAGGAGAAAGATCAACATATGCCAGACCTACAGTGCTAGCACTCCAAGACACTATCAGGTACCACTACCAGTGCAGTAGCTCTTTGGTTTTGTATTATTCACTGTACTGCCAACACGAAAAATTGATCATTTTCTTAGTAAGTTCACATCCTTGAAGTCAAAGTACCGATACAACATGGTTTATTGCTTTAGGAAGATAATACTGGTATGCATTACATGATTTACATATGAAGTGAAATTCAAGATAATATGACAAGCCTTGATGCCTAAATGGTCAATTATTCAAACTCCACTTTTGGACTATGTATCTAGTACCAGACTATTTTGCTACTTAAGAAGTAAGCTTTATGAACTCCGTCTGCCTACTACTCTGCTTGCTCACATGCATTTTCTGGTACTGGACTTTCCCTTCTTCATAAATGGATTCTTCATGGAAAGAATTTTTCTTTGATTTTGTGAAGTTCTATTACAGCATCTCGTATTTGCACCCGTTCTGTAGGCAATTGTTTTGAACAGAGGATACCAACCCTCAAAATAGAAGTTATGCATGCAAGTGCTGCTTCCTTGTTTAGGAGTGTGTTGTGATCCATCTCTGTGTCTTCCCTTGGTAATATGAGATTCTGGTCCACAACATCCTCTACACTATCAGGCAGCGCTTCCTCAACAAACCTGTGAAGGTTAGTATTCTCCTCAAAATTTTGTTCGGTAGGCCTTCTTCCTGTAAACATTTCTAGTAAGATTATCCCATAGCTATAAACATCTCCACTTGTAGTAACTTCATTGCCAATTCCATATTCTGAAAATGTGAATGCAGCACAAGCATAAGCTCAATGGGTCATTACCTAAGTAAATTAATTATTTACAAGGTATCGTAAATGTCTCATATATTTTAAATGGTAACAAGGCAAGAAGTATATTTTTGGCAAGTGATAAATGCGCACCTGGAGCAGCATATCCAATGGTCCCTCTAAATGCGGCCCAGCTGGATGAGACTTGAGATGCATTGTTATCTCCTTGATTTGTGAACCTTGCCAGTCCAAAGTCACCCACATGAGCCATCATATCACTGTCTAGAAGAATATTGCTAGGCTTAAGATCACAATGAACTATTGGAACTGGCTTGTAATCATGAAGATACTCCACTGCAGATCCTACATCGGTGGCAATGCTTAGCTTCTGGTAAATATTTAGGACACTTTGATCACTTTGCTCATCTATATGAGTATGCAACCATTTTTCAAGGCTTCCATTTGGTAGATACTCAAAGATAAGTGCTTTAAAATCATGCCCCCTAGGATCAATTGATGAGCAAGCTGTTAATATCTTCACAAGATTGCGATGCCGTAGGTATCTTAATGCCTCACATTCCGCAAGAAAACTATGTGATGCTCCCCTCTCTTGGAGCTTGAGTACCTTTACTGCAACAACACTATATTGATCGAAACTCATATTTGCCTTGTACACTGAACCAAATCTTCCTTCACCAATGAGATTTGAAGAGGAGAACCCATTTGTTCCCATAGATAGCTCAGTATAAGAAACTCTTGGCAGTTGATTCCTGACAGCTCTGGTAGATGTCGGTCCACTGCTGGATTTATGTTTCTTACATAAAACGGAGATCAAACCTATGCCGATGACAAGAAACAAGCATGTTATGGACACTGACATGGCTACAGCTAGTTTTGGGAATTTATGCTCTCTTGCTTGTTGGTTTGTACATGATGGCAAACTTAATACTGGAATGCCCCCACATAGGCCCACATTTCCAACAATTGAGAATGCAGTTGCATTACGAAATATCCCATCATCTGGAACTTCACCTATCAAGTTGTTGAAGGAGAGGTTCAGATACGTGAGACCAATAAAGCTGCCAAGAAACACTGGAATGATCCCCGAAATGTTGTTGCTTGAAAGATCTAGCTCTTGAAGGCCTGTCAACTTGTTCATTGTAGAAGGAATTGAACCATGAAGGAAATTTTGTGAAACAAGAAGGAATTCCAAACTCTGGCATCCTCCAATTGAGATGGGAATCTCACCAGTTAGCTTGTTTTGTGAGAAATCAAGACCTTGCAAATTTTTCAATAGACCAAGCTCCGAAGGCATGGGCCCTACTAACATGTTGCTCAGCAAGCTAATGGATCTTAGTCTACTAGACGAGAAAATTTCTTTTGGTATATTTCCACTAAGTTTGTTGTAAGCAAGAGCTAATACACCTAAAGGGCATTTTCCAAGAGCTGAAGGTATTTCCCCAGTAAATGCATTCATAGATAGATAGAGTTCACTCAACTGTGTGAGATTTCCAAGAGTTGGTGGGATCTCTCCTGATAGTCTATTTTGAGCTAGTGATATCACATTCAATTTTGATAGTTTTCCGAGAGAAGCAGGTATGGAACCAGTGAGGAGATTAGGACCCATGTAAAGTGCCATCAAATTAGAAAGCCTCCCAATTCCTTCAGGTATATTTCCTCCTACTTCATTGTTGAGAATCGCAAGGTGTTCTAAGCTGATTGAAAGATTAGAAAGTGAGTGTGGTAGCACACCCCTAAGCCTATTGAAACTTAACTGCAGAACTTATAGTTGGGTGCAGTTTGTCAAGGCATTCAAGAAATCCCAGTCAGAGTTGTAGTTTGCCTCTAATTTATTGTAATCGAGACGCAGTTTGGACAATCTCTTGAGGTTTCCGAGATTTGAAGGAATTGTTCCTGAGAATGAGTTACTATCTAGTTGAATTAGTTCAAGCATTGAACAGTTGGAAAGGGATAAAGGAATGGGACCATGAAATTTGTTGTCATTCAAGGCAAGTCCCTGGAGTAGAGGGAACTTATCTCCAAAATAATTCTGCAAGCTGCCACTTAACTTATTATTTTGCAGATCCAGCTTCTGAAGAGATGAGAGGTTAAATAGCAATAGAGGGATCTCCCCTATAAGGTTGTTGAACTGCAAACCAATATAAACAAGATTAATAAGTTTGCCTAGGGACGAAGGAATGGTGCCTGTGAGCATGTTCTCCGTAAGACGGAGACTATGCAGACCATAAATATTGCCTAAGGAATGGGGGATGATTCCAGTAAGATAATTCCTTGCAAAGTTTAACTCTGTGAGGGAAGAAAGGTTCCCTAATGATGGAGGGATGTTCCCTACAAGTTTGTTCCTTGCTAAAATAAAAGTACTGAGATAAGGGAGTCCACCAAGTGATGGCGGGATGGTTCCAACGAGACTGTTGTTTCCAAGATCCAACCAATTTAGGGAGAATAGGTTACCTAAAGATGCTGGAATGGATCCTGAAAGTTTGTTCTTTCCAAAGTCCATGAACTGCAAATTTTGAAGGTTGCCAATTTCAGGAGGGATGGATCCAGTGAGGCCATTATCACTTATATCAATCAAGATTAAGTTTTTTAAATTCCCTATGTAAGAAGGGATGCTTCCTGTGAGATTATTATTGTAAAGATTGAGGAGCTCAAGACATTGGAGTGAACCAAGCTCACTGGGTATCTCTCCCTCTAGATAATTAGCAAAGACCTCAATGGTTCGGAGTTATGAACAGTGGCTAAGATTGGATGGAATTCTGCCTTGGAGGTTATTGTACCACAAACTAATGGTTTGAAGACGCGAGCATTGAGACAGAGATGTCGGAATTTCTCCCTCGAGAGAGTTGATACTCAAGTTTGTTAGATATGTGTATAGCGATGTAGTCTTAGACTTATTTTACTGTTGGCCCATGAGGCCCATATACCATTGTATATGCTAGTGCTCTCCTGGAATACACCGTACTGATTTTAGCACAATTCACATGGTATCAGAGCTAGGTTGCTCTTGCGATTCCCGTCGATGTCCGCCGCCGGCGAGCTCTTCACCGGTCTTGGTCTCCGGCGAGTGTCCTCCCTCATCTCTTCTCCCAGTGGAAGTTTTCTGCTGTGTGTTCTGTTTTTCGTGGTCACTTGATTTTGGGGATCGACCCTCTTCTCTTCTGGCTGGAGCATCTTTTTCTCCTGCTGGATCTGCTACTTGATTTTGGGGATCGACCCTCTTCTCTTCTGGCTGGAGCATCTTTTTCTCCTGCTGGATCTGCTACTTGATTTTGGGGATCGACCCTCTTCTCTTCTGGCTGGAGCATCTTTTTCTCCTGCTGGATCTGCTTGACTGCTTTTTCTCCTGCTTCTTTTTCTCCTGCTCGAGGTTGCATTATCCAATTGTGCTAGCTGCAGTGGTGTCGGCTAGCTGCAGTCTGCAGGACCCGCAGCCTCCATCCTTTGCTGTCGCACTTGCCGCCAGGACTCTTTCCAACAAATCTGCCATGTGTTGGATCTCCTGCTGCTGATTACAATACCTAATTGCAGCCACTAATTGCAGCAGCGGCAGCCCAGTGCAGCAGTGCAGTAGCAGCGTTTCAAGTGCAGCAGCAGCTCAGCCTTTCAGATTGCAACCATGGCATCAGATCCACTTGGGAATGTCATTCTTTTGCCTTTGGATATAAAACTCAATGGACAAAATTACCGTGAGTGGGCTTCCTCTGCTCGTATGCAACTCAGGTCGTATGGTGTGGCCTCTCACTTGAATGATGATCCACCTCATGAGAAGGAAGATGAGAAGAAAATTGCAGCTTGGCGGCGTAATGATGAGCGTGTGATGGCCTTCTTGTGCATGAGCGCTGAGGTCCCCATTAGAATGAATTTTATTGATCTTTCTTCTGCTAAGAAGATGTGGGAGTATCTTCAACAACGCTATCAACAGAGCAGTGCAGCTCTCCGCTTTTCTCTTCGCAAGAGCTTGCAAAGCCTTGAACAGGGCGACATGACCATTGAGGAGTTTCATAATGCCTTCACCTCATTGTCTAGACAATTGGATTCTATGGTGCCAAAGGCTGGAGGTGGGTGCAGACAGTGTATATGCAAGGAGAAATATGAGGAGCAGAGCCTTATGTTTGATTTTGTGATGCGTCTTCGGTTAGACTTTGAACCTATTAGGGTGCAGCTTCTTGGTCGGTCTACTCTTCCTACCATGGCTGAGGCTCTCGCAGACTTAATTGCCGAGGAAACTCGTCTACAGTCACTTCCCAACGCCACAACACCGCAACACACTGTCCTTGCTTCTTCATTGATGGGAACCTCCTTGTCTGGTGATCATGCTTTCCAGCATGGGTCCTTAGCAACTTCTTCCACTCAGATTGTTTGCTCCCACTGCAAGAGGTCTGGTCACCGTGTTGAGAAATGCTTCAAGCTACATCCTGAATTGTTGGCTGAGTTTAGGGCCAAGCGTGGTGCATCTCGCCGTGCCCCTAGTACTTCAGTTACACTTGCTGCTCCCGCTGTGACTGCAGCTTCAGTTAGTGCAACTTCAACCAATCAGCCCTACATGAATGCTTATCAACCTAATGGATCAGCTTCTTTGGCCCCTGCACCAGGTACTTCTCAGTCATGGGTGTTAGACTCAGGAGCCTCTTTTCATATGACATCAGATGTGTCTCAGCTTGCATCCTGTCAACCAGTTATCAATGGTACATGTGTTCAGACAGCTAATGGCACATCCTGTTTAGTTACTCACCAGGGCACTCTTTCCACTTCACAACTCACTGTACCAAATGTTTCTCTTGTGCCACAACTTTCCATCAATCTCATTTCTGTTGGACAACTCACAGACATGAACTATTTTGTGGGTTTTGATAATACCTCTTGCTTCGTGCAGGATCGTCAGACAAGAGCACTCGTTGGTACTGGCCATCGCCATAGTAGTTCTCCTGGGAAGCTCTATGTTCTCGATCACTTGAGTCTTCCACCTTCATCTTTTGGCTCCACCACCACTAGTTCCACAGCCTTGGGTTATGCATCTTCTACAACTTTTCCACAATGGCATCATAGATTGGGGCATCTTTGTGGGTCCCGCCTTTCAACTTTAATTCGTCAGGGTGTTCTAGGTCATGTCTCTATTGATACTACTTTTGATTGTACGGGTTGTAAACTTGGAAAACAGATACAACTTCCTTACCCTATTAGTAATTCTAGGACTAGTTGTCCTTTTGACCTTGTTCATTCTGATGTATGGGGCCCTGCCCCATTTGCTTCTAAGGGTGGACACAAATATTATGTCATATTTATAGATGATTATTCGAGATACACTTGGATTTACTTCATGAAACACCGTTCACAACTTTTATCCATATACCAATCCTTTATTCGCATGATCCATACTCAGTTTTCTGCTACTATTCGTATTTTTCGTTCTGATTCAGGAGGGGAGTACCTCTCAGCTGCTTTTCGACAACTTCTTTCTTCCGAGGGTACTCTTCCTCAGCTCTCTTGCCCTGGTGCCCATCCTCAAAATGGTGTTGCTGAGCGCAAGCACCGGCATATCATTGAGACTGCACGCACTCTATTGATTGCATCATTTGTACCTTCTCATTTTTGGGCTGAAGCTGTTTCCACTGCTGTTTATCTCATCAATATTCAGCCATCATCTCGCCTTCAAGGAAAGTGTCCAGGAGAGGTTCTATTTGGATCTTCCCCATGCTATGATCATCTTCGTGTTTTTGGTTGTACTTGCTATGTTCTTTTGGCATCTCGAGAGCGCACCAAGTTGTCAGCTCAATCAGTTGAGTGTGTTTTTCTTGGCTATAGTATTGAACATAAAGGGTATCGTTGTTATGACCCCTCTTCTCGTCGTATTCGCATATCTCGAGATGTCACTTTCATTGAGGATCGTCCATATTTCTACTCTAAAATCTCGTCCTCCTCATCTCCTCAGGAGTCCATTTCTTTTCTCCATCTTCCACCTATTCCTTCTCAAGACCTAACTACCATCAGTGAGACACCTTCTCCATCTTCCATTCCTTCACCCTCTTTGGATATACCATCATCCACTCTAACACCAAGGTCAGAGATGTCACCTTTTCCTTTCCACTATAGTCGTCGACCTCGAACTCCACATGAGTCTCAGCCTCCCTCTTGTCTTCCTTCAGATGTTCCAACTAGTACCATTAATGCTCAATCTGATGATCCACCCGTTGCTCCGCTCATTGATGATCCACTTGTGTCATCACCACAGTCTGCTACACCACGATATGGTCTTCGAGATCGCAGCAAGATAATGCCTCATCCTCGCTATATGTGTGCAGCAATTGATGGTGTTCAGGAGCCTAGTACATATCAAGAGGCTGCTGCCATTCCTGAGTGGCAATTGGCTATGACAGAGGAGCTTGCTGCCTTAGAGCGAACAAGAACCTGGGATATTGTTCCTCTTCCTTGTCATGCCATTCCAATTACTTGCAAGTGGGTGTTTAAGGTGAAGACTCGCTCTGATGGCTCTATTGAGCGCTACAAAGCTCGCTTAGTTGCTCGCGGTTTTCAGCAAGAACATGGTCGCGATTATGATGAGACTTTCGCTCCGGTTGCTCACATGACCACTGTTCGTACTCTTGTGGCCGTGGCAGCTGCTCGTTCCTGGACCATATCTCAGATGGATGTGAAGAATGCTTTTCTTCATGGTGACCTAAAGGAGGAGGTTTACATGAAACCGCCTCCTGGTGTTGATGCCCCTGCAAATTATGTTTTTCGTCTCAATCGTGCTCTTTATGGTTTAAAGCAAGCACCTCGTGCTTGGTTTGAGCGTTTTAGCTCCGTTGTTTGTGCTGCTGGATTCTCTCCAAGTGATCATGATCCGGCTTTATTCATTCATGTTTCTGACCATGGACGGACTCTATTGTTGCTTTATGTTGATGACATGCTAATCACAGGGGATGACTTAGAGTATATTGCTTTTGTGAAGCAATGTCTAAGTGAGCAATTCATGATGTCTGATTTAGGCCCTCTTAGCTACTTTTTGGGGATAGAGGTCACTAATACAGAGGATGGCTACTACCTTTCTCAGCATCGATATATTGATGATCTTATAACACGCTCTGGTCTTACTGATACCAAGACTGCCACTACTCCAATGGAGCTACATGTTCAACTTCGTTCTACTGAAGGTGTTTTGCTTGAGGATCCCTCTCGATATCGTCAAATTGTTGGAAGCCTTGTTTATCTCACTATAACCAGACCAGATATTGCTCACATTGTTCATGTGCTTAGTCAGTTTGTCAGTGCACCTACCTCTGTTCATTATAGCCATTTGCTTCGTGTGCTCCGTTACTTGAGAGGGACTGCATCTCGACAACTATTCTATGCACGCTCGAGTCAGCTTCACCTCCATGCATATTCTGACTCAACCTGGGCGAGTGATCCAATGGATCGTCGATCAATTACTGGATATTGTATTTTCCTTGGTACTTCTCTCATTGCTTGGAAGTCCAAGAAGCAAACTGCTGTGTCAAGATCCAGTACTGAATCTGAACTTCGCGCACTTGCTACTACCACTTCTGAGATTGTTTGGCTTCGTTGGTTATTATCTGATCTTGGTGTAGAATGCAAGGATCCAACACCTCTTCTTTGTGATAACACAGGAGCTATACAAATTGCCAATGATCCTGTAAAGCATGAGTTAACTAAGCATATTGGAGTGGATGCATCATTCACACGCTCTCATTGTCAGCAGTCAACAATTTCTCTTCGATATGTGCCATCTGAACTTCAAGTTGCTGACTTCTTTACCAAGGCTCAAACTAGAGAGCAACACCGTCTTTACATTCTCAAACTCAATGTGATAGATCCTCCAAATCATTCTCCAAATCCACCTTGAGTTTGAAGGGGGCTGTTAGATATGTGTATAGCGATGTAGTCTTAGACTTATTTTACTGTTGGCCCATGAGGCCCATATACCATTGTATATGCTAGTGCTCTCCTGGAATACACCGTACTGATTTTAGCACAATTCACAAAGTTCAGAAACTTAAGATCGTCGAGAAGGCCGAGTTCATGTGGGATGTGCCCACCAAACTGGTTCTGTGGCAAGTGGAGCTTCCTGAGGTACGTAAGATTAGAAATGGAAGGGGAGATGCTACCAGCCAGCCCGAGATTGTTAAGGTCGATGGCGATGGCGCGACCACGACGACGCCCACGCTTCCCGCACATCACACCTTGCCATCTGCAGTGGTGCAGTGACCTGTTTCCCCATGAGGTGAGCGCTCCAGAGGGGTCTTTTGTTATGAGTGACTTGAATGAGAGGAGCACTTGGCGATCTGAGCTGTTGGAGGCAGTGTTTGCAGTTGGAGCTTTGAGCATGGAGGCATCGGTGGTGCTTGGGGCGTTAGATAGCAAAGCAGCTGCAAGAAGAAAGCTTACTGCCCAGGATGCACCTGTTGTGCATTTGCAGGGTCCTAGCTCCATTGAACCCAGGATGATCAAGAGACAATGGGTATAATGTATTGCATCTCAGGTAAGGCGAACTCACCTGTCTTAAATAGCTTCTGAGTTTCAAGTGCATAACTTGTTGTGAAACCGAAGTACATGAACCTTCAAATGGTGCTCGCAGGCTGTGATGGAAGACTCAAAGTCGTGGTAAAGCATGACAAGGACAGGACTTACGTGTAAACCACTGCCAATTGTGACCTTTGATGCTTGGTGAATAATATGATTCGGTGATCCTCTTTGCATGCCTTTATAAGCTTATTGGCTGAGTAACTGACACGGCAAATTCGGAAATGGCATTGAAAGAGAGATTGCCATCTCAGAACTCTGAACTCACCGTCAAACAAGTCCATATTTTGTTGCATGCTCATTATCAGTTTTTCTATTATCAATCCTTTTTCGATATAATGATTTCCTATTAGGCTGTGACTTAGAAACCTGATTCTCGTGTAATACTCGCAGTAATTCCTCTTTATATGACCTCTCACGGTTCACAAGCACAAATGATGTACATATGTGTTGCATCATTTTCTCCAAGTTTTATCAACTTGACTAAAACGTCAGTGTGACAGTGTAGCATACTATTTGAGGATAACTCAGCAGGCGACCTGCGGCTGACTGGAAATGTAGTGTCCAAATGAGAACGACCATGTTGTCAGTCAGTCACTATCTTTGTCTCAAGTCTGAAACCGTTGATTGCAAACGTTCCATTTGGGCATCCCTTATTCTCTTTTCTGTTTTCTTCAATATGAAAGAACTGGATGATTGCTAGTTGAAAGGTAATGCAGCTACAGCTCTGCTAGCTTACAAGGTAAATAGAGATATCGCATTGCTTTGTTACTTGCTTCTTTGTTGCTTCTGTGCCCATCCATGTCACTCTGTGAATATGCCATGCCATGGAAGTGATGATCAGGTTGGCTTTTAGGATCAGGGGTGTGAAGAGGTTTTGTGATGTACACCCTCCATTGTCCATTCCATAATATAAGACGCAACTTTTTTTAGGTGTTCCATAATATAAGGCATGCATACAAACATGCAATTAACTATGACATCTTCTTCATTAAATTATTACTTTTTTAATCCTTCACTCTCATGTTATCTAATCCTATTGGATGCATGCATTATATTTATTAGGATGATCCAAACTACATGATGATAATAATTATTTCTTAGTCTTTGGGTTAAAGGTGGATGTGCCTTATATTTTGGAATTGAGAGAGTATGATTTATTTTTCAATCGGTTTTGTTAAGCTCTACTACGTGCATGGCTGCTAGAACCATTTACACCCCCGTTTCTAAATAATTGATTATTTTCACTTTACTATTTAAACTTTGACCACAATTTACTCTTAAATGTTTAGAGTAAAATGAATAAAAGTTTCATGCTGGTATTTATTAGATCATAATACACCTTTAATAGTATGAGATCATTTTAGCCTTCGTAAATATATGAAAAATAGACACTGGTCAATGTGTGAAAGTGAATAGTAGCAAGAGAGTTATTGGTTTCCCTGGGTCTTGATGTACTTCTATAATATTGTCACCGGGTTATACCTGCATATGCTATTCATAGAATATGGGGATCGTTGGAACTAGGATGTACGTGAGGTCGGATTTGCGGAACATGGGACAAGGATTTATATTGATTCGGGCCTTCAAGATGAGTAATAACCCTACTACAGTTTATATGGATATATGGATGTAAATACAAGGATTACAATGGGGAATAGGATGACTAGACTAATCCGCTGACTAGAAGCTGTCGAGAACGACTCGACGAGATCTATTCGCCAAATATGGTCTGGCTTCCTCCGGATTGTTTCTCAATATGTCTTTTGCTATGACTTGTAACTCAATGTCCCCCTAGATGAGGGGGACCTGTATATATATAGCATAGATCATCTTAAGTGGAACTCGAAGAGATAAAGCATGATACAAGCCCGAGAAGACCTTATATTCCCCAAATAGAACTCTGGCATCTTCTATTCCGGAAAGATAATTTCTTTTTTTTGTCGTATGTCCTTAATTAAGGGATACCTAAGATAATTTCTTTTTATCTGTTGTATTTCCTTAATTAAAGAATACCTTCTCTCGTATAATATGGTATTGCCGTCCACAAACCTGTGTATAGAGGGTATGCCTTCTTCTTGACATTGACAAATATATTGATTAATTGGGAACGAAGGAGTGTATAACTTTCACGTCCTTCAATGTTATTACTAGATGGGCACCTCGCGTGTTGCTGTGGGAGAATTGTGTGATAATAGAGTATATATGAGTTTTAAAATTTTCTTTCTAACCTACCATAAGATTTTTTTTTCATGTGCTTATATATTTTATACAATCATTCAAAGGATATAAATGATTGGGTTCTATGGTATGCATTTTAAGAGGAAGAGATGCAATTTACACCCTTGATGAATCATCCAAAGATTAAAAATAATTGAGGTGATGTGGTTTCATAAGAGAAGAGAGAATTAACATTAACTACACTTAGGTGGAATGAACTTTATATATATATATATATATATATATATATATATATATATATATATATAGGATTATTTGGGAGGAAGGAGTTTGTGGTTTGAGAGCGAACGGAGTGATGCTGGTTGAAGTTTTGGAGTCTTCCTACCTTTTTTTTTGTCTTAACTTCATTTGTCCCACTTTCTACTTTGATTCTAAACTGTAGCAAAAGGCAAACTTTTTAGGCCCGTTTCGAACCCAACAGAATATAGAGCAGAAACAAGAAAGCAATTCTGAAACATAAGAAATAAAATGCAGAGGCATGAACATTTAGATGACTTTTTTGGGATAAAGGAATTTCTTTCCCTCTAATGGACAGTAAATATAGGGTACCAAGACCTACTTCATCCGTGTAAAAATAAACCAACCTTATACTTGTCACATTCAAGTACGATGTTGGTTTATTTTGGGATGGAGGAAATATTTCTCTCTAGTTTGTACAATACAAGTTGCACAAAGTTGTGATGGGATTTTGTTTTCCTATGGAACACAGAGCGGAGGAAATGACCTCAAACATTAGTGAGTACTATTCAGACATTCCTTTGTTTCAAACGGTGCAACAATGAATGTTTTCCGAAAGAATAAAATCCCTTCCCCCCTTAAAAAATGTATCTCTTCAAAAAATAAAATCCTTTTACAATTTTTTGAATTGAAATACTCCCTCCATCTACTTTTGATAGTAATATTTCATCTTGGCACACAGACCAAGGATAAGCAATTCTACTTATCATTCATTTAAACATGGTACTAGTCATTCCTTGTAAACAAGCGATTTATTAATATTTACATTTCTCAATGCTCATGTAGCCAATCATGTGTGGAAGAATAGAGAGTCATGCATTAAATCCGAGAAAGTCATTAAGATGATAGGTTGTTGGATTGAAATATGCCTATCAAAAATAAATTTTTCAGATTTGGAAATATGACTATCAAAAGTAGATGGATGGAGTAAAACTTTAAGGATGTGTTCTTAATTCAAGGTTTGCGACCTTTACTTTATCGTTTTCCGCGCGCACGTTTTTTCATACTACTAAGCGATTTGTTTTTTTTTAAATTTCTATAAAAAAGTTGTTTTAAAAATATATTAATTTATTTTTAATTTTTTAAGCTAATATCTAATTAATCAATGTTAATCCGTCTTTCCTTTTATACGGAGGAGAGGGATTCCTAACCCCTCCTCAAAGAACACCACTCAACCAAAATCTCGTTTGGAATTTGAGGTTTGTGATTACCTAAGTTTTGGAGTATAAGGTGGTGTCTGAATCTCCTAAAGATGAAGATGAAGATGAAAATTAAGTGTTTCACGTAAAACGAGGTGGTAATAACGTGCGATTAATTAAGTTTTAATTATTACAAACTTGAAAAGTGGGTTAATCTGATATTTTATAATAATTTTCATATAGAAAGTTTTTGCACGAAACATACCGTTTAGTGGTTTGAAAAGCGTGTCACGAAAATCCAAAACTTAATCCATCCTTTTCCAGAGGAAATGAACGGGGTCTAAAGCTTCCAGAGTTTCCCAGGTTTGCTCGGGAACTTTCTACTACACCCGACCGACGCTCTCCCATTCGCACCACGAAAGCATCGAACGGCCCACGTCGCGTCTCTCCACGATCCAACGGCCCACGATCCCATCTCGGCTATTCCTCCCCTCCCCTCCAAACTCAAAACGCCGCCCGCGAGCCCAAACCCAAACCCAAGGAGAGGGCAAAGAGGGGAAAAGAAAAAAAAAAGAGATAAAAAAAAAATCTCCTCCTCCTCGCCGCCGCCGCCGCCGCCGCCATGGACGCCTCCGCCGGAGGCGGGGGGAACTCGCTGCCGACGGCGGGGGCCGACGGGGCCAAGCGGCGGGTGTGCTACTTCTACGACGCGGAGGTGGGGAACTACTACTACGGGCAGGGGCACCCGATGAAGCCGCACCGCATCCGGATGACCCACGCGCTGCTCGCCCACTACGGCCTCCTCGACCAGATGCAGGTGCTCAAGCCCCACCCGGCGCGCGACCGCGACCTCTGCCGCTTCCACGCCGACGACTACGTCGCCTTCCTCCGCTCCGTCACGCCGGAGACCCAGCAGGACCAGATCCGGGCGCTCAAGCGCTTCAACGTCGGCGAGGACTGCCCCGTCTTCGACGGCCTCTACAGCTTCTGCCAGACCTACGCCGGGGGATCCGTCGGCGGCGCCGTCAAGCTCAACCACGGCCACGACATCGCCATCAACTGGGCCGGCGGCCTCCACCACGCCAAGAAGTGCGAGGCCTCGGGATTCTGCTACGTCAACGACATCGTCCTCGCCATCCTCGAGCTCCTCAAATACCACCAGGTTCTCTCGCGCTGGAGAGCCTAATAATCTTGCGGAATTAGGGTTTTGGGTGTGCTAATTGTTTTTGTATTGCAGCGTGTTCTCTATGTGGATATCGATATCCACCATGGGGATGGTGTGGAGGAGGCGTTCTACACGACGGACAGGGTGATGACGGTCTCGTTCCACAAGTTTGGGGATTATTTCCCGGGGACCGGGGACATTCGCGATATTGGGCACTCAAAGGGGAAGTATTACTCTCTGAATGTCCCGTTGGACGACGGTATCGACGACGAGAGCTACCAGTCGTTGTTCAAGCCGATCATGGGGAAGGTGATGGAGGTTTTTCGCCCTGGCGCGGTGGTGCTCCAGTGCGGTGCGGACTCTCTGTCGGGTGATAGGTTGGGTTGCTTCAACCTGTCAATCAGGGGCCACGCGGAATGCGTGAGATTCATGAGGTCCTTCAATGTCCCGCTGTTGCTGCTTGGTGGTGGTGGGTATACCATAAGAAATGTTGCGCGGTGTTGGTGCTATGAGGTATGTATCAGGGGCATTTCCTGGACATACATTTCTCTGTTGTTTTTGTTTGAAGAGCCTTCACTAATTTATTAACTTTAAAGATGTATGAAATGGCATAGTTCTTCTAGCATCCATTTTAGCGCCGGCACTATGCCTGACATGTGTATGTAGCACCTTGGACAACTGTTTTGACTAAGCGACTCACATCTATAAGTACTTATGTAAAAAAACCTCTGTTAATCATTTCAAACTGTTATAGCTATTCTAATAAGCACAACTCACTCTGTGATGAACTACTATGGATTGTTTGATAATTATTGTACTTTTAATCACTGAAATCTAACAGTATATAACCAATGATTGTCTGAGAATTTTATGAAATACTTTGAGCTTCTAATGCTTTTAGACGCATGTTTCTTTTATTGTAATCATTATTTTCCCGTATGGTCTTATTTTTCTCCTTATGTTTATGCAGACAGGAGTTGCACTTGGTCATGAGCTCACTGACAAGATGCCTCCAAATGAGTATTTTGAGTACTTTGGTCCAGATTATACACTTCATGTTGCACCAAGTAACATGGAGAACAAAAACACACGCCAGCAGTTGGATGATATAAGATCAAGACTTCTTGATAATCTTTCAAAACTTCGACATGCTCCTAGCGTCCAATTTCAAGAGCGACCCCCTGAGGCTGAGCTACCTGAGGTGAGTGAGAAATTATTGGCATTATGGTTCTTTTTTGTCCTGTAGAATTCCTCAGCTTCAAGGATAAAGGAGTATAAGGCGTCTTTCTAGTAGTTGCTGTAAATAATAATATTTCACAATTTGTATGAATTGTAAATGTCAGCTCCGGAAATATCAGGAATGCCAAATTGACAGGTGGTTAGTTATTTTTACATGATTGAATTTTGAAAAGTTCGTTTTTTTTGTTTTATGGTCAAAAGCTTTATATTATGGTATGGATTATCTATGCAGATTTTTTCATGCTTGAAGTAATCTGTCATGTGTGCTCTAATGCTGGCACTTCACATTCTGTTAATAATGTTCAAATCGACTTTGAATTTTCAAGCTGAATGCATATAATTTAAATTACTAATTCCTAGCATAAGGACCAGTTGTCTGATGTGTCTCAGTTTATAGCTTTGAAACTTTACAAGTGTTGTAAGATGCCCAGTGGCATGCCCATATTGATTATGGATGTAGTTTCGAAAGTGAGAGGAAGGATTTTCGCTTAGTTACATCTATGTGTCTCGTGCAGCAAGATGAAGACCAAGAGGATCCTGATGAAAGGCACCATGCTGATTCTGATGTGGAAATGGATGATGTCAAACCTTTGGATGACTCAGGAAGGTATTTGTTTCTATTCAGTTCTGTAACCGTTCAGGGGATTCTAGCAGTTAGAATCATATGACATGGTCTGATGTATATCCTTTTGTCTTTTAGGAGGAGCAGTATTCAGAATGTGAGAGTTAAGAGAGAGTCTGCTGAAACAGATGCCGCAGATCAGGTATTTTTCTATTAAAACTCATTGAAGTAATGTTATGTGCTGGTGGTGACAGTTGTTATGGTTAATGTGTGCTCAAAGGTGTGTAAGCAGCTATACTTTCTTTCATGAATAGTGTATTCTGCTGTTTGTTCCTTTCTGAATGGTTGTTGCATCTTCAGAGAGCATATTGATATTAAATAGCCGTGGACTGCGAAAGACATCAATTGTGAGTTGATGTGTTGTGATGTTGAATATTTTGAATTTTAATCCTTGCTGTAGCGACAGTTCTGAAATTTATATACTCAACTTTTCAAATTAAACACTAAGGATTGGAAGAGCTGAATCATCATAGCGAAGTAAAGGACAACTATTATGATGTGACTATACAACATGAAAATCTAATTTCATTTTTCTGGATAATGCATCAGTACCATATTCGTTTGTCTGTATCATGGTTTCTTTTATGGTCCTCGGGTGTTGGTATTAGTTTTTCAACCTTAGCCCTTAATTTTAGTTAAGGTTGTAAGATGAATGAAGCTATATAGGATCCAGCATTGTTTGATTCTTGAGAGTCAGATATTTAATTCAGATTTCTCAAATGTTCTGATGCACATTTGCACCCGGTTGGGACTTATTTCTAATAGTAATTCTATTTGATAAGTGATTTGCATAGGCTTCAAAAGTATAATTTGACAGTTTGACCATTAACTTCTCTTACAATATATTGTTAGTGGCAACAAAACCAATTCATGTGGAAGCACTTCCGAATATGAATCCACTGGTACAACTTTTGTACAGTAAACTTGCAAATATAATTTGACTCATTGTTGGTTAGAGCTTACAAAATTTGACTTTTCAAGTACATGGACGAGTTAGGGCAAAGGGAATACCTTTTCTTTGCAAGTGCAAATCTAATTTATCAATTCACTGTGGTTATGTATATCAAATAATTTCCTCGGACTTGTGAAAGTTTGATGCTCCCATGTTCTACCGTTGGTCTTTTGCTGTTGGTGCAGTTCTAGTAAAAGAATTGTTGCATTGATCATTTAACGTCTTATAGTGAATCCTTTATTGGCACCAAAAAGTGTTATTCCCTCGTATGGAATCAAATAAAAAAATTATCCATCTCGTCAATGGTCTTGTTTGGTAGAACACCGCAGCAGCTACAGTGGCTGCAGCGGGACACGCTTACAGTTCTGCTTGATGACCATCCACTGCGGTGCTGCCGCTGTTCTGCTCGGGCTGTGCTGTACAGTAAAAAGCGCTGCATGTTGGCCTACCTAGCAGGCCCAATGTGTGCTCTTCCGGGTGCTACACAAGCACCGAACAGGATCATTGCATCTAGGCAACAACTGCCTACTGCCTCCACAGAGCAATGCTGTCTCGGTGGCAATGCCAATATAGAAAAAAAATGCATGACAAAATAGGAAAAAAAATATTACCACACAGCTTAAGTTTTTCAAACACCAGAGAAAAAAAAAAGAGTGGTGTAATTTCGAAATGTAGTTGGACCTGCAAGATATGGACAAGCTGTGAGGAAGTGGTTAGCTCAGCTCACACATTGGAGACCGCAAAGAGGGCATGTATCCAAAGATTCGGAGATTCATATCCTGTTCTTCCATGAGCCCCAAATCAGTGAAGTTTGTCATTTCAGGCCTACCAGGAGGAGCTACACCCAGGGTCGGGCAGCACAAGTGCCGGCACACAACCCTGCTGCAACATGCTCTGCACAACTTCATCGCCCTTACCATGGTTGACCTCATCTGGAGGAAGGGGCACCAGAGTTGAGTCACAATCCACCATGGCATGGCGAGCAGGAGGTGGAGTGTAGCATGACGGATGTTAAGTGCGGTGGCAGCTCAATACGGTATCCAAGGCTGGTGGGAGGAGCGAGATTTGTAGAGATGAGGAAAAATAATAGATAAGAGATGATGCTGACAAGTGGGCTCAGGGGCATTTTACCATTTGCTTACACTACTGACAAACTCTGCTAATGGCAATTTTTAACGGTGGCGTCCGTAGTGGCTTATGAGGGATGTGAAAAATTGCTCGGTAATATAAGGGAAGCATCTAATTTAGATGTCGAATAAGGAAACTTGTTAATTTCAGATGTCAAATAAGGAATTTTCTCTTCAGATGTCCTTGTTCTTTTCTGATTAAGATTCAGATTTTACCTTGGTTTCTGTTAGGACGCTTTTCAAACTACTAAACGGTGTGTTCCTGTGAAAACTTTCTATATATAAGTTGCTTTAAAATATCAAATATATCCATTTGTCAAGTTTGTAATAATTAAAATTTAATTAATCATGTGCTAATGGTTTTCTCGTTTTACGTACGTCAACTTAATCCTCATCTTCATCTTCATCAGTGAAAACTTAATCTTCAACTTAATCATTCTCTGTTGGTAATAGTTTGCCTTGTTATTTGTATGTTGCAGGATGGTAATAGGGTCGCTGCAGAGAACACCAAGGGCACAGAACCTGCGGCTGATGGAGTTGGTTCCTCGAAACAAACTGTTGTAAGTGCTCTTTTATTTGTGCAAACTTGTAATCTTGCAAAAGGTAGACTTGCACGTAAGTGAACTGTCATGGATCTCTGTGGTAACAACGGCTGCCTTTTCATGTTTTGCTCTTTGACAACTGCAGCCTACCGATGCAAGTGCGATGGCCATAGACGAACCAGGCTCCCTGAAAGTCGAGCCAGATAACTCAAACAAATTGCAAGATCAACCATCGGTGCACCAGAAGACATAATAGTTCTCTCTACCTTAAAACTTAGTAACTGATGCCATCTATCATCCATTGATTATATTGGAGAAACTCCCAACTTTGAAGCAGAGAGTTCATGCCATACCAAAAGTTATATACCAAATTTCGAATGGTATGTACACCTTTCGAACTGGTGGTGTTTTGTGCAATACATTTATGCCAGGCTGACTATTATGTGGTATCTATTATTAGCTTTAGTTTAACCCTGTCTGCTGTCGAGCAATCGGTATAGTCGTGCAATATATTCTGGATCTATCAAGCAATGTGAGACGGATGTCAAACCATTGGTTGTGACTTCAGCAATGTATGTATATGTAAGTATAGGGACAGGCAGCAGGCGTTACTTTGGTGGAAGCTACAAGCTTTGTCTCTCTTCTCATCCCTAATACCTACGTGGGGTGCGTCTCGTTGTTGTTTAGGTATTACTGCATTCTTAAAAGTGCTCATTTAGGGTGAAATTCTAACATCTTCTACATGTTAATTTCCGCTTGGGACATTTTTCCTGGTTTTGTGGTCTCCTGTTACTCTTTTTGGATGGCCAATCTAGCTCCTGCTGATTACGGCGGCTTGGCTGTACTGTGGACTGCTGCCGTTTGCTTGCTCTCAGTTGTGGTGTGTATGCTGTCGGATTGAGGGCATTGGTGAATGGTGATGAGCCATTCAAGTTCAAATTCCCGGCCCACCCATGGGGAATTGACTGGAACCAGGCCTGCCAAATATTTTGGGCCAAGTTTTTTAGTAGAAGGGCCCGTCACTTAAAGGGTAAATAAATTCGATTTTGCTATATCTTTGTCGGGTGATTTTTTGTTTGGTATTTGACGCTTTTCTGTTTGTTGGATTGCACTACGATTCGTGCTGGAATAGTGCAAAAATTTAAAGTGGGTGAGAGCGAAAAGGAAGAGAGGATGCGAAAAATTTCTAGTGGGTGAGGGAAAAAATGAGAGGTATTTTCCCCTGCGGTCCGCTTAAGAGGTCTACATACGAAAATCGATTTCTCCGTGCGGTTCTCTTAAGTTTATCCCGTGCGGTTAGATTAAGACACCCGCACGGGATAATGTATTTTCCTATGCGGGCGACCGCCCGGCGCTGGTCGCCTAGTTTTTCCAGATGGCGCCACTTACGGCCCGTCTAGAATCTACGACGTCAAAAAAATTATTTATGTACTAGTGTCGGGGTCGTCCAATCTGATTAGTTCAAAGAACGTGTGTGCAATCTAACAGGAGAGACTGATTAAACCATTGGTTTTACCACGTGGAATCTCTTTTTCCTATGAAGTTAAGATCCAAAGCTGAAACCTTAGTGTTCCACGTCATCGCTAATTCTTAGCCGTTCGATCGGTGGATGAGATTGCATATGAATCGTTGGATGAGAAGGTCCCCGAGTGAGATGTTGAGCAGTGCGTTTATGATCAGAGTCCATGTACCATGGTTAATGCCACTCCTCCTAAATCTCTCTTAATTCTTCTAGATTTTTCAGTAATCACATGCATGTAACTGAACCGAGCCAATGCCATTTTGGAGGTTATTGGTTCAACATGGAAATGAATTGGTTACATGTGGGTTCAATCTAAATGCATGTATACGCAGTAGACCCACCCGATTATTTTTAAGCAAAAGCAATTTCAATTTACTAGGTACTTCCATCAGTTATCTATATGCAAAGATTAATCTGAGAATGCTACGTACTGAAAGTATGTTATGTATTTCCACAACAATATCAAACCACCTTTATTTAAATTGTTATAAACCTCACTATCTTAATTATTTATAGCTTTTCTTAATAGTTGATTAGAGTTGAAAATTATACAAGTGTAGCTATTATTTCTTCTAATATCATAAAAAAACTCCAGCATCATTGTGCAGGGTTTCATCTAGTAAATAGAAGAGGAATAGGCGCGAGTAAAACACCTGACTTGATGCATAGAAATAGGCACATACAATATACTAAAAAATATATGTGCATTGTAACAGGTGAAGATAATTTTCACATTGATAAAAACTTTGTTAATTTAAATGACAAACAAAAACAAGACAAACAAAACAATGAAAAACTAAAGTTAAAAAAATCATATATAGCATTGACGTAGTTCCGCTCGCTTCATGCGTCATCACACGAAGAATCCTTCCTGTACACCTTTCCATAGCCTCACAAATCAATCAGGTGTCTCTTCCGTAAGTTGACGCATGTATTTTACTATACCACATGGAACATCGATTAAAATTTTAATTATTCAATTAGTGTGGAGATTATGGGTACCCCATACCCACACGGCATGGTTATCCGACTAGTTATAGGGGATAACTTATATATATAAAATATGTAACAGATCATGACTTGGGTATTACGTTTCCCTGTATATTATGGAACGGCCTAAAGTCCTGGTTTGATAAGATTGTAAAGTAGATTTAGGAAACCGATACCGTATTGGTTAAGGTTTCTATCTTATAACCCTGCCCCCCAACCTATATAAGGAGGGCAGGGAGCTCCCTCTAGGGGCATGAGACAACTAGATCGTCAGATCTATACTACACCCGGCGGATTCAAATCCCCAAACAGGAGTAGGGTATTACCTCTCATCGAGAGGGCCTGAACCTGTCTAAATCCTTTGTCTCCACATCCATCCACTTTTAGGTCTCGTGCGCTACCCCGTTTTATTATTGCCGAATTCATGTTTCGACAGTTGGCGCGCCAGGTAGGGGTAAACGCCGAGTTTCCTGACGACGAGTGCGATGGAATCAACTTTATGAGTCGCCGGCTTCGTCTTCGCTTTGGGAGCTCCTTGATTCCTCGCCGCCGACGACTTCAACAAGACGAATCGTCGCTGCTATTCTCTGCCTGATCTTGTTCGCATCAGCACGACGGCAACGACGGGGCAACGACGGTTCGACGGATTTGATGGTCGTCCTCGTCCACCACCAAGCCTACTGGTCCAATCTACCCAACGAGGATGCCATGGTGTTGCAAGATGGATCTACAAACACGAAGCATGTCAAAACCGATCTAATCGGATGCATAGGAGACGGCTGCAGCCACGCCGATGTCTTCCTGCCGTCCTGCGTCGTGCTGATGGACACCAACGCCGCCCGCGACTGCGACCTCCGCCTCCTCCGCTCCGACGACTACGTCGCCTCCCTCCCCGCCGTCCTCCCGGAGTTGTGGATCTGTTCCCTCTGCCGCTTCAACGTCGACGAGGATTGCCCGATTTTCCATGGCTTCTACATCTACTGCCAGACCTGCGCAGGGGACTGTGCCCGCGCCATCATCGATCGCTACCATGGCGCACAAAACGTCGTCATCAACAAGGCTTTGGATGGCAACATGGCCGACAAATGAGACGATGGCACGTCACCAGCATGGACATGACTATGCAACAGGACCATGCAGCAACACGCATCCTCCTCAAGCCACCCATTAATCACCTCGCATTGATATTTGAACATTTATCTTTAATTAATTCCTTGCTGCCGTTGATCAGATTAATTCTTTGATTGATTACATGTGCTACCGAGACGCCGTGGTGGTCAGGCTGTCGCCGTGCTGCAGAATGTCGACTTGATTTGTCCACGAGTTGGCCGCTCATTGCTGCCGGGCCTCTACGCCTGTGTGGCTGGCTACATCCGCTGACACTGTCGACCCCTTCAACAAGTTCACGATCGGCTGCCTCCACACCACCGAGTCCGAGTACCACAGGAGCTTGGCCCGGCTACGTCCAAGGCATGCACACTCGAGCCCGGGGGGCTCCGCCATGCGGACCCGGCTGCGCCTCACCGTTCGCCGCTGCTGATGGGCGTCTTCACTTTCACCGACCGGCCGCCTCCATCGCCGCCGACTGATGTTTCCGCCTACATGGCTGGCCTATTATGCCGCCGTTTGTTGGGCGTCTACGACCTCACCCTCGGCGTGCCTCCGTCGCCGCTGACTGGTGTCCTCGCCTATACGGTTGGTTGGTCACACCACCGTTCATGGGCGTCCACGTCTTCACCGACCGGCTTGTCTTCGCCGCCGCCGATTGGTATCTCCGCCTACAGGGCTGGCCTATTATGCCGCCATTAGTGGGCATCTTCGCTTTCACCGTCGACAGCCTTCGTCGCCGCCGACTGGTGTCTTCATTGTTATTAATGGACGACTTTGTTCCCACATTGGCCACCTCTGCCATCACCAAGGGGAATATTATAAAGCTAAGTCATCATTTATTTTATTCTTTATATGATATTTTTCCTTTTCCTCTGCCTCACTACACCAATTGGTCTTCCATTGAGTAGTGAGTCGGAGGCTACAGATGTTATATCATATTTTTTATAATATTTATCTTGATTGCTTGCGACATAATCTGAGTACAAAAGTACCTATCGAGTTATGGAGTTCTATCTTCCTATGCTTTCCGTTTGGTTTGCCAATGGATGGTTGCCTTTGGGCCGATTCCTAGCACCCGGGGGCTCGTTGGATGGACCGAGTAACGCAAGGTGCTAAGTATTATTCGGAATAAATCAAAAGCATAGAGATGAGATAAATTTATTTTCTGCTCTTAATAATTGCAAAAGTACCTGAGTAGTAAATTCTGATCCGTGAAACTTTGTTCCATTAATGACGAACTCATGTCACTCATATGCATGTTTGGGAAATGCCTAGGCCGACTCCCGATGCTTGGGGGCTATGACTAGTCGGACAGAGTGTTTAAACGTACAGAGTCATCTGCTCGGGGAAATCAAAATTGACAAGAGGAGAAATACATATTTATAAATATTTTAAAATACTTGATTTTTTCTCGAGTATTATATTTATATCAGATACTACTCATCCTATATGTTTGTTCTGCAGGATCCAGATCCAGATATGCACAAAAGGGATTCATGGCTTTAAGCTTATCTCTTACGCTCCAGGAATGGATCAGTCAGAACATCACCACCGGCTTGCCGTCATCGCCGCCGACTGGTGTCTTCGCCTATACGGTTGTTTGGTCACACCACCGTTGTTGGGCGTCTACGTCTTCACCGACCGGCCGCCTCGTTCGCCGCCGACTGGTGTCTTCGCCTATACGGTTGTTTGGTCACACCACCGTTGTTGGGCGTCTACGTCTTCACCGACCGGCCGCCTCGTCCGCCGCCGACTGGTGTTTCCGCCTGCACGGTTGGCCTATTATGCCGCCGTTGTTGGGCGTCTACATCTTCACCGACCGGCCGCCTCGTCCGCCGCCGACTGGTGTTTCCGCCTGCACGGCTGGCTTATTATGCCGCCATTGTTGGGCGTCTACGTCTTCACCGACCGGCCGCCGCATCCGCCGCCGACTGGTGTCACCGCCTGCACGGTTGGCCTGTTATGACGCCAACTGATGCTATCTTCTTCACGGCTAGCCACGTCGCCGTCACCGCTAATAGGCGTTATCATCTTCAACGCAAGCTGTCTACATCTGTAACGTCCCGCCTGCACGAGGCCGGGCCCGCTTACATCTAGCAGCTTAAATAGGACATAGACTGCCCTCACAAACCAACACCAGTCTTTTCTGCGCACTTTGTCCTCACTCATGCGCACCTGGGAAGACTTCCCGGTCGGTCACCCATCCCTAAATTTCTCTAAGCCAAGCACGCTTAACTTTAGAGTTCTTTGGAGATGGGCTTCCGGAAAAGAAGTTGCAACTTGTTGGCATGAGTATCCTATCAATCCTATTATGTCTTAGGCTAGGGTGTTACATCCTCACCCCCTAAAGAGATCGACGTCCTCGTCGATCAACCCCAATCCAGGAACTCCCTCTCATGCGCACCCGGGAAGACTTCCCGGTCGGTCACCCATCCCTAAATTTCTCTAAGCCAAGCACGCTTAACTTTAGAGTTCTTTGGAGATGGGCTTCCGGAAAAAAAGTTGCAACTTGTTGGCATGAGTATCCTATCAATCCTATTATGTCTTAGGCTAGGGTGTTACATCCTCACCCCCTAAAGAGATCGACGTCCTCGTCGATCAACCCCAATCCAGGAACTCCCTCTCTTGGCCACGTCCGTGTGTCCAGTGCCAGCGCATGTGTCATGCTGTGTGACCATACCGGGTCCACACCAGCCATGCACACCATGCGTGCGCAACTGCGACACACCCATGTCCAGTGCCAGCGCATGTGCCATGCTGTGTGACCACACCGGGTCCACACTAGCCATGCGCACCATGCCAGCGCAACTGCGACACACGCGCCCGTGAAACCGTGAGAGTCGGTTCTGATACCATACTGTAACGTCCCGCCTGCACGAGGCCGGGCCCGCTTACATCTAGCAGCTTAAATAGGACATAGACTGCCCTCACAAACCAACACCAGTCTTTTCTGCGCACTTTGTCCTCACTCATGCGCACCCGGGAAGACTTCCCGGTCGGTCACCCATCCCTAAATTTCTCTAAGCCAAGCACGCTTAACTTTAGAGTTCTTTGGAGATGGGCTTCCGGAAAAGAAGTTGCAACTTGTTGGCATGAGTATCCTATCAATCCTATTATGTCTTAGGCTAGGGTGTTACAACATCTGCTGCCGACTAGTTTATTCATTTCCATGGCTGCATGATTCCGCCAGTGTTGATTGGCTTTATCTTCTTCATCGCCGGTCGTCTCGTCTACTGCTGACTAGTGCCCTCGCCTCTACGTCTTGTTTATACAGCTACCACTACTGATGGAAATCATCGTCTTCCGTCGCCGACTGGTTATGCCGCCGCCGACTGGTGCTTTTATCTTCACAACTGCGCGTCTTCACTACCGGTTTGCTTCCGTTGCCGCCGACTCGTGTTCACTTCATCACGGCAACGCAACTTTGTCATCATGGTGGAGCGACTTCATCTTTATTATCTTCGGTACCAGCAAACTCTATTGCTGCTACTTCACAAGTTTTGCTACTTCACCAACCATGACGTCTTTGTGAATCTCGACATCTCGGCATGCGATGCCGTATTATTTTACTACAACAAGTGGCTCTCCAACATTCATGATTTCTACTTGGACATCTTCAACACATATCTTCAATCAAGCAATAACTATTCAACGACAAGAAACTACAGTTCTCGACTCTATGTTCAGTTGTTTCCCAACTAATCAAAGAGTCGGGGGCTACACAAATACAAGGCTCAAAATTTGACAAATTTTATGTCAAGCTGAAGAAATCAATTCATCAACCCACGAGTCAACTCCAGGAGTCATTATCTTCATCTTTGCTTCGGAGCAGACATTCTACTTCAACAACTTCAAATATTTCGGTTTAGACGAGTTGGGCAACAACATCAACTCTCCTCCAAATGAAGCATCTACAACAGTTATAACATTAATTTGATGGATTATTGTCACTGACATCATCACCAGCACCTCTGCTTCATCGACCCTGACATCTCTGCTGTTGCTAATGGATGATTATGTTTTCGCCGACTTATTATTTCACCTTCACGGTTGACCTACTATGCAAATGCTGATGAGCGTCTTTGTCATTATCATTGGTTGCTACACTGCTATTGGCTGGATCACCGACATCGTCATCTTCATCATGTCGGTTGCGTTTGTCGTCGTCAAGTATTTTCTTCATCTTCATGATTGGTGGATTTCGTCATCGCCTTTGATTTGCCTCGTCTGTCACCGACTGATTATTTCGCTGCCATAGCTACACAACTTTATCGCTGAGCGCCTTCATATTCATTGCTGGCTGGTCTGACTGCTGCCGACTGGTTTCTTCGCCTCCACGGCTGTGCAACTTCATCACTTTTGATTGGTATCATTATCTTCACTACCACCAATATTTTTGCCACCTCTGGTGGGCAATATTATCTCTATATTGGTCGTCTTGTCTCTATGCCAACTGCGTCAGCTACCATCAATGGACAATTGTGACTACGACAGAAGGACAAGCTATATGCTCAGGGGCTTACTAGCTCAAACACAAGTATCATACCTTCAATTTGGACTTGCTCTGGATACATGCAATATGGATTCATGATCATGGGTCTATTTTCTATGTTTAAAGACTGGACTATTTATTATTCCCCATAAGGGTTACAACCGAATACTTGCGCCAGTCGGGATTTAATTATTATATTTATTTTGGAATATCCTATAAGGGATAATCACTCAGATCATAAGCGATTGATATGAGCTACACTTGGTCTATATCACCCGTTCCAAATTTATTACTCGGAAGCATGTTACATGCGTCATCCTTTAAAGGGTGTCGAAGGCATATTTTTTGGCCTAGGCCTAATATGTCTGCAGCCCATATTTTCAGGTGTGGCCTGTCACGTTCTTTTAGGGACTTAGGCACTTTTTGCTTAGGCCAAAGTGCGCGTGATCAAGTGCCCAATACCTTAAAATCCTTTTATACCACAGTTACTCAACTTTTTAGGAGTTGGTACAATGCATCTTAAAAGGTGTCAAACAATAAA
The DNA here is from genome assembly GCF_034140825.1 of Oryza sativa Japonica Group. Lineage (NCBI taxonomy): Eukaryota > Viridiplantae > Streptophyta > Magnoliopsida > Poales > Poaceae > Oryza > Oryza sativa. The sequence goes on along the minus strand of NC_089040.1, from coordinate 23,645,369 downwards.
GCTTTATATAGCTGCCCTGCTGACTTTTTTATATAAGTCAAGGTGTTGTTTGGGTTTTTAAGCAATTGATTGGGTACAATATCGTTGCTTTTTGCCACGTAAGTGTGCATTTTTATTGACCAATATTATGACTTAGGCTGATTAGATATCTTGGTCATTTTTCAGGCGGTTGGTAAATCCTTTATGAGTTTATTTACTCGGATTTTATACCACATATGCCATATATTTCCAGGTGTGGTGGAACCATGTGTCTTCTAGGGACTTAAGCACATCTGTTAAAGCAGTGTGCGCATGGCGTATGCCCAATACTTTGGAAATTTCTTTATTCACAACATACAAGCTTCTTTATAGCTATTTTGCTATGTGAATTTTCAATGATGTAGCCAACTTTAGGTTACACTCATCATATTTTACAAAGCAATCGGTATATCACTTGGATCATATTATTCAGGGATTCACACCGCATATGCTACATATTAATATTAAGTCGCTTGGTTGACTACAATTATCGAAACCACTCGGTGCATCTAGTCGATGCACCTGACTTTATTTTTTCAGCCCTCCACAGTCTTCTGATTTGGAAAAAGTACTCGGGAGATCATGGCGAAGATGATTGAAGCACTCGGCTTTGGAGTAATCTAGTTCGAGAAAAGATTATCTTTCCGACTGTGAAGGTCTCAGGGGCTACTGTGGAGATTATGGGTACCCCATACCCACACGGCATGGTTATCCGACTAGTTATAGGGGATAACTTATATATATAAAATATGTAACAGATCATGACTTGGGTATTACGTTTCCCTGTATATTATGGAACGGCCTAAAGTCCTGGTTTGATAAGATTGTAAAGTAGATTTAGGAAACCGATACCGTATTGGTTAAGGTTTCTATCTTATAACCCTGCCCCCCAACCTATATAAGGAGGGCAGGGAGCTCCCTCTAGGGGCATGAGACAACTAGATCGTCAGATCTATACTACACCCGGCGGATTCAAATCCCCAAACAGGAGTAGGGTATTACCTCTCATCGAGAGGGCCTGAACCTGTCTAAATCCTTTGTCTCCACATCCATCCACTTTTAGGTCTCGTGCGCTACCCCGTTTTATTATTGCCGAATTCATGTTTCGACAATTAGTGAAAAAATTACTGAAAATTGAAGCATTTGTAAAGTAACAATGTTGCCACATACACACCTTAAATAATTATAATTTTTTAAAAAATATTTATGAGGAGAGAAATTTGGAAGAGAAAAAAGCAGGAAAAGGAGAAAAAGGAGATTGGAAGGATCAGGATGTCCCGGATTAAAGAAATAGAGAAAAAGAAAAAAAAAGGGAAGGAAAAAAAAGATATTAATCGGGAGAGGGGTAAATGACGCTGAGTGGAGGCATGCGGGATGAGAAGGCGGGATGGTATGGGCCGGTTTGTTTGGACTAGAAGGTGTATAATAGTTATTTTAAACTCACATCGAATAAGATACGGGCAACTTATAACCAACTCAAACACCGGCACCAAAATTTCAGCACAAAAATCTTCAATTTTTTATTTTTTTACAATATAGTATAAATAAACACCAGTTTTCTTAAAAAACTGACACAAATAAAAAAAGCTACAGATGTTGGTTTCTTTATTTACCTGACACAAATTTGGAGCAACCACGTGCAAAAAAAAAAAAAAACAGCGCGGAGTAAAAAAAATCAACTCCTGAGCGCCCGTTCATGTCTCGCTTGCCTCGTTATCCCTCCCTTATATCTCGCATCTCTCGACCTCGTCGTTGCCTTCATCTCTCTCGAACGTTAATAAGAGTCAGTTGTTAGGAAAGTGTGTTTAGTGTTCAATCGGGACTTATGTTTTTTCCTTTTATCTTTAAAGAAGTTTAAGTTGTGTCCAATAAGGACTAGTATCTGACGATCGACTCTTTGATCTTCAATTCATACATCTGGTTAGTTGAAGGATCAAACTGACTGGCACTCTCGCATCTCATTTTAGGACCTGTACTGGAGCTAAGAAGATCTCCCAAGTCATTGTATTCATCGACTTAGTTCGCGCTAACACATATCTGGCACCATCGGCCAAACACGGATTATTCGTCAATAGTCACCTACTATTAAACTATTGTTTAATGTGCATCCACGTTTGCTAGTTATGGGATGGCCTTGTATTTTGGTAGGCCAGGAAAGAATGAATTAGTCTAAGCGGGAACTACCTATTTACTTGTATTTTATTGGGGTAGTTTGGGCATCTAAGTTTGTCCAATTCAATGGTATAGTGCCTCCTGGGGGAACGGACGTGTTCGTAGCCGCGATGTTAGGTTTAAGGCGTGGGCACGCCACCTAACGACTCTAGGTCATTCCTAGGGTGGATCCACACTTGCTGTGCTGGTGCAAGGCTAGGAATTAAGTAATGTAAAGACTACTTTGTGACCTCTAAACCACATTGAACATATAGAGTGTGGTGGTACTGATGGGTACAAGACAAATTAGAGCGATTCACATCATGTGGTTAATGCTGTACAAATTTTTTAGAGTCTAAAATTAATCGATTAGTTGTGCTCATGGTTATGAGCGACATAGTATGTGTGCCATAAGTATAGTTCTATGTTTTCAAATATGTTTGAAAATGGATATAGGATTGGGATCCATGACTTATGATAAATATGATGTTGATTATGATGACTTGCTATCATGGAAGGATGGTGCAAGCATGGAGATGATAATTATGTTGACAAAATTATTTAAGTTGATCACAATGTTTTACATTATGTACATGTCCTTCAAATGCTTTATAAAACCTCCGTGCAAACTGTTTGTGAACTAAAACTTGCTTTTATGCTGAAAATATGAGACCACAAACAACCATTCTTTGCTTAGAGCTTGTATTTATTTAGGTTTAATTGTGGCCTTGCCAGTATATTAACTTGTTTGTGAACTCTTGCCATGTATATTTAAATTTGTTTTGCAGGTGACTTAGTTTATTTTGAGTGGTCGGGAATCGTTGTTGTTTTGTATTTGATTCCATTAGGGCAGCGTTTGGCTAATGGGATGGGGAAATCATTTCCCACACATCAAAAGGCATCTTTAAATCCTAACCATTCATTCTCTCTCTTCCATTTAATCCTAACCCTTCATTCATTTCCCAATCTCAATCCCACCCTCCATTTCCCATTATCCAAACACACCCTAGGGGTTTACCCTTAGTTGGCTTACTCGTGGGTTGGGCATGTAAGCTTCCGCGAACCCGGTTGGCCTATGTATGTCTAAAGTATATGTAATTTGAATTTTAGTTCTTGTATATGTCTTATTTCCTATTTATCATTGCTTTCGATGACAGCATGAGACTAGTCCTTATCCTGGGAAGTAGTCTAACACGAGTATGGATTTTGAGCAATTGAGATGTTATTGAGCTTAGCAATTTGAGTAAGTTTCCCGAGATGTATAACACAGTTGGTTGCCGCCTTCGTGTGGTTTGACGGGCACATGTATCAGGCTGAAGTTGACTGGCACGCTGAGTCCCATCAATATTTCGTTTGCTCATTATTCGAGATTTGCGGATTTTGTATTAAATGGTGTAAAGTTCTGATCATGGACACATTGAGATTTGAGTGGCTATTTTTGTGTGTATGGATCTCACTATTCAAAATCACGTGGTGGTCACATGGATGGTTTAAATTCGGCATGTCCACATATATGAAATACATATATGGATCTATGTATAAATCTATTAAAATATAAAATATTTCATAATGTGAAACGGAGAAAGTATGAAAAAACTCACTACTACAATACTCATTTTTCCGGGTGGTTGGATCTATTATCCCATGCGGTCGCTCGGCCTGCCTGCAGCTCCTCGTTTGGGAAAATCGATATTTTCGCGTGCGGGCGGGCCGACCGCACGGGATAATCATTTTCGCGTGCGGTCGGGTTAGGTGGACCGTACAGAATAATCGGTTATCCCGTGCGGTCAAAATTATACCGCTCGCACGGAAAAAAAACAAAAAATAAAAATAAAAAAGCGAAAATCACCGCGGGCGCCGCCACGACCAGCCACGGCTGCCCGGTCGCCTCGACCAGCCACGGCTGGCAGGCGCGCGCGCACGCGGAGCCAGCGGTGCAGCCTCGTCGTGGCGCCCGCCGCCATCTGCGCCCGCCGCGCGTGCACGTAGAGCCGGCGGCGCCGCCTCGTCGTCGTCGTCGTCGCGCGCGCCCGCCGCCGAGCCTCGTGGGGCCCTGCCGCCGTCCGCGCCCGCCGCGCGTGCACGTGGAGCCGGCGGTGCCGCCTCCTCCTCGTCGTCGTCGTCGTCGCGCCCGCTGCCGTTCACGCCAGCCGCGCGTGCACGCCGAGCCGGCGGCGCCGCCTCATCGTGGCGCCCGCCGCCGTCTGCGCCCGCCGCGCGTGCACGCAGAGCCGGCGGCACCGCCTCGTCGTCGTCGCGTGCGCCCGCCGCCGAGCCGCGCGGGGCCCCGCCGCCGTCCGCGCCCGCCGCACGTGCACGCGGCGCCGCCTGCTCGTCGTTGTCGTGGCCCCCGCCATCGTCCGCGCCTGCCTCCACGACGACCACCACCCCCCACCGCCGCCACACAGCCGGCGGCCACCACCCTATCCCCGTGACTCCACCGCCACACTAGCTAGCTGCTGCTTGGACTTGGAGCACACAGAGCAAGGGTAGTAGAGATGCGGCTGATGCTTCTCGAGTTCATTCAAAAGCAGAGGAGAAAAAGAAATGGAGAAGATGCGGCTGATGCTTCTTGTGAAAGGAAAGATGTGAAGTAAAGATGCTGCGTGCGCGCAGAGAGAAATAGCTGTGTTTAGTTCAGCGCGAAGTTTGGATTTTGGTTGAAATTGGAGATGATGTGACTGAAAAGTTGTGTGTGTATGACAGGTTGATGTGATGAAAAAAAACTGAAGTTTGGATCCAAACTCTGGATCTAAATACAGCCATAGAGAGAGAGGGGTGAGGATGAGAAAAAGAGGAAGAAAGAGGAGAGGGGAGGGGAGGAGATCGAGGAGACTAAATGGGGAGAGAGAATAAAAAAGAAGAGGGAGAGTGTGTAAAAAATTTGAAATGGGTGAGAGAGAAGAGAGAGAGTATTTTTCCGTACGGTTCACTTAAAAAGTCCGCACGCGAAAATTGATTTTTTCGTGCGGTCCTCTAAAGTCGACTGCACGGGATAATAAGGATTATCCTGTGCGGTCGGGTTAGGACGCCCGCACGGGAAAATGCATTTTTCCGTGCGGGCGATAGTCCGGCGCCGGTCCCCTCATTTTTTCTGTGCACTTCGAGTTATGGCCTGCCTGGAACCAAAAGTGCCGGGCGTCCAAAAAACTCTTGTCCGTAGTAGTGACTTATTGTCATCAAAGTATTTCTTTACAGCACACATATATGTACTTTCTAAAAGTAATACTGTCATGAAAACGGCATAGTAAAATATAACAAACACTGATAATAATTTATCACATGAATCGCATATTACACCACGCCGTACTACTTTTTCACCAGACGCTAACACGGTTATCGGCTCAATTTATGTCTCTTTAGTTTATTAGGCAACGGGGTAAGAGGGTTGCATGGCGAGGCCGCAAAGGCCGGTGTTGGACGCGACATCCCGCGCGATCTTCATATATCCTCCCTCGCCCCAGTCGGTTCCCCACGAGTTCTTCATTAGCCAGTACTTGGTGCCGTGCTCGTCGGTGCCGTACCCCACCGCCGTCATGGCATGGTTGAGGTCAGTGGTGCACGTCTCATTTTGCATCGCGCCAAACACTCCGCTGCTGAAGAACTGGGACACCTTGCCCACGCCGTCGAGTGCCACGGACACAGGCTGGTGGGCGACGGCCAGCAGGAGGGCGGTCTCGTTGTTCGGAGGGACATACTGGAAGCCTCTGATGGAGGCCGCCACCGGTTTCCCTGAGGCGCGGCAGGTGCCCAGCGCGCGGTCTTCGTAGGGGTAGTCTGACTCGGCGGCGATGCCGCCGTTGCTGGTGATGTAGCGGAACGCTTCGTCCATGTCGCCGCGGTTGCAGCCATGGTTGTTCCTCCCGGTGGAGCAGTCCAACAGTTGCTGCGTCGAGAGGGCAACCAGATTGTGACTCCTGATCTGGTGGATGCCTTCCACCGCTGCCACCGCTGAGAACGCCCAACAGCTCGCTGTTTATACATACGACGACACAAAAAGAAAAAAAAAAGTAGTTAATCAATATATGGAAAATCATATTTGCTAGTAGATATCTAACATAGAAATAGTACTACTGGTGATCCGTAAGCAATTTTTCCGATCATTAATTTTATTATGATTAGTTTTACGAGTTACTTGAGTTTAATTAAGAGATGACACAGGAGGAAAAAGAAGATATACATATATATATAAAAAAAGAAAGGAATGAATGAACTGAATAATTAAAGCTCACCACAATCCTTTTGGTTCTTGACTTGGGTGACAGCGCCTCTATCCCTCCAGTTTATGTTGGCTGGCACGTCTGAGGTCCTCACGTTCCCGTACATGAAGCCACTACCTCCAATTACAGGCGTGCTAAACGGCCTACCGTAGTACTCCGCGAACTCTTCGTTTGTCAGGTCGGCGAACTTGTTGGTCGTCAGCCGGGGGCTCTTCTTGCCTCCTGCAGCATTAAACGAATCGATGAACAGGGCGTTGGTCCTGAATACCTCGAATCGCCGCGCCTTCTCCAGGGAGTCCTTGTACGTGCGCCCATGGTCCGCCGCCCACTTCTCGTACCTCTCCCTCATCGCGCTGTCGTCGCCGCCGCCGGCAGCAGCCGGCCCCTTGCGAGCTGCCTCCACCAAACCCGTGGGGCAGCAGTACATGATGATGATGAGGAGGATAGCAGCAAGTGAAAACGACGACGACGCGATAGCCATGTCTTAAGTACAGTAATATATTTAATTAGTACACTGGTGCAGTTGATTGTTTCAGAGTTGAGTAGAGCACCAGACTCCTCTATGCGCTTACAATGTTTGAGTTGTTACTAGCTAACCAGGTAACCTAGCCAGTTGCTCACTTGCTCATTGTCCTCTTCTTCTCTAGGCTGCTGGTCGGTTTTATAGAACCTCAACCTGCAGTGTCACCGTCTCGATAGACTGCGTCCTCATTTTGCCTGGTCGCTACTGAGGATTGAGGATACTAATCTAGTCCCAAATTAACGTTATTGCATGAACGCGGTCTAATTAAATAGAAATAAAAGTTTTTAAAGGTTACAATTTAATTTCCCATCAAATGTTCAATTTGACACATAAATTATTGCAAAATATATATTTTACTTCATGTTAGATTGAATTTGATCTTGCATTTAAGCAGTATGTAACACAAAAAAACCCATCTAAGTAAATATGTTCTTTGACAATAAATAGTTCTTGTCTTTAGAAACCTATACCCGTATAAAAAGATACGCAAGAATTCTGGTGAAAATTTCCGTCCATCCTCACCTTTTTTTTTCGTAACATCCTGAGTCCAACGCGGGTAAAAATTATCCAGAGTCCGCATTAAATAACACAAAATTTAAACTAGTTCGTGTTACACCAGGAGAAACAACATACGAAAATTGGTCACAAAATTTCCTCGAATTAAATCCCAAATACAAGAATTCACTACAAGAATCCGCAATTTTCTTGGTGGCGAAGTGATTTCTTTGGTGGCCAAAAAACGGCTGCCAAGTTTGTACATATTCTTTGCGATTATGACCGAAAAGGTTACTTCTCTTGGCCGCCAAGTCTAGAAAGTTTCATTGTTGCCAAGTAAAGGTATATTCTTGTCGGTCCAAACCGACAAGGTTACTTTTCTTGGCGCTTTCGAAAGTGGGCAATCTTCTTAATTTGCTTGGCGGTTCGACCGCCCAGAAGGCATTTCCTTACGGTTAAGCGCCAAGAAATTGTAACATTCCTAGCTTTCTAGAGTTGGCGGTCGGCCGACGGAATAATTAACCTTGGTGGTTTTTGACCGCCAAGAAAATTACGGTTTTTTGTAGTGATTGAAGAATGACAATTGAAGAAAATACCCAAATCGAACAAAAATCCAGCCATCGGACCTCGCCGGACGCCGGAGACACGAGCGGCATGAGTTTGCCATCGTCGAGCTTAAGTCGCCGCTGCTGCCTTCGAGCTGCCACCACCGCCTCCCAAGGCCAGATCCAGCAAGGAGGGGGCACAGAGTGGCTGCCGATGGTGGCTCGATTGAGCCGTGCCATTGCCGCCCGTCGCCGCCTCCCAAGGCCAGACCTGATGAGCCTCAGACCAGATCTAGTGAGGAGCGGGGTGGCGGTAGCACCCCAACGAGGAGGAAATGAGTCGATAGTGGGGTGAGGGGAGGGAAGGGGGATGGGGAGCGGCGGAGAGGGAGTGGTGATGCCTATGGGGATAGGGGAGTTGAGGGGGAGAGGCACCACCGGTGGGGACAGGTGGCCGGCGGTGATGGGAGGGGAGGGGAAGATGTGAAACTAGGGTTAGGGTTTTTGGGCACCGTCGGTTTCGACTTATTCTGAACCGATCCAAGTCGTCCGTTAAAACGAATGGCTCATACCGATCCAGCGTTGAGCAGGCCTCCATCGCCGGGCCAAAGCACTCTTGGGCTGCATGCACTTCATTCATTGCGCACGATAATGCCCTTGCAGTTTATGAGAACTTTCTTTCTATCTTTAGGAATATATTTTCTTAAAGAGTTCATATCATGAAAACCTAAACCCTACTCATCTAATATATTTATATTTGTTATAATTTTAGTTTACCCATTGGAACGCACAGGCATTTTTTCTATATACCAAAAAAGTTCAGTTTTGCTAACAAGTTGATATATTTCTCAATCAAAATCAGTAATTTTCGTAATGAGAAACACAACTACATGCGAAAAGTAACTTTAGCATGCGGTCAGTAATGCAGTCCGCATGCAAAAATGATAATTGCAAAAAAAGAAAAAGAAAATGTCAAAACCCTAGCTCAAATCTGCCTTAGCTGCAATGGTTGTCGTTGAGACCCCGCTACACCCGAGGACGGCGGTTGAGGATCTGCCCCTCCCTGGACCGGGGCAGCTGGATCCGCTGCTAGGTGGCTTGCCGCTCTCGTTTTCGTCACCAGACCTACGAGGGAGGCCAATGGTGGTAGATCCACCCCTCGTGAGGCTGTCGCCCCCAGATCCGTGAGGGAGAAGGCCGGCAGCGCCAGATCCGTGAGGAAGAAGGCCGCTGCCGCCGAATCCACAAGGGAGAAGGCCGGCAACGCCGGATCCCTGACGGGGCCTACTGCTCCCGAGGTGGCAGAGATGCCCTGAGGAGGTGATGTTGTCGAAGCACGCCGCTGCCGCCGTGGATGCGTGCCTCCTTTGCCGGCTTCCTCCCGTGCCGCTGGACCCCTCGCTATCGTCGCTGCAATCTACCAACCTCCTCGCGTGCCTTTGCCGGCTTGTACAGTAGGAGAGGAAGGGGATGATGAGAGGAGGAGAGAGTAAGAGAGAGGGAGAGGGAGCGGAGGATGAGCCATCGTCGTCGTTGCTCGTCTGATGGCATTGGATCCACCCGCTGTCATCGCCCTAGCCACCGCCGCTCCCATCACCACTGTCGTCGCGACGTCATTCCTGGAGACTACGGGCAGTGGAGGAAGGGATGAAAAAGGGGGCACTGGAGGAGGGGTGATGAGAGGATAGAAGGGAGGAGGAAAGGGGGGTGAGGAGATTTTTTAAGTAGATAAGAGAGGAGATAAAAGAAGAGGGAGTGGGGACAGGCCAACCGCTGGCCTGGTGCCAGGCAAGCCTCCTAACAGGACCGCTTGCGAAAATAACTATTTTCATTATTTTCGCTGGCGATCATTATTTTCGCAGGTGGTCCTATTAGAAGGACCGTCTATAGAAATTGATTTTTGCAAACGGACATTGTCCTAAATATTGCAATTGATTTTTATTTGAAATAAATGAAGAAATATCATGAACATAATAATACTTGAACAATTTATTGATTACATTATTTGAAAATGACTTTTTTCTACATATTCATGGTAAATACATAATGTCCCTTTTTCAGAAAGGAATTTCAATTGAGTACTTTATAGTTTAGTAATTTATTGTACACCATATTCACTTTACTTTCAGCTATGTTCATATTAGTTCTTCTTACACAGGCCTGCATCATTTTTATTGAGCAATACTCGCTTTCTTTCATATTATAAGTCACTTTGGATTTGTGCTTAGTCAAACATCTTCCAGTTTGACATAGTAAATAAATTTAATGAGACTAATTTGTTATTGTAGATATTTCTATATTTTTCTATAAACATGATCAAATTTGAATAGGTTTGACTTAGGACAGAACCAAAGTGACTTATTTAATATGAAATGAAGTAGTTACTTTTAACATCGTACCTCGATTCCTAAAATCCTGCATCGGGGTAGTTCGAGTGGATAGTGCTGAAGGGTAGTGCGTAGGAGTGAGAGGATATTAAATTTCCCTTTAGACCTACTCAGTCCATATAATCGAGTCCATATTCCCTCTCTTAAATTTAGAAAGTTTCTATGATCAAAATAAATTAAAAGAAGAGGCAATGCTCCAATATTCCCTCTCCAAGAGCCTCCTCTTATCTCCGCTAGGAGAATCTTTGGTGTCACTTGCTTTGCCTGGAAGAGTATCATGATACATTCCTTGCAAGTTTCTCATGCCTGTAGGGAGTCATCCTTGCAGCTTTAACAATTTGATCACTTTTAACCACATCGAGTCCTCCACCGGCTACTGAGTAGTCCAAATACGAAGTGCTTATCTCTAGCTGTTTGGTGTACATTGTGGTATGAGTAATGTAAAGAGGACACTTTTGTGAGGTTGCAACATTGTGAATTTGACACTTCTGTAAGGTTGCAACTGTTTTGACCTCTTGTTCTGACTATCCGACAAATCCATTAGAGGTTGTATGTCTGATGTGTGATTCCTCTCTATCAATATTTGCAGCAGCTGATGAGAAATGCGGACGCGTTCTTCAGTCATAGTTCGTGATGTGTCAATGTCTAGATTAATTCCGATACGGCAAGGTACGTATACTTTGACAAGCCACCAGTGCCTTTGTGCATCACAAAAATTGATGTTCCTTGCAGCTTGGACAATTTATAACTTTAATCTATATGTATTCTCTTTCAAAGTTCTTATCTCTAGCCGTTTGCTGTACGCTGGGGCACGCGTAAATGTAAAGCTGACACTTTTGTACGGGTTGCAAGTTACAACCTTCTGTTCCAACCTCATTCTGAGTCCGACAATTTGTACGCTGGCTATAAGTGTGATGTGCTAATTATCCATATATATTCGCATTAGTTGTTGAAAAATACGAACCGGTTCTTCGGTGGTTGTTCTCTTGACGCGTCAATGTCTAGATTGCAAAACGATAAGATATACCAAGACATGGCACTGTGCCTTCGCGTATCGGAAAAGTTGATGCTTCTCACGGCTTTGATAATTTGGTAAATTTCTTTCTCTCAAAAAAAAGATAATTTGATCACTCTTCTATCCAAATCAAGTGCCCTCTCCCCAATGCCGGCTGGTACACGTAACATTTATTCACTTTCTAAGTGCTATGTTTAGGGGGTGTTTAGATCCAGGGGTGTAAAGTTTTAGCGTGTCACACCGAGTATTGTATAGGGTGTTCGGGCACTAATAAAAAAACTAATTATAGAATCCGACAGTAAACCGTGAGATGAATTTATAAGCCTAATTAATCTACCATTAGCAAATATTTACTGTAGTACCACAGTGTGAAATCATGGAGCAATTAGGCTTAAAAGATTCGTCCCGTAAATTATCCGCAATATGTGCAATTAGTTATTTTTTAACCTATATTAAATACTTTATGCAGGTGTTCAAACGTGATATGGTATAAATTTTTTATGTGTGAACTAAACAAGGCCTTAGCCGTTTGGTGTACGCTAGGGTGTGAGTGTAATGCAAAGATGATACGGATCGAGTACTTTTGTAAGCTTGCAACATTCTGTTCCGACCTCCTGTTTCTGACTCACCGACAAATCCTGCAGATATTGTATGTGTGATGTGATTCTTATTCGTCGAAATTTGTATCAGTCCCTGGGAATGGCGTTCTTTTGTTGTACTCCCTCCGTCCCATAATATTAACGATTTTGATTTTTTTTTCTACACTGTTTAATTATTCGTCCTATTTAAAAAAATATTAGAATTATTATTTATTTTATTTGTGACTTACTTTATTATGGGACGGGAGTAGTCCTAGACACGTCAATATTTAGAGTGCTATATGATAAGATTTAGGCAATTTTTTTTAAAAAAAAGAAATATATATTTGGGCCTGGCGCTGGTGCCTTCGAGCATCATAATCGCAGTAGCAGAGTTTTGCTTTTGTCGAGCTGCTAAACTGTCTGCATTTGAGATAGGTTTTGGACCTGTAGACTTACAAGGGACGACTCACCGACCAAACTGAAGAAGACTTCATCCTTATACACTTGCCAGTCAATTCCCAGCGCGCAAGTATAAATATTTTGTTTTCTCTCATCCGTTCTTAGCATGCTATTAACTACATGAAACTCCGCGCGTTACTACAGGAGTTTACAATGATAAGAATAAATCTCTACTATTATAAAAATTGAAGATATTTTTGCCAATGCTTTGGTATATTATCTGTGTATGAGTCGGTTTCAAGTTCGTTCACTTTTGAAAATACATATCCGTATTTGAGTCGTTTATTAAGTTCGTTTGCTTCTGCAAATACATAAGTACATAAGAGTCGTATAAGAAATCATTTTAAAAAAAACTCACATGCTAACTTGAGATGATCGGACTCTAATTACAACTCATGATTTTAAGCGAATTACACAGTAAATTTTATCTTAATTAAACCGTATAACAATAATAAGATCAAAATAGTCGTCACCCGTTGCAATGCACAGACATTTTTCTAGTAAAAATAATGTGTAAGATAGCTTAAACAACATAAGCTTACATACACATAAGTTATATAAATTGATGTGATTTAAATTTAAATAGTATTAGAATGATGGTTCATGTAAAAGTAAGATGATGTGGTTTTTATGAGAGACCAAAAGAAGAAGATAATTTAGATCATACATCTAAGGGGTGAACAAATTGAGATGATATGGCTTAATGAGATAAGAAAATAAGAGAGATAATTTGAACCATAGATTAATCATCTTAGGACTATAAACAATTGATGAGATATGACTTAACGAGAGAAAACAAAAATAACATGAACTAGGTGAGGATGAAATATATATAGGCAAATGATGGAGAGATATATTGAAATATTACGTGAATTATGTTGGATGATTTGGCATGCTTACATTTTAGTTCTCTAAAATTTAATAAACTATTAAATTATAGATAATATAGCATGCTTACATGATGCTTAAATATGATAAGTGTTAGTGGATGATGATGTGGTATCTTTGCATGTTAAGTATTAGGAATTCGAGAGGATTTACCAACCCTAACGGTAGCATGGTTACCACGCAGAGTAACTGCAAAAAAAAGTGACAAAATTCATGTTACAAATTTTGAAGACAAACTTTTAGATTGCTCCCAGCTCTTTAACTTTCATATAGAAGATGTCTCCATCCAAAGGTCATTAGTAAAACTAAAAAAATGTTATTATAAATAGATATGATAGCTTGTAACGAATATTGGGACCCTAAACGATCTCAAATGAAAAACAAAACTTTCAACTAGAAAGTTAAAGATCTCGTTGAGGATTATAGTCTATTATCTTAATAAATTAATAGAAAAATAAGCCACCACATTCTCTATCATGGCATAGAAATTCTCAAATTAAACAGAAAAAAAAGCTCATGTAGAAATATAACTTAAAGTCTAAAATTCTGAATAAAAAATATTATAATAAAAGAGTCCAAGTAGAAAGATGAATTAGAATTATTTGAAATCGAAATTAAAAATAATATGAAAAGAATAGTCCATGTAGAAAAATAAAATTCAGAAATATGTAAATTTCAGATTAAAAAATAAATAGTTTTTAGAGAAGAGTCCATGTTGAAATACGATTTAGATATTTGAAAAATATTGGATTTATAATAAATAAATATTTTTTAAATAATACTACATGCAAAAAAAATACAATGTAAAATTCGGTTTGAAAATAAAGAAATAAATAGTATTGAAATAATACACAATGTAGAGAAATAATATCTGAAATATTTAGATATATTTAGAAATATTTGAGATTCAGATTATAAACAACTATTTGTTGGAGGGAGTCCACAACTCCACAGTCCGCAGTCAGTACAATTAGATTCTCATAGAAAGATTGTCACCATCATACTTCATATGTTATGAAAAGTCATATTTTAGTAGTGCTCTCCTCCCCTTTTAAGGGCAGTTTTATGATAGAACCACCTATAAAACATATTTTTACAGGCCTTTCCTTATGAGAGCCGCCTATAAAAATTATTTAAAGGGAGATCCCTTAAAGAAGTCCATACGGAAAAAAAACATTTTTCTCTTATTATTTTGAAAATGTCTAATTTTCAAACGTTATAGAAAATTCAATTTTAAGTCTGATTGAGTTGAAACAAAGTTCCCTATAATCCTTACAGTATTTTCTTAAATATGATCGAGTCTATATTTCTTAAACTGTTTCTTTAATTAGTATGATTGTTTACTTATGTCATGAAGTCTTTATAAGAGTGATATGTTACGAAAGTTGATGTTAGTCAAAGAACTTTGTTTTACCACAATTGGACTTAAAATGATTTTTCTATAATTTTTAAAGTTTTGACTTCATAAAAGAACCATTCGTAAAATATATCTCAGACAATGTAAAAATTATATAGTCACCTAAACAATCTGAGATCTTCTGTCAGAAGACTCCATATGTAACAAGGGTCCCGCTGGGGTCAATTGAGAAACTCAAAATTTTATTTTTAAAAATAGATATGAGATCTTGTAACGAATTAATTTTTGGACCCTAAACTAATGTAAATTTGTTCAACAAAAAAGTTGTAGATCTCATCGGTAGCTACAATTCTCTCAGATAAAATTTTTCATCATCCAACTTCATATAGTGGAGTTATGAATGTTTTTTAAATAATATTTCCCATGTTTCCAAAGGCGGTTATAAGAGAACCATCCTCAAAAATCAATTTTTACGGGCCTTCATTAAGACAACCGTCTATATAGAAATCATGATCTTCACAGATGGTTTCTTAGGAAAACTGTCCATGAAGATAGACGTATTTTTACACGTGTTTTTTTACCCATATGTAATTTTTTTACATGCGATTTATGATTCTGAGATGGCCACGGCCATTTTTAATGATGGTTTTTATTTCGGGGTTGCATATGAAATGAAAAAGGTTATGACCTGTGAAAAAAATTAAGCAGTGGTTTTGTCACTGCAGACATCATCACATTTGCATTAATCCGGAAAGAATTCCATGCCGGGTGTCCGATTTGGGGGAAAATATTGGGTGCCATCTACACCGTCCGATTTAGGTGGCTCTGCTGCTTGCGGCTACGTTGGGTATACCTTTCACTTTGTCCAATGTGACGCCCAAGACTTGTTATTCACAAATGATTTTAAACCTCAAAACATTTTTTTTATAAAATATTTATTTGATTGCACCATTAAATTCATTACAGTTAAATCTTTTTAAAAAACCAATTGAATAGTTTGCATGTAAATTGCGAGATAAATCTTTTGAGCCTAATTATGCCATGATTTGAGAATGTGATGCTATGGTAAATATTTGCTATTGACAGATTAATTAGGCTAAATAAATTCGTCTAGTAATTTACAGGCGGAATTCTGTAATTTGTTTTGTTATTAGTCTACGTTTAATACTTCAAATGTGTATCCGTATACTTCAAAAACTTTGCACCCAAAGAACTAAACACACCCTTCGACAATTTGGTCACTTTCATCCACACAGTGTCCTCGCTCTCTCGAATACTGGTCAAGTACCATGTATTTTCTTTCCAAGTGATATTTGTATCCGTTTGGTGTACGCTAGGGTATGGCTGTAATGAAAAGATGATACTTTTGTATGTTTGCAACATTATTCTGTTCCGACCTCTTGTTTTTGACTCAATGACAAATCCCACGGATGTTGTATGTGTGATGTGATATTCTTATTCGTCAATATTTGTATCAGTTGTTTGGAAACTTGGACGTTCTTTGGTTGTAGTTCTACACACGTGTTTAGATTACTATATACGGTAAGATATATTAGGACATGGCGTTGGTGCCTTCGAGCATCATAATCGCAGTAGCAAAGTTTTGCTTCCGTTGAGCTGTTAATTTGTCTGCATTCGAGATAGGTTTGGACCTGTACGCTTACAAGGGATGACTGATCATATACCCTACTGAAGAAGACTTCTTGGCTATATACACTTGCCAGTTGATCCACAAGACCAAGTCTAGGCCTTTTGTTTTCTCGTTCGTTCATGGCCGGCCGTTGGTACGATATTTGCCGATCATTAATTGTTACAACATAGTAACCGCGGAGAACCAATGTAAATTCACGTTTCAAATTTTTAGATCACGTCGAGCTATACAACTTTGAAATAGAACATATTTCTATCCGAGATCATTTGAAAACTTAAAAACTTTGTTTTTTTTTTCAAAACAGATCTGGGAGCTTGTAACAAATATTTGACTCCTAAACGATCTCAAAGGAAAAAATATTTCAACTACAATGTTGAATGTCTCGTCAAGAACTATAATCTATTGTCTTCATCAAGTAATTGAAAAGAAGCCACCAAGTTCGTATTTGTGTTAGCTGTTGAGAAATGTGTTGAATATATAAGCACGCACATGTAGATTTAAATTATTCCATCAATAAATAAAGACATTGAACATGTATACTAGCAGAACCACATCATGAAATCTAAACATGTAAACTAGACAGTAAATCATGAACTGATCAAATAGATGAAACATGGTGAACACGTATCGAGGACTCTGGTTCTGCTGTGGAGCGGGTTGATGAGGAGCAGCAAACACCGCATGAAGAACTCGCGGTAGCAGATGTTGACGATGGCACGTAGCATACGAATGAAGAGTAAGACGACCCGTGGTGGACGAACAGCAA
This sequence comes from Oryza sativa Japonica Group, assembly GCF_034140825.1. Taxonomy (NCBI): domain Eukaryota; kingdom Viridiplantae; phylum Streptophyta; class Magnoliopsida; order Poales; family Poaceae; genus Oryza; species Oryza sativa. The sequence goes on along the minus strand of NC_089040.1, from coordinate 23,628,313 downwards.
GCAGTCACGCGAAGCACTTCCTAGAATCCTTATTACCGCCTTCTCTCGATGCAGGGCATCGAAGACGAATGTTCCGGAAATCTACTCTCCCGATAGTCGGTGCACGCTAGCGATCGGGACAGAATAGACTACGAGCGACAATACAGTACAGAAGAGGAGGCAAATCCTATATTGCTTTTCGCGTGTGTTGTAAGGAGGCGGTGACTCGGTTTATATAAAGATATTACGACATGTGCACGATCTCCACATCACGTAACCGAACCTGATAAGTTGCGCATAACTTATCCGGACACCATGCCGCTCCACGCACTAGATTATTTGATGTGTTTTCAAAAACTACGTTTCCAAAAACAAATTTTCCAACAACCTGGATTAGCCAGTATAGAGGAGGAGGCAAATCCTAAATTGCTTTTCGCGTGTGTTGTGAGGAGGAGGCAACCGAATTTCCCAACAACCTATCAGGACGCCTGCACGATCTCCACACAACGTATATAGCCTGGCCTGGTTGACCAAGTGAGCGAGCACGTGCATGTTAGTCTTGTTCTCTCCACCACATATGGCTCAAGTGCCTAGGAGAGCGTCCTTCCTTATAAGGATATCTCCCTCTTCTAAAATAGGTAATGTGGTACTAAACATCTCCATGCATGCATATCACCTAAGGAGATGAGGTTTTGTGACTTTTCAAATAATTAATATTTAAACAGAAAAAGACCCGTATATTAATTCCAACAAATGTGGACCTTCTTTGGTCGTGGTTCTAGACTCATTTTGAGAAACTTTTTTTTTTTAAAAAAAACGTCGTGGTTCTAGACTCGTCAATGTTTAGATTGCTGTACGGTAAGATATACTACGACATGACGCTAGCACTTTCGAGCATGATCGTAGTTGTATAGTTCCTCTCGCGTCACTGTCAGCATTCAAGATAGGTTTGGGCCTATAGACTTACAAGGGCTAATTTAGACCCTGTTTAGAAGGAACTGAAACTTTTAAGTCCCTATCACATCGGATGTTTAGATATTAATTATAAATATTAAATGTAGACTATTAATAAAACCCATCCATAATCTTGGACTAATTCGCGAGACGAATCTATTGAGCCTAATTAATCTATAATTAGCCTATGTGATGCTACAGTAAACATTCTCTAATTATGGATTAATTAGGCTTAAAAAAATTGTCTCACGAATTAGCTTTTATTTATATAATTAGTTTTGTAAGTAGTCTATATTTAATACTCTAAATTAGTGTCTAAATATAGGGACTAAAGTTAAGTCCCTCGATCCAAACGCCACCTTACTGATCCTTTGTGAAGATGACTTCTTGGCTCTATATACACTTGCCGGTCGATTCAAAATATCAAAGTCTAGGACTTCTGTTTCTTTATGCGTTCGTGGTCCGTGAAATTATACGGCTTCGTGGGAAGTAAGGCAGCTAGTTAAGTAGAAATGCTGATAAGTGAAAAAACGAGTTGCGCGCTACTGCTGACGTACATCAACCTTAACTTTTGGCTTATGCTTATGCTTATAAGTTAAAATTTAAATTTTCAATATTAAATTTCGAGTTTATTTTAGGATTTTTTTCATCGTAATTTATTTTTCAGCCTTTGCTTTTACATTGCTAAGAACATGTATATAAAAGTTTAGGGTAATTGCGCTTTTGACCCTACTTTAAAACTAACTACCAATTTAGCCTTGATCTTTTGACTTTGCTTGTTTGACCCTCTTTCGTAGAAACGAAGATGAGGCCTAACCATATTCCGTGAAGACAACATGACAGTGTTAACTCCAGACGAAAATTTCATTTATGGCCTTGTGAATTTAAACCAATTAGTGAATATTAAATTGCCCAAAAAAATATACATGGTACAAATTTGTGTCCACAAAAAAAACATGTCAAACAAAAGCACCAATACATGTTCAACACAAGCAGAAGTACATCTACATCTCCTCGAATCCCCATATGGTGTTGTCGTTGGTGTGCATATCGCCTGCAACCACGACCGACGGCTCGCCGCCTCCATCCACCACGCCGATGGTCAGATCTACAGCGTCGCGGGACCACCTCCGCCCCCTCTCTACTCCACCGCCGCAAAGGGAGAAGGAGGACGCCACCCCCTTTCTTGCGCCGTGAGCAGCGCCCAAGTGCTTTGCGTCGAGTCGTCGAGGTCTTCTCTCCATGCGCCTCCTCACCGCATCGCTGGCCATGCCCCTCCCTTTGCACCGAGCGATGGCGAGTTCCCATGCCGTCGAGCTCCTGCGCTGTGCCGCGCCCAGCGGCGAGCTGCACCACCCTCTTCGACCTGCGCCGCCGAGCTCCTGCTCCATGCGCCCCCCTCCGTGCCCAGCGGCAGTGAGCAGCCACCGCCACCGTTCCGCCCTCCGCGCAACACCTAGCGCCGCTGCTCCCTTCCTCGGTGCACCGCCGCCGCTCCCTCTCTACCCGCGCCGCCGCCACCACCACCGCTCCCTCCCTCCCCTGCGTGCCACCTGAAAGAGATAAGGAATGAGTGGATGAGGTTGGAAGTGAATGGATAGGGTTGAGTTCTTAAGGTTATTTTGGTCAATCTGAAAATAATACAATTTTTTTCTTTTTCTAAACGAAACCCTAACATCGTTGTGAAAATAGGGATAAACGGTAACTTTATTTTTTAAAAGCATGGTTAAATAAGCAAACTAGAAATTTATTGGTAGTTAGATTCTAAAATAGGGTTAAATGAGCAATTATCCCTAAAAGTTTTATTTACAAAATATTTTCTGTTTGCAAATAAGTTGTTTTGCTTATTCGGTTAATAAGCGAAACGATGGTGTCACATGATTCTAGATATACAGCTTATAAGCAATTAAGATGGACAAATATCATATCGGCATCACCGCATCAGTAACAAATTGCTGCCCTTTTCTCATCCACATCGTTGAAAATGTTTTGACTAATAAGATAGGTTCAGCGGTACTAGCTATATATCGCGCGACATATTTTTGGATCCAAATCATATTGACTTTAAATAGTTGAATTAGGCTCATTTGATCACTTGATTAGAAGAGTGCACATGTATCAACATATATTAATTATATATATTGCATATATTTTATTTGTTAGATCTTTACATTGAAAAAATAATCACCAACCCATCTACTAAAAGTACACTTACATGTTATATCAACTAAACCTACAAATAAATATAATTTTAGTTATATAGGACTGTAATTTTATATTTTAAAGGAAATAACAAATACATATTTACATACATAATATTTTTACCAAAATTACAGTACACTTGCATATCATATCAGCTGAATTTATTAACGATTTTAGTTATATAGGACTGTAATTTTTTGCACTAATCTTGACGTATGATCCTACAGCTAAGAAAACATCAAATATAATAGAAAAAAATCACTCTACATACATGGCGCGCAAAATCAAAAATTTCGCACAGAGATCGAGTCACGTTGACTACCACGAGGCATGTCCAAACACGGGCCTCATCCTCATCCCGCACTGTTCCAGCACGAATCATAGTGCAATCCAACGAACAGAAAAACGTCAAATACCAAACAAAAAATCACCCGACAAAGATATTACAGAATCGTTCCGGAACAATTCATCTATGTGTCGGACCGTTCGGTGGATGGACCCGAGATCGCTAATTAGCAATCAATCGAGCCAGACGATAGTTCTTTTTTCACCACTTACCTTTTCTTTTTGGCACCATATAGTTTTTCTTTTTAGTTAAGTTTATATACCTAAAGTTATACATCTGAAGTTTATACACCTAAAATTTATTGGTCAAAGTTTATATACGCGACTCAAATTCGAATTTGGGTTCAAATATTTTTATATAGAGTATTTCTATACATAATTTGTTTACATACGAAGTTTACTGTGTATATATTTATAAGTATAAAGTCACATGAATATATTTTTAAGGATTCTAGATTTTTATATTATATTTTATTCTTTTCTAACTTGTTCTTTTTTAATGGTTTGAAATTCATGGTGCAGTAGGAAGGGAGCAACGGGGAGGCACGTGCGTGTTAGGGGAGGGAGGGGGGGGGGTGCCCGATTGCCATGGGCGAGCGATCACCCGGCCATTAGCCCTCCCCTTATGGACCCTATCCAATCCGATGTTTGTGGGTCTGGATCGTTTTGTAATATTGTATGCACAGATGTGACATCTTAGGATCTCTTTAAATCGCAGGGTTCAAAAAACGGAGGAATAGAAAAAACACAGTGTGGAGATTATGGTTATCCCATATCTACACGGCAATGGTATTTGGGCTGAGTACAGGATACCAAATATAGATAGAATATCTTATTTGTGTCTCGGGTTTGTTTCTCAACTTGTACATCAAGGAAATACCTTGAGACTTAGTCGGTTACGACTGTATTTTATCTGTATCTGCATATTCCGTTAGGGATATGGATTATCTTTTGTAACACGGACTCCTTCCCATATATAAGGGGGGTCCGGGTGCCTCTAGGGGCATATGTTGATTTTCTCCAAATCATACAATCAATAATACACTCGGCGGATTCATCCCCGGACAGGAGTAGGGTATTACTTCTTGAATAAGAAGGCCTGAACCTGTATAAATCTTTTGTCTCCAAACCCATACACTTTTCCAGCTTGATAGCCACCCCCTTTTATTATTGCCGAAATCTAGTTTCGACAGTTGGCGCGCCAGGTAGGGGGTGCGTCAAGCTTTTCGCCGATCAGTGCAATGGGATCCGTCTCCGGCATCGACGACCTCGTCTTCCCACCCGGGCAGACGTTTCGGTTCGGCAGCCTCGACTTCGTCACCAACAACTTCGGCAAGATCTCTCTCCTTGACTCGGAGTCGGACCAGTCGGGAGAGAACCGGATTTCAGTCCCGTTTGGACTCCCAAACGCGGCTGGAAGTTACTTCAAGACCATCTCAATCGAGTCGGCTTCAAACCACTCAGGCGAGATCACATCTTCTCCAACGTCACCAGATCAAGATGATGGGGCTTACCCACCAATCCTGATGAAGCTCCCCGACGATTTAGCGGCCGTCTCCATCGCGACAGCACCTCCATCCCGTAGGCCTAGGCGGAAGTCGGCTTCAACACCGATTTCGCCTAGCTTCAGGGAAGTCGGCGTCATCCTCCAACCACTCGGCACGGTTTCGACGGATCAGCTGGATGGCTACTACAGCTCTCCCACCGTCGACTCGCGTCCCACCGACATCGTGGACTACGACGAGTTTAGCTCTCGCTACAACGATCTGGATCTCGACGACTTCGACGGAAGCCTAGATGACAACTACACCCCTCTCTACTTCGGCGTCTTCATGGCCGATAACGAGACGGAGGAGCAACGCCAAGCCCGGGAAACCGAAGCACGTCGCGAAATTGAGCGTCGCCGACTGGAGGAGGAGAGTCAAGCACAAGAACAAGAACGGCTACGGCGTGAGCAGCAGGAGCGTGAGCGGACCGCGAAGGAGGCTGAGGATCGACGGCAGCGAGCCTTGGAAGCAGGGCGCCGAGCGCGTGATTTCATCGGCCAACAAGATGTTGAAGGGACACCGGTTTTCCGTACCCCTCAACAGAATGCGGTTGCCGCGATCACCCTCCTCGACACCCTCCTCAAGGAAAACGAGCTCAATCAATCTGATCACGTCGTCAACATCTTGAACCAGACGAAGACCATGATTGCGGCTTCGGTCCCAGTTAACTCCGAAAGCGTCCACACGCCGACTGGCAGCCGAGTCCCTCACTTCCGATCTCATGACTACCGTCATCCAAGCCTCAGCACCACCGGCGCAGGATCCAATCGCAGGAGCAGGGGTCACGACGAGCGGTCCGTTCACTCACCTCCCGACCATTATAGGGAGCGCCGAGTGGAACGGCCTCGCTCACCACCTCGTCGCCGCCCCGTCGATCTTCGCGATACAATCATACAGCGCCGAGCAGCTCGAGGCCATCATCATTCGCCGGACCGCCACGACGACGACCTTGACGGAGTAGCAGCCTTCACCGACGACCTGCGTCGAGTGGATTGGCCAGCTGGCTTTAAGCCGACTGGAATAGAGAAGTACGATGGTGCCACTAACCCAGAATCGTGGCTTACCGTCTACGGTCTCGCAATCCGCGCAGCAGGAGGAGACAGCAAGGCCATGGCGAACTATTTACCAGTGGCTTTAGCGGATTCCGCCCGATCTTGGCTCCATGGATTGCCCCGTGGTACAATTGGATCTTGGGCCGAATTACGCGACCACTTCATCGCCAACTTTCAAGGCACCTTCGAGCGTCCCGGCACACAATACGACCTCTACAACGTTATTCAGAAGTCCGGAGAATCCCTTCGAGATTACATCCGGCGATTTTCTGAACAACGTAACAAGATCTCCGACATCACCGACGACGTTATCATCGCCGCGTTCACCAAAGGGATTCGCCACGAAGAATTGGTCGGCAAGTTCGGGCGTAAGCCTCCCAGGACAGTCAAGCTTATGTTTGAAAAAGCCAACGAGTACGCCAAAGCTGAAGACGCCGTCACCGCATCAAAGCAGTCGGGTCCCAGTTGGAAGCCAAACAAGGGTACGCCGGCTACGGGAGGAGGTGGAAGTAACAACCATAAGGACCGCAAGCGTAAGCCTGAGGAACTTGTTGCAACCGCCACTCATTCTTCTCGACAGCGTTCGCGCGTCAACACGTTCGACAAGATCATGAACTCTCAATGCCCGCACCATCCTAACTCCAACCACGTGCCCAAAGATTGTTTCGTCTACAAGCAGTTTGCGGAGCAATACACCAAGACTACACGGAAGAACTCCGATGAAGAACAAAGCACGTCGAGGAAGAAGGACGACGGCGACACCCAGGCAGGATTTCAAGACCACCGCAAGGAGCTCAACCATATTTTCGGCGGCCCCCTGGCTTATGAGTCTAAAAGGAAGCAAAAGTTGACCGAACGGGAGATTAATGCTGTTCAGCCTGACACGCCCCAATATCTTCGATGGTCAGAGATTGCAATCAAGTTTGACCGCTCGGATCATCCTGACCGAGTGGTCCACCCGGGGCGGTACCCCCTGGTACTAGACCCAGTGGTCCGTAATGTCAAGCTTCGCAGAACCCTCATCGACGGTGGCAGTGCACTCAATATCCTCTTCGCCAAGACCTTGGATGATATGCAGATTCCTCGCTCCGAGCTAAAACCGAGCAATGCGCCTTTTCACGGAGTAATTCCAGGATTATCCGCAACTCCACTCGGCCAGATCACCCTCCCGGTCACTTTTGGCACTCGGGAAAACTTCCGCACAGAGAATATCAGCTTTGAAGTCGCCGATTTCGAGACAGCATACCATGCCATACTCGGACGCCCGGCGTTAGCCAAGTTTATGGCCGTCCCGCACTACACTTACATGATGATGAAGATGCCTGGTCCCCGAGGAGTCCTATCCCTACGGAGCGACATCAAGCAAGCCGTCACATGCGACAAGGAGAGTTGCGACATGGCCCAAACCCGCGAGATGGCGTCTGCCCGAGAGGATATCCGACTGGCTGCAGCCACGGCGAGCGAAGGAGAAGTGCCCGCTACCAAGATTTCAAAAAATGGAGAAAGCGAAGCCAAGACTAAAAAGATTCCCCTAGATCCTTCTGATTCTACTAAAACTGCTGTAATAGGCGCCGAGTTAGATTGTAAATAGGAAAGCGCGCTCATCACCTTTCTTCAGAACAATAAAAATATCTTTGCGTGGAAACCATCTGATATGCCCGGTATTCCTAGAGAGGTGATTGAGCACTCCTTACATGTCAAAGAAGATGCTAAACCTATCAAACAACGACTCCGCCGATTCGCACAAGACAGGAAGGACGCGATCAAGGAGAAATTAACCAAGCTGTTAGCGGCAGGCTTCATCAAAGAAGTCCTTCATCCCGACTGGCTGGCAAACCCGGTTCTAGTTCGGAAGAAAACGGGGCAATGGCGCATGTGTGTTGATTATACTGACCTCAACAAGTCTTGCCCTAAAGATCCTTTTGGGTTGCCTCGCATTGACCAGGTAGTCGACTCGACCGCCGGCTGTGAGCTTCTCAGTTTTTTGGATTGCTACTCGGGGTATCATCAGATCCGACTAAAGGAATCCGACTGCTTGAAGACTTCGTTCATCACGCCCTTTGGAGCATACTGCTACGTCACCATGCCGTTCGGACTAAAAAACGCAGGAGCAACTTATCAACGTATGATCCAGAGATGCTTCTCAACGCAGATCGGCCGCAACGTTGAAGCCTATGTGGATGATGTAGTTGTCAAGACCAAGCAAAAGGATGATTTGATTTCGGATCTAGAAGAAACCTTCGCGAGCATCCGCGCTTTCAAGATGAAATTAAACCCTGAAAAGTGCACCTTCGGAGTACCGTCAGGGAAGCTGCTTGGTTTTATGGTGTCTCATAGGGGCATCCAAGCCAACCCGGAGAAAGTTACTGCTATCCTCAACATGAAACCGCCAAGTACCCAGAAAGATGTTCAGAAGCTGACTGGATGCATGGCGGCGCTCAGCCGATTTGTTTCAAGACTTGGCGAGCGGGGGATGCCCTTCTTTAAGCTACTGAAGAAAACAGATGATTTCCAGTGGGGACCCGAAGCACAGAAGGCTTTCGAAGATTTCAAGAAACTCCTCACCGAACCACCAATCTTAGCCTCACTACACCCGCAGGAGCCGTTGTTGCTGTATGTATCAGCCACCTCCCAGGTTGTGAGCACAGTCTTGGTCGTTGAGCGCGAGGAAGAAGGCCATGTCCAGAAAGTCCAGCGACCGATTTACTTTGTCAGCGAGGTCCTAGCCGACTCCAAAACGAGGTACCCTCAGGTTCAGAAGCTGTTATATGGTATTCTAATTACTACCAGGAAGCTATCTCACTACTTTCAAGGTCACTCGGTAACGGTGGTCACATCATTTCCACTCGGTGATATACTGCACAACCGCGAAGCAAACGGGCGGATCGCTAAGTGGGCTTTGGAGTTGATGTCTTTGGACATATCATTCAAGCCCCGAATTTCAATCAAGTCCCAAGCGTTGGCTGATTTTGTCGCCGAATGGACCGAGTGCCAGGAGGATACCCCCGCGGAGAAGATGGAGCACTGGACCATGCATTTTGACGGATCAAAACGACTTTCGGGCACTGGAGCAGGAGTGGTTTTAATTTCCCCAACTGGAGAAAGATTAAGCTACGTGCTTTGGATACATTTTTCGGCATCCCACAACGTCGCCGAGTATGAGGCGCTCCTTCATGGACTGCGGATTGCAATTTCCCTAGGGATAAAGCGTCTAATAGTTCGAGGCGATTCACAGCTGGTTGTCAACCAAGTTATGAAAGAGTGGTCCTGCCTTGACGACAATATGATGGCATATCGACAGGAGGTACGCAAATTGGAAGACAAGTTCGATGGACTCGAGCTCAGTCACGTTCTTCGACACAATAATGAAGCCGCCGACAGACTTGCCAACTTTGGATCCAAGCGCGAGGTGGCGCCCTCTGATGTTTTCGTTGAACACCTTTATGCGCCGACAGTACCTCACAAAGATACTACTCAAGTTGCGGGCACTCATGACGTAGCTATGATTGAAGCCGACTGGCGAGAGCCCCTCATACGATTTTTGACCTCTCAAGAACTCCCCCAAGACAAAGATGAAGCCGAGCGGATTTCAAGGCGGAGCAAACTTTATGTTATGCATGAAGCTGAATTGTACAAGAAAAGCCCTTCAGGGATCCTGCAACGCTGCGTATCTTTAGAGGAAGGGAGACAATTGCTGAAAGACATACATTCTGGGATATGCGGAAACCATGCTGCCGCACGCACCATTGTCGGCAAAGCTTACCGGCAGGGTTTCTTTTGGCCTACTGCAGTGTCCGATGCCGACAAAATTGTGCGCACGTGCGAAGGTTGCCAATTTTTCGCCAGACAAATTCATCTACCAGCCCAAGAGTTGCAGACCATCCCACTGTCTTGGCCGTTTGCGGTTTGGGGGCTCGACATGGTTGGCCCGTTTAAAAAGGCAGTCGGCGGTTACACGCACCTCTTTGTGGCCATTGACAAATTCTCCAAGTGGATTGAAGCTAAACCGGTTGTCACAATCACAGCAGATAAAGCTCGAGACTTCTTCATCAACATTGTGCATAGATTTGGAGTGCCCAATCGGATCATCACTGATAATGGCAGACAATTCACTGGCGGAGTTTTTAAAGACTTTTGTGAAGACTTTGGAATTAAGATTTGCTATGCCTCAGTGGCGCATCCCATGAGCAATGGACAGGTGGAGCGAGCCAATGGCATGATACTTCAAGGGATTAAAGCGCGTGTTTTTGACCGGCTAAAACCTTATGCCGGCAAATGGGTGGAACAGCTGCCATCAGTACTTTGGTCTTTGCGTACTACACCCAGTCGGGCCACAGGCCAGTCACCTTTTTTCCTTGTCTATGAGGCAGAAGCAATGTTGCCGAGTGAAGTCGAATTCGAGTCTTTGCGCTTTCGTAATTTCCGCGAAGAACGCTATGAAGAGGACCGAGTGGATGACTTGCACCGATTGGAAGAAGTCCGCGAAGCAGCTTTGATTCAGTCGGCTCGATACTTACAAGGGTTGCGGCGTTATCATAATCGCAATGTTCGATCCCGTGCCTTTCTAGTCGGCGACCTGGTTTTGAGGAAAATTCAAACTACACGAGATCGGCACAAGTTATCTCCTCTATGGGAAGGGCCATTTATCATCTCTGAAGTCACCCGACCAGGTTCCTATCGACTCAAGCGCGAAGACGGCACACTCGTCGACAACTCTTGGAACATTGAACATCTTCGTCGTTTCTACGCTTAAGCTTATCATTGTACTTCCCTATCTTGACTGTCAACATCAAGTGTTCTTCTTGAAGTTGTCAGTCGGGGGCTATTATCATAATAATGGAGTGTGATTTTTTATCAATTCAATTTGCTTACTTGGTCTATCATTGCCTTGCTTGATTTTTCTACTTAGTCTGCGAGGACTGAAAGTTTTTAATAGCTTCTTTGGGTTTTAGGCTCAACAAAGCTTGATAAAAGCTTTTAAGAAATCAAAGACTTGGCTAGAATTATCAAACACAGCATAAATACACTAGTATTGTACAAGTTGAGCCTCCATTTGTTACATTCATACTTAGTCAGATTCAGTTTTTTCATCATCAGAGTTGTTACTACTCGGCTGCAGGTCGGTATTGCGGAATCTATCTACAACGTCACTTGCAATTTTGTCAGCCGCGTTTTGAGCATTGCTGATAAGATCAAGAGCAGCTTCTTCGCTTGTCCCGTCAGCAAAGCCATCAATGGCGTCAATTTCAATCCTTGGGTACAAGGATTTGGTCATCGCCAATGCCATGCTAGCTCCCATGCTTCCAGCTTTCTTGATATTCTTGAAATATACATCCGGAGCAACTCTCAGCTTGTCGAAGATTTCGGTTGCGTCGAGTGCACTCGGACCACTGTTATTGAGGAACATAGCTTGGACGAGTGGCGTAGCGACACTAGCGACTTCATCTCTTGCTCCTTCAAGCCTCTTGATCTTGCCAACCAGGACGTCAAATTGAGCTTGAGATTTGATTTTGCGGTCTACAAAACATATTTATGATAAGAATTTGCTGCATTTAAAAGAGAGAAGTTCAGATTGTTAGCTGGCAGTACCTTCAATCTCCTTCAAGGCCGAGTCCCTTTGTGCAGCCAGTTCTACCTTGTCTCTTTTCAAGGCTTCAATTTGTTTCTCCATTTGGGCCATCCTGGTGGCTTGCGCTGTTTGAAATCCAAATGGTTGAGGATACAGTTATGACAGCGTAAATTAATGGGACAGATCTAGAAGATTACCTTTTGATGAACCTCTCAGCTCGAAGTTTGAATCCTGGAGCTGAGCAATTTGGTCCCTCAATTCCTTCTCTGTCTTCTTGGCAAGCTCCTTGGCCTCGTGTAGCTGGTCCCTAACTGCTTCAAGAGTTCCCAAATGAGGAACCAGCTTTTCTAAAGTTGCGGTCTTGGCCTCATTACGAAGATGGATTCTCTGCATGATGGTTCATGGTTTAGTTCTGCTAAAGAGAAAACAAAGTCATCAAAGGCAGTCGCCCGGAAGATTTACATTCACAATGCGAGTGGCTTCTCCAAGTGCTTTCTTCAGCTGGCACACTTCCTCATCTTCTTTTTGACGATTTATGACGATGCCGGCAGCTTGTGAGTTCTCGTCCCACCATTTGAGTAAGATAGGAGGACGAGAGTCATCAGCCGCCTTTATGCGGAGAATTTCTTCTTCATCGCCTGGTGGTTCTGATGTATTTCCAAGACATTAGACGAATAAGCTGGAGTTATTCAAATCGGCATCACTTGAGAAGATGAGTTACCTGAGGATGTTCCTAGCTGAACGTAAGGTGATCCTTGTTCTTTATTCGGAGACCCAATCATCGAGTCGTTACCAGCCTCTGGTCCTCGAGAAGTTGTCGTCTGCGCTTCAACTTCGGGAGTTTCTTGATCTGGACCTACATCCGACTGGTTTCCAGTCGGGGGCTCTTGAGTTGTTGTAGTTTCAGTTGCTGCCGACTAGTTTCCAGTCGGAGGTTGGTCACTCGGATCGGCCTTATCACCTGAAGTATGGGCGCCAGTCGGCTGGCTTTCGGCAGTTGGCTCAGAATCCTTGGATGAATTTGGCTCTGTCACAGCCGGATCAGGATCTTTTCCAGTTGGATCTATGTCGGATGGTTTCCTGCAAAATATTCTTTCAATATTCAGTATTATTTTCATGAGAGAAGCATGCCGAAGTGAAATGATACCGAGAGGTTTATACCTGGAAGATGTTCTAATCTTTGGCATTGGACGGCTAGCCAGTTTTTCCTGGGAGTGGTATGCTTTGGGAGTTTATTGGTCAAGCCTTTGTTCCCAGATTTGTTGCCGTCGTCGCCTTCGTCGTCGTTAAGCACCAGTTTTCTCTTGCGAGAACCTGTCTGCCCAGTCGGATTGGAGGTTTGAGGTTGTGGGTCTGATCTGATTGTCGGCCCTCCACCTCCCTGAACGGTGTGCTGGCGAGGAGACCGGCGCTGAGTGATTGGGGGGTCAGACTTCATCAATACATATTCCTGAATGAGATGCCTCCACGGTTAGATAACTCAACATGAAGACAAGATTATGTTTTGGTAACGGGTTGAGGATTTCAGATACATACCTGCGGAGGCGGATTGAATGCGTTATATGGCACAACTGGCAGCTGATGTGAGTAGCTGACGACAATAGCATTTGAGAAGATTTTATACATTCTCTCCTTCATGATTTTAAAATCCAGAGAGTCTGGTTCTTCACGATTAGGATCATGCTTGCCGTCAAACTCAAAAGCTGTACGGGATCTTTCTTTAATTGGTGCCAATCGGCATTTGATGAAGTGCCGAGTAATCTGCTCTCCTTGTAAGCCTTGTTCTTTGAGTTTTAGCATGCGATCCATCAATTCCAAGGCTTGGGCTGCTTCATCCCCAATCGGAAGAGAGTTCCAGGTATCTTGGTACACCGGAGGAAGACAAGAATACTCAGGAAGAGCAGGCTCAGGATTCTGAATATAAAACCAGTTTGCGTGCCACCCTTTGTTTGAAGTCTTGAAGGGCATAGAGAAGTACTTTTGGCTCAGAGTCCCCCTCAGCTGAAATCCGGCCCCTCCGACTACACATGGCTTACTCTTGTTCGGTTGGGGCTTGAGAAAGAAGATTCGGCGAAACAGAGCGAAGTGGGGCTTAATCCCCAAGAAGGCTTCACAAACATGGACGAAATTGGCGATGTGGACTATGGAATTTGGATTTAGGTGATGCAAGCTGATTCCATAGAAGCTTAATATCCCGCGGAAAAATTTTGAGGTCGGAAGAGCGAAGCCGCCATAGAAGAAATGGGAGAAGACTACAACCTCGTGTGTATCGGGGGTCGGAAAAGCCTCACCGCACGCTGGTCGCCACCCGATGATCTCCTTAGCAGGGAGAACGCCGTGCGCCACCATCTCCTTCAGGTTCTCCTCTGTCACGTCGGATGGCGCCCATTGGCCTTCAAAGCTTTCTTTCTCTTCCGCCATTGATTTTATCCGAATGCGCTGATTTGATTCGAGGGATGGCTTGGGAGAAGTGAGGGATTGAGGCGGTGGATCACAGGAAGGATTTTGATGAACTTTTCGAAGGTGGATTTGAGTGGAATGGTGAACCCTAGTTTGCCGGCGCAGCTCTGTACTGTAGCAGGGAGTGGGGAAAATGGCGAGAGTTCCGGCGGGGAAGACGAAGCGTCGATTGGATCTTGGGATTTATTGTTAAGGGTATCGGAGGTGCAAATGGGCCTAAGCCTGAACAGTACCTCAGCCCAGTACTTTAAACAGCGTGGCCCATTGTGCTCCTTAGGGACTTAGGCATTTTTTTTGCTTTGGCAATTTATGCGCACAATAGTGTTGCCCAATGCTGATAAAATCCTTTTTACGCGGTCATATAATTCTTTGGAATTATTGCAATGCAAATTAAAAGGTGCCCGACAGAAAGGTGTTATGCCGTTTTTGTAAGCTTTTTTAGGCTACGAAAGCTGTCAGGGTTAACTTAGAATGACTTGTTTTTATCATAGTCATTTCCTTGGTATGTTATATGCCTGTTTTCATTATGGTAAATAGTCATAGCCTAGGCTATTAGACTTATTCATTACCATAATTTTTATAATATTTGGTGGGTAATCTTTAGAGTTTTTTATTCGGATGCCTGTCAAGTGAGTTCATTCGTGAACCTTTTAGAGTGCTAACCACTCGGATTCCTTTTATTATGGCTAAAAAGCAGTCGGCTAGAATGCCTCTTTAGGCGCCGCGTATGCTTTTGTCATGCGATGCACGATTGTGCTATTATTTTGTTCTCAACTATATGTTTAGTTTGTTAACTAATCACATAGTTGGGGGCTACACCTAATTAGGTGCATCTATTCGATGCACCGTATTCTTTATCTTTTCGCCCTTTACAGTCTTGGCATGAAAGGTTTGAAAGCACTCGGATTATTATCTTTGAGAAGGCTACGATGGTTGACTGCAAAGGTCTCGGGGGCTACTGTGGAGATTATGGTTATCCCATATCTACACGGCAATGGTATTTGGGCTGAGTACAGGATACCAAATATAGATAGAATATCTTATTTGTGTCTCGGGTTTGTTTCTCAACTTGTACATCAAGGAAATACCTTGAGACTTAGTCGGTTACGACTGTATTTTATCTGTATCTGCATATTCCGTTAGGGATATGGATTATCTTTTGTAACACGGACTCCTTCCCATATATAAGGGGGGTCCGGGTGCCTCTAGGGGCATATGTTGATTTTCTCCAAATCATACAATCAATAATACACTCGGCGGATTCATCCCCGGACAGGAGTAGGGTATTACTTCTTGAATAAGAAGGCCTGAACCTGTATAAATCTTTTGTCTCCAAACCCATACACTTTTCCAGCTTGATAGCCACCCCCTTTTATTATTGCCGAAATCTAGTTTCGACACACAGGATTTTGATAAGAATGCAAGTATAAAACAGAGGATTACAAAATATAGGAAAAAACATAGGAACGGTTGTTTGATTGGATCGTAGGAAAAATGTAGGAATGGGATGAGAGAGACCGACTAAAATTTTTTTTCAAGAGGTTAGTGCTCTTGCTAAGATTGTAAATTTCAGAGAAGGGGATTTTCTCACTTCGATTCGCTGATTCAGCTGCGAAGCTGCATTTGGTGGTCGTGGCTTATATCTCTATAATCCTTCCCCACCATTGAAGTTTCCCATGTAAAAAAACCGGTTCCCTAGAAAACCCACCCCACCCAAAAAGAAAATCAGTGTTTTCACACAAAAAATCAAGACAACAAACCGGATAGAAAAGATTAAACCGTATAATTCTAATTCTGTTGCAACGTACGGACATGACATTAGTTTTCTGAGAGCGAGAATATACAGTATAGTTGGTAGCGACTAGGTAGAGCACAATAGAGTCGAGGGAGGTAATGGGGAGAGGCTTTATTTCTGTGTATTCCTCTTGTGGGTACCATGTGGCATGTGGGTATATTAATTGATCCACAGTATGGAAGTTCAGAAAAGGCAGACCAAAGTAAAATCGAAGGGATACGATGAGATAAGTGGCAAATTAAATGTACATACTGCTCAATTATCTGCTAAATTTATAATTGCAGTTAACTTTGTGGTAAAACAGAGTTGAGCCCTTGCAATTATATAGCCAAGGAGTAATTTTCCGAAATAATCAACAGAACAAAAGTCAAACTGTTATGAAATATTTGGGTGATCTCATCCATATATATGGATAGAGTAACAACCAACTCAGGGACACAACGGTTGGTCGTGCCCCACACCTCTTCTCGCCTCACGGCGATTCTAGCAACGGACGCGCCTCCGGTTGCCGCCTCTCTCCCCCTGTATATTGCAACACTGTTATCAATAAAGGATCCACTCATTCATTCTCTACATTCTTGTGTTAAATTCTCTCTCAATCTCTCTCGTTCAATCAATTCTATCCACATTCAACACGTTATCAGCACTTTCGCGATACATTCTTGTGTTAAATTGTCTCTCTCAATCTCTCTCGTTCAATCAATTCTATCCACGTTCAACACGTTATCAGCACTTTCGCTCTCGTGAAGGAGATCACGAAGTGAAAGAAGGAAACATTGCTTTTGATTTCAAGAAAAGCGAAAGAAACAGAAGAAACTAAGGAAATCGCGTAAGTACGTCTACCTTGATTTCATCCTCGATGCCGTTCTCGGCCTCCATCGCCGAGACCGCATTCATCGCCTTCGCCACCTCCTCCGTCGATTCGATGGAGTCACCACCATCGCCATGCTGGGCGCCATTCTAGGGTTGGTGGCCACCGCCACCATCCCCGGCGCCGCATTTGCCGTCGCTGCCACACCTCCGACTCCACCACCACAAGCGCCCGCCACGAGTGCACCGGTGCCCCGTTGCGTCCAGGTCCAGGCTCCATGGATGGACAGCGGTGACGCCCCCCGGCGAGCAGTGCTCCCTCCCACTGGAGATAGAGTCGCCGCCGGCACCGTTTCCCGTTCGCCGCTCAGCCTCCCCGCTACTTTCCGCGCCGTTCATGTGGCTCCTCGAGCTGCACGCTCCCGAACGGAGTGGGGGGGGGGGGGAACAGCGTCCGAACCCGACTGGTCTCTTACTCCGATGAGGAGAGGGGGCCGTCGGCTTAGTCTCGCCGGCGGACGACGGGGACTTCGGCTGCTGTGGCGGTGGGGGCGGCAGAAATGGAGGCACCGGCGGTGGTGTAACAGGGGGAGATGGTGGCGGCGAAAATGGAATCGGCGGTAGATGAGAGAGGCGGCGGTGGAAACGGCAGCGAAAGTGGTGAAGGAGGAGGCGCCGAAATGGACGGCGGCGGCAGACGAGGTGAAGGAGGCGGCGCCGTCTCGGCAGCGTCATGTGCGGCGGCGGCGGCTCAAACCGTGGGGCGGTTAGGGTAACCCTAACCCCCCCTCGCCCCCCTGCGCCCTTTTCCCCTTGGGCCTGATGGGCCGGCTGCACTGAAGCGGTGGTGGGCCGAATCCTACTGATTTCGGCCCACCACCCTTTTACCCCTTTATTTTAGTTTTTAATTTTATTTTAGCAGCAATTTCATATTAGTCCCTGTATTTTTATTTAATTTAGTGGAAACAGTTCATCAGTTCTACAAATTATGTAATGGTCCTATAGACTACTGATGTTATGTGTTAATTAACATAGGTGTTTTTTCAAATACCATGTTTCACTAAATTTATTAGTTGTCTTAATAAAATGCCTTTTGCATATTATTTCAAGACATGCTCTACTTTCTTGCTTTATTAATTTACAAAATTTTATAAATTTTATACTTTAATTTAGCAAATTCTCTTAATTATGTACTACATAATTAATGGATGATTTAATGCATGTTCCACTTCACACTTTGACTTGGAAATTAATCACATGTCGATGGAGTCCTATACTTTGGTCATCGTGACCATAACTTAGGCAGCGAGTATCTCGCCCATCAACAAGTGATCTACATTTTGAGATGATTACCCGATGGAGCCCTACAAATTGGCCGCACTGGTCGTAACCTAGGCAGCGAGTATCTCGCCGATCTCACAGAGGTCTACATCTCACGATGATTACCGACATGTGTTTTTTTCCGAGAATATGTTTTGAAAATGAGATTATTGGAATTTTGGTTGAGCACAAGGTAGTGGAGTCCTAAACATTGGCTGCGGTATATTCACCAGAATATATTTGCCTAGAGACCGTGTTTTAGGCAGCAAGTATAACTTGCCCACTATTAAGAGATCTACTACACTGTTTAATTACTTGGAGATTATCCACATTGTGCCACCTAATTTTGAATTCTAACTCAAATTGTCAGGTCTATTACCTGCATTTTTTCGAAACATTACAAAATATGAAGTCTTACATTTCGCATTGAGATTACAACCACAATATCATCTTTTTATTAATTTACCTCTGTAAATTAATAATGTTTATCATGATTATAGGGACATGGCAACTATAGAGTTCGACGAACTCGCCCTCGATGGGAGTAACTACCCAATTTGGGCTTCCAATATCAAAATAAATTTTTCTTCTAGTGGGATTTCACATACAAATTAGGAACCCAATGATTGGGATCTACCAGTTGAGAACAGAAAACTATATATTGCCCTTTTACTTCTAAGGCTCTACATCTATAAAGATCTTAAACATGAATACATGTTGGAGACGAGCCCTCTCAACCTATGGAAAGCTTATGATCAGCAAAAGGAACTCATTTGGCCTGAGGCTAATTATGAGTGGATTCATTTACGCCTACAGGATTTTAAAAACTGTGGCAGAATACAATCATGTTGTTCTTAACATTTGCTCCAAGTTGAAGTTTTGCGAAAAAGAGCCAACGGAAGCAGAGAAGATAGAGAAAACTCTATCAACTATGTTTCCAGAGGACATGATACTGAACCAACAGTATCGCACTCAAAGGATTCAAGGGAAATTCCTCGAATAACCCTAAGAATCTGACTGGAAAACGCAAATGCAACAACAGCGCAAATCCAATGGTTGATTGGAAAGGAAAAGGGAAGGGTAAGGCACCACAACCTAGTGGCAATAGCAACAGGCATTGCAACAGGTGTGGATCTGACTATCATGTTGCTAAAGATTGCCGCATCCCAACAACATCTTTTCTCCTGTATCAGAAATCCCTAAAGGAGAAAAAGTCTTCTGAGGAACTAAGATTTGAAGCTCACTTCAATCTTACAAAAGAAAGACCTGAGGTTGAAAGTTTTTACCAGGCTCCTATTGAACCAGAGAACAACCTCGCTCTTCTCCCAGAAGATACCACTGCACTTTCTACAATGGATGACATGCTCATCGAGTACTGCTCAACGAACCCACTTGGAGATTTACTGTAATCTCAGTGCATCCCACTTAGAGATAAAGCTGCTTTAATCTCAGTGTGTTTGAGACATTATATTGATATCCTATAAGTTTGCCAAACAATATTGGTTGTAATAAGTAGATAAGTACAAACTCCCTTATATTATAAGGTTGTATGACTTGCTAGTCATTAGAGTATGTACTTTTAACATATGTAAACGTCATACTATGTATTTTATGTTTTCATTATTGTATGTATGTATATATTGTGGATAAAGAATTCTTCACTAAGTAATTCTTCTTTTACTATAGATGTCTAAGGATATCACTCCGATTGGAGAGGAATTATGTCTTGTGGACAGTAGTACCACAAACTCTATACTTAGGGAGATCAAATACTTTCAAACTCTCAAAAAGAGAGAAGGCAAAGTTTTGACTATCGCTGGGTGCGATACTGTGATAGTTGGCTCAGGACGAGCAATTATTACACTCCCAATGGGTACACAAATTACAATCGAGGATGCTTTATTGTATCCTGATTCAACCCGTACCCTACTAAGTTATAGAGATATCCGTCAAAATGGGTTTCACATTGAAACCCATATGGATAATCGAGAAGAATTTCTTCTCTTAACCAAACAAAACGGATATGGCAAACGCATTTGCGAGAAAATTCCATCTCTCACATCGGGATTGTACTATACATACATTAAGCCCATTGCACATGTTGCGTACAAAGTAATTTTTCAAAATGTTGATGCATTCCACACTTGGCATGATCGACTTGGGCACCCCAGTATCGGGATGATGAGAAAAATTATTGGCAACTCTATTGGTCATCATTTGATCACTGATAAATTTCCCAAATCCTCTGATTACGTATGCACTGCATGTGCTACTGAGAAACTGATTTTGAGACCATCTTATCTCAAAATTAGAGCCGAACCACTTAAATTTCTTGAACGCGTTCAAGGAGATATCTGTGGCCTTATTGTGCCAAGATCTGGACCGTTCAGGTACTTTATGGTTTTGATTGATGCATCTACTAGATGGTCTCATGTGTGTCTTCTATCGACACGAAACCATGTCTTTGCCAAACTAATGTCTCAAATTATAAGGTTGAAGGCAAATTACCCTGAACATAGGATTCAATCAATCCGTATGGACAACGCTGCCGAATTTACATCTCATGCTTTCGATGATTATTGTATGGCATTGGGAATTCAGGTCCAGCACTCTGTTCCATATGTCCACACACAAAATGGTTTGGCTGAATCGTTGATCAAAAGAATTAAGCTTATTGCTCGACCATTATTGATGAATTGCAAATTACCTTCGTCATGTTGGGGTCATGCAGTTCTGCACGCTGCTGACCTTGTCCAACTACAACCAACTGCATATCATGAAACTTCCCCAATGCAGTTAGTATGTGGAAATCCTCCAAGTATTTCCCATTTGCGTAAGTTCGGATGTGCTGTATACATACCGATCTCACCATCAAATCGTACTGCTATGGCCCACACAGGAAAGTGGGGATCTATGTGGGATTCAAATCTCCGTCGATCATAAAGTATTTAGAACCCTTAACAGGTGATCTATTTACTGCCCGGTTCGCTGACTCTATCTTTGATGAGGAACATTTCCCGGCATTAGGGGGAGACTTCAAGTACCCGAAAGAATGCCAGGAAATTGATTGGGATGCCTAGGGTATTCCAGCCTCAGACCCACGTATTACTAAAATTGAACTACAAGTTCAGAAAATTATACATTTGCAAAGACTTGCAAATAACCTGCCAGATGCATTTACTAATTATAAAGGTGTGACTAAATCTTTCATTCCTGCTCAGAATGCGCCAAAAAGAGTGGAGGTACCAAATAAAACCACTCAACTTCTACTCACTAAAAAGAGAGGAAGTATGGCCACTCAGCGAGAAACAATTGCTAATAAGCAAAGAAAGACGGTAAATGCAAACCAACCTTTAGTTGGTACACACCAAATTGATACTATATATCAAGCAGATCATGATAGTCTGCAACCTAGCTCGGTGGTGCACAATGCTAAGACTAGGAATTCGGAAGACCATAGACACATTGTTTCGGGAGATCACGATGAGTCTATAAGGGTTGATGAAATTGCCATCAACTACTCTGAAACTGGAGAATCTTTTGATAGAAGAGCTACAATTGTCGACATTAATTTTTCTGAACAAATTGCTGATTGCCTCCAAGTTGATCCAGAACCTAGGTCTATAAAAGAGTGCCAAAAGTGCTCTGACTGGAACAAATGGAAGGACGCAATTGACGCAGTATTAGCCTCACTTTACAAAAGAGATGTATTCTCGGCTGTAATGCCTACTCCTCGTGGTATCTTTCCTGTGGGATACAAATGGGTTTTCGTCCGAAAATGGAATGAAAACAACGTGGTGGTGAGACATAAAGCAAGGCTTGTAGCACAAGGTTTTACGCAAAAACCTGGCGTTGATTTCAACGAAACTTACTCTCCAGTTATGAGTGGTATAACTTTCCGATATTGAATATCACTGGCAGTACAAAATCGTCTATTTATGCAGTTGATGGACGTAGTGACTGCATATCTTTATGGGTCACTTGATTCTGATATTTACATGAAGGTTCCTGACGGCATCGACATCCCGAATCAGAAGGTAAATCGTAACATGTATTGTGTTAAGTTGCAGAAGTGACTTTATGGCTTAAAACAATCGGTCAGGATGTGGTACAACCGATTAAGTGAATTCCTTTCACTAAAGGGATACACTAAAAATGATGATTGCCCGTGCGTCATTATCAAAAAGACCCCACAGGATTTTGTATTATCTCGGTATATGTCGATGATCTCAACATTATTGGCAATACACAAGATATTAATGAAGCACGTCATCATTTAAAGACGGAATTTGAGATGAAGGATTTGGGTCAAACCAAATTTTGCTTAGGTCTACAACTTGAGCATTTATCTTCTGGAATCCTTGTGCACCAAGGTGCATATACCTAGAAAATTTTGTAGAAATTTAATATGGACAAGTCATATCCTTCCAAAACCCCTATGGTGAGGATGTGCTTGGACCAGATTTTCCATATCTTAGTGCTATTGGTGCACTTATGTACCTTGCAAATAGTACGAGGCCAGATATTGCTTTCTCGGTAAATCTATTGGTAAGATACAGCGCTGCTCTTACCAAACGCCATTGGACTGGAGTTAAGAATGTCTTTCGATATCTTAATGGCACAAGAGATCTTGGACTTTTCTTTAAAAAGAACCAGGATTCAACTTTAATTGGGTATACTGATGCTGGCTATCTATCTGATCCCCACAACGCCAGATCACAAACAGAATTCGTATTTTTACAAGGTGGAACTACTATTTCATGGAAGTCTTCTAAACAGACTCTAGTAGCCACTTCCACAAATTATTCTGAAATAATTGCATTATATGAGGCATCACGTGAATGTGTATGGCTTCGCAGAATGGTTAACCACATATAACTTCTTGTGGTATTGGTTCATTGGAATCACCTACCATTATCTATGAAAATAATGCCGCTTGTGTTGTTCAGATGGAAACTGGTTATATTAAGAGCAACATCACTAAGCATATTGCTCCCAAATTATTTTATCCTCATGAGCTTTAGCAACATGGAGAGATAAACATCTTGCAAACTAAGTCATGTGATAATCTTGCTGATTTATTCACAAAATCTCTACCATACTCCGCATTCTTTAAATGTGTCGAAGGAATTGGTATGAGACGACTTAAAAATTTGCAGGATTCAGGGGGAGTATCTTCCTTTGGAAAATAACCTATTTTCGTCATATTATACTCTTTTTCCTTTGTATGAGTTTTACCCTTTAGGTTTTCTCATCCAAAGTTTTTAACGAGGTAATATCAACATAAGCTTATATGTCTTATCATTTGGCTTTTCGCCACTGTGTTTTTACTAAATGATAACTGTAGACACTATACTATTTTGGATCATACTATGAGCTTTACTCATAGAGATCTAAAAATAGTCAATAATATATCATGGTTCTCTCCTTATTTTTCCCACTGGGTTTTTGAGGAGTTTTACGTGATGTATTTAACTATAATTATTTCTAAGATTATCTTTACAGATATCTGAACACTAAATGAGCAATGATCAAAGCTGGATTCGATCAAGGGGGAGTGTTCTGAAATATTTGGGTGATCTCATCCATATATATGGATAGTGTAACAACCAACTCAGGGACACGACGGTTGGTCATGCCCCACACCTCTTCTCGCCTCACGGCGATTCTAGCAACAGACGTGATGGTTCCCAAACCATCGCGCCTCCGGTTGCTGCCTCTCTCCCCCATATATATTGTAACACTGTTATCAATAAAGGATCCACTCATTCATTCCCTACATTCTTGTGTTTAAATTCTCTCTCTCAATCTCTCTCGCTCAATCAATTCTATCCACATTCAACACGTTATCAGCACTTTCGCTCTCGCGAAGGAGATCGCGAAGTGAAAGAAGGAAACATCGCTTTTGATTTCAAGAAAAGCGAAAGAAACAGAAGAAACTAAGGAAATCGCCTAAGTACGTCTACCTTGATTTCATCCTCGATGCCGTTCTCGGCCTCCATCGCTGAGACCGCTTTCATCACCTTCTTCACCTCCTCCCTCGATTCGATGGAGTCACCACCATCGCCATGTCGGGCGCCATTCTAGGGTTGGTGGCCACCGCCACCATCCTCGGCGCCGCATTTGCCGTCGCTGACGCACCTCCGACTCCACCACCACAAGCGCACACCACGAGTGCACCGGCGCCCCGCCGCGTCCAGGTCCAGGCTCCATGGATGGACTGTGGTGGTGACGCCCGCCGGCGAGTAGTGCTCCCTCCCACCGGAGATGCAGTCGCCGCCGGCACCGTTCCCCGTTCGCCGCTCGGCCTCCCCACTACTTTCCGCGCCATTCCTCATGGCTCCCCGAGCTACACGCTTCCGAACGGTGTGGGGGAGGGGGGGGACGGCGTCCGAACCCGATCGGCCTCTTACTCCGATGAGGAGAGGGAGCCGTCGGCTTAGTCTCGCCGGCGGACGATGGGGACTTCGGCTGCTATGGCGGTGGGGACGGCAGAAATGGAGGCGCTGGCGGTGGTGTAATAGGGGGAGATGGTGGCGGCGAAAATGGAATCGGCGGTGGATGAGGGAGGCGGCGGCGAAAGTGGTGAAGGAGGAGGCGCCGAAATGGACGGCGGCGGCAGACGAGGTGGAGGAGGCAGCGCCGTCTCGGTGGCGTCATGTGCGGCGGCGGCGGCTCAAACCGCGGGGCGGTTAGGGTTACCCTAACCCCCCCACGCCCCCCTTCGCCCTTTTCCCCATGGGCCTGATGGGCCGGCTGCACTGTAGTGGTGGTGGGCCAAATCCTATTGATTTTGGCCCACCACCCATTTACCCCTTTATTTTAGTTTTTAATTTTATTTTAGCAGCAATTTTATATTAGTCCCTGAATTTTTATGTAATTTAGTGAAAACAGTTCATTAGTTCTACAAATTATGTAATGGTCCTATAGATTAGTGCTCTTGCTAATATTGTAAATTTCAGAGAAGGAGATTTTCCCACTTCAATTCGCTGATTCAGCTGCGAAGCTGCATTTGGTGGTCGTGGCTTATATCTCTATAATCCTTCCGCACCATTGAAGTTTCCCATGTAAAAAAACCGGTTCCCTATAAAACCCACCCCACCCAAAAAGAAAATCAGTGTTTTCACACAAAAAATCAAGACAACAAACCGGATAGAAAAGATTAAACCGTATAATTCTAATTCTGTTGCAACGTACGGACATGACATTAGTTTTCTGAGAGCGAGAATATACAGTATAGTTGGTAGCGACTAGGTCGAGCACAATAGAGTCGAGGGAGGTAATGGGGAGAGGCTTTATTCCTGTGTATTCCTCTTATGGGTACCATGTGGCATGTGGGTATATTAATTGATCCACAATATGGAAGTTCAGAAAAGGCAGACCAAAGTAAAATCAAAGGGATACGATGAGATAAGTGGCAAATTAAATGTACATACTGCTCAATTATCTTCTAAATTTATAATTGCAGTTAACTTTGTGGTAAAACAGAGTTGAGCCCTTGCAATTATATAGCCAAGGAGTAATTTTCCGAAATAATCAACGGAACAAAAGTCAAACTGTTATGAAATATTTGGGTGATCTCATCTATATATATGGATAGAGTAACAACCAACTCAGGGACACAACGGTTGGTCGTGCCCCACACATGTTCTCGCCTCACGGCGATTCTAGCAACGGTCGCGCCTCCAGTTGTCGCCTCTCTCCCCCTGTATATTGTAACACTGTTATCAATAAAGGATCCGCTCATTCATTCCCTACATTCTTGTGTTAAATTCTCTCTCAATCTCTCTCGTTCAATCAATTCTATCCACATTCAACACGTTATCAGCACTTTCGCGATACATTCTTGTGTTAAATTCTCTCTCTCAATCTCTCTCGTTCAATCAATTCTATCCACATTCAACACGTTATTAGCACTTTCGCTCTCGCGAAGGAGATCACGAAGTGAAAGAAGGAAACATCGCTTTTGATTTCAAGAAAAGCGAAAGAAACAGAAGAAACTAAGGAAATCGCGTAAGTACGTCTACCTTGATTTCATCCTCGATGCCGTTCTCGGCCTCCATCGCCGAGACCGCATTCATCGCCTTCGCCACCTCCTCCGTCGATTCGATGGAGTCACCACCATCGCCATGCCGGGCGCCATTCTAGGGTTGGTGGCCACCGCCACCATCCCCGGCGCCGCATTTGCCGTCGCTGCCGCACCTCCGACTCCACCACCACAAGCGCCCGCCACGAGTGCACCGGCGCCCCGCTGCGTCCAGGTCCAAGCTCCATGGATGGACTACGGTGACGCCCACCGGCGAGCAGTGCTCCCTCCCACTGGAGATGGAGTCGCCGCCGGCACCGTTTCCCGTTCGCCGCTCGGCCTCCCCGCTACTTTCCGCACCGTTCATGTGGCTCCCCGAGCTGCACGCTCCCGAACGGAGTGGGGGGGAGGGGGGGACAGCGTCCGAACCCGACTGGCCTCTTACTCCGATGAGGAGAGGGGGCCGTCGGCTTAGTCTCGCCGGCGGACGACGGGGACTTCGGCTGCTGTGGCGGTGGGGGCGGCAGAAATGGAGGCGCCGGCGGTGGTGTAATAGGGGGAGATGGTGGCGGCGAAAATGGAATTGGCGGTGGATTAGGGAGGCGGCGGCAAAAGTGGTGAAGGAGGAGGCGCCGAAATAGACGGCGGCGGCAGACGAGGTGGAGGAGGCAGCGCTGTCTTGGTGGCGTCATGTGCGGCGGCGGCGGCTCAAACTGCTGGGCGGTTAGGGTAACCCTAACCCCCCCCCCACGCCCCCCTTTGCCCTTTTCCCCATGGGCTTGATGGGCCGGCTGCACTGTAGTGGTGGTGGGCCAAATCCTATTGATTTCGGCACCACCCATTTACCCCTTTATTTTAGTTTTTAATTTTATTTTAGCAGCAATTTTATATTAGTCCCTGTATTTTTATGTAATTTAGTGAAAACAGTTCATTAGTTCTACAAATTTTGTAATGGTCCTATAGGTTAGTCCTCTTGCTAATATTGTAAATTTCAGAGAAGGGGATTTTCCCACTTCGATTCGCTGATTCAGCTGCGAAGCTGCATTTGGTGGTCGTGGCTTATATCTCTATAATCTTTCCCCACCATTGAAGTTTCCCATGTAAAAAAACCGGTTCCCTAGGAAACCCACTCCACCCAAAAGGAAAATCAGTGTTTTCACACAAAAAATCAAGACAACAAACCGGATAGAAAAGATTAAACCGTATAATTCTAATTCTGTTGCAACGTACGGACATGACATTAGTTTTCTGAGAGCGAGAATATACAGTATAGTTGGTAGCGACTAGGTCGAGCACAATAGAGTCGAGGGAGGTAATGGGGAGAGGCTTTATTCCTGTGTATTCCTCTTATGGGTACCATGTGGCATGTGGGTATATTAATTGATCCACAATATGGAAGTTCAGAAAAGGCAGACCAAAGTAAAATCAAAGGGATACGATGAGATAAGTGGCAAATTAAATGTACATACTGCTCAATTATCTGCTAAATTTATAATTGCAGTTAACTTTGTGGTAAAACAGAGTTGAGCCCTTGCAATTATATAGCCAAGGAGTAATTTTCCGAAATAATCAACAGAACAAAAGTCAAATCACGCATTAGAATTTCAACTGAGGGAGTAGGAGTATAATACAGAGCAGAACAGGTAACAACACGATCTACGCGTTTAATTAGTTCCCGATGACAGTGCCTGCCTCACCGTGATAGATAAAACGGGTATGATGGATCTGCGGTGGACCATGCGGATTATCTGCAACGATGGTGTCAAAAAGAAAATATTAGCAGCAATCCAAGGGCGGGGAAACAAAAACACTGCGGGCAGTAGCTCTAGACTCTATTGGCTGGCAAAGCTAAATCTGTTGAAAATCGTTTTGCTAATATATAAAGATGATACTCACGGACTCCTGGGCTGCCTTGCTGAGCCGAGAGCATGGGGAGGCCGCTGCCTATCAGAAGAGCCACCAAAACAAGTCGAATCAGAAGAAGACGGAAGCTGCTCAGAGTGGGCGACATGCTTGTTCAGCAGGCAGCTGGCCTGCTTTGTGATCGAGCTCACGAACAAACGATACAACCTGTCTGTTTTACCGTGCGTGCCGGGAAGCCACTGATGTCAAATAACGCCAGACAAGAAGAGTCAAGATGTGCGAGGATTTTTCAACTGGTTGAACTCTTCAGCGCTTTGCTCTCCTATGGAATAGCAGTACTTATCAAACGTGGAATGGCTCTTTTACTCCCGATTTGCAACCTTTTAGCCCCGGGTGCAAACCGGGACACCCAATCCGGGACTAAAGATTATCGTCACCCTCAAATCCCCACAAATCATCCACAATTGCCCATCCAAAAAATCATCCGCAATCCACAAGTAATTCACAAAATTATCCCCAAATCTAAAATAATCTACAACAAAATTTACAAATCATTCCAAAAATAAAAAAAATTCACAAAACACGCCGCTGCCGTCCGCCCGGCCGTGCGCCGCCTCCCGGACGCCTCCGCCGCCCTGCCTCCCCTCCCGCCATTTCCAGCGGAGGAGAGGCCGCCAGCCGTCCGCTGCCTCCCATCTCGCCATCTCTGCCGCTTCGGTGGCCGCGGCCCTGCCACCGCTGGAGGGGAGGCCGCCGCCCGCCTGCCGCCAGGCCGCCGCTCGCTGTCGCCGTCGCCGTTAGTGAAGGGGGGAGGGGGAGTTGAGGTGAAGGGGAAGGGGAGGAAGGGGAGGAGTGTTGTGTGTGTGTGTTGGGGGGGGGGGGGGGGGGGGGGGAGTAGGTGCAGGAGAGAAAATGGGAGGGTAGGAGGAGGAGAAGAGGAGGGGATAAGGACAAGGCAGCGCCCGTGACTCGGGGTAGGGATTTTCACGATTTTTTTTATTTTGATCCCGGTTGGTATAAATAACCAGGATTAAAGATGCATCGTTAGTCCCGGTTGGTAAAATAGGGTCTAACATGTTTTTAACTGGAACTACAAATGATATTTAGTTCCGGTTGGTAACGATAAAAAAAGTACCCGTGGGTTTTCAAACCGGGACTAAAGATATTTTTAGTCACGGTTCTTACTCAAACCAGGACTAATGTGATTTTTGCGTGACCCAGCAAATTTCATTTATCCAGTAGTATACTTAGCGGGGCATGCCCTATTTTTTTACCTTATTTACCGGATTATTGAATCAATTACTTACACCACTAAAAATAAGTTCTTTGTTATTTTTTTTACGAATTAGAAAGAAAGCCCGCGCAGATGCGCGGGCAACTTATTTATAAAAGATTGTTAAAAAATCATGCTTCACCTTATAATTAGAACCACTTATTTATTATTTACAAAAATGATGCTAAAGAAATCCTATCTCACCATATTAATTAATTATAAGGACAGTATATCAGCTTATAATTAATAAAAAAATAAATATCTAGACCATAAATTTTTATATACCAAATGACAATAGTATCTTTCATATTCAAACAGAAATAACGTTGTTCCGGATATATGTAAACTTGCTTGTCACCATTATTTATTATCGTTGTATTATCAGTTATGATGGAATTACATCCATACAAGAAAACAAACTTAATATGTCAGTAATACAAGAAAAGATCATCTCTACTTAATACTAAATTGTTCATGTCTCACTTGTTTTTAAATATATGTATAAATATTTTGAAGTATTGCTCCTACCAATTCATGGGATAAAACCATTAAAATTATATATAAATGCCCCTCTAATAGTTGAAGCCGAGTGTAGCCACCTAGGCTTTCTTCTCTTATGCCTTGAAATATGTGTCCTTAATCTACATAGTTGTGCTCCTCAAAATCAGCGTGCAGCACAATTTTAACGCCTAATTCATTATCAGCTAAAGAATAGCATCAGAAAGAAGGTTAGTTGAACTTTATTTGCAAATAGTAGCCTCTCACTACGGTCACCTTTACTTAGTCATATGCATGCCCCCTCCCCCCCCCCCAAATTCGTACAGTAGCAGAGCATACTATGTTATCCATGCTTGGCGCCCTTCGTGGAATGATAATTAGATAAGATGGAAGTGATAATTTTTTTAAAGTTTTGAATCCATTTATGGAATAGAGTTGACACTTGTCTATGGCGTTAATTGGTCCATTAAATTTTAGCAGTACAAATATAATTTTCTCCCTGAAAATAAGTAGAGTTGATCTCGAGAAGTAATTATTCACGAACATATGAGGTAACTAGGTGAAACCCCACACATTGCTGTGGGAGTTCAGTATGATAACAATAAATAAAAATAATATGTAAGATAGCTGAACAATATAAACTTACATAAGCACTAAAATCAATTGACGTGATATGGCTCAAATAGAGAAGAGAGAGATAACATTAACTAAGTGAGGATGAACTTATGTATGTACATAAGATATTATAAAACATAATGAAGATATATATTGAAATATTATGTGAATTATGTGGGATAATAATTTAACATGCTTTCATTTTAAAAGCTCTAAAATGTAAGAAATTTTAAATTATAGATAATATAACAAGTTTGCATAATATTAAATGTATTGATTGCTAGTGGATGATGATGTGTCAACTTGTTAGTGGATAATGATGTGGCATCTTTGCATGCTAAGCTTTAAAAGTTAGTGGGTTATAACTTTATAGTAACTAGATGATACCCCGTGTGTTGCCGCGGGATATTATATACCGATATGTGTTTGAAAGAAAGATCCATGCAAAAATTCCAGATAACATAACAACAGCATGCAGCATAGATGTACCCACTTTCGAAGCGATGGGTTCAGGTCCTTACAGAGATAGGAGCTTATTCAAGCATGATGATTATATCAACCAAAAGCTCAGGATACAACTTATATAAACCAAAAGTTAGGTTCTAAATATATAAATGGAGCAATGGGAAGAACAAAGCTGGAAAATACTTCGATACAGTTAATAGGCCTATGATGAAACGAAGCTAGCTTATTGCCCAGTCACCAATCCGTAATTTATAGATGTATCCAGATAATCGGCACATCTAAAAGCAACAAACATGAGTAACCTAAGATACATACAAATTAGGGGGAAAAAGTTCCGCCTATTGACTGGCCTAATGCTAATTCCCATATGAAAAAATGGGATTCATGAATTATTGACTGATTTGTCCATAAAATAAAATTAGGGGACTGATTATGAAGTTTCCTCAGTACATAAGAAGGAAAATAAACATGATAAATGAATTCATCATATTAACTTTGGGTTAACAAATAATAACTTAATTGTGACGGTTATCAGAGGAAGATGTATAGACAGAAAATGGGAACCTGCTGGGCTGGCTTTCTCCGTCCCTTGCCCTGCTATGGCAGCGGCGATCCCCATTCCATTGATGTGCTGATGATGGTGACGGCTCGCTTCTGTGGCGCGCGCGCTGCTCGTTGGTGGGCGTGGAGAAAGAATCACCGGGGGGTGGAGGCGAAGCGGCAGGACTGTGCGCTGGGGGTGGGGCAACCTGGGGTGCCGCCGTGTGTGTGTGGGTGAGGGGGGGGGGCGGGTTGGGGTGGGGTGGGGTTTTGGAGAAGCGGCGCGGTTGGCGGTAGAGTGCGCGAGGGATGGGGAACCGAGCGCGGCGAGGCGAGGATGGCAGGCTCGCGGCTGGCTCGCGCTGGGGATGGGAGGAGGAGCGAGCGCGGCGGCCGGAGGGAGGGCCCGCACTGCCACGGGCGATGGAGGAGAGGGCCCACGTCTTGGCGCGCGCGGGGGTGGTAGGTGGAAGCAGCGCGCGATGTGGGAGAGGAAGCAAGCGCACCCGGCGGCGGCGGCATATTCGATCGGTGGCGGAGGGAGGCAAAAGGACGTGCATGTGTGTGTGATGGAGTACGATTGGACCATTCACGAGGTTTGATCGAATGACTGAAAATAAAAGAAGTGACGTGGCTTAACCACAGCTCAGGAAAATTCCTAATAACTACACTAAGTGGGGATCAATTATATAGTATTATAGGATATAGGATTGGATAGGATATGAGTTTTGATATTTTTGTTTTTTTATTATTGATCTAATTCATCTATGCATGTTCGTGGGGGTAATATATGATGGAACAATATATGTTATCAAGTTTATTTTATTTGTGCCGATTGTTAAGACTATTTATTAACAAGGGTTAATTGGATCCATGCCATTACAAATTTGCCTATTCAGAAAAATGTCATTACAATTCGTCTATTTGTAGCCATGCCACTAAAATTTTATAAAATTAGAACCGGGCCGTTGCCGTCACGTTTCCATCCTTCTTTTTCCATCTTCTTCCTTCTCTCTTCCATCTTCTCTCTGCATCTTATATCTTCTCTCTCCATCTCTCTGTCGTCATGCCTCCAGCGCACCTCGCCGTGGAGGACGAGAACCACGTAGCCATCGGTGGAACGGTGGCAGCAGCAAGAGGTACGGCGACGACGGAGGCGTCAAGCGGGCCATCTCCCGTAGTGAGGCAAGCTCGGAGGAGGAGAGAGAGCTTACTAGCGACCCAACCATGCTGGCGGCGTCGCAATGCAGCTTCGCACTCTCCTCTCCCTCCTCTTCCCGATCCCCAAATCCCCTGTCTCCTCCTCCTCCCCCTCCTCCACCGCCGCATGGATCCAACCGCTGGCCTCAGGGGCGACCTCCTCCACAGCGGCGACCATCCTCCTCCGCCACCGCGCTCCTCCCTTTGGCCTGCCTCCCGCACCCTCGGCCTCCCCGGCGGTGATGGCTTTGTCCTCTTCTCCATGGACGGCGCCATCGCCGCCACCGTCCTCCGCCACCTTGACACCGCTACCAAGCTCTGGGCTGCCTCCTGCGTCGGTGAGGATCGAAGGCGACGGCACCATGTGCGGCGGTGAGGAGGGAATGAAGGAAGAAGACGGAAAATGCAGGGGATGGATGGAAAACGTGATGGCAGTGGCACGGTTTTAATTTTGGAAAATTTCAATGGCACGATTAAGAATAGACGAATTGTAATGACATTTTTCGGAATAGGCAAATTTGCAATGGTATGGATCCAATTAACCCTTGAAATATTTTGGATTTTATTGATCTTAAGTTATCAGTTTAATTCTAAATTAAATTACCATTTAACTCGCCATGCTTAGTTAAATTTCTAGCTATAAAATAGGGTGTAGAGAGAAAAGGAGGACACATATATGGGCTGCACGTACATATATAACCTTCTTTGTACATGGTACGTGACTACGTACAAAGGGAAGAGATGTTACGTGTGGGAGGAGGGAGGTGGAGGTGGAAAGATTTTTTAGATAAATCTGTTGGCTTGAAATAATGGGACCAACTATTTTAATGAAAACGGATGGACAGATGTTTTGGTTTTTTTTTAGAATTTCTTAGGAATTTTTGTTATTTATTAGAATGCGATGTAGCGAGTTAGGAACGTTGGTAGGATGCCACCTGGCGGTTTGAGAACGTTCGTAGAAAGTTTAATTGACTTTTAGTATATAATAGATATTTAATTTATCACTAGAAAATCTATAACTATAATCCACTCAACAATTTAAATCAGACTGGGCCTTGGTTTGTTTTGTTTTTATTCCCAGACTAATCTACCCTAGTCACTGACCCGTATATAAATTTTGGGTACATTTTTAAATGAGATAGCTTAAGTAATTTTAGTATTTTTTGATGTGGTTCCCATCTCTCACGGCCTGGCCTGGAGAAAGCACGAGCAAGGTGCTCGATATAAGGTTGGCCGGTCACTGCGACGACAAGGAACAAAGCTAACCCAAATTAAAACAAAACGCAACTTTACTTGATTCAAAATGATAACATACAGTATGGTAGAAACTAGGTAGAACTCAAGAGAGTCGAGTTAAGAAATGGAATGGGGAGAGGCTTATTCCTGTGTACTCCTCTTGTGGGTAAGTTAATTCACAACTAGATAATTAATTTAGTTAATGGTTAAATATATAATGGTGTAAACTTTATTTTTAAATATTAAGTATTACATAGCTAATTTAGTTACGTATATTTGGAATGAGCTATATGACGATATAATCTACATGAATGTATACATAATTACCTATCACATGATCACAGTGTATTTATATTTTGCATTAACTTTCCTCACCTTTACAAAGTAGTTAGCCAGAAATAAGACACACTACTATATACTTATTTGTATTTGAGTATTCCTGAGAGGAGGGAAGCAGAAGAAACGGATGTCTTGTTCGGTCTTGTACGTACGCTCATGTACGTACCTACGCGGAAGGAGGAGAGGTGAGACCGTAGTTGTTTTGTGCGGTCCGTTTGAAGATTAATCTAAATTAACGGTTTATAATATTAGACCTATCAATTTAAATAAAAATCATTGGACGGATGTTTTACTTTTCTTCTCATAATTTCTATTATTCCCTTAATTTATCAGAGCACCACGTGACGGTCTGAGAGCGTTTAATTTGAAAAAGTTTAATTGACTTTTAGTATACAACTAGAAAAATGCATTGCAACGGGTAAAGTCTTAGGATTTCAATCACATGAGAAAATCATCATGAGCTGCGATTAGGAGTTGATTAGGAGTTTGATCATCTCACTTTAATATGTAAGTGTTTTTTTAAGAGATTTCTCACATGACTCCTTATGTATTTCTAAAAGCTAATGAAATTACAAACCAACTCGATGACGTACAAAAGTATCGGCAAAAACATATTTAATTTTTATAATACTAGAGAAGACATTTTTCATCCGATTGAGAATACGGATCGCCAGTAGATGATTTTTTCCAGTCCGATCCAGGTTTTATATGTGTTTAACTCGATTGATGGACGAAAATTAAGGTGAGTATAAAATCATCTTTAATTTTTATAATAGGTATAAAGATAATAATATATCTACAACTAATATAAATATTAGTATTTTTCCGGTCGTCACACCGGTTTTTCGTCCCTCTCCTCTCTAACCTCACGCGCTCCTCCTCTCCAAATCCCGCATCCAATCCAACCTAAAAACAAAATCTCAATCTCAATTCAAATACAGATCGGAATCATCACAAATTCCAAGAGAAAACACTACTACAAGAAGAACATCACAAGATCATATTTCATCAACAACAACGACAACACAGGAACATCACAAGCACAAAAACGCCGACGCCGGAAGGGGAGGGTGCCGCCGTCGCCGCCGTCGACGCAGGGACGCCGGGCCGCCGCCGCCCCCACGCCGTCCGGGCAGCTGCCTCTCCCGCCTCCGCCGCATCCGGGCCGCCGCCCCCTCCTGCCCCCGCCGCCGCTAGATCCGGCAGCGGCGAGGTCCGGCCGGCCGTCCCCACGCCATCCGGGCTGCGGCTCCAAACAAAAACAAAATCTCAATCCAAATTCAAATACAAATACAAATCGGAATCAATAGATAATGAGAGGAGATGGAGAGGAGGAGCGGCGCCGCCGGTGGGGAGGGGCGTGGAGAGGCAACGCCGGTGAGGGAGGGGCGCGGAGGCGGCGCTGGTTGGGAAGGGGCGCGGAGACGACGCCGGTGGGGGATGGGCGCGGGAAGGCGGCGGCGGCGGGGATGGGCGCAGAGAGGTAGCGGTGGGGGAGGAGCGCGGGAAGGCAGCGGAGGTGAAGAGGGGCGCGGGAAGGCGGCGGTGGGGGAGGGGCGCGGAGAGGCGGCGGTGGGGGAGGGGCGCGGGGAAGACGGCGGAGGTGGGGAAGGTGCGCGGTTGCCGGTGGGGAGAGAGTGGCCTGCGGTAGGAGGAGGAAGGGGAAAAAGGAAGGGTTAGGGATTAGGGTTCGGTCCGGAGTTTTAATGGATTAGGAGCCGATCTGAGCAGTCCATCTAAACGAAGAATTTTTTTTATTTATAATTTTTTTTATTAAAAGTTTTACAAAAATAATTTTCCATTTTGAAAATTGACGGAAATAGTCGCCTACCGCCCTCTGGGAGGGCGATTTTTAAAAATCGCCCTCCCAGAGGGCGGCGAAAATGACGTGGCAGACGGCCGTTCGCTCTCGGGCGACGGCCGTCAACGAAATTTGCAGTCGGCCCCCTTGCCGCCCTCCGCGAGGGCGATTTTGTACTGTGCGGGGGGCCGCCTGCAAATGGGCGGCGAGGGGGGGCATGGAATTTTGCAGGCGGCCCCCTTGCCGCCCTCTGCTAGGGCGATTTTGCACTGTGCGGGGGGCCGCCTGCAAATGGGCGGCGAGGGGGCATGGAATTTTGCAGGCGGCCCCCTTGCCGCCCTGGGGGAGGGCGATTTTTGCCCCCCCTATAAAACCCAGTCCCTCCTCTGTGAAATTTCATTATATTCACTAAAAATCCAAAAAAAACAAAAGAGAGAGAGGGGAGGGCAGCAAAAGGGGAGCGGCGAAGCCCTGCTGGTTCGCTCACTTCATCACAGGTATGCTCCCATACATCTTTTGCATTTGTACTAATATGTTATGTTTGAGTATATATGTTGCGTTTTAGTTTTAGTTCCATATATTTTAGCACATCTGTAGCACACAGCACATATGTGTAGATCCAGAGCATAGAATATAATAGTATGAATTGAGACATAGACAGTAGTGTTAATTGTAAGATGTAGTTTAGTTTGATCTGGAGAATGTAACGTACTTTTAGAAATTTAGAGGACAATATTGTAGAGAATGTAACTTAGGGCGTAGTACAGAAATGCGAGGTTAACGCAGTTAATGTTTTCATCAGGCACAATGTCAAGTAAGGTCACATTTTCGTTGAGCCTCACTGCCCGCAGCGTGTGATGAGACAGTTCGGACTTAGGCAGGTGTTTCCGGGCAACGTGCAGCCGACCGTCCCCCCTGCCGACCACTCGTGAGTTCGGATTGTTCATTTCTAAATTTTTATGATAATTACATCATCGAGCCATATAATTTACCTCTCTTCACAGGTTGACTCGACGGGGACAGCTAGCAGGCGCACTTTGGGCTCTACGTGTACAGCAGTACGTTGACGACTGGGTGTTAGCTACAGAGGAGGTGATCAACGAGCTCTTCCCACACACGGAGGAGAACTACCGTGACTACCTTCGCTGGTACCTTCCTCGCACTCGTGCGCGTGTGACCTTCACTCCAGACGCCCCAGAGCCGCACGTTGCCGCTGTCACGGACGCGTATCCCACGCACCGTGACCGAGACTACTTCGTGGCGGTACGTCCAATTTGTATTACTTCCAACAATTATTTCATTTATCTTGCATAATATAGGACAACTACTGAATTTTTTATTTCCATCTTGCATAGGCTGATGCCGCACGGGATATCAGTGCCGATATCACCGCAGTCCAGGTGAGGTTGAACAGAGGTTTGCACTTGACTGACGTTGAGCAGAGGGCGACCTTCGACCGGATGCAGGAGAAGATGCGTGCGGTCATGCGCGTCTTCTCCTGTCGCAGCGCCGTGGACGTCGTACCTCCAGCTGGTCCGGTACACCCACGGCCTCGCGCGCCTACCGTCGGAGCAGGACCTCGTTTGCCTTCGAGCGCCCCTAGCTTCGGAGCAGTGCGACCTACAGCACCGGTTTCGCACGGTACAATTCAGCCCAGATATTAGTTCATTTTTGTTTCAGCTTTTGCACGAATGTGTCACCATGTTTTAACTGCACGTTTCCTCATCGCAGGACCTCGTCTGCCTTCGAGCGCGTTCGCAGGCACGACCGGCACTTCCGCGAGCTCCGCAGGGGCGTTCGCCACCTCTTCGGGCGCGTTCGCCAGCTCTTCCTCTCACGGAGCGTCGATCCCTCGCCCACACGGTACTTTACTTTTTATTACTACTGTTAAATACTTGTACAAAACTGATGGTCCTTGTCCAGCAGGATATGCAGCCGGGATCTTCGGTACTGGGGCCTCTTCGTCTCACGCCGGTAGGACTGGTCCTACTAGCCAGTTCTATGACGACGACTTGCACGGTGCAGACCACCAGGACGTACTAGGCTCCTCTCAGCTTGGAGGAGCTCCAGAGGCGCACACTCAGGAGCAGCCAGAGGTCACACCAGTACAGGCAGGTCGGGTTGGCCGTGCCGTACCCCCGGACCGACTCACGTACTCCCAGGGGCACATTAGGGCGCAGGGTAGGAGGGACAGGGGTAAGAGGCCTCGTCAGTAGTGTTCTACCTCTTCAGTCCTTATGTGACCGTTTCTTTTGGCTTACAAACTTGTAAAGCAGTACTACTTTTGCTATTACTACTGCAGTACTACTTGTGTTTGTCTCGTCTACGTAGTTCTTTTCATTCATATGGTGCTTGAACAACTTATGCTCACAACAACACACTTTCGGCGCTTCACGGTAGTGCCATATCCAGTAGCGCGCACAGTCCACAACAGCACACATGAAAAGCGGCAGCTCAAGTTATCACTATCAACTTTCGGCGCTGCCTGTTGACATAAAGTGAATCACGCCCACGCGTGATCGTCTTGTCACATCTAATGAATAATGTATCTCATTGAGTTCACATATATTGCAGTGAAAACGACGCTATATAATTGACAATCTGAAGGCAACCTCTTCATATCTTCTTTCCCACTAGCACACCACACACGAAAATGGAAGCCTATTAATTGGTAATACGTAATCTAGAATTGAGATTATGTACAACATTCTTCACTACAATTTTACATTTTGGCAGCAAACCAAATATGATCAAATGCAATTTTACCTTACCAAATATTTGGTAGTGCCAAAACTTGCTTATATTTTGGCACTAACAAAATATTTGTACGGTAACAATCCAAATATGCCCTAAAAAATAATAAAATTGTATTTTACCAGTCTTGGAGATTTTAATCTTGTATAGTTTTCAATATAAAAAGATTTGATAACTATTGATATTTATATAAAAAAAATATAGAGCACAGTACAAAATCGCCCTCCCCCAGGGCGGCAAGGGGGCCGCCTGCAAAATTCCATGCCCCCTCGCCGCCCATTTGCAGGCGGCCCCCCACAGTAGAAAATCGCCCTAGCGGAGGGCGGCAAGGGGTCCGCCTGCAAAATTCCATGCCCCCCCTCGCCGCCCATTTGCAGGCGGCCCCCCGCACAGTATAAAATCGCCCTAGCGGAGGGCGGCAAGGGGGCCACCTGCAAATTTCGTTGACGGCCGTCGCCCGAGAGCGAACGGCCGGCTGCCACGTCATTTTCGCCGCCCTCTGGGAGGGCGATTTTTAAAAATCGCCCTCCCAGAGGGCGGTAGGCGACTATTTCCGTCAATTTTCAAAATGGAAAATTATTTTTGTAAAACTTTTAATAAAAAAAATTATAAATAAAAAAAATTCTCTAAACGAATGGCTCAGATCGATCCCGCGTTAGGCCGAATCACTATTGGGTCGCGTGCGCTTCATGGGCCGCAGCAGGTCGACCGGTCGAACAAAAAAATTTAACTTAGACTTTCGGTTAGGGCCCACGCGGCAGTGAGAGATGAAGTAGGGGGAGTTCATTAGACTTATTTTTGGGCCGGACAAGTGTGCGGTTGAGGCGGAGGAGAGGAGAAGGGAGGAAAGCGGGCCAGCTTGGCTGCGGGCTGTATAAAAATGGGCTGAAAATGCCCCAACGAGAGAGTGGAAGATTTCTATTCAAATAAATATTGCAAGGATGTTAGTATTATGAAAATTAGCAATTAAGCTACGCAAATTCCAATAAAATTCCAACTAGCATAATTAATCACGGAGAATTTAATAAAATTAATTTTAACTATACCATTTTATTTCTCGCACTTACTTTACTTGTAAACTAATTTAATTATACACCTACCTACTTAAAAAATATCGAAATTTGTATTTCAATGAATTACATAATGTAAATATTTCTCAACTTTTCCTCAATTTTTTAGTCTTTACAATTCCCGTTGCAACGCACGGGCACTTTTGCTAGTAATCTATAAAACATATAGTAGTCGGACAGTTTTTTTCCCTTTTGGGGGCTTTCATGGGATGGCGTTTTTTCCCTTTTTGCGTTTTTAGCTGTCTTTTCTTTCTCACGGTGTTTTGGCTTTTTTTTTTTGGTTTTTCGCCCTATTTGTGGGCTTTTTAATAGACGCGTTTTTTTAGCCATTTTCTTTGAACGGAGTTTTGCCTCTTTTTTTTTTCCGGCGTCTTTTTTGTTTTTTTTTGGCCGTTTTCTCAGGGACTATAGATGGCCATGTGGACTGCCCGGCACGGTACGGCCTAGGCCCGGCCGTGCCTGGGCCGAGGCATGTTGGGCCGGCACGGCCCGACCGACGCACCGGGCCGTGTCGTACTCACGGCCCAGGCACGGCCCAACACGTCTCGGGCCGTGCCGGGCCGGTCCGAAGGCACGATGGGCCATTGTGCATTTCCTCAGAATAAGTCTAATTTCCCTCCCTCCTATTGGGCTGTGACATATATATAGCTAAAAAGTCTATTTTACGTCCCTTATCTTTGGGCTGTGGTATATGAATAGCTGAAATAAGTCTATTTAAGGTCCCTATTATTTGGACAGTAACATTTATATGTCTATTTTTAGTCTCTATACTTTGTGTGCCGGGCCTGGCCTACCGGCCCATCGTGCCGGGCCAACCCAGCGTGCCGGTGGAGAGGCCCAGGCACAGCCCGGCGGTCAGGCCGGGCCGGCACGGGCCCGACCCAAGTCGGTCCGTGCCGTGCTTGGGCCGGGCCAAAAAGCCGTGCCGTGGGCCGGGCCTTCGGGCCTCAGGCCTTATGGCTCTATATCAGGGACGGCGTTTTCTTTTTTTTTTTCGATTTTCTTTTTGCAGGCGATGTTTAGAATCGAAACCGGTTTTTTTCATCCTTCTTTTTTATCAGGGAGCTTTTTTTATCACTTTTTTTTGCCGCGCCCTTTTTTTCGTGGACCTACCAATTTAAATAAAAATTAATGGATGGATGTTTTACTTTTTGTTCTCATAATTTCTATTATTTTTCTCTAACTTATTAGAGCACCACGTGATGGTCTGAGAGCATTTAATTTGAGAAAGTTTAATTGATTTTTAATATATAATAGATACTCCCTCCGTCCCATAATATAAGGGATTTTAAGTTTTTGCTTGTAGTGTTTGACCACTCATCTTATTTAAAAAATTTATGCAAATATAAAAAACGAATAGTTGTGTGTAAAGTATTTTGGATAGTAAAGTAAGTAAAAAAAAGTAAATAATAATTACAAAACTTTTTGAATAAGACGAGTGGTCAAACACTGTAAGCAAAAACTCAAAATCCCTTATATTATGGGACGGAGGGAGTAATAGATATGTAAGTTCAGAAGGAAAAGAAAGTGGAAACGAAAATAGAAGGGATACGATGAGATAAGTGGCAAACTAAATGTACATACTGCTCAATTATATACTAAATTTGTAATTACACTTAACTTTGTGGTAAAACAGAGTTGGAGGCATTGCTATTATATAGCCAAGGAGCGATTTTCCGAAATAATCAATAAAAACCAGGCATTACAATTTCAACGGAGGGAGTAGGAGTATAATATAGAGCGGTAACAACACGATCTACATATTTATCCAGCACGAATCAAGGGTATAAGTGAGTAAGCCGCTAATCCATATAGATCAAAATAAATAGGTTCGCTACTTATTTGGCTTATAGGTGAGTTTCGTGGGTTAGCCTATTGCACCATTAGCACGAATAATGTCGTAGCTAAAACCAGTACCATGGGTCTGCGGTGGACCATGCGGATTATCTGCAACGATGCGTCAAAAAGAAAATATTAGCAGCAATCCAAGGGCGGGGGAACAAAAACAGTACTGCGCGCCGTAGCTCTAGACTCTAGTGATTGCCAAAGCTAAATCTGTTGCAAATATATACAGATGATACTCACGGACTCGTGCGCTGCCTTGCTGAGCCGAGGGCATGGGGACGCCGCTGCCTATCAGGAGAGCCAGCAAAACAAGTCGAATCAGAAGAAGACGGAAGCTGCTCAGAGTGGGCGACATGCTTTGTTCAGCAGGCCAGCTAGCTGCTTTGTGAGCTCACGAACAAACGATACAACCTGTCTGTTTTACCGTCCGTGCCGGGAAGCAACACTCGCCACTTAAAAATGGTTTCATCTTCCAATAACACCAGACAAGATGTCAAATGTGGACATGTTTGAATTCTTCTGCGCTCTGCACTCCTACGGTCGTGGAGTACCTATCAAACGTTCTTAGCGGGACCTGCCCTGTTCTTTTTTTTTTTTCTTATTCGCCGAAGTATTGGAACGGATTATTTCCTCCATGTTTTTTTTAAAATATATATTTTTTAAAAGATTATTCTATTCCGTTTCTACATCATTGTTTAGATTGTATGTTATTTGTTAAATTTATTTTTATTATATCTAATTATATACTAGAAGAATTGCCCGTGCGTTGCAACGGGAAAAGGGTCTAGTAGGATAATATTTATTGTACATATTTACCCCTATTTATTGTTGGGACTGTTTTGGCACCTTAGCTCCATTCACAGAGATCTCATCATGTTAAAGAAGTTAAGAAAAGAAAGAGAAAGTACGGTTTATAAATAGTTGGGTGAGAAGATGAAGTGGAAGGACAGTTGAGGTCGTTGAAAGACAGTAGAGGGAAAAAAAACAACATGCTAAACCCTAACCAGAAAGAGTGAGAGGAGAGGAGAGGAGCAGACATGGAAGAAGAGAACCGCGATGGTAGGAAGTGACGGTTCCAAAGTCACCATCTAATACTCCCTCCGTTTCAAAATGTAAGACTTTCTAGCATTGCTCACATTCATTTAAATGTTAATGAATCTAGACATATGCATGTGTTTATATTCATTAATATCTATATATATGTGAGCAATGTTAGAAAGTCTTACATTGTGAAACGGAGAGAGTAGGTTTTTCCGGTGATGGGCCACTTACACCAAAGTCATTCAACAGTGGTGGTTCTAATGATGGAGGTTGGGTGGCCGCCCAAATCCTGGCCAGCTCAGGTGCTAGCTCGACTAGACACTTGTAATTATAGGGAGCAAGGGAGTAGGAGAGAATTGCGATGTGAGGGAACGAGAATTGCGATGTGAGGGAACGATTAGATCGAGCTTTAGGGTGTGTTGGGGTTTTGTTCGTGGCATATGGGTAATTTTTGTCACAATTCGGAAATACAAACTATGAGCATGACCACCGAATAATCAAGGTCGTTGGATCGGGATGATGAATGAAATAAACCATTACGACTTTTATTAGTTGAATATATTTGGACAACATATCACTTTTGATCGATTAGCGACGGACGATGGAAGCACTATGTATCTTTTCAATAACTAGAAAAAATACCCGTGCGTTGCAATGGGTGAAGGCTATTTTAGACTTATTATTATTATTATTGTTGTTGTTATACGGTTCAGTTAGGGTGAAAATTACTGTAGAAATTTGCTTGGATATTTCTTTTAGAAAATTATAAGCTACTATTAGGAGTCTAACTCTCATCTTAAATTAGCATGCGAGTTTTTTTAAAGTATTTCTTATACGACTCCTTCTGTATTTCCAAAAGCATCCCTAGTTAGCGTGCGAGTTTTTTTTAAAGAGATTTATTATATGACTCTTTCTGTATTTCTAAAAGTGATCAGACTTAAAATAAGACTCAAACATGGATCTATATTTCCAAAAGCGAACGAACTTAGAAACCGACTCAAATACAGATGATCTACGAAAGTACCGACAAAAACATTTTCAATTTTTATAATAGTAGAGATACTCTTTGGTTTTGGGCCAAAACCTCATTTATTCCTTCCTTTTCAGTCTTAGCCCAACCCGTTATCTTCCTCTGTTTTGCGGCCAAAACCTCATTTATTCCTTCCTTTTCAGTCTTAGCCCAACCCGTTATCTTCCTCTGTTTTGCTTGCCTCTCTTTGACCTAGCCCATACTCCCAAAGTTGGTTGAGGGCTTTTGATACACTCGATCTACTCTTTCCGTTTTTACCAAAATATGAGCGAATACATAAAACTCAGATACGGTGATTTTTAAATGTGTATTAGATCCGGTAAATTAGAGCAGAATTGAAAGGAAAAATCATGGGAAAATAATGAGAGAGTAGTGGGTAATCAACTTTTACAATCAATTGTAGAAGAGAACGCATGGGAGGTGATCGTTATGGCAGCGGCGCTAGGGTTCGGCCTGGCAAAAAAAAAAAAAAAAGGAACGGACAAAAAGAAAAAAAGGGAAAAAAGAAAAGAAAAGGGGGGGGGGGGCGAAAAAAGAGACGGACAAAAAAAGACGAATTTGCTATATATTTGTCGACAAATTTTCCACCAAAAATTTGACAGATGTAATTATAGTACAATCGTAGTGTAATTACACTGTAACTTATAATATAACATGTATGTAACTTTCAAAAATATCTCCATAACATTTATTTCGGTAAAATGGAGGTTGTGAGAACAAATTCTTTCACATATGTGTATGATGTGAATTTTTTCTTCCTCACCAGAACAAATTTTGTAATAGATCTAACGATTCAAAATTACGTGAAACTTATATACAAGTTACACTGTAGTTACATGCAAGTTACAGTGTAATTATATACAAGTTACAGTGTAATTACACTACGATTGTACTATAATTACATGTGTCAAATTTTTATAAGAAAATTTGTCGACAAATGTATAGGTGGTCAAAAAAAAGAAAAAAAATAACGGAAAACGGAGAAAAAAAAGGCGGACAGAAAAAAGGCGGTGAAAAAAAAAGTGGACAACAGAAAAAAGAAAGAAAAAAAGGTGAAAATAGCAAAAAAAAAAAGGAAAAAAAAAGAGACGGACGAAAAAATATGCCGGAAACCTTACATATTTTTTTTTATTATATAGGTATAGATATAGATATAGATTTTTAATCAAACAGG
Source organism: Oryza sativa Japonica Group (assembly GCF_034140825.1). NCBI lineage: Eukaryota > Viridiplantae > Streptophyta > Magnoliopsida > Poales > Poaceae > Oryza > Oryza sativa. The sequence continues at coordinate 23,583,510 of NC_089040.1, read as the reverse complement.
TAAAATATCATGCGTCTGTTTAGCAATATCATAAACACTGTATTCATTTAGCAATATCATGTGTATTTTCAGGTTTTTTTTTACTAAATTCTATCTAGGGATGAATTTGTAATTTGCTATACTGTACTTAGAACCACACTTGGATCATTTGAGGGGATCCACAATCGATATTGCGATTGGATTAGTTCACTTATGCTAATTAATACGGTAATGTCACTTTTCTTCGTACAACAGTAGGGAAGACACGTGATATTTTTTACAGTTAGAAAAAATCTTACATGGGCCCGGTCCGTTTTCCTTATCACACGGACACGGGCCAGTAACACGCATGTGCAGGCCTGTATCAGCGCGGGGAAGCGGATATGATTGAATGATGAAAGCGATCAGACGAACCCTCGATACGTAGACGGATAAAAATTAATCCGGACGAAATCTCGATCGGAAAACGAACGAAAATAATCCGAAAGTGAGGTGACGAATAGAAAAATACAAATCAGATTTAGATAGTTGAATTGATAATCATGCCAATGATTCGCTCAGTAATCTAAATTAAATAGACCTTTGTTTTGTTTTTATTCCCAAATTAAGCTAGATTAGTCACTGACCCATGTATAAATTCCGGGTAATATTTTTAAATGAGATAGTTTAAGTAATTTTTAGTATTTATTTGATGTGGTCCTTAGCCTGACCTGGAGGAAGTATGAGCAAGGAGCTGGCAGTACGTGATAAAGGTTGGTTAGCAACCACGACACAAGGAACAAAGCTAGCCTATATTGACTCTGATCATTATACAAGGAACAAGGGGCTTATATATCAGACTCTATATTTATACATGTCATAATTAATATCTTATTTGTAACCATGCAAGCTTACACCACTAAAAAAAGACAAAACAGGTATCACCACTATAGGTGCCGGAACAGCTAAAACCGGCACCTATAATACATTTCCCCACCTCCATGGCCCAAAACAGGAAAAACCGACACCTTATTATAGGTGTCGGTTCTGTAAAAAAAAAAACGATACTAATACTACAGGTGTCAGTTTTTAAATAAAAACCGACACCTTAAATTAATTATAGGTGTCGGTTTTTTAAAGAACTGATAGTATAATAAATTAAAGATATCGTTTTTTTTTTAAAATCGACACCTTTAAAAACCGAGCTGTGAGCCGAGTCACCGCTTCTCATTCTTATCCACCAAGTCACCACCCACCCATTCTTATCCATCCATCCCCACCACGCTCTCTCTCTCTCCTTATCTCTTTTCCCTCAGCTCTCACCTCGCCTCTCTCACAGTCTCGCGTCGTCGGAGGGAAGACAGCGGCAGCCCGGTAGGAGGGGAGGTGGGGGTGGCGGCTGCGGGCGGTGACGAGAGGGGAGGCGGTGGCGGCTGCGGCGCGGTGCCTCCCCTTCACGAGATCTGACCGGGAGCGGCAGCCCAACAGGAGGGGAGGCAGGGGCGGCGGCGGTGGCGGGCGATGGTTGGAGGGAAGGCGGCGGCCCGACAGCATAGGTAGCGGCGGCGCCTCCCCTCTGCCAGATCTGGCTGGGAGCGATGACCTGGCAAGAGGGGAGGCGGGGATGGCGGTGGCGGGCGATGGTTGGAGGGAAGACGGCGGCCCGACAGCAGAGGTAGCGGCGGCGCCTCCCCTCTGCCAGATCTGGCTGGGAGCGATGACCTGGCAGGAGGGGAGGCGGGGATGGCAGCGGTGGGCGATGGCGGGAGGGAAGGCGATGGCCCGGCGGGAGGGGGACTCAGGAGTGTTCATGTGTGTTATTGTGTTCATCTTGTGTGTTCATCTCATGTTCTTGATGTTCTTGAAGTGAAATTGCTCGATGCATCAAGCCGGCTTTTTTTTCGTTCCTGCAGCCTTAAATGTGCCGGTTTATGACTTTCAGTGATTAGTGCGGTCTCGGTGGTGTCCGTTGGGAAAACCAGCACCTAGTGCCGGCTCCCAACCAGCACATATTAGCTTTTGTGTAGTAGTGTTAAGGCTAAAAGAATGACTTGGAAATCGGTTTAGGAGAGAGTTTATCTTCGAAAATAACAATCAAAAAGGTTAAAAGAAAATAAAGAAAAATAGATACGGAGAGAAACAGCTCGTGCGGTCACAAACCTCCCGTGATAGATAAGGTATCAACGGCTGGGGCCTGGGAGGGCTGGGATGGGTTCATCAAGACTGGACAGGCTGAGCACGGTAACATATTCATTCGAATAAGTTACTTAACTAGCTATTTGTTTTGCATTTAAATTTGTTTGAAGTTTTATGTATTTTTTTTAAAAAAAGTAAGACAAAATTTCATTAGTAGAACTACGAACCAACTATGTTTCTCATTGAGTCATAATCTAGAGCAGATTTGCGAAAGGGCCTCTAGCCTAGTGGTGAGTAGAACCTTAGGTCTTGGGTTCGACTCCTCACGGGAGCAAATTTTTCAGGATTTAACGGCTTCGTGCTTTCAGTGGTAGGCGACGTACCCCTCGACAGCGAGGCGTCTGTGGTGACTTTCTCAAGGATTTGCCACCCAAGTCTTTAAATATGCTCATAGGGTTAGGGTTTGGGGTAGGGTTTGCGTGTGTGCGTTTATAGGGGTGAGTGTCTGCGTTGTACTGTGTAATTCTTAAAAAAAAATTAATCTAGAGCAGATTTTAACACACTATAAATTTGACTTAAGTGCTTTCTTTTCACCTTTGTTGCCTGATCTTTTTTAATAAATTCTAACCAGAAAAGTAAAAGAAATCTACCTAAATTATTCTTCAAAATCAAACTTTAAGTATTATTAGTTTGTTCTTGGAGTCTTACGTTAAGAACTTTGTTAATGCTTAAATCCATGGCAAGATTTCTTTTGCTATTTCACCTACTTAGTCATATAGGATGTAATCTCTCCGTTCCAAAATATAATAACTTCTAGACTTCAAATTTGTCCTAAAATTTAATCCATCAATATATTCTTGCTAATCAATTATAATCATCCACCATTAAATTTTCTACTTGCCTTTACTTCCCAACCAATAACAGTTTTCTCCCATTAAATTCTACCTACTTATTAAATTAACATTCATGTTCAATCCTAAAAATTATTATATTCTGGAAAAAAAAGCACTTTCTCTACAATATTATCTGCGCAATTACACTACTATATTATCGCTATACCTAGAATTGTCCACAACCCTTTTCTTCAAAAAAAAAAAAAGAAGAATTGTACACGAGCTCTAAATGAAAACTTGCCCTCCTAAGCACGTCGAAGAGCGAGGGACGACTGACCCAAGAACTCAAGATATACCAAAGCATATCCATGGCGCGTCGCTCATCCAAGCATTTCATTAAATATAAATCTTTTGTAATCTGGCACAATTCCGGACGCGGTAAAACATGTATGATTGGAAAAGACAAACATTAAGTCATACTTGTTTGTTCTTTTCTTTCCGGGAATCTACGACCATCGTTGTAATAATTATGTCCGAATTGTCATGTATGTTATCTCTCTCCTATACAAACAAGCTTCTGGTCTACCGTACGGCGTACACACTAACTACAAAATATCACAAAAATTCCACAAAAATTGAACATTTACTCATAACAGTATTACACATATTTACAAAGTGTCATATTCAAAATCATTATATTTTAGCCATAACAAAAAATGAAAAATCTGACAGTTTTAAGGATAAAAATGTATCAGAATTTTGTCTTTTTTGTTACGGGCTAAAATATAATGATTTTGAAGATAAGATTTCACAGGTAAGTGTAATATTATTGGAACTATGTGTCCATTTTTTTCTAGAATTTTTAATAACATTTGCTAGTTGATGTATATGGAGTATGCACGGAAAATTTGTGTGCATATAATATATATATTTCCCTCTCCCAAGCCCCAACACGCGCACACACACACCTCGGAAATTTTCCTTTCTCACCATAGCCATAAATTCTAACATCCATACTTTTTTTATCCTAAAGTAGAACAATTTTTAGATAGGTGGAACATATTATACTATATAAATCTAGACAAAGAATCATTCAAATTTATAGTAGTTAGATATATTTCATTCAAAAAAATATTATATTTTATGATGGAGGTAATACTGCCTTCGCCCTCTACTATAAGGGATTTTAACATTTTGTTTGCACTGTTTAACTATTCGTGTTATTCAAAAAATTTATGCAAATATAAAAAACGAAAAGTTATGCTTAAAGTATTTTGGATAATAAAGTAAGTCACAAATAAAATAAATAATAATTCTAAAATTTTTTAAATAATACGAATGGTCAAATAGTACAAATAAAATGTTAAAATCCCTTGTTTTTTGGAATGGAGGGAGTACTATTTTGCATTTAGACCTTCCTAATGGCCTATCATTTGCCCGACATTGATATTTTGCACATGGCATGGTCTGCTTAATCTCAGGCTGTCTTGTCAATTCACAACACATTGTCAATTCCAGTACAACTTCCAGTACCTTTAATTGGTCCGCTTAATCTCAGACAATGAGCGAGGTAACTAAAGGAGAAAACCGGTGGCTACGACTACTCTGTTTTAGAAAAAAAAAACTCAATTTCTGCGTATGAAACTATACAAATTAGTACCTTTTGGATACACGGCATAGCTAAAGGTGGTTTGCACGCGCCATGAAGCCAAACTTCGCTTATGGAGAAACCATCTTTATCGGTCGATCAAATTTTACAATAGTCCCGATTAAAAATTTTACAATAGTCTAACAAACTAAGACTAAAAATCCCGGTTTAAAAGTTTTTGGCACCAACCGGGACTAAAGATCATTATTAGTCCCGGTTCAATAAATGGCAGACGTTGTCAGACCAATGTTATTTTTAGTCCCGTTGGTGGGACTAAAGATCTATTTTTAGTCCCGGTTGATTACAACAACCGGGAAAAAAAATCCCTCGCGTCACATGCCCTACCGCCTCGTCCTCCCGCGCGATAAAGTCCTCGATCTCCACATCTCCTCCTCCCCTCTCAGTTTTTTCTCCACATCTTATCTTCTCCATCTCATCCTCACCTCTCATCTTCTCCACATTTCTCTGCTCCTCCCCTCTCTCCTCCTCCTCCCCTCCGACACAGGCGAGCAACGGCGGGCAGCGCAGGCGGCGGACGCGAGAGGGCGGCAGCCAGCTGCGTCAGGGGTGGCTGGCGCTGGTCGGGAAGGCGGCGGCCGGCTACGTCGGGGGCGGCCGACGCCGGTCGGGAGGCGGCGGCTGGCGGACGAACATTTTTTTTTCTTCTCTTATCTGTGCTCTTTGATGAATGCTGAAGATGTTGTAGATGTGAACTTTTTTTTCTTTTCTCTATTCTCTGTGATGAATGCTTGTTGTTCTGAAGATGTTGTATATGTGAATAAGTGTAAAGAATATGGATGCTTTGTTGTTGATTTTATTCATTCGATCTATGATTTGGGCTTTGTTGTTGATTTTATTCCTTCGATCCGATCCATGACGATTTGGGTGATATGCATAGAGCAAAAGAACAATAAAAAAGGAAAAAGACCAACCGGATGAAAGGAATAGAAAAACAAATCTTTAGTTCCGGTTGGTAATAACAACCGGGACCACATTTTTAGTCCCGGTTCATGTTATCAACCGGGACTAAAGGTCCATCTTTAGTCCCGATTATTTTAACCGGGGTCCCGAATTTCATCTCCCGGTTGAAAACCCAAGACTAAAAGGGTTACCAACCGGGACTAAAGATGGTTTCTTCAGCAATGCTTGTACGTGGCTGCTGCCTTGTTCGAACTCGAAATTGTTTGTTCATGGTTGAGAGAGGGATGAACATTTGGACCAGGATCTAGTACCTGACTAATTAACCCGCCCTAACTAGACAACTGAGACGAAATTCAAAATAGAGTAGAAAACATTCCTGAACATATTAACCAAGTAATGTGGGCTCGCTCGTTTCACTCAGTCTTTGCATAGGCTTAGCTCGGCATGTATGGAACGAGCGAGCCCAAGCCTACAATACAGCTCGTGAGTGAAACGAGCCGAGTATAAGCAGACTGGCAAGAAGCTCGTTTGGCTCGACAAATTATGGGGTTGGTGTTTCGTAAAAGCACCCCAGCCAGATGCCACACGTTAGATCAAAGCCAAATAAGTAATATTCTCTAGGTTTCTCAATTAGAAAATTTAGTAGAAGGAAATTCAAGATGCTATTTTTTAAACGGAATATAATAAAGCTCTGGGTCGGGATGTATTCACTTATGAGTTTTATTAGGTTTTCTGGAATGTTATTAGGCCCAATTTAGTTGATTTATTTAATAATTTTTATAGTGGTAATTTACCTCTTTAATTACTCTCTTAACTTTGGTATTTTTATTTTACTGCCCAAGCGCAAACAGGCTTTGAAAATTCAACAATATAGGCCTATTTATTTACTTAATGTCAGTTTCAAAATTTTCACTAAAGTTAATACAAATAGAATTTCTGTAGTGGCTCAGAAACACTGCTGGAGAAAGGCTTTGTACTCCCAATTGGGAACCCCCTACGAATCGGTTAAAATAACCGGGATTAAAGATCCATCTTTTACTTCCGGGGCTTCAACTCTTTCCTCCATATCAAATTTCCAGATCTTCAAGAATTTGCATTCAGTTGTGTTTCAGTATTACACACCAGTTGCCCCGGAGGAAAATTGGGGAGGACGACGCCGATGGCAGAAGCGGTGTGGGATCATTAGTATGCGGAGGCATGTGAACTCGTAGGGACGAAGAAGCGGCTCGTTGTCGAATCCCCTTCTTCGTCGCCGGCCAATCAAAATCCATCGCCTCTGAGTTTGTGGATGTTGAGGGGACACACAGCCAAGCTCCGCTGCGTGGTCACCTGGGAGGTGGAGGGATTGGAGGTGTTGCCTGGCGACCGCGCATGAGGATGGAGTGGAGGAGCAACGGCAGATGGGGTAGGTAGGAGGAGGAGGAGGAGGAGGTGGTGGTGGCATGGAGGAGGAGCTGACGGCAGCGAAGAGTGCACGTTTTCACGATTTGGGAGTGGAGACAACGAGGAGAAACAATTTATTTTTTTGGTTAGGGACGTGGGAGGACCTCTTTACAAAAGAAGTTTCTTGAAGGGGAACGAAGATATTTCGCCAATCTAAGGATCTAATGGCTAGCAATGTCTGGAGGAAAAATCAAATGGTCCGTATTTTAAAGATGACATGGACATGTAATCTTGCAAGAAAGTTTCCACCTTTCACTTATTTAGATTTGCAGTAGTTTGCATAAACAAAACATTGTTCTTGGAAGCACGTTGTTCATGAGAATCTAATTAACAAGATAACCTATCTATAACTATAGTCGTATATCCGTACGGCGATTCAATATGACCCAGCAGCTATATTTAGAATATCACTAGAGACCATGAACTGTTAATAGAGATCAGGTCTGAGCTTACATTTCTAGTCAAGGAGGTTAAATGCCTCATGGCTGGAAATAGGGAGGTGGTGGTGTCGAAAATCTATCGTGATCAGAATCGCATTAGCCATATCTTAGCTAATAGAGGGAGGTGTGAGTCCTTAACGGCCTTTTGGCCTGATGATTCTTGTAATTTCATCTCACACCTTGTCGGTGCTGACTCTATAGCTTCGTAATATATCTCCCTTTCCCCGAAAAAAAATAGATATGGTGTGACATAATTAAGTTCTGTTTTAAGGATACAACCACTCTAATACGACTCCTGCCATTACCTAAGATGCACACAACCTCCACTCACAAAAAAAGAAGAAGAAGAAGAAGAAGAAGAAGAACCACACAGCCTAGCATTATTTAAGAAAAAACAAATATCATGCCACAACAAGCTACAGCCACAAACAAACTTCATTCTCATGCTCCACCAAAGCGAGCGACGCCTCAACTATGATAAAGACTCGTAAAATAACGCCTCCAAAAGGTGAACAATGCATATGTACACCCCGTTGTTATCAACTTGCCATGATCCAATCAGCAAAGACTAGACCATAAGTCACTTTTAGACACTTTTAAGTTTTCATCCTAGAGAGATTCTTCGAACTCTAGACAATGCATTAAACAAGGAAGACAATTTTAGACACTTTTCTCTAATACACCTTTTGTTCTTTATGCAATCAATTAAAAAATACTTAGTTAAAATCAAATGCCTACACGTGTCTCCAAAACTGAAATAAGCACACAAATGAAAAAAAAAACAGAAACAAATAATATAACGTTATTGTCTTTTTAAACTTTATCACATGTTATTTATTTAAATAAATTTCACAAAACGACATGTACTTTGACCAACTTATTGCAAGACTATAAATTTAAGGATGCGTATAACAAAATTACAGATACGGCATCACTAAATTTATTGTAGAACACCTTAAATCTATGGAAGTATATGTAGGTTTGTAAAATTTACTCAATTTATTTTAAGAACTTCAATACAAGTTCTGGCGTACACTAATATAGAAGGCCAACTATTTGTAGGATAGATAAGTAGATCCAGATGTCTGATGCTTCTATTCCATTATGGCAATGTATCAGGTGCACTCAGCACATCACGTGTACTCATCCAGTAGTAAAATAAGGTCCTTCCAATCTCAATCGGATAGCTAGGATCTTGGTAGGGTAATTTTACAAAAAGAAAAAATAAACCACCCACTTCCCACCTTGTACCTTTGTAAGCGAATCAAGTGGCGTATAAGTTAGCAAAGAGAGCGATGCAGGTAAAACAAAACTGTACTCGGGACGATGAGCCCCCTAGCTTTATTCTTGATTTGTTAGCAAACGATGTAACTATCCTAAATGAATAAAATCTGCCATATTTGTTAAAAAAAAATCCCCCTGGCATGGGTTTCCTGTTCTTTGGCTGTAGCTACCCCCAAATCACTTTGTCTCTCCCACGAATGACGGGGACGTGAAGCTGCTCGATGAGGGCGATGGCAGCACCCACCCACAAGAAGGCTGATACGAAGCGATGACTTAGGCCATAGATATAAGGAATCAAGTGCTAGATATCCACTCTTAGATTCCTAAAATTCTTCTTTCTCCTATTCGTTCTATCCAAAACCTAAATCTTTAATTCCTCTCTGCAAAAGGGCATGTAGTTCAGTGGTTGCAGTAACCAGAGTAGCACTCCATGGATATGAGTTCAAATCTTCATAGGAGCAAATAACTTAAAGAGACTCGGTAACAGCTCGGGCGTGCCCACGGAAAAAAGAAAAGGTGCCCACGCGCCATGCCGTGCCCATCGGGCCGGGTATCCGTGGATACCCGAATCCACGGGTATCCGGTTGGATTGTAGAGACAGAGAAAAAGTTATCCTTCTCTAAAAAAATAAAAAGAAATCTTTAATTCCTCTCTGCTATATGGAAATATGGAATGGTGGTTTAGAAGGAATCTTTGGATTTGTCGCAGCGTTGTGCTCTGACAGAGTAATGGGAGGATGAACTGGTTAGGGGATTTATGCAAAGGTAGAAGATAGGAGGCGGGTGGGTTTTTATAAAATTACCCACCCTACCAGATCCTAGCCATCGGATTGAGATGCGAAGGACCTGATTGCTGGAGTGTATGAGTGCACAGGATGAGGGTCAAACGGTTTTAAAAGAGAGTCGTTCCTCTTTCCTCAAACCAAATAAAACGTTATAGAATGTTTTAACATGAAAGGCATTAATGGCTATCAAGTAGAACTGGGGAGCACTCTCAGGAAAATGGATAAACTGAGTTCAGGCACAAAATTTGTACTCGGTACAATGCTTTGCCGTATATAGAGGACTGTCCATTGTTTGAATAGTCTGCACGACAGCAAAGATGGACTACGAACCAACTCTTTCTTTTTCTTTTGAATCTTTGACTGTAGATATGCATCTGTGAGGTTGGAACAAATTCAACAAATGGCTAGCCGCTATCCTCCGGCAACCTATAAATGCACATAACCCTGCTACTGAAAAAAAACACAACCCAAGCTACAGCTAGTCTTCCACAAACATAACAGCAACAACATCCATAGTAGCGGATAGATGATTCCTATAGGAACTCTCACTCCCTCACTTCTCACTTTTGCTGTCCTGTATGCTTTCTTGACCCTCCCATTAATTCCGTCACTAAGTAGCACCGCACTCGATGATGAATCCAACAAGGATCTCCAGGCCCTCCTTTGTCTCAAGTCTCGTCTCTCTAACAATGCAAGATCCCTAGCCTCATGGAACGAGTCTCTCCAATTTTGCACTTGGCCCGGTATCACCTGCGGAAAGAGACATGAATCTCGTGTCACAGCACTGCACCTAGAGTCCTTAGACCTCAATGGCCATTTACCCCCCTGTATTGGCAATCTCACTTTCCTCACACGAATTCACCTATCGAATAATAGGTTGAATGGTGAGATCCCAATTGAAGTAGGCCACCTACGCCGTCTAGTTTACATAAACCTTTCTTCAAACAATCTTACTGGTGTGATACCAAACTCTCTATCTTCTTGCTCTAGCCTTGAAATACTTAATCTTGGGAACAACTTCCTCCAAGGGGAGATACCCCTTGGTCTGAGCAACTGTTCAAATCTCAAAAGAATCGTCCTCCATGAAAACATGCTTCACGGTGGCATTCCTGATGGGTTCACCGCGCTCGACAAACTTTCGGTTTTGTTTGCCCATAGCAACAACTTGTCAGGTAACATTCCTCATTCACTTGGAAGCGTCTCGTCACTCACCTATGTCGTTCTCGCAAACAATAGTCTTACTGGAGGTATACCCCCTGTGCTAGCAAATTGTTCATCACTTCAGTGGCTTGACTTAAGGAAGAATCACATCGGTGGAGAGATACCACCCGCTCTATTCAATAGCTCCTCACTACAGGCCATAAATTTGGCAGAAAACAACTTTTTTGGGTCCATTCCACCTTTGTCAGACCTCTCATCAATTCAATTTCTTTATCTGTCCTACAATAATCTCTCAGGTAGCATACCATCTTCTCTAGGCAACTCCACTTCACTTTACTCACTTCTGCTTGCATGGAATGAATTGCAAGGAAGTATTCCATCGAGTTTAAGTAGAATTCCGTACTTAGAAGAACTGGAATTCACTGGGAACAACTTGACAGGAACAGTTCCACTCCCTCTCTACAATATGTCAACACTCACATTCCTTGGCATGGCAGAAAATAATCTGATAGGAGAATTACCACAAAATATTGGGTATACTCTTAAAAGCATCGAAATGTTCATTCTGCAAGGAAACAAATTCCATGGTCAAATTCCCAAATCATTGGCCAAAGCAACAAATCTTCAATTGATTAATCTCAGAGAAAATGCATTCAAAGGTATTATTCCTTATTTTGGGTCCTTACCCAACTTGACCATTCTCGATCTAGGTAAGAACCAGCTTGAAGCTGGAGATTGGACTTTCCTCCCAGCATTAGCACATACACAGCTGGCCGAATTATATTTAGATGCAAATAACCTTCAAGGAAGCCTGCCAAGTTCCACTGGTGATCTTCCACAAAGCATGAAAATATTAGTTTTGACATCCAATTTCATCTCTGGCACCATACCACAGGAGATAGAACAACTCAGAAACCTCGTACTGCTTCAAATTGACCATAATTTGCTGACAGGCAACCTTCCTGACTCACTTGGAAATCTTTCAAACTTACTCATTCTAAGCTTAGCACAAAACAGTTTTTATGGGAAAATCCCACTTTCAATTGGTAAACTAAATCAGTTAACTGAGCTTTACCTGCAAGATAACTCTTTCAGTGGACTCATCCCCAAGGCCTTAGGACAATGCCAAAAACTAGATATACTAAATCTTTCTTGTAACTCCTTGGAAGGAACAATACCAAAGGAATTATTTACTATTTCCACACTTTCTGAAGGTCTGGACCTCTCACACAACAGACTCTCTGGACCTATACCAGTGGAAGTTGGTAGTTTGATTAATCTTGGCCCCCTCAATATTTCAAACAACAAATTGTCAGGAGAAATTCCCTCAGCTCTAGGTGATTGTGTCCGTCTTGAGTATCTCAACATGGAGGGGAATGTTCTTAATGGGCAAATTCCTAAATCTTTTTCTGCACTGAGAGGCATCATTCAGATGGATCTTTCTCGGAACAACTTATCTGGTCAAATTCCAGAGTTTTTTGAGACTCTGAGCTCTATGGTGCTTCTTAATTTGTCATTCAACAACCTAGAGGGACCCATACCATCCAATGGGATCTTCCAAAATGCAAGCAAGGTTTTTCTCCAAGGGAACAAGGAGTTGTGTGCCATCTCACCACTACTGAAATTGCCACTTTGTCAGATATCTGCTTCTAAAAACAACCACACTTCCTATATTGCAAAGGTAGTAGGGCTCAGCGTTTTCTGTTTGGTATTTTTGTCATGTTTAGCAGTGTTTTTTCTGAAGAGAAAAAAAGCTAAAAATCCAACAGACCCATCATATAAGAAATTGGAGAAACTCACATATGCTGATTTAGTCAAAGTAACGAACAACTTTTCTCCAACCAACTTAATTGGTTCGGGGAAATATGGATCAGTATATGTTGGTAAATTTGACGCCGAAGCACATGCAGTTGCTATCAAAGTTTTCAAACTTGATCAACTTGGAGCACCAAAAAGCTTCATAGCAGAGTGTGAGGCCTTGAGGAACACCCGCCATCGCAATCTCGTAAGGGTGATCACCGCATGCTCAACATTTGATCCGACAGGACATGAGTTCAAAGCTCTTGTTCTTGAATACATGGTTAATGGCAACCTAGAATGTTGGCTGCATCCAACATCCTACAAGAATCGTCCGAGGAATCCAGTGAGGTTATCTACAAGAATAGAAATAGCATTGGACATGGCTGCTGCTTTGGATTATCTCCATAACCGTTGCATGCCACCTATTGTCCATTGTGATCTGAAGCCAAGCAATGTCCTTCTGGATAATGCCATGGGTGCACGTGTTAGCGACTTTGGATTAGCTAAGTTCCTTCACAGCAATATTTCTTCGACAAGTGATAGGTCTACAAGCTTACTGGGGCCAAGAGGGTCTATTGGATACATTGCACCAGGTGAGAATTTCTTAATGCACAAAAAAGATAGTATATGTCTTTTCTGTAAAATAATTTGCATGTTTCTTCTGACTGTGTTTTATTCTGATTTGCTCTTATAAACTCCTTTCTTTCAAGTTTTATGAGTTCATTTTTTTTGTCATATTAATTATAAACTGCGTTGCAGAATATGGCTTCGGGAGTAAAATATCAACAGAGGGTGATGTTTACAGCTATGGGGTTATCATCTTAGAAATGTTGACAGGGAAGCGTCCAACAGATGAGATGTTTAATGATGGCTTGAACCTTCACCAATTTGCCAAGGAGGCATTTCCTCTGAAGATTGGTCAAATTCTAGATCCGAGCATCATGCCAGATTATGAGAACGAAGACAATGATGCAAACAATGATCTAGACCATGATAATTGTTTGATGGATGGAATGCTGAACTGTGTCACGAAGCTGGTTAAGCTTGGCCTCTTGTGCTCTGCAGTGGCACCTAAAGATCGGCCGACAATGCAAAGCGTTTACAAGGAAGTCGCTGCAATCAAAGAAGAATTTTCAGCACTGCATGGTTAAGCCAAAGGATTATTTCTTTTATGTCGCACATGCTACTAGTACATTTTTCTTGTTTGAGCTTGTGATATGTCATTTTCTCCTCTTCAGTCTTACTAGTGAATATTTATGTGTGTAATAATGTCTGATAACTATGCCAGTTTGTAACAAATAATTAAAATTCAGTATTGAGCTCTTCTATCTGTCTCGTTTACTTTTCTGTCGTGTGGAATGAATCAATGAATTATTATATAGGGTACTACTTCGTCATCTAGTATTAACCACACAATTTAAACTGGTGAAGGAAAAAAGTATTGAGAAATCTGCCAATTCTGGTACCTACCGGTAGGCATGATCAGTAGTATCACAGCAGGCACTTCACTAGCAGGCTCGCAGCAGGGAGACCCCCCCCCCCCCCCCCCCCCATCACTCTCGAGCTGCGACCGCATGACGGGGGCAGAGAGCGATTCCGGGGAGGCCGGGAGAGAGCAGAGCCCGCGGACGACGCGAATCGCCCGATGGAACAAACGACGCCGCAGAGGAGACAGTGAAGCAGACCTGGCGGAAACTACCCCCCTGGTGGAGCGCGGGGGCCGTCGAAGATGTGTCCGTCACGGCGGCGGCGGCGGCGCGAGGAATTGGTCCTCCCTCTCCACGCAGAAGCAGAAGCAGAGGAATCGAGCGCCAGGCCCTCCTACTACCGGCCTCGGCCCAAAAAAATGGACCTCACGTGAACAATTTCCATGCCGCCCTAACTATCATGGACCGCACGTTAACTGCGTACCTTTCCGGTCCAATAATATGCATAGTCTACACGTTCTCCTCAACTTGGATCCCAATAGTTTGGACCGGAAGCTCAATTTGATATCAATACGATCCCAACCCACACATGCTTATACTATACATTGCTTATGGAATGAGATCGATCGATCAGCTGGCCACCCTGCAGTTGGTCCTGATGGTGCCGCCGGCGGCGTTGCCGGTGAGCACGCCGATGGAGCCCATCTTGACGTTGTCGGCCGCGAAGTCGGTCTGGAACGAGTCGGGACTATTGGCAATCCCCAGTTGGCGACGATGGCGGCATGGTAGTTGGTGTCGAAGGTATTGGGCGTGACGGCGTCCAGTCCATGGGCACCAGCTCCCGGCCTCCTCCTGCTGCGGGCACTGCGCCACTGCGTCGCCAGCGCTGCCACGTAGCTGGGGTCCTGCCCGGCGTTGGGGCCGGACGACTACTAGAGCCGGTTGCTGAAGGAGCTGGAGGGCGACACACCGGCCGATGGTGTGCGAGCCCGACAGCGCCACCATCTCCGCCTGGGTGACCCCCTGCTTGGCGCCGATCGAACATCTGGCTCAGATGAGCCACGTTCACCGACGGCGGCGGCAGGTTGCCGTTCAACCCGTGACCCCCTGTGCCACCGACTCGGGCTCTGGCACACCAACGGGCACAAGCACCGAAGCACGGAACTCACATGATGATGCTGATAAGTGGGCCCACCGGCCCAGACACCTGGCACGTAAGTAAAAACAGTGAAAATGGGACATATTGCACAGTTTTATACAGTCTAAAGGTAAAGATTTATGGTATTTGAAATTAAAAAGGTCAATCAAACTCATGTAAAGTTGAGGGACGGCAGGTGGACTTATACCGGTCCATTAACATACAAGTATAACATATGCGCCTACGTAAAAAAAAGTCCAATTTGACTCCCTTAAATAAAGATCGAATCTAATTCATATCCTAAACCACAAGACCAGATATAATGACTTCCCCAACTATTAAAACCGTTTAAAACAACTACCTTGGTTGTTTTAAAAGCGGTTTTCGCTAATGTGGTATCCACGTGACACCCTAGTCATCAAATAAATTAAAAAAATAAGTTGGTCCTACTTGTCATCCCCTTCCTCTACTAACCTCTCCCCCTCTCTCCCTCTCTCTCTCCTCCTTTCTTCTCGGCACACAGTGGCTAACGATGATGACGTGGAGCGGCGGCGTCCAACGGCGAGGGCCCGACGGCGGGGGCGTCACTTGCGGCTACTGAGGCGGTGCAGACAATGGGTGAAGGGTGATGGTTCTCGGCCCCTTCTGCCCTAGCGCTGGCGGCAGCGACGTGCGACGGCGCCTACGGCTGCTGCAGTGGTGAGGACGGCGGGTGAAGGGCGATGGGAGGTGGTGACCTCCAGATTTGGTTGCCAGCGGCCGGTCAAGGACCTCTCTAGTTTGTCAGTATCCGGCGGCTGGTTGAGGACCTCTCCAACGTGCTCCTAGCACTCGCGGGCAGCGTGCGCTCTCCTCGTCCTCCCGCCACCGCCGTCACCGCTCCCGCTCTCCTCGTCCTCCCACTTTCTTGCTTCTGTGGAGAAGGGGAAAGAGAGGAGGGAGAGGAAAGTAGTGAGAAGGGAAGGAGAGGGAGGATGACATGTGGGTCCAACATGATGACTCAAAGGTTAGATTAAGTTAACAAGCCACGTCAGCAAAAGAACATCCTTAAAACCACCAAGGGGTTATTTTGCACTAGTTTTAATAATTGAGGGTTGAAGATACTAGTATTGCGAATTAGATTGATAGTTGCCTATATTTGAGCTGTCAATGAGCCAAGCTCGAGTCGAGCCTCACCAGATCTCAAGCTTTATTTTGGGCTCAGAACGTTCAAGCTTTGAGCTTTTCTCGAGCTGAGTAATTGTATATAATCTCCAGATTCGTTTTAAGAAGTTTTTTTTTTATTTTTTTAGAGAGAATAATAGTTAACTATGCCATGCACCGGCTGTTTCATGGTGAAAAGTGATGGGCCACAAGCCAACAAACTAACAATGAAATTGCACGGATGAAGATACCAATCTACTCCTTGCAGCTTTTTGTTAGATAATGTGCTTGCGCTTGATGGTTCGAATAGACTAGCCGGTGTGAAAAAAATTAATGAAGGCCGGTATTTACTGTGAGTTTGTGAGGGCATTCCCAACCCAATAACTAGGATGGTATCCATAGCATTAAATAAGTTGCCACTTAAGACAAAAAATGATGTGGCAAGTGAATAAATGAGGAAAGAGAAGGAAACCATGTCTTGTATGAGACATGGTTCCTACATAACATCCAAGACATCATGTGAGATAAGTAGCATTAAATTGGAGTATGGAATAGTGGTGTTTGCATTGGAAGAATAGTGTCTAGTACTAGTTTCTTGATGACGTGGAGTTTATAGAAACCATGTCTAGTGTTATGGGTTGGGACTGCCCTGAGGGCACGTACTATGGGCATCCAAGCACAATCTCCTAGATGTCACATAAGTTAAAATAGTGAAGTGGAGGAGAGAAGAGATGAGAGAGATAAGCAGCCACCTCTCATGCAAGAGATAACCGCTACACAAAATTCAAGACAAAAGGAAAGAGGGGAAGAGTAGATTGGACAAACAAACATTGGGGCTAGTATATTAGAATTAGTGTAGATGTGAGTATTGTACATGTTACCTCTACATTTATTAGTTGATGATGTGGTCAAGATTAGATGCAAGATCCACCTATTTCATAAAACTTGCCCTGAGGCCGTGACGTGTGGGTTGCCTAGTGTTGCAAATATATAGTGTGAATGTACTTTGGATCTTTTATTATTAAAGTTTTACTTTTGATCATCTTTTATCTAAACTGTTTACTTTGGACTAAACTAGAAAAATATCCGTTTGTTGCAACGGGTAAAATCTATTTACATCCAAATTAATGCTTGCGTGAATAAATTTTGTCATCTCTCAAAAATCGAACGAATTAACAGGGGCGGCCGTATTTTGAATTAAGAAAACACGTAAAACGAAAATGGATAGGGAAAAAATCGTAGTTGAATGCTATGAGATATTTAAGGTTGATCTTTTAAAAACAACTCTCTCACACAAGGGCTCTTCACAGCAGCTAAATACTACTCCATTCTCGAATAACTGTTATTGTTGATTACAACGTCTCACTTTAATCATAAATTACTACTAAATGATTATATTGCGATTCATACACATGTTAATAATAAATGGAGATAGAAGAGGGAAAAAAACATATTTGGATTATAGGATTGAAAAAAAAAGATACATTAGTAGAAAATTTTGGGATTAAAATAAGATTGCAGGATTTGAAAATATAGGAAATTTATGGGAGAACTCTTGGGCGATAACAAAGAATTATTTTATGAGTAGTAATATCTTTTATTTAATATGATCAAGTACTCTCTCATTTTAGCAGAGGGAGGATAGAGTATAAGATTAAGAGAAATTTGAATAATATGTGATTGATTTTTTAGATAATAAAATAAAATTTCAGCTTTTGCTCAATGACCTATGGCACATTATTACAAAGATCCATTAAAGTATGATTGTCTAGTATCTACATATGTGAAAGCAACCAGCTTTCTCATAAACTAATAAGCCACGTCATGTGAATAATAATAGCCTTAGGATGAGAGTAGGAACAAAATTGGACCGTTGGATCCATTTGTGTGTATACCAATCACACATAGGGAGAGTTCCAGATGAATAGGTCCTGTGCATCGATCGGTGCATATACAGATAGTTTAGTATAGATGGAGAGCAGCAGCAGCTCGCCTCATTGACCCACAACTACAGAAATCCATCCACCATAGTGCCAATTATATTACTCCCTTCATCTAAAAATATAGCTACTTTTAATATATAAAACTTATCCTACTTCTATTCCATCATCTCAACCAACTACAACCATTTTCTATTTAATTTCTTCATATACTTTCTATCAGAAACAAAAATAAAACACAACCCTCCCATTTAATTTTATTGCCCTCTCCCTAATCCCTTCAAAAAAACATAAAGGTAGACTCTCTAACTGCAAATATAAGCATCACAAATGTTTAAAATTTATTAAAAAATATAAGGATTTATCTTCAATCTCACCTCCCATTCAATTTATTTTATCTTACTCTTAACTATTTTCTCAACTCCTATCATTCCTCCGTAAAGGGATATAAAAATTTTATATGATTAAACATAATCTTTGTTAAACAATATGGAAATCCTTATATTTAAAAAATAGAGATAATAGTCTCACAAAAATTATCCCGTAATTATCAAGATCCGTCGTCAACTCCTATACACAAGTTATGCCGGCGCTCAGAGTCATGCGAAGCGTGACTGGGTGGCTAGTATATATGATTGATATTACAAATAGTATGGTAGAATTACATTTATTTTGAGATAAAATTTAAATCTAGAATCATACTTTCGGTGGGAAGGAGTAATACTTTTTTCATTCCTCAATCACTGACCGTTGGTGGGTTCTACTACCAAATTGTTTTTCTTATCCTTCTCATCCATTGGTTCCCACTTCCCAGCCATCAATTCGATCTTCTCGTTCCCTTCTTTCATGATAGGCTCCAGCGAGTTGTTGCGATGAGAAGTCAGGAGAACGGAGAATGGGATCGAGATATGTTGTTGGTGTGGGCTTGGCAGCGGAAGAGAGCGGCGGTGTGCGCTCGAGCTACCCAGAGGAGGTTCTTTAGCTTGCCATCGTCTAGGCCAAACTCGATCCGACATCATGGCTGCTGGATAGATACAGATGAAAGGAAGCAATGGTGTGATTTCATGGTGAGCTCAGCTGGTGAGGCTGGTTGTAGTCTAAGATTACGAATTTGGTTTTGCTTTCGCTTTCTCGTCTTGATTAAGAGGACAGGACACGCGCAGGCGCCTTAAGCAGGAGAAGACGATGGCGAGATGTGGTTTCTACTGATATATTCGTTATTTTTGTATTTTGGAGCACTAGTTAATTACTTTCAACTAGGTATATTTGTTATTTTTGCATTTTAAACAACCTAAAATCTTTTCACGAGCACATCACGCTGAGCTTTGTCACGCATGAATGAATGCATCAGTTGAAACTATGGATTGGCCCAGCAACGCATACGGCAAGCATGGTTTGCTTCTGGTAACCTTGCCGTGAAGCTATTCAACCTACAGGATACATCAACAATAGGCATCTCAAAGCTTTCCTACAGAATGTGAGTTTTACAAGTGTTACACATCGAAACCTTGTTAAAATATTGACAGTGTGACCAAGAATTGGTTCCAGGGGTCCAGAATTCAAAGCTATTATATTTGAGAGTATGCCGAAGCAAAGATTTTTCTAACTCCAACAGAAAGAACAAAATGAGAATGATCTGAATCCCTGCATATTGGAATTCTGTCTGCAAAAGAACTGGCAAAAGATGGCTTACATATTCTTCATACTTTGGCAGAGCTAGGGGGTATAATGCTTGGAAGTCTTCCCTGCTCTGCGTTGAGGCTCCTTCACACACTCAAGATAGAGATGTATCAAATCAAAAGAGTCTTGCGAGCCCGATTTCAGCAAGACTGCAAACTTATTTGGCAATTCAAATAATTTCCCAGTTAAACAAGACAGTCACATTTTCTTTACTTCACTTTAGTAACCCTTTGTGTTACATGACCTTACAATTTTGATAACAACTACAATGAAGAAAACTTTTGCAAATCGACTAAATCAGATATACAAATAAAGGGTTAATTAAAAAACACGACAGATAAAGGAGCTGCAAACTGCATATAGTCTGGTCCTTTTGTAGAGAAATTGCCAAAGTTATGTCATTACACTGAGAATGATATGTAATTACACCGAGAATTCCCTATTTGTCTAGACGATACACCATTTATTGAGGTAATATTATTGTATACCAAGAATAACATAACTCTTCAATGATATTTTCAAATCTTCCTACATTTCAGACATATAAATACCAGATAAATGACCATATGTCAAGCAAAGTTTAGACAACCACAAGCTAACAAGGCTTGGAGAAGATCAGGGATTAGTGGGAGGGAACAATGCCATACTTGTTATGAGAGTTCAATAGCACATGATAGATTGGGTCTCGGTACGACACTTGGAAAAGTTGTATGACAATGTAGCCACATGTCGTGATGCTAGATCAAATGAAAAAAAGTGGAAAGGGTCAATAAGTTCCTTACAAATAAATACATCATGATGCGCATAACTCACTGATGAATTTACTATAGATGTTCATATTACGTGACTAACTATTCTTGAGCAGGAAAGTGCCTCCCATATACAAATAAACATAATCTAGACACTACTCATAAGGAGAAGCACTAGAAAATACAAGTGGCAGGAAAAATGTATGCATCATACAGCTAACATGGCACAACCTTCATTGATTTTTATAAGGCATACTTGATTTAAAAGTCTTCAAGATTAAACTTCGATAATTGATTTCTCAAAAAATATATATCAGTAGTTATCAAACTTATATTGTATGAACGCACTTTGAAATGTCAATCTATTGGTATAATTTTTGTATATTATCTATACTTGGGAATTTGACTAATTTGTTGCCAAAATCTGTAGAATATTTTATCTACAGTATTTGATAGGTGGCAGTAACTACTAGTTGCACCTTATGATTAAGAAGTGCAAACAAAAAATATTCTACAAAGTTCATGCAGTAAAATCCAAGTCACAAGGACAAATATAACCCCAATGCAATGTAGCAATATAATCCTTCGAAAGCAACCCAGATGGCAGTAGATATCCAATGAGATGTTTCCTTTATAATCCTCAACAAAAAATTGTGTACCTTCCAAAGCATATTAACAAGCATATCCAGATGGCAGTAGATATCCAGTTTGACTCCTTGTGAGCAACCCATACCTGCAGACATATCACCAAAAATTTACTGATAGAAGATATAGCCACTATGATGGTTTTCTTTTTAATTTACTGATAGAAGATATAGCCACTACATGCAGTGCCTAGGACGCTACCACTCTACCAGCCAGCAGTGCCCTGCCATTTTATAGTTGCAGGACGTATTAATTACTTCATGGAAACACCTTTTCAGTAGGTGGGAGGTTGTGCTAGCATTGCTAATTAGCGCTTATGTTTTTATTTTTAAAAAATAAGATTATCTTCACATATTTTCAAAGAGGAAAGAAAAAAATGATAAAATATACTGGACATAAGGATTAATGTGTTGTAGATTTTAATGGAATATATTTTCATAACAAATACCAAAAAACTATTAGCAGAAAACTGTGGGTGCCATGGCATGATTAGAGCTGAGCTTAAGACAACTGTTCCAAATAACAATAGAGTCATGCAAAAGTAGTTTTAGCAAATAAAAATCGTTTCCCACCGTTTGCACAAAAATATGAACAACAATTTCCAAGATGCAGATGCATTCATGCAGGCAAACTAGTGTGTCGCACAAAATTACTTGGAACAATTTCTAAAAACCAAAGAATGTAATTTACCGATATTGCGAAGACATTTATATAGAAGTCAATTAAGGTTGCCGCCATCCACCTGAATGCAAAGGAAAATATTAAATTTGATATTTTTCTAATTGATAACACAAGTATAATAAGGAAAAAAGAAAATAAAAAGTGCCAGACAACATCTACAGAGTTAGCATGTTTGAAGCATGTACTGATAAATTTAACAAATCATGTGAAAACATATACAACACTATACTAATCGAAAATGTACTTCCAGAGCATTACTTAGGGCTGGCCTCCAAAATTCTTTTTTTAACTCTGCATGGACTTCCTGTGCTTCCTACTCTTATGGTGAAAATAGTCATGAAAATTTCTCAAATAATTTGGTAGTGGTGATACAAAATAAATCTATCAACTATCATGATAGAAAATTTCAAATCTAAATTTGATGTGGACATGAAGAAATAGAAAGGAAAAATTCAACGGAAAGTGGAATGGCAAAAAGAAAAAGGGAAAGCTACTATTCACTGATATTTGTTTTTTTGTTTCTCCCAATACAAGCCACATTTGCAGTTGAATTTTTACACATTGTTTTTATAGATAATGATCTATACTGCTAAGTTATTTCAGAATTTTTTATGACTATTTGCAGTCAAATTTTTAGAAGATAAGTCCAGAACACAAGTAAAATGTTCTCCTTGCCTGTACACAACTATGGTAAGTGCTAAGTGCTCCTAACAAGACAGTTACTAGTTTAACTCTTGAATGTAAATTCAGCATAGGGTGCTTATAGCACTTGTAAATACACATTTGTCTTGCTTATTAAATATATTATTTTCAAAATTTCCTTTAGCTGTATTATCAATCTATGCCTCTGTGATCTTTCATTCAATCACTGGGATTTATCCATTTTGCTTGCTGCATTCAACTGGACTTAGAATGTACTTAAAGAAAATAAGGTTTCTTAAATAATCTGAGCAAATATGGTTCACTTACGGGGTCAACAAGTCCTTCCTGAAAGGTAGTCCATCAGTGATGACAGTATAAATTACGACTGCAGCCATCATTGCCCCCAAAATGCTGAAAATAATTCTCCCAATTATGACAAAAGAGGACTTTCTTTCGGATAGATCTCCTTGCCTGAAAAGAAGTTGAGAAACACCTCAAAACACAGAAGATAAGAATAACAATTGATATATGAACAACAATATTCCTTAGACATCCAGAATGTGACACAAGGTCACCACATTGGTGAGAGCATGCACTATGGAACTATGGAATTTGGAGTGTTAGGTATATTACTCAACATATGAGGGATCTAGACCCAAAAGATGCAAAAACTGTGAAAGCAAAAGTTTCTTGTTGTAGGTGTTGAAATCTACAGGATAACACATTTCACAGGTCCCCCCAAAGTTGAAAGAGAACATAGCGTAACCATGAACCAATATAAGCTTCTTATAGTCCATGTCCACCAGACCATCAGTGCCCCCAGCCCAGAAAAAGAACAAAATTGCCAAATCCATTTCTGTTTTCAATATCAGCATGTAAAAAAAAAACTTTTTTTTACTTGATTTGCCAAATTATGCTGTCAAAAGCATCAAACTAAAATCTTTTCATCCTGCATACGCTAGGAAAAATTTGAATCTGTACCTGAGGAATAAAAGATCAAGTGGATCTTGTGAAGGTCCGGAAGTTTTTATTTCAAAAAGCTTCACAACAACATAAGCACATGTAGCAATACTGAAAAGATAACAGGAAAAAAGGATGATCACATTAGGTAAAATGAATATCTCCATTCAAACAGAATTATGAAAGTTTGACAAGCCACAAATATTATCAAGAAGGAAATGAGTACCTGCCAAAACAGTACAACAGAACTACCCAAAAGAAAGAACTAATCCAATTTACTTCCTTGTAGATAACCCAAGTCTGCAACATGCAAGAACATCTCTAGCTCACATCAAGATGAAATAATATTTAAAATTGTATCTCCATACATGAAGCGGACAAATAAATAATGATTTTCTTTTACATTATTTATATCATGTAGAGCAAAGCATTTGAGTGGTCAACCCTTGCAGATCCAAATATCCTTTAGTTTGTGTATATATTTAAGGTGGAATCTAGAAATTGTTTGTCTTAATCAGGGGAAAGGAGCTAATTAGGATAAGACACACAAAAGAATTCTCTGTTAGTTTTTCAGTGGTACACAGATTGGAGTTGGAGCAGAAATATCAGCAAAAGCTCCAAACTTCACACACACACACACAAAAAAAAAATACATGTTAAGAGAGATAATACAACAAAACTTCTCTACTATCATTTCATATCTGAGATCAATCGTCATGCAATTTAGTTAAAGCTTCAACCAGTTAGATACCATTCCCTCATACAGATCAGGAACTATGTTTGGTGGAAATCAAAATTTCACCAGATTCGCAAATTTAGCAAACATTTTATCAATTGAGTACACACAGAAAAAAAAAAGGTCTAACTCCAAGCATTATATCTCCTATGAAATATGTTTTGGCAACATTGAATTTATTCGTAAATAACAGATTTAAAAAATGGTAGAACATATTGCACTTTTGTACAATGCATGCAAACAATTGACTGCTGCCGCTTTCACTTCACGCTCCAGAAAATAATTCCTTCTAATCATACTGCTTGTAAACACTTCCTTCGTAACAAAATAACTAGTTGGTGAAGAGGGCGCAAAGTACAGCACAGAGATAAATGAATTACCGAAATCGCAGTCACATTGACATAAAAATCAATCAGTGTTGCCACCAACCACCTACACAGAGAAAAATTACAACTTCAAGTTAAGGCGCTTTTGGACAATAGTTCTGACCTCCCTACTCTGATGCAACACATAGTTCATTCGTTAAGAACATACAAACTCTCTCAAAGCCTTGGGCACAAACTACAAACCTAGAGGTCTAGAGCATAATTGGTGCACTTAATTATCCAAAGTTGCATCCATCGAGAACTACCTATACTTCCTGTCTTTCTGCAGCACCATTGTGCAGGTCACAGACAATAACATTGGAATAATACTTAAAATAGTACTAGTGACTCCCAACATTTGCTAATCATTACGCCTAAATTTAAAACAAAAATCCAAAAGCTTGAAATGGTCTACTTTAGTAAAAAAAGCAATAGCTGACTAACAATCAGTAACTAGCACATCTGAAATTAGCCAGCACTACCAAAATTCGCGGCAGTAACTAGCACCCAATCCTCTTCCATGGAGGGGGAAGGAAAACGAAGTGGTGTATCAACGCACTCACGGGGTGAGCAGCTCGAGGCGAAACGGCGAGCCGTCGGTGACGCAGGTGTACACCAGGGTGCCCAGCATGAGAGCGCCCAGCGCCGCGAACACCGCCCTGTACACGCCTATGGATCCCGCCGCCGCCATGGATGCGCCCGCTGGCCGCCGCGCGGTCGCCGAGGGTATCAAACGAAGTGGTGTATCAAACTAAACTACCAAAAACTCACCGCGAGACGAAATGGGGAAGCGGGGGAATTCGTCGGCGGAAGAGTCGTGCGAAACAGTACAGAAGGGAAATTTCCTCATCGGGCGAGTGGACGGGACGCGGACACGTCGTGGCGGAGGAACCGGAGGCGGAGGCGAGGCCACGTAGGCGGAATGCGCCTACACCGTAGGTCGCAGTGGAGGAGGAAGGCGTGGGAGTCGGGAGGGGTGGAGGTGGGGATCCGAGCTCGCCGCCGGCCGCCGCGCGCCGCGCGGCTCCGGCGATGTCGGCGAAGGGTAGAAGAGACGGGTTCAATGGGCTGGTTAGGCTATGGGCTGGATCTGATTGGACCTAAAAGTTACCGTTAGGCCTTTCTTTTTAAGGCCCAAAGCAAATTGGGTCAATCTGTGAAGCAGGCTTCATTTTGCTTTAAATTGAAGTTTAAGGGCCCATCATCAGAAATATAATCTTGTTCTTTGGCAACACACATCATGTCCAACTGATTTTGGCCTCAGTTCACTGAATGAATATTGCAGTTTATGAATTTTTTTCCCTACAGAAAACTTTGGATTAATTGTTTGCATACGGACTGTGATGATTCCCAATTATTCAAATCCAAATAGAATTAACCTCACAATTTCACTAAGGTATACATCTCCAATGTTTCTCTCCAAACATGGCCACTTGGTCAGTTAAAAGACCAGGCAGTGATCCACCCTTAACTTTTACTACTCTTTCTCCACAAACTACTAAACTGTTGTTTTTTTAAATAAAAAAAATATTATAGGAAAATTACTTTAAAGAATCGTATTAATTTATTTTTTAAGTTTTTTAAGTTAATACTTAATTAACTATGTGCTAACTCAACCCTCCATTTTGCATGTCGAGGAAAAACGGTTCTCAAACCTTTGCTTCAAACATAGCCGAGACATCTTTTTCTTCTCTTCCATCAAATGACTCGCAGACCTCCGGCAATGATGTAAATTGTCACGACGTTTGCAGACAAGAACCACTGGCATCTCATCACCGAACAAATTTCGTCAGCTCCGGGACGGTTTTGCCTCGGCGTTCAGTCACAACGCCGTGACAGCCGCAGCAGCAGCAGCAGCAGCAGCTGCAGTAAATGGCTAGACGACGGCGGAGAGAGTCAGTAAATTGGTCGGCCGGCCGGCTACCCGGCCCAATCTCCGCAGCCAAGCCAGCCGCCCTGACGTACGACGCCCGCGCCTCGGAGTGATGGACCCAACCGCCGCAACACCATCAATCCGTCAGAAAAATCCGCCTTGATCGATCGATCGATTGATTGCTCGTCGCGATGGCCAAGGTATCTGCATCCGAAACCGCTGCTTTCGTCACTGATCCATTGTACTATATTCGTCCCGAAATATTACTACTAACCTAGCTAATGATTAGATACTTTATAGTATAACAAATCAAAATAGGTTTCAGTTTAAATTTGTTGTACTAGAAAATATCCGATCATATATTAGATAGCAACATTTTGACACGGAGCAAGTATATCTGTATCAGCAGCGATGACGCGCTAGCTCCAGCTATATATCAGCAGCAGCCGGCCGGCCATGCATCGGGTTGTCTGCGTGAGAGGTGGCATTGGCTTGGCAGGCAGAGATGCATACGCATCCATGCATGCAGGAAAAAGATAAGCATGGATCGAGTGACATTTCGTTCCAATCTTGGGCTATCTTGTGTAGATCAGATAAGGAAGGAGACGCATATATAGCCGCTGAGCTAGCTGACGACATTGCAGCCTGCAGACATCGATCGAGCTACCCTGCCGACGAAGCATGACTATGTACTCCCTCCGTTTCAAAATATTTGACACCGTTGACTTTTTAGCACACATTTGACCGTTCGTCTTATTCAAAAATTTTTGTGAAATATGTAAAATTATATGCCTACATAAAAATATATTTAACAATGAATCAAATGATAGGAAAAGAATTAATAATTACTTAAAATTTTTGAATAAGACGAACGGTCAAACATGTGTTAAAAAGTCAACGGCGTCAAACATTTCGTAACGGAGGGAGTACTATCTTTCTTCAATTCAGCAAAATAGGCTAGAGAGCGATCACACGTGTGCGCAGCCCTGCCTGCGTGTGAAAGATACGTGTAATGTCATATCGCTCTTGCAGAATCTATCAACTTTTATGGGGTTAATTAAAAACGTCTGAATTTCGCCCATAACATGGCTGAACATGGATAATAACTTAATTAACCGACGATTGGACCACTAAAAGTATTATATTGTTTCTTCCTTTTCTTTAATCTCGCTTTCAATTTCATACTCTGCGTTTCTTAATTCTTATGTTACTCCAAAGTAAACGGTCTGACATGTGAAGTTTCAGAAAATACTAGAGAGGTTTCATCATAGCAAACAGCTGGTGGAATCAGAATGAACCAGCAAAGCAGAGCAAATTTTCTTCTGATGCATCGTACTCCTGATCTGGGACCAGGTCTTTATTATTGTGGCTGCTAACTTCATTGATAGACAAAGTAAGCGTATTAATAAGTTCATTAAATCTAAAGTCAACCACTTGATGTGCTCTTGGATGCTCTAGGTATTAGTCTTGTCCTTTGATTTTCTTATGTTTCCTTGACATGATGCAGCTCTGAAGTAGGTTACACACTAATCACTATCATGTGCTGCAGTTAGTTCAGGCGACCTAAATTTCTGGAGCCGTCCTGAACATGATCGATCATTATAAAATTACTAATAAAAAATTAACAGATAGTTTAAAGTCATGATCAGATTGAAACATATACAACCAAGTTTGAGAGGAGGATCATCTCATCGTACCTGTACTTTTTTTACAAGGTCTCATATTTTATTTTGCGACATGATGGAAGCTCGTCACTTAAACTATACATCAGTCAACTTCTTTCTTCAGTTACATAATTCGAACACATCGCATAACAAATCATATGTTTGGTACAATTTTTTTTTAAGCACAGAAACAAACAACTGTCATCTGTACTAGTTTTTGTCACCACAACCGATTGAGATCTTTGATAAAGCCTCGCCATTGCTTTCAAGATAAAGAAAGAAAACATCTCAACATGATTTCTGAAACTTCTTCGTTAAGTTCTTGCAGCCAATAGCATAAAAAGCAATGCTTCTCCACACTTCTAATGCTCACGAAAGCAATTCGAGGAGAGATCTTGTTGTGTGTACATTGGATGCCACTAACAATCGTAGCTTGGTTGGCCTGCCTCTCCCAAGAACAGCCTTTACGTTTGTTTATTCCAAAGGGAATTCGCAGTTCAGATGTAGGACAAAAAACTATCACTAGTTCATCCTTGCTCTGTCCTGCTACCAAATTAGGAAGTACTATCCTACTGTGTCATATTGTTGTGGCTAGCAAGCTGCTTGCAATTAATAATGGGTTAAAACAAAGTTATATAAAAGATTAGTGATCCAAATGATGTGTTGAAGAATTCCCCGACAATTGCTGGTGGCTAATTAACATGGTTAAAATGCGGCTATAAATTATGGACGATCGACAAGCGACCTCAAGTTCAAATTGCCTGCAGTCTGTAGAAGTTTTCGACCACAAGACAGTTAAAAGGATGTCAAAAAATAAAGTGAATCGATCAGTGGAAGAAAAGGCATTAGCAATATATTCTTACAATAATTCATAAGAGATATTCCACTTGAACAAACAAGAAAAGACGGTGACCCCATGGATAGTGACCAAATAAGAATCAGAACACAAGATTCTCTTATAAACGACAGAGATTAGATTCCATACAAGATTAAATAATCTGTTATAACAACCGGAAGTTGATCTCTACAAGTAGTAGAACGTACTATTAGCATTATCACAGTACAAGTTCCAATAATTTATTTATGACTTGTAACAATAGAAAAATCTATTGTAATATCGGTAGTTGATATGGTAGTAAAAACAGAAACGGTACATTGGATTAGAAACAATAAACGGTTTAGACTGATTTCTACTACCAGTAAAGATTATTATAAAATATCCCGGTTAAGTCTATTTTTTATTATATATAATTCATCGGACAATTAAAAGATAGGAGTTTTTTATGCAGCTCAGTTACCGTAGCCAAAATCAGCCAATATTCATACTAATCACATTTTTTTTCACTTCAAATAGTAGTATAGTCCACAATTCTTCCATTTGTATTGAATTTTTCTCCCGTGAAAATGGTGACCCAACAGAGTATTTTTTTTCCCTTTAGGGATCATTTGTTTTAGTCGAGAAATTAGTTGAATTATTGCCAGTTACACTAACTAAAACTTTTATCCAAATGCATATAATCGCGATCGATAAGTCACAGAACATTCATATCCAAAACTGATTAAGTGGTAATAAACTAAACTAAAAGGACTATATATATTACACTATATACATAATTGGTTAAAAGAATGACCTAGGTGAGGCAAGGTGGTAGTAAGGTTGGTTCAATATACTCCCTCCGTTTTAAAATGATTGACGCCGTTGATTTTTTAAAACATGTTTGACCATTCGTTTTATTAAAAAAATTAAGTAATTATTAATTATTTTTCTATCATTTGATTCATTGTTAAATATATTTTTATGTAGGCATATAATTTTACATATTTCACAAAAGTTTTTGAATAAGACGAACGGTTAAACATGTGCTAGAAAGTCAACGGTATCAAACATTTTGAAACGGAAGGAGTATATGAATATGATGGATAGGCAAAAAGAAAGTCTAGGCAGGAGGAGGCCTCCACATGGTCTAATTATTTATCTGCAGGAGTAAGCCACATCTCTGTATGTGGATGTCAATCCTTAATAAAAGAGTAGTATATGTGGGAATAGAACCGCATGCTCCTATGCGTTCCATTTACAGGCTTCCCGAAAAGAAGGAGAGAGATTATATTCCTCCTATGTATGGACAGTGGGAACAAGATCCATGTTTCTCCAGTGTTCTAAAATCTAATTGAGTTTAGTTAGATATGTGGATCTTAGACAAGATTGCCTACACTAGGGGGAACTAGCTAGGCGATATTTCCGTTATATATATATATATATGCACGTACGGAGATGTAGAATGATTAATTTGTCAACTAGCTAGCTAAGGTTACTAAGTATTAAAATTTAGTCATATATTCCCTCTGTTTTTTAATAGAGAATACCGTTGACTTTTAACATATATTTAACTATTCGTCTTATTCAAAAATTCTATGAAAATATGTGAGATATAAATCATGATTAAAGTACTTTAAGTAACGAAACAACTCGATCCAACAAAACAAATTATAATTACGTAATTTTTTTTAATAACACGAATGATCAAATGTGTGATAAAAAGTTAACAGCATTATTTATTAAAAAATAAAGATAGGATGATATATATAGGTGGATAAACACTAACTAAAACAAAAAAAATGTTAAAGCATCTTTAGGGCATCACCAATGTATATGGCAAAGTAATCCATATAGATGGAACCCACATAAATAGTTTATCCCTATGACAATGTTCACAATGTATATAGATACAAGATATCATTAGAAGAAGAGAGAGGAGTAGAGATAGATAATATAATTTATTCCATATTGGTAGTCTATATGCATATGGGTGTCTTTTGCTATTTTTTTTATATGGACTAGTTGCACAATGAGAATAGGTGGCTGAATAGAATATTCTATTGCTTATGGACTACTTTTACGCCACATTGTGGATGCCCTGGCGAAACAAAACTTTATCTCGAGCCAAATGGCGCCCCGTATCATTCTACTCTCGTAAGTATAGGAAAAGAAGGGCAAATCCAATGTTCTGATCACCGAATACTTTTATACATGTATACTAATTATTTGCTTTCACTTTTTCAAATAGACGTTTTACATATATACTAATTGTACGGTAGTAGAATAATTTTTTTATACTAGTAGTAGAATTCATGATTAAACAATTAAGATATAATATACTTGTAATAATATTGAAAGTACCTACTAGTAATACTATGTACTCAATAGAGACTGTCATAAAGGTACTTGTGTTTAACTAATTGTTTGTTCTTTTTTTTCCACCACTTGGAACGGCCTATCCATACGTACAGAAGTTCATATAAATTGTAGAGCGGATATGTTCGAAACAATCGATCAAGCTGTATACGTTTGGAAGCAGTGGCGGAACCAGCACCACCGTGAAACCCGGACGAGTAATAGTGATTTTTCGGTGACCGACTGATTTTTATACACGTCAATGGCTAACGGCGATGGAGATAGCAGCGGCGGAGGTCGGGCGGCCGCGCGCCCAACCTGCCCGGGAGCTATCAATCCGCCGCTGATTGGAAGAGATATAAACTTGCATTGGGAAATTCCTCAGAGCTTTCATGTGCTTTGGAGGAACCAAGTTCTGTCAGTATTCGAATCACGACCAATAACACACTTTACAAGTTGGACTACGACAAATGCAGAAGGTATCGCTGTTGGTAGTTTTTTGTGGTGCCACCGAATTTTAATTGACAAGATGGTCTATACGGAATCGATACCCGGTACAGAGAAAAGCAACATCAAAGGACGGTGCGACCATCCTCAATCCTCATGGAGTCATGCAGCAAATTGTCACGGCAGCGACCAGATCAACCTTGAAATCAAAGAGAATTTAAACGGATCATTCTTTGCAGCTAACCCACTATCATGCATATGAACACTTAGTGCGAAAGTTTTTTGCTTGTTCTTATCGCAATGATGTGGAGAAATAACGGTCCTTGGAAAAACGTGTCATGCAACATTGCAAATTTAATTTGTAATTTTATATATACATGCAACTGTAAATATGTGCAAGCATGGGTGGATGTTTACTAGTAGGTTTTGTGCTTAAGCATTCTCATTCAAGCTCAAATTTTATAAACGTGCTATTTTGTTAGTGTTATTTATTTTGAAATTGGAAATCCTTGTAATAATGAATGGTTGAGTGCATGTCTTATGTAGAGGCCGGAATAATATATTCCTTTATTAAAAAATGCATGCAACTGGAAATAATTAATTAAAGAACTCCTGAAAAAAACAATCAAATTAGAACGCCTGAAGAGGACAACATGGACTAACGCGGTGATAAAAGCAAACAAATGCACGGTCAATTTCCAGCTTAACTTTTGGTAATTAATTTCTAGCAATTTTGACGGTTAATTCCACGTGGAGAATGCTTGCAGTTTTTATCGACATTTTTTACTTGGCAGTGCGCGCTTACCAGTTACCTAGCTATATGTTTAATATTCCGAGCACAAAATGGAGCCTTGATCCTCTGGGAAACAGCTACGTTAGTGATTGGCTTCTTGTTGGCTGCCATTAATCCAACTTGCAGTGGCTGATTCCTGGTCCAACATTCCTATGAAAAATAGCATTTTTGGTAGTCGGCTGAAATTTCTTAGATATGTTTTTTCAATATATATTTGATATTATTGCGTATATGGACTGTGGGTTCACGAAAGTACGTACAATTTTGTTTTAAATTAGAACAATATTTGTTTCACACAAATTTTAAAAAAATGGATCGTTAGGTGTCGATGAAATGGTTAAATTTAAGAGTAATCGATACATTAATTAGATAAACTAATTAAATCTTGGCAAAAAAAAATTTAACGTACCACACCGTTACGTTAACAGACAAAATCAAGCACCATGAGGTTCTTATGTGTACGTACACGAATCACTACTTGCACAATTATAGCTAGTCTTTGGTTAGTGCGACCAAGGGAATAGGAAAGGAACGTCTCATGACTAGGTTTTGTCCATATATTTGGTTGGTGGGACGAACAAGAATAACGTAGCATGCATGATAGCGGCTTGTCACATTTAGGGAAATATTCTCCTTATAGTCAAATTAGCTTTGGTTAGAAAATTAGCCTTTTTAATGAATATTAGTGTTTGTTTTGCTTATTATATATGTGAAGTAATTATAATTAGTACTAAAGTATTATAGGAATACTCTCAGGAAACATTAATAAACAGTAGTGTGCACAATTTATGCACATTTAAAATTTTCCTTTACCCTAATTTAGTAGTTAAGCTATCTTATGGATGTCCTATCCAGTCTCAACAAAAACAGGCACGGCTAGAGAAACCATCTTTGATCGGTTGGCCAAATTTCATAATAGTCCCGGTTGTATTAAAAACCAGGACTAAAAATATCTTTAGTTCCGGTTTAAAAGCTTAGGGGTACTTTTTGATCTTTAGTCTCGGTTGGTAACATCAACTGGGACTAAAGAACATTTTTAGTCCCGGTTCAAAAGAGGGCAGGCAGTGTTAGACCCCTATATTTTCTTTAGTCCTGGAACTAAAGATCTATTTCTCCTTTAACTCCTCTATCTCTTCCTTCTCCTTCTCCTCCCATTCCCCCTCCTCCCCACACCCCACTTCTCTGCACGCGGCGGCGGAGGGCCGGGCAGCTCGCGGAAGGAGGCGGCCTACTCGGCGGCGGCCTGCGCGGCGGCGGGCGGCGCACCGGCGGCCGCTCTGCTCGCCTGCCGCCGGCGGCGGCGCAGCAGCGGCTAGATATGTTATTTTTTGAGAATTTGTGGTTTGGATCTGAGATGTATTTGATATGTATGTGATGTGAATATGTGATGTATTTTTGATGAATTTTGCAAAACTTGTGATGTAATTTTTTTTAAGATTTTGTGATGTATTTGGAGATGATCGATTTGAGATTTTACGATTCAGGGATGATTGATTTGGGATTTGACGATTCGGGGACAGGGATGGAGTGAAATCAATATATTAAAAACAATGAAGAAAAAAAAATAAAGGAGCAACCGGACCTAGCCCGGCTCTATCTTTATTCCCGGTTAGTAACACCAACCGTGACTAAAATTTGATTTTTACTCCCGGTTATTTTACCCGGGACTAAAGATCAATTTGTAGTCCCGGTTGAAAAACCAGGACTACAAAAGTTATCAATCGGAAGTAAAAACCACTTCTCCACCAGCGAGGACAAGACTATTATTCCAGTTCCCTTTGCAATTAAGATGTGATAAATCTCTTTCGGTGCAATTTCTTTTAGAAATATCTGTGTCACAGTGTTGCAAAACTATTTTTAATGTCACTATATTCAATCAATATCACCACAGATGCCGGCCTGCCGCCACAGCTCCAAACGCCGCAGTTCATCTGATCACGCCAGTTGTGCACTGCAATCCTGCATGGCTTTGCATCGCTTTTGCATGGCATCGATCACGCATCACGCGTGTCATCCAAGTTAGGTACTACTCGATCGGCTACTCGCTAGAAAATCCCCCCCCCCCACCCCAGCAAAATACGAATTAATTATGGTTTGATTAGCAATATACAACGAAAAGGCACTTAAGTATACTTACCTTTTTATCGACGCCATATCTATATAAACCGATCTGGCGATCTCGATAACTCTCGGCCGTACGTACGAGCCGGAATCCGCACAAAAGCTCATCCTGCTTACGTGACCGACCCAATCATTCCGTGCGTGGACCGACCGACCAGATCACAAGAGGATCGGACCGTACGTGTACACGGAACAGGATGCCGGTAGGTACGTACTCCATCCATTTTAAAATATATATTGCATATTTTTATTTTCTTATATAACATTTTGATCAACAGGTACTCTATTATGATATGGTTTATAAAAAAAATTAACGTATCCGATAATATCGATAAATTTAAAGCCGGCACTTGGCCAAATGTGCCGCTAAATCGGATAGAGGGTCTCGTACCAGCGTTTGTCTTCAAAAGTGGTTGTATCTTCAAATATATTTTTTTGGTAATTCGAACAAGGTTATAAATAATTACTTCACTAATATACATCATTATGTGATATGAACGATATATTAGTGAAATATTTGTTATTTAAAGTCTTGTCTTAATAAAATAAAATATGTTCTATACTTTAAAATGCAGGTAGTACGTGTGAGTGGTATGTTCTACTCTCTCCGTTAAAATATATGAATTTCTAGGTGTCGGATATTCTTTTGACCAGATTTATTTACGAAATACATAGAAATTCTTTTTCCTTTTAATGGAGGGAGAGTAGCTGTTGACGGGAAATCAACGGTCAACTCACTAGGGCTGTGTTCTTCCCCCATTTTTCCAACTCACCTTTCTCGTTTTTCGCGCGCACGCTTTTCAAATTACTAAATGGTGTGATTTATAAAAAAACTTTCTATATAAATATTGTTTTAAAAAATTATATTAATTTATTTTTTTAAAAAATAGTTAATACTTAATTAATCATGCAGTAATACGAGCTTCATTTTACGTGTCGGAGGAGGGAACACAGCTTAGTTAACTACTCCCCCTACTCGTAAAGGAAGTCAATTTTGGACAGCTGACTCGGTCTCTGAAACACAACTTTGACTTCTTGTTTCTATAAAAATATTGAAAAGTGTATGATAGTATTTTTTTAAGACACATCTATTCATATATTTTTTACATTTTAAACCCAACAACTTGAGAGTTATTCATGATTTATATTCCTAAGATTTAATTTAAACATTGTTCCAAACGATTACCTTTATGAGTACGGAGTACGGAGGGAGTACGCAGCTAGTACTAGCTGCCGGATTAATTTGGAGATGAGCAGATCTCCTG
Source organism: Oryza sativa Japonica Group (assembly GCF_034140825.1). Taxonomy (NCBI): domain Eukaryota; kingdom Viridiplantae; phylum Streptophyta; class Magnoliopsida; order Poales; family Poaceae; genus Oryza; species Oryza sativa. The sequence continues at coordinate 23,547,661 of NC_089040.1, read as the reverse complement.
TCGAGTCTATAACTATTCTTAACGTACACATCTGATTCAGTACTGTTACTTTGCTTTAAGTGTGTCATGTCTTTGTGTCTCGCCAGCTTTTAATTTGTGTGGTTAAAAAGCTAGAGATGGGAGAGGAATAATTTGACTGGCCGTCTCAGCAGCAGAATCGTCAGGTCAGGGTCGATGTAAAGCTAGCTGCTGCTAAATATCTCGATGCAAATTATCTTCTTCTTCTTCTTCTGAAAGAGAAGAAGAAAAAAAAAGAAGACAAAGGAAAAAGAAAAGGATAAGGAGATATCTGCATCGATCTGTCACGTTTGGGTTGTACATTTTTCCCGTCTTGATGATCCATCGATCTTGACCCCTGAGACACGCTACAGTTTCTGCCTCTTTAATTTGTTGACGTCCAAGGCAGTTACTCCCTACATCTATAAAAGTTACACATATTACTTCTGACACCAAAACCAAGGAGAAATTAAATCATCTTAGATGTTATAAAATCAAAGAGTGAATGCAAGCATGCAACCAATGAGTATTTAGATGACTCCTTGGGTTCTAATAAAACATTTAATTTATCTCTTCATTTAAGTTTTAAATACATAAAGACTACAGATAGGAACAACTTATTTGGAAAAACTCAAATGTGAAATAGATATAACTTTTGTGGATGGAGGGAGTACAACTTTGTGATAATTAATATCAAATTTAAAAATTATTAAATTAAGGAATAATAGATTGAGACATTGAGACAGGTACAGCTCAATACTCGTATTTATTAATTTCAAAATTTCAAAATATTAAATTATAAAAAAGTAACTTATAACTCCCGTCGCCAGTTAGGACTTCTAAAACTATTAAACTATAAGAAAATGGAATAACATAGTTCCCTCAGTATTTCGTGGAATTAAGGTTAAGTGAGAAATGGTATGGTTGAGGTTGGTTGGGATGAGAAAGTAGATGAATAAATTAAATTAGAGATAGTTCTGATTAGTTGAGATGAGAAAATAGGTAGGGAAGTAGCTATATTTACATGGTTGTAATTGATTCAGATAAGAAGATAAGTGGAGAAGTAGGTATATCGTGAGATAAATTTAAATGCTGAAAATTAGTTAGATTTATGGACGGAGATAGTACTAACTATAGAGTTGGATTTTAGAAATATTATTGAAATTGAATGGTTGTTCGAAACTACACGCCTCGTAGCCACACCTATCCTGCTCCTCTCCTCTCACATGTACATGTTCTATTTCTAAGCTCTCGACCCATACCCTAATGGGAAAAAAAACTATCACCCTTTTTGGCTTAAGAGATTTATCTTTATACTCTACCCCACTTCCTCTCCTCCTGATGAAGAAAAATTGCTCACACCCTTCTAGTTAAATTTTTTTATATTGGTAACTCCCTTCCCTAATCCCTCTCATCTTCCTAATAAAGAAAAAAAAAACTCTCACCCCTCTTGGCGTATGAAGCATCAATCAATTATCTTGGTAGGCTCTCTCGTGATAAAAAAGTTAACCTCAAGAAAAAAATATCTCGACAATTTATTTACCCGAAAATTGGTTCTCTCACTAGTTTCTTGCTCTCCCAAAGTAAAAAAAGAAAAGGGTGAGGCTAACAAGGAAGTGGGAGAGTAGAGGGGATGAGAGGCGAGTGAGACAGTAGAGAGGACGCGGGGGAGGGTGGGTGATAGGTGAAGATCCTAGCGATAGAACAAAGGTGAGAGTTTTTTTTTTCTTAAATTAGGAGGGGAACAGGAGCGGGTTGGTGACTGAGGAGTGTTACTTATGCTAAACAACGCCTACCCAGTTATGGAATTTAAATCAACTAGGAAGGTAGCCCGTGCAAATGCGCGGGCACCTTATTTAATGATGTTTGAAATTTTGTGATGAATATTTATGTATAAGATTTTTTTTCAAAAAAAAATTATTTTTTTACTCTTCTAAATCTGTGTTTATCAATATTTTTTGGGATTGTTTTGGAAGCTTGTTTCGATCACTAGACGTACGGACGTGCATTAAGAGGTGACATGTTTTTGGATATTTGTCTATATGCATATGTGACTATGGAGATAAGTTGGACCGACGGGAACGTCGGATCCTTTGAGAGGGTGTCTTAGACATCCTAGTGCAATTAGGATGTGGTCTATATTTTTTTATTTAAAGAATTTGACATGTGTTGTCTATAAGCATTGTGTGCACATGAGTAGTAGTACTATCTTGCTATTTAAGCAAGAGTGTAGCCAACCTGTAATGCATTGTCCCTCCAACCATATTATTTTTGGTTTGACTATTTTATGCGAAGCGAGAATAAAAGTGTAAGTGAGGTGATATTTATAAGTAAGCGTGCCAGTTGGATGGAGGCTGGGCTGCCTTCTTCTGAAGGACGGGTTGTTACAAATTGTAAACTAAAATTACTTGCATCATGTCGTCTTAAATTTATGAGAAAAATATGTCACAATAATGAAGTTGGTTCATATGAAAATATCATTTTTATACTACATGTTTTTATTTTTAAAAATATTTAGCATCTTAATTTAAACTTTATTTTTTTCTTGTATACTAAATATTTCTTCGTAGATTTTACGATATATTAATATAAGAAATTTTCTATTAAAAATATGATAATATGACATCTTTATCTAATTAAACAAATACTCATGTACTTCTATTTACTTCTACTACCTCCATCCATAAATCGAAGGATTTAAATTTTATATCCTAAAATATAAGTAATTATTAATACTACTCGTTTCATCCAGCCATTCTTCTTTTAATTTTTATTTACACTAACCATCTCCTTATTTAATGAGCCTTATTTAATGATGGGTATCTTAGTATTTTTTTTCATTCCTCCTTGATTTCTACTCCCTCCGTCCCAGAATATAAGAAGTTTTAGAGTTGGACACAGTTATTAAGAAAGTAGGTAGAATTAAATAGGGAGATGTTATGTTGGGTTGAGAAGTAGAGGTAGGTGAGAAAAGTGAAAGGTGGAGGATTGTGATTAGTTGGGAAGGGAATGTTGGTGGTAATGTTGTTATATTTGGGACAAATCGTAAGTGCTAAAAGTTGTTATATTTTGGGACGGAGTGGGTATAAAATTTTAGGATCCATTATAAGACGGAGATATATAGTAACAAAAAAGAGCTTCATTCAGAGACAGATTTTTTCGTACCTTTGTAGATGGATTTAGCTTTACATATTTGTATAGGTAAATAGACCTGGTATACAAGTTGAGAAATATAATTAAGTTGGTAGAAAGTCGTTAGATGTCTAATGGTATGAAGTAATTAGTCTACCAGTTTTATTAAAAAATAAGGTAGATATTTTTTCGGGGTAATTTTTAGTATCTTCTTTTATTCAGTGGTTAACTTAATTGTGGTAAGGAAAACAAAGAGGCGAGAGCCAGTGGGTTCGTTTCATCCGTGAGGAGGGAACTGGATACATGTGTTGTACATACGCACTCTGATGGCCTGATCGATCAGTAGGTTTTTTTAATATATAGATCTAACAGTTTAAAATAAGGTAGATCAGTTTGGGTAAGATGACTTTAGCTCAATAATGCATACTCTTGCCATAGTTACTATAATGTAGCCAGTTGAGATCCATGCTTGGCACCCTTCAGGGTATGAGTGAGAGAAAATGGAGGTGATGAAAATAGTTTTTTTTATGTCTTGAGTTGATTTATTATATAGAGTATACATAATTTGTTTATGGTGTTAATCGATACCACTAAATTTTAGTGGTATATATATAATTTTCTCTTTTAAAAATTAGCAGGGTTGCTCATTGGACTCTACTTCGAAAAATCTAATAGCTTCGGTGGTGTGGACCACGTAAAAAAAATTGCTCAAACTGTGATCCTTTGCTAACATACAAGTTAATATAGGTTTTAATTTTTTTCTTGTATTATACATCTAATTCACCATTTCATGTTTGTGGGGATTAATATTGGATAAATTTATTAAAATTATTTGTGCTAAATGTTAATACTATTTTGCTGGGGACAACATAAAAAAGAGATACAATGTTGTTACATGTATGTTTTTTCTAGTGAATAGTAGTCTCATGTATGGACGTTTGTTTTTTTCTTTTTTTTTCTTTTCGGACAAATATTTGTATATCATAGGAATAGGGTGTGCGTATTTGTATTCATAATGTGCGTATGCACGCATTTATATGAGCTCCTACGATTGCCTTTTAAATTGTTAGTAAAAAAAGTATTTTTAAAAATTTGACAGGAAGAGGGTGGAGCAACGGGTGACATGAGACAATGGTGTGGCAAGGAGTGATCACTACGTATATGCTCAATTTAGAAAAGAAACCTTAGATCTAGAAATAAAGATAAAACAACCATATGGGACAAATCATATACACACTCTTCTTTTTTTTCCTTAAAAACTTGACAGGAAGAGGGTGGAGCAACAGGTGGCATGAGACAGCGGCGTGGCAAGGAGTGATCACTACGTATATGCTTGGATCTAGAAAGAAAGAGAAAACAACTATATGGGACAAATCATATACACACTCTTCTTCTTTTTTTCCTTTTTATATATCTTGCGTAGGTATGTACATAGGAGATGTGTATAGGAGATGTGTATGTACGTAAGAAGTGATTAGATGGTTTTTAGACAGAGGGATTATTATCATAGATCTAATTTAATGGTTGAAAAATAATGGATCACCGATTTTGTGTGTAAATCGATGAATATTATTTTTATTTTATTTTACAGTTTTTCTTAGATTATTTCTAATTAGAGCATCACATGATATCTTAGAAGCGTTTGTATGAGTATAGAAATGCTATTACTCATAGTCACAATCTACCTTTAGTCAACTATTGTTTGCGGTGGATTAGTTGCATCCTCTACTTACCTATAATTTGTTGATCGTTGCACACTTATATGCCCTTTATCATCGGTGTTTGATGACATACATGCTCATTATATATCAGCTACCCGGCTGTTAGGTGCGTTGTGCACGAATACCTCATAAGTAATATGACTTGGTGATTAGTAAATGGTGACTTATATATAAAACTTATATATATGGGGATCATTGAGGATATACAATTGATATTTTAGGCTAGGATTGACAAATTATATTGTATACTACATATTAAGTTTTTAATATCTAAGTAATAAATTTAAGACAATAATAATGTTGTAAAGTGCTTTTAAGATTAGCTACTCCCTATTTAATTTATTTGGCTAAAATTATTTATTTAGTTTTTATCTCATTTGAGTGAAAAAGAAAAAGAAAAAATAAAAAGAAAGGAAGGAAGGGGAAGGACGTACACTAACGAAGTATGTACATACGTGAACGTACACGTACGTGAGTGATCGACATGGATGTGTGGCTTTCTGAATTTTAAAGATGAATTAAATATATTTGGTATTTTAGATCTAACGGTTAAAAATATGAGTTCACCGGATTAAATGAAAATCAATGGTTAGATGTTTTAAATGCCACTTGGCAGCCTAGAAGCGTTTGTAGAGATGCCATGTGGCAGTTTAGGAGCGATTGTAGGAAGTTTAATGGACTTTTAGTATATAATAGATAGATAGATAGATAGATAGATAGATAGATAGATAGATAGATAGATAGATAGATTTATTCTGAAATTCAAAATTGTTATTCTGAAATCCATAGTAGTCACTAACATTTATTCGAAACAATGTTTCCATACAGAAATAGTTATGTAGTGTGCGGTCATGTTCAATTAATAATAGCCCATGCGAATACACTGACTAATTAATTAACGACTTGGCTCGTACTCAAAAATTATATATCATCATCCATAGTCCATACGAAGATCTTGCTCTGTGTTGAGGATTACCTGACTTCAAAGCCCATTTAGAAATATACAAAGAAAAATTTTCGATTCCTGCTCAATAAATTAAGATACTCCAGAAGTCAACGACCCTCCCCAAAACTCTGGAATTGTGTTGACAGCTGCCATGATTTCTTAACCAGCTTACCCGCCCTTGAACGTGCATTGCATTAAGGTCAACACTTATGAACAATCTGGTTTACATCGTAGTATAGTATAAGTGAAGTATATAGATTTTCCAATGCACACCCAGACGATCACTGGTATTAGTTTCTATTATTATTATATTATCGAGGACCACCGCATATTATGATTTCTTGATGCATTAATGGTACGTGTGGGTGGGTGCAGTAAACAAGATCAACACTTACGAACTAATCTAAAATGCACCGCTAGTAACTCAACTCGTGAGGTGGGTGTAATTTAGTCACCCATCTTGTAAAATGCTCGAATAAGTTACTCATCTTATCTTGTTTTTAGGGTGCAAATCACATAAAACATATGTTGTGTAGGGTGTTCGCAATGAAGTTACGTGTTGTGTTGATTTGTTTTGTAAACATGATCACACGATCTATAAATAAGCCAACGTGCAATACTACCGGTATTAAAATCCAATTAAAGATGAATTTTGTTATTGATTATTAAGCATAATATGGTGGCGTTCATTAAAAACATGAGTATTAGGATATACATAAAAAATATGTGTATTAATTTGTAATTGTAATGCTTGCCCTGCTCACATAGCTAAAAAATGCACGATGTTAGGTCAATACGACCTCCAATTTGAAAACAAACAATCCATGTGACAATGTATTCGGTAAGATTTGCACCATCGAAGCAAAATGAGTGACATATTTGAGCAATTTATAAGATGAATAACTAAACTGCACCCATCTTGCAATTTATGATACCACCGACGTATTATACTCGACCGTTAAGTTATAGCAATTAAATATATAACAAATCTTGGGCTGTTCGAAACTCTATATTGAAGTAGCATATTAGTGACACGTAAAACGAACAACTCATTAGTGTGTAATTAAGTAAGTATTAAATATTACAAATTTAAATATAAATTATTTAATTTTTTAAGAAAAAAATTATACATATTTTTTTTTATAAAACACATCATTTAACTGTTCAACAAAAGTGCTAATGTAAATAGTATTACTAGTACTCCATCCATTTCATATTAGAGCAAGGCTAATAATACAGTCGACCTGTTGGCTATAAGGTTCTTTGTAGCTTTCTCTCAGTCTACCTATATGATAGTTAGCTATTTATAATTAATATAGGGCCCACTTGTCTCTCTCACAGAGTTTATTGGTTATTGTGCCCGCTTCTCCTGTCTTCTCTCCTCCACCTCAGCATTTAGCTGGCTTATAGTCTACTATATTATACTTGCTCTTATAAGTCGTTTGACTTTTTTCTTTATCAAAGATCTTTTTGTTTGACTAAATTTATTAAAACAATTAGCATCATCTACACCACTAAATTAGTTTCATTGAATTTAATATTGAATATATTTTGGTAATATGTTTGTTTTGTATTGAAAATATTAGTATATATTTTTACAAACTTGATCAAATTTAAACAAATTTGATTAAAAAACAAAATAACTTATATATAATACGAAATGGATGGAGTAACATGAATTAACGTATTTCTTTTTATAAAACACATCAGAGTACAGCGACAGCTTACAGAGTACAGTACGCATATACAGTATAATTTTCCCAGCTATCTGGAAGTCCTCTGCAGACTACACGTCACACGTATACAAAGTCATCGGAACGTAGTGCAAAAGTCTGCACTAATTAATTGTATCGTGTTACTAATAGAGGTCATAAATATATCTTTACATGGAGGACTGAAAAATGCCACGTAGAAGAATATATATTTGCATCTTTATCATGGTGTGGGGTCTAAAATGACCATAGCTAGGTTGATCGATTTGTTTACTAAAAATACAAATTCTATTTATATTGATATAAACGAAACAGTACGTAAATACAAAATGTTTGTACGTATTTATAAAAACCGGAGCGAGAGTTGACTTGCAAAATTAAATTAATTTAGTGGAAAGAACGGCAAACATATGGACACGTATATGATCATGACATCGATCCAGATCTTTTTGCAAATAAAATGTGGATTATTATTTACAATTTATTCAAAACGTCAGAATATCAACCATTTGGACTTGAATTAGCATAAGCCAAGTCCAAGCCGTGCGCGTGTATATATATATATATATATATATATATATATATATATAGCTAGCTAGCTGTTCTTCGCTATCTAGTAGTGAACGGGCCGTTTAGTTCCTAAAAAGTTTTTCTCAAAAATATCACATTGAATCTTTGGACACATGTATGAAGCATTAAATGTAGATTAAAAGAAAAACTGATTGCACAGTTAGGGAAGAAATCGCGAGACGAATCTTTTGAGCCTAATTAGTCTATGATTAGCCATAAGTGCTACAGTAACCCACATGTGCTAATGGCGGATTAATTAGGCTCAAAAGATTCGTCACGCGGTTTACAAGCGAGTTATGAAATTAGTTTTTTTATTCGTATCCAAAAACGCCTTCCGACATCCGGTCAAACGTCCGATGTGATAAAAAAAAATTTTATTTTGCGAACTAAACAGACCCTAGTGAGAGCATCATTCCGATGGCTACACATAAATAATTATTGATTTTTTTTACCATACTACTGTTTAGTGGTTCTGTTTGATGTTACATGCACTCTAATATCACGGGGCGTATACATGAAGAAATAGTAAATTTTGGCGTGCATATCACACTCATTTTTTGGTCTCGCTCAAACGTTTTATAGACTGCGACCTATGTGAGTACATACGGTGCATTGCAGAAAGAGAAAGAAGAAAAAGAAGAATGCAGTGGAGTGTACTCCCTCCATACTCGTAGAAAGTCATTTTGGACAGCGACACGGTCTCCAAAACACAACTTTGACTTCTTATTTCTATAAAAATATTTATTGAAAAGTGATATATGTATATTTTTATGAAACTATTTATCATGACAAATTTATTCATATAATTTTTATATTTTTAAACTCAACAACTTGAAAGTTATTTATAATTTATATTTCCAAAGTTTGACTTAAACCTTTTCCTAAACGACTTTGTTTACGTTTACGAGTACGACAGAGTATTCAGGGAAGCCATACAGTCGAAAGCTCAAGTTGCAGTTGACTCTCCCTACACGTGTAGAATACATGCACATGCATATATACACGGACCAAACTGTTCAGGATTTCAGATCTCATTTAACTAGATAAAACTTGGTGGATATATGGAAATGAATATATGCTAAATATTATAGAAATGAAGGACACATTTGGTTTGGGTTAAAATATTATGAAAATGATGTGAGGAATGATAATTTATTATGCTTTATAATGTAATAAACTGTAGATGTAATTGCTAAGCTTGAATCAAGTACTATTCAATTCAAGTTCCTCTATTTGAAAAAAAAAACATAAATCCAAGTCTAACTAACGAATAGGAAGAGATATACACTACTAAAAATGATTTTTCTGTACGAACACATCAATAGGTTGCAAACGGGTTATAAGTGTCCGCGTCTATAAATCGACCCATATTTTCCCATACAGCTCCTCAAGAGACGCGTATGCAAAAAAATCAATTTTTCCAAGTGAACCACTTAAAATATCCACACGTGAAAATAAGGGTATTTTCACGTGCGGGGCTCTTAACTCACCCTCATGCAAAAAATCCCCCCTCCTCTTCCCACTCATTTTTTTTATTCTCCCCCCTCTCTCTCTCTTTCTCTCACCCACTTCTCCTCCTCTCCTCTCTCTCGGCCTCCCCCACTCCTCCTCCTACTCCTCTCCCCTCTCTTCCCTCCTGACGGCGGGCATCGGTGGTGGCAGGCATGGGCGACGGCGACGGCGCGCGGCGGCGTCCTCCGCCCTCCTCCCCCCCAACCCCCAAATGCACCCTGACGCGTGGCGGGCACCTCCAGCGGTGGAGAGCTTGGCTGCGAGTTCTGGCGGGCGGCAGCCAACCCCCGCACAGATCTGGTGCCCAGCCACCCTCTCCTCGCACGGGTCTGGCGCACGGCAGCCCCCTCCGGTGGTGGAGGGCTCGGCTGCACGGCGGCTATCCCAAGCACGGATTTGGTGGTGGCGGTCGTCCCCAGCATGGATCCAGCAGGAGCCGCCCTCCCCCTGCGAATCTGGCAGCGGTGGCCATCCCCCCCCCCCTCCCCCTCCCCCCGCTGATCTAGCGGCAGCGGCCCTCGCGACGATGATGACCTCGATGGCTAGCGGGTGGCGGCAGACTGGATGGCAGCGGATCTAGGTTTCGGGACTAGGGTTTGGATTTTTAGACTTATATTTTTTTATATTGCAGATGGGCAGCTTATGCGCCCGCACGCAAAAATTGGATTTTTGCGTGCGGGTGCGTCACCCGCATGGAGAAATGATAATTTTTTGCATACCTCTTGGTGCATAAGGGTCTTCGATCCACACGCAAAAATCTAGTTTTGGCCGTCTAAAAAAATAGTTTTTTATTAGTGATAGTTGGATTTATGTTAAAATATTGTGAAAATAATGTGAGGATTATTTGATATGCTTACATGTTAAGCTCTTGAATGCAATAATTTACAGATTTGCACGTGTTTGTATCTAAAAATATAATAATTGCTAGTGAATGATGATAATATGTTTACATATGAAGCTTTAGAATGTAATGACTTGTATACCATGGGGTCATGCATGGTCATCACCCAGGCAGCCTCAGCCATATGTACACAGTGAGCTACAGGGACCTCATTGATCCCCCTACACGTACGTGCAGAATGCATGTATATAAGTACACGGACCAAACTATTCAGTCCCCCACTTAATAAGAAACTACTTGCGTATACCATATGCCACCAAGGTCAGCAGGGTGATGGGCTTCAGTTGTGTATGCATGCGTTGAGCTGCCTGCTTGAAAGGGTGATTAATTGTAGCATCATATATCAAGCTATTTACAGCATGTAGTAGCTAGTGATGTAACTGAGACCTATGTTACCTAGAAGTGATTTTTATAGTGTTACGTTGCATGCATATTGAAAATTTAGGTGGATGAAAATTATCTTAAAATTCTTGGCTCCCTAATCACAGTGCATCAAATTAACCACGTTAGAATGATGTGAAAGTATAAGTAGAATGCTATGCGTACGTGGGCCTGTTACATATATATGGGATCTAATACTGATATTGAAGGCAGGTTATATTAATTTAATTCGTTATTTTTTTACGTGTTTAGGATATTACTTCACATAGTTTTTAGTGCATACATTTTATCATTGTTTTTCCATGAGAACCTTTAAAAATATAAATTTGCACGGAAGAAGTGGCAAATCTGCTATGATGTCATTTTCATATCTATATATTTTAATTTTTGCATGTTGATATTAATTAATAGTTTTATATGTTAGTGAGTTAAGATTTTAAGATCTTTTGAGAATAAAAAGTCAGGGGAGTGGGAGGGGTCCTTCGCCAATTGAATGCATGCTTTTATCGAACAAAATAAAAGTCGTACAAGTTTGATAATGTATTAGAGTAGAAGCAGAAGAACGGATAAAAGAGATTTGGAGAACAGATACAACATGTCAATTCGTAGTTTGCATGAGTTCAGCCCAAAGAGTTGCATATAATTTGGCACAGTAACATAGTACTTCCTCCGGACGAAATTATTTGACTTTTAGGATAACTAGAAGGGTGGCCCACGCAATGCGTGGGCATCCGCATTATTAAAACATGAGATTATATTTTTTTTTTCAGAAATTGCATCTCATAAGGATAAACTATAGGGTGGGCATATCTAAATATCATTCATGTTAGATGATAAATCAAGGTCATATGAGTTCGACTTTTGGATCAAGTAAGTAAATATTATGTACAATATTGCTATAAGCACAAATTGTGATAGTAAGAAATTCAAAGTTATTGTGACTGAATCGCCTTATGAAGATGCATGATTTAGTAACAACCAAATTAAGGATAGATTAATGGTTGGATTGTTCCTCCATTCGTAGCAGTTCAAAATGTTCATATTTTTCCACACTTTTAAAGAATTGAAGACTTTTTATGTTAGGACACAAATCATCTACACAATTGCTTGTTTAAAGCCTTTTTTTTTTGTTTTTCACATGTTCAATTGTTTTCTTCGAAATAATATTTGTTTGAAATAAGAGAGAAATTATATAAATTTAATTAGTATGTGTAGTGTTTATTGATAGTCATGATAACTTTGGTAATCACTTTTAGCTGCCTCAGGTACAATGCTTTTTGTCATATGTGTAAAAGGCAAATATGAACACGTGTTGTGCAGAGGACTGAAAAGAGGTCTTTAGAAGCTTTTTTTACTTTTTATGAAAGATATAATGATTTCCTAATTAATTAATTAATAGGTCCGTCAGTTTAAGTGAAAATCGATGGCAAAATATTTTTATTAAAAATAGTATACTCTTTAGCACACGTTTGACCGTTCGTCTTTTTCAAAAACTTTTGTGAAATATGTAAAACTATATGTATACATATAAGTATATTTAACAATGAATCAAATGATAGGAAAAGAATTAATAATTACTTAAATATTTTGAATAAGACGAACAGTCAAACATATTTAAAAAAGTCAACGGCGTCAAATATTTAGAAATGAAGGGAGTATAAATTAGTTAACATAGATCATAAATTGATAATTAATGGTATAAAATATAGTTGTGTAACCTTTATTTTAAACGGTGTGTTTTTTAAAATAATGGTTCTATATAAAATTATATTATATTGTTAATATAATGGGTAAAATAATAGAATCCTAAAAATTTTATTTCCAAAGATTATGGATCTAATTTATTTACGTATATATTGTGATATATATAATCTATTTTTATAAAGTTATAGTTCTTTAAAATTTAATATCACTAATTATAGTTACGATCTCATCTATACATGCATAGAGAAAAGAGGGGAGGATACGGAAGCGGATGTAATTTTTAATGATATATATAATATATCATTATTTGTTTTTAATCGTACGTTGCATTACAGTTGTTTTTTTTGTTTTTTTATGAGCAGTATATAAGTACCTTTCTCTCGTTGGTGCGCTGAGAGAGATTAGGTGTGAGGTTATTAATAGATTTAATTTAATGATCTGAGATAACATATCTACTAATTTAAATGAAAATCGATGACTAGATGTTTTACTTTTTTTCCTCAGATTTTCTTGAATTTTTTTCTAATCTATTAAAGTGCATTTTAGAACTTAAAATATTAACAGTTAATATGTGTATTAAATTATTAATTTGGTTTTCTATCTCATCTAACCAAGAAGAAGGGAAGAAAAGGAAAAAAAAGAGAGTATGTATGTATGTACGTGCACGTATGTGGAACAGTGGAACTTTTTTTTTGTACGTGCAAATCTTTCATAGGTAAACATAGTTAGAAAATCTGAAGATAGATAGAGGTGTTAGCTAAAAAGTAGGAGTTACCGAGAAAATAGGAGAGAAAGAGAGAGGCCGGAGGGAGGGAGCTAGGTATAGCACGTACCTGCACATGCCGCATATATGCACCATGGAGATGAGGGCTACCGGATTTTTTGTTTCTCAAGTGGTCTAATGGTTAAAATATGTGGGTCCACCAATTTAACGGAAAATCAATGGCTAGATGTTTATTAGATTTTTTATGATATTCTATATTTTATTAGAGTGCCACGTGGCAACTCGAGAGTGTTTATAGGATGACACATGACGGTTTAGGAGCGTTTACAGGGAGTTTAATGAACTTTTAGTATATAATAGAAGATAGATAGATGTAAATGCCTTGCACATAATATTATTTAGCCGTCAGAAATGTCACACATAAATCCGAAAGGAGGGAGTATTCTTGATATGGAACATGTTACATGACGGTGATTCTGGAGTTGCCAACAGTAAATTAGAGAGGAAGAAGGTAGTTTGTTGTAGGCTCCTGATTTAATCAATTCTCCATTTTTAAATTTATATATACTACATTTCAGAACGTATGGTAAAATTGAACAACGACAGGGTAGCAGTGAGGCATATCCTCTAGCGATCTAGTTGTCGAAAGGAAAAGAGAGCTAGGGAGCATGCATGTGGGTGATGAGAAAACCGCATGCCTGTGACTGTGAGAACCACATTCCTAAGATAAAGTGGGCATCTGACCCATACCACCGAGACAGAGTGCAGCAACATAGAAATGTGTTCATCCTGCATATGGGAAATGGCCCCCATCTAATGAAGATGCGAATTAGTGGACGATTTTTTGTAATATGTGGGCTGCTTAATTTGTGTAGCTACTTCTAAGAGCTCCACTATAACGTAATCTACTGGTAGTAGAAAGTAATCTAAACCATTGATCTCATCTGATATATTGTGTTTAATTTGACCAAGGTCAGTTAAGCTTCTCTTGTTATATTCCTGCAAAAAGTATATATAAATGAAGGCGGCATGCATGCATGAAAAGAGGACGCATGGAAATTTCTAGTACTTGACTAATATGATTTTATTCATGGAAAAACACCCCTTTAAAATGTTAGAAAAGTTAAAGTTGATGGCCTTTGGTTTGCTTATCTTAATTTGTTGACATACGTTGTAGGTCTTGCAATAGATAATATAGGACACAAAGAATATTTGCTAGTACCTAATCGGCCACTTTGGCTTTTAGGATGAACATGCATGCATGCATGCATGCATGCATGCATGAGGCTTGTTATATGGCCGTGCCAAAAGCTGGATATTTTGAATCTGAAATTGCGCTTACAACGTACTCCGTACTAGCCAATGACCGCGTTAGAGCATCGCAGTGCCATATACTATGTTGCTGTCACGCTAACTATAGTACATATATCTTGTCGGGCAATTTGTGTTAAAGTATGTTGCTTAACTTATTTGTTCATTTTTATATTTTGGTGAGCGATATTCCGGTGCTCTCTACCGGTATTAATATACTACCAATATTATTAGAGATTAATTAGTAATTTATTTAATACCACAATTAGGCATAATTTAGTAATTTACTATAATACCATGATTAGGAGGAACTATCATTTTTTTTTCCTGGTTAAATATAATTGATCTATGATCATCCATCGCACTGGCATCACTCATATTCCATGAAAAATATCAAAACAAGGTTTACCCACTACTAAATGATGATTCCCCTCCGCACCTATTTTTCAGACAATAATACCCCTCCACGTTTCTATTGCCGCTAACTAAGATGGTATTATAAATAAATGTGAACCCTTCGATCAAATGAGATCAACGATTTATATTACTTTCTACTACCAGTAGAGAGCACCGTAAGTGAAGACTCTACATGATAATAGGGTGAACTAATGTGCCAAGCTTGGTTTATTATCTTAATGAACTAGCTCGCACTGCTGGAAAAACCTATCTTTACTCCCGGTTTGCAACCCCCTTAATTCCAGGTTGCAAACTAGGACCCCAAATCCGGGACTAAAGATGATAGCGCCACGTGGCTGGCGCTACCATATTTTTTTCTTTTTTCTTTTTCTTTAATTGTTTTTTAGCTGCTTGCATCTACTGATTTCGACCACAAACGCCGTCACACCCAAATCCCTAGAAATCATCCACAAATCATCATCCACAATAAATGTCCATCCACAATCCACAAATCAATCACAAAATCATCCCCAAATCAACAAAAATCTAAAAAAAATATACAAATCATTCACAAGATAAAAAAAATCCATTGGCCGCCGGCCGCCCGGCCTCCCTCCTTCCGTCGGGCCACCGCCCGGCTTCCCCTCTCGCTGAATCTGGCGGAGGCGAGGCCGCCGCCTGCCGCCACGGCCGACCTACCGCCTCCTCCACCGCTGTCGCCGTCGTCGAAGGGGAGGGAGCCGCCGTCTGCACCGCCACGGCCTCGTGCACCGCGGCGGCCAATTCCGCCCTACCGCCTCCCATCGCGGCCTGCCTGCCGCCTCCACAGTTGCTGTCGCCGTTGTCGAAGGGGAGGGAGCCGCCGCCCGCCGCTGTCTATGCCACCGCGGCCTCATGCACCGCGTTTTGTTTAAAAACTTTCTATATGAAAGTTGCTTTCAAATATCAAATATATTTATCTGTTGAGTTTATAATAATTAAAACTTAATTAATTATATATTAATAGCTTTCTCTTTTTTTTTGCGAGGAATATTAATAGCTTTCTCATTTTACGTGCGCTAAAACTTAATCTTCATCTTCATGAGTTTCAAACACCACCAATGTACTTATATTAAATAGTCTCTGTTTTTTCAAATAAAACTCTTTGATTACATATATTCAAGAACTTCCATTTTTTTAATCAAAATAATCTTCTGATGCGATAGATATAACCCCACATAATATACTTCATTCATAAATCTCGATGTGACCCAAAATAATCAGTACGTAGGGACAAGAGACGTGATTCGTCTAGGAGGCTATGACATTTCCACAAGCAGTAACATTGTATTATGACCACTCCTTTCATGCTTCTTTTTTGGTCCCTAGCACATCACAAACAGGGGCAAAAAAAAATCATATTCACGTAGCTCTCTTGCATGTGAAGCATATTCCATGTTTTGTTGATCACAATTAACGGAGAAAAAAAGATTAATTGGTGCAGTGTTGTGCGATCGAGCACGACAAGTTAAGTACTGTGTATGTGTATGGCCATTTCGGTTTCTTCTAGAACCATCTGATGTACCACATCGATAGAAGAGGACGACATTTGTGTACACTACTACAGAATAGAAACTGTCAGTGAATTAAGCAATTGCTGTCTATGTACGAGTGATATATATAATCCCTTTGTCTTTGAATTGGTACCTGAGATGTAACAACCTTGGTACACTGAACAAGCTAGCTAGCTAAGCATAGAATGGCTTGTGTAGGAATGCAGATCGAGAAGAGATTTGATCACGTTGGAGAATCGAAGGATGCATGTAGCCTTGATAAGGCTAATTTGAGCAAATGCAACGACACTGCAGCTAGCTGGTGACTGATCACGACAGCCAAATGCAAATTGAGAATAAAGCGAAAATTAACACATTATCACTTTAATGATTTCAGGGTGGCACGCATTAGAGGGTACTCAATAAAAACATATTTTTCTAAAACAAATGAATAACATATGTGCGATATTTTATCACATATAGCAAGAAAAAAAAATTATGGCATTATAACCATGAAAAGCTATGGAAAAAGAAAACACCACCACTACAATCCGACTAGCTGTCACTAAGCATTATCGACCACCGCTAGACTAACAAAAGAGCTATAGCTATACCGCTCAACAACTTCCTACAAACCGTTTAACGCCTAGCTAGCACCTATAAAATGTGAACTCAAACTGTGTAGCAAAACTAGAAAGTTCGCGTCTATAGGTCATTAATTATTCTGCATCTCAAACTTGCACAATCAAACCTTTCATATATTCACATTCCGTTTCCTCTAAAGCATGATTCTACCAAATTAACTTTTTGCCTCTCCGGTCATATATATCCCAACAGCTGATGGAACTGAACACCCAGATAAAGAAAGAACTGACGCGTAAAAAATGCGACGAGATCGAAGAAATGAATTAACTAAAACGAAGTCGTCGCGTCTCTTAAGATCCCGGAGGATACAATCGATCGCCACTAAGCTAGTAGCAAAGAGGATCCCTCCAGAATAACCTCGTCGATTTCCACGGTCCCCTTTGCATTATTTATCCTCTTCCAATTCGCAGCCTGATGGAAACTACCATGGCCACACAAAACAGCCCCCATGGATATGCAGAATTAGCTGGGTTGATGATGATTCAGCTAGCTAGGAGGGCCATGAATGACATGCAAAGTGTACATGTCGCTCAGAGGAGATGAGGTTTCCATCCAAAGGCCGGGTGCACGCATCGACCAACCAAATGGAGTCCCAAGCATGCGTGCCGGCCAGGGTAGTCCATGTCAACATGAAGCACTGAAATGTGCAGACCAAATAGTAAAGCCACTAAGTTACTATATAAAAAAATAATTCAACCCCTCTTATCACGGTCAATTCTTTACCTATCACTACTATTTTATGAAAACCATTTTTGCACACGGCAAAACTAAAATAATTTTTCCGCAGACGGCTGGACACATGGCTTCATGTGAAAATGAAGCTTTATTTTCACATACGGGCACTTAGTCTTATATCGCCAGATATGACGGGTAGATACGGTGTGACGGTAGGCAACAAGCGTGGAAGGAAGACACTCAGGATAAGCGCTCCCTACCCCTGCCCTCCCACCAATCCATGGCTGGCCCCTTTCGTCTCCCTCTCTATTCACAACTAGAGTCACCACTCACCCCCTCACCTAGCAGCTCGGATCACAGCTACAGAGTTATACCGACCCAACGGCTGTCAGATTTATACCACCCAGGGTTTTCAATATCGAAATTGCTTTTTCTGCGCGGGGGGGGGGGGCGAAATTTCCCAGAAATTTTGAATTGGCCTAAATTGTTTGAAATTTTGTATGAATTTAAATAAAATTTGACCAAATTCACAAAAAAAAATATAAAAGAGATATGAGCTTGCCGGTGGGGGAGGGGTGCAAATATCGGAAATTTCAAAACAAAATTTGAAACGTTGATACCACCCTACCACTGCTTCACCGGATCCACCATGGCTTCACTCTGTTCTTGACCTAGAGGGAGGAGAGGGAGGGAGATGAAGAGGGAGTGGGAAGTTTGGATGAGGGAGAAAGGAGAGAGGAAGGAGGATAGGCGATGTTGTTAGGGCCCTAGGGTGCATACATTTGACGTAAAATTATTCATATCAAGATCACCTGATGTTTTCATAGGTGATCTGCTTAGACACCAGTCCTAGGAGTACCCATTTTTAGAGGTGGTCATCTAAGTGGGCTACCTACGAAAATTGACCCAAGCGGCCGCCTCTGGGCATCAATTTTTAGAAGTGGTCCATAACCTTACACCTCCTTCACTATTTGTACCAACATGTTCCTATTTAACTGCTTTTATAGGGAAATGGGGTGTTGTGGAAAATTATTGTACAGAGGGTAGCGATAGAGGAGTTTAGGGATAAAAAGGAAATCGTGATGCGACAGTGATCAAGTATTGTTCGTTACACTGTTCATGCTATCACTGTTGTTTCTTATTATAAACTGCATGATAATAGTAGAATATCTAATATTTTGATATTCATAATTTTATACAATGGGTTGTATATATGGAGCTAAACTTCTATGAAAGTTAAAAGTTAATGTCTCAACAACATATATCTGTTACTACTTGGTGTTGTCACATATATTTGTTAAATTACTACTTGATATAGTTGATACTTTTTCTTTTGAGACCATATAATTATAAGTATTCATCAAAAGATTAAAAAAATGGACCAAAGGAAGAAACATTTATACTCCAATGGTATTACTAATAAATAGATGAGAAGGTACTTGGGTGTTTGTGGTGTAATTCGTCTTCTATTTAGTTTATCTTGCTATTGTTAGGTGATATTGTGTTGGTAACAAAAAGCGTTAACAATGAGCTTCACGTACATGGAGGACAAATCCTGATGTTTGAATCATGTCTACTGCACACATCCCTATTTTGCATGATGTTAGTTAATCATAACCAATAAATATAGAGTACTCTATGGTAGCGATACGTACGTACGTACGGTGCAGATAGCAAACAAAGTCGTCGTGTTCAATCAATTGTGCATCAACATTAACAAGCTAGTCGTCGTACACGTACTCGTACTGGCTAGACTAGTGCAGGTTACAACCCTGATACGTACGTAAAATTAACCGCTTAATTATATACTGCCCTACCCTCATCGGCACACCGCACAAATAATGGAGAAACGGTAATACTGCAAATTGTGCGTCACACTCTTGATCGTGCTATCAGTTCGTCAGTTACGCCCGATATATGAGTGCAGGGCCCAATCACTTATCTTCAAGCGCAAAGGAAATGGAAGAGAGAAAAACACGTGATCATTTGGAAAAGTGTAAGACAACCATGCATTAAGTCAACAAGGATATATATATACTTTATTTTTCGCAACTAATTAACAAGGATATGCATGCATGCGTGATCATGTCAACAGCGGGAAATTACTCCTCACTTAAGTATAACTAGCTGGGTTGCCCGCGCAATTGCGCGGCTAGCATAAAAAAATCATATATTTTTTTAAGTATAATTTTACTTAAAATTTATTAAATAGCTATCTCATTGTTAAGACTTTGAAAGATCAAACCTTATCATCCTTGTGTTTCTAATTATATAGTTTTAAAAATCACACCAATTGCTACCCCTTATGTCATCTTCTTTATTTGCTTACTCGATCTATCACTGTTTCTATTCATTCATCTTGGAACCTTTAAAAATTGGATTTTATAGTTTTTAGAGTTAATTGTCACGTTGGGTTTCGTTTTTATAATTTCTAGATGTCCCGTCAAACGTTGCCATTATACTCCTCTACAGCCCGTCCACTATCTCTTCTCTTTTATTGTCATTGAGATTTTAAAAATCGAACATAATTATAGTTTGGGTTTATTTTTACTTTCCAGAAGTCCCGCCAAACCATCAGCGGTTTTGCCATTGTATTCCTCTACGGCTCGCTCGCTGCCTCCCTTTTTTATTGTCATTGAGATTTAAAATAGAACATGATTATCATTGGTTTTTTTTTTACTTTTTAGAAGTTCTGAATCTTTAAAAATTGGACTTGTAGTTTTATTTTTTATAATTTTTAGAAGTCTCATCAAACGATGCCACTATGCCCCTCTGCAGCCCGTCCGCTGCCTACTCTTTATTGTCATTGTGATTCTAAAAATCGAACATAACTATCGTTGCAATTCATTTTTTATTTTCTAGAAGTCCCGTCAACCGTCGGAGGCTCTGCAACTATACTCTTATACACCCCGCTCGCTGCTTCTCCTTTTTATTGTCATTGAGATTTTAAAAATCGAAAATGATTATCAATGTGGTTTTTTTTCTTTATACTTTCTAGAAGTCCCGGCAACCGCTTTACTTGTTTACTTTACGGCCTGCCTGATATCCCTCCTTTTAATCGTCATTAGGATTCTATTTGTTGTTTTATTAACAATTTTTATATGCTGTATTAACTGCCACCAACTCTACTACTTTATAGGTATGTTACTTAATTTATCTCGTCATGTGTTTTAGATGGTCTTTTCTTTCAATAGTCTTTATTTTTATCATAAATTTTAGTTATTTATAAATTTTATTCCTAATTGAAATCCTTTTTTCTAATTTCAGAATTTATTTTTTTCTAAAAAAATTAGTTAATACCATATTGTGTTCTTTTAATGTTTTTATTTTTTATTCTGAATTTCAGTTGTTTCAAAATTGTATTCCTACTTGAACTCTGTTTTAGTTTTTCTAATTTTGGATATTATTATATTTTTATTCTAAATTTTAATTAATCTCGTATTGGATTCTTATATGGATTCTTCTTTCAATATTGCTATTTCTAATTCCGAATTTAAGCTAATTTTAAATTGATTTCCTACTTGAACACTTCTTTATTTTCTTTTGCTAATTTCAGATTTATTTTTATTTTTATTCCGAATTTTAATTAATCTCGTATTGGGTTTTTAGATGGACTCTTCTTTTAATATTTCTTATTTTTAATTCCGAATTTCAGCTATTTTTAAATTGTATTTCTACTTGGACTCTCGTTTCCTTTTCTAATTTGGATTTTATTTTATTTTTATTTCAAATTTTGATTAATCTCGCATTGGGTTCTTATATGGAAACTTCTTCCAATATTTCTTATTTTTAATTCCGAATTTCAGCTATTTTTAAATTGTATTTCAACTTGGACTCTCCTTTCCTTTTCTAATTTTGGATTTTATTTTATTTTTATTTCTAATTTTGATTAATCTCGTAATAGGTTCTTATATGGGAACTTCTTTCAATATTGCTTATTTTTAATTCCGAATTTCAGCTATTTTTAGATTGTATTTCTACTTGGACTCTCGTTTCCTTTTCTAATTTGGATTTTATTTTATTTTTATTTCAATTTTTGATTAATCTCGCATTGGGTTCTTATATGGAAACTTCTTCCAATATTTCTTATTTTTAATTCCGAATTTCAGCTATTTTTAAATTGTATTTCAACTTGGACTCTCCTTTCCTTTTCTAATTTTGGATTTTATTTTATTTTTATTTCTAATTTTGATTAATCTCGTATTAGGTTCTTATATGGGAACTTCTTTCAATATTGCTTATTTTTAATTCCGAATTTCAGCTATTTTTAGATTGTATTTCTACTTGGACTCTCCTTTTCTTTTTTTTTTCTTTTTCTCCGATTAATGTGGGAATTTCTAGCCCCCACAGCGAACGTGGTGACTCATTTCAAAGCTGTTTTAATAATATAATAGATTAGCTCATATGCATGTTAATATTATTCTGATCTTAAACCAAAGGGAAAGAAGAGGAGAGAGATAGATGAGCTCATTTGGTTGTTCCATTTTACCATTAATATAGATTCTCCATGATGATCCACAGGATCTAACATTTCAGGCATTTGTAAAAATGATTTAGACAGTAATGATCAGATAACACTCTCCAATGATTCATCTTAATCTAGTCTTTTTTCCGCACAAAGGGGGGAAAGATTAATAGCATTCGAGTTTTACATTAAAAATGATTGAATTAATTTCCATCAAACATTTTTTACGCTTCCATCGTAGTGACAATTTTTAATCCGTTTTATTAGACAGTAACAATATAACTTCAAAAGTGTGAGTGGCCTTATAAGGTTGCGTTCTATGTTGTTGTTTGGCTTACCTACTCCAAGCACGAGAAACGTTACAGATTATTAATTAAGTATTAACCGTTACAAACTTAAAAAATAAATTTATTTAGTTTTTCTAAATAACTTTAATATAGAATTTTTTTTTTAAAAAAAGAAAAACGTACCATTTAGCTGTTCGATAAATATACTCATGATAAATAAGGCAGTGGCCCCTTTTAGCCACGTAAAAGAGCGCAACTTAAGATAGATCCTTCACGCATAACCTCATCTAATTAAATGGTAATTGTGGAAAGATAAAACAATATAAGCCCTTAGGACAAGTAGAATAGTTTAGCCTTCTACACAGAGATAGTATCCTCTTCTATAGTTGAGACAATAAATGCTCTTTCCACTAATGCTATATCCTTATCTAGCAAAGTTTTCTCTTTTCTTGCTTTAAGATTAACACCGATTTCTCTCTCTTATCCACATTAGTAGATAGATATAGGTTGCAATTTGGCGAGCCAGCTGTCAATTGTTGCTATACACTCAGCAAATTAGTTTAGTTGGCAGTTTCATAAGCTATCTAATAGTTGTTGTTGTACAACCCATAGGAGATAGGGTCTTATTGTTTACCATATAAAGAATAAGCCATTGTTAGAATATAAAATTTGAAACTTAATTATCTTTTTTTCAGATTGACTTTTAAGTCACAAAAGAAACACCTATAAAAGTTTTACTCCCAAATTTTTTCCGCTAATAAGCCCTTACAGCTTATAATCAACTCTTGGTCAACCGATCGATGGGAGGTAACAAATAACAACAGAACTTCTAATGAATTTCTCTCAAATCCAAAACGAAAAACAAACAAGAAACACTAAACCTCTCTTTTCTCATCCTAATTTCCCCTCTCTGTTTTTTTCTCTTCTTTTCATTCACAAGAGGAGGAAGGGGAAGGGCATCTTGAGATCGACGTGCCTGCTTGCATCTCCCTTGTGGATGCGGTCACGTCCATGTCGATCACCCCCTGTGTGCTGGGGTTTGTGTGTGATGTTTGTTTGTGGCGCCCTCGTCTGCTGCCTTTTGTGCCCCCTCCCCCCTCCCTTCCCTTCCACTCTTTTAAATACACCACCACCTCCTCCCTCTTCCTCCTCAGGCACAGAGACTCCTCGCCTCTGCTCCGCTGCTGCTTCCCTGTTCACCCGCCATTAGCGCGACCGAGCTCGCTCGCTCCCGGTGCAAGTTGCACCGCCTACCGGCGGCGGCCATGGTGAGTGCCGAGTAGTCGTCGTGTGGCGCGGGTTCTTCTCTGTCTCTGTCCCTGGAGCGGTTCTTGTGTTGACGGTGATGAATGGGTTTTGTTTTTCCATGGCGGCGTTGCAGGAGGACGGTGCGGCGGCGCGGGAGGCGGAGAGGTGGGAGGGGTACGTCGACTGGAGGAACCGGCCGGCGGTGCGCGGCCGGCACGGCGGCATGCTCGCCGCCTCCTTCGTTCTTGGTAAGTACACACGCACCTCCTCTTCCCTTTCTTTCTTGCTTTCTTGCTTTCTTTCTTTCTAGATTCTTCTGGAACCCACAGGGACGATGGATAAGCCCAGAATTAATTAAGATCGATCATATCATTGCACTGTTGCAGCTAGCTAGCTATCACCAGCAGCAGCAGCATGCAAGCACGAAAGAAAGAAAGCTCGAATAGGATACTCAGCCATGGACCATCTCCTCCTCCACCTTCTTCTTCTTCCTCCTCCCGTTCCCTGCACCTCTCCTCTCTCTCTTTTCTGGAGACTGAAAGGCACAGCACCGTGGTCAGATCGATCGGCCATCATCACCACCCTTTACGCCTCCTCCTCCTTTTCCTGATCAGACCGCACCCTTTTCCCGCCGGATTTGGCCGCTTTCGCTCGCGAAACAAGTTGCCTTTTCTCCCCTTTTTTTCGCCCTCCTCCCCACTGGTCGCCGTTGGGCTCCATTTCTCTCTATCTCTCTCTCCCCTGTTTCTTCCTTTCCCTTTCACACCAGTACACCACTGTGCTCTTCTCTTCCAACGAGGTTAATCTCCCATCTCTCCTCTCCCCCCTGTTCTTGCAAGTTGGGTTGGGTTCCCCAACTTGACCCCCCCCCTCTTGCAATTGCGCATCGTCGTCGTTATCATCAGTGGGGAGAAGCTTTTGTACGATCCAAACATTGGCGTCCTTCCTTGAGTGTCCTCTGTACCTTCCCTCCATCAAATGCATTGCATCCACCTGAGAAAAAGACGGTGTCCCTGCTCTCGATCGACGGCGACCTCTTCTTGCAATCTTGCGCTGCTGCTGCTGATGGTGGTGGTGGTTGACTGGTGGGCACCATGGCGGCTTCGGTTTCGATATCTCTCCCGTTGATCCGATCCCGAATGTTCAGTTGGAAAATGACTGCCTTTTGCTTCCTTGCATGTGTGAAGGACTTTTTTTTTTCCTTTTTTTTTTTGCCCTGACGGTTGTGAGTGTGAGAGAGAGAACCAGCCATGGATTTTGGGGAGAAAAATTTGCCATTATAATTTGACCCTGTCCAAAATTGTCGCTACGCGAGCATTGAATTCGGGCACGAATCGCAAGGCCGAAACGGTCAGGGAGAACAAAGAAAATTGGCCGGCATGCACTGGGAACCGCACACATTATGCTGGGGCGGTTATATCAGTTACCACCGCACATGCATGCTAGTACTTCCAATTTTTCAAACGCCTCCGATTAAAATACAACTTTACATCTCCATCTGAAGTTTTTCAGTGGCACACGGTAGCTCAATTTCATAGCTTAATTTCAATGGAAAATCCTACCAATGGAGAACAGTATAACTTAATTTAATATATACTGATTAGGATAGAGATTTTGTTTTTTTTTCAAGATCGAATTTGGATTGAGAATATTGGCTTTGTTGTGTGTGCAGTGGTGGAGGTGCTCGAGAACCTGGCGTTCCTGGCGAACGCGAGCAACCTGGTGACCTACCTGATGAATTTCATGCACTACTCGCCGTCGCAGTCGGCGACGACGGTGACCAACTTCATGGGCACCGCCTTCCTCCTCGCCCTCCTTGGCGGCTTCCTCTCCGACGCCTTCTTCACCACCTACGCCATCTACCTCATCAGCGCCTTTGTGGAATTCCTGGTAAGTAACAGCACATCTAAATTTGTTCGTAGTTGTAGTACTACTACCATTTTTGTGTGTTTTTAGTTGAGAGTAATTGATCCAACTTAAGTTAGTCTGCAAGTTAGTTACTCACTTAATTTCCTTTATAATTGTTTGCCGTCATAAGCCTAGGAAAAAAGGAAACCATATGCCAGCTTACGCAATCGTAGATATACCGATAATAATAAGATGATAAGATGTTTCCGGATAGACACATATCACATATGTAGGAGTGTATATTTTAGTGAGATATATATGCATGCATGGTGCTCATCGTATCTCCATGCTGACGTGGAAGGAA
This sequence comes from Oryza sativa Japonica Group, assembly GCF_034140825.1. Taxonomy (NCBI): domain Eukaryota; kingdom Viridiplantae; phylum Streptophyta; class Magnoliopsida; order Poales; family Poaceae; genus Oryza; species Oryza sativa. Next base: position 23,521,590 of record NC_089040.1, on the reverse strand, counting down.
TATACCGGGATGATCATGTCCAGCTAGGCTGCCACGTCATCGTTGACTTCCTTTCTATCTTCTGGACCCGTTGGCTATTACCATCATAACATGTTTTGTTGACCGGTCTCTAGAATTTAGCTGCATGTCGTAAAGTGACCTGTCAGTAATCAGAGCCGCTCCCATGATGGCATCCTGACCGTCCAATTAGAACAGACCCCACAAGATTCGTGGACAAGGTCAAAAAATGACACCTGTCAAAGATTAGCCAAACAGGATGCTAATCTCGAGGCAGGATCGAACGGCTCTAGTTCCCGCTAGATGACCACCACTATTTGACCAAAGATTTTGTGATCCCGGCCCTACACTGAAACCTCTTTTTCTCCACGGGTTCCATCTGACAATTGCCTGGAATTAATTGGCTAAACGGAGCTCGCAATTCCCTGTGATTTGGGTTACATGAGATCACATACATATTCACATCTAGAGATTAATTAGGCCAATGATTAAATTGTAACCATCACTTTATTCGCTAGAAGCAAGCAGAGATAGCCTGGGTCAAAGGGAACCCTGTACTGAACTACTGATCACGGCCCCTATGTATCGTGACTGCACTAGCTAGGTGCTAGGATATCTATCTAAGTAGGAGTATCTATCACAAAGGCATGCTTTTATGCATGGGCTTGGGACAATCGATCGATCGATTCATGGTCCTCAAGTTTGGCCTGGCTAGGCTAGCTTGGTTGGATTGCAACTGTGATGGTCCACTGATGGATCATAGATGGCTACTGCTCGCTTTTAGCGATGGGGAGAAAACAACAACAAGCTTTTAGCTTTTAGACTTTCTTTGAAATACTTTATCTTTCTATTTCTACGAGATATTTGGATAAATATGTGTTTGCAACCAATTGCGCGTTGAAGTGTTCTGCTTTGTTCATACTGCCTTCATTTTTTAGATATATAAATATTATTGATTTCTGAACATAACGTTTGGTAGCTCATTTTTTAGAAAAAATAATTATGTAAATATTATTTTTTTCACTTGTTAAAAGTATTTTAGCGTAACTTATATTTATTTTCATATTTGCACTAAATTTTTACATAAAACAAATGGTTAAACATCACTTAGAAATCAGCAACATTATACATTCAAATTTAGAGTGGTTAGTATGAGTTTTTTTTATGTGTGCGCTGTATTTTTAGCCCAAAAATGTCGTGTATTTTTATGATTGTGTGGGTACGTAGAGCACTAGAGCTAGTCGTAGGATGAGTACGTACGTAGGATGGAAGTGGATGTATACGGCGTATAAGGGTATAGAGACGTGTGCGGTGCGGTTGCGGTGGATCACGTGGGCGCAGTAACCGTATATATCTGTCGAGTGCCATACCGGCGAGGTGAACATGATTGTTCTTGACCAAAAAAATACAGTTACTGTGCACATCAACAGTCGTGTACTGTAGGGCTCATATCGTCGGGCTCAGAGACATATATGGAAGGAACGGACGATAACCCAAATTCAGATCAATCAGCTAGTTACTTGACATGACTACGTCGCCACCGTCGTCGACAGGCGCATGGGCAGCGTACGTTCTGGTATGGTATAGCGCCCATCCTATCATAGGTAGCCTACATCTTAGGCTGTGTTTAGTTCATGAAAAAAGTTAAAAATTTGAGAAAAGTTGGGAGTTAAAAAAAAAGTTGAAAGTTTATGTGTGTAGAAAAGTTTTGAATATGATATGATATAATGGAAAGTTGAAAATTTGGGGTAGTTGAGGATGGACTAGACACGACCTTAGCTATACCAAATGCTACATCTCATACGGTCACACCACGAGTGGGACAGGGCCGTATTACGGTCGCCGTCGCCGCCGCCTGAGTAGTGTCAGTGTGTGAGTGTGAGTACCCTTCGGGATGGGGCAATAATAATCCATTCATATATCCACCGCCAATTCCATCGGCGCGCGCGGCCAAAACCGTCGCGGAGCCCGGCGCCCTGGCCGCCCCGTCACGCGCTCGCCCGGGTCACCACCACTCCTCTCGCGCAGTCGCTCGCACGAAATGTACGTGTTTACGACGCGCGCACCCCTGGATATATCCTGACCGGTCGGGATCGATCTTTTTTGATCTGGTACACGGTGACCTTTCTGGGTCGCCCCTTCATGAACGATCGGTTGATGGATCGATCGATAAGTCGTCGATTGGTTAATTTATTATGAGTTGGTCCATCACCAGAAAAAGCGAAAAACGGGCTATGATGATTAAGAGAGACGGCTGCAAATTTACGATGGATTAGTGATCGTCGAATACAGTACCATGTAGGACACGGAATTACGGATAGGCACGGATCTTATCAACGTGCAGGAACAAGAGCCACTGTGGAACATTCTCGAGGCATTTCTCTCACCACCTCCCGCGATCCGATCCGATCCGAGACCGACCACCATCTCTTATCTTATCCCCACCCCCCTAGCCCCAGATCGAATCACACAACTCATCACTGTGATCCAGCCAGTTCTCCCATTCCACCAACACACACGTACGACGTACGGTGTCCACTAGCGTGCGTACGTGCAAACCGCACACCGCCACACACCACATCACACCACACACTCGTCGTCAACGCGCGCGACGAGAGAGTCGCACAAAACCAATCTTGGCCACCGCCCGCGCGGCGCGCGGCCTTCCTCGCGTACGTCGAGAGAGACGTACGGACCGACGCGTGTTGTCGCAGCCTCGCAGGGTGGGTGTGGGTGGGGGTGGGGCAGCCGCGCGCGCGCGCGGCGCGGCCACGGCCGGCTAAAGCCGCGAGTGCGCAGCCCTGGAGGAGAAGGCGACCGTGCGTGCGTGCGTGCGCGCGCGCCGCGTCAATTCGCGTTGCCCTACTCCTGCCTCCTCGGCGTAACGAAACCTGCGGCTGCTAGCTAGCGCGCCGCTGGGGCGGTGCAAGTGGATCAAGTGGGGAGTTTATTTGGTTTCGGGATTTGCCTGCAGGGTTTCTTTCATTCTTTGGCTGTGCCTGTGCTTAGCTTGCTTTTGCTATTCCCTCCCGGAGAATATTAATCATCGTTTTGGTGGTACTCGTATTTTTTTTTCTTCTTACCCACTTGTTTGACTTGTGAGCACCTGAGTTATTCGCGCGTAAAATTTTATAGGCCGGGGAAGCAAGCTATTCAGTCCAGCCATAATTCTGGAAAGATTATCGTGTTTCCAAATAAAATAGTCATTATTCATAGTCTCAATTTATCTAAGACTTAAACGAATAGATAACTTAGATGATTGTCTGAAACACAAACGATCATTTTAATATTCATTAGTTACACTTACATGCACATATATACAGTGGCGAAGCCACCGTAGGGGCCAGGGAGGGCCAACACCCCCCTAACCCCTATGTGACCTCCCCTCCCATCTCTTCTCCCAAGGATAATTAGCCCTTATAATCTAGCCATTAATTACATCATTAGTTGCAGATGAGACTAACTATATAGGATAACTGCCTAGCTATATATGACTTATGAAATGACTTAGTTAACTGATTTATCATTTTAAAAATGATTACAAGACTCCAATTAAAATCATGGAACAAACTGTTTAAATTGGCAAATTATGATCTATGGGTTCTCATTCTCTCTTCTAGCTAATCGCTATAACATGTATGATGTCGAGTTAGTGATCATACATCAACGCTACAATATCACTGTTCACCGAACCTTAAGTAAGTTACCACGTCTCGTAAATGGCACCCCCCATCTCTAAATTCTGGCTTCGCCACTGCATATATATATATATATATATATATATATATATATATATATATATATATATATATATATATATAGATATATATATATATATATATATATATATCTCTTTTGGTATTCGTTACATACAGAATGAGTTATTTTTTTCTGATACTGATGATAAAAGTAATAAGTTTAACACTTTTTTGATAGAGAGTATAGTATAGGTACGCCACCAAACAAGTTGCAATATGGTGTGGAAATCGGAAACGAATGGATAGGATAGACCGTAGGAGCATTTGTTGTTTTCCTTCGTTTCCCTTTCGGAGTGTTGCACATTGCGCCACGTGGATCCTGATAGAATAGCCACTGAATACACAAATACACAATGGTACTCAATAATGTTACTCCTATGTACGCACCGATCGTACCAAGTACAGGAGCACCACCACCACTTGTAAACATCTTTTCTGCACACCCGATTTGATGGGCTAATTAAGATATGACAAGTACAGTAGTACTGCTAGTTGGCTGTCCGTTCTACTAAGTTAGGCCATGTTTAGTTCACACCAAACTTTTTCCAAACTCTCAACTTTCTATCACATCACATCACATCCAAAACTTTCCTACTCACGTAAACTCCCAACTTTTTTTTTCAAACTACCAGTTTTCCCTAAACTTCTCTCCAATTTAAGAAACTAAACACAGCCTCCAGACTGATCTCTAGACTGATAGTACTTATCATTTTGGATAATGGTGAGATCAAATATTAAAATCTTTAACTATGAATAATTTTTTAAATATTTATCTTAGAAAATTGGAGACTAGATATATAGATTAGTCTTAAAAACTACTTTAATAAAATCATATATTTGTTGATGCTTTTTATATATTATAATAGAAAATAATGATCAAAGTTACTTTTTATGATCATGTTTTTATCTAAAACGATAAGTATTACTCCCTCTAATTTTTTTTGTTTGACGTTGGTTAGCTTAAAATTGAACTAACCAACGTCGTACATTTGTGCAAGGAGGTAGTATTAATCTGCAGGGAGTACTTCCAAGTCGCTTGCTGACCTTGGTGATCTCACCTGAGCGCCACAAAAACGATCGCCGTACGTTTGACTTACCAGCTTCAAAAAGCTGCCTCGAGTTTTTTTAGCCCAACTGTATTTACGTTTGCCGGTCAGCGCTGACAAAAGTTACTACGAACCCATCGACGGGCCCCTGTCGGTCTCGTCCTCCTCCTCCGCTTTAACCGGCTCACGGACCACGGCGAAGGCCAAAGCGACGTCGCGCACGGGCGCGCGGCCGCGGCGGCACATGCAGCACGCCGACCACTTGCCTCCCCCCACGAAACTTTTCTCGCTGTCACCTGATATCTCTTTCCCCCCAACCAAACCACTAGACATTGGCGTCACAGTTCTGATCGGGTTGGTATGCTCTGTTGCAACATGGCAGTGCAAATTTGCAACGGAAAATTGCAGCAGAAAATTGATGCTAGTAGTGTACGTAGTTGCATGTATTTGGGCCTGGACAGTACATGGGCCTGGAAGCTTTTCTCGTCTGCAGATTTTAGGATTTTATATGGGCCTGCATATGATTCTCTCTCTTTTTTTTTTTTTTGAACTTTTGTTGATGTCAAGCATGGCGCGAATGTGTTGCAGGGGCTGGTGGTCCTGACGATCCAGGCGAGGACGCCGTCGCTGATGCCGCCGGGGTGCGCCAAGGTTGCCGGCGCGGCGTGCGAGCCAGTGTCGGGGCCGAAGAAGGCAATGCTGTTCGCGGGGCTGTACGTGACGGCGCTGGGCATCGGCGGCATCAAGGGCTCCCTCCCGTCGCACGGCGCCGAGCAGTTCGACGAGCACGCGCCGCGGGGGCGGAAGGGGCGCTCCACCTTCTTCAACTACTTCGTCTTCTGCCTCTCCGTCGGCGCGCTCATCGCCGTCACGTTCGCCGTCTGGGTGGAGGACAACAAGGGGTGGCAGTGGGGGTTCGGCATCTCCACCATCGCCATCCTGCTCTCCATCCCGGTGTTCGTCGCCGGCTCGAGGCTGTACCGCAACAAGGTGCCCACGGGGAGCCCGCTCACCACCATCGCCAAGGTCGTCCTCGCCGCCGCGCTCGCTCGCCGCGGCGGCGCGCAGAGCGCCAGCAACGGCGCTGTCATCGACCGCGCGCCCAGCCCCACGGGGAGCACGGACATGAAGGAGTACTGCAAGCCCGGCGACATCTGCGGCGTCGCCGACGGCGCCGCCGAGGTGGCTACCGAGCCGTCGCAGGAGCTGGTGTTCCTGAACCGGGCGGTGCAGCGGCAGCCGCGGTGCGGGGCGCTGTCGTGCACGGTGCAGGAGGTGGAGGACGTCAAGATCGTGCTCATGGTGCTCCCGATCTTCTTCTCCACCATCATGCTCAACAGCTGCCTGGCGCAGCTGTCCACCTTCTCCGTGGAGCAGGCGGCGACGATGGACACCCGCGTCGGGGGGCTCAAGGTGCCGCCGGCGTCGCTGCCGGTGTTCCCGGTCACCTTCATCATCCTCCTCGCCCCGGTCTACGACCACATCATCATCCCGTTCGCGCGACGCGCCACGGGCACGGAGATGGGGATCACCCACCTGCAGCGCATCGGCACGGGGCTCGTCCTCTCCATCGTCGCCATGGCCGTCGCCGCCGTGGTGGAGGTGAAGCGCAAGAACGTGGCGTCCAACGCCGGAATGCTCGACGCGGCGGCGCCGCTGCCCATCACCTTCTTCTGGATCGCGTTCCAGTACCTGTTCCTGGGGTCCGCCGACCTGTTCACGCTGGCGGGGCTGCTCGAGTTCTTCTTCAGCGAGGCGCCGGCGAGGATGCGGTCGCTGGCGACGTCGCTGTCGTGGGCGTCGCTGGCGCTGGGGTACTACCTGAGCTCGGTGCTGGTGACGGTGGTGAACAGCGCGACGGGGCGCGGCGGGCGGCGGGCGTGGCTGCAGGGGGAGAACCTGAACCACTACCACCTGGAGAGGTTCTACTGGGTGATGTGTGTGCTCAGCACGCTCAACTACCTCTTCTTCTTGTTCTGGGCCATCCGGTACAAGTACAGAAACGCCGGGGTCATCAAGGGATGATGATCAATCTGTAATGCAGGGTTAACTGTTTAATTATCTGGCAAGGTAAAAAAAGGAGGGAGGTTAATTTGGTGGTCTTGAGGATGCTCATTGCTGTGTGGAATTGGTTGGCTGGCTGTGGCCGATGAATGAAAAGAAGCAGCGATTAAGCAAGTTGTTCATAAATAGATCGGTGTTCAATGAAGGAAAAGAAAAATAGTGAAGATAATGCATACTAAGTTCAGTTTATCTTTCACTGTTTTATATTGTTACGACCCATTAATAGTTGCTAACATTAAACTGACCTTGGTCTATACACGATCACCTAGTGATCGAGCTGATGTGAACTAGCATGGTGGCCTACGCATATTACGCGGCTAGCATGATTATATTTTTCTCTCATATAATAGCATATATATTTTCTCAATTTTATCATTAAAATATATTAAAATGATAACATAATTTTAATTTTATACCAACTTAACCAAACTACCAATGTGTAATATTTATATTGTATGGTATATATGTGATAGTTATTAATTATTTATCAAATTTTAGATATTTCTAAATTGTATTATTATATGGACTTTAGATCTGTCTTTCAATATTCCTTATTTTTTTAGGAAAAATTTGCTACAGAAAACGCAAAAATCGTGTAATTAATTAGCTAAGGGACACCGCGGAAATGTGATATTGCCCCAGGACACTGTACAAAAATTGTGAAATTTGCCATAGGACATCGGACCCATTATTTTATCATTTCCCAGTTGAAAATTGTGATAATTTTTTCGTAATGCCCAGATTGTCCCTGTGTCACCATCTATACCGACTAGGTGCGGTCGAAACGGAGTCGATCACTTTCGTCGCCACACACCACCGAGGAGAAAATCCCTAACCCCTAACCCTAACCTTAGGTTGCGGTGGCGGCGGCGGAGCAGGAGGATGTTTGGGTGACAGCGGTGACAAAGACCTACTCGGCTTCGGTGGCGCGGGAGTGGGAGGCGTCCGCTGTGGGCTTGCGGTGCACTGTGAGGACTGAGGGGTTGAACACTCGCGCGGTAAGGGGAGGGGACAAAATGAAAACATAACGTAATCCTTTCATGTAAGGGGAAGGACCAGAAATTAATAGAAGATTCGTGAAGGATCACGAAGATATTTTGCAAATCGACAGACCCAACGGTCTGTAATGTCCGGAGTGACAATCTAATGGTGTATATTCAGTTGATGACGTGGCAAAGTAATTTTGCGAGAAGGGTTTTACCTTTCAGTTATTTAGATTGGGCCGACTTACGGCCTAGCAGCAAAGGAACAGTTTGGGCCAAACCCAAACTAATTATTCGGAGTACATAATATATATGCAATAAGTTTGATTTTAGATCGCTCATCAAAACGTCGAGATTAAAAGACGTTCTCAAATCGCAGTACAGAATATAGTGTATTCCTCAACATTTTAAACCAGTGTAAGTGAGATCACTAGGTGGTTTGGACTATGGTTTTAGCTGACGTGACGCTACGTGGCTGGTTTGATTTAGTCATCGTTCCACGTGATGTTAACGTGGCACTAAAAGCAAAGATTAAAAATAAAAAAGTTGAAACAAAATATGTAGGACCTTATTGTCAGGGTTACGGATAAGGTACACCCTCTATCCTTGGATATACGATGAGTACTGATATGGTATACCTACGCGTATACGGGTATACGGATAGTTCCTATATGCGTTAAGGAAATCTATCACGTGATAGAAACAGAATCCACGGATGGAAGGAGTCCTACTCGGACGAGACTGGGTCTTTACAATATCGTGAGGGGTCCGATATCTCCGAGTCCTACTTAGAGATCAACTGACCCGCAGTATAAAAGGGAGCCCCTGGGCAGGACCTAAGGCATAGAATCTCACCGCCAACACATCCACCACAGCCTACGAAATCGGAGCCTACAGGAGCCAAGTCGCCGGGTGATCTAGTCGAACCAACTCGACTACGGTCTCGTCGGTATCATCGAGTTCTACTATTCCTTTTGTAATATGTGGTTTCCATCATATAATCCCATACCAACTGGATTAGGGCTATTACATACCAAGTGGCCTGAATCAGTATAACTCTCGTCTTTTGTTTACTTGATGTCGTACTACGTAGACCCTCGTACCAACGTACCCCAACACCCTCTATATCCGGTCTACGGGTATCCCCTGTCGACACTTATATACCAGTAAAATAAAAAGATAAAAAATATAGTGGAACCCACTAGCAAGTGGGTCAAAGTTCCTCCACCTCACCCTCTCTCCTCCTTGCCCTTCTCCGTCTACGTCACTCCTCTCTCCCCCTTTCCTCCTATCTCCCTTTTTCTCTCCTGCTTTTCCACTAAAGGGAGAGTGAGGAGGAAGTGGGATCGACTAACACACGGGTCCTCACGTATTTTATTTTATCTTCACATATGAATCTCACGTATTTTATTTTAATTTTGAATATTTTGAATCTTGCTTCTAGTGCCACATCAATATCACGTAGAATGAGGACCATGACAAACCAACTATGTAGGTGCTATGTCAATCGAAACCGTCGCTCAAACTGTGCCTTGTTTACACTTATTTTCGGAGTTGATGGACATGTTATATATGATATTGTGATCTAACGACTAGATTCAAATTAGACGTTAAAATGAGATACCTAAAGTGGACTAATTCAAACTAGGGTCTCTGCTCATCTGCTGGCAACGAACCATGATAATGGGCCGAATCAAGGGTCCTTTTGCAAGCTCGCAACTCGAGTCAGTTGCTCAGGCCCAACTAATTGCTGGCATTACAGAAATGAATAAGTCTATTTTGCCTCTCACAACTCTTGTTATAGATTGAACCACATCCCTTAACCATAACTAGAAAGCCAGCGTGCCTGCTGGCACGCCAATAAATTGATAGCCCCGTGTGTATTACCTGTGTTTTACTGTTAACTTGTTTATTTCTACCTAGCAATTGGTTTCAATTTTCTATAAATATAAGATATGAACATGGCAATGGTATTTCTCTTATTTGTATTTATCTAGATATTTTTCAACATGGTAGGAAAATTCTTGGTGTTACTTGTTTATGTACCGTCTTGATTTTCAATTAAATTTGTCCTCTCTGTTCCGAAATAAGTGCAGTTTTGTACTGTGCATGTCCAACATTTAACCGTTTGTCTTATTTAATTTTTTTATGATTAGTATTTTTATTGTTATTAGATGATAAAACATAAATAATACTTTATGTATGACTAATTTTTTAAATAAGACGGACGGTCAAATATTTTACATGGATACCCATGATTTTGCGTGGAGACCAATTCCGTGAGTAAGGACGTGTGCCAAGGATTAAGTTGCACAAAATTCATGTTATAAGATTAGGCTATGTTCTTTTCTCCAACAAATACTGGATAAACTTTTAGATAAAAGTGGCACGCTTTTCAAACTGCTAAGTGGTGCGTTTTGTGCAAAAACTTTATATATGAAAGTTGTTGTAAAACATAAGACTAATCCATTTTTTAAGTTTGTAATAATTAAAACTCAATTAATCACACGTTATTACTACCTCATTTTGCGTGAAACACTTAATCTTTATCTTCGTATTCATCTTCAGAATATTTAAACACCACCTAAATATGGAATCTTTTCGATTTGTCTAGAATCGTCCAGGGCTGTTAATTTTGCAGGGCCCATATATAGGGTTTTTTTTTTTAACGAGCGTCACACCATCACACCATCTCAATTCGCAAGCGCCAGGCAGGAGAGCTTTCCGGCGAAACCTGTTGAGCCACGTGGCATGAGCCCCTGCAAGAGTTGTGCACGGATTTCGATATTAGAGATACCAATATAATGCCTCCTACATCTTAAAAACCAGAGCAGATCGAGTCTCTAAGCTGTGATAGCGGTTTCGTCCTACGAGACGCTTATGGGGCCACATGTCAGTCAGAAAAATAATAAAAAAATAACAGCCCACATGTCAATCATTCAAATCTCATCTTTTTCTTTTTTCTCGCCCATTTCTCCCATCTCTCTCTTTCCTGTTCTCTCTCGCTGGCCGGCGGCGGCGGGAGTTCCGATTCCTGTGCAAGCCCACGGCCGGAGAGCTCCTCCCAGTAACCACCTTCTGCCGCAAGAGTTGGACACCCTCCACCACACGCTCGATCGCGTCGAGTCGCGACGCAGGTACGTGTGCATATCCGCCATTGCCGACCAATCAGTTACCTGCTGCATACTCCCTTCGTCTCAAAAAAAGACCAACCCTGGTTTCCGTGTCCAACGTTTGATCGTCCGTTTTATTTAAAAAAATTATGAAAAAAATTAAAAAGACAAGTCACGCATAAAATATTAATCATGTTTTATCATCTAACAACAATGAAAATACAAATTATAAAAAAATTTCATATAAGACGGATAGTTAAAGTTGGACACGGAAACCCAGGGTTTATCTTTTTTCAGGACGGAGGGAGTATATACGTGCACGCGCATGCTGACAATGTGCGGTTTGCCAGCTTTTGCACGTGGATGTCTGGATGAGTTGAGGGGGAAGCTGAACGACCGGCAAACGCTAGAGCGCGGCAGCTGCGACGGCGCCATCGATGATTCGAGGGGGACGACAAGAGCAATGTCATGATCGGGATACCATGCAGTATAGTTTTGATAAAAGTAATATCATATCGTATGCTATGAGATTTTTTTTTAAGTTTAATTAATATTTATATTAATTATATATAGACATTCTATATAAAAATATAGTAATGATATATGTCATGCAAATAGAGACATTTATCAAGAGAAACCACGTTGGTTTTGATATATTTAACTGTTTTTATATAAATTTGAGTGTATTTATTTACATTATTTTCAAACCATGATATTTTAAATAATATTTTATAGTATAATAGGGATTGTAGAATCGGGATACCATCTAAGATTTCGTAGGATCGTGTAGTAATGAATAGTAGGATCGAGATACTATGAGAATTAAGATACTAGATGGGATCGGTATCGTTTCGGCTTAATAGGATCGTAATATCGTATCATAGTAGGATACGAATCGGGATACTGACAACTACTACTTAAAAAAAGGGGCATAGGTGCCGGTTGGGAACCGCCTACAAGTGCCGATTTCCCAACCGACACCTATTGGTCGGCACTGATAATAGAAACCAGAACCTATGACAATTATTAAACCGGCACCTTTTGCTTTGCTCGAGAAAAAAAAAAGAGAGAGCCGGCTCGAATGGAGCCGACCTCACTGAGCACCACCGTCGCCATGTGCCCAAATCAAATTGAAATCCCCAAATCATCCACAGATCGTCACCAAAATCGATTGACATCACAAATAATCATTCACAAATCGTCACCAAAACATGAGGGGAGCATTTTAGTTAGTACGCACCCCAGGTGCGGTTTAGCGCTACCATATATATATCTGGATCTCCCGGTCCAGATCGATCCCTCGATTGCGCCGCTCTTCTCCACCCCTTCTCAATCACTCTCACGCGCCGCCTCCCCTCCCCAACCCTAATCGCTCCCTTTCATGCGACGCCACTGCCGCCGCCGCCGCCCTCGACTGCCGCCGCTCCGCCGTCGTCGCATCAGTCGTCTCGCCGCCACCGATCCCCGTCGCCGGCTTGCCCTCAACCCGATCCCCATCGCCGTCGTCGCATCCGACGTCGTCCAGGATCCCTCGACTGCCGCCGCTCTGTCGTCGTCGCATCAGTCGTCTCGCCTCACGATCGTCTCCGCCTCACGTTCTCCTTCCCCCAATTGCTCCCCCTCTCGACCTCGCACAATCGACGCCTAGATCGCTCCGCCATTCCCCTGCCGCCGCCACCTTCTCCTCTCCTCTGCCGCCACAAGCGCCGCCCCTACTACCCTGGTCAAAACCTAGTCGCCGGCGCCACCTCCTCCTCTCTTCCGGCTGCGGTCGATGCCCCACCGCCAACTCGTCGTCGCGCCGAATCGCCAATCTCCCTCCCCGGCCAAACCCTAATCGCCGCCGCCACTCCCTCCTCTCTCCCCTATCTCCCTATCGTCGCCGTCACCCTCGCGGCACCACCGATTCACCGCCGCTATGTTGCTGTCGCGCTGTTCGAGCCGACCATCGTGCCTCCTCGCAGTGCCCTCCACCCGTTGCGCTGCCATCGCCATCGCTCGATCCTCCCCTGGGACTAGAGCATGCACGACGGTGGAGGCCTCCGTGGACGCGGAGAGGCTTGGCGGGCCTCGGCGAGAGCAGGCGGTAGCGGAACCCACCGGCGACCTCATCCACGACGCCCTCACCTCCCTAGGTCCTTTCTCCAAGCAGGTACAATACGGCCACCTATCTCTCTCTTCCCTGTGGTCTCTCATAGCCTCCAACGTCTCACAATGGATGGTGCTGAGTGGATGATCCATGAACAAGAGATCATTTGTTTTGCAACTTCCAATTTCTCTGTATAAGGATACCAGTGCATTTTGTGTTCCCTAATTCCATCGCCGTAAGGGAAGATTCTTCTGAAACCAGTAAAATTAATGCAGTAAACAACTATATAGTACTAGCTTTAGCGTTTTGTGCTCGCGGCATACAGAATTTATGGCTTTAGTGTAAAATAATGAAAACGAATTTTTAGTTGGAGCAATGTACCATGATCATGTTTGTCCCCCGTAAGGCATGTATGCTTGCCCTGTTTGGGTCATAAGAGAAAGTGAATTGAAAAATCTAAGTAGTTTGCCATGTTGGTCAAATATACCTATGTAACTGAATTGTTATGGTTTTCTTTCAGGTGAAAAATTAAGTTCTTAGCATAATATTTTTTTTTTTGAAACCTAAGGCGGAACTTTGTTCCACTTTTATATTTAGAAGAAGAGAATTGACCCAGTTTATAAGGAAAACCGGGCCCGAAAACCATACAATTGCATGGTTTATTACAGGAAAACCGGCTGAAAACCACCGCTACACAACTAACAACTACGGTGGATCCCAACCAGGAACCATGCAAGTATTAGATCATAAATCGTTACCACTCGACACGCTGCGCAGCGGAAGAAGACGCTGAGAAGTCGAAGGAACTCTCGCGAAGTAGCGTGCGTCGATGTAGAGGAAGTAGTCGATCGCACCGGCTCGACCTTCTCCTCCTCGTGCATTCTCCTCGCCGTACTCTCACGCCGATCAGCACCACAAACCAGCGACGCCTCTACCGGTATCCACACGTACAGGGACGGAATGCCACGCGCAGATGTGCTAGCACCCGCGCGCGGCTAGGGTTTTGCTCGGGGAGGGAAGTGACGGCTAGGGTTTCTCACGTGATGCGATGCCTCCGCCGGTCACACCCCTCACGAATATATAGGATCCATCACTCGGGCCTCCAAGGCCCGTAGGACTCCTATTCGGATCCCTATCCGAATCAAGCTCATATTGGATCTCCATCCAATCCCCTTATTTCGGCCCATTAAGCGTGCGATGCTGTAGGTTCATGTATACTCAGCTCTAAGCCGAAAACTCCTTTTCGGTCCACGCGTCAACAGCGGCCCCTAGCAGAACGTATTGACCCACCGGGCATACATAAAGATCATATCGGCTGAATCTCTAGTGTATACTTGTATGAACTCCTTTGCCTCACGATATCGATTTAGCTCAAGGCTAGATATGTGCCATCCTCTAATAGCTCAATCATTCACTCGAACATATTGATAGATTATATAACTTGTGATTGACTCCTCAATCACCTTTGGCATGGCCATGCACTTCCATAATCTACAATATCGAGGGGCCCAGAGATATCTCTCCATAGGAGAGGCAAATCCCATCTTGATTATTCATATCCCACTACATGTTTCATAGCATATCCGAAAACTACTTTTATAACTACCCAATTACGGAGTAGAGTTTAGCAGTCCCTAAGTAAGCTACTACACATGTTGGGAATCATGATAATCACAAGTCTGAGGATTCAACACCAATACTAAATGAGATCACTGATGACACAACACATATGGCTCTTGCAGTGTCTCATGTTGGGTCTATCCAACAACATGTTCACTAACATATGTCTACATTATTAATTTGGTATCTCTATACCATGATACATGAGACATGATCATCAATTAATACATGTGCTGATTATCTAAACATATTGTTCAACATATGATATTTGATCAGGGATCCTTTAGAAATAGCAACACATAACATAAAGAGTCTCATGAAAAAATCACATATTCATTAACCAATAATGAGTTTATCTATTTCAAGAAACAAAGTCGGATAAATATGTAAACATAGTGTGTGATTCAATCATCTCTATGATTGCCTTTAGGGCATATCACTAACACACGTTATATCTGATATTGTGATCTAAGAATGTGATTCAAACTGACGTCGAGATGAGAGACATAAGGTGAACTTATTCAAACTAGGTTCTGTTCATCTGCTGGCAACGAACCATGATAATGGGCCGAATCAATGGTACTTTTGCAAGCTCGCAACTCGAGTCATCTGCTCAAGCCCAACAAATTGCTGGCATTTCAGAAAAGCTAGGCCATTCATATTTTTTTCTCGATTAATATACAAAAGACGTGCAAACATCACTACCCACCAAACAGCTGCATGTACCTTTGCCTAACCATAGGCTAAAAATATAAAGGCCAGTAAATTGCTGGTATTACACCAGAAATCAAACCCTAGTATAGTGGTCATGACCAACCACTCTCTGTTTTTCAATAGCAATATTCTGTTGAAGACAATAGCTTTAATTTGTTTTTCATGCTCATGGGCTTTATAGTATTCTTAGAAAATAAAGTTTGTCTTTGCCTTTGAAAAGTATAGCCCTGTTTGTTATACACCTGCAGCGGCTATGATAAAAAATAGTTATATTTTTCATATAATAGTAGCCACTCTAATAATATACCACATTTGTAATAATTGATGCAGTTAATTTTTAGTCACACGTTTAACCATTCGTCTTATTAAAAAATATATAATTGTTAATAATTTTATTGTGAGTTATTTTATCACCACAGGTACGTACTTTCAAGAATGACCTCTAAGATAAAAATTTTAAACAAGTTGAATGATTAAATATGTATTTAACAATTAACCGACGTCCTCTATTTAAAAACAAACAGATGGTACTTATTTTATTGATTTGCTGTGGTAACTTTCACGCAAACGCACCAAAGTTAGTGATGTTTACATATATTTTCTTTGCTGCCATCGAGAATAATGGCCACTCGACGCAATCATGGAAACCTCCTTTACCATCTTTTAAAGCAAACACGATTAGAGCAGATACAATAATAGGCTATAAGCCAGCTATAAAAATATTTTAAAAAGATAAAGTAAGAGGGGGAAGAGCAGCGGACTACATATCTGTAGCCAGCTGCAGCACGAACTCCAAAATATAATGTATGTATGACAGATGTGACTAGATATTAATAGTATAGTAAGCAACTATTATATGAATTGGCTATTACATTGGTTATAGATAATCTGGAGCTAGTAGTGGGCTACACTATTAAACTTGCTCATCATCGTATGTACGTTGAGGTCCTGAGGGTGATTACATTAGAGCAAGTTTAATAGTTTAGCCAGCTGCTATCTCTAAGTTATCTATAGCTAATCTAATAGCCTATTCATATAATAGTTAACTATAGAAATATACTACACCATTAATATTCAGTCCCACCTCTTATACACAGATAATATTTTAGAGTCCGTGTTACAACTGGCGATAAATCTGTAGTCCGCTTTCTTTTCTCTCTTCTCTTTTCTTCTCGATACGTGATTATACTAGCTTGCTATTGTACTTTCTCTTTATGCGTTGGCAGTTGGCAGTGCTGTCTCTTGAGTGATCCATACTCCCTCAGTTACTTAATGTAGGGCGCACCTGTTGACAACACAAAAACCAATAAAATCGTTCTAAGAGCACCCGCAATGGTAAAGTAATGTGCTCTCTATAAAACATGTACATCTCAGCAATAGACTAGATTAATAGTAAACCACCTCAATAGTATATCTACATGGATATCTATAGCTCTCGTATGCATTGCCTTGTTTTTCTCTATAGACTATCTCTAAGTTAGTAGATAGCTTTGCTCTATCTCTTTATTTAATATCTTCTAAGTAGGAAAATATGCTGACATGTATATCTTGTAGAGAGCCTATAGATAACTATTGTGGGTGCCCTTAACAGCAGTTGCACCGATAATTTCTCTTCTTCCCATGTGTGATGTTTCGGTAGTTTCGCCAGCAATAACCACCATGCAGCATCCACCCGACACCTGCACTTTCCAAGCGAATGACCAGCATGCACATCATCAAGAGTTGGTTTATTCTGCATGCACCAGTACATGACTCATCAATGCTTGCATGCACAAACGGTAGCCGAGATGTTGCCGCCTTGTATTAGGGAATTTGGTGAAAAAGCAGTTACGCCTTATGTTGTCGAATAGACAACTGCGTCACATCGAAAGTCTTGGTTCTCTCAACAGTGGTTAGAAATAAGGTTAGAAATAAAGAATAATTGTATTACTTAGTGAAATTTTTTTTGGATCCCTTATTACATGGCCCTAGGGGGCCTTTTATAGCTCTATTACATGTTCCCCTATTAGGGTTTAGGTTTTACAGGGGAATTTACATAGTTACCCTTATAATAGTGACATTATTGAGGGCACACCGTGTCCTTTACATGTAAGGGCCTCTATTGGGCTTAAATGACTAGGCCCATCTATTTGCTGAAGTCCCCCCGAGGGCATGGCGGCCTGTTGGGCCTCCTGGCGGCGTAGTTCGGCACTTTTGGTGAAACCCGTGCCTTGACGCCGAGGCCTTCACCTCACCATCTCCGTCCTTGCGGCCCTCTAACGAGGTCGACCTCGCTCGACGAAGCTGGCGTACTCTAAGTCTTCGGCTTTCGCCTTGTGGCCTTCGCCCATGTGGTTTCTCTTTCATCCTTCGCCGCTTACTGCCGGTCCGAGCCTGTTACCCAGGTCCTTGGTTTCGGCAGGTCCGGCCAAAGGCCTTCCGTGGTATACCTCCAACAAGCCCCTCACGGGCAAGGGTGAGTAGGGAGCCTCGGCCGAGACTGTGCAAATTGAAAGGTGTACCACGAGGCGCCCCCTTTTGGCCGATGTTCCTGTCGAAACCTATGCTGCACACCTGTAGAATATATATATAATTCGCTTCCATGTTCATACAAAAAATTCTTGGGGGGGATTTCCTTGCTATGTTCGCCAGCAAGTGGTGAAAAGGTTGGCTTATTCTTTAAACTACTATGAATAGTAATGGGCCCCGTGGGCCTTCCCATCCTTGCATTCTGCCTTTTACTGTTCTGCCCCGGTCCGGTCCGATGGGAATTTACCATTTCGTCTAGCCCCGAACACGTGTCATGATATGGTTGGATGGAAGCTGAACCGTCGCGATGAGGTTATATAACCCCACCCCGGGTTACCGCTTCTCTCCCCCCCTTCCATTTTTACCACAGGCCTGCTTATGGCTTTATGCTCTCACTTTGCGCTTCACCTCTTCGACACCATGTTGACAGAAAACACGAGGCCTGGGAGATCTGCTTAACTCCAGTGCAGGTCCAAAACTCGCCTTCGGATACGTGAGCGTGCCAGTTGATTTGATCCTACAATCAACAAGAAATAGAGACAAAAGAACCGTGGTTAAATCTATAAATGATATCCGATCGGCCAGGTGCCGATGACATATCATTTACGTTTGAGCCGATGTCATATATAGATCGATCGGCAATGGAAAATAGATAATAAAGAACTAAATCTATTCGATCGGCTGTAGATATTAACAATACATAATTCTTATATCGACATATACTTAAGTTAAGTGATTGGGATAGATCGGCCATCATGCCGAGACAGTATAAATCACTTGTACTGAAAGATATGTTAATAACAGAACTATATACGTTTACAGCATAGCCGATCAAATAAATCTAGCATGCATCGGCTAATACTCCGATGCAATTCTATGTTAAGATATTATAACAAGCAGAATATACCAAACAAAAGCTTAATGTATGTAAATGCAATAATATCTTGACATGAAAGGCAGATTTAACATATCAGTGCGACATATAAAGCGAATATAGTTAAATCAGATAAGATCGGCTGAAACCCCGATACTATCCTAATTAACAACCAGAAAGCAGGCTAGAGATTGCTATTCTAAGCATGACTTAATGGATCAAACTCAACTGATGCAGCATTAAGTATGAAAAGAAGAACAATATCTAGACAATCAAGCCACTGGAAGATTCATAGAATGGTAGATATCTTATATAATCCAAATCAACATCGAGATCTAACCTAATCGGCTGTCTTTTGCATGCAAATGTTAGCCGATAATAGATTAGATAGAGATATTGTTGAAGATTATGTAAGATATGTGATAACTCGGCGAATTATATAAATGAGATTAGAGTATCATGAAGATGTAAGCACTAATCCCTAAGAACATAATTCGTCATAACGAGCTTTACCTCTTGTTGAAGATCGAAACCGATGCAGCTCAACCCGGAAGCAAGAACTCGTCGAAATAAAACAAAAACGAAAGGTGGCGATGCGCCGGAATTGTATTGAATGTGTGTATTTCGTTACATAGGGTTCGGGGTCTATTTATACCCGAGGATTACAAGATATGCCCGTACCGGCCACGACCATTATCTCTAACAAACTCTAAAATATCACGAGTCTTTGCGGCAGACTCTTGCCCACACTTATCTATAAGGAATTTACATAAATAATCTAATTAATAGATACAATTGCCTTCTCAGGACTCTATCCAGACATGGCAATCATCTTGAAGCACATCAACCTGAGCCCGACGTCGCGCATAAGTCGTATTATCAGAATCGGCTATACCAGCCTACTTAGCCTAGCTCAACCTTAGCCGATCCTAGCCGTAGCCGATCCAGACTCTAGCCGATCCTTGCTCTGTTCTAGAACTTGATCTTCGTCTCCAACTCTTCTCCGATTAAGTCCCTTTTCCTGATACGAATACTGACCAAATTTGGTTGTTAACACATGCCCCCCAAGTCCGGGATATTCGATAATGTTCCGGATTTGCTATAAGCCGACTCCGAGTAAGTTTCGCATTTTACCGTTTCCGACCGTTACCGCCGTGCTTTAAATATTTAACCGTCACCCCCGAGAAACCTCACACCGTAACTTCCGTTTCCACCGCTTAAGCAAATCCAATCCCCTTTCTTCTCCGGCGACTTCTCCGACGCAAAGGCGACTCCCCGGCGATTCCCCTCTCGACGAGATCTCTGCCCTCAGCTATGTCTTCTTCCGCCAGCCCTTCTGGTGCGCCAACAACTGAGTACGCTGAGGTAAGTTCCAATCGGCTAAATCCCTCCTTCTTCAGCAATACATTGATTTTCTTTCGTCTCATACCGCTTCTCCCTTTTCCATTGCTTCTGGATTTATAGCACCTTTCTCATCAAGTCGCAATCCCAAGTCTTTCGCATCGAAACCACTATTTCCTCGGCCCAATCGGCAGCCTCGACCCCACCGATTTCATTACTGGTGAAACCAACCGGATTCCCTTCAGGCTAGCCAATCCCAACCTAGGTCATTGGAAGAACACCTTTAAGTCCTGGCCATCTTTGGAGAAACTTTCGCCTGACAGGAGCTGGTCCACTTGGTATCAGCGTGTATCGGCTAGCAAGAAAGTTCACTAGGACGAGATCGGAATCGGCCAAGCACTTGCCTTAACTATAGCCAACTCTGCCAAAGATGAACTATTAATAGCTGCCGCCACTTACTTTTGGTCAAACACCATCAATGCTTTCCTATTCAACCAAGGGCCAATGACTCCAACCCTAATCGATATCACCATGATCACCGGATTAGATGTGACTTCATCGGCCAACCCCATGAGCAAGAACACCCGGAATAAATTTGATTTCAAGACCAAAAACATAGGTGGTTGGTCTGGCTATGTAGCAGCATACATGGGTCAAGGATCTGTCACCCCCCGAGAGCATGTAGCCTTTTTGCTCATGTGGCTGGAAAAATTTCTTTTCTGTGGATCCAGTTGTGGCCCCACAACCAACTGGCAATTTGTAGCCGAAGCCCTGGAATCAAAGAAAGAATTCCCCCTAGGAAAAATTCTTCTCGGCTACCTGTACCAGATGCTAAACAATGCATCAGCTAGAATTGCTGTCGGCTCAACAGTTGGAGCAGGTGGACCCTGGTGGTTACTGCAGACCTGGTTAAACCTAATGGTTATGAAGGTTGTCAATCGGCCTCCTGTGACAGAAGCTGAATTCCACTGCCAGAGCCAATTACAGGTGATGATGGAGAAGAACGCACACATCGCAGGTGCACATCATACGGGGAATATGCATCCACACCTACCGACGCTGGAGCAAAGCTATCGGCTGAGCTGCTCAAGGACTGGTTCTGTAGCTTCTACGAAGGTTTCAAGAAAGATGCTCGGATCTGGTTCCCATATGAAGACTCAACAGACCTTGAACTCCCATCAGATTTCAGGTTCGAAGACATAAATCACGAGAAATTCCAGAAATCCAGAGAAATCCTTATAGCTGCAATCAGCCCTTGCATCCACCCCGTCGGCATCCATCAAGGAAGAAACATCCAGGTGTCTTATGAATTTTATCATCCAATGAGCTCAGCCAGGCAACTTGGATTAGGCCAACTCCCAATCGGCTTATTCTTTGCCGACAAGATTCAATGTCGAGGCCAAATCACATCCACTCTAATGATGGATCGGCTACTCAATCTACCAGGACCTCCTCTGGGCAGTATTGAGAACATTGAGTTAGCCGGTTTCAGAAGCAAAAACTTCGACAGATGGTGGGGTGAATGGAAGCTACATCTGTTTCACCAATTGGCCACAATGTATATGACAGATCTTTTCCCTGACGTCATACCCCAGGTAAATATTGTCATCATTAAGTTTGTATAGTCAATTGATCAATTTATTACTTAACCAATCTTTTTTCCCCACTTTACAGACGACAGAATCTTCCCCTCCTCATCAAAGTAACAGCGGTAAAGACATCGAATACGCTGCAGGCTTGATTCCAAACGGAGGTGGATTAGCTCCCCCTGTCATCGGCTACCATGCCCCTAAGACATCAACTCTCCTCCATGGCCTCACTAGAGAACCGGCCGATGCAGGCCAAAAAAGGAAGACCAGAGCTTCAACCACAAGCATCTCAATCCTGGCTCCAAAGAAAAAGACCAGAGTCAAGAGAGCCAAACCAGATGACAAGCCAGCCGATGATCTGCCTGACTTAGATCCATCCATCGAACAAGCCTTAGACGAAGAAGCCATCGGAGATGAAGTCGATCAAGCCGCAGCCGAAGTAAGCGATACTGAAAGAACACCATCGGCATCACCCAAGCAAACCCTTCCAACTCCATCTGCTCCAGTCCACTCCATCTTCACTAATTCCTTTTTGAACCCTTTTACCTTATAGCCGATCACCCCCGAGTCTTATAATTGCAGAAAAAGAAGACCGCAGTGAAAAAGAGACCGGCTGCAACAACATCTAAACCAGTTTCACCAGTAAGATAACTTAAACTTTCAATTTTAGCTGGCTCTACTTAACGCTTGCTTTCTTTTCAGCTTTCACCTCCTCCTTCTTCCTCGGCCCAACAATCATCGAGTGATCAGACCCCTTCGGCCGTGGGAAGTCACCACATTGAGGAAGAAGAACAACCAGCCGCTCCTGCTATCCCAGTAAGTTTCCCCTAGCGAGCATCCAAATCGACTACAATTGTTTGGTTTCTAACCATTTTCATATTATCACCACAGGTCCTAGCCGATCTTTTCTCTTTTGATATCAGAGATTATCTTGATGAAGGAGAAGAAGATACCACAAGCAAAGCATTGGCCCCTTTATCCGAATGATGTCAAGAAGACTCTAAAAAGTATCTTAGATCGGCTAGAAGCATCATCGCTAGACAGCTTGGTAGTTGACTGTGGCCCAATCAGAGCTCGGTTGCATGAAATCCAAGCTTTAATCCCGGATGAGTTAGCCGATGTCCTTACTCCAGCTGTTTACCTTGAACAACATCAATTCAAGCTGGAGAAAGCCAAGTTAAGACTAGCCGAGCGGCGGGAACGCAAAGACATTGAGTCCACTATCCAGGCCAACCGACAACTTGTGCATGAAGAAAAATCCAAGCTCGATCAATTATCTGAAGGTCCAATCAAGTCCAATATTGATCGGCTTGAAGCACGCAAGATCGACCTCCTAGCACAACTTGAGGAATGCAACGCTGAGCTGGATATGGAGCGCAAGAAACTAGCCGATCTCCCCAAGTCAATCGAAGAGCAGAAAGCCAGACTGAAATCGGCTATTAAGCATGTCGCTGAACTAACCAAGTCCTTAAAAGTTATTCCTGGAACCGACGCTCAAGATGCTCAAGCCATAGAAGAAGTAGAGCAAATTAGGCAAAAAGCTATGTCGGCTATCCAGCAATACTTATCACAGTAATCCCAATGTAATAGGACTTAGAAATCTTTTGTAATCGGCAAAACAGCTTGATACTTCATCACTTAACATCCTTCTATGCCGATTAATATAAATTTAAAATTCGCGCAAAAAATTTTGCCCTCTGTATTTGCTGCATTTTAACAGACATATATGCCCCCCTAGTTTTACAATGTCAATGGCATTGATAAAACTATAAAACAACTAAGGGCGATATAACAATATCGGCCATTGCAAATCGGCAAACCGTCGGCCGATTACATTATAAAACAACTAAGGGCGATATAACAATATCGGCCATTGCAAATCGGCAAACCGTCGGCCGATTACATTAGAAAACAACTAAGGGCGATATAATAATATCGGCCATCTCAAGGCGATGCACATACATCGGCTATCATGTATCGACACTAGGAACCGATCATGAATTAATCCATACACTCGGATAATACTTCTTCAAGTATTTACCATTAAGCGCTCGTCCATAAACTTCACCATCAAGCCCTTGCAACATATATGCCCCCTTAGAAACAACTTTATGACCACTTGTCGAATTTACTATCACGAGTATCAATCGGCAATATCAACTTCCATACAAGCTCGCCCTCTGAAAAATCCTTAGGCACAACTTTCTTATTATAATGCCGAGCGACGCGTTGCTTGTCCTTAGTAACCTTCGCAAGGGCTCGCAAACATGACTGAACCAAATCCTCCCTCTCATCGGCCATAAGATTGTAATACTCATTGGCTGTCAAATCATTTTGCAACTCCGTTCGACGAGAACCGATTCTAACTTCCCAAGGCAGAATAGCCTCATGTCCATAGACGAGTTTGTAAGGAGGAACTTGGATCAATCCATGACAAGCCATCCTATAAGACCATAATGCTTCGGCCAAACGAGTATGCCACTGCCGAGGATAATCAGAAATCTTCCGCTTGATCAATTTGATCAAGCTCTTATTAGACGCCTCGGCTTGCCCATTAGCTTGTGCATAATAAGGTGAAAAATTCAACAACTTGATACCCACGCTATCAGCAAACTGAACAAACTCATCGGACACGAATATGGAACCCTGATCTGTAGTAATAGTTTGAGGAAGACCAAATCGATAGATTATATGCTCTTGAACAAACTGAATGGCATCTCCCGAATCAACTTTCTTCAAGGGAATTGCTTCTACCCATTTGGTGAAATAATCGGTTGCCATCAATATAAATTTATGTCCCTTGCTTGATGGTGGGTTTATCATGCCGATCATGTCAATTCCCCAACCTCTGAACGGCCATGGTTTAATTATAGGATTCATAGCCGACGCTGGTGCTCGTTGAATTGCTCCAAACTTCTGACAATCCTGACAACCCTTATAATACCGGAAACAATCCTCCAACATCGTCGGCCAAAAATATCCTGCACGTCGAATCAACCACTTCATCTTGTGAGCCGATTGATGAGTACCACAGATCCCCTCATGAACTTCACCGATTGCAACCTTAGCCTGATCGGCACTCAAACACTTAAGTAATACCCCATCAATTGTCCGATAATAGAGCTCATCATCCAGCAATGTATACTTCAATGCCTTATATCGTAATTTTCTAGAAGCCGATTGGGAAGGATTGCTCAAATACTGATGCACATCATACCTCCAATCATTGGCTGATATTGCTGCAATCTCAACCTTCACATCCTTGATCATCGGCTTATACCCCGATGCCCCTTGAGTCAAATCGTTAGCGTCAAGATTTTGATCTCGAGATACATGCTTCAAAGTAACCAGCCGAAACTCTTTCATTAACTCTAAGCACTTCTCATTATAAACCAGCAATGTATCATTCTTGCATTCATATTCGCCCACCAACTGGCTGATTACTAGCAAAGAATCCCCCATGATTTCAATAGTATCGGCTTCAACTTCCTTGAGTAACTGCAACCTCTTGAGCACTGCCTCATATTCAGCTTGATTATTAGTTGCATATGGTTTAATAGTATAAGCAAACTCAAAACATGCCCCCTAGGGGAAATTATAACCAAGCCGATGCCACAACCATGGGTGCAGACCGATCCATCAAAGAATAAAGTCTATGGCACTATTTCAACCGAGCCGATCGAATTATCACGATGTTCAACAATGAAATCGGCTATAGCTTGTCCCTTAATTGCCTTCGGTGATTCGTACCGAAGATCAAACTCGGTTAAAGAAAATATCCATTTTCCAACTCGCCCCTTTAATATCGGAGCCGATAGCATGTATTTGATTACATCGGCTTTGCATATAACAGTGCACTCATTAGATAATAGATAATGCCTCAACCTTGTACACGAAAAATAAAGGCACAAGCATAACTCTCTACAGGAGAATACCGAGTCTCAGCATCCAAGAGCCGTCGACTAAGATAAAACACAACTCGCTCCTTCCCTTCAAGCTCTTGAACCAGAACCGAGCCGATTGACTTCTCACCAGCCGATAAATACAATCGGAACGGTATTCCCCTCTGTGGAGGAATCAAAACAGGAGGAGAGCTAAGATAATCCTTGATATTATCCAAAGCTTTTTGCTGCTCTACCCCCCAAGTAAATTGCTGATCGGCTCTCAACCTCAATAAAGGCATGAAAGGTTCCAACTTTCCGGATAAATTGGAAATAAACCTTCTAACAAAATTTATGTTGCCAATCATCTCCTTTAACTCGGTTTTATTTTCCGGGGGTTTAATCCTCTGGATTGCGTTAATGCTCCGCTGAGTTACCTCGATCCCTCTTTCGTGAACAAGAAATCCCAAAAACTGGCCAGCCGATACACCAAAAGCACATTTTGTCGGATTCATCTTCAAACCATATTTCCTGGTTCTCTCGAAGACTTATATTAAATCGGCTATATGATCAGCAATTTCCTTAGATTTAACTACCACATCGTCAATATAAACTTCAACCAACGAGCCGATCAAATCGTGATATATATAGTTCATGGCCCTTTGATATGTTGCCCCAGCACTCTTTAGGCCCAAAGTCATAACAACCCATTCAAATAAGCCGATTGCACCAGGACATCGAAAGGCCGTTTTATATATATCTTCCTCAGCCATAAAGATCTGATTATAACCTGCATTCCCATCCATAAAACTCAAAATCTTGTTCCCTGATGCAGCATCGACCGGCTGATCGGCTGCTGGCATTGGATATTCGTCCTTCGGTGTTGCTTTATTCAAATCTCAAAAATCATTCCCATTGGCTTGGGTTCTTGAGTCATCGGATCCATCATTCCCATAGCCTTTGTTACCAGTATTATCCATCTGTCACAAGGTAGAGGTTGAGAGGGGAAGCATACAAGGAAAGAATAGACCAGAACTAGGGACAAGACCTTAAAGGAACTAATTCTTCTTGCTGATGTGCTGTTTGTTTCACTTATTCTGCAAGTTGATTAAGCAAACAACCTAGCATGGTTACATCACAACCCACCGATGCAAACCACGCGCTACACACACAAGCAAGGAACACACGACTAACAACACTACCCTAGAGGGTGGCTTAGGTTCTGCGACGGGTTCTCCAAGATCTTCACTCCTGCTTCTTCTCAGCTGGCTTCACTGCTTCCTCCACTTCGCTAGCGGATCCTGCAGTCTTCCGGAGCTTCGGCAAACAACTGACGACATCTTCTTCTTCGCAAAGCTGACCATCTAGTACTTAGTTGAAATCCGAAGAAAGAAAAGAGTAAACCTTTTGCAAATAGCATTAGGGGAAGGAGAAAAAGAGGAACTTTCGCAAATAATTTTATTTATAAAATATGTCCTTAGGTTTTATCCACTTGGCTTATCCTACAGTCAAGATGGCTCTGATACCAGCTTGTCGCGACCGGGAAAATTGCCTTTTCCCGAACGCTAGTGTATTAATCCCCGTCCCAGGAAAAGCCGGGGTACACCATACAAACATGATATAAAAGACACATCTTTATTACATCGATAATATTTACATTATTACAAAGGCACTTAAGGCCTGACAATCAAAAATAAACAGCAGCGGACTAGCGGGCCTACGGCTCCATCTTCACAGGCGCTCAACTGGGGTATAAGCCAGGACTCCACCTAAGACATCTTCTCCAAAGCTTCTCTTACTGAAGAGGGGAAAGATTGAGCAAGAATGAGTACAACCACAGTACTCAGCAAGCCACACCGAAGATGCATAATTAATGCAAGGGGGGTACAAGGAGATAATAATATAGGGGTTAAGTTTTGCAGTAAACGGCATTTAAAAGTCACTTAGTTGCCCAAAGCTATTTTGTAAAGACGATCCTAGCTATACAATATTATTAACCAAGGCCGTGAACCCTCACGAACCTGCCTTAACCCAAGGCCTACGATGATTCAGACCGAACTGGCAACCCGACCCTGGGTCCCAGCTCGTCCCAAGCCAACCCAGGCCAACCATTCCACAGTTTAGTTGTTGAGCAAATTTTAAGAATTATAACACTGACTTGGGTACATTGCTCGGCTTGCCCATAACCGAGGGCGCGGCTATTCGAATAGATTATACTCTGATCAGAGGTGTACATCTTTACCCACAAGACACATCTTCCTCACGTGTAACCACGTGCCACATACCACCACGGTATACGGACGGAAGACGTGACATAGTTCCCAACCCATCCTAGCCATAGACAAGAGTACCGACCCAATCCCACCTACGGCCGGAACCCCCGGGACAGGCAGGCAGGACTGAGCCCCTAGCAGCAGGGCACCAACCCTCTGCCATATGACATCTCGACTACCGGGCCGCAGCTCGTGTAGCCTTCATTTGCCCTGGAGAATGTCCATCGACCCCCGACTTCATCCATCTCCAATCCGTGTACTTTTGTTTATGACTAGACTGAGCCACAAACTAAGCCTTACCCACTAGACATGTGGAAGTACGGTAGTGCTTTGCAACAGAGGCCCAAGCTTAATCCTTATAGTACCCGAGGTACGACTAACAAAACCCAACCACGCACCTCGAGCCCAGCCTAAACCATTTTGGGGGTTTTGAAAAGAGGGGGAGGTGTGTGTCCAATTCCAACATAAGCCAACCATTCCAAAGTGTCCAAATGATATGAGAATATCCCAAAGTCTAGAGTTGTAAAACCGCCTAATGTTACCTAATTAAATTGCGAAGCATCTACCTAAATTTAAACTAGGGATACCACGAGTAGAGTGTCCACTAGTTGAGGTTTTGTTTAATCTAGGGTGAACAAGGTAATAATAATAACAATAACAATAATAATATGGTCATAACAAAGGTAAATAGGCATGGCTAAATAAAACAGTGATAACGCGGGAATTTAAATAAAGCGATAATGCAATAATTTAAATCAACATAATTTTACAAACTGGGATTCAATATGTTCAAAGATGATGTGACTTGCCTTGCTCAGAGAGAACGGCCTTCCGAACCTTCGGCGACGACCACGAACCACGCTTCTGGAACCTCCGGAACGACGAAGACTACGCGAAGCACACAAGCAAAGCTACAAGCCTAAAAAGAAGCAATAACAATACATAAAAAGAAAGCACACGGTTCTTTAGGTTATACAAACATTAGGAGACTTGAACGGGTCGATTCAGAGCTCGTATGACCAAGATATGATCATCCGAAGTTTAATGCTGTTATATGGAGATTTGCGAATTATTATAATTAAGCTTTGCAATTATAAAACATGTGTAAGCGCTAGCCTGGAAAAGACAGGAAGGCTGCGCCGTTGACATGCGGACCCCACATGTCAACCTAAAGGACCACGGTAGACCGGGTACACAGAGACGGTCCACGGGTCGACGGAAGCGGACCCCGTGTGTCAACCGAGGCGAGTGGCCAACAAACGGAGTCCACTAGACACCACACGGGCTGCACACGTGGAAACCACGCGGCTACCGAGCGGGCACACTAACACGGTCACCACACGCACAAGCGAACGACTACCGACACCGGTACACGGGTACCGGGGTCGACGACCGCACAACGGGTACGGGGCGACACCGAAAGGACGAGGGCGGGGAAGCGAGAGGACGGATCCTTACCACCACGCGACGAGGCGTGGGAACGACAACGACGAACGGGCGCGGCGGAGACAGACGGGCACAACGGAGACGAACGGCGAGGGGACGGCTTCGGCGGCGATCCTTGGACGAAGGCGAGACGCGGCCGGCACGGGGCTTGACGACGCGGAGCCGAGGACGAAGACGAGGACGGGGCTGCAGCGGCGCGCTTGACGAACGCGGACGACGGACGAGAACGGCTCGACGGAGGGACGAACGCCACGACGACCGGGAACGACGAGAGGACGACGACGACGACGACGACCGGGACCGGCGAGGAGGCGACGAGGACAGCCGGCAGTCAGCTGCACGGAGATGGGGACGACGTGGAACACGCCGCTACGATGCCGACGACGGAGGCGGCGCCGCGAGACGACGAGCCGGGCGACCGATGGGACGTCGATCGGCGAGGACGAACGGTGACAAGGAAACGACGATGGCAGCCAGCAGCGGCTGCGCGGAGGAGGGGACAGCGTGGAACACGCCGCTGCGATGTTGGTGAAGGTGGTGGTGCAGCGGGGTGGCGAGCCGACGAGGAGGAAGGAGAGGCCGGCGCGGAGACGACGGCGTTCCGGCGAAATTCGGGCGACGCCGTGGCCTGGCCGGGAGAGAGGACGGCACTGCGACGTCAACGGAGGAGACGGCGACGTCGGTCGGCGTACCGGCGACGAACAGCAGCCGGCCGGAGACGGGGAAGTGGTGGCGACGCCACTGGACGCCGGCGAGGACGCGTCTCCGGTGCTTTCCCCGCGAAACGGAGGGCTGACCGAGGGAGAGGGGGCAGCCGCGACGCCGGGAGAGGTGGCGGCGCAGCCGGAGGGTGCACGGGTGAGGCGGGAGGTGCGGCTGGAGGTGGCCGGCTCGGAGAAAAGAGGAGGGCGACGGCGGGAAGGCAGCTCCGGGGGTCACCTCGCGAAACGGAGGGCAAGCCGGGGTGGAGGAGGTGGCGGCGACGCTGGAGGAGGCGACGGCGCGGCCGGACGACGCTCCGGCGAGGCGGGAGAGGCGGCTGGAGGCCGGCCGGCAACGTGGGAGAGAGAGGGCGACGGTGGGGAGGTGGCTAGAGACTACGGGAGACCGCGGGAGGGGGCTAAAGCGATAGAACGGAGCGAGGGGGTTGCATTTTATAGCGGAGGGAAGCGAGCCGAGCACGGGAGAGGGCGGAACGGCGACGGGAAGGATGGCCGGCGGCCATGGTTGGTGGCCGGGAAAAGTGCGGCCGTTCCCGATGATTGGGGGCGCCATTCAAGGGGGAATTAAGGGGGAAAGAGAGAGGAGGGAAAGGGGATTAATTCCCCCTAATCAATTTGGGAATCCCATGCTTGATTCGCGCGGATTTGAGGGAGTAATGGCGCTAGGGCTCGCACGGGAGGGAGAGAGGAGGACGGCCGGCGCGGGAGGAGGAAGACGACGCGCCTGGCGCGTGGGCCCCACGCGGGCGCGCGGCGTCAGCGCGCGTGCAACGCACGTGCGTGAGGGAAGGAGGGGGCGGCTCGGGCAGGGGCGGCTTGGGCCGGGCGGCCGGCCCAGGAAGAGAGGGGGGGGGGAAGAGGCGGCTTGGGCCGGGCAGGCCGGGAGGGGAGGGGGGGGGAAAGGGAGCTGGGCCGAGAGGGGAGGAGGCCCAAGAGGAGGGAGAGAAGGAGAGGGAGAGAAAGAGAGGGAGGAGAGAGAGACTTCGGGCTGGGCTTGGCCCAAAGGAGGAAGAGGAGAATTATTTTTAGGTTTTTCTTTTTAATAAACTTTGTTAATTGTTTTTGTTGCTTAATAAATATTTCCGGCGCTCTGAAAATTCAAGTAAAATTTGAGGGCTCCTTTTAGACCAAGGAGAATTTAACAAAAATTCTCCGGGCCACATTTGAATTTTTCTTGTACGTATTTTAGTGTTTGCCAAATTCTTTTCGAATTTTTAATTAATTCTATTATTCCTTTTAGAAAATGAATTTTAATTCGGGATGAATTTATCAGGACGTGACATTTAACAGGTTCAAGCATATCAGCTTTACATCTCCTCGGAGGTTGCTGATGTGGCCTAACTCCTGGTTTAATAGGTAGCCGATGTTCGACGATCGATCGGCTGAGTCCGGGCATCTCATAGTATTCCCAAGCGAAGCAATCTCTAAACTCTTTTAAGAGCTCTATCAACTTGGTTCTGAACTCCGAAGACAAGCCTTTGCTAATGAATGTCGGCCTTGGTCGATCGCCCGGACCTATATCAATTTCTTTCAAATCATCGGCCGACATAAAACTTTGACCCTGCTTATCATCGAGATCATCTACTGTGTCCTTAGCACAGGTATCTGAACCCTCCACAACGCCCTCAAAGTAATAGCTTGGGTTCTCCATCTTCAATTGGCTGTATGTCAGAATCGGACACTTTTAGAAAATCTCCATCCCAGACTTTTCCAGATAAACAATCAAGGCCATCCATTTCCTAGAGAGCTAAATCGGCATTGGCAACATTGACTGACCGGTCGGCTGGCACAACCTCTATCTTGTCACATTGCCACTGAATCAAGCACTGATGCATAGTCGAAGGAATACAACAATTGGCATGAATCCAATCCCTCCCGAGCAATAAACTATATGAACCCTTCCCATCAATGACAAAAAACGTGGTAGGAATAGTCTTGTTGCCGACTGTCAACTCCATATTTAACGCACCTTTGGTTTCTGATGGGTTACCGCCAAAATCTTTGAGCACCATATTCGTCTTGATGAGATCTACGGCATTCCTACCCAGCTTCCTGAACGTAGCATAAGGCATCAAATTCACCGCTACCCCACCATCGACCATCATTTTAGACATCGGCTTCCCATTGACGTAACCATTTACATACAATGGCTTGAGATGCCGATTCTCCGTTCCCTCAGGCTTCTCGAACACCGCCTGCTCCGATGATATGACCAACTTAGCCGATTCATCCTCTACTTCATCGACATCGGCCTGGCTGATTCCAAACTCGGCTGGCAGCGTAAAAACCATATTGACTGGTGCTGTAACGACACTCTTTCCTTTTGCCAATCTCTTTGCCTCATCGGCTGTAGTATCATCGGCTGCAGGAACTTGGGTCTTAACGCGCCACACCTGCCTTGGTCTTGGTTTCCTCAGTCAATGGTTGATTTCCTCTTCAACCTCCTGGAAACGCTCCCTACTCCTCAATCTCTGGACCCTCCTTTTCTGGTTCTTCGTAAAAATACCAGAAGGACACCATTGATTCTTCCTGGTCAACTCGTCCTCTTGATTACGATCGTGACTCATTGGACCCAATCTTTGATGAACAGGGAGTCTTGTCTGTCTCAGCCGATCACCCCTATCATGTGGTCGGCTTAAGCTCTTAATGACGTCGCTACATCCAGGACAATTTTCGATAGATGGCAACCTCATCCCTTCATTCCAGCAGAATCTGAAGAATTCACAATCCCAATGAGGATCAAAACCGTTGTCATTCTCCTCGTAGCATCTCTCCTGCTGCTTGTTATACCTCCTTTGATATTTATCAATGATTCTGGCCGAATGTACTTGGAAGCTCTTCAAACGAGGTCCATCGGCTGCTTGACTTGCCGTATACACCATATTGACAGGAAAAGGATTCCCATCGACCTTCATCGGCTTCTTGGAGTCATCAAATTTAATCTTTCCCCCTTCGATGGCCACCTGGATTTGCTGCCTGAAGACCTTACAATCATTGGTAGAATGGGATCCAGAATTATGCCACTTGCAATACCTCTTCTTGCCTAATTCCTCAGCCGACGGGATCGTATGACCGGCAGGAAGCTGAATCTGCTTTTCTCGGATTAGCAAATCAAAGATCTTGTCAGCCTTAGTTATATCAAAATCATATTTTTGCTCCTTTCCAGGGTTTTTTACCCATTGACACGGTATAACCTTCTTGCTCCTCACCCACTCGGCTGCAGCGATCTCAGGATCATCATCTTCATCATCTGATTCATACATATACTGGCAGACCTGGTTAACCTTTTTAGAGCTTCTCCTGACGTCAGCCGACCTATGCTCATGCAAGGTTACCTTTTGTATTAAATGCGACAAGCTATCGAAATCTTCGGATGAAAATTTCTCCCTGATCGGAGGGATCATACCCTGGAAAGCCAAATCGGCTAACTGGGCATCGGTCAAACTTAAGCTGAAGCACTTATTCCTCATCTCTCTGAACCTCTGAATATACTCATGTACAGGCTCATCATACCGCTGCTTGATCGCTGTTAAGTCAGACAGCTTCATCTCGTGAACCCCGCTGTAGAAGTAGCTATGAAATTGTTTCTCTAAATCAGCCCAACTATTGACTGACCCATATGGCAAAGATGAGAACCATGTAAAAGCTGATCCAGACAAAGACAATCGGAACATCCTAACTCTCAAGGCGTCCACAGCTGACGCTTCTCCACACTGAGCCAGATATCGGCTGATATGCTCGTAGGTTGATACGCCCTCTTGTCCCGAAAACTTAGAGAAATCCGGGATTTTAAACCGATTAGGAAGAGGAACCCTCTCAAACCACTCTAGATAAGGCTGCCGATACAAGCTTCCGGTCTCTTTAGGCTTGAGCCCGAATTGTTCCCTCATTACATCGGCAATCACATCGGCCCACGGTCGTTGCTGAGCTGATCCTTGCGGTTGCTGCTGCATGGATTCGAACTGACCAAACTGGGGAGCGAACTGCTGCTGAGCCGATCCTCCTGGCTGATATTGGGCTTGTATGGATGAAGGCTGGTACCTATAGCTTAAGTTGCCCCCTTGGTAGTCGTGCAGATCCGGCTGAATATTGCGTACCAAGTGCTCAGGGACCATCTGAGGTATCACAGTGCCATCTGGTTGTACGTGATGAACCAAATGTTCTGGGGTGGCTTGATTCCCAAACTGCTGCGCAGGTTGCCCCCCAGGTGCTGCGAACCCAGCCGATGCATTAGCCGACCCCAGGTGTTGAATCGACTGCTGCCGTACCGGAGTCTGCTGAATCGGCTAAAGTCGTTGCCTCGGCGGTGTTTGTTGATTTGGTTGAAAATGCTGCTGCGGCAATGACGCTTGCTGAACCGGCTGCAGAACTTGTTGTTGAACTGGTTGTACCATCGGCTGAACTGGTGGCACAACTTGTTGCTGAACCGACTGCACTATCGGCTGGACTGGCGGTGCCTGCTGAATCGGCTGTACAGCTTGTTGCTGGATCGGTTGCACCACTGGCTGAACTAGCAGTGCCTGTTGTGCTGGTTGCACCACTTGTTGTTGGGTTGATTGTACCGCCGGTTGAATTGGTGGTGCTTGCTGGATCGGCTGCTGTTGCACCAAATTAACAACGGGTGGTGGCAGGAACATAGCAGCAACCTGATCCTGAGTTGGCTGATTTGTAATCTGTTCGGCAGGCTGTGGATACTCCCTCACCAGTAATCTTGGATTCATCGGCTGAGCCGCCACAGTAGCCGATGCAGCAGGTACAGATGTTGATGCTGACGCCGTTGGTTGGGCTGTTGGCGCGACAGATGGAGCCGCCTGCACAACTGGCTGAGCATCAGTGATTAAGGTCCAGTAACTTGGAAAAACTCCTCATGGCAAGTAAACCGGGCCTGTAGCCTGAAACTCAGCTATCGAGCCATCGGCTATTGCCTTCATCATGTTTGATAGCGTGTCGACTAACACCCCGGACTGGTTAATCAAAGCATGATGTACCGCGTAGTCAACCCGATCTTGAAAGTTGTGGAAAGACACTTGAAGATCTTGACTGAAATCTCCTCCTGGTAGTTCTTGGGGAATACGGCTTGGAGTTCCATGCACCTCTGGAAGGTTATCGCCTTGATTCCCTGCAAAACCACCGGTAGCTCCTTTGGCGCTCGGCTGAGCCGAGCCATCTGGATCTCGCTTAATTTCCCCATCTTTAGATGAACCGGTTCCAGGGATGTCGGCGACTAGCTTCAACTTGTACTTCTGAACGAGTGATCCCTTGCGGGTTTGCATGTATGAGCTCAGATACTGATCCCGTGCTTGTTGCATCATTGCTTCGAAGTCCTGCTTCTGCTCTGCTTGAACTTCTCGGGGTCAACCGGCAGGACATTGTCGTCAACGATGTCGGTCAGCCCTGGCTTTGGCGGTTTGCCTTTGCCGGAGCCTGGGCTTGGCGGTGCTGTTTTCTTGGCCATGAGGGGGATATGACGTCTGACTTCTAATCAGGTCCCACCGGGCGTGCCAAAAGCGTGTTGATAGAAAACACGAGGCCTGGGAGATCTGCTTAACTCCAGTGCAGGTCCAAAACTCGCCTTCGGATACGTGAGCGTGCCAGTTGATTTGATCCTACAATCAACAAGAAACAGAGACAAAAGAACCGTGGTTAAATCTATAAATGATAGCCGATCGGCCAGGTGCCGATGACATATCATTTACGTTTGAGCCGATGTCATATATAGATCGATCGGCAATGGAAAATAGATAATAAAGAACTAAATCTATTCGATCGGCTGTAGATATTAACAATACATAATTCTTATATCGACATATACTTAAGTTAAGTGATTGGGATAGATCGGCCATCATGCCGAGACAGTACAAATCACTTGGACTAAAAGATATGTTTATAACAGAACTATATACGTCTACAGCATAGCCGATCAAATAAATCTAGCATGCATCGGCTAATACTCCGATGCAATTCTATGTTAAGATATTATAACAAGCAGAATATGCCAAACAAAAGCTTAATGTATGTAAATGCAATAATATCTTGACATGAAAGGCAGATTTAACATATCAGTGCGACATATAAAGCGAATATAGTTAAATCAAATAAGATCGGCTGAAACCCCGATACTATCCTAATTAACAACCAGAAAGCAGGCTAGAGATTGCTATTCTAAGCATGACTTAATGGATCAAACTCAACTGATGCAGCATTAAGTATGAAAAGAAGAACAATATCTAGACAATCAAGCCACTGGAAGATTCATAGAATGGTAGATATCTTATATAATCCAAATCAACATCGAGATCTAACCTAATCGGCTGTCTTTTGCATGCAAATGTTAGCCGATAATAGATTAGATAGAGATATTGTTGAAGATTATGTAAGATATGTGATAACTCGGCGAATTATATAAATGAGATTAGAGTATCATGAAGATGTAAGCACTAATCCCTAAGAACATAATTCGTCATAACGAGCTTTACCTCTTGTTGAAGATCGAAACCGATGCAGCTCAACCCGGAAGCAAGAACTCGTCGAAATAAAACAAAAACGAAAGGTGGCGATGCGCCGGAATTGTATTGAATGTGTGTATTTCGTTACATAGGGTTCGGGGTCTACTTATACCCGAGGATTACAAGATATGCCCGTACCGGCCACGACCATTATCTCTAACAAACTCTAAAATATCACGAGTCTTTGCGGCAGACTCTTGCCCACACTTATCTATAAGGAATTTACATAAATAATCTAATTAATAGATACAATTGCCTTCTCAGGACTCTATCCAGACATGGCAATCATCTTGAAGCACATCAAACTGAGCCCGACGTCGCGCACAAGTCGTATTATCAGAATCGGCTATACCAGCCTACTTAGCCTAGCTCAACCTTAGCCGATCCTAGCCGTAGCTGATCCAGACTCTAGCCGATCCTTGCTCTGTTCCAGAACTCGATCTTCGTCTCCAACTCTTCTCCGATTAAGTCCCTTTTCCTGATACAAATACTTACCAAATTTGGTTGTTAACACACCAGTGCGACTTCGTGCTTGCTCTTTCGACTTCCTTGGTTCACTTCGCCTTTTCCACTTTGCTTTTGGCATAGACCCGATGGCCCATCGTAAGCCCACCAAGGCCGGATCGACCGGCGAAGACCCCGGTAACCTTGGCGTAGGGTGGTCGTGCTTTCTTGGCAAGTCCCTTGTCAAGGAGGCCGACTTGGCCGATTTCATCTCCTCTGGCATTCTAGCCGAGGGCCAGGCGGATTGTGGGGGTGAAGCCGTTGTCCCCTCGCCTGGCAACAGGTGAACGGTCGTTTTCGTCGCCTTCCTTGCCGCTGGACTTCACGTTCCTTGCGACGATTTCTTGGCATCGATGCTGGCGATGTACAAGGTTAGGCTTCCCCAGCTTAGCCCGTCCGCCTTCCCCAAATTGGTCGTCTTTGCATGGATGTGCCGAACATGCAGTTTCGAACCTACCGCCGAGCTGTTCGCCATCTTGTTCACGGCGTGCGCTACAACTAAAGATGTGAATACGCCGGTCGGGCCAAGAAAAACGGTTTTCAGCTGCGTCAACTTCATGCTTCGGCCGGAACGCTCGGATGCCTGGCCGGTACTTGCGTCTATGGCGAAATGGGAACGAAACTGGATGCAGAAATGGTTCTACATCAACAATCCCTACCCCGCCGAGGACATTAAGGCGAACTGGCTTCGTTTCCGGCGTCTTGCAGTTTCCATCGTCGCGAAGCCGAACGTGGAGATCGACGGTACCCTTGAGTCCCGGCTCATCCTCCTTCGCAAAGTTGTGCGGCAGTTAAGTACCCGCGATCTTTGTGAGGAATTCTGCCTTCTTCGAATTTCCTCCCTTGCTCGCGACTGGGGGGTTTCTATCAACGAAGGCGAATAAGTGCTTGGGCTTCCTCGCCTTGTTCTCCCCGCCGGGACCGAACGTGAGTTTCGTTTCCACTTCTCTCCCCCTTTTCTGAGTTGCCTTTTGGTCTGATTCGCCCTCTTTTTGGTGCTTTTAGTTCGCATGTTGGAGGACGCTGAAGCGGAGGCGTCGAAGATGGTTTGGGGCCTAACTACGGCTGAATTCGCCCACCTGCTTTCACGCCAGCTTGACGGCCGGGTGAACCGAGTTCATGCCGGCGAATTGCCCGATCGGTCTATCCCCTCCACGGGGGCGATGACGACGTTGGAACGTCGAAGAAGCGCAATTGAGCCGTTGCGAAGGGCGGCCAAGTGCGAACCCGCCGTGCTGCATAGGACGCGGCTGAAGTTGATGCCGACGAGGAGGAAGACGACGATAGGGAGGCCGAGTCCGAAGAGGACGACGGGTCGCATGGCTATACGCCCAGTCCAGCACAACCGAAGTCTGGGGCGGGTTCCCATGTTTCGTCCATTCATCCACAAAACGTTGTTGGCGCGAAGACCCTCCTGGCGATTTCTAGCTCTACGGCGAAGCCAGGGTCGATCGCCCGGAAGAAGAAGAAGAAGGGTGGGGTGGTGCAGGTCGCTCCCGGCTTTTCAGTTAGCGAGGGGTCTGATGGGACACCCACTTTGCCAGCCCAGCGGTACGCTCCCCGGGGGGGGGACGCTTTTCGCCACCTCCTGCCAGTGACGCTGAAGCGCCGACGGGAGGAAGTGCTTCGGCACCGGCGATTGGGGCGAACATCTCGAGGGGCGAACGGGTTGAGGCGGTCCCTTCGCCGACTCATCAGCGGGATGGGAAGGCCCCCCCGTTCGTGATGTCTGTGTCGGACGTGATGCTCACCGCCCCGCACTTTGTTCCCGCGGATTTCGCTACGCGGCCGGAGATCACCCCATTCGTGGATGGGGTGTGCCAAGTCATTGCACCATCCGACGGTCTTGGGCTTTTCACCGAACTAAATGAGTTCGGCGAGAGTTGCGCGGCCGCGGAGAGCTTGTTCGTGCGGGTGTGAACTTTATCTTTCGCCTGCAAAATTTCTCCTCTTTTCATTTCTGCCACATCATAACAGATTTGGTTTCTCTTATCTAGGGCCTTGCGGCGCACTTAAGTGCGAAAAAGTCCGCCTTGGAGAGGCTGGATGGGTACCGGCTTCGACCGCTGAAAATCGAGGAGGATCTTCGCCACAAGGAGGACGAAAGACACGTCGTGCGGACAACTTAAAAAAGTCGAATGCAGAGAATAAGTCTCTCACGGGCGAAAACAAGTCTCTCCATGCCGACCTGGAGGCGGCGAACAAGCGGGACGCTGAACGAGATCGTCAACTTGCTATGGCCGAAGAGAAGATCAAGTCCCTTGAGGCTCGTCTTGTCTCGGCCGAAGCTGCTACTGCAACTCAGGCGCCGGTGACGGAGTCCGCCAAACAAGCCGGCTACACCCTCAGGCTAGCTCTCAACAACCTCGGCGCGCACGGGGAAGGCGCTCCGAGTGACGACGGGACGGCATTCGACTTCTCCGAGTTGACGCAGGAAGCGGCCGGCTTGGTCGTCGAAGTGGCCAGTGCCTACGGAGACTGCTGTGCACATGTTTCGGCGGGCTTCGTTCTTAGCCTCCTGCACGCGCACGGCTGTGACCATATCGGGGATTTCCCTGACCTCGTGAAAGAGGATTGGCCCGACAACTCGCAGTGCTCCGGGGCGGCCTTGAGGGCCTTCCGAATGGGTTTATGAGAGGATGGTGGCCAGGATTGCGCGAAGACTCAGCTTTGCGAGAATCTTGAAAGGATCACGAAGGACGAGGAAGCCGCTGCTGCCAACACCGGAGAGGACCGCGGGTCGTCGGAGCCAGCCACCGAACACGAGGGTGAAGGCAACGGAGGCCAAGACCACCCTGAGGTGTGAGGCCCTTCGTCCTCGTGTGACTTTTTCTCTTTGCCCTTTTAGGCTTTTTGGTAGTCTTTCTATGTATATAGGCGCCTTGCATGTTCGACCTTGAGCCGTTTTCGTCTTGTAGCCACTATGACCTTAATTTTATTAATGAGAAAGTTAATGTTTCGCCAACTTTATGATTTTGCTGGAAAGTGGGATTGATTTCGTCCGCATTTTTCCTTTTGCACTTGTTCCTTTGTGCTTTACTAGGAGGTTCGTGGCCGAAAAATATGCGTTCGGCCCCCCGCTGATAATTGGCGAAACAAGAACGAGAAGTTCGTGGCGGTGAAAGGCTTGCCAAAGACCAAGTGTCCTTTTCAGCCCGTTTTACCGTGAAATGTTAATAAACAGCAACAGCTACAAGGTTGTAAAGGTTGCCGAATGGATGCGCACACACCCAGGTAGAACTTTAGAAGACTATGATCGTCATCGTGTGGCGCACCGCGAAGGTAGTGTGAATTTTTGGTGAAGCTTTAAGAGGTCGGTTCGCCAAGAAGCGATCGCCCGTCGCCGTTACAGCTTAGTTTGCGCTTGGCCCCCATCCCCTTTGAGGGTTGTGTACGACATTAGTAGTGACGACGAATGTAATTCGTCGGCTTGTAACATAGACGAAGGCGAAAGCGCAAATAATGATATAATTTTCTTGTGAGGCTTTTCTCACGTAAATACAACACATTTGTAATTTTGCTTACTTGATACTTTTGTGAATTGTTGAACGTATCTTCATGCTATCGTTCGCATAATCACTGTCGTGCTTTCGTTAGGTCGAAACATGTCGGCCCCTTTGCGTATTGATCGCGAAAAGATATGTTTCCTCTCAGCCCTGTTCTTCCATTTTAGGCTCGTGGCAGGCGTGCTACCAGGCATCATGGCCTGTGCGTAAGCCGAGTACAACGGTGTTTTGACTTGTATTTTCAAAATTCGAGCTGTCGCGGTTTCAACATTTGGTGAGCTATGCTTCGACCGATTCGTTTCGCCCCCCATGGCGTGTTCGCTGATCAGGCGTTTTCCTTGGGATTTTTCCACGAAAACATCATTCACAGAAAATAAAAAGCGAAAGGAACACAAAAAAATTATACTGGTTCGGGCCTCCAAGGTGGATAATAACCCTACATCCAGTTTTTTTTCTTTTTTTCATTTTCCTTCTTTTTTTTTTTTTTTGCTTTTTGTGCCGAACGGCTTACACAATATGTACATATTTACATTTGGGCAATTGGGTGCCACCCATTTTACACATAGAACCACCTAAGGGAAGCGGCGTTCCAGGAGTGCTCGAACTCTTCGCCCTCCAGTGTTGCCAGCCAAAAGGAACCCGTCCGAGACTTATGCTTGATCAAATATGGTCCTTCCCACTTAGACTCCAATTTCCCGACTGCCACAGGGTTCGCCTTCTTCCTTAGTACAAGATGGTCGGGCCGGAGCTCTGTTGGTCGAACCTTTCTGTTATAGGTTGCCGAAGTGCTTTTCGCGTACTTGCGCATGTGTTCTAGTGCTTCGACTCTCACCCCTTCCAGGAGTTCGAGCGACACTTCGCGCCCGTCTTCGCCCCCGGAGAACATCACCCTTGGTGAGTTAGCCCCTAGTTCTGCCGGTGTCATTGCCTCATCTCTATAAAGGAGCATGAAAGGGCTGAACTTTGTTGGCCTTGTGGGAGTTGTGCAAAGGGCCCGGAGGACAGATAACATTTCGCTTGGCTATTTACCCTTCGCCGCTCCCTCAAGTCTTTTCTTTAGTGCCTCGAGGATTTTTCCATTCGCTCGTTCGGCCGCCCCGTTCGACTGCGGATGTGTGACCGATGCTAACTTGATTTGCAAATTTAGTCCCTCGCACATTTCTTTTAACTTCTCAAAGTCGAACTGCTTGCCGTTGTCAGTGATGAACTCCTTCGGCACCCCGAATCGACAAATTATGTTTTTCCAAATGAACTTCTGAACCGCTGCAGCGGTTATTGTGCCAAGGGGTTCGGCCTCAATCCAGCGAGAGAAGTACTCGATAGCTACGATGGTGAACTTGTAGCCATTTCGCCCTACTGGGAATATGCCGATGATGTCTAAGCCCTCATCTTGCGAATGGCCAGATGCTCGATTGGCTGTAAGGCATACTGAGGTGTAGTTTGGCTTCGGCCATGCTTCTGACAGCTTTCGCACTTTTTGATTTGCTCAACACATACTTTGAATACGGTTGGCCAGTATATGCCCTGGCGAAACATTTTTGATGCAACGGTCCTTGCTGCCTGGTGTGCTCCGCACATCCCCTGTGTATTTCCCTGACTGCAAGATGTTGCGTTGTACTTCATCCATCTAAAGAACTAATGCATATTTCTTTTATCATCAAAATTAAAAAAGAATTAACTTAATCACCATGTGACAAACC
The DNA here is from genome assembly GCF_034140825.1 of Oryza sativa Japonica Group. NCBI lineage: Eukaryota > Viridiplantae > Streptophyta > Magnoliopsida > Poales > Poaceae > Oryza > Oryza sativa. The sequence continues at coordinate 23,479,356 of NC_089040.1, read as the reverse complement.
AAGAAACTAAATATATATACATGCAACCAATAAGTATTAAGATGATTGTTTAAGTTTAGATTAACAATTTAATTAATCATATAGATATTACAAATATGCACGTCTCTTTTAGAAAATGTAAAAAATAAAATATAAATTAGACTTTTGTATGGAGGGAATAGAACATTATTGGTTGATCTGGTCGAAGTCAATCGTAGGTACTCCCTCTGTTTCGAAATATTTGACGCCGTTGACTTTTTCAAACATGTTTGACCGTTCGTATTATTCAAAAAATTTAAGTATTTATTACATCTTTTCCTATCATTTGATTCATTGTTAAATATATTTTTATGTAGGCATATAATTTTACATATTTCACAAAAGTTTTTGAATAAGACGAACGGTCAAACATGTGCTAGAAGGTCAACGGTGTCAAACATTTCGAAACGGAGGGAGTATTCCGTATGATGTTCGTGGCATGTGTAGCATTACTCCATTACTGCACAGTACAGTACAATGGAATACCGTGCAGGATAGTGGACACAGATCAAATTGCAATAATACTGAGTATCTGGATCAGATCGCGATCGGTGATCGGAGTTGGCATTGAATCCATTGAAACTATATTGAAAGCTCGATTGTCAACTGTCGAGAAGCAGCCGCATCCAGTGGAAATTACAAGGCACCTAGTTAAGCAAACCAAGGGCCGGGTTACTTAATTAGTCCCTCCGTAAAAGTTTAAGACCTACTCGTATTTCTTTTCACCAAGACAAAGAAACAATTAATGTATTTACCATGTGATAAAACTCAATGGACATTCAACCAATAAGTGTTAAAATGACTTTTTATTTCGATCAATAATTTAATTTAGCACATAATTATTATAAATAATACTTATATTTTTAGAAAAAAATTAAAGAATGGAATAACTGGAAGGAGGGAGTACGCATGATGAAACCTTTGCGGTGGTCAAAGACGTGGCTGCAATGACCACGCAAGCTGCGCGCGTCGTAACACGAGGTGGCAAATTTCTTGACGCGAGTACAGATTTCTTTACGTGAGTAGGCCGCCAGCATTCTCAAAAGCCGGCGAAATTAATTGTATTTGTCCCTCTTGTGCAATGTGAGAACTAGTACCTACTCTTACTAATTTCTTTGAATCTGTCGCTGCAGAAGGGTCTCTCAGACCCATCGTTTCCGAATGGCATATTTACAAACTAATACTACATCCGTTTCAGGTTATAAGACTTTCTAGCATTGTTTATATTATTATAGATGTTAATGAATCTAGACACGCATATATATCCAGATTCATTAACATATATATATAAATGTGAGCAATGTTAGAAAATCTTATAATATAAACGGAGGAAGTAGTAATTTGTAAATAAAACTTTTATATATGTGTTCTTAACGATCAAAAACAAAAGCTGAAAAATAAACCTCGATAAAAAAAACTTAAAATCAGTTTTAAATTTAAGATTGAAAATTCAAATTTTAGCTGATAAAGATAAGTAGAAGTGAAAATATGAAACCCTCTGTCTCTCTCAAGATCAAATCATGTAGAATATTCAAAGATAAGGGACTGACTTTCTCGTCCTCTTTGCGCATACGTTACTCCGTCCTTATCGCTTCTTCCTCTGTGGTTGCTTTCATCGATGAGTGCACGTATGGCGCAAGCTGATGCAGACATTCAGATTTTTTTTCCCCGCGCACGCAGGTTCACACCAAAAGGCTCACAATTTCGGCTTGGAGTGCCGGAATTGTTAGGAATTTTTGTATTTGTTTCTGGGCAGATCCTGATTGTGGTATACCAGTGAGTTCTGGTCAGATCTTTTTGACAAAAATCTCGATTCCTCATCCCTGACCCTGATCCTTGCTGCCTTCTTCTTGGCGCAATCTTGTAAATCTGTAAACCGACGGCAACGACATCCCAGCGGCCCGATGATCGATTGAGAAACGACATATCAGTCTATTCGACAAGGCAACAACCCTCCAACCTCCCGACAGATTTTTTTTTCTTTTTTTTTTTGTTTGGTGTGTGTGTGTGTGAGTAGGGCTGGACAAATAGCTCGGGCTCGTGAACTCGGCTCAAGCTCGGCTCGGGCTCGCCTGGCTCGGCTCGGCTCGAATCCTGAACGAGCCGAGCCCGAGCCTGGGTTTTAGCTCGTTTGTGAACCGAGCCGAGCCCGAGCCAGCTCGCGAGCAGCTCACGAGCTTAGTAGGCTCGGTTTGAATAGAAAGACTTCTGGCCGAAAACCAAAAAAGCCCATCAATTTGTTATATGTTGGCTGCATACAATATACCTAATTATCTTTGTAGGGACTTGAGAGTTATTATCTGAATAACCAAGTCATTGCAAAGCAACACAACTGCTGCTGGCAATACAACTGCTGCTATTGCAAAGCTCACGAGCCAGCTCGAGCCGGCTCGAGCCAGACCACGAGCCGAGCCGAGCCTAATGTACAGCTCGGTTGGAGAACCGAGCCAAGCCAAGCCGAGCCTGGCATTTCGCGAGCTTCCACGAGCCGAGCCGAGGCTGGCTCGTTTCCACCCCTATGTGTGAGGGGGGGGGGGGGGTATCGCCCTCCAGCGACGAGAATATTTCAGTTAGGCACTTCGCTGATTGGCTTGTTTGGAACTTTGAATTACTCAAAGTTTTCCCACTTGGCGGATACTACTAGATAGTTCAAAACCTGCTTCAGAACTACTCCCTCCGTCGCAAAAAAAGACAAACCCTGGTTTCCGTGTCCAACGTTTGACCGTCCGTCTTATTTGAAAAAATTATGAAAAAAATTAAAAAGACAAGTCACGCATAAAATATTAATCATGTTTTATCATCTAACAATAATAAAAATACAAATTATAAAAAAATTTCATATAAGACGGACAATTAAAGTTGGACACAGAAACCCAGAGTTTGTCTTTTTTTGAGCGGAGGGAGTAGTTTTCAAAACCTGCTTCAGATCTAGTTGACGCCTTGACGGCTTCCCGTGGTTATGTGCCAGGAGAGGCCATGTAAAAATTTCTGAAGGAACGACCACCTTTTGGAGGCACCGCACGCAGACAGAAAAGAGAACACCATTGACGTCAGGATAAAAACAAGCATAGCAATACCAGTAATATTCCTCTTGGTATTGCATTTATTTCGAAATACATTACATCCAGCACTCGTAGTAGTGGTAGCAGTAGAAACTATGTTTACAGACGACACAACAATGAACCAAAACATACGCGAATCTATCTGTTGGCCTGCTCTAGCTGAGCAGCCTTGTCCTGGTGCACGAAGAAGGCGTAGAACCCACCACCGATTGTGGCAAATGCCATCGCCCAGACGATCACGGCGACCACCGGCGGCATGATTGCCGCCACCTTGTACGAGAACATCACCGTGAGCAACGTCGTCAGTCCCCATACAAAGACCTTGAGCCATTCCCGGCGGGCAGAGTCCCTCGGCGCTTTCTCGAAGAGACGGAGGCACGCGAAGAGCAGCACGAGATCGATGTACGATGTTAATACGAACGCCACCGATCCACGATCGCCATCGGACCGGTAGATCGCCATCCCGGAGTTGAAGGTAAGGAAACCGAATCCCAGAGCTGTCAGCCATGAGAATCCGCCCTCGTTATCATTCATGCTCGTGGATGCCTCCCGCTGAACAAGCGGCTGTTTTCTCGGCGACACTGAAGACATGCCTGTGACAACGCCAGCTTGCGAGGCAGGATCTGGAACAGAACAACACCATATGCATCCGTCAGAGGAAGTCGGTGGGCACTGGACATAACATATTACATGACACATGCTTTTTTTTATTATGTACTGGTTTGTTTAGACGGTGAAAAATAAGGTAGTTTCATTTCAAATCGCTAAAGAGTTGTACTGTACTACTTATTCTACTACTAGTAGTATAAACGCATCCTGTTTTTTCAGCCCACAAAAGAGTGTTTTTACCATCTTGATACCTCCAGCTGATCTGAGACATCCATTATGCCTTATCTAACGGTTGATAGAATGCGGTACGGTGGTAGTAGAAGGTACTCCCTCCGTCCCAAAAAAACAAACCCTGGTTTCCGTGCCCAACGTTTGACCGTCCGTCTTATTTAAAAAAATTATGAAAAAAATTAAAAAGACAAGTCACACATAAAATATTAATCATGTTTTATCATCTAACAATAACGAAAATACGAATTATAAAAAAAATTCATATAAGACGGACAGTCAAAGTTGGACACGGAAACCCAGGGTTTGCCTTTTTTTTGGGACGGAGGGAGTACTCGGCTGGTCAGTGCAGGCGCTGCAGCAGCCGCCCGCTAGCGGCTGCTGATGTTGCAGCTGCAGACATAACATACTGTTTGGGTTGGCTGTACAACAGTTAAATTAAGTGCAGCCGAACGGAGCCAATTTCGGCTTCAGTTCTTTCCTGATGGACAGGGACGAAGTTGCAGCGTGATCGAAGCGGCGCCGAAGAGAAGGATGACAATTTGACAAAGCAGCGAGCTCATGACTTCTTGCCGCCGAAGCCACCAGACGGTACTGACGGCTGGAACATGGCCGTCCTACACTTTTGTGTAGAGCATAGGCCTCTATGGTAATCCAATCGAAACATCGCCGCCTTCTCCCATGTCATCATGTCCGCCTTGCCCCCTGCACCCAATCACGCCGCGTCCACCTCCCCGCGCATTTAGGACGCCACATCCACCTCTCGTGGCACGCCACCGGCTCCGCCTATTCTCGGACCCAACACTATAGCCGCCGTGACTTTGCCTACTATTGTAGCCGGCGCCACTGCCTCCGTCGCACTTCCTCCGAGCCCACAGTGAACAAGAACGACGAGCGGATGCAAGGTGTGGACGTGTGGCATAGCATGTAAGGGACAATAATAATAGCGACGAACAAAACGATGAATCGGATGAACGAGCGATCTCGTTTTTTCCATTCATCGTCATGCTCTCCTCTGGATTAAACAGTTGGATTTCAAAGGTACCTGCTAGTACTAGTGTCCGGAGGTACATCTTCAGGATGGTAAAAACTCTACTATAAGTGCTTATTCTGTTTGAAGGAAAAATAAAGGATTTGGATTCCTAAGAATTAATTTGCTATTTAGTTTGTAAGAATGAGATATAGGAAGCCAAAAGAAATTGCCTTTCCCTCCAAGTTGCAGAGAGAATCTTTTGGAAAAATTTCCATTCACTCAAATCTTTTGGAAAAAATTTCTATGGATTAACGTATTCATACATTCTATTCCTCCCATTTTCTATTTCTATGAGTTGAAATTTCTCTAAACCGAACAAACCCTAAACAATTTGCTATGTGGACACAAAAATGAATCAGAAAATGAAACATCTTATTAGTTTGGCCAAAGACTTCCTACGGCTAAGATATGTATAAAGTATATTTTATTTTTTGGGTGGGTATCAGTTCTCTATAAAGGAGTATGGGAGTACTGCAGTTTCAGTACAAGCAGGGGAGCATTTCTGTACTTAGCTCCGTTCCGTAGTACAAGTTTCTAACTCCTCGTTTTTCACGCGCACACTTTTCAAATTACTAAACGGTGCGTTTTTTTTAAAAAAAATTTCTATACGAAAGTTGCTTAAAAAATCATATTAATCCATTTTTGAAAAAAAAAGCTAAAACTTAATTAATCACGCACTAAAACGCTAATTCGTTTTGTGTGCCGGGGAGCGAGGGTTCCCACATAGAGACTTAAGATAGTTAAAGATTCATCATATATGACAGAACCTAGAACCAATACGTTTGTTAATGAAAATTTGGAAAATCAAGAATTTCAATGTTGATACTATGATCCTCACGGAAAAAGGAAATAGAAAGATGTAGTAAGGAAATAGAACCCGCTAGAAGGCTACATGAATTATTTTTTTCCTGTTGTACTAGTAGTAGTAGCATGTTATATCAGCGCTGTTGTAAAGTCTTGTAGTATTTGTTGATTTTCATTTCTGTCAGAGGGCATATAATTTTATTTTTCTGTTCTCTAAGCTGAATCTGCATCATGTGTTTTCCTCTACGCATCGTGTGCACACGATGCCTTAGCAGGAAAAGACATCCCATGATAACCATGGGGACACTATGAAAAAGAACATCCTCCCTTCGTTCCATAATATAAGAGATTTTAGGTGGATATGATACATCCTAATACAGTGAATTTGACATATCATCTATCCAGATTTATTATTCAAAAATATATCATATCTATTTAAAATCTCTTATATTATGGAACGGAGGGAGTAAGATGTCTGTAAATACCCCATATTTCACTGTCTATACTCCGAAGGGAGTAATAATAATACGCCGAACAAAGATGCCCAGCGGCATGTTTGAACAAGTCAAATTAAACAGAACAAAATAAAGGAAGGAGTAGCAAGTTGCTCACCAAGGCCACAGCCGGCCTCTTTATCTCAAATCCTCTCACTCTCTCAGAGCCGGGTTCCGGAGCAGACGGATGATGGCTGGGGTGGGGGGAATGATGTTTCTGAGAAAACTCCCGGGGGCGCGCGTCAGTCTAACCCGGATCCTTCAATTTATACAGCTGGGAGCTGCAAGTTCCTTGAATTTTCGTCTCAGCAGCTGGCTGGAAGCTGTCAGTATTAGTACATTTTATATTGGACGGAGTGAGCGTGACAGCAATGACTCGTGAATTGGGGACCCACAAGCCACAACCCACCCGTTCCGCTCCAGTTAGTTCTATCTAAAAATACTACCTCCGTACCAGAATAAGTGTAGCCGTGGATATCCGTGCCCAACGTTTGACCGTCCGTTTTATTTGAAAAATTTGTGAAAAATTTGAAAATATTTAGTCACACATAAAGTACTATTCATATTTTATCATCTAATAGCAATAAAAATACTAATCATAAAAAATTTTCAAATAAGACGAACGGTCAAACGTTGAACGTGAATAGTGCAAAACTGCACTATTATTTTGGGACGGAGGGAGTATCATTTTTATTTCCCCCTTCTTTTCAAATTCGCGATCTCTCTTTATTTTTTTTCTTGGTCCCCCCCCCCCCGGTTTTTTCTTTTTGCTTTGTGCGAGGCTTTCCTCGATTCACACACAGAGAGAAGCACAAACGGGATCATGGCGAGCCACTAGGGACGTACAGCAAAGCTGTGAGCCCTTGTCGAGCCTGGAGCCTTTGGGGATTCGGCATCGGAAGGTGGTCTCACCCTCAATCCAAGTATCCAACTCTTTTGACTCGCCGCGGCATCCCCTAGCAGCACGCCAACGTAGCCCCCGACGTGCGGGTTCGGGCACAAGCAGAGACATCGACGAAGTCGAGCTCTGCTTCTGCAGCAGGCCGAGTAATCGATCCATCTTTACGGCCACCAGAACGCCCATCTTCGCCAACTCGCATTCCTTTCACGGCTTCACCCCCGCCGAGCGCTGCGAAAGGCGTATTCCAACCAGTAGAAACGGTTCCAATGCTTCGGTATCTATATGCACCATTTATAAAGTGCCCTCCTCTGTTTTTCTATTTATTGCATTCAGTTGGGAAATGACAGAAATGCCATCATCTTATTGCGTCTACACTTTCGCTCCTCCTAGGCGTGTGCTTGGATGGTGCTCCCGTTCAGACATGTGCATCCGGGTCAAAATCGAACGCCTGAGAAACGATGTCAGACTTCGATAAATTTCTGGAAACATGATCCTACCACCTCGTTCTTCGTTCTTTTGTAAAATCGTGTTGCGCTTATAACGTTGACTTTACTATGGGCATTCCAAGATCTCCATCTGTGTGTTCTCTTTCAAAGCTTTTTGGGCATGTATAATTGTTTCAAGAGTTAGTTAGTTTAAAAATGAACGAAAGGGCATGTAGCCCAGTGGTTACAGTGATCTGAGTAGTACCCTAAGGTCCTTAGTTCAAATCTCCTGTGGAGCGAATTTCAAATTGGGTTGTTTGCGGGGCTAAGTTCCCTACTTCAATAGCCGTATATATCCGGTTGGATGTAGAGGCCAGGTAAAAAATACCCTTCTCTAAAAAAAAAGAGTTACTTAGTTTACGAGCTTGGAAGATACTGAGGTAATAACCTAGGACCATTCCGTTCAAGAATATAAGATGTTTTAGAGAAAGTAGGTAGAAGTGAATGATGGAGAATTGTGATTAGATGAGTAGTGGAGATAGGTGAGAAAAATGAACGGTGGAGGGTTGTGATTGGTTGAGAAAATAATGCTGATGAAGAAGTTGTTATATTTTGGGATAAATCCCGAGAACTAAAAGTTATTATATTTCGGACGGAGGGCGTACTAGCTATGCGATGACTTGAAACAAACAGTTCCAAATCAATATTTGTTAGCTCCAAACGCTTTACTATTTTGCCTTTGGTGAAAAACTGCTAATAACACACTCATCTCGGCATGGCAGCTGCACACCTTGACAAGGTGCTCCAGCTAATATTCCAGCCACTGCGCGGCTGCCATTGCCATCGCCATCACATCTCGGCGTGCGAGATCGGCCGAAGGCCGCGAAGCTGAGCAGGACAAGCCTTGTGCTCAGAGGCCGGCTTAGGATGGTTGCCATTTTATAGACAAGGTAGAACGCGCCGGGGTCGTTGTCTTCCTTTTTAATTTCATCTGGCGAAGGTGCCGACAACAAGTTGGACATTTGGGATAGATATGTGGACAACGGCTGTGTTCGGAACTCACATCTTGGGTATGTAAAATGAAGCGACACCTTTTCTGACAATTAATTAAGTATGTATTATTTTTTAAAAATGGATTAACTTGATTTTTTATATCAATTTTCATATAAAAACTTTTTTTTTGCTAAAAATGCATTATTAACCCGTTTGAAAATCGTGTGTGCGGTAAACGAGTGAGGTGAGTTGGGAAAGTTGGGAAAATAACTCAGGGTGTGTTTAGTTCTTTGGGTGTAATGTTTTTGAAGTATATGGACGCGCATTTAAAGTATTAAACGTAGACTAATAACAAAATAAATTACAGATTTCGTCTGTAAACTGCGAGACGAATCTATTAAGCCTAATTAATATATCATTAGCAACTATTTACTGTAGCACCACATTGTCAAAACATGGCATAATTAGGCTCAAAAGATTCGTCTCGTAATTTACATGCAAACTGTGCAATTTGTTTTTTCCCCACATTTAATGCTCTATATATGTGTCCAAACATTTAATGTGATGGGTGAAAAAATTTTGTTTTGGTAAAGCCTTAGTTATATTTTGTATATACCATTAAGGTTGTGTTTAGTTCTGAAATTGGAGAGAAGTTTGAGAAAAGTTGGTAGTTTGGAAAAAAAAAGTTGGGAGTTTATGTGAGGCTGTGTTTAGGTCTTTCCAAAGTTGGAAGTTTGGGTTGAAATTGATATGATGTGACTGAAAAGTTGTGTGTGTATGACAGGTTGATGTGATGGAAAGAGTAGGAAAGTTTTGGATATGATGTGATGTGATGAAAATGTTAGAGTTTGAGGGAAGTTTGATCTGAACTAAATGGGGCCTGAAACCAAGATGAAATGAACAAAAGTGCTCAAGTCCTTCGGCCAAATCACTGGCCGGGTGCCGAAATATTTTAGAAGTAATACAACTTTAATGAAAATTTATAAATATATATATTAATTGACCGAAATCATAAATTTATCATGGTAAAAAATAATTGGAAACTTAGGATGTGTGCGCATGCATGTGAGCGGGCTGTTGCATATGAGCGGTAGGCCACCTGTATGCTTGATCTTTTCGTTTTTAAATCAAACCAACCAATTTGTCAAATCATGATTGTTCGACAGTGTATGAATTTGCGATTTCTGTTGATCAACATATATTTTTTACTCCTCCGATCTAAAATATAATAATTTTTAGCTATAAATCGCACCCAGATTTATAGCTTAAAAATATTTATATTTTATGACGGAGGTAATAATGTTTTATTAAAGTTTCTAAAAAAATTTGTCGGGTGCCAGGCCGGGAGGCCGCTTCCAGTAGTAGCCTCCAGCGGGCGATTATGACAGAGGAAACCGCGCACCATTTCTCTACGCGCAAGCACCAGAGACGACGACGACGAATGAAACAATGTAACACACAGTCCACGTACAAATCAATTGAATCGTTCTTTTCTCCTTTACTTTTCAGCTATATTTTCTACTTTATCTTAATTTTAGTCTATCTTTATTAATTTGCGCCGTAAATCATCTGCCGTCGCTGCGAGAGTGCGATTATCCCTTTGTAGGTTTATCCCGTAAACCTTCCGTTTGCACACGAGACAGGTAGTTATCCTCGTATAGATTTAAATTGGCCTAGAGGCTGATTTTGATCTCTAAATCGGCTCCGCTAACCGGTATAGCTTTTCTTTTTACACAACCCATCTTGATTTGGTCTTTGGCTAGTTCGAGGTGGTTGACGACTCCATATCACCACAAGGCGTTTTAGGTGTCCCGATCTTGATTGTGTAGGTCGAAACACCAGAACTAAGCCAACCAGAGGGGGGTGAATGGGTGGTATGCCCAAAAACCCAAACTTTTCGCGGAATAAAAAGTTACCCTCAAACTCGATGAAGATCGGTCTGACCGAGATTGATCCGCCGATCTGACCGTCCTGATGCCGTCGGTTTGACCGGTGTAGATCGATTGGTCCGACCGCCCTGAGATCACCTCTGCTCCCTGTCGCTACTGCCGGTCTGACCGCCGGTGAGTTGCCGGTTAGACCGCCGCACCCGAGAAAACACAAATTGAAGAACTCTTAAAGTGGATGACGACTTTATTGATTCTCTTTGTGTTTACAAAGTGCACCAAAAGTACTCCTTACAAAAATTTCGACTAAACTCAAAATCCTAACTAAACTATCAACTCAATTGCTCTAAAACGCGATACAGGGAAGCCTCACGCTTCCTCTCTATTTATACATGAGGTAGGCAGCCTAAAGCCACGAACCAAACTCTTACTAGAAGTCTTAATTCCCATAGGAAACCTTCTCGTACAAGAAATAATCTTTACATAACCACTCATACCAAATTTGGACTCCTTCCAAATTTGAGTCCGCATCCCATACGCATAGGGATGGCAACAGGGCGGAGCGGGGCCGGGTTGGGCTAGAACGCCCCCATCCCCGACCCCTGACTTCGCCCCCTGCCCCCGCCTCCGACTGTTGATGCGGTGCCAAATCATCCCCCGTCTCCGACCCCTCCGGAGCCCCGATCAACACCAAAAATACAAGACAACCATCAATTTGGCAAAAACAAATATTGCACATAATTAACACACCATCAAAAATAGCATGAATCGTCGACCGGCTGACGCCGCGTCTGCACCCTCGCCGGCCACCACGCCTTTGCCGCAACCTCGCCGGCCGCCACGCCCTTGCCGCAACCTCGCCGGCCGCCGCGCCCTTCCCTGTCTCGCCGGCCGTCGCGCCCTTGCTGCAACCTCGCCAGTTGCTGAGCCCTTGCCGCAACCTCACCGGCCGCCGCGTCCTTGCCGCGTGATCGGGCGTCCGGGCCTGTGCGCCGCCCCGTGCGTCGTTTGCACCGCCGGAGGGAGAGGTGGAGGGGACGAGCTCGGGACTCGGGAAGGAGAGGTCGAGGGGACAGGACGGGAGCCCGGAGGGGAGATGAGGGGAGGGGAGGGGAGAGGTCGACCGGTGACGGCGAGATCCAGAGGTGCGTCGTGTCCCCTGCGCCGCGCCGCTGCCTCCGCTCACTTGTGTGCGTGATGCGGACGGGAGGAGAGACCGGGAGATGGGGATTGGGGAGACTGGGGAGAGGATAAGATTAGGGTTTAGTAATTTTGTTTATATATCTCAGTTTTTGTTGGGTTGGGCTGTTTTGGGCCTTCCATGGGCTATATTTTGAGGGATCATATACACCCCTCAGGGCCCCGCGGGTCACCTGCGGGTGAAATGTCTCCCGTGTCCCCTCCCCGCCCAAATGCGGGTCCCCGGCCCCGACTCCCCCGCGGGTCGAAAATCACACCCGCCCCCGCCCCCGTAGGGACGGGTCCCCGTAGGGGACCCGGCCCCGCGGGGGAAATTGCCATCCCTATATACGCACACAATACCTCCATCGTATGCCATATGAAACTTCACCAACCACGTGTATTGAACTCTAGTCTTAGTATCCCGCATGATCTCTGACCACCACGGACGTCGTCTTATCCCCAAGCTGACTCCCGGTTCATCACCACAAATACTCTCGCGACATCTTGAGTCACCTACACATGGAACAAACAAAGAAACCATATTTCGAGATCAAGCTATCCTCAACTTAACTCATTAGTAGCAAACAACAGTATTACATACAGTATTACATACGCATAGTATCCATTTATAAGTCATATTCATGAAACAATCACGGATATTCAAACAAACAACCTGAAACCGAAACCGACGTAGTGTCCGCCAGTCAGATTGCAGGCTGCGCCGGTCTGATCGCGCAATACACGCTGGTCTGACCGGCAGCACCTGCCCGGTCTAACTGGACCACATCCAGCAGTACTTGTAGATCACCTGTGAAATCCAATCATCTCCAAAACCACTTTGCAAATAAATTCCAAATATAAAAACCAATAATCTCCAATACCAATTGTTTATCACAGAATAATAATAAAAACACCTTTGATTTTACAGATTGTCTTTAAAAAATTACCAACACGATTTTTGATGACTCCACTGAGGAATCGATCTATTCGGCCCTCTTACGGCCGAATTTGATTGTCAAATCGAGAGTTTCGGACGAACAACCAAAATTAATCTACACTGCTGCCATTGCTAGTTAGTTCCTTTGCCGAGACGCAAAATCAATTTATTCGTTATCAAATCGGATTACATCTACTGCCGGTTTACTGTTTCGTGCCATTGTCGTTGCTGTAGCCGGTTGCAGCTATCTAATCTACCATCAAAATACCAGCTGGCAACGGAAAGGAGCAGCAGCAGGCCACGGAGTCAAAGCCGCCGAGCAAGAACAGCAGGTCGTGTACGTATTGCTGTGCAGCACAGCAAGAAAATTTGGATTTTGATTCAATTCGGTTTGCTGAATATACGTGTTCTAAAAAAATCAGGCTATTAAAGCCGATTTATTGCTGCACAGTGTTACCGAGAAGGATTAGAAGATAAAAACCGATCTACTGTACACAGGTACTAAAAAAAATAACGCAAGTACAGTACATCGGTTATTTCCTAATAAATCAATTTGGTCAAATTTTCTACGTGCACACATGAAGTATACCAAGGAAATCAAGACCGTATATTAATCTATTCGGTCAAGAATTTCGGCTATAAGCTAATATGGCCAAAATTGATCAAGAAATTTCGTAATCAACCATCACCAAGCACGAGTTCGATCCAAGCAATATTATGCCTATCACATTGGAGGATCTAGATGAGGAGCAACGTCAAGACATAGAGCGGCATTTGAATGCAATACGAGAGGAGGTGTTGGCGAGATCGTTCATCAAAACCCATCAAGGAGTTACTCGCAAGCCTGGACCTCTTCCCAAAGTCGTTTTTGATAAGGTAACTTCCAATTCGCCTGATGTACCCCTTGCTATTTAAAAAACTATTGAACATTGTATAGATGCATCTCTTAGCGCTCATATTGATAAAAATCATGATATATTAGAATATGCTTTTAGTACTAGCTTTATTGAGTCTGTTAAGAAAATTGGTTCTATTTTGGCCAGATCGGGTCTCCCATGGCCGGTCTGACCGCAGCACTGACCACCGGTCAGACCGGGCTATCTATAGCCGGCCAGGCCGATGCCCTGGAACCTCTTCCAGCTTTTAATCCCACGACTAATAGTATTGATTCTAATATTTGCCTCATGTTAAATCTGTTAGTCATGCTATTCCACATACACATGCTATTTGCACTAATAGTCGTTACGAGCCAACCCAAAATCATCGAGTAGATGGATTGGCACAAGATGCATATTATGGCCAGCAGGAGGTTCGCTCTCAAAACCCTGTTGTGCCTACACACTTTAGGCCACTAAATCAAAAGGATAATCAATTAAGGCCTGAAGATGCTAGCCATAGTTTTACTGCTAGTTTAGATGATAATGCAATAGAATGTATAGGTGAACCAAGCAGCGGTTCGGATTGTGTTAATAATTTATGTAATGATGCCATATATAACAAGTATAGCCGAACCCAAATATTGGTTCGGATTGTTTTACTAAGTTGGATGATAATGCAATGACCAATATAGTCGAACCAAGTGTTGGTTCGGATTGTGTTTCTAATTTAGACAATGATGGAATAGCCGAACCAAGTGATGGTTTGGATTGTGTTGCAAGCTTAGACAATAGCATCATTGAAAATATAGTCGAACTAAAATGACGGTTTGGATTGCATTACAAGCGAAAGTGAAATAGCATTGTTACCTAAGACTGAGTCACAAAATCGGTCATGTGAATGTTGGAAAAGATAGTGACAATGTCTTGCGGGGTAGTAATAAAATAGAGTCCAAAGTAGCTATGCATATATATCAAAGGCAGTATCTGAACATATAGATTCGGTCCCGTCCCCATAAGGATTTGAGGTGCCCAACTTCACAAAATTCACAGGTAAGGATGGTAGAACAACAATGGAACATATCGGCCAATTTATTGATCAATGTGGTAGGTTAAAATTGTTTCCTCTTTCTTTGTCAAACTTTGTATCTACATGGTTTAGTTTACTTGCTCCTAATACAATTTCTACGTGGCCACAAAAGGAGCATGAGTTCCATGATTATTTTAAAGATGCGAGCTTGATGGAGCAAAAACCGATTGATAATTCATCGGTCACTTGTGAAACTATTTCAGTTACACCTATGCCTAAGACCGAAATTGTTAGTAATCCTCTCCCTATTGCTCCTATTGACTTTGACAACAAGAAAGTGTTGATTCGGCTTAGTCAAGCCAAATCCATGAAAGGGAAAAATGTTATTATTAGGGATCCAGACAATTAGGATCAATAATACTAAGGCCGAGGATTATAAGGTTACAAAAGATGAGTCATCTAGTTCTATAAAGACTAAAAAGAAGAAGCTCACTTTTGAAATGCTTATGGCTAAATAAAAAAAGGATTGGCCGGTCAACGATTTGATAACTGGCTTAGTGATTCGAAACCAAGATCGTTTCTTTGGAAGAGATTTGGTCAAACGCCAAAACAATCGGAGCCATCAACAATATCAACTCCATACAGACCTCCAGTTGTGACACCATGGTATCCATATCCAATACCATCGTTTGGTTATCCTTTTATGTATTACATGCCAGGGATGCCTCAATTACCTATGTCAGTTCATCAATGATGGAAGGAATCACCTAGGTCAGTACCAAGTCATTTATCTAACTCTAGTCAAGACCGTTTTCTACAAAAGAATCGGTCCGGTGGATCAAAAGTGAAAAATGTGAAAAAGGTGTGGGTGAGAAAGGAAGCCAAAACTCTGGAGGTCATTACTATCAAGGAAGAGTTTCAAGATGTTCAAGTACCTCTTGGAGATGCGACGAAAATTATACATGTGGACAAGACTAAAGCCGATGTCGTTACTGTCAACATCGGCGGTCTTACCAAGGCATCTGGCCGGTCTAACCGCCAGCCTACGGCCGGTCTGACTGAGCCATCAGACCGGTTTGACCGATGGCTTGTAGCTGGTCTGACCGGGCCCAGAGGCCGATCTGACCGAGGGCATTAGAGACGAGTAGGTGATCTGAGAATATTTCATGAGCTTCCAGTTCAACTGAAAATATCGAGAATCATCATTTAGCTCTTGAAACACAACCACAGCTGAAGTGGATACCTTCTGGCTTATCTCGTTCTCAGCAGAGGAAGCTACAACGTCTTCGAGCCATAGGTCAAAAAGAAAAGGAGGCCGAAGATGTGAAGAGTAAATCACATGATGATTTAGACTCAAACAACACGTAAGCAAGTGTGGAGACCTTAGGAGGCAAAAGTTAAGAGACCGATGATTTCCCGGAGTAGTGATGGATTCAATTTGATGAGAGAAGAATCATCGGTTGTTAGACAAAACTCTCCTCCACATGATGCTATGGATGTTAGTACGGTGTTTATTTTGCCTTTGAAATCATGCCATCAAGAAAGCCGATTTTACTTGGGGGGCAAGACATTAATACGCTTATGAAGAAATCAAGAAAGGTGAATGGCGATGGATATGACATCACATCTTTGAGCTGCCGTTTGTTGGATGCTAAGGCAAGGTATGGGTTTGTTGTGTTCATCATTCTATTATATGCCTATGCCATGTTAGAATATTGCTTGCTATCTAGCACATGTGTTTGCTTATCAAATTGATATTACACATACATGTTGCAAATGCCAGTTCTGAGTGGTGGAATTGGCAAGTTGGCATATAATTTATTTGAAGCATGATTTGGTTCGTTGATCTTTGATATTTATTAAAAGCCAAATCATGCGTTTTTCTATGGATCACCATATAAAATATAGATTTCATAATTATTTCACCATGAAAGTTTTGCTTCTTAGTAATCTGGCTTATATCAATGGCCAATGTGATGAGTTATTCTAATATTACCTAGAGTTGTATTCTTTTAAAACATTGGCCTTGTTTTAATATTTTGCATACATGCTTAAGCCGACTACTTACATTTGTAGTTTATTGGAATTCATGTGTGTGAGACATATATATGACTTTGGTGATTCCTTATTAATCATACTTCAAGTGGCTAAGTGTTTTTATGCCTTGATTATTATTGTTTCAATAGCCACTTGAATTAGTATTCATCTAGACATATTAGTTGGATGTTATGATTTTTCATATGTCTAGAAAGAAGGAATTTTAGAAAGGAGTATTTTTTATATTAGAAAAACCGATGCTTGATTTTAAATCTTTGGACGAAATTGCTAAAATCACAGACCAGGGGTGGTCTGACCGGCATTGCACGACCGGTCTGACTGGTGGTAACCGGCGGTCTGACTGGCATTGTATGGCCGGTCCGACCGGGTAGATAGGGTGGCCTTACCGACATTGCATGGCCGGTCTGACCGGTTCTGGATAGGAAGCTGGGGGGCACATCACAATTGATTCACAGGCTGAATTAATTGTAAATTCGAACATTTGTGCCCTGGAATCAGAAGAAGACTGGAGAATTCCTTTGATAGAATTTTGAAAGATCCTAGTCTTAGGGTTGATCGGAAAGTTCGCCGGTGAGCGTTAAAAACACTTTGCTTGATGGGAGTTGTATCACCGAAATATAGATGGGGTGTTGTTAAAGTGCTTAGAGAATGATCATTTTTTTTTGAAACTTAAACACATATATTAGAGCAACAGATCAAGAATGATCAATCCAAGGTTGCTTTGGGAAAAGTACATGAATGAATTTGTGGAACTCATCAATCGGCCCATAAGACGAATTGGTTGCTTAGCAGAGCGGGGTTTCATTGGCTGAAAATGATTGATGATTGTTTCAAGTGCTATAGAGGGAGTGAAGCTTGTCAACGGGTCGGCAATGTTCAATTGGTGCCCGCCATTTATATTGAATCATATCATCAAACCATGGCCGTTCCGAGGTTGGGTTTTGGATTTCATTGGCCGAATTTGTCCTTTGTTATTAAAAGGACATCGGTTCGTGCTAGTTGCAACGTATTACTTCACCAAGTGGGCCGAAGCCATGCCGCTCAAGAATATGACTCATACGGAGGTAATTGATTTTATTTTGAATCATATTGTTCATAGATTTGGTATTCCTCAAATATTGATTACGGATCAAGGAGCTTCTTTTATGCCTAAGGAGGTGAAAATTTTGCCGAATCTTATGATATTAAGTTGTTGATTTCTTCTCCTTACTACGCTTAGGCTATGGACAAGTCGAGTCGAGTAATAAAACATTACTAAAATTGGTCAAAAGGAAGATTGACGAACATTCAAAAAGGTGGCATGAGGTGCTTTCAAAAGTGTTATGGACTCATAGAATATCTAAACATGGTGCTACCAAAGTCACTCCTTTTGAGTTGGTTTATGGATAAGAAGCCGTTTTGCCAGTTGAGGTAAATCTTGGCTCTCTTTGGTATATCAAACAAGACGACTTGTCAGTTGAAGACTACAATACCTTGATATTGATGACGTGATCGGTAAGCGTTTAAAGGTTTTGAAAGAAGATGGAGACACTTCAAGGACAACGTTTTCAGAGAGCAATTAATGGGAAATACTTGAAGAAATACTTCCTAAGCATTTGGCAAGATGCTTAGGAAGTCCTATGGCCGTTAATTGGATTATCGCCCTAAGACAACATGTTCTATGCTTTTAGATTCAGTTTCTTCATATCTGGCGATCCCTACGTTCTCAAATACGTCATATGTACACTAACTTATGGTAAGGTATAACTGATTGACAAGCATGGTCAAGCAACCACGATACGACGGAAGGCCACCCACACATGGATGGCCACATGTCTTCACACGCCACCGCAACCAACATATGTCGCCGTCCACCGCACGCTATAGCCACCAGCTGCGGGAAATTTAACTATTTGCCACTCTTACGAAACGTCACTCTTCAAATGCCATTTTTATGTTTGGTCTTACAGTTTTGCTATAAGAGAGAGAAAGTTTCTGAATAGATTGCCACTTTTGCCTATGTGGCATGACACGTAAGCATGCCAGCGTGGCACCTCTGGTGGAGCCCTCTTGTCAGACGCGTCTTCTTTCTCAGCCGCCTCCTTGCTGGTCAGGTACGGCCATGCACGGCACCAGGCTCGCGTCCACGTCGCCACACGTCACCGTGCCGTTGACGACGGCCACCCCCGCCGCCAGCATGCAGCCGGTCACCACGACCATGGCCACCACAGCCATCTTCGTCGTCGTCTTCTTCTCTCTTCTTTCTTCTCGTGCGTGTTATGCGCTTGTGTGCTCATCCATGGCGAGAATGGCATCAATTTATAGCCCTGGTTGGGGATAAAATTCAGTTGGATTGCCGTTGCAGCATCTTGTGAGTGATGATGCGAGCTGATGAGCTCATAGTTGGATTGGGTGGGTGTGCGTGTTGATGTGCCAAAAAAAAAAACCGAACTGGAACAGATCGATACATGGCACCAAGAAGATTGGATTGGGATAGGAGGAAGATGATGATGCTGTGCATGAAGGCTTCATAGCTCGATCAGCATCTTCCCTTTGCGTTATTATCCACACCTAGCTCAAACTTGCTTGCCATGGCGAGCGTACATCTCCGGCGGCAGGCGCGGCTTGGCGACGGCGCGGTTTGCCAGGTGCATCCGGAAGGACTCGCGGACGACGCACCGGAGGTAGGTCAGCTGGCCGAGGTCGGACTCCGCTACCATGCAGCCGCGGCCGACGATACCATGCTCCCAAGATCCAATCCCACATGATTTCCATTGGCATTCCCGAACTGCACATCCATAAGGGTGTCAAACTCGACGGCGACATCGGAGGTGGCGGAGACCCGATGTACGGAGGCAAGGACGAAGGCGAGCCCCCCGCCGATGGAGTCGGTGTTGAGCGTGGTAACGGTGAAGGTGAACTGGGTGGAGAAGCCGTCGAGGAGCGTGATGGGGGTGGCGTAGAGCGCGCGGTCGGCACCGGAGTTGGAATACCAGAAGCCCGTCGCCGCCGCGGGTCCGTGGTGCAGCTCGAGCTCAGCCGGAGGAGGAAGAAGAGTCTGACAAGAGGGCTCCACAGGGGCGTCACGCTGGCATGCTTATGTGTCATGCCACACAGGTAAAAGTGACAATCTATTAAGAAACCTTCTCTCTCCAATGGCAAAACTGTAAGACCAAACGTAAAAGTGGCATTTGAAGAGTAACGTTTCATAAGAGTGGCAAATAGTTAAATTTCCCAGGGGGAATTGTAGACGAGCCCTTGCCTTACCGCCCTTGCGAAATTCTGCTCGTAGCTGCCCTTGAAGGATGCAGCGATCGTCGAATCCTACTGCAATGAGAATGAGTACGGTGCGGTTGATAACCCGATAAAGCCGGTTGTGACCACGATGAAGATGCCACCATCTCCATCTCCACCTCCACTTTAGTTCTTCCTCGACAACGACGCTAGCTTTGGCCCAATAGATGCCAAGTGGAGGGAGTTCATGGCCAACATTGAGCCAGTGGAGGACGATGGTAGGACTCGATGATGACTGTGGGCTAACCCTAGCGTGGTACCATGAGTGGGACCCAGAGTCATCCGCTATGATGCTCGGCTTCGATTTGGGTAAAGAAGAAGCGCAGAAGAAAGAAAAAGTGGCAACCAGTCGAGACATGGGACCTGTTGACCTGCATAAAAGATATCAAATATATCAACTATATTGTCAAAACTTAGTGGTTGGAGTTTACTACTACTCATGTCCACTAATTTTGATAAATATATGTATGCATGTCATTTAAGGAGAAAATACACCTGCCATGCAACGAAAACGAACTTCTGACCAATCACGCGCGAGTACAAGGATTGGAGGGCCCACCTGACAGTCGAAACCGACTAACTATGGGGCCAAACCATCCTAACCGTCATAAGGGCCTACTAGACAGTCTCCTGGCAAAAGGAGAGGCTAGGAGTTGGGGCCCAGGGATTGACAGAACCCCTGGTTCGACCGAACTGCGTCTGGCGCCCTTGATCCAAACCTTTCCACATGTAGGTTCTAGATGGTTTCCCAATAGCGGTTTTGCCTAGTTCTCGGCCTGGATAATTGTCACAACCGCCATATGGAAGCTAAAAAAGGAGGTCTTCATACCCACTTCAACACACACAACTTGAGCTCAAGTAGAGTACAACTAACTTGTAGTTTCATATTTTGTATGTTGGCTTAATAAAGATTGAGGGTAAACTCCGGAAGGAGTGCCCAGAAATATCGGAGTTCCTCAAAGAATTTTATGGAGGAGTGCCGAACTGTCAGCATTCTTCCAACAGAGTTTCGAAGAATTTCGAGATTGTCGGCCTTCTTCTCTCGCTTGTACCTCGGCGGATGCTTCTTTTATAAAGTATTTATTCGAGTTTCTTTATGTTATTTGATTAGTTTGTTTAAGTGAGATATATTCTCATTAGTGCAGGCTCATCGCTTAGTGTGCAACTAAGTGTTTTAGCACTAGGACTCTAGATAAAATAGGAAGTTTCTGCGCAAGACTAAGGTAATAATTAATAACCTAGGTGTGGTGTCTAGGCTAGATATTATCTTTGTATGTTGTGTGCTCCGCGGAAAGTGATGTAGACAGCACGTGATGACAGTTTTATCTGTCCTTTGTATCCTCCCACGTTTGGGCACATAAAAGAGCTCAAGGCTGGATTTAGCATTGCAGACCAGGTGTAACACTCTAAAATTTTGATAAATAAATAAAACAAAACTCAAAATTGTGTACTTTTAAAAACTTTTGAATAAATTGCATCATGCCAATGTTATTCGTCTCTTTGTTGGTAATGCATTGTGCCAAATAAATATGATGAACCAATATATTGAAAAAAAATGAATAAATACCAAAACCCAAAGTTTAGGAGATTATAAAACCTAATAATGGATTTTAAATATTAATCATAATTACTTTAGGACACACCAATTCACATTTTGGGAGCACTTGATATATAGACAAATGTCTTGATGAAATACAGAAATTAAGTTATTTAATTACTCAAATTAACAGCCAAACAAAACCCTAAATTGAGAAATTCTCTGCCGGCATTGTTCATTGTACGCCAGGTGTTCGACTCGGGCCTTACCTGGCTGAAGGCCTAGTGCTGCACATCTGGGCAGCGACCGTGCCGCGCACGACCGGGAGGGTGCGCGACCGGTGCGCCCTCCCGGTCGTCTCGCGCCGTACACCGCACCATACGCCGTGCCACGCCAGCATGGGGGCCCTAGCAGCGGAAGCCGCCCCTGGCCATGCTGCTACATGCACTAGCATCATCGCTGTCTCCATCGCGCGTCGCCTCTCAATACTGAGGGGTAACGGCCGCCACGCCACCCGTCGTCACCCCTAGCCCTGGGCCGGTTGCCCTACACCGCCATCGCTTGAGTCAGCCGCATCGTCACCGTCCTGTCTGCTCCTGCAGCTGAGCCGATCCAATCCCAGGAATCAGTCGGTTGGGTGATTGTACCCATCCCGTCGCCGCGTACGCTCTCGTCACCCCTCTCGCCTATATTTGCATCCCCATCCTAAACAGGACGTTTGCCCATCCCCATCGCTGTTGCGTCGCCGGGAACCCACGCCGCGCGAACGTCTCGTCGCCCCTGTCGCGCCCGCGGGATATATGCCGCCCCTCTCACCTAAACCTACAACATGGCCGCCATTACTCCGACGAATCCCGAATCCGCAGACATAGGTGCCTTGCTCGGATTTGCATGCCCTACTCCGGCGCCATTAGAGCACCCACTCGCCCTCCCACCTATTTAAACCCTCTCCGACTAGGCTTCACCAGAACTCAACCCCTCATTCACTTTCGCCCACCCATCTCCTCTCCACACGAAAATCACGTGCGTGACGCGCCGCTCGCCCGAGTGTCGAACACCTGGTGTGCGAGGGCTGCGCCGCCGCCACAAAACATCTCGGCCGGAGTTGGTGGCAGGGTGAAGTGTGGTGTGCCTGTGTTGCCGCCATCGCTGTTGTGGGCAACCGGGAGACGCTGGACGCCGAGAAGCACGCGTCGAACACCTTTGATCGCCGCCGACGTCGCATGCCTCTGCATTGCCCCGTGCCGCACCGCGCATCGCTGTTTTTTTTGCTGTCACACCACCCCACGGTAAACCCTCATGCCTCGTGCATCACCTAGTGACCTAGAAGCCGGCGGCTCCCTCGATTGGAGGCGTGCACCGCCGCATTCTTGCCGGCACGGTCGGCGTCGCACCGCCACCGAGCTCCCCGTGGGCAGACGTAATTCCAATGCAACCTAGGCTATATTTTCGCGAAACTAGCATCACTAGGAACCCTAGATCGTGAAATCAGAGTCGGATGCGCTTGTTTTGGCCGCCATGCTCGCTGCGTGCAGTCATAGCCTGCGCCTGGTGGCCGCCACGTCTCGTCGTCACCGGCGGCGAGTCACCGGCGGTGTGCCGCCGCTTTCCTCGCTTCTCGTGCACACTCCGTACAAATGTCACGAAAAATTCTAGAAAAATTGGACACATATTTCCAATATTATTGCACCTAAGTGTGAAATGTTATCTTTAAATTCATTATATTTTAGCGTAACAAAAAATACAAATTATGACAGATTTTACCAAAAAAGACAAAAATTATTTTACCAAAAAAATGTCAGATTTTTCTTTTTTTTTTTGTTATCACTAAAATATAATAAATTGGAAAATGAGACTTTGCGGATAGGTGTTATACTACTAGAAGTAAATATCTAGTTTTTTTATAGATTTTTTCGTGAATATTACATGTTTCCCCAATTTAAATGTTAAATTTACTTATATTTTGAAACTAGGCAATAGTAAGGGAGTGTTTAGATCTAGGGGTGCAAAGTTTTGGCATGTCATATCGGGTATTATATAGGGTGTCGTATGGGGTGTTTGGGCACTAATAAAAAAACTATTTACAGAATCTGACGGTAAACAGTGAGATGAATTTATTAATCCTAATTAATCTGTCATTACAAATGTTTACTGTAGCACCACATTGTCAAATCATGGAGCAATTAGGCTTAAAAGATTTCACGTAAATTAGTCCCAATCTATGCAATTAGTTATTTTTTAAGCATATATTTAATACTTCATACAGGTGTTTAAATGTTCGATGTGACGAGGTCAACAAATTTTAGGTGGGATCTAGGGGGTGTTTAGATCCAGGAATATAAAGTTTTGGTACGTCACATAGGGTGTCACATGAGGTGTTTGGACACTAATAAAAAAAATAATTACAGAATCCATCAGTAAACCGCGACATTGTCAAATCATGAATCAATTAGCATTAAAAGATTTGTCTCGTAAATTTGTTACCATTTGTACCAATAATTATTTTTTATTTATATTTAATACGTGCTAAAACCTACAATGTGAGGTGAGGCGGTGAGCGCTCGGGCCTGCCGACCTGGGGGGTGGTCACACCGCAGCGCTCGATCGGTTGTGGAGCCGCGGATACGCGCGTCTGCTCGTGTCCTGAGAATATAGGTCGGCGCGCAGCCGCGCCTGTCATATCTTGCCTCCACTGGTTCTTTTCGCTGCTTCGTGTTTGGCCGCCCACACCTCGCGGATTTGCGTAAGCAATGACGTCAATATATATTCATTGAAAGCAGCAAAATGGGGTCCACGCGTGAAATGGTGCCTATCAGACCACCTGCACCGCTGAAAGCTCTGGCCATTCATTGCTCTCGTACGTGGGTTAGTACTCCTACCAGCACTACTTTCCAGCCCATAATTCCGCGTGGTGTGTCCCACCAGAGAGGACAACCATCGTGATTTGTGAGTTCACGATAATAACTTCTTTTCCTTTTTTTTTTAAATCCATCTACCTTAAAATATAAAAGTATTTAATATACTTTCTCCGTTATGAAATATAAGAAATTTTACGTGGGTATATCATATCCTACTGCTACGAATCTAGACATAGAGTATATCCAAATTTATAGAACTAGTATATATTATATCCACCCAAAATCCCTTATATTTCGGGACGAAAGGAGTATTACATGGTTAATTTTTCGCACAACGTAATCATTAGTATTATTCAAAAATTTAAATAATAAATACTTTTATTCTATTATGTTTTTTATCAAATAAAATATAATCTTAACTTACACTTTATATATTCACATAAAACTTTTAAATAAGTTAAATGGTCAAAAGTTATATGAAAAATCCATGAAGTCATACATAGTACCCCCTCTGTGCCATTTTAACGCAATCATGAGTTTTTTTTTTTCTAATTTTAATTATCCATTTTATTTAAAATTTTTATGAAAAAAATTTAAAAAAATAAAAATTACTAACTATAAAAGAATCAAAGAAGACAGATGATCAAAGTTGGACATGAAAATTCATGGCTACAATTAAAATGAGATGGAAGAAGTATCGGAGGTTTGAGTCTTGCATTGTTTATGCCTTTCTTTTAACGAATCCGCGAGCAGCCAATTTCACTGAATAGAGAAGGGAGAAAACTTGTTCTTAGGAGAAAGAAAACTAATCAGTAAGTGGGACCGCTAATTTCAAATTTAGAATTTAATTTTCTAATTAACTTTGGCCTTTTCATTCTTATTGAAGCCTCATGATTTGACTAAACTAATTGCATTAGAATCAATTTCTCTTCGTTTCCTATAAAGATTAATTATTTCGTCTCTTACGTGTTTACTCTTTCGTCCTTAAAAAAATGACATATTCTACGACGAATCAAAATAAATAAATGTTACATATCATATTATATTTGTTTCTATAGGACAGAGGGAATAACCGGTAAATCTTCATTGAAGACGTCAATCCACCACTGCTTAAAAAACAATTTTCATGTAAAGGGACCTCTTTACATCGAAGACGGACTATAATAACTTATAACTGATCGTGTATGTCAAAATCATCCTCCATTTTCGTGTGCGGCTACTTAAGAGGATCGCATGGAAAAATCGGTTTTCGCGTGCAGGCCTCTTGAATGGACGGCACGCGAAAATGGACCTATTTTTCCAGGCCACACGCAAAAGTACAATTCTCTCTTCTCGCTCTCACTCACTTTAAATTTTTCACCTCTTCTCCCTATTGTTTCCACTCATCTCTCTCTTTCTCTCCTCTCCTCTCCATTTCTTTCTCTTCTCTGCTCTCCTCTTCTCCTCTCCTCTCCTCTCCACGTGGGAGTGGGCGGGAGGCGGCGTGGCGGCGGGCAACGAGGTGGTGAGGCAGCGACCGGCCTCGGGGAGGTTGGCGACGAGGCGGCGAGGCTCGGCGGCCGGGGCGGTGGGGAGATCATCAGCAGTTCGGCGGCGCTCAGCTTCGCCTACGATCTGCTGACGGGCGAGTAGAAGGTCGTGCACCTCCCCGTCTCCAGCTGGAAGAGGATGCTCGCCATGGTGGAGGTGCTCACGGACGGCGGCGGTCGGCGTGCTCATGTCGGCTGGTGCGCGACTGCGGCCGCACGCGGAAGGCGGCGTGGGGCGACGGTGACTGTCACCCGCCCGGATCCGGCGGTGGCGGCCGGCACGATGGCGGCGGGCGGTAGGGAGGAGGCATGGTGGTGGCGGAACCGGTGACGGCGATGGGAACGACAACCACGGGAGAGGGCAGATCTGGCGTGGACGACGGCGGCGACGACTTCTAGGTTTTGGGTTCAGTGGTTTTGGGTTCAGTTTTTTTTAATTATTTTTGGGTGCGGGTGACATAAGCACTGCACAACAAAATTAGATTTTTGTGTGCGGGTGCGCCATCCGTATGAAAAATAGCGATTTTTGCAGACATCTGGGTGTGTGTGGGTAGCCCATCCACACGTGAAATCCCCTTTTGGCTGCATGGAAAAATCGTTTTCGCATTAGTGCACTAGCCTCTTGATTCTTTCGTCTGAATATATTTGTTATGATGCAATATTTCCTCGCGTCTACTCCACGCGTACAATTTGTTATCGTGTGGATCTGCGGTGTATCGAAGATTCGACGCAATAAACGAGAGGATCGGGAAAAATTCACGAGCAAGGAGAGACACAGGTTTGGGGCAATTTAGTTTGTTTATCACGCACGACGGCAGACCAATCTTATTTTGTCGCGATAGAGGAGATGCGTTATCTTTTTCTTTATAGGTTATAATTGGATCCATACCATTGCAAATGTGTATATTTAGATAAATGTTATTACAATTC
The DNA here is from genome assembly GCF_034140825.1 of Oryza sativa Japonica Group. NCBI lineage: Eukaryota > Viridiplantae > Streptophyta > Magnoliopsida > Poales > Poaceae > Oryza > Oryza sativa. The sequence goes on along the minus strand of NC_089040.1, from coordinate 23,452,694 downwards.
TTCTATTCGTAACCATGCCATTGAAATTTTATAAAATTAGGGACATGTTTATTTTTGTTAGGGTTACGGATAAGGTATATCGTGTCAAGTCTGCGTTCTTGGCCCATTCATACGCAAGTCTGGTTCTCGACATCGTCCGATTGATTTATCGTCTGAGTTGATGTCGACTCTCCTTCACTTTATTGTCATTCTCTGCAAAATGTTAGTAGACCTTATACTAGTGGAATATTATTATTCTAACATATTTATGCATTGCAAGCATCACTAGTTCTCTCTTGTTTTAGTAATATTGACGGTCGAAACTGATTGATAACGACCGTCAACACCCGCGCCGCCCTGCGAAGAATTTCCGCTCCGTCGTAAAATTAGACGATTAAGGTTTCGTGAATAAAAAGACTTCAAAAATATCTACTTACTTCTCGCCGATCGTCACCAGCCTCTGCCTTCGCTGAGGCGGGGGGGGACATGTCCGAGGCCTAAGCAAGATAGCATGGTGTGAGGTCAAAACATTCCGACTACGCGTTGAAAGACATAAGAGGCTTACCGCCAGGTTAGGCGCCTTCTGACGGGTCCCGAGTATGGAGGAGAATTTCCTCCCCTTCTTCGGAACGTCGCTGCTGCTCGTGGTAGTGGCGGCAGCGACGTCGGACGCCTCCTTGGTGACGCCCTCCTTCAATGACGTCGCCGCCTGGTGGTCCGCGAGTGGCCCGATGACATCCATCAGAGGGAGAGCCTGCGTAACATGAAGTCACAACGCGATCACGGGGAGAAAGATGTAAAGGAGTCGTGGAATACACTCACGTTGATCGCAGCCTCGCGTTCAGCCAGACCCTTCTCGCAAAGGGGTACGGGGACGTCGCTCGCCGTCGCTAGAGCAATGATCATCACCTGGCTGACGCGGCATGCCACGGTGTCGCTGTCCAGACCTGTAGATTGAGAACAGTAACTCGATAAGTCAGGAGAAACAGGCACACCCAGAACAACATTTGAAATGCAAGGAAAAATACCCCGAGGAGAGACCAGGGTCGTGTCCTCTAGCCCCGAATAATCGAAGGCCGGATAGGTGCGGGCCTGGAGTGGTTGGATCCGCCTACCTACGAAGTCGGCAGCGACTTCATACCCCGACAACCCCCGTATTCGGAGGTCATCGATGATGTCGATGAAAGACTGGAGGGAGGGAGTCAGGGCGGGTTTGGCGGTCCACTCTGGGATCTTGTCTGGTTGTTCTTCAGGGACAACAAGGACAGGATCCGAGTTCTCTATCTAAAGATAGAACCATCTCGCCCGCCATTTGCTGCGAGAAGAGGGGCAGTGGAAGGGGATGTAGCGCGACTTCGGGCGATCCCGAAGTCGGAATCCAACACATCTGGATACCCTATCAGGTTCTATCCAGCGTAATTCATAATAAAAATGGAAAAGATCGAGGAAAGGCTCTACCCCAATGTTGGCCTCGCAAAGATAGGAGAAAATGCTAAGGAATGCGATGGAGTTGGGGTTCAGGTGAAGCAAAGAAATGCCATAAAATTTCAACACGAGAAGAAGAAATTCGGAAGGCGGACGAAGAAAACCGCAAGAAATGTAATCTTCGACCGCAACAATACGGCCCAAGATGGGTTCGGGTTCAATACCTCCTATCTCCCTCTACATGGTCCCGCGACCAGGGAGGGTGCCGTCGTCATGTAACTTCTTCAGGGACGCGGTGGTTGAGGTGGACTTGTCGAGATCCATCACCGCCGGGGAATCGCCGGAGAACAAGAGGGAAGAAGCAAATTAGGGTTTTCTGTGCGGAGAGCGGAGAAGACGAGGAGCGCTAGAAGGCGGAAGAAGTTTTCTGGCAAACGGACTTCAAAATGGATCCCCAAAATCCCTTTAAATAAGCGCACTACCGACGGTGCGTATTCCAAGGAAAGGAGAGAGATTGCTGCCGGAAAATTCTGGGTCCGTTACGCGCGGTAGTTTTTAGACTTCAATGTAAATTCACTCATGACCGTTGAACTTCATACGGCGTTGTCGATAACTCTTCGTCTCTACGGTTCTCACACCGAGATCGACCAGATGAGAACGACAACGATTCCGACATCAGAAGTCGCGATCGGTTACATGAGTTCATTTAAGCAGAAGTCGGGGGCTACTATCAGGGTTACGGATAAGGTATACCCTCCATCCTTGGACATACGATTGTATACTGGTACGGTATACCCGCGTGTATACGGATAATCCCAGTGTACGTTAAGGAAATCTATCACGTGATAGAAGCAGAATCCACAGATGGAAGGAGTCCTACTCGGACAAAACTGGATCTTTACCATATTGTGAGGGGTCCGATATCTCCGAGTTCTACTTGGAGATCAACTGACCCGCGGTATAAAAGGGACCCCTTGGGCATGACCGAAGGCATGGAATCTCACCGCCAACACATCCACCACAACCTACGTAGTCGGAGCCTACAAGAGCCAAGTCGCCGGGTGATCTAGTCGGACCAACTCGACTACGGTCTCGTCGGTATCATCGAGGTCCGCTATTCTCTTTGTAATCTGTGGTCACTATCATATAATCCCATACCAACTTGATTAGGGCCATTACCTACCAAGGGGCCTGAACTAGTATAATCCTTGTCTTTTGTTTGCTTGATGTCGTATTACGTAGATACTCGTACCAACATACCCCAATACCCTCTATATCCGGTCTACGGGTATCCCCTGTCGACAACTTTGATGCCATTTTCAACCATACCATTTTTTTTGGCAAAGTTACCAAAAAAATGTCTACATCTAGTTTTTTGCTAAATTGAGTCAATACATAAGAAATCCTGCCAAAATTTTGACAAGATGATAAATTTTGACAATATTATCATCTTACCAAAATTTTGGTATTGCCAAAACTTGGTAAGGTTTATTTTGACTGCAATCTAAATAAGCCCTGGAATTACGCCACTAGCCTCGAGCTTTTTCATGGTGATGAGTCCCTCGCCGTGCCACTGGAAGCTCCCCTTTGTACACAGTGACGAACCCGTCGTTGTAATCTCTGGAAGCTAAACCTTGTTGGCATGCTTGCTGGTATGACGATGTCGTCGTCATCGCCGCCGTCGTTGTCAGCGTCCGCGTGTCCCTGGACGACGACTTCTGACGGCCCAAGTACACATTCATGGTGGAGCTCCTGCTCTTTTTCTTTTTTCTTGCCATTCTGGCTCATCTTGTTGCTCCACCATAGATACCATCCGAGCAAGGCAAGGAGAAGGATTGAAGGAACACCACAACGGATGGCAGATATCCAGGTCGATTAGCACAGTGTGGAACACCGAACGCTCCATGTCGTCCACGCGCGGGCGACCGGTGGCGAACCCTAGCCCCCGGCCGCCGCCACCCTCCACTGCTCTTCCCCACCTCACCGCCGCCGGAGTGCGCGCCGCTGGAAACCGCGCGGCCCACCGGGATGGCGGTGGCGGGACCAAAACCCGGCAGTGGCCCGTCTCCGGCGCGAGGAGGTGGTGCGGCGTGTTGCTGCGGACCCAGCGCCGCCGCCGCCGCCGGATCTGATGGCTGCTCGACTGGGTGATGGGAGACACGGCGTGCCGAGAGACGGGGGTTGGCGGCGGCTGGTGGAGAGGTCGGCGACGAGGCTGGAGATGGCGCGGAGACCGGCGGCAGGCAGGGGCGGCGTCACGGTGGGCAGCAGCGGTTCGTGCCGAGGTCGTGGCGTCGACGGGAGGTTGGCGCCAGGGCTGGAGACGGCGCGGAGACGACGGCAGGCAGGGGCGGCATCGCCGTCGGTGGGCAGCGGCAGCTAGAACCGTCCGCGCGCAGGCAGAGGTTGTGGCAGCGTGGTGGTCACGACGACGACGGATCTGCGGCGGCGCAGACGTTGAGCCGGCTTGTGCCGCCCTGGCTGGATCCAGTGGCCCACGACCGGAGCATGGTTCGGACAGGCTCCGGCGAGCTCGACGGCTGCGCAGCGTCGCCTAGGTGGGCTCCGGCGGGGTTGCTCGCTGGTGTCTCACTGGCGATGAGCTTCCTACTCGGCAGGGGGCTTCTTTAGCCGGTGGAGGTTTGGTGGCTCATGGGCGGCGATGTGCGGATGTGGAGTCAGCGGGACGACGGCTTATGCTGGCGTGAAGCAGGAATGGGGCTTGATGTTCGCGGCGGTGACTTCCTTGCTGCCGGCCGAGTGTTTTTCCCTCCTTTCGGTTCCCCCCTTCTTTGGCCGGACCCTTTTCTGGTCGTGGGGAATGCTAGGGGGAGGGCAGAGGCTTCGGCTTGCTGTAGGAGTTTGCGACGGATTGATAGAATTTAAAGGGTGACCAAGGGCTCGTCTTTGCCATTTGTTATGGTCGAGGTATGAATGCTTATGAGACGTCATAGACTATTCTATGGCCGTTGATGTAGGGGTGCTTGTGTGGATGATGTGAAGATACTGGCGAAAGCCTTGCCGTGCCTTTGGCCGGTTCGATGACGACGGCGCTCGTCGGCGTCGTTTCCCTTCTTGCAGGCGTTGTCATGGTGTTCTTTCATATCCCCCACAAATCTCCTGGTGAAAACCTTGTTCCGGCTTTCGGACGAGCGGCGGCGGTGTTACGCGTCGTGTCGTCCTTGAGGGCATCGCTTCGGAGAAGTTCCAACGCATCGATGACTGTTGATGGTCTTTTTCGGTTCAAAAGCTTTCATACCTTTGGTTCGGTGAGGCCTTCGCCTTCTTGGGTCCGCTTCATTTCTTGTGGTGGGCATCACGCTCTTCGGTTGTTTCTGTGGATGAAGTTAGAGCTGCTCGCTGATGGGGTGCGGTGAAGCTTGGCAACGATGACATGATGCAGTCTCTTCCAAGGAGTTCTGGTGCTGGCCGTGTGAAGGAAGTGGCTCCTCGGTGGCTTGGCTGATGTCTATTGTTGAATGTCAGAGCTGCTTTTCGCTTTGGTGACTTTCGTGGCTTCAGTGTCGCTGCGGCTGTGAAGTCGGCTCTGCTGGGTCGCTTGGGCTGCTAGTTCGGCAACGATAACACCTCTTCTGTGATATAGGAGCTGTTTAGTCACTTTTGTGTTTAGCTTGGCAGCAACGTCCTGCGTTTGCGCTCCGCCGTAGTTGTTAGTTGTGTAGCGGTGGTTTTCAACCGGTTTTCCTGTGACTAACCGTGCAGTTGTATGATTTTCGGGCCCGGTTTTCCGTATAAACTGGGTCAATTCTCTTCTTCTAAATATAAAAGTGGAACAAAGCTCCGCCTTAGGGTTCATAAAAAAAAAGAGGTACAGCGTGGTCGAGCTACTAGCCTGGCGTGCGTCGCCGTCGCTCGCACCGTGCCCCCACCCGCCGCCCGCTGAGCCTGCCCCGAAGCCACGTTGAGGCCGCCGCACTTTCGCCCGGGCGCCGCCCGCCGTGCTTGCGCCGGCCACCGCACCACCCTGCACCCACCGTCGGCCGCAGCGGCGCCTTGTCCCGCCTGGCACGCCCGCCGCCACGCCGCCATGCGCTGGCCACCAACCGTGCATGGCAGGAGAAATCAACGCGCTGGCCACGGCGGCGTTGGTGTCCTGAACCCCCGGACATCATACACAACTGCCGAGCGAAGCGAAGACGATGGGAGGGAAAAAGAAGAAGAAACGGCAAAAAAAAAAAAATGATGGAGATGTATGGAAACTTGACGGCAATGGCACGGTCCTAATTTTGTAAAATTTCAATGACACGGTTAGAAATAGATAAATTAGAATGGCATTTATCTGAATATGCACATTTGTAATGGCATGGATTCAATTAACCCTTTCTTTATTGGCAACTGCTCCTAACGAGCAAAGCACAATTACTGAATTTAATAATTTTTTTGAAGAGCGCTGAATTAAGGAATACTGTAGTACTTCGTCCGATCCGTTTTATATTACAAGTTACCTTGGATTTATCATAAGTTAAAATTTTTTAAGTTCAATTAAATTTATATAAAATATAACAATATTTGTAACATTATTCATCAAATTTATCTTGTTTATAGTTTTATAGCATAGTTATTTTAGATTGAAAATACTACTATATTTTTCTTAGAAACCTGACCAGCCTTAAATATGTTTGATTTAGGACAAACTAAAGGTGGCTTATAATATGAAACGGAGGGGTAGTATTTTTTTAACAAAACACTGTAACTTGGGCATGTTTACTAGGACTACATTAAAGGATTGAAATAGAGTAGTCTAGTCGTGTTAGCTTTACTTGTAAAATGCCATATAAAATATATTTTTAATCAAATATATGTTAGCAGCACTTGTTTGCTTATTTTATTTTTTTTATCACTTGATTGGACCAAATCTTGGACTATTCCACAGTATTAAAATAGATCAGAGGCAGTTTGTAAAACTACAAAATACTTAAAGAGGCGATAAATTTACTGTCACCACTCCTATAGTCTAAGACTATAGATATATATTGGGGGAGGTCGGTGAGGTCGGTCTGTAAAGTTTCCGACCGTTGAAAGAAATGGTGGGCTGGCCCAATTTGAAACGAAGACTTGGGACAAACTTTGGGTCGTTATTTTTTGGTTTCTCTTGTTCGAAGTCACCGGTCATCTTTTTCTAGGCCTCTATAGTACGTATTCGGCGAAATTACCAACCTTTGAAGTCAAGAATCCTAGAACGATTTTATGGGGTGACTCAAACTTGTGGATTTGCATTGGACGGGAACGCATATCCTTGTCTGCGTGCTTTACTTTTAGGGTCTACGGTAAGCATCAATGCAATGGGCGACGGGACATGCATCAATTTTATACTACTCCCTCCGTTACAGCTTACTCCATTTGTCGTTCAACCAATCTCACCCTAAACTGTTGCAAATTACATTATTATCATCATTAATACATGCTAATAATACTTCCCAAAGCAAAGCTTTACTACCTCCGTCCCAAAATAATTGCAATTCTATATTGTTTAGCATATATTAAGGTTTGAGAAGAAAGACTATGGTGCCCCTCATTAAATGGTGTTTATGTGAGAATGGGAAGATGGTTGAGGGTAAAATAGGGAGAAATTTGAATGAGATATGATTGATGGGGCAATTAGTACTATAGAATTACAATTATTTTGGGACAAATTTTGAATCCTAGAAATGCAATTATTTTGGAACGGGGGTAGTAATTTTTTTAGTAAGTACGAGAAAGACATCTCTAAAGCTGCTTTGAAATGTGACAACGATAAACATATCTAATAAAGATTTAAAATAATAGAACCACACGACAAGTAAATTGTTTCGTGAGTATCATTGATTTAAGCGGGTTGTACCAAGCTCTACTTGGTACATATGTCTAGATTCATTAACATCAATATTAATATGAGAAATGCTAAAATGACTTACATTGTGAAACGGAGGAAGGACATGCAAGTGCATCAAAGCGCAGACTCCGCTCGCTCATCCTTATAGCTAGTCGTCTATAAAGTTTGGAAGGAGTCTTGAAACACATTGCCACAACACCGATCACAATTATAGCAAAAAATAAAAAGAGGAGGCCAGAGCCTGATGGCAGGGGCAAAAAAGCCTAGAGAGCTAACGAATGTCGTGATAATAGTCCCCTATGTAAACACGCCCTCCCCCTAACACTTGTACTCCCTCCGTTTCGAAATGTTTGACACCGTTGACTTTTTAGCACATATTTGACCGTTCGTCTTATTAAAAAAATTTATGAAATATGTAAAACTATATGTATATATGAAAGTATATTTAACAATGCATCAAATGATATGAAAAGAATAAATAATTACTTAAATTTTTTGAATAAGACGAATGGTTGAACACATACTAAAAAGTCAACGGTGTCAAATATTTTGAAACAGAGAGAGTATATAAACTCACTTCTCTTCTTTATTAATGAAACGAAGCAGTCCCCTTGCTCTCTTCTTCGAAAAAAAAAGTGCGTGTGCACGTGAATTGAAGTTATCTTATCATCTTGCGGTATACTGTAACACAAAGTGTTTTATATGTATCACGAAAGTAAATGCTTTAGACTTGTTTCTTCTAATCGGGCTTGGAACATATAGTGCGAGGAAATGCCCGATTAGTTTCCTTGGGGCCCCTTCCTTTCAGTCCAAAAGTTGCTGCGTAAATCCAGCCCGCTAGAAATTTTGTGCTGGCTGTTTTAAATATTCCTCGGGTTACAACTATAGTAAACCAAAAGGCCTGAGACCAGACGGCCCGGCCCACGGCACGAGGTTTTGGCCCGTCCCAAGCACGGTCCAGGCCGACTTTTGGGTCATACCTAGGCCTCTATCTTGGCACGGTGTGCTGGCCGGAGACGGCCCGAAGACATGAGGGACGCAAATAGACTTATTCTGACCACATAAGAGATGGCCCAAAGAGACGAGAGAGACAAAATATACTTTTTCGAAGGAGGAGCACATAGGTTTTCATGCCTTTGGGCCGGCTCGACACGACCCGTCTTATTGGACCATACTTAGGCCATTGGCGCAGCAGTGGGCAGGCCCAGCTTGGCCCGACATGTAGGTCGCGCCACACTAGTCCGACTGATCTAGAAGCTAGGCCCGGTCATGCCCGAGCCGTGTCGGGCCAAGCGGCCCATCTAGCTATCTATGTTTACAACTAAAGAAGGCCAGACTAAAAGGAAAAGTTAACTTCATTCACAAATTAATTGTACATGTAGACAACTATGCATGATTTTTTTATAGCCAACTATCCATGAATTGAGATAAAAGAGCAAAATAACTCTGTGCTATATGCATATGCGAAGAATGGAGAGAAAAAAATAAAGAGTATTGACTCTTATATAAAAGTTAGCTCTACACATGTTCTAAGATAAATGCATTAAATATAAGTAAAATTAGAGAGGGAAAAGCAGCTGAAGTCAATCTTATGTCTAATTACACGTTGGCTAAAATATAGGCCTAAAACCAACAGTTATCTTTACCATTAAACTTGTGCCAAGAGATCTCTCATCACTTACTCTAAAGTTGTAGCTCTAGTTATAAATGCTTCCCAATCCTATCTTCTTGTATGGTTTGGTACCCAATAAAGCAAGACATGCAAGAAACCATATAATCAACAATGTCAAGTCATCATATCGCATTAGTATAGGGTTATTAGTCGTTGGATCAAAAAGCTACTTATCCATCGAATTGAATCATTGATTACTCATCCATTCACTTCCGTTGAGCTCATTATCACGCATTACATTGTTATCCATTATTCACATGACACTATGTTTTTCCCTCCAAGTCCTCAAAGATAATGCTAACTTATCTTTTTTTTAATGCAATTCCAATTATTGCATAAAATGTGACTTTGTTTGGTTATAAACAATTGGATAAAATACAATAATTAGGCATCATTGACCTAAACCCATTTTTGAAACAAGCTTGAGATGACACAGAGAAGTGCAGACTATCTAATTGTGACAATATCTAGATTATGCATTAAAATAAGAGATAATCCAAGAAATGCAATTGACTAGCAATACTTGCATGCATATTTAATTAGAAATAATCTAGTTTCACTTGTACTTGGCAAATTATTTGTATACAGGAGATTACTTCATAGATGGAGGAGAAATGATGGAAATTCATCGTTTAACCAATCAAAGCCCGACATGTGGCAAACATATGGATGGATGGGCTCACAAACCAATTAGAACATATGCAAATAGGCCCAACCAACATGCCACTGTGGGTCGACCCCTGGGTTTGGCCGACCCCGGCCTAGCCCGGCCCAGCCACAACTGCCTATGACGGTTACTACCGACTTCTCTATGGCGGTTGTGACCGGTATTGGCGCTACTAACCATCATTAAGCAGCTATAAAAGGCTCTCTCCTCCTCCATTTCAACACACACCAAGAAGGAATCAAGTGAAGAAGCTCTTTAGTTTTCATACTTTGCTCTAGTGCTAGTAGAGTTAGAATTAGAATAGTCTTCTCTAGTTCCTGAAGTCTTCCGGAGAATTCGAATATGGTTCTAGTAGCTTTTCTGTCTCTTGTAAGACTTTATCCGATAATGAAATATTCTTCTTTATATAGTTTTGATCCTTGCATAATTATTCGAGTACCAACTTTGGGTTATACTTGCCTTGTATTAATTATGTGACTAGCTTACCAGAGATATACAATGGTATTGGCTTAGTGTCTATTTATCTAGTTGCTCTATATCATCTGCAGAGATGTAGAGTAATATTTAGGAAGCTAAGTGCGGCGCTTAGATTATTAGATATCATTAAGTGGTGCTATTTGCCACAGATCTATAGAGGTGGGTCGCTGATGGTGACAGCTCAGTACGGGTGTTTGGTGCGGGTACTCCTCCGTAACTTTAATCGGTTGGATAGCCATGACGGATTGTCATAAGGAACTCGACAATATGGGGTGGTTTCTCGATATACCAGGAGGACATAGTTAGGAGGTATTAACCACATAGTTGTACAATAGAAAGTGTATACTAAAATGACTACTTCCTCCGGATAGATAATACTTATCGTTTTAGACAAGAGTGAGGTCAAACTTTAGAATCTTTGATTATGAATCATTTTTAAAATATTTGTCTTTCAAATATGGTCACTACATGTGTAGATTGGTCTTAAAAACTACTTTTATAAAATCATATATTTGTTAACACTTTTATACATATTATAATGGAAAATAATGGTCAAAGTTGGTTTTTGGAGACCGTGTCCTTATCCAAAATGATAAGTATTATCAACTCGGAGGGAGTATATACTAGAAGTACAGGAATGAAGCTTTTCTTATTTCTTCTCTGCTTAGCCTAGACTTATAATTTAGTGGCAATATTCTAAACTGAGCCTTCTATGTGTCAAATCAATCCTTATACTCAAATGATTAACCCCTACATAAAGCTTTGATCTACATAAGTATGATAAGAATTTATAGCATCGTACTCTCCTACCATATATTTCCTTGGTATTAAATAAATATGATACCTTGGAAATACTTCCAGGTGAAATGCTCAGCTGTATATCCGTGCGCTTGTGGATTTATTTTTGTAACCCATAAGATTACCGTTTAATATTTCTGGCAACATTACTTGGGATTAAATTCTAAGAAATATGAACAAACGTCTAGAAAACTCATCGGCTGAAACCCCGATGAAACCCTTATTTGCAATCAAGAAGCATCTAGAGATTATGGTTCTAAGCACGGCTTAGTAGATCAAACTTAATTGAGGCCGCACTAAGTATGAAAAGAAACATAATGTCACGCCCAGAAATTCACGAACCAGAATTTCTAAGCTGAATGTGCATTAAACCCCTGTCTAGGACCAGCCAGGGTACACAAACGACAATTGTTGACATACAGATCCACGTCTTACAAAAATATAAAAGATTACAAATGCAGCGGAAAAAAAAAACAAGCTAGACTTGAAAGCTTGACTTCTGCAGCGGGGCGACTCCACTCCACAAGCAATCCTTGACGGCAGCGACGAAACCAACCTCTCTGAGACGGCTCCAACTAACAAGAACTTCAACTCTGGCGTGGGGGAAAAGAGAGCAAGACTGAGTACTACCCACTGTACTCAGCAAGTCATACCGGAAGAGAAGGTATGATGCAGGATATATCCAAGGGAGGCTAAAGGTTCTTTTGCATAAAGCTAGCATTTAAAAGCAGTAGTTGAAAGCAATAGAACAGTTGTAGTAATTAATCAATATTAACCAATCGTTGTCCAACGCTACACCACGTTGCAACAGGCCCAACCAACCACCTGAACTACACCAGTTCAATAGCTAACTAGGGGTAGGACTAATCACGGTGAATCTGGTCGACCGCCCATAACCGCGGGCTCGGTTATTTGAATAGTTTTACTCTGATCAGAGGTGTACAACTGTACCCACAAGACATAGCCCCACGACACGTTTCCGTGCGCCGACATGCCACCACGACATACCAGAAAGAGGCCGTAACAGGACCCTTCGCATAACCCCTCTAACCAATCGCACCACACCTCAGGTTTCACCCCCACTCCTCACAAGGCAGCGGGCAGTCCCCTCTCGTGCCACGATGAATCCGGCAGCCGATCAATCGGACTCCCCGGCCGACCCAATTCCATCACGCCCACCCTTGCGTGGGTACGTCGGCTAGAGGAAAGCTACACTACAAGCCCAGCCGTTGCCCACGTTGGCTTGTGGTAAGTATGATAAGTTCTTCCAGGGCATCCCGCGAACTGGTCCTTAATCGCCATGGGCACAAATAGCAAAACCATGCACCCACAGCCCACCATATAGTGTATTTTAATTAACTAACACCATTGCGGTGGCTCTATTCCAAAGCTATGCCAATAATCAAAGTCTATGCATTAATGTGATTCCCCTTTTGTGTACTAGTTGAACTAAGCATGGCTAAGCATTTCCTAAACCAACATCTAATCATTTTGATACCCAAGTTATCAATGGCATAAGGTAAACAATATATCGCTGAGTAGTAGGACCCATCCGAAATGATATTGTAAAAAAATGCAACATTTAATAGAAATGCGAGATATTTGTAAATTGGGTACTGTCGACGTTTGATGTCGCGATTCCGGTATTTGCATCGTATGGGGATCGTTGGTACTAGGATATATGCAAGACTTAGGTAAAAAAGACGAAGACGAGGATTTTTATACAGGTTCGGGCCGCTGAATTGTCAGGTAATAACCCTACATCCTGTTGGCCGAAGCCGGTATTGTTCTTATTCACCATAATCACACCAGTACAATCTTTGGGGTAGCCTATCTAAGTGTTGTCGACATGGCGGTCTGAAGGTCTGACTCGTAGTCGACAACACGGTAGCCTTCCTCCTCGAATCCGCATCCGGCGAGATCAAAGACAGCGCTATATCTCTCCTGACGGTACCCGTAGGCACCGTAGGGGACTAGCCATGCCTATCTCTGAAGTTGATATCTGGCGTCTTGTCCTGACATATGTTGGCTTGTATGTTGATCTTCTGTCTTGATCTATTGTTCCGTGTCCCCTATCCTCCTAGGGGGCCTTGTATTTATACCTATAGGTGTCCACTTGTCCAAGTAGAACTAGGGAAACCAATATGGATACAATCCGAGTAGTCCTTGTCGTTTTCATGTAGAACTCTAGTCATCCTTCCTTATGCGGAACTCCTCCTATATCCGAAGGTTGTTTCCGTATAAGACATGGTATGTGGTGGGTCCTGCCGAGATTTAGTCAACTACTATTAGGTATGTGGTATCCACAACCCTGACAGGTACAATATGATCAATTGTAATGCATGACTTGCCTTGCTCTCGCACTAATGAGACCACAGCAACGTCTTCGAGAAACCGCGAATCGACGAAACGGCCGAAATCTACGTGACAAACAAAGCACACAAGCAAAACATGCTATAAGTCTACTGAAACAGGAAAAAAAAACCATTTTGAATTGATTCTATGCATTTTTATGAATTTACTAAGACTTGAATGGATTTAATCGGAGCTCGGATGAATTAATTATGATTTTTAGAAGATAATCTATGTTTATTACTATAACAAAAAGTCCTTAAATCATTTATTGCGCAATAAAGCATCCCTGCTGACATCATCCAAAGCGGGGGGGGGGGGCGCCGACATGCGAGCCCCACAGGTCAATGGCTCAAAGGGGAGGGGGAAGGCGCCGGCTGGTGGGCCCCTCCGGCCAGCGTCACAAGGGGGGAAAGATGGCGCCTGCCGGTCTCGGCTCGGCTTCAAGTCGGCCGGCCGGCCATGGCGAGTGGCGGTGGCGCGCACGGTCGCCGGCAATGGCAACCGGTGGCGGGAGGCGGCGGCGGACGGCGCAAAGGCGGCGGCGCGGCCAAAGACGGCGGCGCAAGCGGGGAAGGGGAAGAAAAGGAGGGGGAGGGGGTCCTCACCAGGGACTCGGCCGGCGTGGGTGAAGACGACGACGGACGGCGGCGGCAAGCGGTGGACGGCTGGGTGCGCGGGATGGACGAGGTGGCCCTTGACCTCGCGAGGCCAACGGCGGCAACGGAGCGGTGCGGCGACGGCACTAGTGACGGCTAGCGGCGGTTGGAGACGGCGGTAGGCAGCGGCGCGTGGGAGTGGCGGTACGGCGGCGGTGCGTGGCAAGCGAGCGGTGGCCGAGATAGCCCCCGCGGCGACGAAGCTAGCGGCGGCGAGCGCACGGCGCGGAAGCGACCCTAGCAACGGCGGTGTGCGGCCGGAGACGGCGACAAGCGGCGGTGCGTGCGGCGAGCGACGCGAGCGCGGTAGGAAGCATGGGAGGGAGCGGCGAGTGGGGGAAAAGAGAGAGGAGTCTCGGGGAAGGCTTTTTATGGGCGAGGGAGAGGCGGATGTGGCCAGGAATGGGCTCTATTTGGCCGGCGACGTGGGGGAGGTGGGGAGAGAGAGGGGGATTCAAATGAATCCCCCGCCTCCATGCGCGCGCGCGCATGCGGGAGAGGTGCGGATGTGGGCGGCGACGTGGGTGCGGGTGTGGGCGGAGTGGGAAAGCGAGGAAAGCGGCGGCGTGGGCGGCGATTGCCGGCTTGGGCGCGGCGGCTGGAGGTTAGGGAAAGGGCTGACAGGTGGGCCCCACCTGTCAGCGCCCGAGGGAGTGAGGGGGAGGCGGCCTGGACTTCGGGAGGGAGCGGGAGAGATGGGCCGGCGGCCCATGATGAAAGGAGAGGGAGGAAAAAGGGGATTTTCCAGGGATTCTTTAATGCTTGTGCTCCATTTTAATTGGTTAAAATTATTTCTTGGGCTCTGAAAATTCCACTAAAAATCCTGTTAGCATATTTTGCCATGTAGAATCCAAGAAAAATTCCACATGCCGATTCCGATTATTATTTGCATTTATTAATTTGAGGAATCAGCTCTAGGTTAATTCAACAATCTCTTCAGGCGATTTATTTTATTAATTTAAAGCAAGGAGGAGAACTTCAGGGCATAACACATAATATCTAGATAATTAAGCCTTTGACTAATTTTCATGGTGCTAGACACATTATATAATCCAAGCCAACAAAGTAATCTAGCAAATATCGATAAAACCCTAGATAGAGATCAGTTGATGCAAATAGAAAAACACTATCAATCTAGATTATATAATCTATATAATAACTAGACGTCTTACATGGACAAGTTAGAGTGTGAAAGAGATGGAAGTACTAAGCCCGATAATGCAAGCCGTCATAACAAGTCTTACCCCGCGTCGGAGATCGAAGCCGATGCAATCCAACTTGAAACAAGAACTCGTCGAAAGTAGTTTTCATATTTTTAAGACAAATATTTTAGAAATTATTTATAGTCAAACATTTTAAAGTTTGACTATACCCTTTTACAAAACGTCTAATATTATCGAGTAAATTCCCTATTTACTCTTGAAAACTCACTCAATCATTTTTATACCCTCGAAATTTACCAAATCTCTTCTATACCCTTGAAATCTCAACTTGATCCCTTCCATGCCCCTACCATTACGTTTGGTTGCAACTGTCTTTTTTACCCTTGATGCTTTCGCTTTAAACATAAAGTTGAAAAATGATTGAAAATTTTGTTTAAATGCATAATATGTGTATTTTATGAAACTAATGAGACTAAATAATAGGTGCAGAAAATGTTGAAAATAAAACAAATATAATAAATAAAAGGAAAAAGTACGAATTACCCCCTGAAGTATTGGGTGAGTACGAATTACCCCCTAAACCTGAAAACCAGTTATTTTTCACCGTCAACTATCGATACCGGATGAAAACTCCCCGAGCAGCTTTGCAAGCGGTTTTGGTCTACATGGCAGTCCAGTCTGCAAGTTTTTTATTTTTAAAAAGGATACGGCCCACTTGTCAAATATCTCTTTTCTCTCTTTCCCTCTCACCCCCTCTCTCTCTCCTGTCAGATGTCGACGGCTGCAACTCGAGCACCGGCGGCTGTGGGCAAACTTCACCGAGGAGTAGCCACTGGAGTAGGACGGCTGCCATGGATCCCACCTCTGGCCAAGCCTGTCCTCCAGCACGTCGTCGTCGTCGGTGTGCACACGGAGTGTGACATGCCCGGGCTCAGTGCGGCCAGTCAGGCACCTGGCGACGCAGGCGGCGTCCCTGATCATGGCGTGCAGGTGGAACGGCCGCGTCTCGAGCGGCAAGCGGTCGCGGCTGTCGGCCAACATCTCCTTGACGTCGTTGATGAGCGTGGAGACGATGGAGGCCGTGTGCGCCATGGTGTCGACGACGAGCCTCTGCTCCGGCGCCAGGGTCTCCTCCTGTAACATGGACACGAGGCCGAGGATGGAGTGAATCGGGCGACGCATCCCCTGGCTCATCACGCCCTGGAACGCCTGCCTCGCCTCGTTCGCCATGAGCGCGCACGTCCCGCCGCGCCTGCAGCAGCTCACGGTTCTGCTCCGCCAGCCAGTCGCGCATCGCCCGCGACTCCTCTAGCAACGTCGCGTGCGACAGCACGATGGCTACTTGGCCGGGGACCACCTCGACGATCTCCATCTCGTGCTGTCCCTAGCTCTTGCCGCTTGGGGGCACGAGCACCAGCATGGCGTAGCTCGTCTGGATCACCTCCGGCGTCCCGCCCTTGAAGTCGGCCACCTTCAGCATCAACATCCGAATCGCCGCCACCACACCGGTGCCCTGCTGCTTGCCGCCACTCGCCTTGGCGAGCACCGAGTCTGGCCCGAGCAGCTTGACGTCGTCGCTCCCCCGCAGCTCGACGACGTCTGCGTCGTCAACGCCGACGACCTCAACGCAATCGTCGCCACCACCCCGCCGGAGCTCGTGCGTCAAGCACATTTCGCCGAAGGCGGGCATCCAGACGGCGCAGTTGGTGAGACCGAGCACCCTGGAGAGCTTGATGAGGGTGGTGTAGAGCACGGTGTGGTGGTCGAGCGACTTACGGATCTCGTGGGTGAGCTGCGGGATGAGGGTGAGCAGCGTGATGGCGGCGAGGAAGGAGACGAGCGCCATCAAGAACTTGGCCGATGTGAGGAGGAGCACCACCATGAACTCGCTCTAAGCTCCGCCGCCCCGAGCTCCCTTCGCCACCCTGTCCTCCCGCCGTCCCCTCCTCCAGCCGCCCTGAACTCCGTCCTCCCCAGCGGCGGAAGAGGTGAGGCGCCAGTGGCGGCGAGGCGGTTGGCGGGCGGACGACGTCGCCGCCTCGCCTCGCGCCGCCAGTCGCCACCTAGCCGCGCTCGCCGCCGCCGCTCGAGCCTGCCCCCTACGCCGCCCTGCCTCGGCGCCGCTGCCGCCTCGCCTCCTCCGCCATTGATGGAGAAGAGAGAGAGAGAGAGTGAAAGATTGGGAAGGAGATAGAAAAGAGAGAAACTGACAGGTGGGGCCCACCTATTTTTTTTATAAATGAATTGCTGACTGGAGTGCCACATAGGATTAAAACCACGCGGATTGAGCCCGGGGGGTTATTTGTCCGGTTTACAAAGTTGGGGGGTGAAGAATGTTCAATTTTGTGGTTTAGGGGGGTAATTCGGTCGACCACGATAGTTTGGAGGGGAGGGGGGGATAATTCGTACTTTTTCCTAAATAAAAATATTTATTTGAAATTTTAATAGGACAATGGATTTTTTATCGGGAGCATTCATAAAAAAATTATTGTGAGTATTGGTGTTCATATCTTTGTATGAATGCTCCTCATTTTTTATGACTGTTTTAACAAATAAAAACATATTCTTATTGCATTATCTAAAAAAAAAAATTTATGATAAATAATACATAGCACAAAAACACTCATAACTATAATAGTCTCTGGCGACACGCTTTTATATTTTTAATAATGTAATTCATAAATTTCTATGTTCATCCAAAGGATAAAATGGTCCTTTTTACAGAAATTGGACGGTCAACTGACGGGAGGGGTATGGAAGGGATCAAAATCAAATTTTAGAGGTATACAAGGTGTAGGATCGAACAGTAAGAACTAAACCAACCAGAGGGGGTGCATGGTTTAAGTACCCAAAACCAAAACTTTTAGCGGAATTAAAATTTACCTTCAAATCGATGAAACGCCTTCTAACCTCCTGGAAGCCGCCAGTCTGACCGCCGAAATCTGCTTCCGTCGCTTGTAGCCACCGCCGGTCTAACCGGTACGACGCCGTCGGTCTAACCGCCGGTGTCCCACCGGTTGGACCGCCGAACCCAAGCAAACACAAATCGAAGATCTCTCAAAATAGATGACAACTTTACTACTTCTCTGGGTTTACAAAGTGCAACAACAACACTGAACTGTTGACGAAAAATCCGCGCTCGGCCAATGGTGCCAGGTCTGTGTTGGTGCGAACTAAGTCGACGAACACAACGGCCTAGGAGATCTGCTTAGCTCCAGTGCAGGTCCAAGATATTGATGAGATGCAGGCGTGCCAGTCAATTTGATCCTGCAACTGACAAGATATACAAATAGCAGATCAATGAGCCGATCGGCTGACGAGCCGATCGGCTGACAAGCCGATGGAGTAGTTCCAGCCAATGCCGATACCAGCCGATAGCGCTAGGGGTTTGGACTATCGGCTATAAGTTTGATGTCGAGTCTGACACTTGATGTAAATAAAGACAATCGACTGATGATAATGTAATAAAACAATATAATCCAATAGAAACCAATCGGCTAACAACGTGATAGAATAAGTAGGATCCGAAGGTAATCCAATAGAAGTCCGATGTCATTAAATCCATAAGAATCGATAAACAGTTAAACATTTGTTGCGATCGGCTAATTCCAACTTGTATGCAATCCTTGTAAGCCGATGCAACGTTCAGATAACTCATCGGCTAAAACCTCGATAAAACCCTTATTGGTAATCAAGAAGCAGGCTAGTGATTATGTCCTAAGCACGACTTAGTAGATCAAACTTAACTGATGCAGCACTAAGTATAAAAAGAAACATAATATCTAGACAATCAAGCCTTTGACTGATTTTCAGGGTGGTAGATACCTTAGCCAATTTAATCTGGTAAAGCAATTTAGCCAATACCAGCACAAACCCTAAAACGAATCTTAGCCGATACAAGTAAATTAAACTACCAAACTAGATTAACTAAGATATATGATAAATGGGTAGGCAAATATATTAACCGAACCAAAGCAATCCAAGAGGTCGAATGTACTGATGCAGCTTTGAGCGACGCTGATGAAGCCAACACAATTGCCAGGGCCAGCAGAAGCAGGCTAGTGATTATGTCCTAAGCACGACTTAGTAGATCAAACTTAACTGATGCAGCACTAAGTATAAAAAGAAACATAATATCTAGACAATCAAGCCTTTGACTGATTTTCAGGGTGGTAGATACCTTAGCCAATTTAATCTGGTAAAGCAATTTAGCCAATACCAGCACAAACCCTAAAACGAATCTTAGCCGATACAAGTAAATTAAACTACCAAACTAGATTAACTAAGATATATGATAAATGGGTAGGCAAATATATTAACCGAACCAAAGCAATCCAAGAGGTCGAATGTACTGATGCAGCTTTGAGCGACGCTGATGAAGCCAACACAATTGCCAGGGCCAGCAGAACGTAGGACTTACCCCTTCACCGGAGATCGAACTGAACCAATGCAGCCCTGCGTCAGGTGCCAAGTTCCACCGGAAGATAAGTAATTAAAAACCTCGGTAAAGAGGGTGGCGATGCGCCGAGAGTAGTTGTATTGATTGAGAGATCTATTACAATAACATCGGGTGTACATATTTATACCCATGGGTAGATACTAGTCCTTGTAGGATAAGAAAGAAACTTTCCTAAAAGATAAAAGGAAAACATAAAGTCCTTATAGGACACTAAACACACTTTTCTAAAGATAAAAGGAAACTAACAAATACTGCCTAATTTTTTTTTTGACCGGGAAACAGTGGGGGAAGCCCCCATGGTTAAATTTCATATATAAAAAGCAAAGAAATCTGTACAAGCAAGAAAATTACAAGCCGTCAATCCATGTTTGCAAAATAGGTCTATCAGCTATCCTAAGTCTAAGTAAATGTAGACTTAGCTCCTCCTTGAGATTAGATTTCCATCTCTGAACAGAAGGTAGTATATGCTTAAAGATTAAATCATTCCTTTGCTTCCATAACAGCCAACAAGCCACAAGAAAGATCTCCATAAAGCATGAAAGATGAGGTCTGGCACTCCTGTGAGATTGCAGCATTTGATGAAATTCCTGTGTTGTGTCCCAAGAAAAACCAATTGTGTTCCAGCAAGCAATTGCAAAAGGGCACTGGAAAAATAAATGCTCTCTAGTTTCTCGCAGACCCAGGAAGCATAAAACACAAGTAACAGGAACATTTGGCGGTTTGCAATGTCTTCTTTCCAACAAATCTCTTGTATTAACTCTATCTAGGAACAACAACTAGGCAAAGACTTTAACCTTCATGTATACTTTGCTGGACCAGATCCATGGAAGGGTTACTGCTGGCTGTATGGACCAAAATGATAGCTTATAAAATTTCTGAGAAGAATAAAGATCATTACCCCAGATGTATGCCCATTTATCCACCATGGAGTTCAAAGAGATTTGGGTAATATCCTCCAGGAAAACTTTATATTCCTCATATGCTTGAACTAATAGAGGAAGAAAGAACTGATCATCGACTGACCTTGAATGATGCTGAGCAACTGTGTCCAATTTGTGTTTTGCGAATGAAAAGAGTGTTGGGAAAGAGTGGGCAAAAACCTTTCCATTACACATATCATGCCAAAAATTTACAGAGCATCCATTATAAATGATAGGACGTGCAAATCCTCTAAAGAGAATTTCAAGCTGAGCAATATCTTTCCACAAAAATGATCCACATAAAATTGCGTCCTGAGGAAGCTTGTGAGAATAGTAAGTGTTCCAAATCAAACTCACCCAAGGAATTGTCTGTTTATTAAAAAATTTTGCAAGATGCTTAAGAAGCAGGGCTCTATTTTGTATTCTTAAGTCAATGACCCTAGACCCCCTTTCTTCTTAGGCCTACAGACCTTTCCCCAAGCAGCCAAAGATTTCTTGGTTGAATTAAGATCCTTTCCTCTCCACAAATATTGTCTAATTAATAGATAAACTAACATGCCACATCCTCCTTGAACTCGGTCAGTTTTGGATTAGCTTCCATTAATAGATTAGTTTCCTTAACCGAATTTAGCAGGAATCCGACTATTGGCGACGTGATAATTCTCTTAGGAGCTTACCAAATTTCACTGTTAACACACTCCTCACGAAAATTTCAACTAAACTCGAAAATTAACCAAACTATTCTCTCAACTCAATGCTATCTAAAGCGATTCCGGGAGGCCTCACCTTCCCTCTCTATTTATACATGAGGTGGGCAGCCTAAAGCCACGAAGCAAACTCATACAAGAAGTCCTAATCCACCTAGGAAACCTTCCCGTACAAGAAACCAACTTTACAAATTGTAATTGTACCAAATTTGGACTCCTTCCAAATTCGACTCCGCATCCCATACTCACACAATATCTCCATCGTATGCCATACGGAATCTTCACCAACCACGTGCATTGATCTTTAGCCTAAGTATCTTACACGATATCTGACCGTTCGGATGTCACCTTATGTCCAAGTTGACTCTCGATCCATCACCGGCAATACTCTCCCGAGGTATCAAGACACCTACACAAGAATCAAATAAAGGAACCATATTCCGAGACCAAGCTATCTCCAAATTGATTCATTATTAGCAAACAACAGTATTACATACGCATAGTATCCATCTAGAAGTCATAAACATGAACAATCCACGGATATCCAATGAAACAACCCGAAACCGAAACCAACACAGAGTCGGCCTGTCAGACCGTGGGTTGGGCGGTCAGACCGCTCGATACACGCCGGTCTGACCGGCAACCCTTGCTCAATCTGACCAGACCAACTGTCCATCATCACCTGCAAATGCAATCATCTACAAAACCACTTCGTCAGTAATCGCCAAATATCAAAACCAATAATCTCAGATGCCAATTGTTCATCACAGAATAATAATCAAACACACTTTGATTTTACACAAGTAAGCAAAATTTAAGGGTATAGAAGGGATTAGCTAAAATTTCAGGGTACACAATAGATTTTCTCAATATTATCAGCCCGGAGGGAGTAGGAGGGCCTGCTTTAAAAATGCAAGCATTATTGCCCCTTTCTACATTGGTCCAAAGGGTGGAAATTGATAGAGTTTAAAATGGGGAGGCAGGTGAGGTCAACTCTGGTGGCACCTTCTTTCTTCAGGTGCGTATTCTTTTCATCTTTTGCCATCTTCAGCTGCTAAATTTTCCCTTCCTGTAAATAGTTACCAACTCATCAGTTGACTAATTAAAAGAACTTGTACGATTCGATAAAATAGTAATTTCCAAATTACATGAAACTTGAGGACTGCATATACATTGATATTGTTAATGCCCTTACTTCATGCACGCATGCTATGACTTCATAACTTCGACGCCATAGATAGCAAGCGCGGCTGCAGAAAGCAACACCATGACAGACCAAGCCAGTATGGTCATGGCCGCTTTGGAGGTACCTCCTCTGGCTGACTCTCCCGGTCGCATGGTCAGGTACATGAGCCCAAGGCCCGACGTGAACGCCGAGGTCGATAAGAACATGCAGACCTTAAGGGCCACCATCTTGTCCTTGCTTTTATCATCGTCTCCAAGAAAGCCTCCAAAGATCGCCATGACTATCCCCAGAGACCACGGTGTCGTCTTGCTCGCCATGTCCGCCATCCACTTGAGCTGCGTCTCGTTGTGGCTAGCTCGCACGGCATTCTGCTCTCTGGTGCAGTGCTGGATGACGAATTGGACGGTGGCAGCCAAGGCGAGAGTCAGGAACGCGGCTACCATGTACCACCTGAGGATCCCAAACGACGCGGCGAAGGCGGCGATCGCGAGCAAGGCTAGAAGGGCCGCATTGGCACGCGGGATAGTAGCTCTGACGAAGAACTCCCGGAGCTTCGGTTTCTTGCTCTCCAGGACCTTCATCCACAGCATCATCAGGAGCATGCTTAACATCGAGGTGATGAACATGCACATGATGACGACGTGGACAGAGCCGGAGATGTCGCCGCCGGCGCCTCCACTGCTGCTGCCCCCCTTGTAGACGCCGAAGAGCACGCCGACGAGGCCCGCCAACGACATGGGGACGATGGCCGAGGTGATCTTATAGCTGGACTCCATCGCCTTCTGCTCATCGTCGTCCTCAGGCGCCGTGCCGTTGGTTTCCTGGGTCTTGCGGCTCATTGCATTCTGCTCAACATCCTCAGGTGCCGTGTCGTTGGTTTCCAGCTGGGTCTTGCGGCTCACGTACCAGTGCATGAGGGCCACCGGCACCACGGCCGCCGCGAGGACGCCGAGTCCTACGTAGATGTAAGGCTTGCGCGGCATAACCAGCAGCAGACAAAGTATTGTCAGCACCGGTAGAACGCAGCAAAGATAGAAGAGGCACTTGGAGATGGCGTGGTGGAAGCCAGAGATGTGCTCCTCCCTGGCGCTGAGCCGCTGCATTCTCAGCAACATGAACGTACAGCCACAGACGAAAGATGAGAAGGCGAGGAACATCGAGATGTCGATGTATATGGCTTGCCGCCCCGTCGCTTGCGGGCTGAGGAAGAAGCCGGTCATCGCCACGGAGAAGGAGAAGCCGGCAACAAGTGCCCCTAACTCGATATCCTTCTGGACCTTGCGGAGTTCTACTTGTTCCTCCTTCTCGTTACTCCTCCCCGCTGCAGAAGCGGCCTCCGCACCCTGCAATGTATCGAAAACACTTCGTTTAGTCGAGAGCACTCCATTAAACCTGTGCAAATGATGCACCCGTTAGAGCACTGTACACCAAGAAAGAGAAGAAACCACTTCAAATCATATATCCGTTGCAATCCAGGCGTTGGAGTTATGCCAAACATGTCTTTTTATCACTTTGTTGTAGAAATCAAACTTCAAGTATGAAATACTCCAACTCTCATAACCAAGATTTATTTTTTTTGAAATTTTTTAATTTTTAATTTTAAAAACAAGCTCTTTCAAAACTTATTTTCCAGATCTGAACTTTTGGCCCGCTAGTCGGACTGGTGTGGCAAAACAACATTGTAACGCCGGTCTAACTGGCGTGATATATAGCGTAGCCACGCCACCGGGACAAAACTGTCACGTCCATTGTGTGTGACGTGTCAGTTTTGTTTTGCCGCGCCAGACGGACTGTAGTGGCCAAAAGGTTCATGATGTAGAAATAAGTTTTGGAAGGGTCTATTTTTAAAATTAAAAAGTAAAAAAATAAAAAAAAATCCATATCTGAACACACCCCAACTGTCTAAACCGTTTAAAATACCCTCTAAACAACATAACCCAATATTAATGGTGTTTCTTTATAACACTAGTTTAAATAATATGTTTTTCTTACTCCCTCCATTCCATAATATAAGGCACAGCTACTTTTTAAAGTTGTTTCATAATATAAGACGCGCATGCGGTATTCATGATATTAGCCTGCGCCTCTTTTCCACTAAAATAATATTATTTAAATCCTTCACCATCAAGATCTCTAATTTTATTGGGTGCATGTATTCTATTTATTAGGGTAATTCAAACTATAAGGTGATAATATTTATTTTTTAATCTTTAGGTTAAAGATGGTTGTGCCTTATATTTTGGAAACGGAGGGAGTACATGATAACTATATTTTGCATCCCTCACTAACCAGATGCATGCATGCTATCTCAGCAAAAAGCTAGATGATTCAGATGCCAAACTTTGCCAAAAAATAAAAACAGCGAAGGACCAAGACGATTGCCCTTAATTAAAAGGGCCCTTTCTACTGGTTTTAACATATTACGGAAGTAGATCTCAAATTTCATAATTATTATTATGGATTAATTTTTAAACTGGGGTAATAGTTAATCGGACAAACTGGACAGGCCTACTCTCAAAACTCTCGGCCATCTCTCGTGAAGGACAAGGTCAACAGAGCACTTGACTTAGTTGGGCCAATTTGTCTTGTTCTATTCAAACTTTTGGGTCAGCATGGCTGTGTTTAGATCTAAAGTTTGGATCCAAACTTCAGTCTTTTTCCATCACATTAACCTGTCATACATACACAATTTTTCAGTCACATCATCTCCAATTTCAACCAAAATCCAAACTTTGCGCTGAACTAAACACAGCCCATATGTATGCGTTGAATTTACAAAACCCTAGGCCAAATTGTTAACTACTCCTAAATGAGACAGTTGTGCCGAGTGTGAGTGTGCGGCCTTGTGACCTTGTGTCTACTGGACTACTCACTCTATCCCTGATTGATCATCATCTAAGGTTTTGACATCTTCCCAAAACGAACCATCCTCTAACAAGTGTTTATTTATTTATTTGCACAAAGAGTAAATGAACATCATTGAACGCTGCATGCACCCAACAAAGATTAATTACTATTCGTACAACTATATGCAATATTTAAAACTTGATGTAATCTATGGAATACATAGCAATGTGACACCTTAATTAGAAAATGATGAATGTTTAGTTGTCCTTCGTCTATGACTCTTTGCTTAAATGATGATTAAAATGCATGTGATGAAGAGAGTATAGTTGAGTTGAGGCTATGAAAAGTAGGGTCGTTTTCTTTAGAAAAAATTGTGCACGCTTTTGTATTACCTCATGTGGTGATTACTAGTGTAATTGCCACTGTCCACAGATAATTGAATGTTCAGTTCTAACGTTAACGCGTGATCTCCGTATGTTGACCATGTGGGGGTGATTTATTAAGCTATACAGTCAACTACGAATGCCGGGGCGCACATGAGGCCATTCCCAACCCAAGACACTAGACATATTTTTCATAAACTCCACGTCATCGAGAAACTAGTACTAGACAAATACTACTATTTTATACTTAAATTTAATACTACTTATCTCATATGATGTCTTAGATGCAAGATATGGTTTCCTTCTCTTTTCTCATTTATTCACTTGTCACATCACTTTTCATTTTAGGTGACAGCTTATTTAATACTATGAACATCATTATAGTCAAATAACCTGATGAAGCCATGTCTCCCTCACTTCAGTGTCAACTTTTTGTCCAGATATGTCATCTGGTCAGCTGAATTCCGACATAATTAAAAATTAACCGTCCATTAACCACATGATGATTGATGACAGCTGGTCGACATATTCGCTTGCTGACCATTCCACTCAGCCCTAGATTCCACACCAACCAGCACCAACGTAAGATGAACCAAATCCACATCCAATCTACTTCCTCCGTTTCACAATGTAAGTTATTTTAACATTTTCTACATTCATATTAATGTTAATGAATCTAAATAGATATATATATATATCTAGATTCATTATCTAAATAGATATATATATATATATATAGATTCATTAACATTAATATAAATGTGAGAAATGCTAGAATGACTTACATTGTGAAACGGAGGGAGTAGGTATTATATCCAACCACTAGATTCTACGACACTATCCAAATGCACTCTCTGTCCAAAAAGAAAAAAAGAAAAATCAAACTACCAAAAGTAATTTTTTTCAAAGGGCTGAGGTATGTAAGTACTAGCTAATTAACAACGGTAATTTCCATGGCGAAATCATCATATATATATCATACTTTCACTGGAATATGTCTACTAATCTTTCATACGTACTTTGCTTAATCATCTGTCATACAATCCTACCTCTCGATCGACTGCGATGAGTTCGTTCCGTTTGGAAAGTCAACAATACGAAGACAACGCGGTCGTACACGTAAAACGGCAAGAATTCCGCGGGAAAAATAACAAAAAACTAGACGAAAAATATCCGGCTTACTTGGGCCAGGTCATGAAGGGGTGCGGGCGCCGGCGGGATCGCGACGGCGGCCGGTGCCGCCTCCGCGTCGCCGGGGTTCGGGTGCGGCGGCGAAACCGCGGAGCTTGATGCTGCAAGGAAGCGATCGGGAGTTCGACTAGTATCATATCTTGACCAAGTCGAACACGTCGTAAATCAGGTGAAGAGGAATCGGAAATTTGGAGTCATTGGGCGCCTTGCGGGAGAGGGCTCACCTTCTTGTAGTTCTAGTTCACTAGCAACATCGGTGCGCTGCCGGGAGGACGATGCGCGTCCCTCTCGGCCGCCTCCACTCCGACCTTTGCTTGCCTCGCCGGTCATGGTCGCCGCCGTAATCCAACAACTGCGTGCTGCTGCAGATTCTCGCCTTTGCTCTCTGCAATTACTGAATAAACAACATATCATCTTATATATTAACCGGGAGAGAGAGAGAGTGGAGGGGCTCAAGAACCAACAGCAAAATCTTGTTGTCAGAAAAGAGAACTCGTAATCCAAATTAAAGAACAAATGGGGAATTTGTCAAAAGTATATGTTGGATCCTGTCGGGACCAAAAAGCTCCGCAGCTCCAAGCTTCCAACCTCTAGAATCAACACATCAGAATCGAGAAGATCAAACCGAACGGTTGCTTACACAGACATGCTGAAGATTCAGATTAATTCTAACCAAATCCACCTGATCATGAAAAGATGATATTAGGATCCTTTCTATGCTAAAAAGAAAAGCAGTTACTAGTTTTCAAGGTACTGCATCCAATGGGTAGATCATAAACGAGTTCTAACTTTGGAAAGGAAAACAACATGTAATCAACCAATCCATGAACAAACACATCAGCCACCCCTAGACTGAATTCTAATTAGCTAGCTCAAAGGTCGCTCAGCATTCAGCCAGTGATGCACAAAACATGAGTGGAGTACAAGAACTAGTGAAAGATCCGTTACCCTAATTAAGAGTTGTAGGAAACATGAGGGAATATGTGTCCCATAATTAAGAGTCGTTGAGGGTATATATAGGGTCAAGCTAGCTAGATCGGTCTTCTTCAACGTTGACCTTTATTTTTCAACAGGTTTCTGAGGGCAAGTAGCAAGCCCCTACATGTTAAACCTAAATCTGTCACATAGGATTAGATGTGAGGTGTTGAAGAGAAGATAGAAGAGAGAGAATGAGCCACCCATTAGAGTAAGGATAATAGTATAACTCACTTCCTACTATTAGTTCATCTTAAAGCCAACATATATAATAGGTTATATAAGGTTGGCTACAATTTTATTCTCCTCTCTCTATCTCACACTCATATATTTAATGTATTTGTCTTGGAGCTTGTGTTAAGTTAGCTCTTGCATGAGAGCCAACCTCCTTGAATTTTCGGTACCTCTCTCCTCCACATAAGTTTATAGTAGGCTTATAGCTCACTATTATACTTGCTCTTATGCAAGGAGCAACATCTACACAATCTTCGAGAAAAGTGTAAGGTGATGTGAGAATAAATTAATATTAGGGTTTTGTGTATTACATGTGATATGTTATATTTGTTACATCTTAATTAATTAGAAGATGACATGGTTTAAATTAGATGTGACATTCACCTCCACTGTAGAACTTGCCCTGAGCGCATTTTTCTTATCTAAAGACATTAGAAAAAAAATCATTAAGGCTATCTTTCATATGATGCCACAATATTTGTAGCATTCTATTGCTAGTTCCTCTAAAAAATTGTTTAATTATGGCAGTGATTAGTTTAACAAAACGGACCCTAGTATATACTCCCTTATAATAAGGGAGTATGTTTTGTTCAAGTATTTAATTTCATGCATGAATATATTTAGTATTTTTTTGTTTGTTCCATGCGCATTGACGTGATGGTGTTGCATCCACTTAACAAATTTGGATTTGTAATGTTGTGAGAATCACAACAATTCTTTTGTTACTCGACCAATTATCTTTTTATGGCAACCTGACAAGTTCCATATCAACAACTTGTTCCAATGGTGCAAATAATGCTCCTCTTTTAATAGAAGGAAAGAGCGTAAATGTGATGACGATTTATATAGGGAGTTCACACTTCCGGGCAACCTAGCTTTTTCATCTCATTTTGTGTATCCTCATCTTGGTATCGTATATTGTGGAAAATCATATCGTATATTTATAAATTTAGATACTTTTCACCTGTATAAGAGGGCATGTGAATAAACCTAGCTTTAGGTCAATCTCTACTATTACAAAAATTGAAAATATTTTTACCGGTATTTTAGTAAGTCATCCGTATTTGAGTCGGTTTTAAGTTCATTCGTTTTTTGAAATACAGATCCATATTTGAGTCGGATTTTAATATTCGTTTTTTTTTTAAATAGAAAAGGAGTTGTATAAGAAGTCTTTTTTAAAAATGCTCGCATGCTAACTTGAGATGAAAGTCGGACTCCAAATTGCAGCTCATGATTTTCTTAAAATATATATTCAAATGAATTCCCATATAGTGAATTTTATCATAGCTAAACCATATAACAATAATAATAAGATTAAGATAGCACTCATCCGTTGCAACACATGGGCATTTTTTCTGGTCAAGGTGGTTTTCGTTTACCAGCACGTAGGTGGTCTAAGTTCCTATGACCGAGATAATACTAAAGTAATAGAAAAAGAAGCCTCTACGTTTGCTCTCACAGCCTAGAAATTCTCATATTTATCAGAGAAAAAGATAAATAAGAGTCCATGTAGAAATACAGTTTAAAAATAGCTGAAATTTGGAATTTTAAAAAAGGGATATTGAAAGACGAGAATATAGTTCATACAAGAATACATACAAGAATACAATTTAGAACTAACTAAAATTCAGAATTATTTCATTCTTTTTAAAAAAATTCGGAATTAAAAAATGAAAAATTGAAACCAGAGGTTAGAGTCCATATAGAAATACAATTTAGAAATTAATAAAATTCAAAATAAAAAATATTGGAATAAAAGTTTAGATTTCTTTAGGAGTAAAATTTAGAAATTATTGAAATTATAAATTCAAAAATAAGAAATATTAAAATATGAGTTAGAGTCCATATAGAAATACAATTAAAATTAACAGAAATTCAGAATTAAAAATAAGGAATATTGAAAGAGGATAATAGAGTCCATACATGAAAACAATTTAGAACTAATTAAAATTCAAAACTAAAAAAGAGGTTAGAGTCCATATAAAAATACAGTTCAGAAATAACTACAAATTGAAATAGAAAAAAGAATATTGGAAGAAGAGTATAGAGTCCATATAGGATTAGGAGTACAATTTAGAAATAACTAAAATTCGAAATTAAAAAATATATATTAAAAGATGGGTTTAGAGTTCATATAAAAATACGTTAAGAAATAACATAAATTCAAAATTAAAAATAAAACATATTGAAAGAACAGACTAGAGTCCATACAGATATACTCCCTCCGGGCTAATAATACTTATTGTTTTAGATAAGGGTGATGTCAAACTTTAGAATCTTTAATTCTGAATCATTTTTAAAATATTTATCTTTCAAATATGATGATTAAATGTATATATTAGTCTTAAAAGTACTTTAATAAAACATATATTTGTTAACACTTTTATACATATTATAATAGAAAAAAATACTTAAAGTTGTTTTTTGGAGACCATGCTTTTGTCCAAAACGATAAGTATTATCAACCCGGAGCGAGTACAATTCTTAAAGTCTAGTCTAAGTTCATATAGGAGTACAGTTTAAAAATAAATAAAATTCAAATCAAAGGAGACGGTATACTCTAAAGTCCGTAGAAGAGTATAATTTAGAAATAATAAAAATTCGAAATTACAAAAATAAAGGATATTGGAAGATGAGTCTAGAGTCTATATAGTAAATTTTTTAGAACTAATTGAAAATCCGAATTTAAAAGACATGAAATATAATTAAAAATAAAGTTTAGTGTCCATACAGTCATATAATTTCAAAATTAGAAATTCAATAAAGTGAGGACGATTGGTAGCAGAGTACAGTGTCCATATAAAAATACAATTTTGAAATAACTAAAATAGAAAATTAAAAATAAGGAATATTGGTAGAAAGAGTTTAAAGTCCACATAGAAATACAATTTACAAATCACAAAAATTTGAAATAAAATAAGAAATGTTGAAAGACATGTTTAGAGTATATATAGGAATACAATTTAGAAATAACTAAAATTCAAATTTGAAAGTAAAAATTGAAAGAAGGTTTTAGACTCCATATAGGGATAAATTCATAAATAACGAAACCTCATAAATAAAAAATAAGAAATATTAAAAAAGAGTTTGGAGTCTATATATAAGAATACAAACTTACAAATAACTAAAAGTCAGATTAAAAAATAATTAATAACTATCACCTATATACAATATGATATGAATATTATATATTGGTTAGTTTGATCTATAGAATTTAAAATTATGTCACTGTTTTAATATATTTTAATAATATAATTTGAAATATATATGTTATTATGTGAAAAAAATATAACGATGCTAGTCGCTCAATCTACGCAGGACAACATGCTAGTTATTTTGATGTACGCTGAATTATAATGCTTTAGAATAAAAAGTAATTTTGTACATCAATTATAATAAAGCACTCCTTCGTTCTAAAATATAATGACTTTTAACCTTTTTTTATGAAGGGAGTAATTATCAGCAATATTAAACTAATAGAAACCAATACTTTTAAGATTAATATGTTTTAGATGATGGGATGTTTTACATCCAAACTCTCCACTAACCAAAGATTATAACGTATCAAAAGGAAAAAACGAAAGAAAAAGAACTAAAGCAATGTAAAGTTGTAAACTATCATGCGTGTTGGGTGCGTTGCGACAACTTATAATATATTTAAAAAAAACACAAACAACAACACAATATCTATGATGTAAACAACACCATAATATCTACAATGTACTCTCCAGAACATCGTCTAAAAAATGATTAAGTCAATCAAATGTTTGAGATCAATATGTACTTAATTTTTCAAAATTATTAAGTCATTTATAAGCTAAAGTTGAGATTGTAATGGATTTTATTATATAATTGAAGATGATTAGTACATCTCCATGTTCCTACGCATAGTGCACCAAGCCAAGAAACTTCAATGCATGGATGGATTGAACTTCCTTTGTGTCTATGTATCCTAGATTGTTAGAACCGAAAGCTCATCATTTTTTAACGTAAAACAGCAGGAGAGGCTCTTACTGCCAAAAGCTCATCATGGATGCATCAAGATATATCATATAGAAAATAATAGCCTTGATGCCTCTCATGATTTGATCATAACAACCTATATATCACTTTCATTTACAACTCACTTCGTGTAGTTATTGCTACAAAGCTTAACATACATGCATTGAGCCCATATCACTTCAAAAAAATAATAGTCATTATCCCTATCTCATACTCTACTCGATGAAAACCATCCATGTGTTATATACGCAAAGTTGTAGTAGTTTCACATCAACTGTTAGGACTCAGAATAGGCATTATGAGTTCATGATTTAATTTCGACATGTTTCTATCGAACTTCTTTTAGAAATATTTTTAAATTTCTTGCTGCAACGAGTGGGGGTATTCCCTTGTTGATTCCAAACCAATAACCCTGGCAAAGGAAGACGACGACTTAATTTTACCAAAGCAAATGGTGCGCTGCGGCGGAGCCTCGAGCTTTTCGCCGTGTTTAGTTGCAAAATTTTTCTTCAAACTTTCGACATTTCCATCACATCAAAACTTTTCTACACACACAAATTTTCAACTTTTCCGTCACATCGTTGTAATTTCAACCAAACTTACAATTTTGATGCGAACTAGACACACCCTTTGTAGTCATTCTTCCGCGCGCCCACCCTCTGGCAGCACTCGATTTCCTCTGCCTGCATCCGATCCGTAACGCGTCGATTGTGTTTGGCGACGGCGACATGGTTGGCTGCTTGCCTGCCTCTTCCTGCATTTGCCGTGTCCCTTCCAGCCAGCTTCCGCGTGATGCGCGGTGGCCGCCATCTCTGCTCAATCGCGCACGCGCGAGCGGGAGCAGACGGGAGACGCAGGGGCCTTCTTAATCTGCTGGCCGAGTCAACACAAGAATTAAACGGGACGCGTAAACCACACGTACGGGACCCCACCAACACAAGAAATCACCAGATAGAGAAAGCAACGCATACTTATCCACAGATTGCAGAGGTCAAATTGTCAATGGTTGGTTTTGGTTGGTAATTTTGGGTTATCTAAATTGAGCTTCGCTCCGGTACTTTCTACTTGGAGTAGAAAGTAATCTAAACCATTGATCATATTTAATTGTATTGTTGTGATATATTTCTACTCTCACCAGAGTTAGTCGTAGTAGAAATGTGGAGGGGCATATTCGTCCAGAGATAATAATTCGTATAGGGGTATTATCGTAATTTATCAGTATCTAACTCACCCTCTCCCTATCCTATCATATCCTATCGACGCCATTAAACTCCATCCCGATGCCATTCCCCTCCATCCCCCGCCACCAGCAACGTGGAGACCTACCTCGGCCGGCCGTAGCAGCCAATCCCGAGTCCGACGTGATGCCGTAACGGCCGTTCTCGCGCGCGTGGTGTTCTTGGAGTGCGCCATGTCCGACGTGATCGAATTTTGTTTTCTCATTTTTCTTAGCCAAGGCACGGGGATGATGAGGCCAGAATTTCTCCTGGCAGATGCGTTGCCGCGAGTTCAGAGTTTCAGCATGCATGGAAGAAGAGAATTCATGACATTAATTTCTGCAATCATCTGAACGATTCATTTCATCTAATAGCCCTAAATTTTACATCAGGATCTATGTACAAATGGAAAACTGATGGCTGATTACTCCGACACTGTGGCAAGAACTTGCCATGGAGCTCAAGAACACCCTCTCAACCTCTTCAGGCATCTCTGCTAATCAAGCACACGCACGTCAACGTGATCTTGCCATCGTCGCTGGCGAAGCCAAACTCCTTTTGAGACATGGCGAGGAGCTCACTGAAGACCGCTATGCCAAGGTACGCCAATAGCACCTTGAACCGCACCCCGTCGGCTGTCTACACCGCGCAGTGGCCCTTGCCGGCGAGAGACGACGACGCCATGTTGTAGCAATTGCCAGTGGTGCCTGCCGTGCCCATCTACCGTACCTGATGCAATGCGAACCGAACAAAACATCCCATACCAAAATTACCCTAAACTATATTAGGAGATTACTTATCTGCCCTTTAAAATAAATGGTCGAGATTAATTCTACTTGTAGTAGAATACTGCAAGTAGAGAGCACCGGAGCGTCACCCTATCTAATTAGCTCAGGGGATAACCTGCAAGAAATTAAATAAAATGGTCGTTTAATTTTCACATGCAATCCCTCCTCCTCCTACCGCGCCTACGCGCGCTATCATCCGTCGGGGAGGGGGTGTGTAAGTGTTTCACCTAATTTCATTTGCATTATTTCAAGGGCTCAAGGCAAACATGCAAGTTCTACAAAGTACAAACTAGGAGTATAATTTTTCCTGACCTTCACTAGCTAAAAAAAAGTGTAATTCGCACCTTCTACCAAGCTGTGAGGAAAACAATTGATTTGGAATAATACTGGCCAACTTGACCGATTTGTACCAGTCACAGCCCACAGAAATTTCACAGCTGTGACTGGAAGCTGCGAGGAAATTTCAGTTGTATTCTAATGTCTCTAGGGGATAGAGACGTTAGAATGCGACTGAATAGTGACTTATAGTTATAGCCTTTGGAGTATATCCCAACTCGTTGGGTGTGGTTCGAGCGCAATCGAATAATCTTTTAACAAATCTAACAAAGTGAGAGTCAAGTTGCATGCCTTCCTCGTAAAGGAAAATATAAGCCAATGGACACAATCAAAAGTTCTAATTTGGAGGTCTCATAAGGGTGTCCTTTTTAATAATACTCTAAATTAGGGACACCTCAGTTGTTTTTTTCCATTTTCTTTAGGCCCTTTCTAATCTGTATTTAACTTTTACTCCTAATATATCCGGTAAACCTTTTGTTACATTTTTAAAAAGAAAAGAACTTATCTATATATGCAAGGGGCGGAAAATAGTTAAACTGATTTTGTTCTAAAGTCAAGTGGTTGCGCGGAAGAAAATAAGGCGAACAATTAGCTAGCTTGGCGGTAAAGGAACAACCCCAGCACGCCACACAGTAATCTGCAATACGACGCGTAAAACAAACTACAGCTAGCGTGAAATTAATGACGGAGATGGTGGACGGAAATTGCCGGCCACCGAAAAGGCGAGAGAAGATAAAGCTTCCCTGGTCAGCGAGCTCCCGATAGTCATAATTTATCGTAGAATTAGAAAAACTGTGGTTAAAGAATACACAAAATAAACTGAGACTAGTTTTTCTTAGCTTCTCTAACTTCTCACAAGCTAGATTTACACTAGCTGTTTCTTAAAATCTAAAGTTCAACCAAATGAGCCATTTATTTTTTTTTAACGACTCGCACTAGACGGTGCAAAGTTCTATTGATAGAGTAGGAAAAAATTGCAAGATTATAACCCTGTAAGGTCGTAACCAGGAAAATGAAAAAGTATACCACCACACATACACCGACAGCACCAACACACATCCAGGAGAAGGCTATCACCAGACCAGCCGCCGCTAAGCGTGACCGACCGCCGCTAGGCCAACAACAGAATATAGCCGAGATCAGCCAAAACCCGACCCTTACAACCAACACAAAGCCCCACTCTATCCAAGTCTTCGGGAGTTAGGGAGAGAAGGTGAGAGAGAAGAGTGGAACTCCTCTCCCTAGTAACACACAAGATGCATGTAATTTTTTGGAGTGTTTTTATGGTCCATTAAATGGTACCTCCAAATACTGGTACTGCAAGGTACCAAACAAAATCTAACCGTTGAATAAGCAAGGACACAATAGGAAAAAGAAGGAAACAAGACCCTCGCGACCTCCTAGTCTCGTACTATCCTTCACGGGCGACGGTTTGTATTTAGGGTTGAAGGCTACCGATGGCACCACGACCTGACTGCTGCTGCGGCATAGCAGAAGTCCCTGATCACCACCTCCAGGATTCGCTTCTTATGATTCTGGATGAGAGGAAGATCCAAGTTAGGAATCACATCACGAGAGAGAGGGAGGGAGAGAGAGAGAGAGAGAGCTCAAGCTCCTGTTCTTCTCTCGCTCTTGACGATGATGATTGGAGCATAGGAGGCGAAAAAAAAATGTGGCAAAGAAACAAATAGTGGTATGCAAAAATCGAACTCACAACTAAATTTGGCTTTAAAACAAGTAGGATGAGCTAACCCAAACCACTACATTACGTATTAATCTATGTAAGAGAGATCGTCAAGTAGAAACTTCTACCTTAGCAAGATGAAGCTGGACTTGTACCTGCTCTTGACCTCGCCTTCATTCCTGATGGTGGGTTGAGATGAAGCTGGACTTGCAACTGTTGCTAATCTCGGTTCGTTTGAGATTTGATCAGGGAGGAGGGAGGAAGTAGCTGTGTCGTTGGGAGGGTACTGGGGAGGGCGGTTAGGAGGTTCCCCCAAAGTCGTCGCGTCACCCAACAATTACCTCAGATGTACTAGCACCAAGGAGGTGGGAGAAGGCTGGGAAGTAGTCGAGCCGGCGACCCAACATTAGCCATGTTTCCTGAGGTTACTGCCGCGCTGATGAGCACGTCGTCGTGGCTGCAGTTTGTAGCGAGGGAGTTGAAGGTGTCTCGGTAGCTTGGATTCGGCTAGCAAGGTTGATTGCACCGCTGCCATGCAAGACAAATATAGATGAGGTGCCTTAAGGGAAGGGGATCAAGAGTAGCGGCTTACCGGCGATGGGGAAGAGCCTGAGGTGCGGAATCAGCACAAAAAAAAAACTATTTTAAACCCAGTTTTGCACTTCCGCTTGTTCAACGAAGGGGGTACCGCCAAGAGGATTCTTGTACCTGATAGTACCGAAGATTGACAACAATTGAATATCACACTCGATGAATGGCTCTGATTGCAGGTACCTAGGTACCTGGACCCAATGCATAGTAAAAATACTCAAATTTTTATTGATCACATGCATGCAGTTAACCACACATACGCAAGACCACGAGACCCACATGCAAGGAATATGGTAACTACGAATTATGCAACCGAGAGACTATCAATTGTATGTTGGCAGGGTCACAGTCAGCCACGGTCAAAATTTAGTTTTTTAAAACATAGTTATAGGGTTAATTTAGGGTTCATTTATTTAGCATATTTTTTTAGCATCGGTCTTTTAAACTGATTAATAACATAGATATATAGTTGTACGTACATATAATTTTGTTTTGCTTGTTCGATTTACTTTTCGATTTTACACTTATTAGCCATAGGCCATATATATATAGCTCGAACGAAAGTACTCCCTCCGTCTCAAAAAATAATCTCAATCTAGTATTGAATTAGACGTTTCATAGTATAATAAATCTAGACATACTCCTGTACAGATTTATTGTATTAGAAAACGTCCCATCCAATACTATATTGGATTTTTTTTTTTTGGGACGGAGGGAGTATGTTTGGACAGTCTCTTATATTCACGTTACGCATGCTACACTCACACCACCACGAACATACATGCGCGTCCGGCCTCCACACATGCTCAAAATATTGTTGAATACATCGAACACCCGCGGAGTGCGTGGGCAAACGTTACTCGATCAATCGGTACAGAAACTCCAAACAAGCTAGTAGTCATAGGCTTTTGCACATATGCAGCACATATACCGCAGGAGAAGGAAGAGAGAAAAGGCCGTGATGGCGCTACTACGAGCATATATATGGAGATCCAAGGCTCCAAGCTATTGAAGCTATCCATCGCTATTCCGCATTATTAGCTTAGCTCTTGCGCGCCTCGTGGATGCGCCGCCTACGCGCGGTGCAGCTCCAAGAGGCCATCGAAGGTGGTTCTTATAATTATATGCATGCGCAGCCGCATACGGAGTACTTTGACCCAAATCCAACGTAAAAAACACGGTAGCCAAGCCAGACAAACGCATTTGGTTTGGTTGGTCAAAAATGTCCATATCACCGAAACTTCCGTGAAACTACCGCGAGAGGTTGTTTGCTGGCTTTTTCCTTCCAGGAACACAAATGGTTGCGCTTTCTCCGCTTGTACGGGTGCGATGGTGGTGATGTTTGTGTGCAATGTGGTCCGTGCTAGAAGAGTAGTATAGGAACGCTCTTCTTCAGAAGAGACATGTGTTCAGTTTGAAACAAGAATGTTCAATTTGGAAGGAATATTGGTAACTAAAGCACTGAGAGATGTACTCTCTCGAATCGTGATAGGATTGAAGTGTATACGCAGAACTTTCAAAATCAATTTCCTAGAGATGAGATATTTTGATGCCACAAAACTTTTTTTTTCCCAGGTTAACCATCAGGGATGCGGTAGAGATGACCTAAGAAAACATAGTTAAAGATACGATCGAGCTACCAAAGAGAAACTTGGTATCAAGATTTAATTAAGAATAAGAATAGACTAAATATGAGTTGAAGTTGACTCAAATTTTGGTTTAATTTAGAATAAGAATAGACTCAAATATTTACAATCTATCTATCTATCTATTATTATATACTAAAAGTCCATTAAACTTTCTACAAACGCTCTCAAGTTGCCACTTGGCGCTCTAATAAATTAGAGAAATCCTAGAAATTCTAGGAAAAAAGCAAAACATCTGACCCTCGATTTTCACTTAATATAACGGGCCCATTATTTGCACCATTAAATCTATATTAAACAAAATAAACCAAAATCCCATCCTCTCGCGCTCCCCTTATGGGCCTCCACTCCTCCTCACGTACGTAAAATGTAAAGCACGTACATGTACGTACATATACGTACGTTCCTCCCTCAACCTCTCTTTTCTTCATTCCATCCATCTTATTATATAAAAAATAATTAGATAACTAAATAATTATAAATATTTACAACATATTCTATTTATCTATATATTAGCCATGTGTTTTGATATATAAGAAATACATCGTTTGACAAAAACTCCTATAAATAGCAAAAATTAATAACATATACTATCATGTGGTCGCAAATAATTTCACGTCCTGTCTCCTTGCTCACTTTGGCCTCCTTAATTTCTAGCTAGCAACAAATAATAAATATCTATTAAATTAAACATCGTGTATCACAATATATCTATTATATACTAAAAGTCTATTAAACTTCCTACAAACACTCTCAAGTCGTTACGTAGCTTTCTACAAACGCTCATACATACATTGCCATGTGACGCGATAATAAATTAGAGAATTCTAAGAAAAAAGGTGAAACGTCTAACACTTAAACTGTGGATCCGTTATTTTGGACCATTAGATTATTACATCCATTAAAATATAATCTCTCACATCTAATATACCGTTTCTATACGAGAGAAAATACATCCGAAAAGAAGATCCATCCGAAAGTGATAAAAAAGATTGAAATAACAAAAATAAAAATCAAAAAACAATTACAGATTGAAAAGAAAAATTAACAGCTAACATATAAAACGTCCAATCCGGCAATCTGCTCACCGCTCAAGCATGTATATACACCATCTGTTATTTTTTTTCGTAAGTTGTTGAGAGCTAAAGCATAATAAAATATTAAAAGCATTTGATTTATATCTCCAAATAAATATAGACTTCCATGGTTACATCTGTTGATGTCCTCTTCATGGAGGGTTACATGCATGCGTGCATCCTTGCATGTATTAATTTTTAAAAAATTATATGTTGGTTTTATGCTCAACTTATTTCTTTTTATTCCTGACAATCTACCCATCTATCTATCTATTAATTATATACTAAAAGTCCAATAAATATCGTATAAACGCTACTATAAGCCACCATATAGCATCTCTATAAATGGTTCTAAGCCACCACATAGCATTCCTATAAACGCTTCTAAGCTACCACGTGGTGCCATAATAAATCACATAAATTCTAAGAAAAAAGCATTTAACCGTTGGTTTTCATTTATTTTGGTAGACCATTATTTTATCCATTGAATCTATCTTAAAAAACTACCAATTTAATTTATCTCTAAAAGTCCTCACTTATAGGTGAAAATAAGTATGTACCCACGTAGGTCCCACGTTCCTCTCTTTCGTTTTGTTTTCTTTGTGAAATCCAAAAAGCAATATACCATTAAAAAGTTTGAACTCAGCTCAAAACTATAGTTGGTATTTAAAATTAAAATTCAAACCTCCTTTGGATTATAGGAAAAGAAGTGTGCGATTGGGATTCCTATTGATTGCATCACTATACCGTCCTTTAATTTGCACGAATACATTATAGTAACTCTGATAAAAAAATTCATATCCTACTGATACCATGCAAAAATAAACATAGGAAAGTAGTTTAAGTCCATTAAACATCTTACTAACACTCTTAAACTTGTACATGATACTATAATAAATTAGAGAAAATAATAGAAATTATTAGAAAAAGATAAAATATAACA
Source organism: Oryza sativa Japonica Group (assembly GCF_034140825.1). Lineage (NCBI taxonomy): Eukaryota > Viridiplantae > Streptophyta > Magnoliopsida > Poales > Poaceae > Oryza > Oryza sativa. The sequence goes on along the minus strand of NC_089040.1, from coordinate 23,412,484 downwards.
CTATGAACTAGAAGGGTACCCCGCACGTTGTTGCGGGAGAATTGTGTGATAAAATAGTAGATATGAGTAGTAGAAAAAATATCTTACTTACTATATGATTTTCTTTCATGTGTTTGTATATTTTGTACCTTGATCAATTATTATAAAGTTATAAATGGTTGAGTTGTATGGTGTGGCTTTTGGGGAGAAGAGATGCAATTTGCACCCTTGATGAATCATCCAAGGGCTAAAAACAATTGAGATGATGTGGCTTCATGAGAGAAGAGAAATTAGCATTAGCTACACTTAGTGGGGATGAACTTTATAGATATATAGGATAAGGGAGTAGCCACTCCGATAAGCTCTTTAGAAAGCTACTAAAACACTTAATATGTAGTATACAATATACTTGATCAATTATAACTTATGAGGTATGTCCACACTACCACTATCTACTAATCCCAAAATCATATTGGTTATGAGGTATCCATGCATGGTGCACCTAACGATTAGCTGATATCCAAAAGGTTGTGGTATATCTCTATAGCAATAAAATTAATAAAATAGAAATAAGATTCATGCGCATGTTTTTTTCCTTTGCATGGGATCGAGAAAATCAAGCAGTTAATGCAAAGGTTGTTTGGTTAACTGCAATTTATTTATGCAATGAAAGATGATGATTTCATCTATGTGGGTTAACAAATTTTAAAATTCATGTTATTTCTGTACTCTGTCCAAAATTCGTTTATTCGTTGTTTTACACATGCATTTCTAACCTATTTCCGACATTTATATTTTTTTCAATCATTTGTTATAAAAGAACCTTCAAATTCTTTCACCGAGATACAAAGTCATAATATTCAAAATCCTAATAAAAAATTTAAATAAGATGCCTACGCAACTGCGCGGGCTACCTTTCTAATTAATACAACAATAACGTACATATGCAAAGCACGGTTGACGACTAGTGAATATAACATGACACAGTTCTAAGTAGAGGCACACGTTTACACATTTCAACATATGTGTGGTTATACAACCAGTACATTTACCAAGCAATCACCCATAAAGCTATGTAGATCTTCTCCAACCCTTCTTAGCTGAGAGGAAACTCAAGTAAAACCAAATCCTCTTTGTAAAGATAAACTCAATAATCTAAAATTTGGGGGAAAAAACTACCAAATACAGGGCCATCTCGTCACTTTTTAGGACCTTTCATCGGGCTTAAATTTATTGACTTAGAATTTTAACCTCACATGTTCTTATAGGTTTATAAGGTGGTGACTTTTAAGCCTTAAATTTAGATGACAGAGTTATACCTTCTTAAGGCAATATGAGGCAAGCTTTATAAAAAAAAGTCTGTTTGTTTGTTTGTTTAGGCTTATAAAGTATGCAGCCTAATGGTGTGTTTGGATCCAGGGACTTAACTTTAGTCTCTGTATTTAGACATTAATTTAAAGTATTAAATATAGACTACTTATAAAACTAATTACATAAATGAAAGCTAATTTGCGAGACAAATTTTTTAAGCCTAATTAATCTATAATTAGAGAATGTTTACTGTAGCATCATATAGCCTAATCATGGAATAATTAGGCTCAATAGATTCGTCTCGCGAATTAGTTCAAGATTATGGATGGATTTTATTAATAGTCTACGTTTAATATTTATAATTAGTATCCAAACATCCGATATGATAGGTACTTAAAAATTTTAGTCCCATCTAAACAGGGTTCTAAGTAGGCTATAGGGGTCAACGCTCAGGTATGCACAACCGGCAAAGACTGGTGAGGTCTTGCACGTACGGGAACGCGCTGATGAGCAGACCAAGCAAGGTTTGCGCGGATAGAGCTACGACGAGGCACATGGAGACGACGGCGACGCGGCGGCCGCCGGAGAAGAGGCGCCCGGCGAGGCCGACCAGCATGAGGGCGCTGCCGCAGATGAAGGTCGCGAACGCGAGCAGCAGCGTGGCGGTGAAGACCAGGCCGCCGTTGGACCCTTCCGTCCATGGAGGCCCGTCGACGAAGTAGTCCATTAGAACGGCGGAGCTGAAGATGGTCACCAGGATGCCGCGCTCCAGATTCCGCTGGGCGTCGTTGGGTTTCCGGCATAGCTGCTCTCCCTGCAGGGAAAAAAAAAACAGAAACCCTTTAGGATGGAAGGAATACAAGATGACCAAAATCTTAAGCTAACAAGAAAAGCTGTTGCGTAGAAATGACTTTATGATTTTGTTTTCCTATTCTAATTGCGTCACCTTGGATTTAAAGTCTAGACCCCTGGCAATACACCAAATTCTAAAGCACGAGAGAAGACGGGTAATTTGTATATACTTAGATAATACTTCTTCTATCCTAAAATATAGATGCATATATAGTATTCAAATTTTATTATAACTTCTTCTCCACCTACGATCTACTATATTAACCAATCACAAATAACCATCTCCTGTTTAATCCCCACCTACTTCCCTACCTGAAGCATGCAATTATCCCATGTTTGATTTCACATGTCTTCTTAATCTCCGTGAAAAAAAAATATCATAAATATTTATATTTGAGAACAGAGAGATTATCACTTACATGAGAAACCATCACTGAAGTTGCAGCCTGTTGATAAACAATACTTGTGTTTGCCATCGTGAAAAATGAGAGCAAAACTGTGTCACAAAATGCAAAATAAAAGCAGCCACTTTATTTTTTAGGCCTGGTTTAGTTCCTAACTTTTTCTTTAAACTTCCAACTTTTCCATCACATCAAAACTTTCCTACACACACAAACTTCTAATTTTTCCATCGCATCGTTTCAATTTCAATCAAACTTTCAATTTCAATCAGCGTGAACTAAACACACCCTTAGCATGATTTGAAAAAAAATGGTGAAAATAACTGTAAGTTCTTAGGGCACCCACAATGATTATCTATACGCTCTCTACAAGAGATCCATGTCAGCATATTTTCCTACATAGAAGATATTAAATGAAGAGAGAGAGAGCTAAGCTATCTACTAACTTAGAGATAGTCTATAGAGAAAAACGAGGCAATGCATGAGAGAGCTATAGATACCCATGTAAACATGTTATTGAGGTGGTTTACTTATTAATCTAGTCTATTGCTGAAATGTACATGTTTTATAGAGAGCGTTTTACTTAACATTGTGGGTGCTCTTATGGACTGGTGTATGCTACTGGATTCAACAAAATGATATTCTATTAATTCTTTGTGTTTTCCTTACTCCTATACTAGTTTTCGAATCCGGCCGGCCTGCAAGGCTTCAAAGCGGTCCTTAATTAATTAATTAATTAATGGACTCATTTTTTTAGATAATGAATTAATGGACTCATAAAAATTAGTGTAGATATCTTGTGCTTGTTCTTACTAAGGGCTCCGAGAATGCTCAAATTTAACTACATTTTCATGCGAAAATCCTATACAATTTCTTAATTTCTTTGTTCGAAACGAAGATTAAAATTAATCCAAGGACTAATTTGGAGGAGAGGGGTAAACCTACTTCAAACACCCTCGGTCAATCTTGAAGAACATATATCTCATTTCTAACTACTGAATTTTAGCTTCAGTTTTGAGCCTACTTTTAAAGGTGTGAGGAGAATGGAAATTCGTTTGTCTTGCATGACGAAATTTAGAGTCAACAGTCATGTTGCCTTATCTACTAATAAGATGACTTTGATATTTATCTACCAATAAGATCAACAGGTAAAGTTATGGAGTGTATTCATTATCTAGGAAAAACTATCGAATTTTTAATGTAGTAACTCTAGAAAGTCAATTAACTATCACATCATGCAAATGCTTTACTTGGCAAGTCTAGACATAATTGTCTCTTATATACCCCCTCCGTCCAAAAAAATCCAATCCTACCTACGAATTTGGACATATGTCTACGAACTTGGACATATGCGTGTTCATAGCTGGTATTTGCTTCTTTTTTTTTTGACAGAGTAGTATGACCAAATAATTCAACTAGCTAGTGTTCTGAAACTACTCGTAGTATAGTAGTTGGACAATAGCTAGGATTTATTTTTTTTTAAGGACAGAGTAGTATGACCAAATAATTCAACTATCTAATGTTCTAAAACTACTATTAGTATGTTAGTTAGAAAATAGCTAGATAAGTTTGATCACAGTGCGGGGTGATAAGGGGTGTGCGATTTCAACCCTAAGATATGATGTTTAATTCTTAATACACTCACAATTTTTAATTATATAATAGCTAAGTTTCTCCTCGATTGTTCTCATTTTTTTAATTTGACCACTGTATGCCATTCTCTTTTTTCACAATAGACCTTATTTTCCTGGGCAAAGTTTAACGAGAAAGTAAAAGTCAGAGGCAATGACGTGTGAGTTCTCCACCACCTCATCCTCAAGCTAGGCTTTATCTTGGAAAAGGGGAGGAAAGAACTCATAGAAAGCTAGAACGGCTCGATCTCCTATGGAGTATTGCATTTACCGATTGACAGATAGAAATTACCTCAGAGAAGTGGAAGAAGAAGCTCTGTAGTAGTAGCTAGGAAGAAGGGCTCAGCAGTGTGCAGGGGGTAAAGCCGCAGCAACAAGGAAATTCGCGTGCAGCTTGGTCTATTTGGGCATGTGATAATTGTGCCCGCGAGCTGGTATTTATAGGCAGGCGCACGTTTTGCATGCGCAAAGTGGTGCCGGCTTTTACCCCACGAGAGAAGCATCGGAGAAGGTTCCCGGAAATTCTGGAGTAGTGCAGTGTAGTACACGCCAGATATATGCCATGCATGTGAGCAAACGTCGGCGCGTGCCGTGATCGTTTTTCTGCGTTTGGCAGAAATTAATATCGGCAACGGCAGTTAATTAATTAATCACTGAACTCACCCAAAATTAAAGTTATACCAAAGTTGGGATATGGATCATGGATATATATGGTCTCTCGTAAGGTTTTAATTTACCTTGACACTTTGTACGATTGAATAGGCAATAGCAGCAGTTCGCTTTTCACTCATTTTTAAGCATACAATTATAGGCAGTGTTTGGATTAATTTACTTTGTTTGGTAGCCATTTATTAGGTGTAAAATGGGAAAATATATATATGAGATCAAAGTAGCATGTCAGATTCCTCAAACCGACAAATCAGTCACTAGTACAAGTTTGTTGAAAAGGTTCGGCGATGAGTTCACTGAAAAAGGTTAAAAGTGAAACACTCTTTACGTGGCGTGGCTACGTGATCGTGCACTCAACGAGTCAAATGCATGCCCGATGGATCTACAGCGCACGCGTTTCTGGTGCGTGGCGACATTAATTTCCAATTTTTTTGCTCCACGTACGACGGAATCGCCGGAAAGTGCCTGGAAATTGTCGTTGCCAACGAACTCGGTCCATTAGTGATTGTGAGTTCTATCTATAGTTAAGCACTCACATGATCGCTACTTGACTTGCCCGCCTCGGACACGTACGTACTTAAGCGCTGACGTCTACTCCTCGTCCCATAAAAAACTAATTTAGTGCTGAATATGACACATTTTAATACATCGAAACTTATAATTAAAATCACACACCCATTATCACACCTTACTGTGGTCAAACTTCTTTAGCTATTGGTCAAATCTTAAACCTAATACTTAATTACACTAGGTAAAACGGGGTTAAGGGCATGTACAATAATGTCTAATAATAGGCTATCTTCGTTGTCATACAAGTAAATTTGATGACGTGGAAGAAAGAGATGGAAGAAATGAGAAACATCGTTGCTACGAATGACAACGGCTCAGAGTCGACTCTTTTTTTAGATAATTAGGTACCTTTTATAGGTATTGTAGATTTCAGGTGCCTGAAAATTTACAAATTTTCACTCACCTAAAATTGCACATTTATAAGTCTAAAATTGTACTAGCTAGTATGCAATGTGCAATTTTACTTCTGTTAAACCATAATTTTGTTATGTATAACAATACTTTATTTTTTTTATCTATGTTTGGATATTGTTTTCACGTAATTTTTTAAAATTTCATAAAACTACATATACTTTGCACAATCTATCATAAAACTACAGATTTTAGAACTAGTTTCACAAAACTACAGATTTAATGTCTTTGTTTATCACAAAACTACAGGTACTTTGAACAATATATCACAAAACTATATATTTAAGAACTTGTTTCACAAAACTACAGGTTTAATATCTTCATTTATCACAAAACTACAGATTTAGTATCTCCATTCTCTCAAAACTACACGTTTTAACAATGCTAAAACATGTAGTTTTGTGAGAATGGAGACACTAAATTTGTAGTTTTGTGATAAATGAAGACACTAAATGTGTAGCACTGTGATAAACGAATACACTAAATCTATATTTTTATGAAACAAGTTCTTAAATCTGTATTTTTGTGATAGATTGTACAAAGTACCTGTAATTTTGTGATAAACGAAGACACTAAATATGTAGTTTTATGAAACAAGCTCTTAAATCTGTAGTTTTGTGATAAATTATGCAAAATACCTGTAGTTTTGTGAAATTTACTCTTTATTTTATGTAGTTTTATATTTTTTATGTTTACTAGAGAAAATGCCTGTGCATTGCAATGGGTAAAGGCTATTTTAATATTATTATTGTTATGCGGTTTAGTTAAGGTAAAATTCACTGTGGGAATTCGCTTAGATATATACTTTTTTAGAAAATCATGAGTTGCAATTAGGAGTCTGATCGTGTCAAGTTAGCATGCGAGTTTTTTTAAAGAGATTTCTTATACAACTCTTTTGTGTTTCCAAAAACAAATAAACTTAAAAACCGACTCAAATACGGATCTATAATTTCAAAAGCGAATGAACTTAAAAATCGACTTATACATGGATGACGTACTAAAGTACCGACAAAAACATCTTCGATTTTTATAATAATAGAGATTAATTTTTTTAGATAATGGAATATAACATCCCAGACTTTGCTAAAAAAGAGCTACAGCCAATTATTACAAAGTAGCACTCCAGAAAAGAGTGTAGTTCAGATAAAAAGAACACACCAAACAAAAACAAAGGTAACCAAGCCAAAATAAGGAGAACACATTTATTGAAGTCTATTTATGAACCTCCACCCATAATTGGCAAATAGTTGCATAACCATCGACTCCAACCTGCGGCATGCAACCTTTAGGAATTCCCCATCATCCTCACACCTTTGTAGCTGTGCCCAAAACTGGAGCTAATGCGTTGCCCTGAAAATAATAGAGATTAAATATGTTGTTTGATCTTTTATATAAGAAAAATAAAAGGACAAGCAATGAAAATCATTGAATTGCCATAAAAAGGATGAGGAAAGTGCTTGAAATTTGTAACTCCCAAATTTTTATAAGCGGTCCGATAAAAGCCAATCTTTATAGGCGGTATTAGATTTACATGACCTCTCGTTATTAATGTAGACGAATTTATTATAGCCCGTAACTAAAAATGAAACCTTGATATTAGGAAAAATCGGTTCTTAAGCAGTAATTTCAAAAGATGTTAACGGATGGCATAGATCAAAGAAGAGATTTTACAAAGACAAATAATAAAACTAGCAACTGTACAGTGATACCTCTAACTTATTTTTTGTTTGTATAATTGGAACGTGTCCTTCTCAAGAGACATAACAAAATGAGTATCGCAAAGTGAGCATAGCTCAACTGGTTAGATTCTTTGTGGTGAAACCAGCCCACTCAAGTTCAAATTCTAGATTTGACACGGGTGATCGCATTTACGGCTAATTATTCTTTCAGTGGTAGGCGACGTACCCTTCGACAGCGAGGCGCCGCCCGTGGTGACTTTGTCAATCTCAAGTTATGCTGGAAGGGGTGAGAGTGCGCACGTTGTGAGCCTCTGTGTTTGTGTTTCTCAAAAAAAGAATGAGTATCGCGCACCGCCCCCACGATCCAAACAACACGGCAACCTTTTTAACTTCAAACGGAGAGATAGACGTAGCGAATTCCAACACACCAATGCAATATACTACAAACAGTCCAACACACCAATGTAATATACTACAAACAGTCGAAGGTCTACACGCGGGTGATCGCATTTACGGTTAATTATTCTTTCAGTGGTAGGCGACGTACCCCTCGACAGTGAGGCGCCGCCCGTGGTGACTTCATCAATCTCAAGATATGCCGGAAGGGGTGAGTGTGCGCACGTTGTGAGCCTCTGCGTTTGTACTGTGTTTGTGTTTCTAAAAAAAATGAGTATCTCGCACCGCCCCCACGATCCAAACAACATTGCAACCTTTTTAACATCAAATGGAGAGATAGACGTAGCGAATTCCAACACACCAATGCAATATACTAAAAAAGTCGAAGGTCTACACACGGAGAGAGAGTAGGGGCCAAAGCCGAGGAAGTTCTCGGAGCTCTGTTCGATACTCACAGTTGGGAACTGGTTCCCTCCAGCACGGAAAACGGAGCAGCGATTAGCGGATGATTAATTAAGTATTTGTTAATTTTTTTTTAAAAAAATGGATTTAATATGATTTTTAAACAACTCTCATATGGAATTTTTTTTATAAAAATACACCATTTAGTAGTTAAAAAAGCGTGCGCGTGAAAGCAGGAAGGGAATTTGGGAACAGTGGTAAAGAACGCAGCTTCGTAACGAAGGAGGGGTGGGCCATCCCTCCCTCCATGCCGACGCGCAACTGCGCAAGCAACGCGGTAACTGGAGCGCGTGAACGAACGACGCCGATCTTTACATGGCAGAGTTGAGCAGCGGATGTGCAGGAAGTCGTATATGTTGTTCTTTTAAATTCTACTAGAGGTATTTATCGCGAAATTGCTCTGAAAGATGGCATGTGTATTATACACTTTCACAACTTATAGTTTCTCCTTTTTCATTAAACAGTGTATTCTTTATCAAGTATTCTATAAGAAAGTTGGTTTAAAAGTTATATTATTCTATTTTTAAGTTTTTAAGCTAATACTTAATTAATTATTTGATAATCCGTTACTCAGTTTTGTGTCTCGTGAGGGAAGGGTTCGCAACGCTTCTAAAGGAAAACAACCTAAACTATCTCTCCGTGTTTTTCTGATGTTTGGTTATACTCTCTATATTCCAAAATATAATTACTTTTAGCTCTTAGAATTTATTCTAAAATAAAATAACTTATACACCAATATTCTTTTCCCAATCAATTACAACCCTCCACCATTTACTTTTCATACCTATCTCTACTACTCATCCAATCACAACCCTCCACCATTTACTTATACCTACTTACTTAATAACCATGTCCAACTCTAAAACTTCTTATATTCTTTGACAGAGGGAGTACTGTGAAATCAAAGAGCATATCTTATACAGATAATCTTTTCGTGCACACCAACTAGCAAATACCACGGAAAATTTTAGAAAAAAATGAACATAAACTTTCAATAGTATTATACTATATATGAAATCTCATGTTAAATTCGTTATATTTTAGCTGTAACAAAAAAGACAAAATTCTGACAGTTTTCTACTCTTAATACTGTCATATTTTTCATTTTTTGTTACGGATAAAATACAATGAATTTGAATATAAGACTTTGTAGATATGTGTAATACTATTAAGAGTATATGTCAGATGTTTTCTAGAATTTTTCGTGACATTTGCTACTTGGTGTGCACGGAGTGTGCACGGAAAACTGTGGATAGGATATGTTCCCATGGAACCAATGTCAGATAACAAATGGGGGATAGTACTAATAATATAGCACGGTTTAATTAAGGGTCTATTCACTTTGATGCCAAAAAAACCTTACCAAATTTTGGCAATTGCCAAAATTTTGGTAGGATTTCTTATATAGTCACCAAAATTTGGCAGCAAACTAAATGTAGCTACTTTTTTTGGCAACTTTATCAAAATTTAGTAAAGTTGAAAATGATATCAAAATGAACAGCCCTAAATTTCATGACACGGTTATACTACAAAACCCTGGTAGATATTGCTTAAGATACCTAAGTATTTCCTATACATCAACGGCAGTTTAATATCTTCGGCATGCCAATATTTTTCTTTGCAATTAATGGGATCTAAAAAAATTCTAATAAAAGTTGTATGGTTTCAGGTTTTTTTTAATCCTTTGTTCAAGTGAGTCGATTTTTTTTTTCGTTGGAGCTCTGAGTAACCACCATGAATTTTCTAGATATATTTTCTGTTTTTCTATTGAAGATCCTGAGCCAACATTGTCTCTTAGGGTGTGTTTGTTTGTGAATTTGGGGGTTATATTTTCAGCCGCACGTGATCAAACAAGCTCATTAGCTCATAAATAAATAATTAATTAAGTACTCTATTAACTATTGGTATAAACTTAAAATGGATTTATTTGATTTTTTTAGAAAACTTATGTATAGATTTTTTTTTCACAATACACATAGTTTAACCATTCGGGAAACATGCTAATGAAAAATGAATTCGGGAAACATGCTAATGAAAAATGAGGAACTTGCGGTTTGAAGTTTTCACTTAGAACTCAGCCTTATTGATAGAACGTACGAACGACATGATAATTTCGGAGCCCAACGTTCAGGCCTAGCATAAATATTTTATCCTATATTTTAAGCCATCATACTCATAATGTAATAGTAGTCTACAAACAATCAGAAAAAGAGCAGCTATGTTTGTTAAGAAAAGAAACCAAGTTTTCTGTAGAACATGCATGGCAAATGTCATCTTGGGAGACTTGTTCGAAAACATAGCCCAAAAAGACAATATGATACCGTGAGGTTATAGGACGGCCTTCAATCTTATTTAGATGTGTGTTAATTGGGGTATGTTTGTTGGTACAATTCCAGCTCCAGCTCCAGTTCTCTTGAAGCTGAAGCTTAGCCAAACAGTTTCAGTTCCACATCTCTTGAAGCTGAAGCTTAGTCAAACAGTTTCAGCTCCACCTAAAATAGGAGCAAAGTTAGATGGAACATTATCACAAAATAAACTAGAGATAGCTAGGCTGCTCCACACAACTTCACTTCATATCTAACTTCTTAAGCTAAATTTAAGAGTTGAAATTCTCCCCGATAGATTATTAGTACGTACCCATGTAAGTCTGTATATGATGAGCGTGCATGCAGGATGTGTGTGAGCCTGTGTACGTCCAAATTATACTTAAAAAAATAAAATAAAAAAGTTGAAAAAAAAAGGTGCTTGAAGCAATCCACCTACGTTCAGAGTCCACTAGGCATCCATCTCTCGCTCCACCACAGGAGAGAAAGGGACCGGGAGAGAGAGCTCTTCTTGCGGAGTTGCCCGGTAGCTATAGCAGCTAGCTGATCGATCCTTTCGTCACACCAACCGCGTACGCGCCTCAGCTCGCACGTACGCGGTAGCGCTCATTGAGGCCATTGCAGGGGGCTCTTATTTGAGGAGGTTCAGTTTGACCGAGACAAAAGCGTTAGGTAGCCAACCCAAACGCATTTGATTTGGATTAATTGTGAATGTGTGAATTCGCCCGCGGCGTACGCGTTTCCGAAAATAATTGTCGATCACTCGCCATTGTTTGAAGCTATAGCCATGGATGGTGAGATTCTGAATTGTTGCTCTTGTCAAGCCATGAATTTCTCTGTTACTTTCGGGAACGGAAGATGCTTCGCTAGGTGGTAACTAACCTGACACCGATCGATCTGATTACCCGGCACTTGTTTACGCGGTTTTCAGTACTGTGCGCGGGGAAAGATCAGAGTTCAGAGCAGAAAGAAATAAGAATTCACGAAGGGTTCCATTGATTTACACAGAAAATTTTGGTCGTGGTATGAGAGCATTGCTTGCTGTTGAGGCATCGCCACATGGACTGTCAACTTTTCAAAACGCGTTTACACAGCTACTTCCGCGAAGTAGTAAAGGGAGCAGAGACAGGCAGAATCCGAACATGTATATTTCATTACAACATCTTTACGTATAGTGCTTCTGTTTTATATTATAAGTCTTTTAGCCTTTTTTAATCACTTTCTTTTCAAATTTTACCAAGTTTATAAAAAAATAATACGAAGTAGTATTCTAACCCAAAACAAATATATAATTAAAATATCTTTAATATTAGATTTAATAAAACTAATTTGATATTTTGTATCTTGGTAACTTTCTATAAACTTAATTAAACATAACTAAGTTTGATTACGAAAAAGTCAAACAACTTATAATATAAAACGGAGGGAATAGCAAACAATTTTATTTAATGTGACTGTTATCCCGTAGGTAGTTTAGTTGTAGTGTCGGAAGGTTTAATTAACGGGTAATTAAGGCATAAGAGGTATTCATATCCTACCTTAATATAAAGCTGATATTCACTAACTCTTAAAGCTTAAAATGTAAGTGTGTCATATCGTTACCTACTATTAATTATACTCTTAAAGCTTAACATGCAACTGTGTCACATCATCACCTACTATTAATTATTATCCAGAGTATTTTAAATGACATGCAATTATGTCACATCATCATCTACTAGAAATTATTATATAGAATATTTTAAATATCATGCAAATATGACATATTATTTACAATTTTGTTCTATATTTAGAACTCAATATGTAAGCAATGTCAAATCATTATCTCTACATCATTTTCACATTATTTAAACATATACATCTACCATTTTCTATAATGCATAATCTGCATTCATCCACATATCTCGCAGCAAAGTGCGGGGTATCAATTAGTTAGTGTAAAAATTTGTTACATCAGGTTATTAGATATCTCCAGTATCTAGGTATAAACTTTTGATATTTGCAGATACTTTTTTAAGGAGCATATTTTTTTTTCTTAATTAACCGGGGATAGGATGATATCATGTTGGAAACTCCGCTAGAGAGTAGTGTGTTTTAGCTGCTATGTTCACGTTTCTAGTAATAGAAGGTGGTGTAGGATCGAAACACAAGAACTCAGCTAACAGAGGGGAGGTGAATGGTTGGTATACCCAAAACCAAAACTTTTAGCGGAAATAAAAGTTACCCTCAAATTCGACGGATCACGGTCTGACCGAAGATGTTACGCCGGTCTGACTGCCCAGATGCCTTTGGTCTGACCGAGGTAGAAACTTCGGTCGAACCGTCTAGATCAGCAGATGCCGCCTGTAGCCGCCGCCGGTCTAACCGTACGTATGCCGCCGGTAACTCGCCGGTTAGACCGCCGAATCCGAGCAAACACAAATCGAAGAACTCTCAAAGTAGATGACAAGTAGATGACAACTTTATTACTTCTCTGTGTGTTTACAAAGTGCAACAATAGCACTCCTCACGAAAATTTCGACTAAACTCGAAACCCTAACTAAACTGTCAACTCAATGCTCTCAAAAGCGATACCGGGAAGCCTCAAGCTCCCTCTCTATTTATACATGAGGTAGGCAGCCTATAGACACGAACCAAACTCATACTAGAAGTCCTAATCCATCTAAGAAACCTTCCCGTACAAGAAACAAATTTACAAACTCCAAACATACCAAATTTGGACTCCTTCCAAATTCGACTCCGCATCACATACGCACACAATATCTCCATCGTATGCCATATGGAATCTTCACCAACCACGTGCATTGAACTCTAGCCTAAGTATCCTGCAAGATATCTGACCATCACGGACGTCGCCTTATCCCCAAGTCAACTCGCGATCCATCACCAGCAATACTCTCCCGAGGCATCAAGTCACCTACACATGAATCAAACAAAGAAACCATATTCCGAGACCAAGCTATCTCCAACTTGACTCATTGTTAGCAAACAACAATATTACGTACGCATAGTATGCATCTAGAAGCCATAAACATGAAACAATCACGGATATCCAAACAAACAACCCGAAACCGAAACCGACACAGAGTCGGCCAGTCAGACCGTAGGCTGAGCCGGTCTGACCGCGCGATACACGCCGGTCTGACCGGCAACCACTACCCGGTCTGACCGGTCCTGACAAAAACAGTAACCCTGTTCATCACTTGAAAAATCAATCATCTCTAAAACCACTTCGTCAATAATCTCCAAATATCAAAACCAATAATCACAAATGCTAATTGTTCATCACAGAATAACAATTAAAAACACTTTGATTGTACAGGTGGGAGCTATTGCTTCTCTTTTTCTAAAAATACAATTTTTTCAATTCATGCAGATAAAAGAACTATTGTATTCAAAAGGTGCCATTTCTGTGCGTTCCCTTTTTTAATCTTGTCTAAAAATACTTTTTAGAGTTTGATTCTAATTGGCACCCAAATAGAAAACAACGAAGTCCAATTATTGAGGATCACGTTCAACTAGAAATAAGACAAGATGCATTTCGTTCAATTCTAGGGAACCTGCAGACGGCTTCTATCAGCTTACAAATTGTAGAAACTAATAGGAGTACAATTTATTATATCAATTAGTTCCCGATTGAAATAGCACTAGTATTTTTCTCTTTTCTTGGACATATGGACTCAGCAGCCACCCTCTGTTTGGAATCCTATGTAAGCCTCTCTTGGGCCTTAGTTGGGCCCACCGTTTCTTCCAACAGATGTTAGCCCAAGGCCCAACTACCCAAAGGCCATAGCCCACCAAGATGTTCTGCTTCCGCGCTACGGGGCTCCTCGCCCTCACGCCCCCCGCCACTGCCAGGCTGCCACCACGTCTCTCCCTGCGCCGCCTCGTGGCCTCGTCGCCGTCGGCACTCGGCCGTCGCCCTCCCGTACGAGGAATACCTTGCTCCCTCTCTCTCTCTGTCCCTGTGTCCTGCACGAGGTCATTTAGGTTTGTGGGGGTAGAAAGTGGATCGTCGAGATGGGGAGTGCGGGCATTCGTCCTGTTAAACTTCCAATCGAAAATTGACGCCAAAATCTGATGCCACGACTAATCCGATCCTGAATGAAGTTGAATCGCAGCAGCAACTGTGTTGGTGCTGTGAATCGCCCCCAACTGCATCTCAAATCTGCCACGGGAATGAGCAATGGAGGAGCACAGCAGGCTAGAAAATATTGGTATGATAAGATTGCATGCAAATATCAGCACAGTAGTTTAATTTCTCCCAATAGGATACAGGAGAGCAATGGAAACTTCCTGATCTGATGCTGGAGCACACTTATCCAGGCTTCAGTCGTAGTTGGCATTATTACAACAAAATAGCACTGTAATTGCAGTATATTATTTCTAAATCAACACATCCCGTAAAGTATATAGTACATAGTAATTAATAAAATGATACATTCACTGGCCTTAAGCAAATCCTCCTAATACGTGAGACCAAGAAAACATTTTTGACATATTTAGCAGTATATTTGTAGGTGATATCATGTTACAAAAATTAGAATGTAGTCAAATACAGTCTCTTTACCAGATAGAAGACTCCTAAATTGTTCAACCGGTTTTCATCAACTGAAACAAGCAACTCCACCACACTTTCCATGGTAGGTCTTTTCCCTCTGTCTTCCTCCAGACATGAAACAACAAGCTCCATCATCGCTCTTGCTTGCAAGTTGTTGATTGGCCATTTAATCTGAAGTCAATGAAGTCTGGAATCCATGATTGTTCATCCCCATCAGACTTCGAATTCTCCGCTAGCATCCTAATGATTCTTCCGAGAACCATTTCCACCTCCTCATCTTTGTTTGTTTCAAGGTCAGCAACACGAGCTCCTTTTAGTAGTTCTAGAAGCACCACTCCAAAGCTGTACACATCAACCTTTGCTGTTATCGGAAGACTAGAAACCCATTCAGACGCTAAATAGCCTCTAGTTCCTTGGATCCTCGACACATTTAAATTAGATCCACCTCTATTTAGCAGCTTTGCAAGGCCAAAGTCAGCAATCTTTGGCTCCAAATTCTCATCCAGCAGTATATTTTCTGGTTTTACATCACAATGGATGACCCACTCCAAGCACTCATGATGAAGATACGCCAACCCCTTAGCGACCTCTAGAGCAATGTTAAATCTTTGCTTCCATTCAAGTAATGCCTGTGATCCCTGACCACCAAACAATATTTTATCCAACGAGTCATTGTCCACGTATTCTGAAACCAGTATCCTGTGTGGATCATCAGAATAGAATCCCCAAACCCTCACTAGGTTCATGTGGTAGATTCTGCCAATCATACTCAGTTCATGCTTGATTCTTCTTCCCCTTGATGTATGTCTACCAGCATTTTCACAGCAACTTCTCTCCTGTCTGTCAAGATCCCCTTGTACACGATGCCTGATGCCCCCCTTCCAATTTCATCCTGAAACTTTCTAGAAGATGTCACTAGCTCTCTTAGGTATACCTCCGGAAATGGTTGGTTATCATTTCTTAGCCAGATTCAGCTGGCCATACTCCTCTTAATTGTCTGCCCTCCCTTAGCAAAATAAGCCACCCGAACAATATGAATGTTAGCTCTGCAAGAAATATTGCTGATAAGAAACCATAGAAGTACAAATACTTTGATTGACTCTGACTGCCCTTAAGCACATCCAAGAAATCTGCTATGAAATATTCGCTTGTTTTGCTACAGTCAGGAGTGTATTTAGGTCCATAAAATTGTGACTAGGGAATTGGCTCTGCCACTTCTAGGTCCTCAGGTAGCTTTAGATTGATACTACCAGTACCATGTGGTTGGCTTACACCACCAAGAAGAATAGCCTTAGGATAGCAATCCCCAATTCCTTGCCAGTATGCGAATCCATTACACTTGCAGTCACTCAAGCATATGTTCTTGCAGGTGTCAAGAGAAACAAAACGGTGAACACTTATATTGCAAGCCCTAAGAAATTAGTGTTCCGAAGGTGAACAAATTTTACTTTATGCCTATCACACGTTATATTTATCTTTGCAGTACATCCTTTGCTCCGGTCACTTGGGTCGAGAAAATCATATCCAGGGAGACACACACATGCAGGCCGGCTTAGGAGTATACACACATATTCCATTCCTGCCACACAAACTATGCACATTGCAGAGCTGAGGAAATGCTATCCATGTCACTGACCATGTTCCATCATTCATTAGACTATACAGCCTGAGGTTACCATCAAAATCAAGTGTTAGTCTTCTCTTAATCCCAGACCCTAAGTCAAATGACATGATAGTTGAATTATCACTTCCACGGAAGAACCCCATGCTATCAAGAACACCACTTGTGGGGATAGTAAATGGTATCCTTAATTAGCTTTTGCCAAATAGTCATTGTTGGATCAGGCCAATAAATAAAAGAGAGGTCCTTTTGATGATCAATCAGTGAAAGCAGGTATTGATCATCAAATTCGAAGCTGTAGTGGCTAGGAACATGCAATCTATTTGTAGACATGAGCTTCACAGCAGCAGTAATACTTTGATTAAGTAGCAAGGTATCAATAGGGAAATCAAAGCTTTGCCATTGAATTGTACCTCCTTTGCCCTTCACGATGAGGTTCCCGGTGTCCAATACCTGAGCTTGTCCGGCGTCGGAGGAGCTCACATTATTGGCCCACACGATCTGTCCATTAATCATGTGAGATCATGTTCCCATCCATATTCAATTTTGACTCTAGATCCCCATGTGTACAGAGGGTGCAAATTATTTGCACTCCAGACGACGGTTCTATCGGATGACTTAGAGAACCAGATGGAGAAGGTGGAGGCATTGGGGGAGATGTTGTAGAAGCCACAAGTGAAAGTACGATCTGGTGAGTAGAGCACATCCACGCTGTGCTCGATGCAACCTTCCTAACTAGGAAATACAGGGTGCCTTGATGACTGTATTATCGGCTGATGCAGAGGACCAACTTGTACCTTTAGCTTTTGGTGGAGAAAGAGAATTCACGAGACTGGTGCTGGTTTATCGATCTTGTCCGACGGGGTTGTGGTTGGGCTACACAGGGAAGTTTGTATTATCTCAGATCGACATGCTGGTATAATGAATGCCATAAGGACTGCTGTTCCAGGATTGCCACCGGTTCACCACCGATGGTGCATGAGGCACTTCAGTGCTAATTTCCACAAGGTCGGTGTGGACAAGCATCAGACATAAGAGCTACTAAGGATATGTCAGATTAACGAGAAGTGGATATTTGAGAGGGATGTGGAGGCACTAAGACAGTTGGTAACCGAAGGTCCTCGTAAATGGCTTGAAGATGAGTTGTTGGACAAAGATAAGTGGTCTCGTGCATACGATAGAAATGGCCGCCGGTGTGGATACATGACAACCAACATGGCTGAACAGTTCAACAGTGTGCTAGTAGGTGTTCGCAAGCTACCAGTGACGGCCATAGTATCGCTTACCTTCATGAAGTGCAATGAGTTCTTCGTGATCAGACATGATGAAGCAGTGAAACGTGTCCAGTCAGGGGAACATTGGTCTGCGAAGGCCGCTAGTAAGATGAAGAAGCAAAAAACCAAGGCGAGCAAACACACTTCAAGTGTTTCGATAAGCAGAGTAATACATATGAGGTCACAGAGAGGGTGGTATAACGCGTGGTGGTGTTTGATTCGGCGCAAGATCGTTCAAAGTTTAAGGTGAGAGGTACTCATGCTCTTGCCAACGACGCTTTACCATATGCCTTGCTCACATCTCATCAATATTTATCTGATTCATGCAATTGACGAGGAATCTACCAACCGCATGCCGTATGAGTTCTCCTCAAAAGCCGTTATGAACACATGGGCAAGTCGCTTTGAGCCATACCTCGAACCCACATAGTGGCCACCGTACGATGGTGAAGAATTTGTTGCTGACTCGGATTTGAAGATTAAAACAAGGGGAAGAGGATATCGAAGCGCTTCAAGAATGAAATGGACTCTGGCCTTGGTGGTTCTAGAAGGAAACCACCTTCAGGTGTTCAACTTGATGCCACACCGATGCAAAATAGGTGTTCATTAGGTCAACAGGAACATGAGGATTACAATAAACCTAAGTGCCCTAACCATCCTAAAAAGAAGAAGTCTGTTGGTATTTCTTAACATCACAGATAGAATCTGCAAGCGCACGGAAGATATCGATGTAGCAGGAAGTATTCCAAGGTATCGATTTCCACAGGGAACTTGTGTGTCAAACTCTTTTCCACGTTCATCCATGGACACGAAGCTAAGATAGGCTAAGGGTAGAGAAGATTTACTAGTGAGAGACAGTGTCTACATAAAGCTCTATTTAATCATAATGCGGTACTTCGGGCAATGGCCAATCCGCTGCTCCCAGATATAGCTCTACAACGTACCTGGACATAGAGGACTTTAGGGTATTTTGAGGGCTGTCACCACCTTTACACCCACCTCAAACCTAGTATGGATATGAAGCAAACACCAGAAATTAACTACCCAGACACCATGTCTACGCAGTTAATAACTATTTTAGTGTTTATAACTCACTAAAACAATCACTATATTTTAATGGACTATAGTGAACAATGATCCCGTACGTTGATTAGGAACTAACTAAGAGGTAACTCTTACAGAATAAATCTTAATTACTCAGAATGATATTCGATTAAAACAAAGTAATTAATAGAGTAAAAGAAATAAGAAGAGAATTGTCGACAACTCCGGAATTCCTCTGACTTCCTCAACTCTACTCTTTCCCTAATATAGTATACAATAAAGTACAATAAAGTCTCTTGTAATCCAGCTCATGCTTTGGTGTGTGTGTGTGAATGATGGAGGAGAGGGGTATTTATAGTGTGAAGGTGACTTAAGAGAGTGGAGATGTTAAGGAATATTCTTCATATAATCCAAAGAGCATCTTCATCCTTCTCTTGCCAAGTGTCCTCTCTATGAGGGTTTCTACCGGTAGAAACACTCATAATATAGGATTAGGATTACAAATGTCATGCCGAAGTTGGGCTGGATTGGGCTAGCTGGGGGTTCGGCCGAACCGTGAGTGGCTCTCCTGGCCCACATCCTTCTTCAAGATGCTGACATGTGGGCCCTACTTTATGGTACACTATGTTTTGGCTCAAAATGATTGCACATTTTATATGTTGAAGCTCAAAACCATGTGGGTCCATTAGTACAAAATATATTTGCATTCTTCATGCTCATTCTCTCCCAACTTTGGTGGTTGATTACCTGCATACGAATATACACCAACACTTGTGGAAATGGTTAGAAATAAATCCTACCACTATGTTGGATGTTTTACTTTTATAGTTTTATGCTGGTATTGACGGCGAGAATTTTGTACTTAACAGCCATCAACAAAGTCAGAAAAAGTAGAAGTGTTAGGAAGGTAACTTTTTTATTGTCTATTTAAGTCAAAGAGTGTTTTGTTAATGTATATTTAACGTCTTTTTTTCTTCCCGCATTAATTTTTTTCTCGTATGTCATGCAATTATTGGTAACTAACAGCACATTTATTCTTTCTTGATGCAAGATGGACGGGGGAGGGGGGGCAAGAGACGCCGACTTACCCAGCCTTTGAGGAGTACTATGAGGCCCGGCATCACGGGGCTGCGATTGAGCGGGGGAAGGTACATGTCGGCATCGATTCACTTGTACCTAAGTATCGGTAACGTGTGTTTTACATTTTACTAACTGGTTGATTTAAAAATGCTTCCATAGGTGCTTCAACCACTCCGAGTTAGAGCGCATACCCCCCCGGGTGTTTGACGAGAGGTACATCCCATACCTCACGTTAGCTGGGTTGCTCGGGGTGGCCATGGTTGTGAACAGAGGATTGCCAGTGTTCAATGCTCTGCACTTGTAGACAGATGGAGGCCTGAGACACACAGCTTCCACCTTCCCAGTGGTGAGATGACGATCACTTTGCAAGATGTCGCTATGATCTTGGCCCTCCCGATACGAGGACACGCGGTGATGGGCAAGTCAGATACTTTTGGATGGCTTGCACAGGTTGAGCAGTTATTTAGCATGCCACTCACTATTGAGCAGGGGCAAGGGAGTAAGAAGAAACAAAACGATATTACCCCTCTCCTGGCTTACCCAAAATGTCGAGCCATGGCGTGTTGAGTGCTACGCCCGTGCATACATCCCACACTTTTTGGGAGGGGTCCTTTTTCCAGATGCTGGTGGTGATATTGCTTCGGCAATTTGGATTCCGTTGATAGCCAACCTTGAAGATTTGGGGCGTTTCAGTTGTTCGCATGGACATATAGACAGTTCTACGAGACTTGTTGTCGTCAGGCACCTTCCACCAACCTTAGCGGTTGTGTTCTTTTGATTCAAATGTGGATGTGGCTACGACTACCGGTTGGTAGGCCTAAGTGGAGGCAAAGTTTTACCCCTTGGCCCTACACTGAGCTCGATACGGATAAGATAGTGGTCTTCCTGTTTGAAAGTACAGCCATCGCACATGCTCACCGTGATATTGCGTACAAGCAATATATCAACGAGATGGACTACCTACAGCATGCACATGTAAGTACTTCGAATATCACTTCTAATTCGGCATTAGGTTCTATGTAAGAGGGTCTAACCTACAACAACTATTGAACATGTGTAGATTGAATAGATACCATACCACACCACGGAGGCTAGGAGTCTCACATTAAACTCGTTGTGCACTCGAGACAATGACTACTTCATGTACTAATGTCCGTTGATTTGTTTCTGGGCAGTTGAGTACCACCTCCCGCACCGTGTCATGCGACAGTTCGGGAAGAGACAAGAATTCCCGGTTGAGAACATCTCAATTAGAGTGGACCTAGACAAGTAATATTTTTGATCTTTGCTTGATTTGATTCTCTATTTTGAATTTTGTACCATTTGACCTTGTTTGACACATCATCACCTTCCACTTGTCAAGGTACGATAGGGTTAAAACAAAGAAGGTCAAGGATTGGGGGTTAGAGCATAGTCGATACATCGATGATTGGATGATAGCGGGAAGGAACGATAGGTACACCGAGGCAACACACCAAAACCATCTTTTTTTCTTAGTATCTACGTTGGCTACCTAGGACCTATAGACTATCCCTACGTCCAACTTGCATGGAAGCTGACATAGAGGAAGACCGTGATTCTGATGAGGGGCGGAATCCCTACGACGTTCGGACTAGGGTTGGTTATCAAATGGAGCACATGCCACCTAGAGACAGAGTCGCAAGTTCTCTTGCATTTGTCAATTTGATTTTAATTTGCATGCAACAATTAAGATACATCTTCTCATGCTTTCAGTCCAAATAGCTCCTTAGGAGCATGAATGAGATAGGTATGCCCTCCGATCTTCGAGGGGTGGTGAGGATATAGAGAACACACTTTGCAATGAGTTAGAGATAAAAATGATTTAAAACTACGTGCAACATAATCAATAGATGACTTATGCCTAACAAAATCCTTTTTATAATGTAGAAAGTTCGTCAAAGGTGCCGCAAACTTGCTACAAGACTAGGTTACAAGTCAGTTGGATTGGACAAGGTGTACCAACCGCGCAGAGTACAACCACCACTACCTCAATCCGCGTGTCCAACCATCAGGATATAAGAGCGCGAAGAAGTTGGCGATTCGTCGTCATCACGCATTCCATAGGGGAGGGGAAAGGGAAAGGTACATGCTACACCTAGCGACGACGATGATGACGACGATGAGGACTGCATCGCACCAGACGCAAAGGAGATAGGCATGTTGCAGCTGTCGATGCACCTCAAACCGCAGCCCACCAGCTACAACTTACGATCTACTCGGCCAGGGAAAAAAAGGTACACTAGGCTTACCATTCTTATATGTTATTCTATTTCCCTCGCTTCATTATGTGGATGTTTTAAGCATTGGTTTTTCAAATGTAGGTACACTCCGGGCTCGCAGGCTCTTCGGCGTCAATGCAAGAAGTGATTTATATGAAGTTTAACTATTTCTCATATGTGTTAACTTGTTTAATGGACCTGTGGACTTGTGAACTTATGGACTATGTGATGGACTTGTGAACTTATGGACTATGTGACGGATTTGTGGACTTATTTGTCAACTTAGTTAACTTGTGGACTGCGTGATGTTTGATGTACAACTTGTTTTGTTTTGTATGTTTACTGTGAATTTTTGCAAATATGTGGAAGTAGAGCAACCCTGTTTACTCTGTATTGTCAGCGCGACCACCTTGGCACCGTGCTGGAAGGGGCGACGCCAGCCAGAAGGGGAGGCAGAAGGACTAGGTGGTCGGGGAGAGGAGGGGGGCGCCAGCCACCCTGGTGCGGTGGTTGGGGGGCGGAGCCAGGCGACGGCCCGAGGCAGAAGGTCCTAAGGGGCGGGGGGTAGAGCCAACCACCCTGGCGCCATGCTTGGGGGGGGGGGGGCTATCACGCCCTGAATTTCCCCTCCCTTGCTTTATATTCAATTAATAAATCGTCCAAAGAAATGGTTTAATTTAACCTAGAGATGAATCCCTAATTAATAATTGGAATTGGTACGGTGGAATTTTTCTTAAGTTACCCATGCCCTAATGCATTAACAGGATTTTTAGTGGAATTTTCAGAGCCCTATAAATAATTTTAACCAATTAAAATCAATTAACCGCAATATATAAATCACAGGAAAAGTCCTTTGTTCTTTTTCCATTTCTTTTCCTCATTTTTTTTCTTCTTGGGCCATCGGCCCATTCTCCCTCCCGCGCCCAATCGTTTGCTGCGCCGGCCCATTTACCTTCCCTTCTCTCTCCGGGACACCGACAGGTGGGTCCCACCTATCGGGGTCGTCCCCTTCCTCCGACCAGCACGCCCTAGTGGCAATTGCCGCTACCGCCAACCTTTCCCGGTCGATCCCGCGCCCCACTCCTCTCCCGCTCCGCGCACCATGTCGCCACCCACGCCCCGCCTTCCCACCCCCGCGTGCGTGCACAAAATGAGCGGGATTCATTTTGAATTCCATCCCCCCTCTCTCTCCCTCCACTTCCCCCACGTCGCCGGCCAAATTAGCCCTTTTCCCGGCCGTGTTCGCCCCTCCTGCACCCACGAAATCCCTCCCCGAGCCCTCCCTCTCATTTTCCTCACTCGTCGCCTTCTCCCGGGTCCTCCGCCGCTCTCCCCACGCCAAACCGAGCTCTGCCGGCCGCCGCCGATCTCCGTCCGCACGCCGCCGTTGCTAGGGCCGCCGCCACGCCGTGAAACCGCCGCCGTCGCGCTCGCCGGTGCCACCCGCACCTCGGCCACCGCTTGGTTGCCACCTAGCGCCGCCGCACCGCTCTTCGCACGCGCCGCCGCCTACTGCCGCCTCCATCCGCCGCTAGCCGCCGCTAGTTCCACCGCCGCGCCACTCCATAGCCGCCGTTGGCCTCGCGGGGTCGAGGGCCTCCACATCCACCCACCCACCTCGTCGTTCGCCGCTCGCCGCCGTCGTTCGCCGTCATCTTTCCCCCGCTGGCCGACCCCACGGTGAGAAACCCCCTCTCCTCCCTCCTACCCTCCCTCCCGCATCTGCTGCCGCTCTCCGCATGCTCGCCATCGTCTTCGGCCGCCGCCGCCGTCCTGTGCACTGTCCGCCGCCGCTTGCCGTCGCCGGCGGTCGCGCGCCGCCGCCCTCGCGATAGCCGGCCGGCTGGCTTGAAGCCGAGCCGAGCCTGGCAGCTATCGCCCGCGCCATCCGATCAGCGTCGGGGCCGATTCGAACTATTGGTCCCAGTTGACCGGCGGTGGACCACCCGCGTGGTCCCGATCCACGGTGGACCAGCGTCCTTTGGGCCACTGCCCGGTGGGGCCCGCTAGCCAGTGCCACCTCCCTCCCCCTTGTGCCGCTCACCTATGGGGCCCACATGTCGGCGCAGCCCCCCCTCCTTTGATGACGTCAGCCCTGGGATATTGCGCAATAAATAATTAAGGCCTTTTCTTTTTATAGTAAAAACTTAGATTATCTTCTAAAAATCATAACTAATTCATCCGAGCTCTGTTTAAGTCCATTTAAGTCTCAGTAAGTTCATAAAAACCCCTAGAATCCATTAAAATAGTTTTGTTTCCTGTTTCTGTAGGCTTATATCATGTTTTGCTTGTGTGCTTTGTTTGTCGTATAGATTTCGGCCGTTTCGTCGATCCGCGGTCCCTCGAAGACGTTGCTGAGGTCTCATCAGTGCGAGAGAAAGGTAAGTCATGCATTACAATTGATCAAATTGTACCCAATTTACAAATATCCCACTTTCTATTAAGTGTTGCATTATTTTACAATATCATGTGGGATGGGTCCTATTACTCAGCCTTATATTTTTATCTCATGCCATTGATAACTTGGGTATTAATCGGACTAGATGTTGGTTTAGGAAATGCTAGTCATGCTTAGATCCACTAGTGTACCTAATGGGATAATCACATTATTAGACATTTAGATTCATGACGAGCTGCGTGCTCGAGACATCCGGCCATGTTTCATTAGTCGTAAGTATCCAATTAAAACGCGACTGAATGGTGGGTTGTGGGTACATGGTTTTGCTGGTCGTACCCATAACAGTTAATGACCGGTTCACGGGAAACCTTGGGAAACTTACTGTGCTTACCACAAGCCACAAGCGAGAGTGGGCAATTGCTTGACTTGTAGTATAGCTCGACCCTTTCCTAGGCACCGGTGGCGAGGGTGGGCATGATGGAGTTGGGTCGGTCGGGGGGTTGTCCAGCTGCCGGATTCACCGCGGCGCACGAGGGGCTGCCCACTGCCTGTTGAGGGGTGGGGTTGAAATCTTAGCGTGGTGTGGATGGTTAGGGGCGAGTTATGCGAATGGTCTTGTCATGATTTCCCCCTTTGCAGTGCCATGGTGGTATTTCGAGGCATGGCGACATGTGTGAAATCGTGTCTTGTGAGTACAGTTGTACACCTCTGGCCAGAGTAAAACTATTCGAATAGCCGTGCCCGCGGTTATGGGCGATCAACCAGATTCACTGTGCTTAGTCCCATCCTTAAGAATTGGCTTAATGAACTGGTGTAGTTCAGGTGGTTGGTTGGGCCTGTTGCAACGTGGTGTAGCATTGGACAGTGATGATTAATATTTCTTAATTTACTACAACTGTTTTACTGCTTTCAACTACTGTTTTAAATGTCTGCTTTATGCAAATGAACCCTTAGCCTCCTTTGGATATATCTTGCATCATACCTTCTCTCCCGGTATGACTTACTGAGTAGAGTGGGTAGTATTCAGTTTTGCTCTCTCTCTTTCCCACACTAGAGTTGAAGATCTTCCCAGTTGGAGTTGTCTTAGAGAAGTTGGTTTCGTCGCTGCCGTCAAGGATGCCTGTGGAGTGGAGTTGCCTCGCTGCAGGAGTAAAGCTTTCTAGTTTAGCTCGCTTTTATCTTTTCCTGTGCATTTGTAATACTTTATACTTTTGTAAGACGTGGATCTATATGTCAACAATTATTGTTTGTGTACCCTGGCTGATCCTGGACAAGGGTTTTAATACACATTTAGCTTAGAAATTCTTGTTCGTGAATTTTTATTCGTGAATTTCTAGGCATGATAGCGGCGCCAGCCAGTAGCCCGAGGCAGAAGGTCCTGGGGGGCTGCGCCAGCCACCCTGGTGCCGTGGTATGTGGGATGGCGCCAGTGTGGCTAGCGCCCCCCTTTGCCACGTCAGCCCAACCATGTCTCTCTGCTTGCCACGGTGGCACGGTGACGGCATCAGAGTGGCTGGCGCCGCCATGTTGGAGGACGGCGCCAACCTCTCTGGAGCAAAAAAAGGACCATTCCTGGATTAAGTTTTTTTATGGGTCTATTTATAAAATAATTTTTTAAAAGGATTAAAATGTAAAAAAAATCAGTGTTAATAACCATCGACCAGTGCTCAACCGAAACTTTTGTATCGATCTGAAATTCGTAATTACATAGTTAGATAGCTACAGGAAGTGTCCGGCATGGTAGGATGCTCCGTCCTTGGGATGCTTAATCTCGCCGTCGCAGCTGAAGCAGAAGTTCATCCGGGACGGCGAGGTGATCTCCGTGATTTTCACCGGCGGGTCGGCCGGCGGCGGCGAGGCCGCCAACTCGGTCGGCCTCGTCGTCCAGGACCGGAGGCACGTCGATATCCAACCTTCACCGTCGTTATGCACCGGCGAAGAAGAGCTGCTCCTGCCGCAAGGTGCCGCCACTGGCGGCCCTGGCTATGAGACTTTTTATTATTATTTGATCATTTTGTCATAAAATAGCAGTTTGGATGTCACTTCCAGAAGATTGCTTAAAGATAAATGTGGACACAGCAATATCAAGATCAAGAGCCGTTGATATAGCTGTGTTGTGCTCTGTGTCTGATGAATTTGTGGTGGCCAGTACTTTGGTTTAGAAAGTGCTCTCTGACTCAGGTACAATAGAATCACTCGGGTATCTAGGCACGAAGGCAACATTTTACAAGAGTAGAATTTCTTTATGATGAAAATCGGGCTTGTAACTTTGATGCTCACAAGGTAGTTTGCTTGTACCTTAGAGGGAGGGTGTCATGCTTGGTTTTCAAATCATCCTTATAATCTGAGTAGGAATGTAACTAAACTTGGTTCTTAATGAATAAAATGCCAAATTTTTATTCTAAAAAAATATAATTTAAATTAATATTATTTTAGATGTATATTAGATAATTAAATAGCCCATTATCACTGGACCAGCCTTTCAGATTGGGTCGTTACCATTGCCTGGCCCATCATGAAACAGAATGGCCATGGTCCGATCGCAATAGGCCGAGGCAAGCAGGATCGGCCGCGCTTGTGGACCAAAGGCATGACGCGCTGACGCTTTTGAAATCACGGGCCTGAACTGTCATGAGGGCAATCTTGGGCCAGGCCCATGAGACAAGACGAAATCGGTCGGACAATGCAACGAGGCAATAAACAGAGCTTAATTAGCTTGCTATAAAGTGTAAACTCGATCTTACATGCATTGACGACGAACAAAGTTATCACTTACATCCCTTATTATTCTCAATCTTTATAGTAGTATTAGCCGAGCTAATACTATCTCCGTTAAAGAAAGAAAGTAGACTTTTAAATACGAATCTGAACAAACGCCCTCGTCAATCTTGCCTGCTGATAAGGCAACTGCCACTACCAAGCGATCGATCGATGGACATATTATTATTATTGCTCAACAAAGTAGAGGGATTAATCCGCTTGCAGACTAATCAGGCGACAGCACGTGGCTGGCATTGCTTCAAATTGTTCGCTTTCACCATGCCCTGCACCATGCATCATTAGATTTTTTTTACCGTACTCATCATAGTAATTACTGAAAATTTACTTTTGAGGAAATCGTGTGTTAACCTGGTAGATTTTGATCATGAATTGGTTGATGTCGTCGAGCGATACGACGCCCTCGTACGCGGCGTTGAGACGGTAGCTGCTGCCATCGTGTCCAGACGCCTCCAGCAGCGGCGGCGCAGGCGGCAGCTGCTTCTCGCAGGTGTACTCGCACTCGTGGCACTCACCCTCGTCGCCGCCGCTCTCCGGCAGCGTGATCGCCACCTGCAGCGTCAGGTGCACCTCCAGCGTCACGAACACGCCCACCACGTTCGCCGGCGACCCCATCGCCGTCGGC
The DNA here is from genome assembly GCF_034140825.1 of Oryza sativa Japonica Group. NCBI lineage: Eukaryota > Viridiplantae > Streptophyta > Magnoliopsida > Poales > Poaceae > Oryza > Oryza sativa. Next base: position 23,384,178 of record NC_089040.1, on the reverse strand, counting down.
CGCTGCATCTTGTAGCTCGACATCCATGAGAATATGTACGCCGTGCCAACGATGTACTGCTTGCTCAGGCTGTTCGCCACCGCGGTGATCTCGCCGTCGAGGGATCCCAGATCGAGGCCGACCCAGAACTGGTGCTCGAGCACGAGCTCCTCCCACCTCGCCAGCAGCTTCCTCCCCAGGTCGTCGACGTCGACGTCGTTCCACCCGGTCACCGGAGTGCGGTGGAGGATCTCTTTGTCGATGAAGGTGTCGAACATCTTCAGCACACTGAACTGGAAGATTTGGTTGACGACAATGGCGGAGGGAACCAGCACGGCGGCGTTAGGCCTCTCCACGACGAGATCAACAGGTGCTGCTGCGTCGTCGACGTCCACGCCGCCACTAGTGTACAGCTGGCCATCGAGGCTGGCGACGAGCAGCTGCTGCTGGTCGCAGCAGACGCCCTCCACCGTCCGCAATGCCGGCGGCGCGGCGGGCACGTAGAGGTGGACGACGAAGCTCTTGACCTCGCCGGCGTAGAGGGCGCCGATGACGATCTCGCCGGAGGCGCCCCCGTCGACCTGGGAGACTGAACTCGCGTAGTCCCCGGAGCTGATCCTGTCGATCCTCACGCCGCTGCCGCTCGCCGCCTTGAGGACGACGCGCGCGCCGACGGCGGCGACGGACTTGAGACCGCCGAGGCACAGGGCGAGCGCGCTTGCGACCTTGTCGACGTTGCCGTCGTCGAGGAAGGAGTAGGTGCCATGCGATCGCTGGGCGATGAGGCGCAGCGCCGCGGCGTCGTGCGAGGCGCCCAGGCCGAAGGCGTGCACGGGGTACTTGGCCAGGGCGGCGGTGAACCACTCCGGCATGCCGGAGTTGAAGCGGGTGATGTCCTCTCCGTCGGTCACCAACACGATGAACTTCGCGCGGCCGTCGGAAGAGCTCGCCGGCTGCTCCTCCAGCATCTGCACGCAAATCAGAATAATATGAATGATTTTTTCTTTTATAGAAAAAAAACACTTTGGTATTGATCCTTGCCAATATGAAAAAGAAAACAATATCTATATAAGCAAGAAAATACATCTAGAGTTATTCGAGAAATTGAAAAGAAAAGTAGAGTTACATTTAATTATTTATTCTGAAGTTACATTTTTATGGAGCTAGTTTTTCACTAATTAAGGGGATATCTCCCTTTGTTTTCTCCTATCTCCGAAATGGCAACCAATTAAGGCTGTGTTCTTCTCCCCATTTCCCAACCCACCTCTCTCATTTTCCGTGCCCACACTTTTCAAACTGCAAAACGGTGTGATTTATACAAAAACTTTCTATATGAAAGCTGTTTTGAAAAATCACATTAATCTATTTTTTTTAAAAAAAATAGTTAATACTTAATTAATCATGCAATAAAATGAACTTTGTTTTGCGTGCCAGGGAGGAGTGGTTCCCAACCCCCTCCTCCGAACACAACCTAAGTAGTTATCAAAAGATCTTAACAAAATCAATAATATTGATATGTCGATAAAATTTTAACTCATTTAGATTAAATTTAAAGTTGCATGATTGTAAAATAATATAGCACACAATTATTTATATTGTCAGATAGTCTAATAAATTTTCATAACTAGTTAGATGACATGCAAATGATGTATAGGATATCCATTTCAGTGGTAAAAATACTTTCTATATTCCTATGTTAATTACTTGTGCACTTTTAGGACATACATTAAACAAATAAGACAATATTATACAATTGATAAATAACAAAGCTGATCAAATATCATTGTTGTGGTTTTCTTATAGTATGCAAGTGGACCAAGGACTAAAAATATATAAGGAAAAATGTATCAATATCTCAATGTAGAAATACACAAACCAAAGAAAGCACATACCTTGAGGGCCTCATCCAAGCTTGACCTTGCTGGACCGGCAATGCGACGGCCCTCCAACTCATCTACCTTCTTCTCAGCAACCCTTCGGCTACCATGAATACTCATAAACTTAGGGATGACCTCTCGGCTCATGGATGGCCCAAAGATGGCGATAGAGTCTTTATCACTGAGTTGTTGGATGGCGAATTTCATGGCTTTTTTCACCGGTTCCAGACTCACTGATTCGACGTCAACGTCGAGCACCATGACAAGATCAATGGGGACACGGCCCTTGAGATCCACTAGTGGTGGCGCCTCAATGCGTAGTAGCACCTGAAAATCCTTGGTCGTCTGAGCTCGTGGGATCTTGGAGAAGATGGGTGTGGTGCTCACTTTCACTGCTGCCATCCCTGCAGCAGCACTCATCACCTGCATACAAGAATGTGTATGTGACAGCAACGGATTAAGATAAGTTTTTCACCTCATTTTTTTTTCTTGTGTATCAGTTATACCCAATTTTTGAAAGACTTCAAATGGTACAAACCAACTGTAAAAGAGCTAAACATTAATCTAGGAGTGTTCTCAAGCAAGAACAAATCCGTTGTTACATATTGGCAAGTAACTAAATATTAATGCCATAGTAGAGATATTGTATACAAGTATATATAGTTTTAAATAAGTAGAGTTATTTGTATATATATATTTTTTGAGGGGGATGGAGTTATTTGTATATTGATCGGCCGGTCAAATGACAACAAATATATGGTCCCAATAATAAATTGTGCATGGAATCCCTACACGATGTTGATGTCCTTTACGTGCACCATCCTATCGATACCCATATGTGAAAATTTTAAGATATAAAAGTTAAAAGAAAGTTCTCCTTAAAAAGAAGGTTAAAAGAAAGGAGTTAAACCTGTGCGAGCAATAGCGTGGAGAAGAAGCACACTAACAGAAGCAACAAATTATGGAGTCTACCCATCGATCTCTACTGCAATGTGATCGTACGTACGTCTAACCGAGTGTTGTGTGTGATTCTTGCGTTCGGTTGATGCTCTTTCAAATAATGAATCTCCAAGAGCAAGGTTAAGTGCCAATATATAGGCACAAATAGCCCACCCTAGCTTGATCCTTTGATAGCTGTAAGCTACCCCAGGTAGTTCTAACTAATAGTTAACTTAACTAGGTCAACTAGTAGATCAACACTTACGATCAAAGCTAATAAAAACATACATTTAAATAAGCTGTTTTGATCTCTAGCGTTCTACACGTTCTCATTTAGCTTCTCATTGACAATTTAACGTTCTAGAAACGACTTCACATGTACTCTGCTCTCTCCTCTGCCCCAAAAAATAAATGAATTCCTAACTATCCCCAGTATTGTAGCGCCCGTTCCGTCGTGGCGCCTAGCGGGAAAACTATCTCTTAAAAACTCTATTTGCGAAATCTGTTTCTTTGCTTGTTGTCTAGTGTCCGTGCCATCTCAGATCTCAAATCCCCGATCTATCGTTGAGTTCAATCCCTCCGCAAAAGTCTATTTTGCCTCCCTCGGGTTCGATGGGCCGAATCCCTCTCGGCCCATCTCCCCCTCCCTCCCCGGCTCCATCTCTCTCTCTCTCTCTCTCCCTCTCTCCCTCGCTCTGCCCGCGCGTGCGCGAGAGCCGCGCCGAGCGCCCCTCCTCGCTTTCCCTCTCCCCACCTACATCCTTAGCGAGCTCCCCGCCCGCAAAATCAGCCCCCGCGCGCCGTTGTTCGCGTGCGCGCGCCCGCGTGGTTGCCGCCCGTGCCGCGCCTGCGCCGTCTGCGCCGCCCGGCCCCGCTGCCCTGCCGCGCAGCCGCTCGGCCCCGCGAGCCAACACGCGTGCCCGAGCCGCGCCGCTCAAATCGCCGCGCCGCCCATTGCTTCCCGTGCGCGCGCACCGTGGTGGCCGACCGCCTGGTCGCCGCCGCCGTCAGCCTCTACCGCGCCTGTCCGTGCCTGCCGCCCGTGTCGCTGCTTCGCTCCACACCGCCCGGCCGTCATCGCCGTCGTCATCAACCCGACCCCGCCACTCCGCGCGCTAGCCTCCAAGGGACGGAGGCAGAGCTCCTCCTCCCTCTGCCGCGTCGCCCTGTCTCCCTCTTTCTTTTCCCAAAGAAGCAAGGAGGCAAGCCCCCTTTTCCTCTTCCTTTCTTCTTTTTCCTCCTATCGCCGGCGTCACCTCCTGTCGCCGTTTTGGCCATGACCAAGCGCTAGCCCTCTCCTTCGACCGCCCTAGGTCGGTTCCCAAACCGACATTGCCATTCTATAAAGCCCAGGCGCCCTCCCTCTCTTCTCCTCTCGTTGTCCTATCGCCTCCACTCCCTTGTCGTCGCCTCCCGTGCTCTGTTGAATGCTTAAAAAACTTAATTTAAAAAATATAATCCCTTAAAGGTGTTGATGGTTTCGCACATGTTGGCTCCCCTATCTATGCTTCCTATAAAGTTAAAGCCCACTAAATCTAAAGCTCAACATGCAATTATGCCACATCATCACCCACTAACAATAAGTACATGTTTAATCTCATGCAAGCATACAACATCATCACCCACTAACAATAATTATATATTTTAATAAATCTATCTATCACTTTTATGGACGATTCATTTGGGGTGTAGAGAATTTACTAGCCTCCGTAAAAAAAACCCTAGTTTTTATAATTGTGTACTATATTAATTTTTTGTTGAGTTGGTATATGTCGTGATTTGGAGAATATAGTTGGCTGTCATCTGGGAGTATATATGTGGTAATGTTTATTGCTATATATGGCTGTTGGTTATGTGGTAATGGTTTAGGGTTTATTGTAGGGGTAATTTTTTTTTTAATTTCAAGATGTTTAGGAAGGATGACGTCGGTTCCCAAACCGACATTGCCATTCTATAAAGCCCAGGCGCTCTCCCTCTCTTCTCCTCTCGTTGTCCTATCGCCTCCACTCCCTTGTCGTCGCCTCCCGTGCTCTGTTCGCCGTCGCCGTTCGTCGTTGCGCATGTCGGAGGAGCCGGCACGAGCAAGGACGCGGAAGGGGACTCCGGGCGCGCCCTCCCCCTCCTCTTCCTCGGCCCGAGGCCGAAACGATCACGTTTCGCGCCGTCGGCTCTCGTCACTGCGCCCCGTCTGCACGGTAGCGCATCTCCCCGTTCTTCCTCCTAGTTCCATCTCCTCCCCTTAGACTCGGGTAGTAGCACGAGTAGCCTCCCCGTAGCTAGCAGGCGCCGCCCCGACCGTTGCCGCCGCCCGCTGTGTGCTCGCCGCCGTCGCCGCCCGTGCTCCGTAGCACCAGCTCATCGCCGGCCTCGCTCGGCGCAGCTCCGCCCAATCCGACGCTGGCAACGGATTCCCGTAGCCGCGTAGATGCTCTCGCCGCCGGGAATTGGCCCCTCGTGACCTCGTCGCCATTTCCCCCTTCTCCCGCCGCCGGTTGCCGCCGCTGCAATCCGCCGCCGTCGAGCATTCCCCGGCAAATCCGAGCCGTTGGCTCGACTCCCCTCGTCCCGTGCAACTTCCCGGTGTGCTCGCTTTCGCCTGTATCGCCGTGATTCGCTCCGCCGCTCGCCACCGCCGTCCGCCGTCCGTTCCGGCCGGCGTCTTCTTCAACCTCCCGCCGGCCCGCATGGCAGCCACGTAGGCGCCACGTCGGTGCCACCTCGGCCGCGACCGGGTCAAGTAGACCCCAGTCCGCCGCTCCCCTCTGCCCCCTCGCGCGCGCGGTCCACCGCGAGCCGTGAGGCTGCACGTGGGCCCGCCGCACCGCGTCCTCCGCGAACCGCGCGCATGCGCCGCGTGCTCCCTCCGCACGGTGAGCCGAGCCACCGACAAGCGGGTCCCACCCGGGACCACGCGGGATGGACCCGGCCCACCGGCTCTCTCTCTCCCCTCCCCGCCCGCGCGCGTGCCATGGGCCGCCTTCTTGGGCCGGCCGGCCCATTAAGCTCGGCCGAGCCGCCCCTTTCTCTCGGGCCGCGCCCTAGCCGCCCAAGGGAAGTCTAATTTCCCCCCTCCTTCTTTTCTTTTCTTTTCTTTTTCAAAAAGGATTTAAATAACTCCTTTTTCCTTTAGACCAAAAATTCAATAATCTTAGAAATTCAATATATTCCCAACCGTAAATCCGTTTGACTCCGTTCAACTTCCAAAATTCCTCAAATCTCGAGATCTATCTAATGGCACGCTTAGAGGTCATTAATAGGGCTTTATTTTCACCGTTTGTTGAGTTGTCCCGTTTTGCGTGTAGTTTCGGAGCCCGAAGACCCGCAGTGCAAGGATTTCGAGGATCAAGCTCAAGATCTCGAGCAAGGCAAGCCACCTTTGAACATCTTGAGCCTATATTTGAACTTAATTATGTTGCTTGAAAAATATTATGCATTGATAGGATCGCACTTAATCTGCTTGTCCCGTCTGCAAGGCAGATTGGCGGACCTACCTAATTTGTTGCATTTGATCCTTCCTTTGTTAATTGTTATACCATGTTCCCTTGTAACCACCCAGTTGCGCCTCGGAAATCGTGCACTCTGCACGAGTATCGACGGTCGCCTTCAAACTTAAAATCTGGAAAACATCTTGGGTAAAACTTGGGTTTTACAAAAGACTTGGAAAACCCGACACCTGGGTCAGTGCTTGCGAACTAAATGAATTTCCAAAACCGCGGACCGGGGAACGTACCGGGTGTACGGTTTCCCGCTCTTGCACTTAAGGACCGTTTCCTTGGAATTTCATCCAATCATAAGACAAGTACGACCACATGGGTGGAATGGGACACCCCTGGCTGAGTAACTAGCTTATCAGGGGAGCCTTGATGCCGAGAGACATGTGGATTCGCCGAGGTGGTGTCGGGGAGGACCCCTAGGCTTCCTGGCACAGTATGGTCTAGGACCTAACCTGTTGTTGGTCTGGGACCCCTCTCGTCGGCATATGGTAAACCTGTGTCGGCTTTGGAAATGCCTTGTCATGAAAGCTTGGAGGTCTCCCGACGTGGCTGATCCCCACGGGCTGGGTGATCCGGGTTAGTAATGTCGTGTGGGTAAAGTGTACCCCCTCTGCAGAGGTTAACAAACTGTTCGAACAGCCATGCCCACGGTCATGGGCGGATGTGAGGTGATTCCTAGCGTAGTTTTGTCTGACTACTGCCTTGTGAAATTTGCTGTTGTGGAATGGGTTTGATGTTTGGAAAATCTGCGGCTGACGGGATCAGCCAGGCCCGGGTGACCGTTTGAAAGCTGTTGGCCGGGTGCCAACCTTGATCAATTCAAAATACTGATACATTGCACATACTCCGACCGGACGAGACGCACTGTCTCATCCGTGTCGTTTGAGAAGCACTCACTTAGTTGTTTCAGAAAAGAGTTCAAATAAAATCAATTGCAAAAACAACAGCCTTTCCTTGAAGCCTGTATTAAACACTTATTTCCCATGGCTTGCTAAGTGCTCCCGTACTCACCCTTGCTCTATATAAATAATCCCCCCCAGTTGCTGAAGAAGATGAAGCGGATCCCGCTGATGAGGAGTTCTTCCAGGAGCAAGCCGGCTACGATGAGTTTTAGGGTTTCGGCCTAGTTCCCAAGTCACGCCTGTGATGTTTGGTCCAAGTCTGGCTTCCGTTTTCCTTTTGTAATGCAGTTGTGAGCTCGGGATCTGTCCGCAGCCCAACATAACTGTACACCTACTCTATAATAAAGAGACCTCTTTTGCTGTGATATTCTATCTCCCTGTGATACCAGCACTATTTCCTGGGACTGGTATCGATTAACATGTTAATTTGGAGCGTCACGGGCTAGTTCTGGTCGGGACTAGTTCGGGGCGTGACAAGTATCCAAGACAAAAATAATATTAAGGGGAAAAAAAACCCCATCATTAATAGAAAGGTGTAGAATTGGTTGGTGGCTATGAAAGGAGCATTGCATTGAAGGGAGAAAATTTCTTGATTTGTGAACCAGGAAAAGTAAGAAAAAGTAAGAAAAATGTGTTGGCTGCTTATATTTTAAAACATCGTTTATTTTGTGACAAGAGTGAATATACGAAAAATTGTTACCTATTCGATGATTGGTGATTTGGTCTAATTAGAGACAGGGATTGCATTAATTTTTATAATGAGTAAATGTTAAAAAAACTACATGTTTTATGATCTAAATGATTTATAAAGTCCTACCTTTTTCTCAAATTTCCATTAATTTCAGCATATCCAAAAACAATATTTTTCAAAGTAGTGAGTTAAACAATCAATAGTAATGAACTCAATAGTTAAACATTTCATATACACTAAAAAAATTTAAGTAAATCCATGGTCATATAGGGTGGGGTGTTGTAAAACTTTACAACCATAATACCTAGAGCTAGTAATGTGCCACTAGTCATAATATTTTGGGTTTCATGCAACTTTGATCATAAAGCATATTGTTTTCTAAAGTTTAGCTAACATGAGTTTCTAGAGTGGGAATGTTAAACATGCTTCCTCAGTTTTAAAATGTAGCTACATACTCTCTCCGTTCTAAAATATAATTATTTCCTAAACTTTTTTCACGATAAAGATAAAAAGACTAGATTTTCCCCTTCCATAATTGTTCCGGTCTGTTGGAGGTATTTTAATCATTTCATCGTACATTTTGACATAAAATTTGAATGCTTAAAAAACTTAATTCAAAAAATATAATCCCTTAAAGGTGTTGATGGTTTCGCACATGTTGGCTCCCATATCTATGCTTCCTATAAAGTTAAAGCCCACTAAATCTAAAGCTCAACATGCAATTATGCCACATCATCACCCACTAACAATAAGTACATATTTAATCTCATGCAAGCATACAACATCATCACCCACTAACAATAATTATATATTTTAACAAATCTATCTATCACTTTTATGGACGATTCATTTGGGGTGTAGAGAATTTACTAGCCTCCGTAAAAAAAACCCTAGTTTTTATAATTGTGTACTATATTAATTTTTTGTTGAGTTGGTATATGTCGTGATTTGGAGAATATAGTTGGCTGTCATCTGGGAGTATATATGTGGTAATGTTTATTGCTATATATGGCTGTTGGTTATGTGGTAATGGTTTAGGGTTTATTGTAGGGGTAATTTTTTTTTTAATTTCAAGATGTTTAGGAAGAATGACGTCGGCTATGCCCCTGAGCAGCTGCCTCCACCGGGTGTGAAGCGCCTAATGTATTGGTGTGGGGATGAGTGCTGTTTTCAGATCAGTGATGACTGGGATAGTTATCATTTTTGCTTTCTCTTGAATCAAATATTTCTAACATTAACCATTAATTCATCTAAATTTATGTAGTTCAACAACACATGAAATTACTTCTCAGCATGAATCTAAAAACATAAGAGATAATCTTATGATATTAAACTTTATAATTTTTTAGAGAGTGATAGTAAAATTAAATTAGGAATGATTGACTTAATTAGAACAAAGCTAAAATGATTAACAATTTAAATCCCAGGAAAAATTACAATGGACAAGCAGGTGCTGGCAGGATAATCGATCACGAGATAATATTTATTGAGAATGAAAATGGATACAATGGGAAATGAGCAGATCCAGCTTGCTCTTGCGGCCAACAACTGGTGCTTGGGTACAAGAACAGCCCATATTATTACACACGACTGCCATATATATTATTACTGGCTAACTAGCTCCAGTAATCTCGTGGTACATACACACAGATCGATTGATATCTACGAGCTAGCAACATAGGCAAAGCTCATACACTTGTTTAATGCATGCAAATCAAGGCAATAGAGATGCATATAGCAAAATACTTATAAGATTAATTATAGCTAAAAAGCATTATGCTTGAAGCTGCTTCATCGGCCTCCACTACTTAATCGCCGTGGCCAGCAATCTAGCATCGCCTCTGGTTGGTCACGTGCACCACGGCCTGCATCCATCAGATCGATGTGATAATTATTCTTGCTTTTGCTTACTACTCTGATCCCTCCGTCAAAAAATACAAAATTTCTAAGATGTTTATAGTAAATAGTAAGGTTAGCTCAAAAGATTCCTATAGGACATAACTTTTAGGCATAAAAATTGACATTTCCAAATTTGTTATAACACATAAAGTTTCATAATATTACACTTATATACATACAAACTACTTTTGTATTTGTATGAAATAAAATTAAGTTGTCAAACTTATACCTGATTAATTTTGAAAAGTCCAAAAGAGGAAATAGAAATACTCTATCCGTTTTAAAATATTTGACACCGTTGACTTTTTAGTACGTGTTTGACCATTCGTCTTATTCAAAAAATTTAAGTATTTATTTATTCTTTTCATATCATTTGATTCATTGTTAAATATATTTTTATGTACACATATAGTTTTACATATTTCATAAATTTTATTGAATAAGACGAACGGTCAAACATGTACTTAAAAGTCAACGGTGTCAAACATTTTAAAACGGAGGGAGTGGTAGATAAACTTCTGTCTAAATTCGTGGTATTATTACGACGAAAAGGATAATAAGGTGTAAAAGTAGGTACCAGATAGATGTCGTGGTGCATTGCTCGGTCGATGGCCTCCAGCGACGCCTCCCGGAACAAGGCGGTCAGCTGGACGTCTTCCTGCTCCGACGACGGCTGGTACCACTGGTGGAGAAACCATCTTTCGTCGGTTCGGCCGAATTCCACGATAGTCCCGGTTGCAACAAAAACTGGCATATTTGATCTTTAGTCCCGGTTCAAATGCTGTCAGGGCTTGTCAGGCCCCCCCGGGATCTTTAGTCCCGGTTGGTGCTAAAGATCGTAACTTTAGTCCCGGTTGGTGTTACCAACCGGGACTAAAGTTCCCGGTGGTGATCTTTAGTCCCGGTTGGTAATCCCACCCCTTTATATATGTCGTCTTCCTCCTCCAGCCCGAGCAAGCTTCAAAATTTCTTCAAAAAAGAGGGGAGGTCATGCCAAAATTTATAGTGAATTTACTTTGGTGATTATATACAAATCGAAGGTGCCTAAAAGGTTAGCATCTTCATCCTCCAATGTTTTTTTTGTCATATTACATTTGGAGCTATGTTTTGCACACTTTTTTGTCTCAAAAATTTTGTTGTAAGTTGATGAGAGAGAAAATTTGTGTGGGAAAAGAAAGAATATATAGAAATTTTGTTTATTTGCTAAATAAGGTTTTATAAAATAGTTGAGTAGGAAAATATAGTGAAAGTTAATCTTAAATAAAAGAAAACAAACTAAATTGCAAATTAAAAGAATTTAAAACTTAAAAAATAATAAATAAGAATTATTTGATGGAATATTTTATAATTTTTGTATGAATAATGATATGTCATTATTGTATGACTGTTGAAAGAGTTTGTGATTATTTTATCATTATTGTATGACTGTCATTATTGTACGAATGATTATTTGTGTACGATTTTTTTTTAATTTCATGTACATGGATCGGCAATGGATGTACGCTAACCGGCGGTCCGAAGAGTTTATTGACGGCGTGCATTATTTTTTGAGAGTGGCCGAAGCTAACAAGCAGAAGGGTTTTATTTGTTGTCCATGCAGTAAGTGTAAAAATCAGAAGGAGTATTCTGCATCCAGGACTATTCATTTCCACTTGTTTGAGTCGGGGTTCATGCCAAGCTATAATTGTTGGACATCCCACGGAGAGCAAGGGGTTGAAATGGAAGAAGATGAAGTGGAAGACGACAATATTCCAGACTTTGCTCAGTACGCTGGATTTGAAGGAAATCAAACGGGCGAGGAGGACAGAGATGCTGATTATAACGACGTTGCGGATGATCTTGGTCAGATGTTGCAGGATGCCAAGGAGGACTGCGAAAGTGAAAAGGGGGCCCATAAATTGGACAAGATGTTAGAGGACCACAGAATGTCGTTGTACCCAGGTTGCGAGCAGGGGCACAAAAAATTGGATACCACTCTGGAGTTCTTGCAATGGAAGGCAAAAAATGGTGTTAGTGACAAGGCATTTGGCGATTTATTGAAACTCGTCAAGAACATTCTTCCGGAGGGAAACAAATTGCCCGAGACAACGTACGAGGCTAAGAAGATAGTCTGCCCTCTAGGACTGGAAGTTCAGAAGATTCACGCATGTCCGAATGATTGTATCATATATCACGGTGAGGAGTACGAGAACGTAGAAGCATGCCCTGTTTGTAAAGCACTACGATACAAGATTAGACGAGATGATCCAGGTGAGGTTGACGGGCAGCTAACGAAGAAGAGAATTCCTGCTAAGGTGATGTGGTATTTCCCTATAATACCACGGCTAAGGCGTTTGTTCAGGAATAAGGGGAATGCTAGAATGATGCGTTGGCAAGCTGAAGAACGTCAACAGGACGGGATGCTGAGACACCCCGCAGATGGTTTGCAGTGGTGAAACATCGACAGAAAATTTAAAGACTTTGGAAAGGACGCACGAAACATACGGTTTGGTTTAAGTACGGATGGCATGAATTCTTTTAGAGAGATGAGCAGCGGCCATAGCACTTGGCCCGTTATGATGTGTATCTACAACCTCCCCCCTTGGCTATGCATGAAGAGTAAGTACATAATGATGCCGATTATTATTCAAGGCCCCAAGCAACCTGGTAACGACATTGATGTGTTCCTAAAACCACTAGTCGAAGATCTTAAACTGTTGTGGAAGAAGGAAGGTGTCCCCGTGTGGGACGAGGACAAACAGGAGGAGTTTAACCTACGAGCGCTGCTGTTCGTAACCATCAATGATTGGCCTGCACTTAGCAACCTATCCGGGCAGTCCAACAAGGGGTACAAGGCTTGCACTCACTGTATGGATGAAACAGAAAGTACGTATCTTAAGCACTGTAGGAATGTTGTGTACATGGGTCATCGTCGATTCCTTGCAGCAAACCACCCGGTACGGAAGAAAGGCAAGCACTTTGAACATACGGCGGACCACCGTACGAAGCCTAAACATTGTAGCGGGAAAACAGTGTTTGCTATGGTTAAAGATCTTAAAGTAGTGTTTGGAAAGGGGCCTGGCAGCCAGCCTATAGAGAGCGAAGATGGTCACACGGCGATGTGGAAAAAAAACTCCATATTTTGGAAGTTACCCTATTGGGAATTCTTGGACGTCCGCCACGCAATCGACGTGATGCACCTCACTAAGAACCTTTGCATAAACCTTCTTGGCTTCCTAGGTGTATATGGAAAGTCGAAAGATACACTGGAAGCACGTAATGATCTAAAGCATATGGAACAACGCGGCGACCTTCACCCGGAACCAAAGGAGAAAGGCATCCATTACTTGAGTCCAGCCAGCTACACTCTTAGCAAGGCAGAGAAGGATAGTATGTTTCAATGCTTGGAGAGCATCAAGGTACCATCTAGATACTCCATGAATATAAAGCGAATAATAAGCACGAAGGAGAAGAAGTTCACAAACCTAAAGTCTCATGACTGTCACGTGTTGATGACACAACTGCTACCAGTTATAATAAGGGGTATCCTCCCAGACAATGTCCAGGCAACAATAACAAAGCTATGTTCTTTCATGAACGCAATTTCGCAGAAGGTCATCGATCCGGATAGGTTAGAAGCCCTTCAGAATGATGTGGTGCAATGTCTTGTCAGCTTTGAGTTGATATTTCCACCTTCATTTTTCAATATAATGACGCATCTGCTTTGTCACCTAGTGAAAGAGATCAGTATTCTCGGGCCTGTGTTCCTACAGAACATGTTTCCTTTCGAGAGGTACATGGGCGTTCTGAAGAAGTATGTTCGTAACCGTGCTCGTCCAGAGGCAAGCATCGCCAAGGGGTATGGAACAGAGGAGGTCATTGAATTCTGCGTTGAATTTATTGAAGACCTTCGCCCAATTGGGGTACCTGAATCACGCCATAAAGGGAGACTACGGGGAAAGGGGACTCTCGGAAGGAAAGCAATAATGACGGTAGACAACAATTTATTCCGTAAAGCCCATTTCACTGTTTTATAACAATCTTCATTGGTGGCTCCTTACATCGAGGAGCACTTGGCTCTAGTTCGCGCCAGAAACATCGGTAAGTCCGATGCATGGATTATACGGCATCACATTGATACTTTCCCTGCATGGCTGCGACAACATCTCATGGGTAACGAGACGATTAACCAGCAACTGGCCTTCCTGGCGAGGGGTCCATCTGGCTCGATCGCGACATTCCAGGTATATGAGATCAATGGGTGCACATTCTACACAAGAGCCCAAGACATGAAGAGCACGAACTAGAACAGTGCTGTTCGTATTGATGCCATGGGACACGATGGTACAACTGGCACGTATTACGGTGCCATCAAGGAGATATGGGAACTTGACTATGGACCTCTCAAGGTCCCTCTGTTCCGGTGCCAATGGGTTAGGTTGACTGGTGGAGGCGTACGATTGATGACAGTGGGATGACAACGGTTGACCTTAACAAGGTTGGATACTTGGATGAACCTTTTGTCCTTGACAATGATGTAACGCAAGTTTTTTACGTGAAGGACATGTCTAGCAAAGGAAAGAAGGGCAAAGGGCCTGACGAGCCGAAGCGCCACGTGGTTCTCCCAGGCAAAAGAAAAATCATCGGAGTAGAGGACAAGACTGACGAGGATTACAATCAGTTTGATGGGCAACCCCCTTTCACGGTGACGGTTGACCCTAGCATCCTCCTATCAAACGAAGACACCCCTTACTCACGTAGCGATCACAAGGAAGGAACAACAGTGAGGAGAAAGTACGTGCGGACAACCATCACCGCCGATCTATTGCCGTAATTGTTGTAAACTATTTTGGATGTATTGAATATGCTATTTTGGATGCATATGCTAATTATATACGATTATTAGAATTTGTAAAAGTTTTAAATCATACATGTGGGATTTACATATGTTAGTTATAATTTTTAACAATTTAATATCATGCATATGTTAATTATATACGATTATTAGAATTTTTAAAAGTTTTAAATCATGCATGTGGGATTTACATATGTTAGTTACATATGATTAATTACAATTTTTAACAATTTAATATCTTGCATATACTAATTATATACGATTATTAGAATTTTTAAAAGTTTTAAATCATGCATGTGGGATTTACATATGTTAGTTACAATTTTTAACAATTTAATATCATGCATATGCTAATTATATACGATTATTAGAATTTTTAAAAGTTTTAAATCATGCATGTGGGATTTACATATGTTAGTTACAATTTTTAACAATTTAATATCATGCATATGCTAATTATATATGATTATTAGAATTTTTAAAAGTTTTAAATCATGCATGTGGGATTTACATATGTTAATTAGAATTTTTAAAGCATTATTTACTATTTAGAAACATATATGCAACGAAATTCAATATTCAGTGCTATTAACTTTAGTCCCGGTTCTTAACCCTAACCGGGTTTAAAAAAGAATTTGGAAATAGCGGGAAAATATCTTTACTCCCGGTCCCTAACAACAACCGGGATTAAAGATTAATCCCGGTTGTTGTTAGGGACCGAGATCCCGGTTGTTGTTAGGAACCGGGATGTACTCCCGGTTCTTCTCACCAACTGGGAGTAAAGATCCGGGGTATATATATTCCCGGTGCGCCCTCGTCTTCTCCACCAACACTTAAACGTTTTTCCATCGAGATCGAGCATCGGCTTCTCCTTCGCCGCCACTGCCTAGGGCAACCCCGCACCTCGCCGCCGTCGTCTCTCACCGTCGCCTGGCGGTCCTCGCCGCCTCCGCCGCAGATGCCGCCGCCGCGTCTCTTGGGTGAGAGCCCCCGCCCTCTCTCTCTCTCGATGTAGCTCTCTGTCTCTCTCTCTCTTGACGCTGACGCCGGGCCCCCATGCCGCCGCCGTGGCCCGCCGCCGCCGTGCCCCCACGCTGCCGGGCCCCCACGTCGCCGGACCGCGCCCCCACCGCCGCGAGACGCCGCCGCCGCGAATGAACGCTTAACGAACGCGAAACGAACGTGACCAAACGCGAACGAACGCGAACGAACGTGAACGAATGCGAACGGACGCTTAACGAACGCGAACGAAACGTTAACGAAACGTGAACGAACGCGAACGAACATGACTGAAACGTGAACGAACGTGAGTGTTAGTGAACGAACGCGAACGAAATGTGAACAAACGTGAACGAACGCGAACGAACGTGACTGAAACGTGAACAAACGTGAGTGTTAGTGAACGAACTCGAACGAACGTGAATGAAACGCGAACGAACGTGATTGAAACGTTAACGAACGTGAATGCACTTGAACTAAAAGTGTGAGAACGAACGCGAGCGAAATGTGTATGAACGAGATAATTAAACTATTATTGAACTTAGCATATATATATATATATATATGATTAGATATACTTGGAAACGTGAAATACATTATATGTTCCTTTGCATTTAGACTAATACATTTTTTTTGCATGTTGCAGAGAAGACGTCGTCGTCGCCGTCCCTCAAGCCGAAATGGTAGCTAGCCCTCGAAGGAATTCGCGCAGGCAAGTGATGTAAAGATGTGATTGTTAGGGATATAATATAAGATTGTTAGATTTCTAATATAAGATTATTAGATTATTAGAGTTAGCATATGTGAGTGTTAGAGATTATTAGATTATTAGACTTAGCATATTTGAGTGTTAGAGATAGTTAGAGATTTAATATAAGATTATTAGAGGTTTAATATACGAAACTTAATTAGACTTAGCATATGTGAGTGTTAGAGATTTAATATAAGATTATTAGAGATGTAATATTCGAAACATATTTGATTGTTAGAGATTTAATATAAGATTATTAGAGATGTAATATTCGAAACTTAATTAGACTTAGCATATATGATTATCTACCGTACAAATATACGACACTTAGACTTAGCATATTTGAGTGTTAGTTAGAGATAGTTAGAGATTTAATATAAGATTATTAGAGATGTAATATTCGAAACATATTTGATTGTTAGAGATTTAATATAAGATTATTAGGGATGTAATATTCGAAACTTAATTAGATTTAGCATATATGATTATCTACCGTACAAATACAGGACACTTAGACTTAGCATATATGATTATTTGAGTTTTAATAAAATATTAGTAGTGTTAATATTACGCTTAGCAAATATTTCTTCTATGAACAGATGGCTGATCGCGATGAGGAACAGATACTGTACGACACAATCGCATCGGGAAGCAGCCAGTATTGGAACGAAGAAGAGGGGAACGAGGATCCAAACCAGTACTTGAACGAGGAGGGGAACGCGGAGAGGGATGCAGAGGGGAACGAGGAGGGGAACGTGGAGAGGGATGCGGTGGGGAACGAGGAGGAGGCTAGTGGAAGTCATCCCTCCGCTGGACAGAAGAGGGCACGCGGACAACGAGGTGCCGCGAAGAAGATAGAGGGTCGGCACATCATAACTGAGGTGGACGCAGACGACCGACCTAGTGCCCCGGCACAAGCAGCCAAGAATTTTGTACGCCACAGCGGTTGGGTTGTGAGGGATAACGTGCCTGTCAGCAAGGTGTACTGGCGCAAAACAAGGGCACGCGGGGGTGATGACAGCTTCGTCCCGGAATCAGAGAAAGAGATGCTGTGGACCACAATGCTCAAGACGTTCACTCTCCCTGCGGGTACAGAGAACATAGTGAAACAGTAGACTCTTAAGAAAATGGCAGAACAGTTCCAGACCTTCAAGGGAGATCTGTACCGGAAATACATCCTGAAGGGGCAGACACCGAACTTCGACGTATTCCCGAAGCTAAGGGATCACTGGGACGAGTTCGTTGCTTACAAGACAGGTCAACAAGGGCAGGCGATGATGGAAAGAAACAAAGAAAATGCCGCCAAGAAGAAGTACCATCACCACTTGGGGTCAGGCGGCTATAGCGTCGCGATGCCGAAGTGGGAGGAGATGGAGGCAAGCTTGCTTGAGAGGGGTATCGAACCGGCCACCGCTAAGTGGCCTGATCGATCGAAGTTCTGGTACTATGCTCACGGTGGAACGCTCAACCTAGTTGATGGCTCCTTGGTCTTCAGCGATCAGATACGCGAGGCTGCGAATCGACTAACGGACGCAGTGGAAGCCTCTTCTCAGGGCACGTTCCGACCCGACAGAGAGAAGGACGAGCTGTCACTCGCCCTACAGACTCCCGAGCATCCAGGACGAACACGAGGGAAAGGCGTGATTCCCTGGAAGATGGGATTCAAGGAGGACATCCACACGTATAGGAGTCGGATGAGGAGCAAGAGAGATACCGAGGCGAAGATTGCAGATATTGAGTACAGGGTATCGAGCTACGAGCTCAGCATGCAAGAGGAGGTGGCCCGGAAGGTGGATGAATGCATGACAGCACATCGGTCACACGATCCCCAGCCGTACATTCCTCCTCCAATGGTCAGCCCATCAGGCAATCGTAGCAGCTGCGCCTCAACGGGGCAGGTAGTATCACATAGCATGGATGCCATGCAAACCCAGGACGAAACCACCTACCTCGTTGATGAGATCACGCATCGGACACCATGTGAGCTGCATATTCCCTTCAAGAACTTATCAATCAAGGTATGCTCGATGTAATATATGATTTTTTACTCGTACGTTCCGCAAGTTGCTGCTTAGGTTGATTACTAATAGATAACCTCTCATCACGTGAAGGTGGCGTCGGGAATGGCCATCCCAACAGACATTTCAGGGACTTACCACTGCAGGCCGATTCCAGCAGGATACTCGAGGGTCGAAGTTGAGCTGGTGGAAGCCGTGTACGAGGACCTCGAGTTGGACTATCCAGGAGGAGACGGTGAGACGCATCTACGAGACACAAGCCACGCCATTATACTATGGCGCAAGCGGTACATCATCCTCCTTGGGCGACAAGCGGCGTCTCGTGCACCATCTCCTCCGGCTCCGCCGTCTCCTCCTGCACCATCTCCTCTGGCTCCTCCGCCACCTCCTCCTGCACCATCTCCTCTGGCTCCTCCGCCTCCTCCGCCTCCTCCTCCACCGTGTCTGCCTGCACCTCCCAAGACAAGGTCTCGCCAAGCTCCACCTCCTGCCAGCACAAGGGCAACGAAGAAGGCCAAAGTTGAGACCACCAAAAACAAGGAGCCGCCGTACGGTTGCACTCAAGAGGAGCTTGACGCTTATGTGGCAGGAGAAGTGAAGAGGCAACTCAAGCCTCAGAGTCCTGAAAAGAAGATACCTATTGACCCGAGCGTGAAGAATTTCTTCAAGGGAATGTCCACCGCAAACAAGGAGGCCTTAAAGCTATCGGACTATGACCGAACACTTAGGAAAGCCTATTACAAGAAGTCCAAACCAGTTCCTCAGCTTGGAGAACAACCACACCAAGTGATCGGCGAAGACTTTGGCATAACGGATTTCATTTCGGACACCGGTCTAACCATGGCTCAGTTGGTTGGAGGCGCACCAATCCCGAAGGCGGAAGTGGCATACAAGTTTGAACTTGGTAAACCGCTTGTCAGGCCTGAGCAGCTGTAGTCCCTACTGACACAAATGTACAAATTCCATGAACGGTACATGGAAATGAGCGCCAATGGTAGAGAGATGTTCGGAGCGAGGATCAGAAGCCCCGACTTCTTGCAAGGAGAGGATGTTCTATGGATCCATTTCAAGGATGTCTTCGATCTGTACCATCGGGACGCCCTCGACGTCTCTCTTCTGAGCGCATGGATTTTGTAAGTATCTTTGAGTTCGATTTGTTTCGTTCAATAATTAGCTCCTGGCATATATGTAAGCAATAATAATTTCCTTTCATTGTTGTAGAATGGAGATTCAAAGGGCCCGACGGCGGAGGGTTTACGATACTGGGTTCATCGACCCTCGGAAAATCAACACCGAAATGCTCGACAAGTACGAAAAAGACACAGAGGACAATCTCATCCATCTCCTAACGCAGCAGCATTACAAGACGTTCATACTATTGCCGTACAACACAGAGTGAGTTTTTATTGTCGTTCGAACAAATTTCATTCCCATACATATCACATGTACATTCTGATATTTATCTCATCTCACGCATATTCCAGATTCCACTGGGTCCTGTTCTTTTTCGACTTGGACGCATGCAGAGTCACTATGTACGACTCAATGAATAAAGAGGAGAAGGTTTTTGACAAGGTCTTCCAACTGATAGACAGGTAATATAATGCCATCTATTCCAAAGTCGCAGGACTCTGTTGCTATTATGTTGATCTCGGGTAATATTTAATTAATCATAGCTTGCAACTGCACATGTAGGGCTTGGGATCGGTTCCGTCAATTGGTCCGCGAGGCTTGGAAAGAAAAACTTGGACGTAGGTTTCATTTTCCAGTGAGTACATGCATGATCCAAAATTATATTGAATTGAATCTCTAGTTACAGTTAATATAAAGAGTATATTAAATCTCTCATCGTTTCTCATGTAGTGTGCAAAGCAAGACAAGGGAACTAACTTATGCGGCTACTACGTATGCGAGTTTGCCCACTGCCTATCAAACCAAATATACACCACACGAGAGCTCGATGTACGTATACATAAACCATTCAAAATTTCATTGCGTATCGATTTGTTAAGTTGTTTATTAATTTCATATATTGATATGTCATTATTTTTCGAATGATAGCGTATTCACATGAGGGAAAAACTCCCACACAAGGATTTTATCATGGCTGTTCAAGAACAACTGATGGGGTTCATCAACGAAGAAGTCCTTAATCCCGATGGTGAATTCTACTACGACGGATCGACAATTCGTAACGTCGGTCCTTCCTCTTCTGACGTAACGCAGGCGTCGAAGTCATAGCTATAGCTAGCGAGCAAATGAATTGTACTATACATACATGTATATATATATATATATATATATATATATATATATTTATATATGTACGTACATTTACTTTAGTGTTAATATATATTTTGGTAACATATATGTACATAAAATGTTAAGTGCTTTAAATTATAAATATGTGTGTAATATATATATATATATATATATATATATATATATATATATATATATATATATATATATATATATATATATATATATATATATATATATATATATATATATATATATATATATATAAAATCAACCATGCAGCAAACAGGGCCATGCAAATAAAAAAAATGGTACATAGATCTTTAGTCCCGGTTCGTGTTACCAACCGGGACTAAATATCGATCTTTAGTCCCGGTTATTTTACCCGGGACTAAAGATTTCTATCTTTAGTCCCGGATTCGTAGTCCCGGTTGGACAACCGGGACTAAAAGGGGGTTATGAACCGGGACTACAAACGATTTCTCTACCAGTGATAGATCACCTTCAGAATAAAAGTAATTTTTTTTGAATAAGACAAACGGTCAAACATGTGTTAAAAAGTCAACGGCGTCAAACATTTCAAAACGGAGGGAGTATATATTTGTAGTGAAACATATGTCGGGCTAATCTAGCAAAACTACTACCATATATGAGGCTCATCAAGCACCAAGATCGATGTATGTAAAAAGAAAAAGAGAGGTGTGTAGTCATATGATCAAATTAATTTACTTACCTATGTATATGTGATAGTCAGATGTTGCTTTTACGGTTACCGAGTACTGTATTTTTTATATCGAATTCTAGAAACAGAAGAAAAATACTATATACTAGAAAGTGCTGATCTCTACACGTGACATACATCTGGGTACTATGAAGGAAGATTAGTTCGAGCAATCCAATGAATGGCAATACCTCATTATATACATATTTAAGATATATATTCAGTTAAGTACATCCATTGGAAGGTTTTATTATGCAACAAATATATTAGAATATCCAGCTAGCTGGCACGCGGTACATGTAGGTGCATCATTTCTACTTTTTATATCAGCCTTTGTTCAGCCCTTTCACTGGAACTAATTCTAAATTAATCACAACCTTGTACTCCGCTGGTAACAACGTATTCCGTTGAATATGCATGTATATCTTTTTCATACCGTTAACGACGTATACCATTGAATATATATAAATAGTACATGTACCCGACTACCTTATATGTGTAGTTGGAATCTCAAGACCACATCTTAAGTCCCACCTATATCTATATATGTTTCATTTGTTGATGTAGTATTATATATAACGTTGAACAACTCTTTATGAAAAAAAGAAGAAATAATAACCACTCACACAGTCTCTACAAGACTGTCGTCTTATTTTATTTTACATTAGGTTTAGGTCAGCCGCTTCAATTAATGTAGCTTATTCTATATCGACAATAGTCCCACGTGAATATCTCTTGACGTGTATATATTTCTCTTACATAGCATCAGTAATGAGGTAGTCCATTGAATTTGTAGTCTTGTATAAATAGTATATCTAACATATGTATATGTATGTTATTGGATTATATTGGTAGTTCATTAAATTACCAACTTCACGTGTTAGATGTAAATATTTCTATCTCATTACTGATGCGCGTGTATATTATTTTTATAGGGATAATTGCATCTGTGCCCCCACTTTCAATGCCAATTGCTATTTTACCCTCACTTTTTAGAGTTTACAGTTTTACCCCCACTTTTTGAATCTGAACCAGCCGTCTACCCTCACTTGTGACAGCCGTTTGGTTGGTCCCACTTTTGTGTTAAATAAATACAAAAGAAAATAAAAAAAAGATTTTAGGAAATATGAATTTACCTTTGTGCCCCTAGGGAATGGATAAGGCCCTGAGTCTATCCTCCCACGCCCGTGCGGCAACGACGTGCGCCCTAGGTGGTGGTCGCGGCGGCTGCGGGCGCAGGCGAGCAGGCGAGGCGGCGGCGGCCGCGGGGAGGCGGAGGCGGCGGCTGCGGGCGGGCGAGGCAGAGGCGGCCGCAGGCACGCGCGGGCGAGGCGGAGGCGGCGGCAGTGGCGAGGGAGCACGCGGAGGCGGCAGCGGCGGCCGCGGGCGAGGCGGAGGCGTTGGCAGTGGCGAGGGAGCGCGCGGAGGCGGCAGCGGGCGAGGCGGAGGCGGCTGCGGGCGCGCTCCTATGGCTGCATCCGGGTGTCCTCGTCCTGTCCCTGCTGCTACTCACCGTCAGCGGCCGGGCAATGCTGCGCCGGCAGCGGCGCCGGATGGCCGCCTCCCAGCGGCGGAGGATGAGCAGCTGGCGCTCGACGACGTCGCAGGCATCTACGAGCTTGCCAGGTGCTTCGGGTGGATTAGTCCATTAGTTACCCTTAGTTAATTACCCTGAAGATTTATGATGTCTGAAATTAATTTCAGCGTGTGATATTTTAGCTTTGATTTGGTTTTGTTTTTGCTTCAGATTGAATTAATTTGGCTGAGGCTAGTTGTGTCAAAATTCTATCAAAATGCTGTCGAAATTTTATTCAAATTTTGAAATTCTCTAGTATTTGTGATTTTTTTTATTAAAAATACAAAAACATCACAAAGATGCTCATATATAATAGAAAATAGAGGCAAAACCATACACAGCTGAAAAATGGGGGCAAAAATGCTATAACCACCGAAGGTATAAATGTCTTTTTCTTTACAACTAACACCGTTAAAACCGGCTGTTAGAAGTGAGGGTACACGGTTGCTTCAGATTCAAAAAATAGGGGTAAAACTGCAAACCCTAAAAAATGAGGATAAAACAGCAATTGGCTTCGAAAGTGAGGGCACGGATGCAATTGCCCCCATTTTTATATGGACGATGGTATTAGCCACGAGACGGTTCATTAAAATTGTAGAAATAGTACATTGAGCTTGTGAAGTTAGAATCTTAAGAGCGCACACATATATATTTTACTTGCAGAGTCTTGTAAACTATCTTGTTTACTCTTTTTATACTAGCTTAATTTAGTTCGGGCGCTTCGTTGAACTAATTATAAGCCGAGATACTGTCCCGTCCTTCAAGGTGATCTAACAATTCTGACATGATGCACATACTTGTACTGTACTAGCTAGTTGGATGGTGTATTTTATGTAGGATCGAATCATAAGAATTAAGCCAACCAGAGGGGGGGTGAATGGTTGATATACCCAAATTCGACGGAAATAAAAGTTACCCTCAAATTCGACGGATCGCGGTCTGACCGAAGTAGATGCACCGGTCTGACCGCCTGGATATCGTCGGTCTGACCGAGGTTGTAATACCGGTCGAATCGCCGAGATCAATCTCTAGCTCCTGTCGCCGCCGGTCTGACCGCTGGTGCGTCGCCGGTCTGACCGTCGGTAAGTTGCCGGTTAGACCGTCGAAACCCGGTGAAACACAAATCGAGGAACTCTCAAAATAGATAACAACTTTATTGCTTCTCTCTGTGTTTACAAAGTGCAACAACAACACACCTTACAAAAATCTCGACTAAACTAGCAACTCAATTGCTCTCAAAAGCGATACCGGGAAGCCTCACGCTCCCCCTCTATTTATACATGAGGTAGGCAGCCTAAAGCCACGAACCAAACTCATACTAATTAAGAGTCCTAAACACCTTAGGAAACCCTCTAGTACAAGACACAACCTTTACATAACCAATCGTACCAAATTTGGACTCCTTCCAAATTCGACTCCGCATCCTATACGCACACAATACCTCCATCGTATGCCATATAGAATCTTCACCAACCACGTGCATCAACTCTAGTCTTAGTATCCCGCATGATATCTGACCACCACGGACATCGTCTTACCACCAAGCCGACTCCCGGTCCATCACCGCAAATACTCTCCCGAGGTATCGAGTCACCTATACATGAAACAAACAAAGAAACCATATTCTGAGACCAAGCTATCCCCAACTTGACTCATTAGTAGCAAACAACAGTATTACATACTTATAGTATCCATCTAGAAGCCATAACCATGAAACAATCACGGATATCCAAAGAAACTATCCGAAACCGAAACCGACATAGCATTGATCGGTCAGACCACGGGTCGGCCGGTCTGACCGCTACACTTGAGCCGGTCTGATCGGCAACCTCCGCCCGGTCTGACCGGTCCCAACAAAACCGACAAAATAGTTGTATCCAAAACCACTTCGACAATAATCTCCAAATATCAAAACCAACAATCAGAGATGCCAATTGTTCATCACAGAATAAGAATCAAAACACACATTGATCTTACATTTTAGGCTGAGTTGGTTAAGAGGAGATGGGAACAAATCTCCTGTGCACGGAAAATAGAGCTGTCCATTAGCGCGTGATTAATTAAGTATTAGCTAACTTTTTTAAAAATGGATCAATATGATTTTCTTTAAATAACTTTCGTATTGAAACTATAAAAAAACACACACCATATTTAGCAGTTTGAAAACCGTACGCGTGAAATAAAAGAGACATGTGTTGGGAATGCAACAGCTAGCCTAATATGCCTGTTAACCAAACCTCCCTATGGATATATAGTTAATTGAATATATATAGGTCCTGTTTGGATAGAAGTGTTAGAGTTAGAGGTTAGAGTTAGTTTCTAGCTCTCAACTAAACCTGAACTAACTCTAGCCCTAGAGGTGTTTGGATGGAAGGGTTAGATTGACAATAAATATACTTTTCCAATCATTTGGCTCCTTTCCAACTGGATTTGGTGTGGCAGACTCATGTGTGGCCTCCTCCCTCTCACAAATGACACAAACAAATCATATTTCAAACCAAGCATCCGAAACACGATAAATTTTATTTGTCCGTACAAATGAGATGTCTCACTCAACATACATGATAGGTAGTTTAGTCCATACAAATGAAGCTAGACAAGAAAAAATTACACTCCATAAAATAAAGCTTGAGCTAATTCATCACGGAAGGCATTCATGTGGGCATCTTCAACAAGAGGTTCATCTGCTGGCCATTCGGATGCAACAAAACTAGGCATTGGGTTATAATTTTCATCCTCATCACAGGCATCAAATTCCCTATCTGCAATTCTGCTCTCTCGAATGAAATTATGAAGAGCCATACAAGCAACAATAATTCTAGTTTGCTTTGCTTTAGGAAAATTTGGCATGTTCAACAAGATCCTAAATTTCATCTTCAACACTCCAAAAGATCGCTCTATGACATTCCTAACTTTGGCATGTGCATGGTTGAAGGTTTATTTCATACCTTGTGGCGGCGGTCCATCGTTCCATTGCGCGACATGGTACCTTGTACGTGTGTATGGTGAAAGGTAGCCCGGCCGGTTTGGGTACCCCGCATCAACCACATAATACTTCCCTACATATTGTGAAAGTGAGGCACACAATGAGACTTAGATAAACAAGCGCAATTGGATAAGGATTGTTGCAAGATAGTTCAAGTAGCAAACCTGATGGTGGATGCAGAAATTTGTGATGATAAGTACTCACAGCATCTTTGAAAACTCTCATGTCATGTGCCGAACCAGGCCATCCCGACAACACAAAGGTAAATCTCATGTCGAAATCACAAACAGCAAGCACATTCTGACTGGTTTCATTGTGCCTGTTCAAGTACGGAACCCTCTTAATCTTAGGCACCACAACATTCACATGTGTCCCATCTATAGCTCCTATACAGTCATTGAAGTGTGACCAAAATGCTAGATTTTCCAAGTTTGGGTGCACCTCTGAAAAAGTTGGGTCCTTGGGTACAATTATGTCATGAGCTAACCTAAGGAGGCATGTCAAAACTCTGTTAAATGTCCTGCTTACTATCTCCAAAGACCTCCTTAAATGGTTATCAGCCTGTCTAACTGACTGTGGTGAACCAACAATCCATAAAAACATAGCAAGAGCCTCTATAGATGTCATTTTTGTAGTGGACTTCAACCCATAAGACTGGACAAAAGTATTATGTAGCCTGTTAAATAAAGCTCTCTCTACCCTAAACATGTTGTAGCATTGGGTATCTCGTGCTAGTGTATCCATGACCCAATCCATACCAGAATCTCCATTGATCCTCTTAGGTAGTTTCACAAAGTAGTTATCAGAGTACATACCCAAGATAGGAACCAATTGCACGATCAAATTCTCTGCATGCACCAGATTGTTGCGGCACATCGATATAATCTCATCCTCACTTGTGCTGCCTCCATCATCTTCTGCTTCCTCAACCATAGGGCCATGATCTTCTTCTTGCTTCAACACATGTAACAAATTGTCAACACTCGAAAATAATATACAGATAATAGGTTTAACACACATAAATAATATTTTCAATACACAGATAATAGTCTCAACACACAGATAATAGTCTCAACACACAGATGATAGGTTCAACACACAAATAAATAGTTCAACAGACATATGGGAGCAAGACATCAACTACTCCAAATTGTTGTCCTTGCACCATTTGTTGAAGTAACACAACCTAAGCTCAGGAGTTAATTGGCCACAGAAGAACTCCCTTTGATATTCTGTTTCGAACATCTTTGACATAGCATAGACAGATTCAATGGTTTGCTCTATGCCACACTCAAATGCCAGCTCCTGACACCTCTTGACTGAAAATGCAGCCTTGTCACTTGCCCGATTCTGCATTTGCTTAGTGTTGACTGTGACAGCCTCTTTGAAGGTACTGGCTATGTCCTTCACAATCTTAATCATTAGGCTCTTGCTCTTCTTGACTGGACTGGACAAAGTGCTTGAATTGCTACTTAATGGTCTCTTGCCCTTTTGGCTCCTCTGGCTGCTTGTACTAATAGGTGTTGGTTGAAACTCCTCCTCGTCCTCTTCCTCTTCATCTTGCCCCTGGTCCTAACCATAATCATCTCCAGGCACAAAGGCTGTGCTTCCATCCACAGTGTACCCTCTGAATAGTTGATCAAGCAACTCCTCGTTTTCTGGAGGACCCCATTGCAGCCTCTTTAGGTATGGTTTCTTCTGCAGCGATAAATAAAATGGATGAGCACATATGTACTATACTAGTGCACATAAACTACTATCATAATTCATGTTGTGTTTACTAAGCAAATGTTTTTGTAATAAGGTTCCTTGTCAAATTTTTGCCTACTTAATAGCTGAAAGTAAGGAACTACAACAGTAAGTCAGTCCTATGAGAGATCAGTTCATTGGACAATTTGAAACTAGAAAACTGAAAAATAGAATACACAGATTGGCTGCTTATACCCTTATACCTCTGTATGTGTTCTCCAGAACGAAGACTCAGCATCAATGGTTCCATCTGGTAACCTCCCCAACCCTATGTGCGCTTGCAAGTATCGCCAGAAAGAGTGGGTGGTTTTCAGTACGAGTATTTGGTTCTTCACCTGGCAACGGGTATACACCAACCCCCTTCTATCAAGTAAGCCGTCGACGATGGCTTGGTACCCTTCACCACTCATCTGTGCATCATTATACGTGACTACTCTACGCTGCTCAATTCACAATTCTAACAAGCAAGCATTATTAACTTCATTCCATTGGGCTCGACTAGCTTGGCTCACCGGGGGTCCGTCGGAGCTCGCAAACTCCTCCACATCATCCTCCAATTCTTCAGCATCATTGTTGAAGGGAGCGCCGGAGCCAGATGCTTGTCCACAGACGGCACTCCTTGGTGCCCTTGGTGCTCGGGGACGCGGTAGGCGCTAGCCGCTGCCGCCGACACGTACCGCCGTGTTGCTGCGCTGGCTCCGGCGGCCAGGTGCCGCGGTGGCTGAACTCGAGCGCTGCCGAACGCGCCCGCCTCTCCCCGAAGACAACCCGTCTGGGAAGGTGCCACCATTTCCTCCTCCGCGACCAGCTCCTGTCGGGGAGGAGCCGTCCAAGTTCAGTCGCCGAGATAGATTTGGAGTCGCTCTTCCGTCTCCGGCTCCGGCACGTGGTGGGCGATAGGGAGGGAGGCTGGAGCCCCTGCCATGGCCAGTGAGGAGCTCGTCGTCGTCGCCTTGGAGAAAGGCTCCGTACATCCCAAGCCCCGGGAACCCCTCCGCCACCGGCGCTTGCGAGTTGAGGTCGAAGCTAGCGCCGGCAGAGGGAGCGGTGGCGGGGCCGCTCGCCGACGACTGCGTAGCCCACGTGCTGAGGTCATCGAAGCTGTCTCTGTCCATGCGTGGCCGATGGCGCAGATCGGTGGAGGCGGCGACGCGGATGGTCGGAGGAGGCGCGGCTCGGGGGTGGCGGCGGCGCTGAGGTTGCCCGGCGCCGCGGAACGGTGCAGGCGGCGACGGGGATGGTCGGAGGAGGCACGGCTCAGGGGTGGCGGCGTCGCCGCGCCGCGGAACAGTGGAGGCGGCGGCGCGGTTGGACGGGCGCCTCGCGGATCGGCGGCGGAGGCGCGGATCGAGGACGGCGGCACGGATCAGCGGAGGTGGCGGCGTGGATCTGGGAGGCGGCGACGACCAGCAAGAGGAAAAAATTGGTTTGGGTGTGACCGTGTGGGATCGGGAGATGGGGATCCGATGCGGGGAGAGAGAGAGAAGTGGCTTGTACAGTGGGTCCCACCCAAACTAGCTCCAATAAGCACCTCTTGGAGGGGCTAGTTTTTTTTGTGGGTTAGATGCAACTGGCCCCAATCTAACCCCTCATGTTTGGGTCCTTTAGGGCTATTTGAGCCTCAACTAGCTCAAACTAACTCTAACCCTTGAATCCAAACAGGGCCACAGTACAGAGTGTAGTACTTAAAATATGTACTGTACACTACGATTCATCGGACTGCTCGAACTAGTTAGTACTAATACCAACTGGATTTTTCACATTTTGGTCCTTTTGAAAAACTTATTTCGTAAGTAGACCCCTAGAAAAACTTATCCCAAAAATGGTCCTTTTTGGGGCGCCAGAGTGCCTGGCGCCGTCGTTCAACAGGACGGCGCCAGCCTCTTTGGCGCCGTCCCCCTGCCGACGTGGCGGGGCGATGCTGAGGTGGCTAGGGGGAGTGCGCCAGAGTGGCTGGCGCCCCCCCGAAATTTTTTATTTTTGTTTTATTTGTTTGATATTTTTTTCACGCTTAGGGACACACAAGAACCAACCATAGAAAAATTGAACTCAAATGGACGTAATATGTGACATGTAGAATTTTTCCTCTCCTCTCCTCTCTCCGAACTAGTGCAGAGGAGAGAGATGTGCAACTTTTTTATTTTTATTTTATTTTTTTGATATTTTTTTCACACTTAGGAACTCACAGGAACCAACCATGTAAAAAATAAACTCAAATGGACGAAATATGTGGCATGTGGAATTTTCCAAAGCTCCACCGAAAAACTTCTCTCCTCGAAAACACAATCTTGCAAGCGGAATTTGGAGGTTTTAATATCGCCGAACCCGGCAAAGCGGGGGAGAATCGGATGTAACTTTTTCTGTAGATGCCCGTGCATATATTATTTGCCTGATTTCGTGTCCGTATGAGAAAGTTACGCCTATTTTAATAGATGACATATTTTGTCCGTTTCGGTAGAGTTTTGGAAAATTCTACATGTCACATATTTTATCCGTTTGAGTTTATTTTTATACGGGTGGTTCCTATGTTCTCCTAAGTGTGAAAAAATATAAAAAAATGAAATAAAAATAAAAAATTGCATCTCTATGTACTGTTTA
Source organism: Oryza sativa Japonica Group (assembly GCF_034140825.1). NCBI lineage: Eukaryota > Viridiplantae > Streptophyta > Magnoliopsida > Poales > Poaceae > Oryza > Oryza sativa. Next base: position 23,353,903 of record NC_089040.1, on the reverse strand, counting down.
ACTTATATATGTCATTTCATTAGGTTATATTTTGAATTAGATTAAGTAATTTCATGTAGTGGTAGAGTGCATTATGTTTAACATGCAGATCAAAGAGTTTTACTAAAGGAGTTATGGTCTAATTTTAGTGAAGGTGCAAAGTAGACTAAGTGGTATGCTAGATATTTTCAGACTTAGCTAGGTGGTAGTTCGAGTTTAAATTTTTTTTGTGGTTGGTTGTATCGTGATCCTGAGTGTGAAAAAACATCCGAAAAAATAAAATAAAAATGACACCGTTGCAACTCCATACAGAGAAGCAGGAATGGAGGCGGCGGCGCCAGCCATGCTGGCGCCCTCCTCCCTGGGGCGGCGCCAGCATGGCTGGCGCCCTCCTCTTGCCACGTCGGTTCGCGTGCACCACGGTGGCAGGAGGACGGCGCCAGAGAGGCTGGCGCCGTCCCGTTGGATGATGGCGCCAGCCACTCTGGCGCCCTAAAAAGGACTATTTCTGGGATAAGTTTTTTCAGGGGTCTATTTGCGAAATAAGTTTTTAAAAGGACCAAAATGTGAAAAATCCAGTAATACCAACATGTATGATGCATGTCACGTGCAGAGAGCTAGAGATCAGTACTTCTATTTTTTTTTTCTTCTTCTAGAATTCAATATAAAAATGCAGTACTTGGTAACTGTGAGAACATCTGACTAGATGAATATTTGAATGGGTAGTGACTAGTAAATTAATCTTGTCATATGAATACGTCTTTTTCTATGTATACATTGATCTTGGTGTTTGATGGAACTAGTATATGGTGGTAGTAGCTAGAATAGCACCCGTGCTTGGGATGGAACATGAAATTTTTTGCGCCCCAAATTTATTTATCGATGATTCGTCATGTTCTACTAGCTAGCATAATCTAGCACACGCAACATACAGATTCGTGCCTCCTTTGTCCTTTTCTTTTAGATGCCTTGAATTTGTGGAGATTGTACACCTAGCATGTACAGTTAGATTACTGATGCAGTTCATTGAATTTCCAACTCTACACGCCAGATGTATTAACTTAACAAATTCATCGACGAACTACCTCATTAGTGATGCTAAAAGGAATATATACTCATCCGGGGTGATGTCATTTTTCTTTTAGGGGGGTGGTTGTCATCAATTTAGAATTACTTCAATGAATAGACCGAATTAAATCTGACACAAAAGAGTAAAATGTACCTGCATATATAGGTTCGTCGATGGTTATTACTTTTATTTTTTGAAAAATATGAATTTATCTTGCTGTGGTTTTGACGATTCCTCCTTAAACTTAACCTTACATATATAAACTTTCATCTACCAATCGATTTCTTTTCTTAACCGAATCTACTAAAAACCATACCAAATTCTGGTGTTAACATATTGAGATTGTACCATTTGGTGTAGTGGAAGACAGTGTTTTGGATATGATTTATGGCCTGTTTGAAACAGATGAACACAAGACGATGATTAGAGGAGGCTTTGAGTACATGAATGAAATAGATTTTTCTATACAGATACAGTACAGGTAAATTTAGAATACAATAGCACTAGCTAGTTTCTTTTTGCTTTTTCGTAGCTGTTAAACTCGATCCGGCCAGAACAAATCCGTAGCTGGTATTCGATCTCGGGGGTTTTCCTCTTGGATACTAGTGCTGGTTTCCGCCGCAGCTAGAACAACTGATGGCGTACTTTCACTGCTCCTGTGTGCCTCAATTAATTGGTACCTCCTTATCGCCATCAGTGATGTGAAGGTTGATCGGCCGGCTGGGATGCTGCCGCTTGCTTCTTTCTTCACGACGTCAATGGTGGCCTTGATGCCGGGATCGTCGCTCTAGCTTGTACCATTTGGAGCAGCGGAAGACCACCTTTTGGAGGCTGAGCAGGTGGAGGTGATCGATCATTGCTGGGCGCCTGGGCCGGCCGGCGTAGAACTTGAACTCGAGATGCTTGAGCTTGGGCATGGCTCCTTCCACAAGGAATCTCTCCAGCATCTGGAAGCCTGTGCGGTTAATGATGATGGGCTCTCTTTGTGGGGCCTCGAACCTCGATCAGCACAAGCATGTGGAGGTTAGGCGTATTAAAACTCTCGTGGTCTTCCTCTTCCAGCTTGTTGTACAGCTAGCCTGATGTCTAGGGAAGAAACAACATCGCAATGATCTTTGATCAGCTTCAGGATACTCTTGTACAAGCCAATAACGGAAGAGGATTTGGATCCCTCGAGGGGATATCCCCTCGTTGTTAGCATATCACTCAAATGGTTATGAAAAAATTTGAAAAAAATTAAGAAGATGTATTAATATGTGATATATCACTCCACAAACATACAAGTAAAAATTCAACTTCTACATCTCGCAACGAAAAAAACAAATTTGACTCTGAATATATGTTAACTAGCTGCGGTTCAATTTGTTTTTTCGTTACGAGATATAGAAGTTGAATTTGAACTTGCATGTTTGTGGAGTGTTATATCACATGTTAATACACCTTTCCATCTTTTTTCAAATTTTTTTATAACCATTTAAGTGACATGCAAAAACGAGGGGATATCCCCTCGAGGGATTAAAACAGTTTCCCGCCAATAACCTTGAGTATGCCAACAGGGGGAGATCCTAAACGATCGACAATCGTGATGGACAGGACCTCACTGCACTTTACCCTTGATCAGATCTTCGCATACGTGAAGTCGTCGTCTATCTAGTACGTTGTCGTTATTATCAAGAACACATACGGCGTACGTAGTACGTACCTGCAAGAGATCAAAATTTAAGTAATCGTTTCTCCTAGCATTTCATATGTTGTTCTTGCTAGCTACTAGGTTGCATTGACTTAATAGCTAAGTCGTGGTCTATTTGAGCCTATATATTGGCTTGGCACTCAATCAAAAGCTTTGTCTCTTGGAGATTCATTTGCATCAGCCGAAGGCAAGAATCACACAAGACTCGGTTAGACTGTTTACATTGAAGTAGTAGCATGGGGCAACTCCATAATTTGATGCTTCTGCTGCCGTGCCTGATCTTCTCCACGCTACTGCACATAGAGGTTTAACTGCTAACTCCTCTGTTTTAAGTCTGTTTCTTAATTTAACTAGTGCTATATATACATATATACCCCGTTTTTTTTCTGGATGGTGAGGGAGGAGCAGGAAGGATTCACTTTTACAGTAGTAAGAGAACTATTTTGTCAATTTGTACAATGATTTAAATCACTTAACCGATACAATGGTGGGAGTAAGAGAAATGACCTTTGGAAAAACAGACGATTAATTGTATATTTATGAAAAACCAGCCAGAGTACTATACCACTCACCTCTCTTATACTTTTTTTTGGAAATGAAGTAACCCCAAAATGATAACCATGTCTTAGCCAGTTTGAGAAGAACCGTTTGCAAAGAACAATTTAACACCATGAATAATTTCACCAGCAATATAATAATTTTAACCAACAATATTTCACACGTATGCATCTGAAACTCTGAATGCAGGCGATGAGTGTAGCTCCTGTGAAAGTGAGCACCACGCCCATCTTCCCCACAATCCCAAGAGCTCAGACGAACAAGGACTTCCAGGTGTTACTGCGTGTTGAGGCGCCACCGGCGGCCGATCTCAACGGCCATGTCCCCATAGACGTCGTCGCAGTGCTCGATGTCAGCGGCAGCATGAATGATCCGGTGGCGGCGTCGCCGGAGAGCAATCTGCAGGCGACGAGGTTGGATGTGCTCAAGGCGTCTATGAAGTTTATCATCAGGAAGCTTGACGACGGAGACCGCCTCTCCATTGTGGCTTTTAACGATGGACCCGTCAAGGAATATAGCTCCGGCTTGTTGGATGTTTCTGGCGATGGCCGGAGCATCGCCGGAAAAAAGATCGACCGACTTCAGGCCCGTGGTGGCAGTGGCTCTGCGCTTATGCCCGAGTTGCAGGAGGCCGTCAAGGTATTTGCAATAATGTAGTACAATTATTTATTTGCAAGTTTGGCAAAATGTTACCTTCTCCAGCTATTAAAACACATGTTGTTTGCACATATTTCAAGTCAAACTTCCAAAATTTGAAAATCGATACCTTCTTAATATTTTGGTTGGAGGCATTATAACTGCTACTACCTCCATCCCAAAACAAGTGCAGCCGTGAAAATCCGTGTCCAACGTATGACCGTGCATCTTATTTAAAAAAATTATGAAATTTTTTTAATAAAATAGTCACACATAAAGTGCTATTCATGTTTTATCATCTAATAACAATAAAAATAGTAATCATAAAAAATTTTCAAATAAAACGAATGGTTAAACATTAGAGATGAATAGTGCAAAACTGCACTTATTTTGGGACGGAGGGAGTAGTATATTGTGTAGACTTGTCTATAAAATTGTCAGCATAATAGTTTTTTTTTCAAATATTATATAATACGCTTGATTATATTATGTGATAGAGGGAGTAGTAATCATTTTTTAGGAACACCAAATAGATCCACGCGTAATTGTATTATTAGAGCAATTCTACGGTCCTTGAGGAGGTACCATGAGGTACCAAAATTTTAGTGTAAAATTTGATACCTCATGGTACCTCATAGTATCTAGGTATTAAGAGGTACCAAATTTACAATAGAAAAAATATTACCTCCTCAAAAACCGTAAAATTGCTCGTATTATTATAGTTGAAACCAGTGGTTACGTTATATCTTGATAAACATGTTAATATCAAAGACAAGATATTGTTTTGAACATAAGAAGTACCTAAAATTTCTTTCTTTTAAGGCTTAAAAATATGCTACATTAATGGAGTTATGATTATATTGTATTTTCCCTTTAAATCAAAAATTAAGGATTTACCCTCCAACAGACCAATGACATGTAAAAGTTAAGATCATCTCACGACGTAATCACAGATCCTGGATGAGCGGCAAGGCAACAGCCGGAACCGCGTAGGGTTCATCCTCCTCCTGACCGACGGCGACGACACGACCGGATTCCGGTGGAGCCGCGACGTCATCCATGGCGCCGTCGGCAAGTACCCCGTCCACACCTTCGCCCTGGGCGCGGCGCACGACCCGGAGGCGCTGCTCCACATCGCGCAAGAATCGCGCGGCACCTACTCCTTCGTCGACGACGGCAACCTGGACAAGATCGCCGGCGCCCTCGCCGTGTGCCTCGGCGGGCTCAAGACCGTCGCCGCCGTCGACACGCGCGTCAGCCTCAAGACTGCCGAGCTAGGCGGCGCGCGGATAGTGCGCGTCGACTCTGGCGGCTACGAGAGCAGCGTTGCTTGCGGCGGGGCCTCCGGTGAGGTCGTCGTCGGTGTTCTCTACGCCGGCGAGGTGAAGAGCTTCGTCGTCCACCTCCATGTGCCTGCTGCTTCGTCGACGACGACCTTCTCGTCGGTGGAGTGCGGTTACTGCGACGCCGCCGCCACGGTCTGCGACCATCACCACCACCACCATTGCCATCACCGTCATCACCAGCAGCAGCTGCTCGCCATCGGCTACTCGTACAGCCACGCTCCGGGCGGCGAAGCGGTGTCCATCGAAGGGCACGGCGTGTTCGTCGAGAGGCCCGAGGTGGCCGTCTTCTCCGTCGACGGCGGCCGACAACGGCAAACCCTCCTCCCATCCCCCGTCGTGATGCAGCACATGGTCCGGTTCGAGCTGCTGGAGCTCGTCGCCGGCTTCGCGGAAACCGAGATGCTGTCGAAGAAGGGGACGATGCAGCTGCGCGGCGGCGGCGCGCGCGCCGGCGACGTGCTGCAGGGCAAGTGGGAGGAGTTCCGGCGAGCCCGGCAGTTCTGGGGCGGGGTCGAGCTGGACGGCCTCGAGGAGGATGTGGACGCCATGGTGGCCAGCCTCAGGAGCGGGCTAGCCTACGTCAGCTCGTGGGTGTCGAGCCACCAGATGCAGCGCGCCACCGCCATGGGCTCGCCGGAGAAGGTGATCGCCGAGTTCATGACGCCGGCGATGGTGATCATGCTGGAGGAGGCACGTAAGCTACCGTCGCCGCTGCCAGCTGCGGCTGAGGCGGCGAGAGAGAGGCGGCCCGGCTGCAAGGGCGGCGGCGATCTCCATTACGTGATCCGGCAGCGGCTGGAGCTGTGGTCGAAGGTGAGACGCGAGGTGCCGCTCATGTACCAGCCGTCGTCGGAGCAGGAAGACGTCCAGCTGACCGCCTTGTTTCGGGAGGCGTCGCTGGAGGCCATCGACCGAGCAATGCACCACGACATCTATCTGGTACCTACTTTTACACCTTATTATCCTTTTCGTCGTAATAATACCACGAATTTAGACAGAAGTTTATCTACTACTCCCTCCGTTTTAAAATGTTTGACACCGTTGACTTTTAAGTACATGTTTGACCGTTCGTTTTATTCAATAAAATTTATGAAATATGTAAAACTATATGTGTACATAAAAATATATTTAACAATGAATCAAATGATATGAAAAGAATAAATAAATACTTAAATTTTTTGAATAAGACGAATGGTCAAACACGTACTAAAAAGTCAACGGTGTCAAATATTTTAAAACGGATGGAGTATTTCTATTTCCTCTTTTGGACTTTTCAAAATTAATCAGGTATAAGTTTGACAACTTAATTTTATTTCATACAAATACAAAAGTAGTTTGTATGTATATAAGTGTAATATTATGAAACTTTATGTGTTATAACAAATTTGGAAATGTCAATTTTTATGCCTAAAAGTTATGTCCTATAGGAATCTTTTGAGCTAACCTTACTATTTACTATAAACATCTTAGAAATTTTGTATTTTTTGACGGAGGGATCAGAGTAGTAAGCAAAAGCAAGAATAATTATCACATCGATCTGATGGATGCAGGCCGTGGTGCACGTGACCAACCAGAGGCGATGCTAGATTGCTGGCCACGGCGATTAAGTAGTGGAGGCCGATGAAGCAGCTTCAAGCATAATGCTTTTTAGCTATAATTAATCTTATAAGTATTTTGCTATATGCATCTCTATTGCCTTGATTTGCATGCATTAAACAAGTGTATGAGCTTTGCCTATGTTGCTAGCTCGTAGATATCAATCGATCTGTGTGTATGTACCACGAGATTACTGGAGCTAGTTAGCCAGTAATAATATATATGGCAGTCGTGTGTAATAATATGGGCTGTTCTTGTACCCAAGCACCAGTTGTTGGCCGCAAGAGCAAGCTGGATCTGCTCATTTCCCATTGTATCCATTTTCATTCTCAATAAATATTATCTCGTGATCGATTATCCTGCCAGCACCTGCTTGTCCATTGTAATTTTTCCTGGGATTTAAATTGTTAATCATTTTAGCTTTGTTCTAATTAAGTCAATCATTCCTAATTTAATTTTACTATCACTCTCTAAAAAATTATAAAGTTTAATATCATAAGATTATCTCTTATGTTTTTAGATTCATGCTGAGAAGTAATTTCATGTGTTGTTGAACTACATAAATTTAGATGAATTAATGGTTAATGTTAGAAATATTTGATTCAAGAGAAAGCTAAAATGATAACTATCCCAGTCATCACTGATCTGAAAACAGCACTCATCCCCACACCAATACATTAGGCGCTTCACACCCGGTGGAGGCAGCTGCTCAGGGGCATAGCCGACGTCATCCTTCCTAAACATCTTGAAATTAAAAAAAAATTACCCCTACAATAAACCCTAAACCATTACCACATAACCAACAGCCATATATAGCAATAAACATTACCACATATATACTCCCAGATGACAGCCAACTATATTCTCCAAATCACGACATATACCAACTCAACAAAAAATTAATATAGTACACAATTATAAAAACTAGGGTTTTTTTTACGGAGGCTAGTAAATTCTCTACACCCCAAATGAATCGTCCATAAAAGTGATAGATAGATTTGTTAAAATATATAATTATTGTTAGTGGGTGATGATGTTGTATGCTTGCATGAGATTAAATATATACTTATTGTTAGTGGGTGATGATGTGGCATAATTGCATGTTGAGCTTTAGATTTAGTGGGCTTTAACTTTATAGGAAGCATAGATATGGGAGCCAACATGTGCGAAACCATCAACACCTTTAAGGGATTATATTTTTTAAATTAAGTTTTTTAAGCATTCAAATTTTATGTCAAAATGTACGATGAAATGATTAAAATACCTCCAACAGACCGGGACAATTATGGAAGGGGAAAATCTAGTCTTTTTATCTTTATCGTGAAAAAAGTTTAGGAAATAATTATATTTTAGAACGGAGAGAGTATGTAGCTACATTTTAAAACTGAGGAAGCATGTTTAACATTCCCACTCTAGAAACTCATGTTAGCTAAACTTTAGAAAACAATATGCTTTATGATCAAAGTTGCATGAAACCCAAAATATTATGACTAGTGGCACATGAAACCCAAAATATTATGACTAGTGGCACATTACTAGCTCTAGGTATTATGGTTGTAAAGTTTTACAACACCCCACCCTATATGACCATGGATTTACTTAAATTTTTTTAGTGTATATGAAATGTTTAACTATTGAGTTCATTACTATTGATTGTTTAACTCACTACTTTGAAAAATATTGTTTTTGGATATGCTGAAATTAATGGAAATTTGAGAAAAAGGTAGGACTTTATAAATCATTTAGATCATAAAACATGTAGTTTTTTTAACATTTACTCATTATAAAAATTAATGCAATCCCTGTCTCTAATTAGACCAAATCACCAATCATCGAATAGGTAACAATTTTACGTATATTCACTCTTGTCACAAAATAAACGATGTTTTAAAATATAAGCAGCCAACACATTTTTCTTACTTTTTCTTACTTTTCCTGGTTCACAAATCAAGAAATTTTCTCCCTTCAATGCAATGCTCATTTCATAGCCACCAACCAATTCTACACCTTTCTATTAATGATGGGGTTTTTTTTTCCCCTTAATATTATTTTTGTCTTGGATACTTGTCACGCCCCGAACTAGTCCCGACCAGAACTAGCCCGTGACGCTCCAAATTAACCTGTTAATCGATACCAGTCCCAGGAAATAGTGCTGGTATCACAGGGAGACAGAATATCACAGCAATAGAGGTCTCTTTATTATAGAGTAGGTGTACAGTTATGTTGGGCTGCGGACAGATCCCGAGCTCACAACTGCATTACAAAAGGAAAACGGAAGCCAGACTTGGACCAAACATCACAGGCGCGACTTGGGAACTAGGCCGAAACCCTAAAACTCATCGTAGCCGGCTTGCTCCTGGAAGAACTCCTCATCAGCGGGATCCGCTTCATCTTCTTCAGCAACTGGGGGGGATTATTTATATAGAGCAAGGGTGAGTACGGGAGTACTCAGCAAGCCATGGGAAATAAGTGTTTAATACAGGCTTCAAGGAAAGGCTGTTGTTTTTGCAATTGATTTTATTTGAACTCTTTTCTGAAACAACTAAGTGAGTGCTTCTCAAACGACACGGATGAGACAGTGCGTCTCGTCCGGTCGGAGTATGTGCAATGTATCAGTCTTTTGAATTGATCAAGGTTGGCACCCGGCCAACAGCTTTCAAACGGTCACCCGGGCCTGGCTGATCCCGTCAGCCGCAGATTTTCCAAACATCAAACCCATTCCACAACAGCAAATTTTACAAGGCAGTAGTCAGACAAAACTACGCTAGGAATCACCTCACATCCGCCCATGACCGTGGGCATGGCTGTTCGAACAGTTTGTTAACCTCTGCAGAGGGGGTACACTTTACCCACACGACATTACTAACCCGGATCACCCAGCCCGTGGGGATCAGCCACGTCGGGAGACCTCCAAGCTTTCATGACAAGGCATTTCCAAAGCCAACACAGGTTTACCATATGCCGACGAGAGGGGTCCCAGACCAACAACAGGTTAGATCCCAGACCATACTGTGCCAGGAAGCCTAGGGGTCCTCCCCGACACCACCTCGGCGAATCCACATGTCTCTCGGCATCAAGGCTCCCCTGATAAGCTAGTTACTCAGCCAGGGGTGTCCCATTCCACCCATGTGGTCGTACTTGTCTTATGATTGGATGAAATTCCAAGGAAACGGTCCTTAAGTGCAATAGCGGGAAACCGTACACCCGGTACGTTCCCCGGTCCGCGGTTTTGGAAATTCATTTAGTTCGCAAGCACTGACCCAGGTGTCGGGTTTTCCAAGTCTTTTGTAAAACCCAAGTTTTACCCAAGATGTTTTCCAGATTTTAAGTTTGAAGGCGACCGTCGATACTCGTGCAGAGTGCACGATTTCCGAGGCGCAACTGGGTGGTTACAAGGGAACATGGTATAACAATTAACAAAGGAAGGATCAAATGCAACAAATTAGGTAGGTCCGCCAATCTACCTTGCAGACGGGACAAGCAGATTAAGTGCGATCCTATCAATGCATAATATTTTTCAAGCAACATAATTAAGTTCAAATATAGGCTCAAGATGTTCAAAGGTGGCTTGCCTTGCTCGAGATCTTGAGCTTGATCCTCGAAATCCTCGCACTGTGGGTCTTCGGGCTCCGAAACTACACGCAAAACGGGACAACTCAACAAACGGCGAAAATAAAGCCCTATTAATGACCTCTAAGCGTGCCATTAGATAGATCTCGAGATTTGAGGAATTTTGGAAGTTGAACGGAGTCAAACGGATTTACGGTTGGGAAGATATTGAATTTCTAAGATTATTGAATTTTTGGTCTAAAGGAAAAAGGATTTATTTAAATCCTTTTTGAAAAAGAAAAGAAAAGAAAAGAAGGAGGGGGGAAATTAGACTTCCCTCGGGCAGCTAGGGCGCGGCCCGAGAGAAAGGCTCGGCCGAGCTTAATGGGCCGGCCGGCCCAAGAAGGCGGCCCATGGCACGCGCGCGGGCGGGGAGGGGAGAGAGAGAGCCGGTGGGCCGGGTCCATCCCGCGTGGTCCCGGGTGGGACCCGCTTGTCGGGGGCTCGGCTCACCGTGCGGAGGGAGCACGCGGCGCATGCGCGCGGTTCGCGGAGGACGCGGTGCGGCGGGCCCACGTGCAGCCTCACGGCTCGCGGTGGACCTCGCGCGCGAGGGGGCGGAGGGGAGCGGCAGACCGGGGTCTACTTGACCCGGTCGCGGCCAAGGTGGCGCCGACGTGGCGCCTTCGTGGGTGCCACGCGGGCCGGCGGGAGGTTGAAGAAGACGCCTGCCGGAACAGACGGCGGACGGCGGTGGCGAGCGGCGGAGCGAATCACGGCGATACAGGCGAAAGCGAGCACACCGGGAAGTTGCACGGGACGAGGGGAGTCGAGCCAAAGGCTCGGATTTGCCGGGGAATGCTCGATGGCGGTGGATTGCGGCGGCGGCAACCGGCGGCGGGAGAAGGGGGAAACGGCGACGAGGTCACGAGGGGCCGATTCCCGGCGGCGAGAGCATCTACGCGGCTACGGGAATCCGTTGCCAGCGTCGGATTGGGCGGAGCTGCGCCGAGCGAGGCCGGCGACGAGCGGGTGCTACGGCGACGGCGGCGAGCACACAGCGGGCGGCGGCAACGGTCGGGGCGGCGCCTGCTAGCTACGGGGAGGCCACTCGTGCTACTACCCGAGTCTAAGGCGAGGCGATGGAACGAGGAGGGAGAACGGGGAGATGCGCTACCGTGCGGACGGGGCGCAGTGACGAGAGCCGACGACGCGAAACGTGATCGTTTCGGCCTCGGGCCGAGGAAGAGGAGGGGGAGGGCGCGCTCGGAGTCCCCTTCCGCATCCTTGCTCGTGCCGGCTCCTCCGACACGCGCAACGACGAACGGCGACGGTGAACAGAGCACGGGGCGGCTACAATGGAGTGGAGGCGATGGGACAACGAGAGGAGAAGAGAGGGAGGGCGCCTGGGCTTTATAGAATGGCAATGTCGGTTTGGGAACCGACCTAGGGCGGTCGAAGGAGAGGGCTAGCGCTCGGCGGTCACGGCCAAAACGGCGACAGGAGGTGACGCCGGCGATGGGAGGAAAAAGAAGAAAGGAAGAGGAAAAGGGGGCTTGCCTCCTTGCTTCTTTGGGAAAAGAAAAAGGGAGAGAGGGCGACGTGGCAGAGGGAGGAGGAGCTCTGCCTCCGTCCCTTGGAGGCTAGCGCGCGGAGTGGCGGGGTCGGGTTGATGACGACGGCGATGACGGCCGGGCGGTGTGGAGCGGAGCGGCGACACGGGCGGCAGGCGCGGAAAAGCGTGGCAGAGGCTGACGGCGGCGGCGACCAGGCGGTCGGCCACCACGGCGCGCGCGCACGGGAAGCAACGGGCGGCGCGGCGATTTGAGCGGCGCGGCTCGGGCACGCGTGCTGGCTCGCGGGGCCGAGCGGCTGCGCGGCAGGGTAGCGGGCCCGGGCGGCGCAGACGGTGCAGGCGCGGCACGGGCGGCAACCACGCGGGCGCGCGCACGCGAACAACGGCGCGCGGGGGCTGATTTTGCGTGCGGGGAGCTCGCTAGGGATGGAGGCGGGGAGAGGGAGAGCGAGGGGGGTGCTCAGCGTGGCTCTTGCGCACGCGCGGGTAGAGCGAGGGAGAGAGAGAGAGAGAGAGATGGAGCCGGGGAGGGAGGGGGAGATGGGCCGAGAGGGATTCGGCTCATCGAACCCGAGGGAGGCAAAATAGACTTTTGCGGAGGGATTGAACTCAACGATAGATCGGGGATTTGAGATCTGAGATGGCACGGACACTAGACAACAAGCAAAGAAACAGATTTCGCAAATAGAGTTTTTAAGAGATAGTTTTCCTGCTAGGCGCCACGACGGAACGGGCGCTACAGACCAACCCCCCTAACAAGAATCTCGACCCCGAGATTCAGCACCTAAGGGAACAGCTTCGGGAACTCGGCGCGGAGAAGATCTTCTCGCTCCCAGGTTGCCTCATCTTCAGAATGATTGGTCCATTGGACCTTGTAGAACTTGATAGTCTTCCTTCGAGTCTGACGTTCTGCCTCTTCAAGAACCTTGATCGGTCTTTCCTTGTAGGTCAGATTCTTTTCCAGCTCGATATTACCCAGGGGAACTTGTTCTTCTGGAACTCGAAGACATTTCTTTAACTGGGATACGTGGAACACGTTGTGCACATCTGCGAGACCTTCAGGTAACTCAAGCTGATAAGCCACTACGCCACGTCTGGCGGTTATGAGGTAGGGGCCGATGTAGCGGGGTGCTAACTTGCCGGACATCCCAAACCTCCTCATACCACGGAGAGGCGATACCCGCAGGTACACATGATCTCCTTCTTCGAACTCAAGGTCACGCCTCCGATTGTCAGCGTAATTCTTCTGATGGTTCTGCGCTGTCTTTAAACGTTCTCGGATCAGCTTAACTTGTTCTTCTGCTGCCTTGAGTATGTCAGGACCGAATACCAGTGCTTCGCCCACCTCATTCCAGCACAAGGGAGTGCGGCACTTTCTTCCGAACATTGCCTCATTCGGCGACATCTGAATGCTAGCCTGATAGCTGTTGTTGTATGAGAACTCAGCATACGGCAAACAACGATCCCAAGTGCCTTCGAAATCCAGGGCACACGCACGTAGCATGTCTTCTAGGATTTGGTTTACCCTTTCTGTCTGTCCATTGGTTTGCGGATGGTAGGCTGTACTAAAATTTAGATCGGTTCCGAGGGCTTCATGCAACTGCTTCCAGAACCTTGAGGTGAACTGAGTGCCTCGGTCTGACACAATCTTCTTGGGACAGCCAAATCTACACACGACATGGGTCATGTAGAGTTCTGCTAGTTTCTTTCTATCAAAGGTGGTTTTCACTAGCACGAAATGAGCTGATTTCGTGAGTCGGTCCACAATTACCCAGATGGAGTCGTGTCACGACCGGAAATCACCCAACAGGCGTTCCTGACGTGCGTGTATTATTCCTTGTCCCAGGAGGCAAGGTACACCAAAAGTTGATACAATTCAGAGTTTAACAAGCGGAAGCGTAAATAGAATTATTACATGGGCAACGAAGGCCCAGCACACTCAAAGACAACGAAAAACAGCGGAAGACTAGGGCGACGACCACAGGCGCTTGACGGCAGGCACGAGCTAGACACCAAAGCCTTCATCTTCCAGGAACTCCTCATCTGGGCTTGGGAAAATTAAGCAAGACTGAGTACAACCACCGTACTCAACAAGACACACCCACAAATGCAGAATAAATGCAAGGGAGTACAAGGGAATTATAACATAGAGGGGTTAGGGTTGCAGTAAACAGCATTTAAAGACATTTAGTTGCTCAAGGCCATTTTGTAAACACGATCCTAGAACTATCCAATATTATTAATCAAGGCCGTGAACCCACACGAACCTGCCTTAACCCAAGGCCTATGATGATTCAGACCGAACTGGCAACCCGACCCTGGGCCCCAGCTCGTCCTAAGCCAACCCAGGCCAACCATTCCATATTTTAGTTGTTAAGCAAGTTTTAAGAATTAAAACACTAACTTGGGTACATTGCTCGGCTTGCCCATAACCGAGGGCTCGGCTATTCGAATAGATTATACTCTGATCAGAGGTGTACATCTTTACCCACAAGACACATCTTCCTCACGTGTAACCACGTGCCACATACCACCACGGTATACAGACGGAAGACGTGACATAGTTTCCAACCCATCCTAGCCTTAGACAAGAGTACCGACCCAATCTCGCCTACGGCCGGAACCCCCGGGACAGGCAGACGGAACTGAGCCCCTCGCAGCAGGGCACCAACCCTGTGCTTTTTGACATCTCGACTACCGGGCCGCAGCTCGTGTAGCCTTCATTTGCCCTGGAGAATGTCCATCGACCCCCGACTTCATCCATCTCCAATCCGTGTACTTTTGTTTATGACTAGACTGAGCTACAAACTAAGCCTTACCCACTAGACATGTGGAAGTACGGTAGTGCTTTGCAACAGAGGCCCGAAGACCGGTCCTTATACGGCCGAGGTGCTACCATCAAAACCATGCACCCCGAGCCCAGCCTAAAACCATTTTAGGGGATTTTGAATAGAGGGGGCGGTGTGAAGCCAATTTCACAATAAACCAACAATTCCAGAGTGTCCAAGTGATATGAATATTTCCCAAAGTCTATAGTTGTAAAACCCCCTAAGGTTACCTAATTAGATTGCGAAGCATCTACCTAAAATTATACTAGGGATACCATGAGTAGAGTGTCCACTAGTTGAGGTTTTGTTTGTCTAGGGTGAACAAGGTAATAATAATAACAATAACAATAATAATATGGTCATAACAAAGGTAAATAGGCATGGCTAAGTAAAACAGTGATAACGCGGGAATTTAAATAAAGCGATAATGCAATAATTTAAATCAACATAATTTTATAAACTGGGATTCAATATGATCAAGATGATGTGTCTTGCCTTGCTCGTTTTCCCACTCGACGGCTTCGACTTCCACGAAGAGCGGATCTTCCGAAGCTGCAGCGTCTACACGACCAACGGAAAAGAAAAAGGCTTTAACACTAAATAACTCCACATAACAGCAGAAACAAAGCACAAAAATGGGTTCTTTACATCTTAAGGAAAAATTAGAGACTTGAACGGTCCAATTCCGAGTTCAAATGGCCAAGATATGGCCATTTGAAGTTTATATGCTCTTTAAATGGATATTTGCGAATTTCTTCATTTAATTTTCAATTAAAAATCCTATTTATTGCGTCAGCCGAGGGAGCGGGCGCGCGGACCGGGTCCACGGGAAGTGGGGCCCATGCGTCAGCCGCTCGGTCCACGGTGGACCGGGCGCACGCGGCTGGCGGCGGTCGGCGCCGTGGGTCCCGCGCGTCAGCCGCACCCGCGGGCGCGGGCGGCTGACGGCCGGGCCCACTTGGCAGCCGCGAGGGCGCGCCCGAGGGCGGCCTCGCCGGCGCGGCCGACGGGAGCGGCGCGCACCCGCGCCCCGATGGTCGCCGCCGGCGACCAACGGCGCGGCGGAGTGGCACCCGAGAGAGAGGAGGAAAGGGGGAAACGAACGGAGCGGTCCACGGCTCACCCCAAGACGGCGAAGGCGGTGGAAACGGCGGACGGAGCGGAGGAAGACGGCGGCGCGGTTCGGGATGACGATGACGACGGTGCTCCGGCGGTCGACGGGCGAAGCGGAGCGGCGGACGGGGTCGGCGGCAACACGGCGAAGCGGACGGGGGTGTCGCCGAGTAAGGAGGAAGTCCGGAGCGGCGGCGGCGGCGGAACGGAGCTCGGCGGCGATGGCGGAGAGGGCGGAGCACGGCGCGGGCACGAAATCGACGGCGAGAGCGAGCGGCGAGCGGCGGAAACGGAAGAGCGGAGCTCGGGCAACGATTTTATAGCGCCGGGGGAAGGAAAGAGCGGCCGGGGAGAGAGGAAACCGCGCGCGGAGATCTCGGGCGCCATTGAAGACGCCGGCGAACTTCGCGGGACGAATCCGGACGAATCCGAGGGAGAGAGAGAGGGGAAAACGGGGGAAACGGGAGAGGGAATCACGGGGAGTGATTCCCCTCTCTTTAATGCGCGCGGGGACGGCGGGATGCGGCGCAATCCGCGGCGGCGGCGGCGCTAGGGCACGGACGCGGCGGCGGCTGCGGCGGGAGGAAGGCGATGACAGGTGGGCCCCACCCGTCAGCGAGAGCGGCGGGCGGGCCCGCCTGTCAGCGGCGCGCGCGCGCGGGGAGGCCGATGGGCCGCGGGAGAGGAGAGAGAGAGAGAGAGGGAAGTGGGCCGAGCCGGCCCAAGAAGGAAGGGGGGGGGGGAAAAAGAACTTCTTTTAGGATTTTCTTTTTTTTTAAAACCATTTCAACTTTGTTTATTTCTTTTCCATTATTATTTGTGCTCTGAAAATTCCACTAAAATTTATTTAAGCATTTTAGGCTTTTAGGAAATATACAAAAATCCTCCAAGCCTCATTTGACTTTTATCTTTGCACATTTTAATTGTTGGAGGCTTTCACATTGAATTTTAATTATTCTTTGCACAATTTCGAGGATGAATTTTAGAGTCGATTTGGGACGCGACAAACCTACCCCCCTTAAACGGAATCTCGACCCCGAGATTCGGAAGAACTGGCGAAGAGATCGGGATGGGCTGCCTTCAGTTCGTCTTCGCGCTCCCAAGTAGCTTCTTCTTCGGCGTGGTTGCTCCACTGGACCTTGCAAAAACGGATTACCCGGTTCCTGGTCCTGCGCTCCATGGTGTCCAGGATTTTCACTGGCTTCTCCACATACGTCAAATCTTCGCGAACTTCAATTTGCTCTGAGTTGGCCTGCTCGGATGGCACTCGGAGACATTTCTTGAGTTGCGACACATGGAACACATCATGCACGTTACCCCAGGAGGCGGGCAACTCCAGCTGGTAGGCGACTTCTCCGCGTCGAGCGATGATACGGAAGGGACCCACATACCGAGGTGCGAGCTTCCCTTTTTTCTGAAACCTGTGTACACCTCGCAATGGCGTGACCCGAAGGTACACAAAATCATCCACTGCGAATTCCAGATCACGGCGTCGGTTATCGGCATAACTTTTCTGCCGGGACTGTGCCACCTTTAAGTTATCCCGAATGATTCTGACTTTAGCTTCAGCTTCTCTCAGGATATCAGTCCCGAACACTTGGCTTTCCCCAACTTGGTCCCACAATAGCGGTGTCCGGCATTTGCGCCCGTACAACGCTTCATATGGTGCCATTTGTATGCTGGCTTGATAGCTGTTATTGTAGGAGAACTCGGCATAGGGGAGACTCTTATCCCAGGTCTTCCCGAAATCTAGGACACATGCGCGAAGCATATCTTCTAGGATCTGATTTAGACGCTCGGTCTGTCCATCTGTCTGCGGGTGATAGGCGGTGCTGAAATTCAATCGAGTACCCAGCTCTTCTTGGAGCTTCTTCCAAAAGTGAGAGGTGAATTGGCTTCCCCTATCAGATACGATTTTCTTGGGAATACCATGGAGACTCACGATCCTAGCGATGTAGAGCTCCGCTAGTTTGTTCCCTCCATAGGTGGTCTTCACAGGAATGAATCGAGCTACCTTGGTTAATCGATCCACTATTACCCATATAGAATCATATCCACCTTGGGTTTTTGGAAGGCCGGTGATGAAATCCATCCCAATTTCATCCCATTTCCATTCCGGTACTTGGAGAGGTTGGAGAAGTCCGGCCGGTCGTTGGTGTTCTGCCTTGACACGCTGGCACACATCACATAGAGCCACAAACTCTGCAATTTCCCGCTTCATGCTGACCCACCAGTATTTCTCCTTCAAGTCTAAGTACATCTTGGTACTGCCCGGGTGAATGGAATAAGGACTTTCGTGAGCTTCCTGAAGTATCAGCTGTTTAAGTTCTCTGTTATCGGGAACGCACACCCGCTTTCCGTTCCATAAGGTTCCGTGTTCATCCTCTGTGAAACCAGCGGCTTTACCCTGTTTCATATTCTTGAGGAGTCCATGCATGTCCGGATCATTCTTCTGAGCCTCGCGGATTTGATCGAGCAAGGTGGGCTTGGCTTCCAACGCGGCCAAGAATCCACGACCAACTATGTTTAGGTTCAGGGCTTCCATCTGTTGGTTAAGCTCGGGTGGAATGCCTCGGACGTTGAGAGTGTTGCAGTGGCTCTTTCGACTTAGAGCGTCGGCAACCACGTTGGCCTTACCAGGATGATAGTGAATTCCCACATCATAGTCTTTGATAAGTTCTAACCATCTACTTTGCCGAAGATTCAGATCCGACTGGGTGAAGATGTATTTCAAACTCTTATGGTCGGTATATATTTCACAGCGGTTCCCAATGAGATAGTGCCGCCAGATTTTTAGAGCATGAACCACCGCTGCTAACTCCAAGTCATGCGTAGGGTAGTTGCCTTCATGAGGACGTAGCTGGCGTGAGGCATAGGCTACCACATGACCGTCCTGCATGAGCACGCACCCCAATCCTTGGCGCGAAGCATCACAATACACCATGAAATCCTTGCGAGTATCCGGCAAGATTAACACTGGCGAGGAAACCAGCTTTTCTTTGAGAGTTTGGAACGCCTTCTCGCATTGCGGGCTCCACACAAACTTCTCTTCTTTCTTCAACAACTGTGTCATGGGTCGAGCGATTTTGGAGAAGTTCTCGATGAATCTCCGGTAGTATCCTGCCAAACCTAAGAAACTGCGGACTTGAGTAACTGTCTTGGGTTGCTTCCAATCGGTGACGGCGGTCACTGTTTCGGGGTCCACAGCAACTCCTTTAGCAGATATCACGTGCCCCAAGAATTTGACTTCGGACAACCAGAACTCACACTTGCTAAGCTTGGCATACAATTGATGTTCCCGCAACTTTCCCAACACCAGACGGAGATGGTGCTGATGGTCTTCCTCTGATTGTGAGTATATCAGAATGTCATCAATGAAAACCACAACAAACTTGTCCAAGTATTCCATGAACACTTTGTTCATCAAGTTCATGAAGAAGGCAGGAGCATTGGTTAAGCCGAACGACATCACCGTGAATTCATACAGTCCATATCGCGTAGTGAATGCGGTCTTCGGGATATCTTCTTCACGAATACGTAATTGGTGATATCCGGAACGAAGATCAACCTTGGAGAATACAGTGGCACCTTTAAGCTGGTCGAACAGATCATCGATCCGGGGAAGAGGGTACTTGTTTTTGATGGTGACTTCATTAAGAGCTCTGTAGTCAACGCACATCCTCTTCGTCTTGTCTTTCTTCTCTACAAAAATCACAGGAGCACCCCATGGGGAAGTACTCGGACGTATGTACCCCTTTTCTTTCAACTCTTCCAATTGTTTCTTTACTTCGGCCAGTTCATTTGCTGCCATACGGTAGGGTCGCTTGTACAGAGGAGTGGTTCCTGGAGCAAGATCTATCCGGAACTCAATCTCTCGCTTGGGCGGCATACCAGGTAGTTCTTCCGGAAACACGTCTCCGAACTCTCTGACGATGGGGATTTCTGACAGACCTATCTGATGCAGTTCTGAACTTCTGACAGAGGTTGGAGGTGCAAAGAAAACAACCGGTTGTTCTGGTCCTCGGTACAGAGTGACAGTGCGCCTCGCGCAATCCACTACTCCTTGGAATTGTGCCAGCCAATTCATCCCAAGGATCACATCCAAGTTCTTTGTGTCTAGAAGAATCAGGTCCGAGGGAAAAGGAATCCCCTGAATTTCTATAGGGACGGCAGGGCTATAGTACTTTGCTGTCATAACCCCTCCAGGGGTGGTGATGAGCAGAGGGTTTCTAAGCCTTTCTACCCCCAACTGATTTCTCCCCACGAATGGCACAGATATAAACGAGTGGGAAGCTCCAGAGTCGAACAAAATAGTAGCGGGGATGGAATGAACGAGGAACGTACCAACGATGACGTCTGGAGTTGTCAGCACGTCCTCGGCCGTCACGTGATTCACACGACCCCGAATGACATCCTTCCCGCCGTTGTTGGAGCGGGGAGGCGCTTGGCCTTGCTGACGCCTTGGCTTCGGGCATTTATCCGTAAAGTGCCCGGGCTCGAAGCAGTTGAAGCACAGCCGCTGCGGACCTGAAGCGTCCCTGCGGCCTTGAACGGGCTGCACAGCTGGCGTAGGAGGACGGGGCGCACGAGTCCCTTGCTGATTCTGCTGCTGCTGCGGCTGTGGGACGCGCACCACGAATTGAGGTCGGGGCGCTGGGCGAGGTGGCTGCTGCTGTTGTTGCTGCTGCGAGGAGGATCCCCCTGGGTAGGGATTAGTGTAGCGGACCCTCTGGTTAGCACCCTGCTGATTGCGGAAGTTCGCCAAGCGGCGCTTGTGCGACTCCAGCTCCTTGTGCTTGGCTTCCAAGCGGATGCTCTTGTCCACCAGTCGTTGAAAATCAGGATAGTCCCCAGAGACTAGACGAACGGACAGCTCAGGGTCCATTCCTGCCAAGAACTTCTCTTGCTTCTCCTCATCTTCCCGCACATCCTCCGGAGCGTAACGGGCTAGATTGTTGAACTCATGCAAATACTCCATCACGGAGCGGTTGCCTTGCTTCAACTCCCGGAATTCCCTTTTCTTGAGAGCCACGACTCCGGCGGGCACATGGGTTCTCCGGAAAGCGGCGGTGAAGCGAGCCCAAGTAATCGGCTGCCCCTCGGGCTGCGTGGCCTGGAAATGGTCCCACCATAGAGATGCGGGCCCCTGCAGCTGGTGGGCGGCGAAGATGACTTTCTCTTCATCACTGCACTGCACAGTGTCTAGCTTCTTCCCCACGGCATGCAACCAATCCAACGCATCTACGGGATTGTTGGAGCTAGAGAAGGTAGGTGGGCGGATGCGGAGGAACTCGGCGAGTTTGGAGTGTTGGGGAGGTGGTGGTGGAGCATTCTGTTGTGGTGGATTTTGGAGGTGGTGGAGGAAAGCATTCATCATGTTGGCTTGCTGGGCGAGGATTTGGGTGAGAATGGCGTTGGTGTCTGGTGGTGGTGGTGGAGGTGGATTGCCTTGGGGGTTGGGGTTGCTGCCCTCGGGTTGGTTGCCTTCACCGGTGTTAACATTTCTCCTGGTCGTCACCATCTGAAAACCCCACACAGAACCAGCAAACAGAGAAGGAGAGCTGACGATTAAATCTAACCACCCACGACTACCATTATTCTTAAATTTATTACTGCTATTAAATTGGTTCATTAAAGTTCAAGTTGCTTAGGCAAACAAATAAAGACAGGCTCCGACATAGTTACACCACACACCGGCGTAACCATGCCCCACAAGACTCAAGAAGACAAACGAGGAAAAACACACGCGCAAGCCTACTAACTGCTCGTCTACCGCTGCGACGGGCCAGGACGGAAGGTGAGCAACAGCGCACCCTCCGAGCTACCAACGCCGGAGGCTTCCCCCTCCTGGGGAACCACGGGCGCAGGCTCGGCACGAGGGGTCTCGACGAAGCAGGTCCACGCCAGGGACTGACGAACAAGCTCGGGCCTGGAGGTGCTCTTGCGGGCGGTGATCTTCTGGCTGCGGCAGACGCGGCGACGCTTGGGACGGCTGTCCTCTCCCTGGGCGATCTTGAGCTGATGCAGCTGCGCCTCCAACGCGTCGAGGTCCTTCTTGAGCTGCAGGTTCTCCTGGCGCAGCTCCAGGATCTTCATGTTGTTCTCCACCATGCCACGACGCACCATCTGGTGGAAGTCGATACGAGCCGCGTCGTACGCCTCCACCATGCGTGCCAGATGCACGACGGTGGCGTCATCCTCCGAGCTGGCGTCTCGGAAGGTGGCGTAGTCGCGGGCTCCTCCGCGACGAGGGTGGTAGCGGTAGGGCGAGTGCTGCAACTCGTCCGGGTAGCGCTGGTGAAGGGTGCCGATGGCGAGGAGAGCGGCGTTCTGGCAAGCGGCGGGGAAGGAGTCTCCACCCGCGGTGACTGCCAGCGAAGTCCGCTCGGGAGAGCCGGAGAGGATCACTGCAGTGACCTCCCAACCAGCGTGAGGCTCTGCATCCTCACCCTCCTGCTCCGGGAGCGGCCTGGCCTGGTAATCCACTCCATGTGGATACCCCAAGACCACGCACATGCCTCGCAGCTCCAAGACGAAGCCAGTCATGCCCAAACCACGACGGGTAACGCTGCCGGCCATCTACAAACAAAAACAAAAGAAAAGCAACATTTAAAAGATCAGATTTTGACGATAAATGAAGCAGCAAGACAAAGAGAGAATAGCGGGTTTTCACAAATAATAAAGGATTTTTATTTTTTTAAAATATAGCTAAGGCTTGGGATCTACGGCTCGTCCTAGGGTCAAGGGAGGCTCTGATACCAACTTGTCACGACCGGAAATCACCCAACAGGCGTTCCTGACGTGCGTGTATTATTCCTTGTCCCAGGAGGCAAGGTACACCAAAAGTTGATACAATTCAGAGTTTAACAAGCGGAAGCGTAAATAGAATTATTACATGGGCAACGAAGGCCCAGCACACTCAAAGACAACGAAAAACAGCGGAAGACTAGGGCGACGACCACAAGCGCTTGACGGCAGGCACGAGCTAGACACCAAAGCCTTCATCTTCCAGGAACTCCTCATCTGGGCTTGGGAAAATTAAGCAAGACTGAGTACAACCACCGTACTCAACAAGACACACCCACAAATGCAGAATAAATGCAAGGGAGTACAAGGGAATTATAACATAGAGGGGTTAGGGTTGCAGTAAACAGCATTTAAAGACATTTAGTTGCTCAAGGCCATTTTGTAAACACGATCCTAGAACTATCCAATATTATTAATCAAGGCCGTGAACCCACACGAACCTGCCTTAACCCAAGGCCTATGATGATTCAGACCGAACTGGCAACCCGACCCTGGGCCCCAGCTCGTCCTAAGCCAACCCAGGCCAACCATTCCATATTTTAGTTGTTAAGCAAGTTTTAAGAATTAAAACACTAACTTGGGTACATTGCTCGGCTTGCCCATAACCGAGGGCTCGGCTATTCGAATAGATTATACTCTGATCAGAGGTGTACATCTTTACCCACAAGACACATCTTCCTCACGTGTAACCACGTGCCACATACCACCACGGTATACAGACGGAAGACGTGACATAGTTTCCAACCCATCCTAGCCTTAGACAAGAGTACCGACCCAATCTCGCCTACGGCCGGAACCCCCGGGACAGGCAGACGGAACTGAGCCCCTCGCAGCAGGGCACCAACCCTGTGCTTTTTGACATCTCGACTACCGGGCCGCAGCTCGTGTAGCCTTCATTTGCCCTGGAGAATGTCCATCGACCCCCGACTTCATCCATCTCCAATCCGTGTACTTTTGTTTATGACTAGACTGAGCTACAAACTAAGCCTTACCCACTAGACATGTGGAAGTACGGTAGTGCTTTGCAACAGAGGCCCGAAGACCGGTCCTTATACGGCCGAGGTGCTACCATCAAAACCATGCACCCCGAGCCCAGCCTAAAACCATTTTAGGGGATTTTGAATAGAGGGGGCGGTGTGAAGCCAATTTCACAATAAACCAACAATTCCAGAGTGTCCAAGTGATATGAATATTTCCCAAAGTCTATAGTTGTAAAACCCCCTAAGGTTACCTAATTAGATTGCGAAGCATCTACCTAAAATTATACTAGGGATACCATGAGTAGAGTGTCCACTAGTTGAGGTTTTGTTTGTCTAGGGTGAACAAGGTAATAATAATAACAATAACAATAATAATATGGTCATAACAAAGGTAAATAGGCATGGCTAAGTAAAACAGTGATAACGCGGGAATTTAAATAAAGCGATAATGCAATAATTTAAATCAACATAATTTTATAAACTGGGATTCAATATGATCAAGATGATGTGTCTTGCCTTGCTCGTTTTCCCACTCGACGGCTTCGACTTCCACGAAGAGCGGATCTTCCGAAGCTGCAGCGTCTACACGACCAACGGAAAAGAAAAAGGCTTTAACACTAAATAACTCCACATAACAGCAGAAACAAAGCACAAAAATGGGTTCTTTACATCTTAAGGAAAAATTAGAGACTTGAACGGTCCAATTCCGAGTTCAAATGGCCAAGATATGGCCATTTGAAGTTTATATGCTCTTTAAATGGATATTTGCGAATTTCTTCATTTAATTTTCAATTAAAAATCCTATTTATTGCGTCAGCCGAGGGAGCGGGCGCGCAGACCGGGTCCACGGGAAGTGGGGCCCATGCGTCAGCCGCTCGGTCCACGGTGGACCGGGCGCACGCGGCTGGCGGCGGTCGGCGCCGTGGGTCCCGCGCGTCAGCCGCACCCGCGGGCGCGGGCGGCTGACGGCCGGGCCCACTTGGCAGCCGCGAGGGCGCGCCCGAGGGCGGCCTCGCCGGCGCGGCCGACGGGAGCGGCGCGCACCCGCGCCCCGATGGTCGCCGCCGGCGACCAACGGCGCGGCGGAGTGGCACCCGAGAGAGAGGAGGAAAGGGGGAAACGAACGGAGCGGTCCACGGCTCACCCCAAGACGGCGAAGGCGGTGGAAACGGCGGACGGAGCGGAGGAAGACGGCGGCGCGGTTCGGGATGACGATGACGACGGTGCTCCGGCGGTCGACGGGCGAAGCGGAGCGGCGGACGGGGTCGGCGGCAACACGGCGAAGCGGACGGGGGTGTCGCCGAGTAAGGAGGAAGTCCGGAGCGGCGGCGGCGGCGGAACGGAGCTCGGCGGCGATGGCGGAGAGGGCGGAGCACGGCGCGGGCACGAAATCGACGGCGAGAGCGAGCGGCGAGCGGCGGAAACGGAAGAGCGGAGCTCGGGCAACGATTTTATAGCGCCGGGGGAAGGAAAGAGCGGCCGGGGAGAGAGGAAACCGCGCGCGGAGATCTCGGGCGCCATTGAAGACGCCGGCGAACTTCGCGGGACGAATCCGGACGAATCCGAGGGAGAGAGAGAGGGGAAAACGGGGGAAACGGGAGAGGGAATCACGGGGAGTGATTCCCCTCTCTTTAATGCGCGCGGGGACGGCGGGATGCGGCGCAATCCGCGGCGGCGGCGGCGCTAGGGCACGGACGCGGCGGCGGCTGCGGCGGGAGGAAGGCGATGACAGGTGGGCCCCACCCGTCAGCGAGAGCGGCGGGCGGGCCCGCCTGTCAGCGGCGCGCGCGCGCGGGGAGGCCGATGGGCCGCGGGAGAGGAGAGAGAGAGAGAGAGGGAAGTGGGCCGAGCCGGCCCAAGAAGGAAGGGGGGGGGGAAAAAGAACTTCTTTTAGGATTTTCTTTTTTTTTAAAACCATTTCAACTTTGTTTATTTCTTTTCCATTATTATTTGTGCTCTGAAAATTCCACTAAAATTTATTTAAGCATTTTAGGCTTTTAGGAAATATACAAAAATCCTCCAAGCCTCATTTGACTTTTATCTTTGCACATTTTAATTGTTGGAGGCTTTCACATTGAATTTTAATTATTCTTTGCACAATTTCGAGGATGAATTTTAGAGTCGATTTGGGACGCGACAAGTCGTACCCGCTAGGGGTTCTTGGCAAACCAGTGATGAAATCTATTCCGATCTCTTCCCATTTCCACTCGGGAATCGGTAGAGGTTGCAGCAGACCAGCTGGCCTCTGATGCTCTGCCTTGACTCTTTGGCAAATGTCACACAGGGCTACATATTCTGCGACATCTCGCTTCATTCTAGCCCACCAGAAGTATGCCTTGATATCCTGGTACATCTTCGTACTTCCTGGATGAATGGAGTAGGCGGACTCATGAGCTTCCTTTAGGATGAGATCTCTTAACTCCTTCTTGGCCGGTACACAGATGCGTGGACCGCACCAAACTGTGCCTTGATCGTCTATGGAGAAATCGGTGCCTTTCTTCTCCTAGCGGTGACTTGAAAGAGGTAACACTGTTTGGCGCAGTATTGCCACTTGGGGCACGCTGCTGTGGCTGAGGTGCCGGACGGTTCATCTGAGGACGATGGGCGTAGCCTGGCTGGCGGTTAGCCTGAGTGACCGATTGGTGATATTGCATGGGTCGACCATAGCGAGGGCGAGGTGCGCCTCGGGAAGAATTTCCCTGATGGTTAGACTTGCGTTTCTTGTATTCTTTGGTAGCCTCTTTTCTGGCATCCTCAAGTAGAAGTGCCTCGTTGATCATATGTTGAAAAGTGGGGAAGTCATGAGCAAGCAACTAGAGTCTTATTCCAACTGCGATTCCCTTCAAGAACTTCCTGATCTTCTTCTTGTCTGTGTCCACTTCCTCAGGGGCGTACCGAGCCAACTTGTTGAACAGACTTAGGTACTCATTGACACTGTTGTTGCCTTGCTTAAGTCTGTTGAATTCTTCTTTCTTCATATCAATGGTGCTTTCAGGCACATGAGCTGCACGGAAAGCCGTAGCAAACTCATCCCAAGCAATGTTAGTGGGTTCAGGGTGTGCATTGCAGTAATTCTCCCACCAATCTGCAGCAGGTCCTCTTAGCTGGTGAGAGGCGTAGAGCGTCTTCTCAACAGGAGTACACTGCACTAAGTTGAGTTTTCTATCAACATCTTTCAGCCAATCGTCAGCCTCGACGGGCTCGACGGTCTGAGAGAACTCTGGCGGACGAGAACTCAGAAAGTCTGTCAGTTTGGATCTATTGTTGCCCATGTGAGGGTGGCCATTTCCATGCGCATTATGCTGAAAACCGGCTATGGCGGCGGTTAATCCTTGCAAGATTTGTGTCTGAACTGCCATTAAGTGCTGTATGTTGTTTTCCACATGAGGTGGGGAAGGGAGGCGTTCTTCTCCAGAATTGTGACTAGCAGTGCGGTGAGAGCGGTGAGACTGTTCCATCTCTGTATTACGGGAAGCTGTGTGATGCAAGCGGTTGCTGCGGCGGGGTTGCTCAACTTCTGTGTTGCGGGAAGCAGTACGGTGCGAACGGTTGCTGTGGTGACGCTGCTCATTAGCTGACTCATGATTTGCTTCTGGCTCAACTCTTCCTTCCTCAAAACCGAAGCGGGCTGGTGCACGAGCAGCACGGCGGGGGCGGCTAGCCATCTAAACTCCCAGAAGAGGGCGAGGTAAGAATCAGATAAGAACTTAGGAGGGCAAGGAGCAAGGTAAATAGCAACTCAGATAGCACACACTAGGCATAAACTGGATTTTTCAAATCATAAAAACAACTAATACAACGGGTGTGGACAAGTCACAGAGCTACGCCGAGCTTGACTGTACGCACACCACCTAGGAGATCCAGACTATCAAACAACACCCACATCAAACACACGCACGCACTACCTCGCCACGACTCCAAAAGAGTTGGCGGCGGAACAAAAGGGCCTAACACACGGACGGCTGCTGAAGACTGCCTCCTCTACTCCTCGTCTGCCTGGCTGCCTCCTGTAGTCGGCTCCTCAGTCGAAGAAACGTCGATCGGCTGACGCGAAGGGACCGGCGGAACCTATCGAGGGCCGGCAGCAGCACGGGCCGCTAGCGGTGGGGGAGCTGGGTAGTCGAAGCGGAACACGGTGGAAGAACCAACAACACGCTTCCGCGCAGTGCGGATAAAGCGTGGGCCACGGCGGGAGGAAGCAACTGGGGTGTGTCCGGGGGTGTAGGAGGGGCTAACTGGGTGTGGGTAGGGGGAGTACACTGGTGAGTATGGCGCACGCGAGCTGGGGGAGCGCGGGCCACTGGGAGTGCGAGCAGAGCCGCGGGAGCTGTGGGAGGATAGGTGGCTGGCGTGGCAGAGGCGGCCTGAGTCCCAAGAGACAGTGTCAACTGAGGTGACACCCTCCTCGGGCAGACGGGCCTCCAGAGTGGCGTAGCGGCGGGCAAGAGAGCGGTAAGCCTCAAGGAGTAGGTCGTGCTGAGTGGCCTGAGCCTCCGAAAGCTCAACCATGCGAGTCAGCACTGGCTGAGACTCGCTGTACGGACAAGGGTACCTGGCGTCTGGGTGGCCAGAAGGAAGGCGTGGAAGCTGCCGGAAGGCAGAGCCCCCGAGACGGTGGCTGTAGTCGTGGGCCAAGCGACGAAGCGCAGTCCAGGAGAGGTCTTGGTACGTGATCTGGAGGGTGGGCCTGGCTACAGTGAAGTGGTGTGGGCGAAGGCCAGCTCCGTGTATACCTCCATGAGGGTAAAGGTACACAGAGAGCTCACAGCGAGGGGGGACACGGTCCACGGAGTACCCCGTGTACTCGGGACACGAGAAGCCCAGGAAGCGGGCGAGGTCACGAAGCTGAGCGACGTGGTGGCCCTCACCAAAACCGTGGGAACTGAAGCTGGCGTTCACTGCCATCTACAATTTTGAAAGAGGGAGAAAAGATCAGTAACCATTTTAGAAACAAACTATTGAAAATAAGGAAACCAAAAGAAGCCTTAGCTTTTCTCAAGTAGTTTTGAACTTAGTTTCCTTAGGGTCGTCCTAAACGTCCGGTTTCGCCCTAGGGCCAAGCCTGTGCTCTGATACCATCTCTTGTCACACCCCGAACTAGTCCCGACCGGAACTAGCCCGTGACGCTCCAAATTAACCTGTTAATCGATACCAGTCCCAGGAAACAGTGCTGGTATCACAGGGAGACAGAATATCACAGCAACAGAGGTCTCTTTATTATAGAGTAGGTGTACAGTTATGAAAAAGATATACATGCATATTCAACGGAATACGTTGTTACCAGCGGAGTACAAGGTTGTGATTAATTTAGAATTAGTTCCAGTGAAAGGGCTGAACAAAGGCTGATATAAAAAGTAGAAATGATGCACCTACATGTACCGCGTGCCAGCTAGCTGGATATTCTAATATATTTGTTGCATAATAAAACCTTCCAATGGATGTACTTAACTGAATATATATCTTAAATATGTATATAATGAGGTATTGCCATTCATTGGATTGCTCGAACTAATCTTCCTTCATAGTACCCAGATGTATGTCACGTGTAGAGATCAGCACTTTCTAGTATATAGTATTTTTCTTCTGTTTCTAGAATTCGATATAAAAAATACAGTACTCGGTAACCGTAAAAGCAACATCTGACTATCACATATACATAGGTAAGTAAATTAATTTGATCATATGACTACACACCTCTCTTTTTCTTTTTACATACATCGATCTTGGTGCTTGATGAGCCTCATATATAGTAGTAGTTTTGCTAGATTAGCCCGACATATGTTTCACTACAAATATATACTCCCTCCGTTTCGAAATGTTTGACGCCGTTGACTTTTTGATACATTTTTGACCGTTTGTCTTATTAAAAAAAATTACTTTTATTCTGCTCATCCTACAAGGTGATCTATGATCTAGTTCTGATATATGATATGTACGCACTTGTACTGTGCCTGCTAGTTGGATATTCTAATTTCCTTGTTACACAACCAAATCAACCTCCTATATATAGATGCATTTAATTGAATATATGTAGATCTTAAATATGTGTCCTAACTTAAACTGGGCGGGTAGGTTCTACAACGAAGTGACGTAGCGAACTGAGCTCGCATAGTTCGCTTTTGCTAGCAAAAAAGTCCAGCACACATGAGTACATGACATGTAGACATGATAAATTTGAAAGTTTTGATTGAAGAAAACTATCGCATGCGTTACGTAGCAATTTCGTTTCCAAAAACCAATCGTACGTGATAGTACTCAGATCGCTCATCAGGAATAGAAATATACTCCTGGGCCAATTTAAACCTGAGCAACCGCGCTTCATTTCAACCAGAAATAAGTCCACTTTGACTTCTTTAAAAGTGATCCAAATTTAATTCGTGACCCTTAACCACAAAATTAGATATCTTGACCCTCTCAATTGTTAAAACCAGTGCAACTTGACTCCCATAACGGTTTTTGAGAGCGGTTCTGCCGGTGTGGCGTCTACAAAACTAATGTGCAGTGTTGGTCTGTCATTAATGTGGCGCTTAGGTGGCAACAAAACTAAAACATACATATGGGACCCAATCGTCATTCGAAAAAAAAATATGGGGCCCACTGTGGGTCTATTCCTTCTTCCTCCTCCCTCTCCCTGTCCCCCTTACCTCTCTCTCTCTCCTCTTCGGCGAGCAAGGGCCAGCGGCAGCGGAGGTGGAGTGGCAGTGATGGGTGGGAGAGGGCGTAAGCGCCGTCGGCGCATGCAGCATGTGGGTCTATCCCTTCTTCCTCCTCCCTCTCTATCTCCCTTACCTCTCTCTCTCTCCCTCTTCGGTGACAGAGGCGGAGTGGCGGCTGGGGAACCAACGGCACCGGGGGAGCTGTCGGAGCTCGCGGCCTCGAGGCGACGCTATGTCGGCCTCCCCTCCCACCGGCGCCGCCGCCGCCGCTACTCGTCTTCACGGTCATGGCGGCATCCGGTGCACCATCGCCGTGACGCGGTTCATCGTCGGCTCGACCAAGACCTGCTCATGTTTGTCGTTGGTGCACGTCGCGGTGTTCTTCGGCAGCTGCGATGAGGGTGGCCTGGCGGAATTCGGTGGCTACTGTGGCCCGTACTTCGAGCGGCTGGAAGAGGTCGGGTCGATGGCGCTGGACAAGCTGCTCCGGGAAGAGGCGGAGCGGGGGAGGCTGGCGACGGTGGTGGTGTACGACACATTCATGCCGTGGATGCCTCGGCTGGCGTGGCGTTCCTGACGCAAACGTGTGCCATGGACATGGTGTGTACAAGCACGCGCGCTCGGGGAAAAATAGAGGCGAGGGTGATGCCACTGCCACCACAAGACGTCCAATCGCCGAGCAAATGGCCGTGTCGGCGAGGTGGCTGTCGTAGAGGTCGAGGCCGACGATGCGGAGTGGGAGAAAGAAGCGCCGCCCGCGGCGGTGTCAGCGAAGTGGCCACCGTACCCAGTGCTGTGAGGTGTGGTCTCGGCGGCACCATCGTTGCCAATCCGCATCTGCCTCGGTCACTATTAGACAGTGTGGGAAAAGAGAGGAATAAAGAAATAGAGGAGAGAGAAAAATGTGACGCTGACGTGCGGGTCCCACATGCTGAGTCAGCTAGTTGGACCGGGCCAAGGTGCCACATCAGTAGAACGATACTCTAAAACCGCTGAGGGAGTCAAGTTGCACCGGTTCTAACAGTTGTGGGGGTCAAGATAACTGGTTTTGCGGTTGAAGGTCACAAGTTAGATTCGGGTCACTTTTAAGGGACTCAAAGTGGACTTATTCCTTTCAACCAATAGTGGCGGGGGCCAGGGGGAGAAATGGATTGTGCATGTGTTCATGTGGCCTATGCTAATTGGGCCAGATGGAACGGATGTGCTGTTCTTGTGCGGCCTATATTAATTAGTTGGGCCGGAACGGAAATTCGACTCACGTGAGGCCTTTTTTCTCCCCTCCAGTCCAAGAGTTTTTTTCGGTTTTAGATTTTTTTTTAAAATATTTACAAAAATAATCTATCGGCTAAAAAAATTACAAAAATAGACCCTGCCGCCCACCTATGGGGCGGCAAGCTGACGTGGCAAACGGGGGAGGAATGGGCAGTGACGGAGGGAGGGTTTTTTGTAGGAAAACCCTTGCCGCCCTCTGGTGGGGCGGCAAGGGGTCCGAATACAAAAAAGCCAGTCGGGGCCGGTCATTTTGCATGCGGCCCCTTGCCGCCCTCTGGCCGGGCGGCAGGCCTCGCTGCCTATAAAAGGCCTGCCGCCCAGCTCCCAGCCCTCGTTCCTCCCTCCTCAGTTCCAGTGAAAAAAAAAGAAGAGAGGGGAGGAGAAGAGAAGAAGGGGCGAAGCCCTGCCGGATTCAGACGCCGATTTCAAGTAATATTCATAGATCCTATATGTGACTATTGAGTTAAATAGTGTGTATTCTTTGAATAAATGCATTATATTTTTAGGGTTTTAGTTGTACTAATCTAGAAGTGCGTATTGTAGATATCGGTAACTACGTAGATCTGCTAGTTTGGAATCAATACATTACCGTTGCATTGGCTTACACAAGAAGATATTACGTTGTAGATGTTTATTGCATGAAAGAGTAATATGATCTAGTTATTTCGTTGACAGATATGTCGAACAAATAAATATTCCAAGTTTACCATGGACCAGGAAACGTCCGTTACGGGCCAACTGGGGTAGATCTGTCAGATTTTATTGTATCAGAAAGGGGAATTGATAGACCGGCTGAGAGGAGTGTACCTTCTATAAAAGGATGGTTAATGAGGGGCTTGAGAGTTGATCCACAGACAAGCGACATAACAATCAATGTTATAGTAAGTTGGGCAACTGAGGGTTTTTATTGGGAACTAATGCCAGTTCAAAACTCTCGAGTGTGGAGATGGTATTTGGAAAATGCATTGCAACGCGGGTGGCCTCTAGCTTTGGTTCCATTTGTTCACCCGAAGGATCCAGGTGTGCAGATGAACATGGATGATGGCGAGGGACCAAGTGCTGAAGTAAACGAGACTTCTGTGGAGGAGGTCAACGCACGAGAGGACGGGGGCGTAGTAGCTCCAGTGGGCATTCAACCAGGTGGAGTGGCCGACGAGGGGGAGACTGTCGGTGCCATTGTGGATGAAATGGAGAGGGAGGATTCTGACAACAAGCGTGTAGAGGAAGGTGATTCGTCAGATGATGAGACGGATATTAATCCAGCAGAATGGGCTAGTGAGGATTTTTCTGGGCTGATCGTCTCTGAAGAGGATAGTGTGAGATGGGAGTACAAAGAAAATGAGGTTATTCAGGGAGCGATTTATAGTAGAGCAGAAGATATGAAGGAGGCAGTAAAACATTTTGCAGTGTCACTTCATAGAGAGTTTTGGGTTGCCAAGTCGAACCGGTCGCAATATGAAGTTCGGTGTGTTAAGGAAAAAGATGGTTGTCCCTGGAGAGTGCACGCGTATAAGGGGAAATGGAAGGATTATTGGACAGTGTCAGTCGTTACCAAGCATACATGTTTTCTACCTGGTGTTCAGAAATACCACAGGAACATTACTTGTGCATTTGTTGCATCTGAGATGTATGCGCATGTCATCGATAATCTCACATATGAACCAAGGTCAATCATTGTCGTGTCGCGACCGGGAAAATTGCATTTTCCCGAACGCTAGTGTATTAATCCCCGTCCCAGGAAAAGCCGGGGTACACCACACAAACATGATATAAAAGACACATCTTTATTATATCGATAATATTTACATTATTACAAAGGCACTTAAGGCCTGACAATCAAAAATAAACAGCAGCGGACTAGCGGGCCTACGGCTCCATCTTCACAGGCGCTCAACTGGGGTATAAGCCAGGACTCCACCTAAGACTTCTTCTCCAAAGCTTCTCTTACTGAAGGGGGGAGAAAGATAGAGCAAGAATGAGTACAACCACAGTACTCAGCAAGCCACACCGGCGGATGCATGATTAATGCAAGGGGGTACAAGGGGATAATAATATAGGGGTTAAGTTTTGCAGTAAACAGCGTTTAAAAGTCACTTAGTTGCCCAAAGCCATTTTATAAAGACGATCCTAGAGCTACACAGTATTATTAAACAAGGCCGTGAACCCTCACGAACCTGCCTTAACCCAAGGCCTACGATGATTCAGACCGAACTGGCAACCCGACCTGGGTCCCAGCTCGTCCCAAGCCAACCCAGGCCAACCATTCCACATTTTAGTTGCTGAGCAAATTTTAAGAATTAAAACACTGACTTGGGTACATTGCTCGGCTTGCCCATAACCGAGGGCGCGGCTATTCGAATAGATTATACTCTGATCAGAGGTGTACATCTTTACCCACAAGACACATCTTCCTCACGTGTAACCACGTGCCACATACCACCACGGTATACGGACGGAAGACGTGACATAGTTTCCAACCCATCCTAGCCATAGACAAGAGTACCGACCCAATCCTGCCTACGGCCGGAATACCCGGGACAGGCAGGCAGAACTGAGCCCCTAGCAGCAGGGCACCAACCCTCTGCCATATGACATCTCGACTACCGGGCCGCAGCTCGTGTAGCCTTCATTTGCCCTGGAGAATGTCCATCGACACCCGACTTCATCCATCTCCAATCCGTGTACTTTTGTTTATGACTAGACTGAGCCACAAACTAAGCCTTACCCATTAGACATGTGGAAGTACGGTAGTGCTTTGCAACAGAGGCCCGAGCTTAATCCTTATAGTGGCCGGGGTGCTACTTCCCACAACTGGCATGCACCCAAACCCCACCGAAAACAGGTTTTAGGGGTTTTGAAAGAGGAAGAGAGGTGTGTGTCCAATTCCAACATAAGCCAACCATTCCATAGTGTCCAAATGATATGAGAATTTCCCAAGTCTAAAGTTGTAAAACCACCTAATGTTGTCCTATTAATCAGCGAAGCATCTACCTAAATTCATACTAGTGGAACCATAAATAGAGGGTCCACTAGTTGGGGTTTTGTTTACTCTAGGGTGAACAAGGTAATAATATCAATAACAATAATAGTATGGTCATAACAAAGGTAAATAGGCATGGCTAAATAAAACAGTGATAACGTGGGAATTTAAACAAAGCGATAATGCATTAATTTAAATTAAAAATAATTTTGTAAACTGGGATTCAATATGCTCAAGGATGATGTGACTTGCCTTGCTCAGAGAGAACGGACTTCCGAACCTTCGGCGACGACCGCGAACCACACTTCGGGAACCTCCGGAACGACAGAAGCTACGCGAAGCACACAAGCAAAGCTACAAGCCTAAAAAGAAGCAATAACAATACATAAAAAGAAAGCACACGGTTCTTTAGGTTATAACAAACATTAAGAGACTTGAACGGGTCGATTCAGAGTTCGTATGACCAAGATATGATCATCCGAAGTTTAATGCTGTTATATGGAGATTTGCGGATTATTATAATTAAGCTTTGCAATTATAAAACATGTGTAAGCGCTAGCCTAGAAAAGACAGGAAGGCTGCGCCGTTGACATGCGGACCCCACATGTCAACAAAAAGGACCGCGGTAGACCGAGTACACAGAGACGGTCCACGGGTCGATGGAAGCGGACCCCGTGTGTCAACCGAGGCGAGTGGCCGACAAACGGACTCCACTAAACACCACACGGCCTGCACACGTGGAAACCACGCGGCTACCGAGCGGGCACACTAACACGGACACTACACGGTCACCACCCGCACACGTGAACGATTACCGACACCGGTACACGGGTACCGGGGTCGTCAACCGCACAACGGGCACGGGCGACACCGAAAGGACGAGAACGGGGCAGCGAGAGGACGGATCCTTACCACCACGCGACGAGGCATAGGAACGACAACGACGAACGGGCGCGGCGGAGACAGACGGGCACAACGGAGACGAACGGCGAGGGGACGGCTTCGGCGGCGATCCTTGGACGAAGGCGAGACGCGGCCGGCACGGGGCTTGACGACGCGGAGCCGAGGACGAAGACGAGGACGGGGCTGCAGCGGCGCGCTTGACGAATGCGGACGACGGACGAGAACGGCTCGACGGAGGGACGAACGCCACGACGACCGGGAACGACGAGAGGACGACGACGACGACGACGACCGGGACCGGCGAGGAGGCGACGAGGACAGCCGGCAGCGGCTGCACGGGGACGAGGATGACGTGGAACACGCCGCTACGATGACGATGACGGAGGCGGCGCCGCGAGACGACGAGCCGGGCGACCGACGGGACGTCGACGACGAGAACGATCGGAGACGACGATGAAACGATGATGGCAGGCAGCAGCGGCTGAGCGGAGGAGGGGACGGCGTGGAACACGCCGCTGCGATGTTGGTGAAGGTGGTGGTGCAGCGGGGCGACGAGCCGACGAGGAGGAAGGAGAGGCCGGCGCGGAGATGACGGCGTTCCGGCGAAATTCGGGCGACGCCGTGGCCTGGCCGGGAGAGAGGACGGCACTCCGGTGCCGGGAGAGGTGGTGGCGACGTCGGCCGGTGCACCGGGGACGCGGCAGAGGCGGCCGGAGGCGGAGAAGTGGTGGCGACGCCACTGGACGCCGGCGAGGACGCGTCTCCGGTGATTTCCCCGCGAAACGGAGGCGAAGCCGGGAAAGAGGAGGCGGCTGCGACGCCGGGAGAGGTGGCGGCGCGGCCGGAGGGTGCACGGGCGAGGCGGGAGGTGCGGCTGGAGGTGGCCGGCAAGGAGGAATGAGAAGGGCGACGGCGGGAGTGCGCCTCCGGCGGTCACCGCGCGAAACGGAGGGCAGGCCGGGGTGGAGGAGGTGGCGGCGACGCTGGAGGAGGCGACGGCGCGGCCGGCCGGCGCACGGTCGAGGCGGCACAGGCGGCTGGAGGCGGCCGGCAACGTGGGAGAGAGAGGGCGACGGTGGGGAGGTGGCTAGGGACCACGGGAGAGCTTGGGAGGAGACCAAAACGGTAGAACGCAAAGAGGGGGTTCTATTTTGTAGGAGAGGAGAGGGAGCCGGCCACGGGGGAGGTCGGGAACGGCGACGGGAATGGCGGCCGGCGGCAAAGGAAGGCGGCCGGACTTGGCGCGTCCGTTCCCGGCGATTGGGGGCGCCATTCAAGGGGGAATTAAGGGGGAATTGAAGAGGATTCAATGGGGTTTAATTTCCCCTATTTAATTTTGGA
The DNA here is from genome assembly GCF_034140825.1 of Oryza sativa Japonica Group. Taxonomy (NCBI): domain Eukaryota; kingdom Viridiplantae; phylum Streptophyta; class Magnoliopsida; order Poales; family Poaceae; genus Oryza; species Oryza sativa. Next base: position 23,317,024 of record NC_089040.1, on the reverse strand, counting down.
ATCCCATGAGCGAATCACACGGATTTGAGGGAGGAAGGGAGTAGGGTTTCACGGGAAGAGAGAGAGAGGTGGCCGGGCGGAGGAAGAAGACGACGGCGGCCTGGCGCGTGGGCCCCACGCGGGGCGCGCGGTCAGCGCGCGCACGCGCGCGCACGTGCGCGGCACGGGCGGGAGGGCGCCGCTAGGGTTGGGCCGGGCGGCCGGCCCAGGAGGGGAGGAGGGGGAGGCGGCTTGGGCCGGGCGGCTGGGCCGAGGCAGGCCGGGAGGAAGGAGGGGGGGGGAAACAGCCCGGGAGAGAGAGGGGGGGAAGGGAGCTGGGCCGAGAGGGGAGGAGGCCCAAGAGGAGGGAGAGAAGGAGAGGGAGAGAAAGAGAGGGAGGAGAGGGAGACTTCGGGCTAGACTTGGCCCAAAGGAGGAAGGAGGGTTATTTTTAGCTTTTCCTTTTTAGTAAACTTTGATCAAGGTTGTTGTTGCTTAATAATTATTTCCGGAGCTCTGAAAATTCAAGTAAAATTTGAGGGCTCTTTTTAGACCAAGGAGAATTTAACAAAAATTCTCCGGGCCACATTTGAATTTTTCTTGTACGTATTTTAGTGTTTGCCAATTTCTTTTCGAATTTTAATTAATTCTATTATTCCTTTTAGAAAATGAATTTTATTTCGGGATGAATTTATCAGGACGTGACAATCATCCGACACATCGAAGAGACATACAAGTATACTATTAGCTATGCCAAGGCCTGGAGGGCCAAACAGAAAATAATAGAGATGAGATTTGGAACTTACGAAGCCTCGTATGACAATTTGCCACGCCTGCTTGGTGTTATCGAGGAAAGATGTCGCGACCGGGAAAATTGCCTTTTCCCGAACGCTAGTGTATTAATCCCCGTCCCAGGAAAAGCCGGGGTACACCACACAAACATGATATAAAAGACACATCTTTATTATATCGATAATATTTACATTATTACAAAGGCACTTAAGGCCCGACAATCGAAAATAAACAGCAGCGGACTAGCGGGCCTACGGCTCCATCTTCACAGGCGCTCAACTGGGGTATAAGCCAGGACTCCACCTAAGACATCTTCTCCAAAGCTTCTCTTACTGAAGAGGGGAAGGATTGAGCAAGAATGAGTACAACCACAGTACTCAGCAAGCCACACCGGGGATGCATAATTAATGCAAGGGGATACAAGGGGATAATAATATAGGGGTTAAGTTTTGCAGAATAGCAGCATTTAAAAGTCACTTAGTTGCCCAAAGCCATTTTATAAAGACGATCCTAGAGCTACACAGTATTATTAAACAAGGCCGTGAACCCTCACGAACCTGCCTTAACCCAAGGCCTACGATGATTCAGACCGAACTGGCAACCCGACCCTGGGTCCCAGCTCGTCCCAAGCCAACCCAGGCCAACCATTCCACATTTTAGTTGTTGAGCAAATTTTAAGAATTGAAACACTGACTTGGGTACATTGCTAGGCTTGCCCATATCCGAGGGCTCGGCTATTCGAATAGATTTACTCTGATCAGAGGTGTACATCTTTACCCACAAGACACATCTTCCTCACGTGTAACCACGTGCCACATACCACCACGGTATACGGACGGAAGACGTGACATAGTTTCCAACCCATCCTAGCCTTAGACAAGAGTACCGACCCAATCCCACCTACGGCCGGGACACCCGGGACAGGCAGGCGGAACTGAGCCCCTAGCAGCAGGGCACCAACCCTCTGCCATATGACATCTCGACTACCGGGCCGCAGCTCGTGTAGCCTTCATTTGCCCTGGAGAATGTCCATCGACACCCGACTTCATCCATCTCCAATCCGTGTACTTTTGTTTATGACTAGACTGAGCCACAAACTAAGCCTTACCCATTAGACATGTGGAAGTACGGTAGTGCTTTGCAACAGAGGCCCAAGCTTAATCCTTATAGTACCCGAGGTACGACTAACAAAACCCAACCACGCACCTCGAGCCCAGCCTAAACCATTTTGGGGGTTTTGAAAAGAGGGGGAGGTGTGTGTCCAATTCCAACATAAGCCAACCATTCCATAGTGTCCAAATGATATGAGAATTCCCAACGTCTAAAGTTATAAAACCACCTAATGTTGCCTAATTAATCAGCGAAGCATCTACCTAAATTTATACTAGTGGAACCATGAATATAATGTCCACTAGTTAGGGTTTTGTTTATTCTAGGGTGAACAAGGTATTAATATCAATAGCAATAATAATAAGGTCATAACAAAGGTAAATAGGCATGGCTAGATAAAACAGTGATAACGCGGGAATTTAAATAAAGCGATAATGCAATAATTTAAATCAACATAATTTTACAAACTGGGATTCAATATGCTCAAGGATGATGTGACTTGCCTTGCTCGCTTTCCCAAACACCGGCTTCAACTTCCACGAAGAGCGGATCTTCCGAAGCTGCAGCGTCTACACGACCAACGGAAAAGAAAAAGGCTTTAACACTAAATAACTCCACATAACAGCAGAAACAAAGCACAAAAATGGGTTCTTTACATCTTAAGGAAAAATTAGAGACTTGAACGGTCCAATTCCGAGTTCAAATGGCCAAGATATGGCCATTTGAAGTTTATATGCTCTTTAAATGGATATTTGCGAATTTCTTCATTTAAATTTTAATTAAAAAAAATCCCATTTATTGCGTCAGCCGAGGGAGGGGACGCGCGGACCGGGTCCACGGGGGTGGGGGCCCACGCGTCAGCCGCTCGGTCCACGGTGGACCGGGCGCACGCGGCTGGCGGCGGTCGGCGCCGTGGGTCCCGCGCGTCAGCCGCACCCGCGGGCGCGGGCGGCTGACGGCCGGGCCCACCTGGCAGCCGCGAGGGCGCGCCCGAAGGCGGCCTCGCCGGCACGGCCGACGGGAGCGGCGCGCCCGCGCCCCGATGGTCACCGCCGGCGACCATCGGCGCGGTGGAGCGGCGCCCGAGAGAGCGGAGAGAAGGGGGAAAGCGAACGGCGGTCTTCGGCTCACCCCGGGACAACGACGACGACGAGAACGGCGGCCGGAGTGGAGGAAAGCGGCGGCGCGGTTCGGGATGACGATGACGACGGTGCTCCGGCGGTCGGCGGGCGAAGCGGAGCGGCGGACGGGGTCGGCAACCACTCGGCGAAGCCGATGGAGGTGGCGCCGAGTCGGGAGGAGGACCGGAGCGACGACGGCGGCGAAACGGAGCTCGGCGGCGACGGCGGAGAGAGAGGAGCACGGCGCGGGCACGAAACCGACGGCGAGAGCGAGCGGCGAGCGGCGGAAACGGAAGAGCGGAGCACGAGGGACGATTTTATAGCGTCGGAAGGGAGGGAAGGCGGCCGGGGAGGAAGGAAACCGGCCGCGGAGTTCTCGGGTTCCATAGATGCGCCGGCGACGATTACGGGAAGGAAATCGGACGAATCCGAGGGAGAGAGAGAGGGGAAAACGGGGGAAACGGGAGAGGGAATCACGGGGAATGATTCCCCCCTCATTAAGGCGCGCGGGGAAGGCGGGATGCGGCGGAATCCGCGGCGGCGGCGGCGCTAGGGCACGGGCGCGGCGGCGGGCGCGGCACGAGGAGGGAGATGACAGGTGGGTCCCACCCGTCAGCGAGAGTGGCGGGCGGGCCCGCCTGTCAGCGGCGCGCGCGCGCGGGGGAGCCGATGGGCCGCGGGGGAAGAGAGAGAGGGAGGGACTGGGCCGAGCCGGCCCAAGAAAGGAAGGGGGGGAAAGAAGACTTCTTTTAGGGTTTTTCTTTTTATAAACCTTTTCAACTTTGTTTATTTCTTCTCAATTATTATTTGTGCTCTGAAAATTCCACTAAAATTTGAGGGCTCCTTTTAGACCAAGGAGAATTTAACAAAAATTCTCCGGGCCACATTTGAATTTTTCTTGTACGTATTTTAGGGTTTGCCAATTTCTTTTCGAATTTTAATTAATTCTATTATTCCTTTTAGAAGATGATTTTTATTTCGGGATGAATTTATCAGGACGTGACAAATCCACCCCCCTTACAAGAATCTCGTCCCCGAGATTCGAGGAGGCTAGCAAGAAGATAGGTTGGGCGGTCTTCTCTTCTTGTCTGACTTCTTCCGTTGCGTCTTGACAAACTTCCAGCAAAACTTTACCACTCGGAACTGCTTGGCTTGACCTCCTGTTGCGGATGGAATCTTCTCTTCACCTGACTTGGACCAGGGTGCACCTTTTGGCTGACTCAGACTAGGTTGCGGTAGTTCAGTGATGCTTCCGTTTCCGAACTTCTCATGATTCATATCTTCGGAGTCAACCTCATACAAGTCACCACTTTATGTCATGCGTCCACACTAGCTTGTCATTACTAGGGTACCAGGTTGGTCATCATAAGGATATCATGCCTGTCATTCACTTCTAACTTGCCATCAACTGTCTCATATTAGCTTTCCTGGTCTCCGGTGCTAGGTACTTCGGCTATTCGATGCAAGGGTCGACCATTCTAACTATAAGTTATGCTTCCCAAGAGAACCAATTTATCCCACTTGACATACTTTGACGTCTTCTCCAATGGCTTTATTGCTGGATTTGTTATTGTCTAATCATTACCCTGTCAAATCTGAGGCTTCGTTGTTAGATGTGCTTTTAATCTGACCTCTGTAGATTATCTTCGAACATATCACTTGATTCATAACTGGGAATAGCCCTCACGAACAAGCAACTCGGATTCACTTTCTTTACATTCAGTTTACTTCCCCTTATTATCTTCAGGTTGTCCTCAGTTAGCATTCAACGTATTCCTTTACACCTTTAACCTTGATGTGTTCTTTCCCATTGGATCATCTCCCAAGTCATGGCATTGCCTGGTAACCGGTGCTTGTACTTTTCACTCCGTGTAGCATCTGATACCGAGTTGAAGATTTCACTCTTTGCCTTCATAAAAACACTTTTACCTAGGTCATCTTGCTTACTTAATGACAAGGTGACTGTTGCGGGAGGGGCAATTACTATCAGGGGTCTTCCTTGAGCGATACAGAGCATGTTTCTGTTTATCAATCACCTTTCGGCCTACTTCTTTCATGCTGGAGAACATCTTTGCCAATCTCTTTTATTAATCATCTTTCGGCTTATCTCTAACAGGTGGTATTCTTTAATGTGGATTGCGGACGCTTCTGGGGACGATGAGGTCCTTTGGCTTGCTGCCCTTCGGTGAAACCTTGATGTGGTTCGTCAAAAAGCTGCACTGACTACCTTTAGGGAAATACATTGCTTGCTATCTGTATTTATGCCACTAGGGTTTAATTGCCGATGATCATCCTTAGTGCTTCCTCGAGATGGGGAGCATCCAAATTGTTCTTCTGCCATATCACCTTTGACCCTCTTCTGATACCTGATAGACTAATTACCAACCATCGACTACTATGTTCTCAAACATTGATGTCTCCTGGATCTTCTTAACTGTTTGCAGGTATATCCGAACTTATCAATGTAGAGGCATGGCAGGTACCCTTATGGGTTTCATCCAACAATCCTTATCTTGATCTGTAAAAGGCGTATCCAAACTCCTATCCTCAACTACTGTCTCGTTGGCTTTTTAACCCAACACAGTTTAATTGTTTTTCTTTTCCATCCACAGGTTGGTTATTAACTCGAGGTTAGAATATAGTTCCTCTGACACGAGACCCTAGGTCTCCTTTGTCAGTAAACAATTATACACATGATCACATATCCGCATCTTTCAAAAGAATCCTCTTAGAACTTGTCTGTATTACACATTTCTCCCTTATTACACGAATACAAGGCACTGCCTTAAACAAAAAGGGACGGTGCTTAACATCGGTACATTGTATCCTCAACATGAATCATCCATAAGCATAGCAAGCTCACTGTTTATAGACATGAATATATTTCTGTATTACATGATTGCTGCAAACTTTCGATTACACCATGATAAGTAGCGAACTGGAAGCCACAAACATGGCTGCTCATTTTGATTCTGGAGAGATATAGCTGGCATTGTTCTAGTGACTGCATCCTTGATTGGTTCTGTGATGATGTGATAGGACTGCATAATGCTATCATTCACAGGAGAAGCTTCCTTCTGATTGCTGGTTGAAGCGGATGACGGTCTTCTGCTTGGTATCGCCCTCCGGAGGTTGATGGCCCTTGGCTCGGCCTGGAGTAGATCGGGGAGAGACACAATTTCTTCCATCGACGACAATTCTTTGCTGAGGCTGTCGGTGCAGAGAATGGTTGCTATGATTTATTGCCGAGTCAGGTGCAGCAGGAGGAGCATTGGTGCATTGTTTCTGCTATGGGTTCTGATTAACACGAGGCCTTACGGGTACGGCGTTTGCTCCAGTGACCACAATACGATTGGGATGTCTGATTCGTGTAAATTGGCGGTAATGTGGAGGTCGATTTTGCCTTGGTTGCAGGCAGTCCCTCGAGTAATGCCCTGGTTCTTTGCAATTGTAGCAAATCAACGTCTTCTTTGCTGAGCTATCCATCTGGGGACGATCATTCCGACTTGGAGTTGGAATTGGTGGTTGGAAATCCTTGCTAACATTGGCATCACCGGTACCACAATTGCTATCACCATTGGAGTCTTTCTCAGTGTCAAAATTGCTAAGGTTGTCATTCTGGGTTCCAACATTGATACTATCGTTGACATCTTGGTGAATGCTACTGACATTGCACGCTTTATCCGAGTGGTCACTAATGGGGCAAGAACCATGGTTGTTGGTGGTATCATCATCATTAGTATTGCTAGTGTTGTTGTCTGCATTGCGTCCGTCTTCTTGGGGCAGGAACTCTTGATGCACAACAGAAGATCCGGTGATCTGAAGTGGCTCAGTGCGCTGTCTTTGGTTACCACATGGAATTACTGGGATGTTGACAATCCTTCTCTTGCAGTTCGTCATCCGATTATGCTCACTTTCGAGTTGCATGGCTTTGTCCACAAGTTTCTCAAAATCTTCATAATCCTCTAGGAGTAGTTGCACTGCAAGTTCATCTTTTAACCCCTGGAGAAACTTCTCTTGTTTGTCTTCATCCGTTTCCACATCTTCTGGTGCATAGCGAGCCAAACGATAGAACTCGTGCAGGTACTCTGTGACGGTCAAATCTCCTTGCTTCAGGTAGCGAAACTCTCGTTTTCTTAGTGTGATCATTCCCGCGGGAACATGTGATCTCCTGAATACAGAGGAAAACTCGTTCCAGGTGATGGTATGTCCTTCTGGCCGTGATGCCTCGTAGCTATCCCACCACTCTGAAGCCGGTCCAACCAGCTGATGAGTTGCGAAGCCAACCCGCTCCTGGTCGGTGCACTGAATCAACCCTAGCTTCTTCTCGATTGTGCGCAACCAATCACTGGCTTCCATAGGATCGACGGCAATGGCAAAGGTTGGAGGCTCAGTTTTGAGAAATTCTGATAACTTGCACTGTTGCTGGACTGTAGGCACTTGAACGTTGGTTGCCCCTGCTGGGTTGTTCCAATTCTGTAATAGTTGAAAGGCTGTTGCCAACATGTTGGTTTGGTTAACCACAACTTGGATTAGCTCTGGTGAGGTTTCGTTGGTGCTTCTCTCATTCCCATTGGCTTGGGTTCTTGAGTCATCGGATCCATCATTCCCATAGCCTTTGTTACCAGTATTATCCATCTGTCACAAGGTAGAGGTTGAGAGGGGAAGCATACAAGGAGAGAATAGACCAGAACTAGGGACAAGACCTTAAAGGAACTAACTCTTTTTGTTGATGTGTTGTTTGTTTTGCTTATTCTGCAAGTTGATTAAGCAAACAACCTAGCATGGCTACATCACCACCCACCGATGCAAACCACGCGCTACACACACAAGCAAGGAAACACACGACAAACGAAACACTAGAGGGTGGCTTAGGTTCTGCGACGGGTTCTCCAAGATCTTCACTCCTGCTTCACAGCTGGCTTCACTGCTTCCTTCGCTTCGCTAGCGGATCCTGCAGTCTTCCGGAGCTTCGGCAAACAACTGACGACATCTTCTTCTTCGCAAAGCTGACCATCTAGTACTTAGTTGAAATCCGAAGAAAGAAAAGAGTAAACCTTTTGCAAATAGCATTAGGGGAAGGAGAAAAAAAAGAACTTTCGCAAATAATTTTATTTATAAAATATGTCCTTAGGTTTTATCCATTTGGCTTATCCTACAGTCGAGATGGCTCTGATACCAGCTTGTCGCGACCGGGAAAATTGCCTTTTCCCGAACGCTAGTGTATTAATCCCCGTCCCAGGAAAAGCCGGGGTACACCACACAAACATGATATAAAAGACACATCTTTATTATATCGATAATATTTACATTATTACAAAGGCACTTAAGGCCCGACAATCGAAAATAAACAGCAGCGGACTAGCGGGCCTACGGCTCCATCTTCACAGGCGCTCAACTGGGGTATAAGCCAGGACTCCACCTAAGACATCTTCTCCAAAGCTTCTCTTACTGAAGAGGGGAAGGATTGAGCAAGAATGAGTACAACCACAGTACTCAGCAAGCCACACCGGGGATGCATAATTAATGCAAGGGGATACAAGGGGATAATAATATAGGGGTTAAGTTTTGCAGAAAAGCAGCATTTAAAAGTCACTTAGTTGCCCAAAGCCATTTTATAAAGACGATCCTAGAGCTACACAGTATTATTAAACAAGGCCGTGAACCCTCACGAACCTGCCTTAACCCAAGGCCTACGATGATTCAGACCGAACTGGCAACCCGACCCTGGGTCCCAGCTCGTCCCAAGCCAACCCAGGCCAACCATTCCACATTTTAGTTGTTGAGCAAATTTTAAGAATTGAAACACTGACTTGGGTACATTGCTAGGCTTGCCCATATCCGAGGGCTCGGCTATTCGAATAGATTTACTCTGATCAGAGGTGTACATCTTTACCCACAAGACACATCTTCCTCACGTGTAACCACGTGCCACATACCACCACGGTATACGGACGGAAGACGTGACATAGTTTCCAACCCATCCTAGCCTTAGACAAGAGTACCGACCCAATCCCACCTACGGCCGGGACACCCGGGACAGGCAGGCGGAACTGAGCCCCTAGCAGCAGGGCACCAACCCTCTGCCATATGACATCTCGACTACCGGGCCGCAGCTCGTGTAGCCTTCATTTGCCCTGGAGAATGTCCATCGACACCCGACTTCATCCATCTCCAATCCGTGTACTTTTGTTTATGACTAGACTGAGCCACAAACTAAGCCTTACCCATTAGACATGTGGAAGTACGGTAGTGCTTTGCAACAGAGGCCCAAGCTTAATCCTTATAGTACCCGAGGTACGACTAACAAAACCCAACCACGCACCTCGAGCCCAGCCTAAACCATTTTGGGGGTTTTGAAAAGAGGGGGAGGTGTGTGTCCAATTCCAACATAAGCCAACCATTCCATAGTGTCCAAATGATATGAGAATTCCCAACGTCTAAAGTTATAAAACCACCTAATGTTGCCTAATTAATCAGCGAAGCATCTACCTAAATTTATACTAGTGGAACCATGAATATAATGTCCACTAGTTAGGGTTTTGTTTATTCTAGGGTGAACAAGGTATTAATATCAATAGCAATAATAATAAGGTCATAACAAAGGTAAATAGGCATGGCTAGATAAAACAGTGATAACGCGGGAATTTAAATAAAGCGATAATGCAATAATTTAAATCAACATAATTTTACAAACTGGGATTCAATATGCTCAAGGATGATGTGACTTGCCTTGCTCGCTTTCCCAAACACCGGCTTCAACTTCCACGAAGAGCGGATCTTCCGAAGCTGCAGCGTCTACACGACCAACGGAAAAGAAAAAGGCTTTAACACTAAATAACTCCACATAACAGCAGAAACAAAGCACAAAAATGGGTTCTTTACATCTTAAGGAAAAATTAGAGACTTGAACGGTCCAATTCCGAGTTCAAATGGCCAAGATATGGCCATTTGAAGTTTATATGCTCTTTAAATGGATATTTGCGAATTTCTTCATTTAAATTTTAATTAAAAAAAATCCCATTTATTGCGTCAGCCGAGGGAGGGGACGCGCGGACCGGGTCCACGGGGGTGGGGGCCCACGCGTCAGCCGCTCGGTCCACGGTGGACCGGGCGCACGCGGCTGGCGGCGGTCAGCGCCGTGGGTCCCGCGCGTCAGCCGCACCCGCGGGCGCGGGCGGCTGACGGCCGGGCCCACCTGGCAGCCGCGAGGGCGCGCCCGAAGGCGGCCTCGCCGGCACGGCCGACGGGAGCGGCGCGCCCGCGCCCCGATGGTCACCGCCGGCGACCATCGGCGCGGTGGAGCGGCGCCCGAGAGAGCGGAGAGAAGGGGGAAAGCGAACGGCGGTCTTCGGCTCACCCCGGGACAACGACGACGACGAGAACGGCGGCCGGAGTGGAGGAAAGCGGCGGCGCGGTTCGGGATGACGATGACGACGGTGCTCCGGCGGTCGGCGGGCGAAGCGGAGCGGCGGACGGGGTCGGCAACCACTCGGCGAAGCCGATGGAGGTGGCGCCGAGTCGGGAGGAGGACCGGAGCGACGACGGCGGCGAAACGGAGCTCGGCGGCGACGGCGGAGAGAGAGGAGCACGGCGCGGGCACGAAACCGACGGCGAGAGCGAGCGGCGAGCGGCGGAAACGGAAGAGCGGAGCACGAGGGACGATTTTATAGCGTCGGAAGGGAGGGAAGGCGGCCGGGGAGGAAGGAAACCGGCCGCGGAGTTCTCGGGTTCCATAGATGCGCCGGCGACGATTACGGGAAGGAAATCGGACGAATCCGAGGGAGAGAGAGAGGGGAAAACGGGGGAAACGGGAGAGGGAATCACGGGGAATGATTCCCCCTCATTAAGGCGCGCGGGGAAGGCGGGATGCGGCGGAATCCGCGGCGGCGGCGGCGCTAGGGCACGGGCGCGGCGGCGGGCGCGGCGCGAGGAGGGAGATGACAGGTGGGTCCCACCCGTCAGCGAGAGTGGCGGGCGGGCCCGCCTGTCAGCGGCGCGCGCGCGCGGGGGAGCCGATGGGCCGCGGGGGAAGAGAGAGAGAGGGAGGGACTGGGCCGAGCCGGCCCAAGAAAGGAAGGGGGGGAAAGAAGACTTCTTTTAGGGTTTTTCTTTTTATAAACCTTTTCAACTTTGTTTATTTCTTCTCAATTATTATTTGTGCTCTGAAAATTCCACTAAAATTTGAGGGCTCCTTTTAGACCAAGGAGAATTTAACAAAAATTCTCCGGGCCACATTTGAATTTTTCTTGTACGTATTTTAGGGTTTGCCAATTTCTTTTCGAATTTTAATTAATTCTATTATTCCTTTTAGCAGATGATTTTTATTTCGGGATGAATTTATCAGGACGTGACAAATCCACCCCCCTTACAAGAATCTCGTCCCCGAGATTCGAGGAGGCTAGCAAGAAGATAGGTTGGGCGGTCTTCTCTTCTTGTCTGACTTCTTCCGTTGCGTCTTGACAAACTTCCAGCAAAACTTTACCACTCGGAACTGCTTGGCTTGACCTCCTGTTGCGGATGGAATCTTCTCTTCACCTGACTTGGACCAGGGTGCACCTTTTGGCTGACTCAGACTAGGTTGCGGTAGTTCAGTGATGCTTCCGTTTCCGAACTTCTCATGATTCATATCTTCGGAGTCAACCTCATACAAGTCACCACTTTATGTCATGCGTCCACACTAGCTTGTCATTACTAGGGTACCAGGTTGGTCATCATAAGGATATCATGCCTGTCATTCACTTCTAACTTGCCATCAACTGTCTCATATTAGCTTTCCTGGTCTCCGGTGCTAGGTACTTCGGCTATTCGATGCAAGGGTCGACCATTCTAACTATAAGTTATGCTTCCCAAGAGAACCAATTTATCCCACTTGACATACTTTGACGTCTTCTCCAATGGCTTTATTGCTGGATTTGTTATTGTCTAATCATTACCCTGTCAAATCTGAGGCTTCGTTGTTAGATGTGCTTTTAATCTGACCTCTGTAGATTATCTTCGAACATATCACTTGATTCATAACTGGGAATAGCCCTCACGAACAAGCAACTCGGATTCACTTTCTTTACATTCAGTTTACTTCCCCTTATTATCTTCAGGTTGTCCTCAGTTAGCATTCAACGTATTCCTTTACACCTTTAACCTTGATGTGTTCTTTCCCATTGGATCATCTCCCAAGTCATGGCATTGCCTGGTAACCGGTGCTTGTACTTTTCACTCCGTGTAGCATCTGATACCGAGTTGAAGATTTCACTCTTTGCCTTCATAAAAACACTTTTACCTAGGTCATCTTGCTTACTTAATGACAAGGTGACTGTTGCGGGAGGGGCAATTACTATCAGGGGTCTTCCTTGAGCGATACAGAGCATGTTTCTGTTTATCAATCACCTTTCGGCCTACTTCTTTCATGCTGGAGAACATCTTTGCCAATCTCTTTTATTAATCATCTTTCGGCTTATCTCTAACAGGTGGTATTCTTTAATGTGGATTGCGGACGCTTCTGGGGACGATGAGGTTCTTTGGCTTGCTGCCCTTCGGTGAAACCTTGATGTGGTTCGTCAAAAAGCTGCACTGACTACCTTTAGGGAAATACATTGCTTGCTATCTGTATTTATGCCACTAGGGTTTAATTGCCGATGATCATCCTTAGTGCTTCCTCGAGATGGGGAGCATCCAAATTGTTCTTCTGCCATATCACCTTTGACCCTCTTCTGATACCTGATAGACTAATTACCAACCATCGACTACTATGTTCTCAAACATTGATGTCTCCTGGATCTTCTTAACTGTTTGCAGGTATATCCGAACTTATCAATGTAGAGGCATGGCAGGTACCCTTATGGGTTTCATCCAACAATCCTTATCTTGATCTGTAAAAGGCGTATCCAAACTCCTATCCTCAACTACTGTCTCGTTGGCTTTTTAACCCAACACAGTTTAATTGTTTTTCTTTTCCATCCACAGGTTGGTTATTAACTCGAGGTTAGAATATAGTTCCTCTGACACGAGACCCTAGGTCTCCTTTGTCAGTAAACAATTATACACATGATCACATATCCGCATCTTTCAAAAGAATCCTCTTAGAACTTGTCTGTATTACACATTTCTCCCTTATTACACGAATACAAGGCACTGCCTTAAACAAAAAGGGACGGTGCTTAACATCGGTACATTGTATCCTCAACATGAATCATCCATAAGCATAGCAAGCTCACTGTTTATAGACATGAATATATTTCTGTATTACATGATTGCTGCAAACTTTCGATTACACCATGATAAGTAGCGAACTGGAAGCCACAAACATGGCTGCTCATTTTGATTCTGGAGAGATATAGCTGGCATTGTTCTAGTGACTGCATCCTTGATTGGTTCTGTGATGATGTGATAGGACTGCATAATGCTATCATTCACAGGAGAAGCTTCCTTCTGATTGCTGGTTGAAGCGGATGACGGTCTTCTGCTTGGTATCGCCCTCCGGAGGTTGATGGCCCTTGGCTCGGCCTGGAGTAGATCGGGGAGAGACACAATTTCTTCCATCGACGACAATTCTTTGCTGAGGCTGTCGGTGCAGAGAATGGTTGCTATGATTTATTGCCGAGTCAGGTGCAGCAGGAGGAGCATTGGTGCATTGTTTCTGCTATGGGTTCTGATTAACACGAGGCCTTACGGGTACGGCGTTTGCTCCAGTGACCACAATACGATTGGGATGTCTGATTCGTGTAAATTGGCGGTAATGTGGAGGTCGATTTTGCCTTGGTTGCAGGCAGTCCCTCGAGTAATGCCCTGGTTCTTTGCAATTGTAGCAAATCAACGTCTTCTTTGCTGAGCTATCCATCTGGGGACGATCATTCCGACTTGGAGTTGGAATTGGTGGTTGGAAATCCTTGCTAACATTGGCATCACCGGTACCACAATTGCTATCACCATTGGAGTCTTTCTCAGTGTCAAAATTGCTAAGGTTGTCATTCTGGGTTCCAACATTGATACTATCGTTGACATCTTGGTGAATGCTACTGACATTGCACGCTTTATCCGAGTGGTCACTAATGGGGCAAGAACCATGGTTGTTGGTGGTATCATCATCATTAGTATTGCTAGTGTTGTTGTCTGCATTGCGTCCGTCTTCTTGGGGCAGGAACTCTTGATGCACAACAGAAGATCCGGTGATCTGAAGTGGCTCAGTGCGCTGTCTTTGGTTACCACATGGAATTACTGGGATGTTGACAATCCTTCTCTTGCAGTTCGTCATCCGATTATGCTCACTTTCGAGTTGCATGGCTTTGTCCACAAGTTTCTCAAAATCTTCATAATCCTCTAGGAGTAGTTGCACTGCAAGTTCATCTTTTAACCCCTGGAGAAACTTCTCTTGTTTGTCTTCATCCGTTTCCACATCTTCTGGTGCATAGCGAGCCAAACGATAGAACTCGTGCAGGTACTCTGTGACGGTCAAATCTCCTTGCTTCAGGTAGCGAAACTCTCGTTTTCTTAGTGTGATCATTCCCGCGGGAACATGTGATCTCCTGAATACAGAGGAAAACTCGTTCCAGGTGATGGTATGTCCTTCTGGCCGTGATGCCTCGTAGCTATCCCACCACTCTGAAGCCGGTCCAACCAGCTGATGAGTTGCGAAGCCAACCCGCTCCTGGTCGGTGCACTGAATCAACCCTAGCTTCTTCTCGATTGTGCGCAACCAATCACTGGCTTCCATAGGATCGACGGCAATGGCAAAGGTTGGAGGCTCAGTTTTGAGAAATTCTGATAACTTGCACTGTTGCTGGACTGTAGGCACTTGAACGTTGGTTGCCCCTGCTGGGTTGTTCCAATTCTGTAATAGTTGAAAGGCTGTTGCCAACATGTTGGTTTGGTTAACCACAACTTGGATTAGCTCTGGTGAGGTTTCGTTGGTGCTTCTCTCATTCCCATTGGCTTGGGTTCTTGAGTCATCGGATCCATCATTCCCATAGCCTTTGTTACCAGTATTATCCATCTGTCACAAGGTAGAGGTTGAGAGGGGAAGCATACAAGGAGAGAATAGACCAGAACTAGGGACAAGACCTTAAAGGAACTAACTCTTTTTGTTGATGTGTTGTTTGTTTTGCTTATTCTGCAAGTTGATTAAGCAAACAACCTAGCATGGCTACATCACCACCCACCGATGCAAACCACGCGCTACACACACAAGCAAGGAAACACACGACAAACGAAACACTAGAGGGTGGCTTAGGTTCTGCGACGGGTTCTCCAAGATCTTCACTCCTGCTTCACAGCTGGCTTCACTGCTTCCTTCGCTTCGCTAGCGGATCCTGCAGTCTTCCGGAGCTTCGGCAAACAACTGACGACATCTTCTTCTTCGCAAAGCTGACCATCTAGTACTTAGTTGAAATCCGAAGAAAGAAAAGAGTAAACCTTTTGCAAATAGCATTAGGGGAAGGAGAAAAAAAAGAACTTTCGCAAATAATTTTATTTATAAAATATGTCCTTAGGTTTTATCCATTTGGCTTATCCTACAGTCGAGATGGCTCTGATACCAGCTTGTCGCGACCGGGAAAATTGCCTTTTCCCGAACGCTAGTGTATTAATCCCCGTCCCAGGAAAAGCCGGGGTACACCACACAAACATGATATAAAAGACACATCTTTATTATATCGATAATATTTACATTATTACAAAGGCACTTAAGGCCCGACAATCGAAAATAAACAGCAGCGGACTAGCGGGCCTACGGCTCCATCTTCACAGGCGCTCAACTGGGGTATAAGCCAGGACTCCACCTAAGACATCTTCTCCAAAGCTTCTCTTACTGAAGAGGGGAAGGATTGAGCAAGAATGAGTACAACCACAGTACTCAGCAAGCCACACCGGGGATGCATAATTAATGCAAGGGGATACAAGGGGATAATAATATAGGGGTTAAGTTTTGCAGAAAAGCAGCATTTAAAAGTCACTTAGTTGCCCAAAGCCATTTTATAAAGACGATCCTAGAGCTACACAGTATTATTAAACAAGGCCGTGAACCCTCACGAACCTGCCTTAACCCAAGGCCTACGATGATTCAGACCGAACTGGCAACCCGACCCTGGGTCCCAGCTCGTCCCAAGCCAACCCAGGCCAACCATTCCACATTTTAGTTGTTGAGCAAATTTTAAGAATTGAAACACTGACTTGGGTACATTGCTAGGCTTGCCCATATCCGAGGGCTCGGCTATTCGAATAGATTTACTCTGATCAGAGGTGTACATCTTTACCCACAAGACACATCTTCCTCACGTGTAACCACGTGCCACATACCACCACGGTATACGGATGGAAGACGTGACATAGTTTCCAACCCATCCTAGCCTTAGACAAGAGTACCGACCCAATCCCACCTACGGCCGGGACACCCGGGACAGGCAGGCGGAACTGAGCCCCTAGCAGCAGGGCACCAACCCTCTGCCATATGACATCTCGACTACCGGGCCGCAGCTCGTGTAGCCTTCATTTGCCCTGGAGAATGTCCATCGACACCCGACTTCATCCATCTCCAATCCGTGTACTTTTGTTTATGACTAGACTGAGCCACAAACTAAGCCTTACCCATTAGACATGTGGAAGTACGGTAGTGCTTTGCAACAGAGGCCCAAGCTTAATCCTTATAGTACCCGAGGTACGACTAACAAAACCCAACCACGCACCTCGAGCCCAGCCTAAACCATTTTGGGGGTTTTGAAAAGAGGGGGAGGTGTGTGTCCAATTCCAACATAAGCCAACCATTCCATAGTGTCCAAATGATATGAGAATTCCCAACGTCTAAAGTTATAAAACCACCTAATGTTGCCTAATTAATCAGCGAAGCATCTACCTAAATTTATACTAGTGGAACCATGAATATAATGTCCACTAGTTAGGGTTTTGTTTATTCTAGGGTGAACAAGGTATTAATATCAATAGCAATAATAATAAGGTCATAACAAAGGTAAATAGGCATGGCTAGATAAAACAGTGATAACGCGGGAATTTAAATAAAGCGATAATGCAATAATTTAAATCAACATAATTTTACAAACTGGGATTCAATATGCTCAAGGATGATGTGACTTGCCTTGCTCGCTTTCCCAAACACCGGCTTCAACTTCCACGAAGAGCGGATCTTCCGAAGCTGCAGCGTCTACACGACCAACGGAAAAGAAAAAGGCTTTAACACTAAATAACTCCACATAACAGCAGAAACAAAGCACAAAAATGGGTTCTTTACATCTTAAGGAAAAATTAGAGACTTGAACGGTCCAATTCCGAGTTCAAATGGCCAAGATATGGCCATTTGAAGTTTATATGCTCTTTAAATGGATATTTGCGAATTTCTTCATTTAAATTTTAATTAAAAAAAATCCCATTTATTGCGTCAGCCGAGGGAGGGGACGCGCGGACCGGGTCCACGGGGGTGGGGGCCCACGCGTCAGCCGCTCGGTCCACGGTGGACCGGGCGCACGCGGCTGGCGGCGGTCGGCGCCGTGGGTCCCGCGCGTCAGCCGCACCCGCGGGCGCGGGCGGCTGACGGCCGGGCCCACCTGGCAGCCGCGAGGGCGCGCCCGAAGGCGGCCTCGCCGGCACGGCCGACGGGAGCGGCGCGCCCGCGCCCCGATGGTCACCGCCGGCGACCATCGGCGCGGTGGAGCGGCGCCCGAGAGAGCGGAGAGAAGGGGGAAAGCGAACGGCGGTCTTCGGCTCACCCCGGGACAACGACGACGACGAGAACGGCGGCCGGAGTGGAGGAAAGCGGCGGCGCGGTTCGGGATGACGATGACGACGGTGCTCCGGCGGTCGGCGGGCGAAGCGGAGCGGCGGACGGGGTCGGCAACCACTCGGCGAAGCCGATGGAGGTGGCGCCGAGTCGGGAGGAGGACCGGAGCGACGACGGCGGCGAAACGGAGCTCGGCGGCGACGGCGGAGAGAGAGGAGCACGGCGCGGGCACGAAACCGACGGCGAGAGCGAGCGGCGAGCGGCGGAAACGGAAGAGCGGAGCACGAGGGACGATTTTATAGCGTCGGAAGGGAGGGAAGGCGGCCGGGGAGGAAGGAAACCGGCCGCGGAGTTCTCAGGTTCCATAGATGCGCCGGCGACGATTACGGGAAGGAAATCGGACGAATCCGAGGGAGAGAGAGAGGGGAAAACGGGGGAAACGGGAGAGGGAATCACGGGGAATGATTCCCCCCTCATTAAGGCGCGCGGGGAAGGCGGGATGCGGCGGAATCCGCGGCGGCGGCGGCGCTAGGGCACGGGCGCGGCGGCGGGCGCGGCGCGAGGAGGGAGATGACAGGTGGGTCCCACCCGTCAGCGAGAGTGGCGGGCGGGCCCGCCTGTCAGCGGCGCGCGCGCGCGGGGGAGCCGATGGGCCGCGGGGGAAGAGAGAGAGAGGGAGGGACTGGGCCGAGCCGGCCCAAGAAAGGAAGGGGGGGGAAAGAAGACTTCTTTTAGGGTTTTTCTTTTTATAAACCTTTTCAACTTTGTTTATTTCTTCTCAATTATTATTTGTGCTCTGAAAATTCCACTAAAATTTGAGGGCTCCTTTTAGACCAAGGAGAATTTAACAAAAATTCTCCGGGCCACATTTGAATTTTTCTTGTACGTATTTTAGGGTTTGCCAATTTCTTTTCGAATTTTAATTAATTCTATTATTCCTTTTAGAAGATGATTTTTATTTCGGGATGAATTTATCAGGACGTGACAAAAGAAACCCTAGGAGCTCTTACGAAGTAAAGAAATTCCCCTCAATTGAACATCCTGGCAAGAGTGTGCTGCAAAGGGCGTTCTTAGCTCTACATGCATGCAAGATGGCATTCGTGAACTGTCGTCCTGTTCTCTGCATTGATGGGACATTCTTGACAGGAAAGTATCGGGGCCAGATACTAACAGCAATAGGGGTAGATGTGAACAATCAGGTATTGCCCTTGGCATTTGCTTTTGTTGAGAGTGAGAATACCGACAGCTGGTACTGGTTCCTGAAATTGGTTAAAACAAAAGTTGTTGGTATGAGGCCAAATGTGTGCCTGATACATGATAGGCACGCTGGCATTCTGCGAGCGATAGAAGAGTTGCAGTTTGGGAGTATGGAACGAGGATACCCCGGTGTTTGGGAAGATGTACAGAGTAGGTGGTGCATGCGTCATATGGGAGCTAATTTCTTCAAGCAATTCAAGAACAAGGAGCTCATGAACATGTTGAAGAGGCTGTGCAATCAGAACCAGGAGAAAAAATTCAATGAGCTTTGGAAGAGATTAGATGAGTTGACAGCCAAATGCAGTGATCAGCATGCAGCGGCTCCATCGACCGCCGTTGCTGACCCTCCTCAAGCTCTTGGACCTCTCCCAACGGATAGTCCAACATTGGTTAGAAGAACTGGATTGGAGATTCGGAAATTTTCTCAGTGGATTTTGCATGAACCAAAAGAGAAATGGGCCAAGGCGTATGACACAGGTGGTGCTAGATATGGAATAATGACAACAAATTTGGCAGAAGTTTACAACTGGGTGATGCGCGGTGTCCGTGGACTGCCACTAGTTGGCATAGTGGAGTTCATTTTACATGGGACATGCAGGTATTTTAGGGATCGGTTTCAGGCAGTTCTTCCCTCTATGCCGAACAACAGCATTTTGTTTGGAGCTTTCATGCAGAAAAAGCTAGAGGAGTTGCGTAAAAAGGCCATGAAACATCGAGCTCTAGTGCAAGGTACCCAACACTACAGGTTTGAGATACTATGTCAAGATAAGACAAGCAGGGGTATCTACCGCAAGAGAGTGAAGCAGGAGTGTGTTCTCTAAGCCGACGACACATGTCATTGCTCTTGTGCAAAGCCGAAGTTGCTCCACAGGCCATGCACCCATGTCATTGCTGCCGCAACGGAGTGTGGCATACCAGATGCAGTATATGTGTCACAGTACTTCAGTAAGCAAGCAATATATCATACATGGAGCGGCGAGATTTATGGGTTCGGCATAGCTGGGGAGTTCACAGAGACTAACGATGAAGTACTCAATATTCCTGACCCATCGAAGCTCCGAGGCAAGGCTGGAAGGAGGAGGACTCGTCGCATCCGCAACGATATGGATGAGTCGGAGGCTGGCAGGGTGAAGCGTTGCAGCAAATGCGATGAACATGGGCACACCTACAAGCATTGTTCTAAAGACAAGGAGAAACCAAGTGCGGCGGAGGCAGGACTATCAGGATCAGTAGCAGATGGAGCTCGCCCTACGGGTGAAGGCACTACCTCCACTCGACCACGTCCTAGGCGTTGTCGTGCCACGTCTGGCTATGTGGTGTAGTTCTTATGTTCTATGTTGGCATGTGGATTTGCTTGTAATTTGTTTCGAACTTATCGATGTGTTTATGTTTCGTCGTGTAATGTCAGACTTCGGCATGTCATGTCTTTAGGTATCGTGATGTAACGTCGGACTAAGCCGCCTAACGTCTTTAGGTATGCTGATGTATGTCGGACTTCGACACGTAATGTTATGTTATATTATTGAACTCTACATATATGTTAAATTGCACATCATCGTTATGTACCATTAGTAACGTTTGCTATATTTAAATAGCCTGTACTCTTGTTGTACATAATTCATCTCATGATTTTATTACTATTTCATAATTTTGCAAGTTATCTTTTGTTTTACATTACTATTTTTTGAATTGTTCTAACACGAAACACTATATTTTTCAGAGATGGCACGTCAGGATACACCTCAGTTGTTGGACCCGGCGATAGATCACCGACACCGGTCTCACCTTACTGCGGTGCAGGGGGCTCAGCTTGGGACGTTCCGGGCACGGACGTGCGGTGAGCTTCTCACGGTTCACGACTCCTTTGTCGAGAGGTACGAACAGTGTTTTACTATAAGTTAGTTGCGCTGTACTATTTTTTATAATGACATATTAATTTGTTATTGCAGGCTACGTGAGGCCGGCCTCCTACCGATGTGTCGGCTGGTGGAGGCTGCGGCCGGCCACGCGGACCCGGCCAGACGATGGACTGTGGACTGGTCCCTCCTAGCAGCTTTGGTTGATCGATGGAGGCCAGAGACGCACACTTTTCACTTGCCGTGCGGTGAGGTAGCCCCTACCTTACAGGACTTATCGTACTTGTTGGGGCTACCACTCGCGGGAGACGCTGTTGGGCCAGTGACCACGGCTGTGGACTGGCAGGACAATCTGACGGCACGTTTCGCACTAGTACAGCGCGCACCGCACCTCCCGCTCGAGCCGTTGGCACACCACCGCAACACCGGAGCTATGAAGAGGTGGCTGCTTCAGTGTACCGAAATGACAATCGTATTACATATTTAGTCCGCAGTTAAGGTGCCTAACATTTTATCGACGGCTTGCAGGTTGAGCAGCTACAGGCGGAGGCCGACGAGTACTCCTACAGCCGATGTTTGGAGGCGTACTTGCTCTGGCTTTTTGGCTGGGTGATGTTCTGTGGCGGTCACGGGCACGCGGTCGACAAGGGACTCGTGCACTACGCCAGGAGCATCGCCGACGCCGCGGTAGGCGAGGTGCCTCAGTGGAGCTGGGGTTCCGCATTATTGGTGGCTCTGTACCGTGCACTTTGTGAGTCTTGCACGAAGACGGATCCCAGCGCGACCTTTGGTGGGTGCCCTCTCTTTCTTTCTATCTGGGCAGCTGAGAGGATTGCGATCGGCCGCCCTAAGGTGGACCAGCACGCGTACGAGGAGTCACAGTACGAGGAGCAACCAGAGGTTGACTACCCTATGATGGGTACTCTGTGGTGCCGTCGTTAGGTACGTTGCATCGATCTTATCGTATTGTTAAGTTAATGGCTAAGTTCATTGTACATCACATCGATCGTCTCGTATCGCAGCGCCGATGGGCTCACGTCCAGGTTAGGCGGTCGTATCCTGAGTTTGTTATGGAGTTCGACCGCCTTCTGCCGACTGACGTCGTGTGGGAGCCCTACAGTGCCGCAGCTACCCAGGCTCGTGCACCATTGGGTCTGTCCATACTCTGCACCAGGGACCAGGCGTACTGGATGACTACGGTTCCAATGGTCTTCGACATCTGCGTTGAGCCTCACGCCCCTTTCCGCGTGATGCGGCAGTTCGGCTTCCGTCAGCCCTTTCCAGTACCGTTTCCGACCACCGTCCCAGCTGCTGTTCACCGGTAAGATCTTGCACTACGCTCTCTGTTGTTGCATTAAAATCTGCCTGTTCACAATAATTTGTAACATCTGTCGTTTCACACTAATATTACACATTAATTCACAGGTACTCGCGCAAGGGTCAGCAGTTAGCTGACGACTGGCCCGCCAAGTTGGCGACTTTTGTTGAGGACTGGTTGCTCGCAACCAAGGAGGTCGTGGACCACGAGGGAGAGCCACACACTGAGGAGTCATACCAGGCCTACCTACGCTGGTACCAGCCACGCACCCGTACTAGGGTCACCTTCGCTCCCTTGGAGCAGCAGCCCCACGTTGCGAGCACTAGAGACCTCTACGCCAGGCACCACGACCAGGACTTCGCTCGTTCTGTGAGTACCCTGCATCGCACCATTCCTTTATGTTTTCATGTCTTTCTCTTCGTCAAATTTTACGAATATTTACGAACAAATTAACCATGCAAGTCGACGACATCAACCGGGTCGTCGTTGACGGTTCAACGACGATCCAACGTTTAGGTGCGGGGATTCCGGTACCCGTAGAGGAGCACCTGACGACGTACACGCGGATGGTAGAGTCGATGCGCTCGATTCTTCGAGTGCTCACCTATCGTGCAGACGACGTTGCTCGGGCAGACGCAGCTGTACAGCGGCCACCCGTACCGACTGGTCCCCGTCCAGCTGCGCACGTTCCTAGGCCGACTCCCCCTCCGCACGGAGGTAAGTATTTTTATTACTATTTCTGTACATGCCTCGCACATATAAGTGAGCCGTTTCACTTGTCGATTGCTTCAGGGTTTCGTGCACCGTTCAGCACCCTGCCTTCCTCGGCTAGGCCTTCTATTGTGCCCCCCATAGGTACTTAAAAAAACAACATTACTTCGACAATCAATTTACATACATTTTATGTCTTAGCTTACAAGGGTCCCGTTGTCGATGTGTAGGTTTCGCCCAGTTCGCTATGACGCAGGCCGCCCACTTCTCCCAGGCTGCAGGGTCAGCGTCTCAGGCAGCTGCGTCGACCTCGCACTCAGCGCAGTTCTGGCAGTACACCGGGACTTCGTCACCGGCAGCCGGCACGTCGAGTCAGGGTCCACCACTGGACCATGCTGGGACCTCGTCGGACCGCTTGCTGCCTTCCACCTTGCTCTTCGACATCACTGACTTCGACTTCGCTTCAGGCTCGACAGAGGACGTCATCGGCCCCTCACAGCTGGGAGGCGCACCGCCGGTGCAGACGCAGGACCAGGCGCAGGCCACTCCTCCGCGGGACACTCGTGCTACCCGTGCTGTGCCACCGGATCGTTTCACCTACTCAAAGGACCACGTGCGAGCACAGGCCCGGAGGACCAAGCGTGGTCGCGGCGCGGGGTAGGGCCAGTAGAGCAGTCTTCTCTTTGTTTACTTGCTTCACTTTCCAGTACTGTATGCTTGTGTAATGACTACGTTGTTGTTATATGTGCACGATACCTTTCGGTGCATGCACGACTACTTTCTGCCGCACCGATGCAGCCTCCTTTATTCGCGTGTGATACGAGTATTTGCCCGCCATTTGGCGCATACGACCAATGTAACTTTCGGCGCCGATCATGCATGTATCTTTCGGCGCCAATCAGGCGTACCCACCATACCCCACCATGTTCACTTGTCAGGGGTATCACTCGATTTTTTGCGCCTATATAAGTCGCCTTAACGAGTGAGGCCTCACAATCTTTCAGAACTCAGTCACATTCAGTATTCTCTTCCCCACTTGCTTCATTACAAATCCGACCGGCTTTCGTCAATGGCTAGACGCCGGGGTGTTGAGGGTCCAAACTGGTGTAGCGATCCTTGTGTATACCTACTACCACCTTGGTGTCAGCGTCCTCTCTGCCTATGCGGTGATCGATGCCAACTAATGGCTTCGAGGAATCCTGATATTCGAGGAAGGCGCTTTTTTAGGTGCCCTAACTATGACCGTGAGGTATTTTATTATCTGCATATGCTTATTCATTCCGTATGGGCAATCGCTTTATTCTTCGTAACACTACTCTATTCGGCAGACCCGCACTACGGCTTGCGCATACATCGAGTGGGTCGATACAGAAAATCCCGTTCTCAACCTAACCACTTGTTTACAAGAAGGTCGCTGGTATTTCGCATCCGAAAGTACTGAGCAATACTTATAGAGAAAAACGGCTTATGAACGACAATGTCGTGAACAACAGAGCGACTGGCGGGTGCTAACTACGGCACTCCCTCCATGGGAAGCCCGTCCAAGATGCAGGTGTGGTGATCGTTGTCAAGTTCTTCGTTCCATAAATCCTACAACATTGGGTCGAAGGTTATTTGTTTGTCCAAATATTCTTGACGACGATTTCATGGTAAGAATATTTTGATTACATGAATCCTTATTTTCTCACAACATTTACTAACTTTGCTTGCTTTACATCTATTCTTTCCTCCCAGGAACCACCAAGGAGATGTCAATACAGAGAATGGATAGACACCAGAAGGGTTCTAACTCCACCTAGCCGTGTTGTGCAGCTTGAACTACCAGAGCAATACAGGGTTACTAAAGCGCGGTTTGAGAGAGGAGAGGGATCCTCACGTAGGGGTTAGCTATTATCGGACAACTTAGCATATTGAAATTTCTACTGTCATGCTTCCTTGTCCCATTACTACATCGTCGTTGTGTTCAACTATTGCACTACCTCCCTCCTAGTTCGAATCTAATATCATCTATGTAACCGCAATGCAAATAGTTGTATCATGTTCAAATTGTACTACTATTTCTTCATGTTACATAATTCTCCTTGTTTAAGTCCATATAATGTTTCTACGACCCAGACTGCGATAGGCCTATATAAATTATCCGAGTACTAATACGTCGAATAAGGTACAAAATAATACCTCACTTAACATATGAAATTGCGCAACAACCAACTTCAATACATTTTTATAACAATATTAACAAGTTTTACCAACAAATACTTCTTTATTTATTATTAACATAACATAGAAAAATCTTTTGGCTGTACTTTTTTTATCTGGGTCCCTTGCCGCCCTCTATTGGGGCGGCAAGGGACCCAGATGAAAAAGTACGGCCGCAAGCTCTTTATGGGCGGCCAAAATTGCAATTAGCCCCTTGCCGCCCTCTGTATGGGCGGCAAGGGCCTAATCGCAATTTTGGCCGACAGCGGCAGACGGCGCGGTCGACCCACCGTCTACCACGTCAGCTTGCCGCCCACCATTAGGGCAGCAAGGGATATTTCTGCAATTTTTTTGGTCGATAGATTATTTCTGTAAATATTAAAAAAAAAATCTAAAAACGGAAAAAATTCTCCAGTCCAATACACATGCTAGTGTAGTAGAACTTTGCGGTCTTATTGCGCTTGTGCTTCTACCATAAGTGAACCGGCGTTTCAGGGTTCACAAAACTCTAGTGAAACTGCTTGTTGTTGGTTTGTGAAAGCCGACCAGTATTAGCTGGTTTTTTACAGCACTGACATTATAAAAAACGTTTCTTTTTACAAGGACCTCTGATTGCAGATGGACCAGAACCGATTGCATCTGCAAAAATCGTCCTCACATTTCTGCGTGTGGACTCTTAAGAGGACCAAACGTGAAAATCGATTTTCGCAGGCGGGCCTTATAAGTGTCCAGATACAAAAATAAGCCTATTTTTGCAGGCGGACCTCTTAAGGGGCCGCATGCAAGAATTCGCCTAAAATCTAAATTCCATCCTCTTTTCCCTCCTCAACACTTCAAAATTTTTCATCCTTATCCTCTCTCACTTCCTCTCCTCATTATTTCAACCTATAACCTCCTCTCTCTTTCTCTCTCACATCCTCACTCACTCACTCATTCGGCGCACAATGGTGGTGGCGCACGGCGGTGCCGGGCCGAACCTCGGCGGACAGCGGGCTGCACCTCGGGCGTGGGCAGCCACGAGCAGCTCAGCAGACAGGACCGGGCGTAGCGTGCAGTGGCGGCGATGGGCGGCAGTGTGGCCCCGTGCTCCCCTGGCGGCGGCGCCCCCCACCCGCCCGGATCCGGAGGTGGTGGCGGCGACATAGCCGGGAGCGGCGGCGCGGCCCCGCTCTCCCTCAGCGGCGGCCGCCCCCGCGCTCCCCCTCGGCGGCGCCCCCCTCCCGCTCTCCCCCGCGTGGATCCGGCGGCGTAGGGATAGTGGAGACCACGTGGAGGGGCGACGGCGACGGCGATGACGACAATGAGCTATGGATCGGAGACAACAACGACAAGCTGCGGTGACGGCGACAGCAACGACAATGACCGGCGATGTAGCTAGGGTTTCGACTTTTTATTTTTCGTGATTTTTATGTTTTTTGGGATTTTTGTTTTCGTATACGGTCGACATAAGCACCCGCACGCGAAAATCCGATTTTCACGTGCAGGTGCATCACTCGCACAAAAAAATTGGATTTTCGCACACCCTACCGAACAGACAAGCCGGAAGTCCGCACGCGAAAACCACTTTTGGCCCATCTGGAAAATTGTTTTTGTTCTAGTGTGATCAAAAGTTATTGTTGTTATCGTTTTTGGGTAAACCAGTTGGGAGCGGTATTCACTTGGAAAATGAAAAGGTAAACTCTGACATCTCCGTCCAATTTGAATTAGGCCTGTGTGGCCCATGAGCTGTGTGCGCATATTTAATACCACCTTCCTAGTTTAGCAAGGGTGGAACCAACTTATAAGGGCTTATCTCTCCAACCATACCATTCTAGGGTTAACCCTTTTACATGAAGCGAGGACGAAAAGTGTAAGTAGGGTGGTTTGTGTAAGTGGGCCCGCCTGCCGGATGGGCTGGCTACGCGGTTCTAGAGGGAGAGCTTTTTACAAATGATAGCAGAGCCGACCCTCGCGGTCAATGTGCGGACATATGGCGCATGTGGGCTCTGTGTGAGGCACATGGCATGGCATATGGCACCGACACTGGACGTACGGACGTGCGCTAAGAGGGGAGCGTGTTCCTGGACATTTGCCTATATGTTTGTGTGGCTGTGGGGGTAAGTTGAACTGACGGGGACGTCGGGTCCTTTTAGGGAGGGGGGGTGTGACATTCCGGCCCAATTTGGATTAGATCTGTGTGGCCCTTGAGAGCTGTGTGCGCATGTTTAGTACCATCTTGCTAGTTTAGAAATGGTTCCATACCACTCCCGGGTTAACCCTTTTACATGAAGTGAGGACAGAAGTGTAAGTTGGGTGGTATATGTAAGTGGGCCCGCCCGTCATATGGGCTGGCTACGCGGTTCTGGAGGGAGGGCGATTACATAAATCAACGAAGCTTTGATACGCACACACGTGGTAGGGCCATGCTCAAGCCTTGAGTTTGGTTGGGCCACGTGCCCCAAATCCTATTGGGCTACATCAGGGCATCACTAGTTCGGATACCTTATGTATTCATCAACAAAAAATGCATATTTTCTATGTAAGATTTAATTATGTGTTACATATTTGAACAAATATTACTGCACAAAGAATTTTGTGTGTTTTTGTTTGTAGAGGCACTTGCTTGGGTGAAGAGAAAGAGATTAAGCACAAAGAATGTATGGATGATCAAAGAAATTGATTGAAGACCAAATCAAGACCTTCCACAAATCTACTCCTACATTATCACATCACTTTTGGTCCATAGAAGGCAAGAGATTACATTCTACATATTTTGGATTCTAATTCGAGCCAACTAACAGCATCAATTTCAAACGAACCTAGTCGATGATACAGAAGGACACTAGGGGTTCATGAGTACTTTTTGGAAAGCTTATATAGTGTACTTTCAGATGGTTCTAGTCCCACATCAAAATTCCATCTAAGCTTTCGGGAATCTGCAAAACAAGGCACTCACCTCATTCAGTCCGAGTCTCATTTGAGCCTTGGGTCTTGTAATTGTGTTGTGGGCTAACCCAAGAGGGTACATGCTCTTAGGCAACTGTGGGATATCCCTAATCATATTTATTCAGTAGCCGTCATAGTTTGAACTTGGTTTTTGCTTAGATTATTATGGTATCGTAGTTTCACCGCTAATTCGGTTTGTGAAACCCCAATTTGTAAAATTTCTTATATCCGTAATATATTCATATTTCATCTTCTACTCTTTTGCTTATGTTCTTGATTCACTTGCAGGAGATAGTCGTATTGGCGAAGTCATCCGTGTTTCGGTTTGGGTGATAACCAATGGAGGAGTGGTGTAGTGATTGTGAAGGGTTCAGGCGTCATCCTGATCAGCGATCATCGATGTTGAGTCTCCACAATCGACTTATCAATACCTAACGGCAGATTAGGACCATAGTCCTCATCACTATGTGCATTAGATAGGTTGGATGTTGGCATTTTGAAAGAACTAGCAAAATATCCATGCGTTGTTATGGGTAAAAGAAAATATGTTATAATATCCATTGAGTTGCTCCCCATTTCCCAAAATCCATATTCAAATCCCCAAATCAAAATTAGATGGCCACAGAGATCGATTGGTAGCACATAATGAATATACACAAAATAAACAACCAAAACATCCACAAATTGGTATCGGTGCCACCGCCTCGGCGTCGAGCTTGGGCTCGCCGGATCTGTATCGGTGCCACCTTGCCATCACAGACGAATCCGATGTAGGGGGCTAGGGAGAGGCTGGCCACTGGCTGTCGAGCACCGGCCGAGGCAAGGTGGGTCGCAATCCGTCTGGTGCCAGCCGGGCAAGGTTCACTACTACAAAAACATTTTTTCTCGACGAGACCCTAGTTAGTTTGCAGACGGCTCCATAAGAGGCTACATGCAAAAATGAGCTCTTTTTTGCATGTAACCCCTTAATAGATCCGCATGCAAAAATGGATATCCGTAAGCGGACCTCTTACGGAGCCGCCTGGCAGTTTGACTTGCCTCCAATTTCCCTCTCAGCAGTTCAAAAGTTTTCAAGTTTTAACCTCCTCTCCCTCCCTCTCACCTTATCTTCTCCTCTCCCTCTCTCTCACCTTTTAACCTCCTCTCCTCTCTTCTCCTCTTTAGACGGCTGGCAGCTCCGGTGGTTAATTCGAGAATGATACTTGATGATGATTACGTTGATGGAAACTAACTGATGTTTAATTCATCGGATAGAAATCAACACCATGACATAGTAATTGGGAGGTTAAAAATGAAAATCATAATGGTCCGGAAATTGCGTGATCCTATCATGCATTGATTCGGCGTTAATTCGAGAAGCGGTTAGAGGAGGCCCCGGAATAAACGGTATTTTGTAGTAATATTTTTATTTCACCGAATAAAATTGGCAGTAAAAAATTTCAACAATCACAACGTGGATAATAATTATTTTATGATACATATTATTACATTTGATCATAACAACAGACATCGACGGTGGCGCGTCGTGGAGGTGCCCGTCACTGCTCCTCCATGGATGCCGGAGGACAAGCTCACCGCCGCGAAGGTCGCCATCTTGCGCGTGGCAGTGGAGCGCCGGACGGATCCTCTGCCGTCTCGCCACCTGCTCGCAGTCGTCACCTCTTCAGGTTCCACGTGGGATGAAGTGGGGCGCTGGATCCGCGGCCGCGCCACCCGCAACCGCGCCGGATACGCACCGCTGTAACCGGAACCACGCGCGTGCGGCGCGGAGCAGCGGCCGGATCCGCTGACGCCTCGCCTCCCGCTCATCGCCTCTGCGCCTCTCGCCCTTAGCCACCCGTCGCCGCTGCACCCGCCGTCGCGCCAGATCCACCCCGCCGAGGCCGGGTCCGCGCGCATGGGGCGCAGAGCGGCGGCCCGATCCGCCGCCACCTCACCTCCCGCCCGCAGTCGCTCGTCGACGCTGCACCCGCCACAACCGTGCCCGTCCACGCACCTCGGCGCCACCGGATTCGCCGCTCCTCCTCGTCACTCCTCCTCATCCCCGAACCGCCACCGCTGCTCCTCCTCGTCCCCGAACCGCCGCCACCGCCACTCCTCATCCCATAACCGCCGTCGCTATTCCTCTTCTCTCCATGAGAAGCCACACGTTGTCGCTCCATAAAATGTGGAGAGGGAAAGGAAAGAGAGGGTGGATGGTTTTAACGATGGGAATTCGTAATATATAACTCAATGTGTGTAACGCCCCGCTTTTCGCGAGACGTTAAAAACTAATTTAATAAAATCCTAATTAATCTTTGAGTGCCGAGTCTAAGTTGTGCCATAGATCACAATTAAAATCCCTCCCTTGTCTCAATACCCTGATATCAAAGATCGTCTCCTCAAAGTTTCCATTCCAATATAATCCCAAAGATCGATTCCTTCTATTCGGAGTTCCATCCTAAAACCCCATCCATGAACCTTGTCGAATGCCCGAGCCCTAACTCAGTCCAATGATTCATTTCCACGTCCTAAACTCTCTCTTGTTCCTTCAAACCGATTCTCAAATTCGAATTCAACCTCTCAGGTCTCGATTCATTTATCTCATCCTCCCTATCTATCTGTCTGTCTGCCTACCCTTGAGTTCCTTTCCGAATAATCGATCCAACTCCCCGAAAATGAAGGCACTCTCAACTAATATATTTATAATCTCTATCACTGGTGGAGAAGTGCTTTTTTGTCCCGGTTCATAACCCCCCTTTAGTCCTGGTTGTCCAACCGGGACTACGAATCCAGGACTAAAGATCGCTATCTTTAGTCCCGGGTGAAATAACCGGGACTAAAGATCGATCTTTAGTCCCAGTTCGTAACCCCCCTTTAGTCCCGGTTGTCCAACCGAGACTACGAATCCGGGACTAAAGATAGTCCCGGTTGGTGTTATACCAACCGGGACTAAAGAGGGAATAACAGCAGTACAGATGGTCCTCTTTCTTCTTTTTTTTCCTTTTTTATTTTCTCCTGAATCAAGTGGGATGCATATCCCCAAATCCCAAATCAAAGTAACATCCCAAATCCACATCACAAATCTTTAAGTTACTTATACACATAAATCAAATACATCGCAAATCCTAAAAAAAATTACACAAATCAAATTACATCACAAGTTCTACAAAATTCATCGCAAATACATCACAAGTTCACATCGCACACAAATCAAATACATCACAGGATCATGCAATAAATCACAAATTCATAAAAAAAAAGAAACCACGGAGGCGCCGCTCGGCCGGCCGCTACCGCCTCCTCTCCGCGCCAGCCGGCACCGCCGTGCGGCGCCGCCCGCCGACGCGCCGCCCTCCGCCCTCCACGCCGCCGCCCGCGCCACCGCGCCGGCTGCCGCCACGTCGCCGCCGCCCGGCCCGCGCACTCGATCTCGCTCGATCCAAAAAGAAGAGAGGAAGGAAGAAAGAGATAAGGCAGGAGTTAGAGAGGAAGAAAGAAAGAGATAGAGTTTGTTGTGTGGACGAGAGAAGAGGATAAGTAATAGAGATTATATAGTACGTGTTGATTTTTATTCCCGGTTAGTAACACCAACCGGGACTAAAGTTAGATCTTTAGTCCCGGTTGGTGTTATAAACCGGGACTAAAGATCCTAGATGCCTGACACGGTCTGACATGGAACCAACCGGGACTAAAAATTATCTTTAGTCCCGGTTGGTAACACAAACCGGGAATAAAGATCATCTAGTCCTGTTGTTCTTATAAACCGGGACTAAAAATCGTTTTTAGTCCCGGTTTTTAATGGAACCGGGACTATTGTAGATTTGGGTCGACCAATCAAAAATGGTTTCTCCACTAGTGTATCTACCTATCCATCTATCCATTGACCTATCTATCTATTGATCTAATCATCTCTCTCTATCTATCTATCTATCTATCTATCTAGCTAGCTAGCTAGCTAGCTATCTTTGGATCTTTTCCTTCAATAATCTTCCAAACTCCAAGATGCAAATCCAATGAAATTCCCTCTTCGAAGTCCAAATGGTAAAATTGATGCCTCTCCTTGATTCTTCATATTTCCTTGAGTTCAGATATATGATTGAATTCAAATCCCACCTCAAGTGCCTCTCACATTCCTTCAAACAACTCTAAGCAAAAGTCCAATGTTCCTCCCTCAGCCGTTGGGCCGCTTCTTGCTTGCTCGGCCCACACCCTCCCCTCGGCCTGTTCCTCCTCACGAGCGCCGCATGTGCCGCCGAGAGAGAACGCGTCTCTCTCTCGTTTTCTCTCGCTCCCTCCCACGCCCGCGCTCCGCGCCATCGCAGCGTTCGATTTTTCGCCGCCTCCCTTGAAATCCCGCAACCACCTTCATTCCCGCACGCCCGCGCGTCATGGCCGACCGCTAAGGACGCCAGCGTCACTTTCTATGGCCGCCGCCTGCGCCGACGACCGCCTGGCCCCGCTCGACGCCAGACCGGCCACCACCCCTTTCTTGCGTCATCAGGCATCTCATCCCGACCTCGCCTCCGCACGCCACAAGCCGCCAACGCGGCGACACCGCTCCCACGCGCCTCGCCAGCTTTGCCGTCCAAAAACGGAAGGGGCAAGCTCCCCTTTCCACCGTCCTCCCTCCCTTTTTCCCTTCTAGGCCCAGTCCCTCTCTCTCTCTCCCGCCCTTGTCACCTTGCACGCGGAGGCAGAGGACGCCGACGACGCCCTGCAGCGCCCGTGCACCCACCTTGACCGCGCCACGCTGCCCCTCCCGCGCTCGTGGTTCGATTTTCACCGCACGATCCACCGCCTCCACGCTCCACCGCCCATCGCATCCTGGCTTTCGGGACGCCCACGAAAACGCCATCCCGCCGCTCCCGCTCACGGCCGCCTGCCGAGCCCCAGCTCGCGTGCGCCTCCTCGCCTATAAAAGCTCAAGCCCGCTCCCCATTCCTTCCCCTTGCCTCGAGCTCCTTGGAATGGAGCCATCTGCCCGCCGCGCCCGTTCCGCCGTCGTGCTGCCTCGGCGCCGAGTTCGCCGCAACGTCACCGGGTCTGCTGCCTGCTTGGCTTCGCCGTCGCGTTCGCGACCATGCCATCGTCTCTCCGCCCCATCCTCGTGCTCTCTCACCCTTTTCCCCGGCTGCGCCATCTCGGAGCCACGCCGCCTCGGCGTGCGTTCGCGCCCACGCCTCCGTGCGTCGGTGAGTTCGTCGCACCTCCTTTGTTTCGCCACCGCGGGCGCCAAGCTCCGCCGTCGGCTTCTCCTTTCCTCCCCGAGCCGTTGTTTCGGTCGCCGATCCCCCCACTAACTCCCGCGCCGTGTCGCCCGATTCGCCATCACCGTCCCCGAACCCCTATCAGCTGCCCCGAGTCGCCGCTCGCGCTTTCTCCTTCCCTTTCGCCGCGCCGCCCCTTCCGCCGCCGCACAGCGCCGCCGCAAGCCATGGCCCGGTGACCATTGGGTCCCGTGTCCCCGCGTACGCGTCGCAACCGAATACCGGTTCGTCCAGGCCCGATTCCGCGCTCCCTCATCCCTCCTCGTGCTCGGCCACATCGGCATCCGGCGAGATTCGCCGCCGCTGCCGGCCACCGTTGTGCCTCCTCTATTCGATCCGAGCCGTGGAGCCGATTCCCCATCGCCTCCTCTCGCCGCCAGTGCTAGCCACTTCCTCTGGCTCGCCGCCGTTCGCCGGAGCGCGCCGAGCGTCGCCGGCCGTCCGATGAGGATCCCGGTCCCCTCTCTCTCCCCATCCAACGTGGCTGCCCACGTGGCGTTGACCGGGCCCGCCCATGCTCAGTCAGCCGGTCAGCCTTCTCCTCCTCCTCTTCCCCGCTCTTGGGCCAGACCCATCGGCCAGCCCTTCCCCCTCCTCGGCCGAAAGGAAAAAGTCCATCATTATTCCCTCCGCCAAACACAGTGACCAAAAGTCCATATCTGCTCCCTCCCAATTCACTCCTCTCTCACCATATGTTGGCCCCATATGTCTTTTCCACAAATTCAATAAATCATTTCTTTAATCCAGAAAATTCAATAAATCATTTTCCCTTGTTCCATAAATTATCGTATTCCAGAAGATTCGATAAATCATTTCCTTGTCTAGAAATTCAAATAAACTTCTGAAATTCATACTCTCGATCCGTAACTCCGAATGATCCCGTTCCACTTTCAATATTTTCGTAAAATTGTGATCTATCTAATGGCACTATTAATTAGCCTAAATAGGATATTTTATTTGGTTCTTGTTTAGGTTTTTGATTGTTTGCGCCTAGTTGCGGTTACCAGATATTCTTCGTCAAGCATGGTTTTCTTGAAGATTCGTGAAGCTTCGTGAAGACCCTGAGCAAGGCAAGCCACCTTTGAACATCTTGAGCCTATATTTGAACTTAATTATATTGCTTGCAAAATATTATGCATTTATAGGATTGCACTTAATCTATTTGCCCCGTCTGCGAGGCAGATCGGTGGACCTACCTAACTTGTTGCATTTGATCCTTCCATTGTTAATTGTTATATCATGTCCCCTTGTAAGCATCTAGTTGCGCCTCGGTATTCGTGCACTCTGTGCGAGTATCGACGGTCACCTTTCAACTTAAAATATGAGAAACATCTTGGGTAAAACTTGGTTTACAAAAGGATTGAAAAACCCGACACCTGGGTTGGTGCCTTGAGAAAGAAAATGAGTTTTAAAATAAAACTTGTGACACAAGGCCATTCCTGGGCGGGATGCTTGTGCGATCGCATCTAAGGACCGAATCTGTAACATCCCGGCCTAGGGCTTAATAGGATTAATAGAATACTCATACCAATAAGTTGCAACTTCTTTTTCAGAAGCCAATCTCCAAAGAACTCTAGGGTTAAGCGTGCTTGTCTTTCCGGGTGCACACGAGTGAGGACAAAGTGTGCAGAAAAGACATGTGTTGGTCTGTGAGGGCAGTCTATGACCTATGAAAGCTATCAGATGTAAGTGGGCCCGGCCTGGGGGAGGCGGGACGTTACAAAATGGTATCAGAGCCGACTCTCGCGATTTCACGGTTGCGCAGGCATAGTGCGCATGGCTGGTGTAGACCGGGAGTGGTTATACAGCATGGCACATGCGCTCGCACTGGACACATGGACGTGGCCAAGAGAGGACGTTCCTGGCCTAGGGTTGATCGACGGGGGCGTCGATCTCTCTTATGGGGGTGAGGGTGTAACATCCCGGCCTAGGGCTTAATAGGATTAATAGAATACTCATACTAATAAGTTGCAACTTCTTTTTCGGAAGCCAATCTCCAAAGAACTCCAGGGTTAAGCGTGCTTGGCCTGGAGCAATTTGGGATGGGTGACCGACCCGGAAATTCTTTCCGGGTGCACACGAGTGAGGACAAAGTGTGCAGAAAAGACATGTGTTGGTCTGTGAGGGCAGTCTATGACCTATGAAAGCTATCAGATGTAAGTGGGCCCGGCCTGGGGGAGGCGGGACGTTACAGAATCCTTTGGAATTACATCCGAGCATATAACAAGTGCGACCACATGGGTCCCCAGGCCGGGACGTTACAGAATCCTTTGGAATTACATCCGAGCATATAACAAGTGCGACCACATGGGTGAAATGGGACACCCCTGGCTGAATAACTAGCTAGGCCAGGGAAGCCTTGATGCCAAGAGACAAGTGGATTCAACGGGGTGGTGTCGGGGAGAACCCCCGGGCTTCCTGTCACAGTATGGTCTGGGACCTAACCTGTTATTGGTCTGGGACCCCTCTCGTTGGTATATGGCAATCCTGCGTCGGCTTTGGAAATGCCTTGTGGTGAAAGCCCCAAGTCACCAGACATGTCTGATCCGCACGGGCTGGGTGACCAAGGCTAATAATGTTGTGTGGGTAAAGTATACCCCCTCTGTAGAGGTTAACAAACTGTTCGAACAGCTGTGCCCACTGTCATGGGCAGATGTGAGGTGATTCCTTAGCGTAGTTTTCATTTTACCCTGCTTTGTAAAAAGGTGTTAAAGTTTGGGAAACTTGATGTTTGGAAAAGCAAGTGGCTGACAGGGAGTCCCTGGAAATGACTGGTTGTTTGGAGACAACCAAGCTCTGAAAGATTGGAAAATTGGTTTGGTTTGGGAAACTAGCCTTGAGGCCAACTCTGGGAGTTGTTCAAATCTTGCAAATCAATTTGTTACTTCTCACCCCGGCCGAGCTGAGACTAGTCTTGCTCTGGTTGTGGACAAGCACACACTTAGATTGTTGAAAACTTGCAAATAAAACCGATTGGAAAATAACAGCCCTATCTTTGAAGCTTACATTAACCACCACCTAAGTTCCCCTGGCTGGCTGAGTACGTAAGTACTCACCCTTGCTCTATATATATATATATATATAGCTCACATGCCGTTTAGTACATAGCACCTTAAGGTGCCATATAGTGTGTGTGTGCACACTCACACGAAAAAATGCCCGTGCGTTGCAACGGGTAAGATGTTTTTGAATCAATATACCTTATACTCATTTCCAGTCTGCTACCTCCTCTGCTCAGCCTGCCTTTCTTTGGCCTGACGTCTCCATCTTCAACCTCCAGAAGATGGTGCGTCTTCAACTTCCAGAAGATGGTGCCATGCGCGTACAATGCTGGAGCTGATTCTCCCCATCAAATCTGGTTGAATCTTTCTCGATCTCCTAAAATTGGTTTAAGGCTTTTGATCCACTCGATCTTCTCTTTCCGTTTTTCTTCCAAAATTGGAGCGAACAAAACTCGGTATAAAAACGGTTGAGGAAGTTTGCTGGCCGGCCATCATCGGCGACGGTTAAATAGAGATTAAATCCGGCCAATTAAAGCCGAATTAATGGAAAAATCTTGGGAAAATAATGAGGGATGAGTAGGGAATCGATTTTTGTAATCAATTGGTGGAAGAAACACATGGAGAGATAGATCGACATGGCGACAGAGCTAGGGTTCGGCCTAGCGAAGGAAAGAGACAGTGACGAAAGGAAAACCGAAAAACCGAAAGTCCTTACCGCGTGCGTGGAAAAAAACCGCAACGAAAAAAATAGTGGTGGCGACAAAAATAATATCCGGAACCGTTTGAAAAGAACCCGGAAAATTAAAAAACTGTGAAGGAAGAAAAAGACGATGAAAAAATCCGGACGGAGCATAAAAAAAACCCAGAAGCCTTACAATTTTTTTATTAGGTGTATAGATTAAAACTGAAATATAAAATTAAAACCGACTCAAACACGGTTATGATGTACCGCGAAAAATTCAAATTTTATAATAGTAAACCGACTCAAACACGGATAACGTACCGCGGAAACATCTTCAATTTTTATAATAGTAGATAGATAGATATAGAGATTTATTTATTAGGTATATATAGATTAAAACCAAAATATAAAATTAAAACCGACACAAACACGGATAACGGACCGTGGAAACATCTTTAATTTTTATAATAGTAGAGATATATAAAGTTTGCAGGTGTATATACAAAGTATACAGCATTAGAGATATCATTTATGAATGGTAAGCTCGATGTGTTGGTCTTGATCTTGCACGCTGCTCAGCAGCGTGTGGAAATTATGGCCGACGGTGGCTGTGGCTATCATGTGCCACACCGCCACCGCGTGAAGGAGATCGTGAGGGAAGTGAGGGCCATCCGCTTACGGGTCATGCGCATCTTCGACAGCTTCTTCGTGTACAAGGTTGTTGTTTGAGGGTTCCTTTCAAACATAGGATTGAGAAAACGAAGGAATAAAAAAACATAGGATTCTAACAGAAATTTAAATGAAAAACAAACAATTCAAAACACAGGAAAAATACAAACAATGGTCATTTAATTGAACCTAGGAAAAACATAAATTGGATAGGAAAAATATAGGAAATGATCATTTGATTGGACCGTAGGAAAAACATAGAAATTAGATGAGAGAGACTCATAGGAAACTTTCCATGAGGTTGGACCTCATGATAAAAACCTCCAAAACTTGTATGGATTGGCACTAGTACATATCCTTCCATCTGTGATGGCCCCTAACAAGACTGGAATTTCCGAGCCGTCAGAAGGAAGTAATCTCAATCGGGCCGAAGTTTCGCCCGATTGAGATATGGTCGCACAGACATGCTAGATCGGCATAAAACTAGAGCACGTCACGAATTACACTTATCTGTGACGGGCCATAGTTAAGGCCCGATTGAGATGAGGGTTCCATATCTCAATCGGGCGCTAAAAGAAGCCTGTCATCTATGACAGTCATTTGTGACGGGCTCCAACTAGAGGCCCGATTGAGATAAGTTTAATGCCCGTCACAGATGACACTCTTCTTTGACGGGCTTTTATTAAGGCCCGATAGAGATTACTTGTATGCTTGTCACGGTTGATTGTTTTAGGGCCGTTACAGATATTTGTTGCACGTATAAATAACCCCCACCACCTAGTGTAACTGTATCCCACTGTTCACTATTTTGGTGGGAGGCTGTAGGGGGCGATTTTTTGTCTTTTTTCCAAGGAAAACAGAAAATTCCCAAAAGTGATCAAAATGGAGCAATCAAGTGAGTGATACTAATCATTAATTTAGCAATTTCATCACGTCTTAGTTTAGCAATACTGATCTTATAAGATGTGCCTCTAATTTATTTTTTTTATTTTGTAGCAATGGATCGAAGTTGGATGTATGCGACAACTGTGAAACGCCATTTTCCGGAGTACAGAAATGGCGTAATAAATTTTATGAACGCCGTGGAGGAGGATAGGAACAGAAGAAACAACGATTACATGTGTTGTCCATGTGCAGATTGCAAGAATAAGAATATGTTTGATAGCGGAGGGGTTGTACATGATCATCTGATACAACGAGGATTCATGAAGCGCTATACATGTTGGGTGAAGCATGGAGAGCAAGAATCAGGAAGTGGTGCAACAGCAGACAGAAGTGGTGCGCATAATCAGGAAGATAAAGATGAGCATGACATGTGTATACCTTCTCCATTGGGTGGTGAAATGGTTGATGTGGATCACGATCTGCTGCTAGACATATTACGTGACGTTGAGGACCCAGCCCAGAATGAGAGAGGTTCCATGAAGTTCAGCAGGTTGGTCAGTGATTCCGAGATGCCTCTGTACGCCAGATGCAAAGCAAAACACACAAAGTTATCAATTACCTTGGACCTAATGAAGCTGAAGGCAAGTAGTGGATGGACGGACAAGAGTTTCACAGATCTTTTAGGAATTTTGAAGGCTATGCTTCCTTCTGAGAACACATCGCCCGAGACGACATACGAAGCAATATGCGGACCTAGATGCTTGTCCTGTCTGCAAGGCTTCTCGATACAAGCGAAAGAAAAGTGCTGACGAAGGAAAGAAGTCAAAGATGGGTGGTCCGGCAAAGGTTGTGTGGTATCTACCTATCATTGATCATTTCAAGAGAATCTTTGCCAACCCCAATGAAGCGAAGTTAGTACGTTGGCACGCCACGGAGAGAAGGAATGATGGCATGCTTAGACACCTAGCGGATTCGATTGAATAGAGGAATATCGATCGAAAATACAAAGAATTTGCTGCTGACCCTAGAAACATGACGATATGTCTGTGTACGGATGGCATGAATCCTTTCGGTGACATGAGTAGTACTCACAGCACTTGGCCAGTTCTTATTGCGAACTATAACCTCCCACCATGCTTGTGCTTTAAACGTAAATATATTATGTTGTGCTTGTTAATCCAAGGTCCGAGGCAACCCGGCAATGATATCGATGTATTCCTGGAGCCTGTTATCGATGATCTTGAGATTCTTTGGAAAGAAGGTGTGGAAACTTAGGATGCATATGGTCAGGAGAACTTCAAGCTAAGAGTTCTATTGTTCTGTACCATTAATGACTACCCTGCACTCGGTAAGGAAAGAAGG
Organism: Oryza sativa Japonica Group; assembly: GCF_034140825.1. Classification (NCBI taxonomy): domain Eukaryota; kingdom Viridiplantae; phylum Streptophyta; class Magnoliopsida; order Poales; family Poaceae; genus Oryza; species Oryza sativa. The sequence goes on along the minus strand of NC_089040.1, from coordinate 23,277,185 downwards.
CATGCTCCGATTGCAAGGAACATACACGAAACCGGTGGCTGAAGAAATCATGAAAGATGGTATACATGGGTCATCGGAGGTGGCTCCCGCTACGTCACGCATTTAGAACAAAGAAGAAAATTTTTAACAGTAAGAAAGAACTTCAGCCTGCTCCCAAGGATTTGTCCGGAGATGAGGTCCACAATATGGTGAAGGACATAAGTAATGAGTTAAGCAAGAAAAGAAAACGTAGCAAGACAAAGGAGAAGGGTATGTGGAAGAAAAAATCCATATTTTGGCGACTACCTTACTAGAATGATTTTGATGTCCGTCATTGCATTGATTTCATGCATGTAGAAAACAATGTGTGTGAGAGTTTGGTTGGCCTGATGTTGAATATTCCTGGAAAGACAAAGGACGGGTTGAACGCGCGCCTTGATCTACATGACATGAATATTCGCAGTGAACTCCAACCCATACGAGATGTAGAGACAGGGAGAGTGTACCTCCCTCCAGCCTACCACACATTGTCGAAGGATGAGAAAATCGCAATGTTTTCATGCTTGAAAGATATTAAAGTTCCATCGGGCTATTCAGCGAGGATAAGTAAGTATGTTAAATTGAACGATCTAAAACTGGTTGGGATGAAGTCTCACGATTGCCACGTGCTAATCACACAAATCTTGCCAGTTGCTATCAGAGGCATTCTACCACCCAAAGTGCGTCACACGATCCAACGTCTGTGCGCCTTCTTCAATGCAATCGGACAAAAGGTTATAGATCCAGAAGATCTAGATGGGTTGCTGACCGATATTGTGAATACCCTCTGTCACCTGGAGATGTTTTTCCCACTGTCTTTCTTTGATATCATGGTTCATCTCCCTGTTCATTTGGTGAAGCAAACAAAACTATGTGGAACGGCTTTTCTAAGAGAAATGTGGCCGTTCGAAAGGTACATGGGAGTTCTGAAATCCTACGTTTGTAACAGAGCTAAACCCGAGGGGATCATCATTGAAGGTTACACGACCGAGGAGGCTATCGAGTTCTGCGTCAATTACATGTCCGATGTCGATCCTATCGGAGTTCCAGCGTCTCGTCACGAAGGAAGGTTGTCAGGTGTTGGCACAATCGGAAGAAAAAGAATTAGGCCCGATCAAGCTTCCTACGCGCAGGCTCATTACGTTGTGCTCCAACATATGGCAGAAGTTGACCCATACTTTGAGGAGCAACACTTAGCGAAGATCCGAGATGAGAACTTGGGGCGATCTGATACATGGATTAACAGAGAACATAATTCTCGGTTCAACGAATGGTTCAAGAATCATGTGATAATGTCCACGGATGTCCCAAATGAGACAGTACAGTTGTTGGGAATGAGACCGTCTTGGACCGTAGACACATGGCAAGGATACGATATCAATGGATACACATCTTACACCATCAAACAAGATGACAAAAGCACAGTGCAAAACAGCGGAGTCCGTATAGATGCATTCCAGGATCAAGTTGGGTCAAACACATACTACAGCCACATTGAGGAGATCTGGGAGCTAAACTACGTCAAGTTCAAGGTTGCTTTGTTCTGCTGCCGTTGGGTGAATCTACGCACTGGTGTCAAAGCCGACAAGGAATGTTTCACTTTAGTAGATCTATCAAGGGTGGGATACGCCAATGAACCATTCGTACTTGCGAAACAGGTCGAGCAGGTATTCTACATAAAAGACCCTTCAAACAAGAAGATGCACATCATGAGGGATGGCAAACGCCGAATTGTCGGAGTTGACAACATCATCGATGAAGAAGAATACAACCAGAATCTTCATGTAAGACCTCACATCGACCTTGACGATGATCCCCAAGAGCATGTGGCATATGCTCGTTCAGATCATACGGAAGTCATAACCTTGTGACCGATGCCTTTGTACTTATCTATTGTAATGAATGATGTATTTTGTTTTATTACAAAGACTTGATATGCGTAGTCATTCATATGGCTAATTTAGTTGATTATTTTGACTAATATGATGAATTATTATACTGCAGTCAATTATATTTTTGCTACAGGTGAAGTAAAAAAATATAAACATCTCTCATGAAAAATGGACAAAAAAGTCAAGCGGGACGGGTTTTGGTTAAGGCCCGACAGAGATAAAGTCATCTCAGACTTGAGAGAAATGTGATTTTTGTGAATAATATTACTATCACTTTTTTGGATGAAGAAGTGACCAAAATAAAAGTTGTAGATCTTGATAAGCTCTACAACTTTGTTGTTTATGACTTCTCCATTTGAAATCATTTAGTATTTACAAATGTTTAAATTTTTCATACAGAAAAGTGACCAAAACAAAAGTTGTAGATCTTGATGAGTTGTACAACTTTGTTGTTGATGACTTTTTCATTTGAAATCATTTAGTATTTACAAATGCTGTTTAAATTTGTCATACTTACAAATTCAACTTTAAACTGTTGGGAAAAAAGTTATATAGAAAAATGACCAAAATAAAAGTTGTAGATCTTGATAAGCTCTACAACTTTGTTGTTGATCATATTTCCATTTGAAATCATTTACCATCCGAAAAAATATTATGACTAATAAAATGAATTATTATACAGCAGCTATATATTTTGCACTCAAAAATATAAAGACTTCATGCGAAAAATGGTCATCGATGACGGGCCTTAGTTTAAGCCCGATAGAGATTAATCTATCTCAATCGGGCATTACCGTAGGGCCCGTCACAGATGAGTCATCCGTGACGGGCCTGAATGTCATCTCAATCGGGTATGAGTATGGACCCCGTCACCGATGACTCATCTGAGACAGGCCCTACGGTAATGCCAGTTTGAGATGACTCATCACTCTACTATAACTAGGGTTTCTTAGATCGGATCGATAATTTTTCTAACTCCCGCTATAGTTTCCCGCCTCCTCAGAACACTAGTGCCGTCGTCGTCCTCCCTCGCCGAGCCCGCTGTCGCCGCCACCGAGCCTCCACACCGACCGGCGTCGGCCTTCCTCATCGTCGCCGCCCGCCTCTCCTCCTCCGCCCTCCATTCGGACCGCCGCCGCCGACCCCAACCGTCGTTACCAACGCACGTTGCCGACCCCCACCGAGCCCGGTGACGTCCTTCCTTGTCGTTGTTGCCTCCTCCTCTCCGACGCCCGACGCCGCCCTCCACCGACCCCGGCGACGCCCTCCACCGACCCCGGCACCGCCGCCACTGAGCTCGGCGCCGCCTCCACCGACCGGCGACACCCTCCACCGAGCCCTGCGCCACCACCACCGAGCCCCACCGGCCGTCCTCAGGTGAGTCATCCATCGCACCACCCTCTGCTACCTGTGGTGAACGATGAACTGTTGATGAATAGATGAATGATGAACTGTGAGTAATGACATGCGGATGTTGCGATGAAATGTGGTGCATTAATGAATTTTGTGATAGATGATTGTAGTGATTGATGAAATGTGGTTCATTTTAGTTTACTAGTTATCGTGCACGTGCAAGGCACGTTTTGACAATATATATTAGCAAACGAAGAAGAATCTATATAATCGTTTTTATGCAATACACTCCATATAAATTCTTCTAGTGTATTACTTTTATATTACATATTACAGCCTGAATTTTAAATGTAAAAGCCTCATAAATACTAAAAAGATTTTATTCCATGTTATAATCCATTTCAATATATTCATAATCATAAGAAATAGTAATACATCATAGTAATCATCAGAAATGGAAATAAAAAAACAGATGTATACATGAAGAAAGTCAATGTCATGTTGCCTGGTTATATATTTCGCCGAACAGAACATAGGTGTTCAGCAGAATGAGGCGTTTGTCGTTGGCATTTTATGAATTTTCTCTTATAAGAAACATATTATAAACAATGGGCTGCTCAAGTGGTCGGTCATGATTCCAGTTGATTCCAGAGAAAAGAGCTATAGCCTATAGGTGTCACCAAGCAAGAACATCATGCATCAGTATCCATCTCAGAGAAAAAAGAAAACACAAACATACTACCAATTATCAAATGATCAAGTTATTGCACCGTGATCCATCTATATGATCATAATTCCTATACATTTGTTATTTTTGATCTTTTCTCTTCCAGAAGTTGAGTATTCTCCAAAGATTGATGAAAAGTTGCATAATAGTAAAATAAATATTTAAAATAAGAACAACATACCTTTACAATGTAATAATTGGAAAAGAAATAGGAGCAGAACATATCATCCTTGTTAGAACCACTCAAAGATGGATCTTTATTAATATGCAAATTTCATGACTGTGAGATCATTCCTACCTACATGTCGGAAAATTTGCTATCCAAAGCTCAAATGTCCTAAAAATCCTACACACATTAAGATTTCCTTAAGCATGATATGTAGTCTGTATAGTATATTTATTATATCAGATCTTGTATATACTTTCTTAATATGGTACAGGAATTTCAGTTCAAGCAATTCACTTATACATGTTTTCAGCAACATGTATGTAAAGTCTGTACAGCAACCAGTGAAACACAAAGAAATACTTGCATAGGAGTTGGATCTGATGCTAAACTCAAAGATTGAAACAGATTATCAAATTGAATACCAGAACCTCATTCTGAAATTTCAGTAAAGTTTACACCCCACAACAAAGGGATCTAGGGAAATAGTGAAGAAATTGGCTGTACCTTCAAGGAAGGAGGTGATCACAATGCGGAGAAGCTCTTTGCAATGATCTGGGCATGGGAGATCGGCTGTGCCAGTGGTTGAGACGTTGTCGAGGCAGCACCCTTGATGCTTCGAGGCCACAAGCTAGGGAACGGAGGAACAAATACTGCAATGATAGGCACAAGCAAAACTCACATGCACTGCAATATTTGTGTGAATATATAACCTAGTGCCTCACTTTGCAGGGACATCTCTACCTATCATACAAACTCATTTCAGTTTTCAGGCAAGCAGACTCAGAAAATGCAAATGTTTCTATATAGGTTTCACAAGGGTAAACAAATTCAGAAGATTTGAAATGACAACGAAAACTGAGTTAACTCTCTAGAAATTTATGGATTTTAGTATAGTCGTAAGATCCAAAATATCTGGCTTCACCCAAGTTGACATGGAGACAGACCAAAGGAAGGGGAAAACTCACCATGTAATGGTCACCGTCTAAGTGTCTCATTGCATGTTTGCCTCAATGTTAGGATTCACCATATCATGGCCTTGTTTGAGGCACCCAGGCCTCCTTCATGCCAGCCTCCTCCTGTGCACTTGATCCCAACCAACGACGCCCTAGAGCCGGCCCTCTCCTTCTCTGCACCCAGGCCCCAGGTCCAACCTGCTATTTGAGCGGGTGCATGACATTGGTGGCTTTTGTGTCAATATCACAAACGACTATTCTTGTGCCAAAATAGAAGTAAAAAATATGGAAGCTGCAGCAAGTGCTGAGCTGGATCTTTCATTTGGCACATATATTCATTCACAATAATACTATTATATGCATGTCTGAACAAAAGAAGGTGACAAATCAGTGTTGTTCAGTAAAACCTGAATATCTTTGTGGGACTGTTGCGGGAGCTGCGCTGTGAAGAAATATATTTGCTTGAGCACTGCATTTTTTTTAGCAAACCCAAATAGATTCCCTGAACCCAAATAGTCATGAGAAAATCAAAGAGCTAGTCCGTAACATGATCCTGCAAAAAAAATCACATATTATGCCGTGAAACGCTGAATTGATGATCCTGCAACAATAGATCATTGTCACGAAAATAGATAATTGTAGTCACCTTAGGAATGTTGTACTCAGCCCAGAGCAGTAATGTAGCATATCCCATAAACATGCTTGATATCCTTGCATTTAGTAGAGACTGATTGAAGTGTCTATTAAATATAACTACTGATTGGAACACTGATTTGAGATATTTGGCTACTCAATGAAGAGTGTTAATATGCGATCTGACAGAATCCTCAGTTAATCCATAGCACATTCAGTACAAGAGACAATCCGAATGATTCATTCCCTCAAATTTAAACTAATAAATCACCAGTACAAACATCAGTTTGTGCTAGAGAATTTAGATGCCGTTTGCCGGGAGATAATAAAGACAAATAGCATGATTGTTGATCTGATTTTTCACTTGAAGCCTGAAAGATAAGAGAAATCATACAGACACTTGGCAAAAAAAAAAAAGTGAATCCGACACCCATTGTAATTATCTTAATCCACAGGATAGGAGATAGTGGTAAGAGCTCTGGACAAAAAATAATTGTACACAAAAAGGAAAGATGGGTAGAGGAGAACAAATAATGAACCTGAAGCGACGGGCTGCGAGGAGACAACTCCAGCCTGGGGACTGGGGAATGGACCACCCTGGTTCCGTTTCCGGCCGACATGAGGCACAAATGAGGCAGGGGTAGGCGGCACCGGCGGCGAGGTGGAGAGGAGACAGGGGGGATTGCGGCGGGCTGTGAGGAAGGAGCTCCAGCCGGGGGAGTGGGCGACCCTGGCTCCGTTTCCGGCTGACTTGAGGCGCGAATGAGGAAGGGGTAGGCGGCGCCGGCGGCAAGGTGGAGAGTAGACAGTGGGATTGCATGGTGGAGACGACGGCCTTGGGGACGGAGGAGATTGCGGCGGCGATTGGTGAGGGGCGAGGGTGCGAAGGGGATTGATCTGCGGCAGTGAGTAAGGAGGGGATTGATCTGCCGCGGAAGAAAGAAACCGATGGGAGCGGGTGGATGCGATGGGCGAGCAGCAATGATTTCACCGAGAGAAGCAGGATCCGGCGGAGCTCCGGCGAGGATGCGGCAAGTGGAGTGCACGGCGGTATCGGTGGCGGCGGAAGGGGCCGAGGTCGGCTCCGGCGGCGGCTCCGAGTGAGAGAAGCAGGATCCGGCGGAGCTCCGGGGAGGATGCGGCGGAGCGGCGGCAGCGGGGAGGAGGAGGATCGAGCGAGGAGGACGGCCGCGGCGGTGGGGAAGAAGCAGGACCCGGCGGCAGCTTTGGTGTGGACGCGGAGGAGCGGCGGCAGCTGGGAGGAGCTCCTGCGAGGACGCGGGGAGGAGGAGCGAGGAGGAGGAGAAGCGCGGTCTTCGCGGCCTGTTAACGACCAAATTTCAAATTTGGTAATATCAGTATCGGTGATGAAGATTAGATCGAAGCGGAATCAAAAAGGAAGATTGTTTCAGAAACAGAGTAAGAATCGGCTAGAGTCCAAATCGGCTACGATCAGGATCGGCTGAGTCCGAGTCAGACTAGGGTAAGCCGATACAGCCGATTCCGACAATACGACTCGGTATACATCATCGGGTTGAGTTGATATGCTTCAAGATGATTGCCATGCATGGATAGAGTCTTGAGAAGGCAATTGTATCTATTAATTAGGATATTTTATGTAACTAGCAAAAGTGCCCGTGCGTTGCACACGGTGATTACGGAGTATGTATATTGACCAAAATTGTTGTTTGGTTTAGCAAAAGTACTCGTGCATTGCACCGGGAAGCGCACAGATCAGAAAAAATATACAATTAATTAAAATACAAATTCGCTGAAATATTTGGTATTTTTAAGTATGTATGTGTATAATTAAATAAATTTACAAGTAAAGCAAGTGTGAGAAATAAAATGACATTGTTAAATTTAATTTTATTAAATTCTTCATGATTAGTTACGCTCTTTGGAATTTTATTGAAATTTTCAGCGCTTAATTGCTAATTTTAATAATACAAACATCATTTAATAATTATTTAATTGGAAAAAGAAAGAAAATTCTTCCTTTTAGATTTGCTTAGAAATAAACACATTCAATAACTATAATTGTAAATGCTTCTGAAAAAATGAAGCACTAAAAATGAACTTCTCTTTTTTTGGCCCGAGAGACCTAATATAGACTTATTTCCGGCCCGAGGGACCTAAAATAGACTTATTTCCGTCCCTTGCCGGTCGGCCCACGGCTTTATCAAAACCCTAACCCTCCCCACCCCTCCCGCCCCCGCCCCCCAGCCGCTCGGCCACCTCTCCCACTCCCGACACCACCTCTCCCCCTCCCCCTCCCCCCACTGGTGCCGCTTCCCCTCCCCTCCCTCCGGCGGCGCCGCTCCCTCTCCCCATCTCCCGCCTCTCCCCCTCCCCCCAGCCGGCCGCCTCTCCCACCACCGGCGCCGCTTCCCTTCCCTTCTCCCTCCCTTCTCGGCGACACGGCGCGGCGACGACGGGCGGCGGCGGCGGCGGCTCTCCTTCCCGTCTCGCCAGCACGGCGCAGCGACGGCGGGGTGCGGTGGAGACGGCGGCGACGGCCGTCCCTCCCCCTCTCCCTCTCCTTCTCCCTCTCCTCGTGCGACGACGGCGTCGGCTTCGTCCGAGGGTGGATCCGTCGGCGATGGCGGCCACCGCAGGCGGTTCCGGCAGCGGCGCTCCCTCCGCCGCCTCTCTTCTCCTCCGGCGGCGGTGGTTTGTTTTTCTGCAATTTTTTCTATCGCTATTGCTAATCGAATAGGATTGTGTATGGACGAAAAACGGACGAAAATTAGATGTGACGACCGGAAAAATACGAATATTTATATTAGTTATAGATTTCCTTATAGATATATTTGGGCAAAAGTCTGCCGCAAAGACTTATGGTATCTTAGAGTTTGTTAGAGATAAGAGTCGTGTCTTATATGGACATATTTTGTAATTCTCGGGTATAAATAGACCCAGAACCCCATGTAATCAAACTAACACATGTTCAATACAATCTCGGCGCATCGCCACCCTTTTTGCTTTCGTTTTATTTCGACGAGTTCTTGCTTTCGGGTTGAGCTGCATCGGTTTCGATCTTCAACAAGAGGTAAAACTTGTTATGGCGGCTTGCGTTCTCGGGATTAGTGCTTCCATCTTTATGATACTCTAATCTTGTTTATGTAATTCGTCGAGTTATCATATATCTTATATAATCTCTAGCAATATCGACATTTAACCTATAATCGGCTAACATCTGTCTGTAGAAGGCAGTCGATTAGGTTATATAGCGACGTTGGCTTAGATTATATATGATATCCACCACTCTATGAAACTTCCAATAGCTTGATTGTCTAGATATTGTCCTTCTTTTCATACTTATACTTGAGTTTGATCTTATGAGTCGTGATTAGAATCTCAATCTCTAGCCTGCTTCTTGGTTGTTGATTAGGGTAGTATCGGGGTTTCAGCCGATCTTACCTGATTTAACCATATTTATCTCATATGCTTCGTTGACATGTTAAATCTGCCCTTTATATTAAGATCTTGTGGCATTTAAATATATTAGGCTCTTTGTTTGGTATATTTTACTTGCTTTAATATCTTAACATAGAGTAGTATCGGAGTATTAGCTGATACATGCTAGATCTATCTGATCGGCTATGCTATGAACATATATAGTCTCGTTGTTAGTATATATTTCGATCTAAGTGATTTATACTGTCTCGGCATGGTGACCGATCTATCCCAATCACTTGATTTAAGTATATATCGACATAAGGATTATATATCGTTAATACCTACAGCCGATCGAGTAGATTTAGTTATTTCTTACTTATTAATGACTGTTGATCGATGCATTTATGACATCGGCTCAAAGATAAATGATATGTCATCAGCACCTAGCCGATCGGCTATCATTTATAGATTTAACCGCGGTTTCTTTGTCTTTGTTCTTGTTGATTGCAGGATCAAATCAACTGGCACGCTAGCATACCCGAAGGCGAGTTTTGGACATGCACTGGAGTTAAGCAGATCTCCCAGGCCTCGTGTTTTCACATCAACACGGCCGCGGGTGGATGAGGAGCAAAGTCTTCACGCGTGGAATCCTCGGCTGTGAAATCGTGCGGTGGAGAAAACTTGCGCGCGGATGGACGGCTCAGATCAATCCGAATGATTTGGCCTGTAGCATTGGAGGGGGGCAACTCCTCCTTTTTATATTAGTATAGATTTATATGCAATGTGATTGATGACTGGAGTGATTGATGAAATGTGGTTTATTTATGTTGGGATGAAATGTGGTGCATTAATGATTGATGAAATTACTGTGAGATGTGCAATTTAATTTATTTATATGTGGTGCATTAAAGAATTTGCTGAATAGATGAAATGTGGTTCATTTTATTATAGAGAGATGTGCAATTTAGTTTATTTATATGTGGTGCATTAATGAATTTAGTGAATAGATGAAATGTGGTTCATTTTATTGCTGTGAGATGTGCAATTTAGTTTATTTATATGTTTAATTTATTTATAAGTGGCATTCAATTCATTCTAATAGATTTAATTTATTTACTGAATTGTGTATTTTCGTTATTTAAAAAAAAAAAGTAGACGATGTCTTAGCAAGGTGAAACAATGTCGACGACAACTAGTGGGTCCTCAAGGGCACGTACTCCTAGGACAGGGAACAAAATCCCTAAGGAACGGTTATGTATAACAGTGGTGAACCAAGTAGGGTTGCCGACAGGTCCCAGGAAAATATTGAGCCGATTTAGGTCTATCTGCGGGGTCATAGGGAGGCAGAAATTCAGTATTCTATAGGATGACATCAAGCAAGTGCCGGCCGTAGAGAAGGACAGTGCTTGGCTAGCGTTCAAGGAGAGCTTTGATTATCCTGCAGAGTATGAGTACCTTATTAGGCAGGCTGCTTTTAAGGTCATGGGCAATGCTTGGAAGAACTTCAAGAGTAAGCTAGTCGGCGAGTTCGTCTTCAACCCGGCGAATCCAAATCCAACAGAGAAATTTCCTTGGATCACGGAACAGGTTTGGGAGGAATTCCGCGCGAAGAAGTCGACCACCGAGTCCAGAGCTAGAAGTGAGGCATATCGCTTGCTCCAGACCTTGAACCAGCATCCGCACCGGCTTGGCACCGCCGGATATGCCGGTAAGGAAGAGAAATGGCAGCAGGAGGATGAAGAAGCGGAGGAATCGAACACGCCGTGGGTGTTTGCCAATATCCCACACCCTCGGACAAGGAACTGGGCCAGGGCCAGGTACTAGAAGAATGCTGATGGCACAATTTTCATGCCAAATCCAGAAGATCAACGAATGTACGAAGACATAGTAAGTGTCTAGTCAAAATAGATGTTCGCTTTGTTTCCCATCGTGCAGTTTATTTAACCCCAATAAATTGTAATGCAGAAGGAGTTGGTTGCCGAGCAACAGGCCTCGCAAGAGGCCTGCTCTCAAAGACGTGAGGACGACCTCCTCACGAAAGCATTGGGCAACATGGAACACCTGGACGGACACAGGGCATTGGGTCCTCCGTTCCCTGGAAGTTTGGATTTCCAGACTACGCGTGGCAGTACAAGAAGCGGATCCAACAAGGCGTCGATCAAAGCGGAGCTGGCATCTGAATTCGACGAAAAGCTCGAGTCCATGAGGGCCAAGGTTAAGCAAGAGATCCGGGAAGAGCAACATAACCCGTAGGCCGTCGCTGCCGCTGCACATGAAGAGTTAGGAATTCCCACCCAAAAGCGTAGCAGTTGCGCATCAACTGAGGTGGCGGAAAATCCAACATCGGTCGACAGCGCCGTCGACCACATATCCGTAAAAGTTTCGTCCACAATGCACGAATCCATATGTTATATAATATTCTTAAAAAAATAATGAATCTATCGCAGGAACCAACGAGCTGCACCCTCACAGTTAGGGTGATGCCGACCTTCACGGTTCCAGTAGCCGAGGGACTTATGTACAAGCCGACCCCAGAGACAAGAGTGCATGGAGCACAACTTAGGGCCAACTGTGCAAAAGTTCAAGTCGACTCGGTGAAGCCCGAATACGAGCTGTTCCCACTGAAGTATCCACCGAACGACGAGGTCCTATCACTAGGAAATGCCCATGGTACCTTCACCCAATGGCTCAAGGACCTCATTGAGATAAGGGTTACAGCGAGGCCAACCACTGCACTAGGCGGTAGTCCGCCAAAGAGACCCGCCTCTGCTCCTTCAGCACCTCCTGCTCAAGATCGTCATGCACAATCTTACGATGTGCAGTTGCAGTACGACACGAATTTTAGGGAGGACCATACGGAGGCCGACAGCAAGGCGATTCATGAACCCCCACTGATGAAGAAGAGCAGGAAGGCACACTCTTCCCCTCAGAGAATTACTCTCTCAAACCCGTGCAAAGGGGTGAGGAAGAGGAGGAAAGGTGCAGGCCTTGCTTCTAGCTCCAAGGAAGTTAGATCTGGGTAAGGGGCAGGAAGAGATTAAGGGGAAAGAGGTCAAGAAGAAATACATCGCTCCACAGGAGTTCCAACTAGGCATGCCATTTGTTGGAGATAACGTGCTTGCCGCAATGGGCATCGCTTGCAAGGACCTTCACGTATACTACATGGAGAAATCTAACGCCAGGAGGCCGAATAAAGCTACCGATATCCTTGGAGAGTACGATGGAAAGCCATTCCTTGGTCCAACAAATTATATCGTGGTTGACTTCAAGGATCTATTCGACCTTTACAGGCTCCGAGCGGTGGACACAAGCCTTCTTAAGTGCTACTCCTTGTAAGTATTGTCGCCCAACTCATTTTGGTAATAACAATCGGTTTAACTCGCTTACAAAATTGTTTATCTTGCGTGTAGGTTAAGTTGGCAATGGTGTCAGAAGAATGCACCGGAAGTTGCCTTCCATGATCCATAAGTGGTCACTGTCACAAAATCTCCAGAATGACCGTCAAGGAATAGTCAACTACATCTACGACACCTTGTGGTCCCGCCGAGACAAGGAGTACATTATGTGGGCCTATAATTAATAGTAAGTGTGTTATCTAAATATACACAACAGCATGACACATTCCTTCAGTTCTAACTAACTTTCATTATATTAATGCCGCAGTGCCCATTGGATCCTTTTGGTCATAACACCTAAGTGGAGTACATGTCACTACCTGAACTCCAGAATTGATAAGAAGGCATATGATTAGACCCCAATTCGACTAGCGATAGATGAAGCGTGGGCCCAATATGTGCAAAGAGGAGGCCTCAGGAAGATAGGACATGACACCCTCATCCACAAAATAGACTTCCCGGTGAAGCAACAAATAGATGACCAGTGTGGATTCCATGTGTGCCACAACATGCGCCTTCTGTAGAGAGAAAAGGTGAAGACTTTGGCTGAGTTTGAGGTTGGTGGTCTCAATTATGATAGACTAACTACATTTTAGCACTTATATATGATCGATCAACTAATATCGAATTATGACAATGTAGGGCACAATTACCAAGTCTCTGCCTACCAGCTTTGAGGAGGTTCACGAGGAGATAGCCAGCTTCAACCTCTACGAAATAATTAACCCCAAAGGAATGTTTAGGCTTAAACTAAAATGATGAACATTGTTGAACTTTTATGTTTAGGCAATGATGAACATTGATTATGTAACTGTGATGTTTATATTTATGTACATATTTCATATGTTTCTGTTAATACTTGCTAAATAAATATTTGATCCAATTAACTCGGTTTTGCAAGTGAAATATGATAAATATTTGAATGGATGTGAAATATTTGAATGGATGTGAAATATGAGATCAAAATGGATGTTATGTGAATGTGGTTGTGTGAAATATATTGATGGATGTGTATGTGAATGCATATGCATGAATGGGTGATGCTGAGGAGCTGGGGATATTGGATATCTGTGTTTCTGTCATTTTTTAGCGGGCATGGCTAGCAAAGGCCTGAGGCTAGCCAAAAAATAAAATTTATTTATTTTTGGATTATACTCATCTGTGATGGGCTATAACTTAATGCCCGATTGAGATGAGGGTCATCTGTGACGGGCTATACTTAATGCCCGATTGAGATGATGGTCATCTGTGACGGGCTATAGTTTAGGCCCGATTGAGATGAGTATCATCTGTGACGTGCTCTAGTTTAGGCCCGATTGAGGTTAGTAGTCATCTGTGACGGGCTCTATTTGTGGCCCGATTAAGATGGGTCATCTATGACGGGCTATAGTTTGACTGGTAGTCTGGGTCAAAGCTATCGGTGACGGGCTTCAATTAGGGCCCGATTAAGATAAGATCAACAGTGACGGTCGTTTGCTCGATTGAGATTACTTTTCACATTAGTGACTTCTAGCCTGTGACGGACGCCGTGCCCGATTGAGATGGGGCTTACCGCCCGTTTGAGATAATGGTATCCGGTCTAGTGTGGGACATTCCTTAGGAATTTTATAAGATTCAATAGTTTTCAATCATTTGTTTTAAAGGGTCATATAGGAAAAAATCCAATAGAATTTGAATCCTACAAAATTTATATGTTTTTCCTTTCAAATCAAATGGGCCTAAACAGGTGAAAATGGTATAACATCAGTGAAGATAGCTCGCCGAGACATACAAGTTTTTCACGTCACTGTCGACACAGATGACGGTTATCGTTCGACATAAATAATCGTTCTATACTAGTGAGAACTTCGTCATACAGGGCGTTCAGTCTGCTAGACCCGACCACAAACAATACACGTTGTCAACAAGCCGACCTCGAGCTCAATACAAGCTCAAGCTGAGTTTGTGTGACCTTCAGTTCGAGCTTAAGCTTGGCCCAACAAAGCTTACGAGCTACTCCCTCCGTCCTTAAAAAAAACAATCTAATAGAAGATGTGATGTGACCTCTCCTAGTCCAACGAATTTAAATTAGATATTCCTTTATCTAAATTCATTGTACTAGAAAGGGGTCACATCCTCTTCTAGGTTGGTTTCTTTTAGAACGGATGGAGTATGGCACAAGCTCAGGCTCGGCTTTTTTGGAGCTCGAATCGAACCTAAAATAAATCGAGTTTAACGGGATCAGGAGTGTAAAGTTTTGGCGTGTCACATCGGGTATTATATAGAGTGTCACATAGGGTGTTCGGGCACTAGTAAAAAAACTAATTACCGAATCTTTCAGTAAACCGCGAGACGAATTTATTAAGCCTAATTAATCCATCATTAGCAAATCTTTACTGTAGCAACATTGTCAAATCATGGAGCAATTAGGTTTAAAAGATTCGTCTTATAAATTAGTCGCAATCTGTGCAATTAGTTATTTTTTAGCCTATATTTAATACTTCATGTAGGTGTTTAAACGTTCGATGTGACAGGATGAAAAATTTTAAAATAGGATGCCTAAGTTGTTCACGAGTCTCGAGCTTTTTTTTTTTTTTTTAAATAGTCATAGTGACCTTGGCGGACGCGCACATACGAGATGAGCGCCGCGAGAAGGGCCGAAACTGTGATGCCGTAGAAACATACGTACGTTGCAGCAAAATCCAATATGGGGAATAGCTAGCTAGAGATCGAGCATTACGAAGGGTTAGGTGTGCTATATAAGGGCGGCGGGCCCAGTAATGATTCAAGAGTATTCAAATGTATATGCAAAATTTTTGGATAAAAAATATGTATTTATATTCTATATTTTGTTGACAAAAATATGTATATGTACTTCATATATGTATTGAAAAATACAGAAAAAACCTTAAACTACTCATCTTGGGTCCTATTTCACCATTTCTTCTCTATTAGGCCCAAATTTCCCACTCCACTCCCTCTTTCCTCTCAGCCCACAATAAGGGTGTGTTTGAGGAGAAGGAGATTGGGGAGATTAGAAAGATACACAAAACGAGGTGAGCCATTAGCGTATGATTAATTGAGTATTAACTATTTTAAATTTCAAAAATGGATTAATATGACTTTTTAAAGCAACTTTCCTATAGAAATTTTTTGCAAAAAATATACCGTTTAGTAGTTTAGGAAGCGTGCGCGCAGAAAACGAGATGCTTTCTCACCCTATATCACACAAACGAACGCAGCCTAAGTTTGGGCTACAACTCAGTCCATTCGGCTATATGCTATATGTTAAAATACATCAATTCATTTCATGGCCAATTCTATGAATTTATGAAAATGCTTATAGCCATTACATATTATATAGTTTAGAAATATACGAAACTATACATACATATCATTTATTAGTCTTGATATTATACTCTTCAATCCCTAAATATTTGACGCCGTTGACTTTTTAAAATATGTTTGACCATTCATCTTATTTTAAAAAAATTAAATAATTATTAATACTTTTCCTATCATTTGATTCATTGATAAATATAATTTTATGTAATATAGTTTTACATATTTCACTTAAGTTTTTGAATAAGACAAATGGTCAGGCATGTTTAAAAAAGTCAACAACGTCAAATATTTAGGAACGAAGGGAGTATTTTTATTGTCCATCCTATTTCGAATACCCAACCTAAAAATCCTGGGTCTGCCCATAAAAGGCTGTGATTTTGCTATGTCTCACTTGAAAGATTTTTTTTCTTATCTCTCACTCGATTTTCTCACTCAAATTTACAGTGCATTTTCTTTTAAGTTACCGTGTAATTTATGAAACTTACATTGTAACTTTTGTAAGTTACAGTGTAATTTTTAATCTCCGTATGTAATTTTTGAAATTTATATTGGATTTGGTCTTTTTCTTGTAGATATTGTAATTTAGTGTCCATTACGCGGTGTTTCTTAGTTGTTTTTTGCCTTTTAATTTGTCTATTGGATTTTAATCCAAAGATTAAAAATTTGTGTGATATGATCATAAAATTTTTTTCGAAAGATGCATAGGTACTCCCCTAAATCCTATACCTATACTACAGTTGTGCTACAATTTAATTTATTTTCCCAACATAAATTAGTTAATACTTGACTACGACTCTTCATCAAGTCCGATACTTGAGTCAAATTAACAAACACTGCAGAGTCAGGTGGATCAGGAAACGCCTTAATTAATTAGTTAGTTAAACGGAAAAGAAGACAAACTCTGCAGTATATGTGTGCTGCCACTTGCTGTTTTAACTTTTAACTACTAGTACCACTATGAGGAGTCGATTTCAGATGATTAGGTCAATTGCCTAGGTAATAATATCTTGATTTAAATTCATAGATCGCGACGATGGACATGAGGCTCAAGATGTGGTCTTGGGATACGAACTCCACACATGTCAGATATACTATATTTACATATTCCAATTTCAATGTACTATGCATCACTGCTAATCGACTTGAACCCTGTGGGAAACAAGACAAACTCTACGGTATGTGTGCTGCCACTTGCTGTTTTAACTACCAGTACTATTATGAGGGATCGATTTCAGATGATTAAGTAAATTGCCTAGGTAATATATCTTGATTTAAATTCATAGATTGAGACGATGGACATGAGGCTCAAGATGTGATCTTGAGATACGAACTCCACACATGTCAGATATACTATATTTCATATTCCAATTTCAATGTACTATGCATCACTGCTAATCGACTTGGACCCTGTGATATAGGTACTAACAATGTGATGCCGTTTACTAGCTTAGAGCTAGTTTAATAGAAAAAGGGGCTCTAATTTTAGAGCCCTTTTAAAGTGCTCCATATCGTTGATAGTTAATCTTTTATTTTTGTAATTTAAAATATGTTTTGAATGTCTCAGTAAATAAATATATGAATGGTGCACGTAAGATACATCCCAAATTAGTCATGAATGGTAGAAATTAGTCTTGCCTCCACAGGGTCTTCGCCACATCCTATTAGGCTTAGATATCAATTAGGATTTAAGACACCTTGAGCCCTAGTAAGGAAAGACTAAAATAGCCTTACTTGGACTCGGTTTGACCGGCCGTATACCTGATGTAAGTTCACCCTCCGATCTGACTAACGGCAGTCAGGCCGGCCTCCTCTAAGTTCTGGTTTATTCCAAATCTGGCCTAAACTTCTTATAAATTTGTTCTCGTGTCAAATTTGGTTGTTAACACTTGGTCCTTACATAGAGAATGTCTTTCTTACACACACACTTGAGCCTAAATGTTATATTAGGATTAGTGCTTAAAGTCTTGTTATACATGCTCTTATAACAAGTCTATTAACAGTATGAGATAATTATAATATATAGCTACATCCTACAAGCCATCGAAAGATAGTATTTGAGATAACAAGTACAAAAGTATATATTACTAGATATTATCCCATGCATTGCTGCAGAAACATACAGCCAAATAATTTGATTGTAGATGAGAATTGGCCATTAGCATGAATGGATGCATATGAACAAAAACGATGGATGTATATATTGTGATTGCAGTAGACTCAATTAGTATGGAAAGGTCGCTTAAGCATAAGAGACCACAGACCACAGCCTACTTAATTTGTTGCAATCTCTAATAGAGGGAACATATATGTATAATGGGAAAGTTATAAAGATAATACTACCTCCTTCCTAAAATATAAGAATTTACAATTGGATTGGAGTTTGTCCAGATTCGTAGTTCTAGGAAAGGTCTCCTCTCATCCTTGGTTCTTATATTCTGGGACAAAGAAAGTATTCCCTCCATACTCGTAAAGGAAGTCGTTTAGGACAATGTTTAAGTCAAACTTTGAGAATATAAATTATGAATAACTCTCAAATTATTGAGTTTGAAAATGTAAAAAATATATGAATAGATTGGTTTTGAAAAATATTCATAAAAGTATACATATATCACTTTTTAATAAATATTTTTATAGAAATAAGAAATCAAAGTTGTGTTTTGGAAACCGTGTCGCTGTCCTAAACGACTTCCTTTACGAGTATAGAGGGAGTAATAGTTAAAACTCCTGGAATTTATTCACTGAACTTATTTTAAAGGTTGATGAAAAGTTAAAGGTTCTGACAAAAGTTTCTTGGTTTTTTATATACAAGTTTTGGATGTTCAAATTTTGGAGAAAGGTTCTATTATTCGAGTTGAAAGTTTGAATTTGTTCAGATGAAAGTTTTATCTCTGACTTTATTTTGGAATCCTTTTTGCGTTCTAAATTGATCTAAGTTTTCAATAGAAAGCCTCAGAGTTGAAAGTGTGTTCTGTTTATGGATGAAAGTTTCAAATACATGCAAGGGATTGGAATGGGATGGTGGGGGGAAAAAAAGCTCTTAGTGAGCCCATCTCAGATCGACTTGAGCTCATAGTAAGAATGAGTCAAGCTAATTAAGCTAGTGTTTTAGCTGGTGAGCTTAATGACCCAGCTCATGAGCTGCTTGTTTAGCTAGATAGGACAAGAGATAATCATACCTTTTTACATACTCAGTGCATGTTATGATGTTAAATAATGGTTAGTCTTTAATTACATCTGTATTTAGTAAGATGTTTATTTGTTAGCGTTTATTGTTATGTTAGTATATGATAATAGTACATTAGGGCATTCCCAACCCAATGACTAGGATGGTGTCTATAGCATTAAATAAGCTGCCACCTAGGATGAAAAATGATGTGGCAAGTGAATAAATAAGAAAAGAGAAGAAAACCATGTCTTGCATGAGACATGGTTTCTACACATCATCCAAGACATTATGTGAGATAAGTAGCATTAAATTTAAGTATGAAATAGTAGTGTTTGCATTGGAAGAGTAGTATCTAGTACTAGTTTTTTTGATGATGTGGAGTTTATAGAAACTATGTCTAGTGTCTTGGGTTGGGAATGTCCTTATTGAGTTTGTAATTATAAAGGTGACATAAATGCGTTAACGTGTTAGGTCCTGAGATGAGTACTTATGCTTCTAGTAACTCGTTAAAATTAACGAGCCACCCCCCACCCCCCTGTCGCCGTGTAAGAGGACCCCATTATAATGTCCAGCTCCATATGCTTAGTGGATACACAAGTTTAAAAATTAGCTGTACCACTTGCTGCTAGCTTGTGCCTCGGAGCCAAACACATAGCATAGATCTAGAGACACAGCAGATAGAGATAGAGAGATGGCAGAGCTCGCCATTGGTATCTCCAGGACGGCGCTTGAGGAGTTGGTGAACAAGTTGAAGTCAGTCATCAAGGAGGAGGAGGAGCAGTGGCAGACTATGCACCGTGATGTGGTGTTCATCAGAGATGAGTTCGAGATGATGCAGTCGTTCCTCAACTCTGCCGATGGGGAGGTGGTGAAGAGCAGTATGGCGAGGACCTGGGTGAGGCAGGTCCGAAACCTGTCCTATGATCTTGAGGACTGTATCGAGTTCATCCTGCATCTGGACACAAATAAGCGGTCATGGTGGCTCCGGTTGCTGCAGTCCTGGAGCTGCGGCAAGGGAGGAGTATCGCTGCCAGTGGATGAAGCGGTCACCGAGATGAAAAAGCTCAAGGCCCGCGTCGAGGACGTGAGCCAGAGGAACACACGCTACAGGTTCACCAATGACCTCACGCAGCATCAGCAACAGTTGGTGTCGTCCGGCTCCGCCACTGGCGGTGGCGCACCAGGATTTGACATCCTCGCTGAGGCGAGGGACACCGCGGCAAGGCGCAAGGGTGTAGTTGACCTCATCAAGTTGATCACCGAGAAAAGCAACGATCTTCGAGTGATCTCGTTGTGGGGAACCGGAGATGATCTTGGGACGATGTCCATCGTCAGGAACATGTATGATGATTCAAGAATACACGACAACTTCAGATGCCGTGCCTGGGTCAAGGTGGCGCATCCCATCAATCCCCATGAGTTGGTCAGGAGCTTGGTGGTTCAGTTTTATGCAAACTCTTGCCAACAACAGCTACCTGCTGCTACAGATGCACTTTCGTGGTTTTCTCTAAAATATAAAAAACAAAGAGATGCCCTGTCGTCGTCGGAAACGTCGACGGGAGAACTAGTCAAGGAGTTCTTGCGGCATGTCGACACACACCGGTACCTCATCATCCTGGAAGACCTATCGACCATGGTGCAGTGGGATGCCATCTGGCCCTACCTGCGGGGAGGCAAGAATGGAAGTCGTGTCCTTGTGTCAACGCGCCATCATGAAATCGCAAGCCTGTGCACGGGGAAGCCTCACCGAGTATTGGAGCTCCAGAGGATCTCAATTCATCAGTCTATCTGCATCTTTTTCAAAGAGGTAACATCAAACATCTTCAATTGCTTTTCCAGACAATTTTACTTCATACTCACCTCATCCCAAAATAAGTTCATTTTTGTCTCATCTTTTTTCCTAAAATAAATTTACTTTTTTTTAACAATCATCGTATTGGAATTTGTGAAAGCAAGGGTGTGTTTGGTTAGAAGGATATCATTGGATGGGAGATGGCGATCTAGTTTTTAAGTGTGTTTATACTACTGGAGAAAAGATCTTTGCTGGGTCACACAAAAATCACATTATTCCCGGTTTGAGCGGTTCAAAAATATGTCGGACCCCCACTATCTTTACTCCCGGTTGGTGTTACCAACCAGGACGGGACTAAAGATTCATCTTTAGTCCCGGTTATTTGTACCAACCAGGGCCCAAACTCTAAAAACCGTGAAAACTTCTGAGCTGCGTGCGCTGTGCCTCTCGTCCTCCCCGCCACCTCGTCCTTATCCCCTCCTCTCCTCCTCCCCTCTCAATTTCTCTCCTCTCCTCCCCTCCCTCCTTCCCCTCTCCTCCCCCTCCCCGCTCCTTCAACGATGGCGATGGTGACCAGGAGGCGGCAGTCGGGCGCCAGATCCGGCCAGGCGGTGGTGGCCAGGAGGCACTTGCCGGGAGGCTGCGCCAGCATCAGGCAGCAGTGGCCGAGTGGCAATGGCCGGTTGGTTTTGTGATTTTTGTTTAGATTTTTGGAATGATTTGTAAACTTTTTTGTTGATTATTTTGGATTTGGGATGATTTTGTGAATGACTTGTGGATTGTGGATGATTTTTTGGATGGGCAATTGTGGATGACTTGTTGTGCATGATTTGTGGGGATTTGAGGGTGACAATTAATGCAAGTAGAAAGAAATAATGGAAAACGAAGAAAAAAACTAACCAACCGGGACTAAAGATCTATCTTTACTCCCGGTTATTTTAACCGGGACTAAAGATAGGCATGTTTAGCCTTGTATTGAGTGTCTCAATTTGCAACCTGAGACTAAAGGGGGTTGCAAACCGGGAGTAAAGAGGCTTTCCCCAGTAGTGTTAGTTGGTGGGCAAGAATGGATAAGGCGTCCTAGAGAGGGAATATTCCATGAAGATGCTGGATGAGTGTATCCAGCTAAATTGGCCAGATGAGGATATCCACATTTGCTAATCCTGATCATTAGTAATTGATTAGCAATAATTAACGTATTATGTTGTTAATTAGTAATTAACTGGTCAAAATTAGTGTTGATTAGATACAGTTACTCTATTTTGTTGTTAATTAGTATAAATTATGGATATATTAATGATAATTAACTTTTATTATTAATTAATATGTTATTGTTTTCGTTCAATCCATTCTCATCCACCCAACCAAACAAAAAACTGCACCACCATATCCTCGAAAATATAGATGACCATATCATATCCAACCTTGACTACGAACCAACCACACCCTAAGTGATACTCCCTCCATCCCATTTTGATCATCACCTAAGTAAAGAGCACAGAGACTGTTGATGGTCGTTAGCGATCAGTTTCAACCGTTAATACTACCAAAATAAAGGAGAACTACTTATGCTTGCAATGCATATTTGTGTTAGAATAATAATATTCCACTAGTATTAGGGTTACTAACATCTTGCAGAGAATAAGCATAAAATGGAGGAGAATCGACATCAAACCAGACGATAAATCAATCGGACAATGTCGAGAATCAGACTTATGCATGAATGGGCCAAGAACTCAGAAATGACACATCGAATTGGGCCAAAATTCACAAGTCTGCGGAGAAGAGCAAAAGAGGAGGCCACCTGTCGAAACTGAGCCAGGGAGGCCCAACCCATGGGTTCGGCCGAACCCTCCCTAGCGCCGTTGGATGCAGGGCTTCTTCTGGACGGTGTGGATTGCCTCCCTATGGCGGTTGGAGGGTATTACCGATCTTTCCAACCGCCATAACTGTCATTACCTGCCTATTTAAGGAGCTCACTCTCTTCATTTCAACACACACCTCAAGCAAAGTTCTCTCATACTCTCTCAAGCTTAGTTTAGTATTCTCAAGCTAGTGGAGTAGGAATAGAATAGAAATCAGAGTCCGAAAGTCTTCGGAAGAGTTTGGGTATGGCTCTAGTAGCTCTCCTTTCTTCTTTTGTAAGACTTGTATTTTATTTAGAATATCCTTATTTATACAACTTTGGTATTGTAATACTTTCCAAGTATATGAATGCCAACTTTACTTTAATCCAAGTTATATTGATTATACTGTTAGCTTATCTAGGAGATGCGTAGGTACGGGTATAGTGTTTGCTTATGCAATTACTCTATATCATGACGATGATATTAGAGTAGTATCTGGTAGTTTAGGCATGGTGTCTAGATTATTGGGTATCATTATTTGGGATTGATGGTGACAGCTCAGTACGGGTATTCCTCCGCGCGTGTATATAATCCTAAGTTAATTTCCTGGGGAGGGTACTCCTCCGTATTTAGCCCTAGTTGTATAGTCATAATGGGCTGTCATAAGGAACTCGGCAGTCAGGGGTGGCTTCTCGAAGTACTAGGAGGGCATCGGAAAGAGGGTATTAGCTAGTTAGTCTTATAGCTAGGATGTATGTATAATATGTATACTAGAAATATAGGAATATATTCTTTTCTGTTTTCTTTCCACTTAGCTTAGATAGTTTAATATGAGAATGAGTAGTCTTATGCTTGTGTGTCATTCTACCCTATGCTTATATTAACCCTTGCTTAGACTATGGTTATTACAAGTAATATACAAATTATTAGTACGGTTCTCTCTACTATAATTTTCCCACGGGATTAAACAAATAAGATACCCTTGGAATACTCTTAGGTGAAATGCTACAATGGTATATCCGTGCATTTGCGGATAATCTCTGTAACTATAATATACCAGGAGTATTTCTGCGCCATTGCTGGGAATTGTATTTCTAGTAATATCGTTAAGAAATACCAACAGAGACCAAGGACAATAAAAAATTCATCATTCTATAATTAATTCTCATTAATTAAGGTGCTATGTCATTTCGTGTTCCGTGGATTGCATCAAATTTTAAATATTGCATGTAGTTAGACCAATAAAAATTAATCTTGGTTGGCAATGCATTCAACGATGCTCATTTACTCTTGGCACAAATAAACAAATATGCACTTGTTAGAGGAAGATTATTTTGGGAAGGCAAAACCTTATGTTATGTTCAAACTGGGATAGAAGGAGTAATTGCCTTGGAACTAGATAAAGTAGAAGATAATTTCATTGAGATTTGATAAAGTGAAGGTATTCTAGTTTTTTTATATTTTATCAACTTCTAAGATCATTTGATTTTTGGAGAGAGCTACCTATGTCGTCTTCCTTTTCATTCTTAGGATCAGTTACATTAAAAAAACATGTGCACCATGATTAGCAAGTACCCATAGGTTATCTTTCTAGCCTACATTACAGAGGTCAACAATTGTCACCATAGTTATCTACAAACACGCCATTTGAGTATTTGACCCATCAACACTAGGGATCTGCATGTTCAGTCCACAGTCAAGTTCCTTGGTTTCTTCTATGAATCTATGGCATGTGCTCTTTTGTCCCATTGTGTTGATTGCCACACCACTGTTTTGGCTCTTCTTGTCCTTTGAATTGATGTAAAACATGTTACTTGGCATGAGGTGACTACTCTATGGCCCACATGTCAACATTTTCATAGTTATCTTCTGTGTGGTTTCTTCATCTATTGGGTTTTGGTCCTTGGACCATTCAGTGAAGGCATGCTTGTGCACTTTAATGATCCAAGCATCCAAGATTTGGAGATCTTATCTAGATCATGTGTTGATTGATGTACGGTTCAACTATTGTAAGCTTTTACATGACGTTGTAATGTGTTTCTTGTAATGTGCTTTCTAATCCTCATGATGAATTTATTTTTTCCTTTTGTCCCCTTTTCAGACAATCTTTCCTCACGTCGAGATATTGGTAAACCAATTATTTTTATATCTTCCAAGTAGTCTATGCAACACCCAATAACTTCTTTGATAATGTATACCTCTATCATCGATCCCTCCAGAGGAGCACAATTCCATACACAGGCCTTGAGAATGGACATGATCCGTTTGTGCGTCCACCTTTTATGTAAGTACAAAGACCAAGTGAAATTATCTTAGGCACAATTTGAACTATGAGATGTTGCTATTTCTTAATGTCACAGATAGAATCTACAAGCGCATGGAAAATATCGATGTAGCCTTCACCCGGGAGTATTCCAAGGTTCGTCCAAGGACACGAAGCTAAAGTAGGCAAAGGGTACATAGGATTTACTAGTGAGAGACAATGTCTACAGAAAGCTCAATTTAATCCTAACAAGGTACTTCGGGTGCTGGCTAGCCCGCTGCTCGCAGATATGGCTCTACAACGTACCTGGACAGGAAGGACTTCAGTGTTTTGAGGGCTATCACCACTTCTACACCCACCTCAAACCTACAGTGGGATACAAAGCAAACACCGAAAATTAACTACCCAGACACCACGTCTACGCAGTTTAATAACTACTTTAATGTTAGCTAAACATTAAAGCAACCACTATACATTGATGGGTTATAGTGATCAGTGATCCCGTACATTGATTAGCAACTAACTAAGAGGTAACTCTCACAGAATAAATCTTAAATACTTGGAATGATATTAGATTAAAGCAGAGTACTTACCAGAGTAAAAGAAACGAGAGAAGTATTACCGACAACCCCGGAATTCCTCCGACTTCTTCTACTCTACTCTCTCCCTAATTCTAGTATATAAAATAGTACAATAGAGCTTCTTATAATTCAGCTCAAGCTTCAAAGTGCGTGTTGAGAGTGAAGAAGGTGAAGTCTATTTATAGGACAGGTATGACGATTATTCTGATACGAATTGTCCTTTCTGCCCTTAAACCGCCATCAGGAGGTGATTTGGACCGTCCATGCCGAAACCTGGATCAAACGGCCACGAGAGTGGTTCGGCCGAACCCTGGCCTGGCCCAACAGGGCCAGGACTTGGCCTGTTGCTCCTCCCTGCTCTGCCTTATCCAATTCTCCGAGTATTTGGCCCATTTGATGATATTTCTGTGTAGTTCCTGGCCCACTCGTTGTATGGATAGGATTCTTATCTTCACTTAAGTCTGATTTTCATCCCAACTTCGGCGGTTTATTACCTGCATTCAAATATACACCAACACTCGTGGAATATGTTAGAATTAAACCCTATTACTATGTTGGATCTTTTATTTCTTTTGTTTATGCAGGTATTGGTGACATAAAATTGGCATGTAACAGCCGCCAACACACAACCATATCAAAAAAGGATCGAGGGAAGCACATCTTAAAGTGACACAGTCTCTTTCAATAATACCCAAAGAGGACCTAATTCTTTAGAACCGATGACCTTCTAGGAACTTCCATTAACACATTCTTGTGATGACCACCTATACATGTGTTGGTCCACAAAAATCAAGAGTGAGATGTTTTTACCAAACTGATGTAACACCCATATGTCGCGGCGTTAGCAGCAAAACTTAATACCATAAAAACCCTAATTGTGAAAACTTTGACTTTGATTGTGGTCTCATTGCGTGTGCCAAGATCTCCATCCAATATGCAGTGATCAACTCAATTTCCACTTCAATTTCCAAATCAAATTCAAATTCCAATCCAACTACCTCACAGAGCACACTTTCTGGAAAGTCTATTTCCCCTCCCTCTATCACTGGGTTGCATTTTCTACTTTCGTCAGGGCCGTCTCTCTCTCTCTCTCTCTTTCTCTCTCTCTCTCCCCCCCAGCCCAACTCCCTCATGTCCGCATCCTGTTGTTGGTCCATGGGACCCCTCCAGTTGGCAAAAGGTGGCCTTGAGTCATCTTTAGAAATGCCCTATCACGAAAGCTTCAAAATCACTAGACAAGGTTGTTCTACACTAGCTGGATGACGTGGGTTGGTAGCATCATGTGGGTAAAGTGTACCCCTCTACAGAGGTTAACAAACTGTTCAAACAGCCGTGCCCACGGTCATGGGCAGATGTGAGATTATTCCTTAGCGTAGTTTTGTTTGACTATTGCTTTGTGAAATTATTGTTGCGGTTTGGGAACCATTTTGAAATGATTTGAGGTTGTCAGGAGCAGCTGGACTCGGGAAGTCCACTTATATGTTTGGTTTGGGGCCATCTCTGCAAAACAATCAATGGTACATCTCACTGCTCCAAATGAGTAAGACATACTCTCACTCCGATAGTTAAGAAGCACTCATTTAGTAGATTCAAAAGCTTTAGGGTGTGTTTGGTTGAGCTATGGTTTTTGGAAAAGCTGCTGCGAGCTGTGGGCTGTGGAAAAGCAGCTATAGAAAATCAACTGTGGGAAAAGCAGAAGCCCATTTAGTTAAAGTAGCTCTAAAACTCTAGGTTGTGAAAGAAATACCTGTAATGCCCCTAAAGGCCTGTGGGACTGTTTATATGCAAATTACTCGTACAAACCTAATCTGTTCAATATTTTATATTTAAAAGGCCAATTTGTAAAGTAAAAATTTATAAGTTTTTCATCCATCAAAGTTTTTCATCAAAATATATTAGTTTTTAATCCATCAAAGTGATATGATCGACACAAACAGAGCAAAAGATAAATGGTTCATACAATGATGCCATATCTCAAAATAACTATCCTCCTCTTGAACTAATCAAAGCATCAGCTATCCTAGCACGAATAGTATTCATGGTATCATCATTCTTTGCATCTTCACTCTCATCGTCTGGCGTGTCACTTGTATCTTGTAGTAAGTAGTCCTCATCAGCATCACATCTCTCAAACTCCTTATAACGTAAATTGCTATCATGGACGAAGTTATGCAAAGCAAGACAAGCCATGATGATATGCTTCTGAGTAGTAGGTGGGAAACTTGGGATGCCCTTCAAAATACGCCACTTTTGCTTCAAGACTCCAAAAGACCTTTTAATGACATTTTGAAGGGAGGAATGCAAGAAATTGAACACCTCGTACTTTCCTTGAGGAGATCCCGAATGATGCCGAAATTCTGGTATATGGTATGTGGCTCCTTTGAAAGGTGCAAGATACCCTATTCGGTTTGGATAACCCAAGTCGACGAGATAATATTTTCCTATAAAACTAAGTTAGTAATGCAAATAATAATACTAGTGTACAAATATTAAAATTAATGAAGGAACCATTTATACCTGTAGGAGGCATGGGAAATGAAGGAAAGTTTGCCAATGCATGACTGAGGATGCGCGAGTCATGTGCAAAACCTGGCCAACCAGCAACCGCAAAGGTAAACCTCATGTCAAAGACACAAATAGCTAGCACATTCTGCGATGTATATCCATGACGGCATGTGTGGCTAATCGTTTCATCCACTGGCACTACCACTAGAATATGTGAACCATCTATTGCTCCAATCGCATCTTTGAAGTATGGCCAAAATCGATCCTCTCTCAACCTTTCATGCTCCATAGAAAAATTAGGATCTCTAGGAGTAATATTGTCTTTAGCTAACTTGCGCAAACACTTCAACACTTCATGAAACTTGGTGTGAACCGTCCAAAGTGACCGTGTGAAACAACTTTCAGCTTGTGAAAATGATTGTGGCCCTCCGACGATCCACAGAAACATCGCCAATGACTCAATGGATGAAACATTGTTGCTCGAGCTCAATCCGTAGGTAGAGACTAGCAAGTCATGGAAGTGCATGAAAAATCTCAGGGCTCATCCGAAACATCTTATAAAAATACCTTGTACGATCCATCAACCTCATCACCCATTGAATTCCAGTTTTTGGCGTTAGTCTGTATGCACCTTTTTGCAAATACCGCTCAGTGTACAAATTGCCCATTTCTCCCATAACAGCAGCATGTTGGGCAAGTTCAGTTAGCATCAGTAATCCCTTTTGTCCTTCTTTGACTACATCTACCAATTTTCCATCCATCTACAGAAGATATAGTAATAATTAAAGGCAACAACATATGGACAACAACAAAACATTATAAGGACAACAACATAACAGTACACAACAACGAGTACAGAACATAACATCACATAGGGAAGCAAATATTGGTTCACAACATGAAAATAATTGTTTTACATGTCCAAGCAAATATTGGTTGACAACATGGAAATAAATAACATCACATAGGGAAGCAAATGGTTCTCACATAGGACATAAACAAGGCAACAATCGATAGAAATAAAATTTCAACGCAAAGGAATCACTAATGCTTCGTCATCTCCTTTTCATGCTCCCTCTCGATCAAATCGAGTCTTCCTTTATTTGTTTCTAGATAGCTAAAGACCTCTCTAAATTCAGGCTTCATAATCAAAGTTGTGGATGTGTGCATTAGAGCAGTTTTTTCTTCTACCCCACAATCTTTCACCATATTCATAGCCTCTTTAATGATAGGGACTACATTGCATGGAGAAGCTAATGATGCTTCAATACTTGTAGAGATCTTCTCTGTTGCCGTTTCTATCTTCAAACAAGTGTTCTTGTACATACGAGCAAATGGGATCTTCTCATCCTTGTCTCTAACAACAGTGGATGACCCCTTGCGTTTATTTTTCCCGGGTTCACTGTCTTCTCAGCCTTCTCTGCAGGTTTGGGTACCTCAGCCATATCCTCATCACTTGCCTCATCGGAGGATACATCTCTAGGACATGATGCTGAAGCCCCATTAACATGTGACTTGCCAAAAATGATACGCAGATCATCTAGGAATTTTGGTCCTTGTTTTCGAAACTTCACATGATTGCATTTGATTCCTTTCTCACGATTGTTGCATCTCTGAAATTAAATAAATAACATTAATAAGGCACACTACAACAAAGAATAGAAAAAAATATTTACAGTGAAAGAATAATCCTTACAGCAAGGTGTTCGTCCCACCATTCCGCCGAACAGACAATAGTTTGTTTCGCCTCATCCCATCCAAGACTAGTGGCACAATTCTTGAACTCCATAAACATTGAATATTCCTTTTTCAGCACATCTAATTTGTTCTTCAATTGCTTTTTAGTTCGCTTGTCACCCGATTTTTTTTGCAAACTTGGAAACAATATTTTTCCAACCTGTAGTGGTGAAAATTCCCATGGGTCTATTCCCAGCTTCTATCTCTTATTTGCAGACATCAAACAATGCCTTACAAAACCATCACCCCATTCTGCCTTGTCACCCATTCTTGAACCGAATAATTTTTTGTTCAATCAATAATTTATAGGCCAAAAATGAATTTGCTATAACATTCTACTCACAGCACATGAATCAAGATGGTATTATTTATATTTTCACATAGAATCAACACAATGGATTATTACTTCTATGGACTGTCATCTCGATATATTGCTGAACATTCAATTGGAAATATCATTGGAGTTGTCTGCTTATAGAAGCCTCACATGCTCTACTACCGTTTCTCTGCTGGCGTCGGGCGGGGACGGGCAGGGTCGGTGTCGGGCATGTCGGCTGGGGACGAGCAGGGATCGTCGTTGGCCGGGACGAGCAGGGGTCGGCGTCGGGCGGCGGCGGCGTTGGCTGGGGCCGAGCAGGGGTCGGCGTCGGGCGGTGGTGGCGTCGAGTGGGGCGGTGCTGGGCGGGGACGAGCGGCAGCGCCATCGGGTGGGGCGGTGTCGAGCGGGGACCAGCAGGCGGCGGCAAGCGGGGCCAGACGGGCGGCGGTCGGCCGGGGGAGCTGGCGGCGAAACCCTAGATCGAGCATCCCTTCGGCCCCCGCGCTGCGCTCCACCCCACTCCTGCGATTCCTCACGCGAGAGGAGATGGGTAATAGATTAGCGAACAGTTTTTTTTCATAATGGTAGAGGTGAGTAATTTTTTCCCTCAAAAGCCAGTGAAAGCAGGGGTAGGGGTGCTTTTGGATTTGTGCTACACTAAAAGCATCTTTGGAGCAAAAGCACTTATAGCTTTTGGACCCTTTGGTTGGCTTTTCACTTTTGCAAAAGCAAAAGCAGGTTGAGAAACCCAACCAAACACACCCTTAAAGTAAAAATGACTTGAAAAACAACCAGCCTTTCTCTGAAGCTTGCAATAAATACTTAAGTTCTCAAGGCTTGTTGAGTACGCTAGTACTCACCCTTGCTCTATATGAATAAAAATCCCTTCCCCTTCTTAAGAGGAGGAGATCTATCTAGCCGACAAGGAGTTCTTCTAGGAGCAGGCGGGCTTCGACTAGTTTTAGGGTTTTGGCTTAGTCCCAAGTCACGCTAGTTGTTTTGGGCTAGTCCTCGCTCTCGTTTCTTTTGCAATGTGTCATTGAACTCGGGGTATGCCCACAGTTCCAACATGTCTAAGATTATTCATATTAATATAATCCATATTCGCTATGATATGCTATCTTCCTATGGTATCAGTTCTATTTTTCTGGTATAGGTTAATTTGGAACGTCTTAGGTCGGTCTGCTGTCGGAGGCTAGTCTGGGGAGTGACAACTATCAAGTCTAATTATTTTCCTCTTTTAGCCACTGTGGTGGGAGGACCATCTCTTAAAATTATATGATATTTCCTCTGTCCTAAATATAGCAATTTACAGGATACAAAATTTGTATCAAAATATAATTTCTCCACATGCGTACTCTTCTCGATCAATCACAACATTATACTATTGAATTCCACCTACATATGTCCAGCCTCAAAAGTTAATCTATTGTAGGATAGTTTTATGAAACCAAATGAAAACCCGCGCGTTGCTGCAAAAGTTTCGTACGATAATAGTAGAAATAATATGTAAGGTAGCTAGACGATATGATTATATAATACTTTATACAATTTTCATCTTTGACCAACTATTGAAGAAAAAGTTATGAACAATTAAGATGGTATGGTTTATAACAATTGAAATCATATATAGATTAATCATTCAAAGGTAAAACTACAATGATTTGGCTCAATGAGAGAAGGAAAAGAAGGGACATAATATAGATTAATCATTGAAAGGTAAAACTAAGGTGATATGACTTTATTAGAGAAGAAAAGAAGTGAGATAATTTGAACCATGGATCAATCATCTAAGGGCTAAAAATAATTGAGGTGATGAGATTTAATGAGAAGAAAAAAAAATAGCATTAACTATATTATGCTCGGCCAGACAATTGTCTGTCTATGAAAGACTGAGCTTAAAAGCCAAAGATAAAGTCTTACCTAGCTAGCTAGGAGCTACCCTCAAGATTCTCGAGTTGCAAGTTGAGTTATATGGGTTCTCCTGTGAAATAGGTGTCCAAACGATTCCTACCGCTACCTTTGATCCGTTTTAAAATACTTGACACTTTTGACTTTGATGTTAATTGTGCACGTGGGTCTCGATGCTGACCTTGTTTGTTGGTTTTCTGATCCATATTTCCTTTCATTTACAGTGTTCTGTACCTGCTGAAGCTGAAAAGGAAGGTGGTGTCCCAACACCGAAACATGTCGATTGGTCGGGCAAGAATCGACTTATTATTGGGCGCGATTCGGAAGTCGATAAACTTTTCAACCTGATAAAGGATCGATCTCACACCAACACACCTCACGTGGTCTCCGTTTGGGGAATTCCTGGTACTGGGAGGACAGCTTTGGTTAGCAATGTCTACTACCGCTGCTACTACGACACGCAGTTTGATCGTCAGACGACAGTCAATATGCCCCAGCCATACAATCTCAGGGGCTTTTGCCGGTGCTTGCTAGTATCTGGTTTGGATTCAGGATTATCACTGATCCAACGACGCGAAGATCCCATCCAACAATGCCGGGAGATCCTGCATAGGGACAGGTGCCTTGTCATTATTGATGAGGTGCACTCTAAGGAAGACTGGGACTCAATTACAGATGCTAACTTGATAACTGCAACAAGTAAAAGTTGCATCGTTGTGATTACGACTCAAGAAAGCGTCGCCGTGCACTGCGCAGGGGCAAACGGTCTAGTGTGCAGCATTACATGTCTCCAAGCTACGGCAGCCTCTGATCTCTTTCAGCAGGTGTGTTGTTGTGTCTACTCATTTAATTTAATTTAATTTCTCTCCTCTGGTCAGTACTCCTTCTATCCCACAATATAACATAGAAGATTATACCTTTCCAATTTATCCTACCATATACTCCCTCCAACCCAAAAAATATAAGACACAACCACTACTATTATGTAAAGATCAATAAAGAATTTAATCATCTTCTCGGTTGGATCGTCTCGATGCATGCATGAAATATGATTTGGAGCTTGATCGATGGTAGGCGATTTAAATATATGCATAGTTCAAATATGCATGCATGTAAAAAATAGGTGTGGCTTATATCTATCTATTATATTATTATACGAATAAAAAAAGGAGCCTCCACGTTCGCTCTCATGGCATAAAAATTCTCACATTAATCGAAGAAAAAGAAAAGACAGAGTCCATATAGAAATACAATTTAGAAATAGCTGAAATTCAGAATTAAAAAATAAAGAATATAAGAAGAGGAGACTAGAGTTCATATAGAAATACAATTTAGAAATAGTTAAAATTTGGAATTAAAAAATAAGAAATATTAGAAGAGGAGACTAAAGTCCATATAGAAATACAATTAGTAAATAACTGAAATTCGGAATTAAAAATAACGAATATTAGAAGTAGAGTATATAGTCCATATAGAAATACAATTAGGAAATAACTA
Source organism: Oryza sativa Japonica Group (assembly GCF_034140825.1). Lineage (NCBI taxonomy): Eukaryota > Viridiplantae > Streptophyta > Magnoliopsida > Poales > Poaceae > Oryza > Oryza sativa. The sequence goes on along the minus strand of NC_089040.1, from coordinate 23,243,701 downwards.
AAATTCGGAATTAAAAATAAGGAATATTAGAAGTAGAGTATAGAGACCATATAAAAATACAATTAGGAAATAATAAAAAATCGGAATTAAAAATAAGAAATATTAGAAGTAGAGTATAGAGTCCATATAGAAATACAATTAAGGAAAAAAATTCGGAATTAAAAAATAAAGAATATTAGAAGTAGAGTATAGAGTAATACAACTAAGAAAAAAAGAAATTCGGAATTAAAAAATAAGAAATATTAGAAGTAGAGTATAGAGTCCATGTAGGAATAGCCTCCACGTTCGTTCTTATAGCCTAGAAATTCTCACATTAATCGGAGAAAAAGAAAAGGCAGTGTCCATATAGAAATACAATTTAGAAATAGCTGAAATTCAGAATTAAAAAATAAATAATATTAGAAGAGAAGACTAGAGTTCATATAGAAATACAATTTAGAAATAGTTAAAATTCAGAATTAAAAAATAAGGAATATTAGAAGAGGAGACTAGAGTTCATATAGAAATACAATTAGGAAATATCTGAAATTCGGAATTAAAAATAAGGAATATTAGAAGTAGAGTATATAGTCCATATAGAAATACAATTAGGAAATAACTGAAATTCGAAATTAAAAATAAGGAATATTATAAGTAGAGTATAGAGACCATATAAAAATAAAATTAGGAAATAATATACATTCGGAATTAAAAATAAGGAATATTAGAAGTAGAGTATAGAGTCCATATAGAAATACAATTAAGGAAAATAATAGAAATTCGGAATTAAAAAATAAGAAATATTAGAAGTAGAGTATAGAGTCCATATAGAAATATAATCAAGAAAAAAATAGAAATTTGGAATTAAAAAATAAGAAATATTAGAAGTAGAGTATAGAGTCCATATAGGAATTTAAAACTAAATAAAATTTGAAATAAATATAATAAAATTAAAAGTAGAGTTTAGAGTCCGTATAAAAAAACAATTTACAAATAACTAAAATTCAAAATTAAGAAAAACATGGGAAGAAGGGTTTAAAGTCAATATAGGAATACAATTTAGAAGTAACTGAAATTCGAAATTAAAAATTAAAAGATATTAAAAGATGAGTTTAGAGTCCACATAGAAATACAATTAGAAATAATAAAAATTCAGAAATAAAAATAAATAATATTGGAAGAAGAGCATAGAGTCTATATAGAAATATAATTTACAGAAAATTCGAAATAATAAAATACAATATGAATATTACACATTAGTAGTTTTGTAAAGTTATTGCAAAATTTAAAATTATGTTGTCATTTTAATTTGAATAATATAATAAAAAACATATATGTTATTATATGAGAGAAAATATAATGATACTAGCCGCGCAATCTGCACGGGCCACCATGCTAGTTTATATAAAGGGAGTAAGATTTTGTGGTACGAAGACTAATTCTGATAATTGTTTATTCCCCCAGCTATCAACTCTTAGGGCATCCTTAATGTAGTCTAAAACTAGTCCATAAGCAATAAAATATTCCATTTAGCCACCTAACCATATTGTGGAACTAGTCCATAGTAAGAAAATAGCAAAAGCCACCCATAAGCATATGGGTTGCCCATATAGAATAAAATATGTTATTTATCTCTATTTCCTCTCTCCTCCTAATACTAGTTGCTATCCATATACATTGTGAAAATAACATTAGTTATAGTTGATATATGTGTGTCCCATCTATATAGACTACTTTTGCTATATACATTGGTGGTACTACTAGTTTATTCCTCCAAGTATTACATTTCATACTATATGACTTGTCAATATGTCATTTTTGCTGCTTCCTTAAGTTTTGTAAAAAATAAAATGTAATCTTTTCCTTAAGTTTTGGAATGGAGTGGTATAAGTTCCCCATAATTTGCAGGGAGCACTCTGTTGAAATATTTATTAATGGTTGGTCAAAACAAACAAACAGTGACTAAACAATTGATACACACGAGATTAATTAGTAGCTGTCCCGCCTATACATTAACTTTGGCTCACCTCAATCTTACATGCCCTGGACCAACCATAGGTGTACAACAGTACAAGATGATGAGCCATGCTTTACTGCATGTGGAATACATGAATTATTATATCATAGATGATAAATATTATGGAATAATCACTACTACAGATAAGGTTTTTCCATACGGCTGAGAACCATCTTTCCATGCGGTAAAAATCACCCTTTTTGCATGCGGCCGGCGCAACCGCATGCGGTTGCTTATACCAGCCGCATGCGAAAATAAATTGAGCAAACAAAAAAAAATGAAATCGAAAAAACCCCAAACCAAACCCTAGCCCGCCACCGGAGCGCCGCATCCATGCCGCACGCCGTCGCCGGCGGCGGATCCATCGCTCCCGCCACCCCCTGCCATCGCCGGCGTCGGATCCGTCGGTGGCGGCACCGGATCCGTCACCCCCACCGCTCGGCGTCGTCGTCGGCGGCGCATCCGTCGCCCCCGTCGCCCAGCGTCGTCACCGGCGGCGGATCCATCGCCCCCGCCACCCATTGTCGTCACCGGTGCCGGATCCGTCGGCGGCGGCATCAGATCCGTCGCCCCCGCCGCGGCCGTCGTCGTTGTCGGCCGCCGAGCCGAGGTTGCCAAGCCGCCGCCGCGACCCCGCTGCGAGCCCGCCGCCGCCGTAGCCGCTCCCGCCGCCCACCGTCGCTGCTCCCACCGCGGCCGTCGTCGTCCGCGGCGGATCCGTCGCCCCCGCCGCCCAGCGTCGTCGCCGGCGGCGGATCCATCGCCCCCGCCACCCATCGTCGTCACCGGTGCCGGATCCGTCGGCGGCGGCATCGGATCCGTCGCCCCCGCCGCGGCCGTCGTCGTTGTCGGCCGCCGAGCCGCCGCCGCCGCCGTAGCCGCTCCCGCCGCCCGCCGTCGCCGCTCCCACCGCGGCCGTCGTCGTTGTCGGCCGCCGAGCCGAGGAAGCCGAGCCGCCGCCGCCCGCCGCCCGCTGCTCGACGCCGCCTACCGCCCGCTGCTCGGCGCCCCCTCGTTGGCCACGCGCAAAGGAGAGAAAGAGAGAGAGGAAGAGAAAGAGAGTGAGAGAGGAAGAGAAAGAAAAAGAGAGGGGTGAAGATATCAGAGAGAGGAGAGAGAGAGGAGAGGAGGGGAGATGAAAATTTTTGAAGTGGTGAGGAGGGAAAAAACTGAAAAAACTGTTGATATTTTTGCATGTAGACCACTTAAGGAGCCGCATGCAAAAATCTATTTTTGCATGCGGCTCCTTAAGTGGTCCGCATGTAAAAATAATCATTAAAAAATTAATTAAAAATGTGAGAACTTCAAATCAAATTTTATGGTCTTATATAAACTCATATGAAAAAGTTGCCAAAAATAAAGTTGTAGAAGTCATTGAGATCTAACAATTTTCTTTTGGTCATTTCTCCATCCAAGTTTGATTGAACTATATAAAATTTAAATTTTAAAATATAAGAAATTCAAATAGTTTTTTAGGTAGTAAATGATTTCAAATGGAAAATTTATCAAAAACAAAGTTGTATAACTTATCAAGATCTACAACTTTTGTATTGGTCATTTTTCTATATGACTTTGTTTGAACAGTCTGAATTTGAATTTCAAATTATAACAACTTCAAACAACATTTTCATTTTCAGATACTAAATGATTTCAGCTGAAAAAGTTGTCAATAACAAATTGGTGTAACTCATTAATATCTATAACTTTTATTTTAGTCATTTATTCATCCGACAAAGTGATTTGTAAGATTATTCAAAGAATGTACATATCTATTATATAGTTTTATAAACTATAAGAGAGAGATGTAAATTTTGTGAAAATGTTAGTATCACTTTGTCAAATGAAGAAATGACCAAAATAGAAATTATAGATCTTGATGAGTTATACAACTTTGTTGTTGTTGACTTTTTCAGCTGAAATCGTTTATTGCTTCATAATTTTATTTGAAGATTTGAAATTTAAATTTTAAATTGATAAAACAAAGTCACAAGAAAAAATGGCCTAAATAATAACAGTAAGAACACAATAACATGATAGAGCATGATTTTAGAAACATTTAGGAAAAAGAATCATCCAATTTGGAGTTTGTATGAGTGAGATACACTAGTTTCAAATTTTCAAATTTTTCAAATTTTATTTTCGCATGCGGGCGCTTAAGTGAGCCGCATGGAAAAATCGATTTTTCCGAGCCACATGCAAAAATGACATCATTTTTGCATGCGGACCTCTTAAGAGACCCGTATGGGAAAATCGATTTTTCCATACGGGCTTCTTAAGGAGCCGTTTGCGAAAATGCCGCGCGATTTTTGCAGGCATCACTAGTTATGGTCCGTTTGCGAAAATCATGGGGTCTCGTACAGAAAAATCACTTTTGTAGTAGTGAATGATATATATATATATATATATATATATATATATATATATATATATATATATATATATATATATATATAAGTTGAAATATGAAAATGATGAATTGCATGCTTATATCTTAAACTCTACAATGTATTCCCTCTGTTTTAAAATATTAGGCATATTTTCACAATTTCTCTATTAGAATGTAACTTTTTTGAAACGAAATTGATAGCATTTCATTCATGTTTAAAAGTACTTTCATATTATTATAATATTTAAGTTATGTAAATAATATATTAGTAAAGCAATTGTTATTCAAATTTTTGTCCTTACAAAATAAAACATGTTTTATATTTTCAAACATAAGAAGTAATAAATTATAATGATGTGACATGCTTACGTGTTAAGCTTTAGATGCAACAATTGCTAGTGGGTTGTAAATGTATAGGGTGTTCAGAAAGTACATATTGGACTTTATAGCCCTATATGTTTGGCTTTGACATCCAATCTTATATACCCCCAAACTTCAGGGTTACAAAAGCATATAATGATAGCCCGAAAAATAGTTGAATACTTAACCCCAAAAATAATTCTTGTTCACCCACCATAGATTAATAGCATTTCAAAATACAAGCAATTAATTCATTTTGAAGTTTCTTAAAATCCCTCTTCAATGTTTTGAAAGTCCTAATATATAGTTAAAAGTTTCAAAGTTAATTGAATGTTTATCTGTCTTATCCTTGAGGTTCTTGCCATCTGCGTCCCACAGACATGTTGACCTCTGCTCCTACTGAAATTCGTGGCCGTGGCCAATAAAGAACCACACGCCAAGGCTATGTTTCACTCCATTCATCCTAAAATATAGTACTCCTAGCTATTTCTAGCTTATTTTAGAGGAATTAAGGAATGAGATAAAAGGGCCGCAATATCCTTCACTAATGCATGGAAAACTTGGAGGGAGTAGGATTGTTGGTGGTTGTGAGGTATAACAGCATAGATAGCACCAAAAGAGCTAGAAATAGCTATATATTGTAGAACAAATTTGATTTATAGAAATAGCTGTACTTTGAGACAGAGGAAGTAGTACATAGTCTGGGGTCCAACACTACGGGCTGCTTGTATTCAAAAGAGAATTATTCCAAAGTGCGAACGATGATAACCAACAAATTATATCAGTGCTAAATCAGATGATGTCATAGTAAATGCAATAAAACTTGTATATCATTGACCATTATTACAAATTAAGTAGTTGATTAGTAATATGATTTTTGGATTGTTTGAACAGGCATTTCAAGAAGCTTTTACAAATAATAGAAACATGTTTGAAGTACAAGAATTTCAGAGGAACGGAGACTCGTATGAAGAAACATTTAGATATATTTTTGAAGGGGATGAGCAGGAAGAACAGGCATTTCAGAATGATGGAAACTTGTTCAAAGAACAGTCAGTTCAAAATAATGGAAACTCAATGGAAGTACAGATTTGTGAGAATAATGGAAATTCATGTGAAGAACAGATATTTCAGAATAACAGAAATTACTTTCAAGGAGAGGCATCTCAGAATGATGGAAATTCGATCAAAGAACAGTCAGGTTATGGAAACTCATGTGAAGAAAAGACATTTCAGAGTAACAGAAATTACTTTCAAGGACAGGCATTTCAGAATGATGGAAACTCGTTCAAAGAACAGTCGGTTCAAAATAATGGAAACTCAATCGAAGAACAGATATGTGAGAATAATGGAAACTCATGCGAAGTACAGATATTTCAGAATAACAAAGATTACTTTCAAGGACAGGCATCTCAGAATACTGAAAAGTCATTCATAGAACAGGCATTTCAGAATAATGGAAATTCATTTGAACAAACATTTCAGTGGTTTTCTGAAACGAACAAACAGGAAGAACATGAGTTTGAGAATAATGGAAGCCCGTTTGAAGAATATGTATTTCCAAATATGAGTAGCTGGTTTCAAAAACATGTATCCCTGAACTGTGAAAACTTGTATGAAGAAAAATCATTTCAGAATAGTGAAAACCCGTTTGAAGAATTGGTACTTCTGAATAAAAAAGACCTATTGGAAGAACTGGAATCTCAGAATAATAATAACTTGTCTGAAGAAAAGACGCTTCAAAATATCAAACACAGCATGTCTCGGGACGACCCAAATGTAAAAGCTATCTTATCCAGGAGTGGAGGACTTCCCCAAGTAATAGTTGCTTTAGCCAGATACTGGGCCAACCAATATATGTCTAATATAGAAGACAAAAGGGAAAGGGAATGGCAGTGTCAGTATCTTATAGCCAACTTTATGCAAGAGTTACAGACCAGCCAAGAATTTTACTGTTTACGGGGCCTATTCGCCTGGATGCATTCCTACTTTTGCTCTTGTCCTCCATCACTCATGAGATCCATGTTATATCTCTTAATTTTTCCTCAAGGCAAAACCTTTCGGCGAAGGCGTTTGGTGAGGCGATGGATCGCGGAGGGCTATGCCAGTGGCTCTGAAAGCAATAGCTTGGAGGAAATGGGGGAGCTCTTCCACAAGCTTTCCTCCCAGAGTGTGATCAGGCAGGCAACTATGGATGGCTGTTACGAGTTCAATGGCTTCTTCCACGAGTACATGATCTCGCGGCCAGTGGAAGAAAGAATTTTGTTGCCACTAGAAGTCTCTGTACTGGAGGGCTATTGCTGGAGACTAACCACAAAAGGCGACATAGGACAACACAGGGGCGAAGCCACTTTGGGCGGCCTGGGTGCCCAGGCACCCCCCGGATTCCTAAAATTTCTTAGAGATGAACAAATTTTGGCCCTTTAGGCACCCCTACAGCCCAATAGGAGGCACCCCCACCAGACCTTGAATCCCACGATGCCACTTATTCAGCCCACGACGCATCAGCTGCCCAACTCTTTTTCTCCTCACGACGACTTCGCGAGACGTGCCGTATACACCGACGCAGCGACGCATCGACTGCCTGCCCTTCCTCCCGACTCCCGAGTCGCGACGCCGACGCCCGGAGCGAGCCGCTGCCCACGAAGACAGGACTGCACGAAGACGAAGCCGCTGCCCACTAAGACGCATCAGCTGCGCGTGCGACGATCGTGGCTGCCTGCCTGCCTCGCCGGCGTTCGACTTCGACGATCGACGTTCATCTGATCATCTCGCCGATCTCGTCCTCGTCAGCGTCAAAGACTCAAAGAGCCGCTGCCTGCTGCTCGACCAACTAGAGTGAGTGTTCGTCCTCTGTCCTCAAGGATCATCTCGCCGATTATGTGTTAGCTATACTATTTGCTTGAACATCACAAAAGACATTATAGTCTTGATAAAGTTAGGCACCCCCCACCCATTTGCTCTAGCTTCGCCACTGGGACAACACCTAGCCATTTGGAACAGCTGGGACAGGAACAAGACTCTGTTCGACAGCCTGGACTTGTTGAGGCTACGGTCTTTAACGGTGTTTGGTCCATGGGAGTCATTCTTCATCTCCAACAAGATGGGAGTGCTTCGTGTGCTCGACCTGGAGGATGCATGCGATGTAACTGATGTTGATGTCGAGAATATTGGGAAGGTGCTACATCGCCTCAAGTTCCTATCCCTAAGAGGACACAAAATCACTTATCTGCCGGATTCCTTCGGTGGGCTGAGGCACCTCCAGACTCTTGATATCAGATGCACCTCCATTATCAATCTTCCAACAAGCATCACCAAGCTAAAGAAGCTGCAGTATGTTCGTGCAGGTAACCCTGTACCTGTACCACTGGATGATGATACCAGTACTGATGGAATCCTACGATTACGACCACCGCCACCAGAAGCAGCATCAGCAACAGCTTCCCCATCATTATCAGAACCGTCGACGTCAATGAGCAGGCCACATGCTGCGCTTTTGTAGAGGCATTTTGCAAATTGCCTCTAAGATCAGGAGTTTTATAGCGTAGAGACACTTTATAGAGGCACTTTCAAAATTGTCTAGAAAATTTTTACTCTAGAGACACTTTAGAAATATTTTCAGCGCATTTTATTATATTTTATCTTGTAGAGGCATTCTTTCGGCACTTTAAAATGTGTCTAACATGTAAAGACATTTGCTTGAGACACTTTAAACTCTGTAGAGACACTTCTTACAAAAAAAAATATACTAAATGGCTAAATATAAGTAGCTTAAGGCATAAACATATACAACGAATGACATGAGGTTGAGTTGGTTAGTGCCTTGAAGATAAGAATGATTTGATCAAGAAATCACGAGTTCAAGGATTGGCAAAAACAAGGGAAAATATTTTATTCTCATTTTTACATTGGTTTCATATGGTTGTGGTACAATTTAATGTCTCTAGAAAATGCCTCTACCACCTTATAGACATTTTATAAAATGCCTCTTCGTTTATAGAGACAATTCACCATAAGACACTTATTAGACATTTTTAAAAATGCCTCTATAGTATTGTAAAGGCATTTGAAAAGTGTCTCTATAGTACTAGAAAAATGTCTCTACAAAGCATTTTTGTTGTAGTGATGCAACTGCGGTGTCCCGTTTATTCGAGTTGCGGGAGACGTGGACAAGCCGGCACCGCGGCCAGCAGCCTGCTGTTGCTGGCACCTGCAATGGTGGAATTGTGGTGCCCAGAGGGATTCGAAAAATGACGACCTTACACACTCTGGGTGTCATCGACGTCAGTGTTGCAAAGAAGGGCCGAGCTATTCTGGAAGAGCTCAAGAACCTTACCCAATTGCGCAAGCTTGGAGTATCTGGCATCAGCCGGAGAAACTGTCGGGAGTTTTGTTCTGCCATCTCTGGTCACGCCCACTTGGAATCCTTGTCGGTGCATCTCAATAAGGAGAACAATCGAGGCTGTTTGGATGCTATCTCCAAGCCTCCAGAGAACCTAAAGAGCCTTAAGCTGTACGGGTATGCAGACGACAAGCTGCCAGAGTGGATCACGCTGCTGCGGAAGCTCAGTAAATTGAATCTACAGATGGCCATGTTGCCGTCAGGTGATGGGCTCCAGTTCCACTCAGGCTTCGACAGTCTCGTGATACTCAAGATTTCCTGCAGCCCCAGTTTACAGGCCGTAACGTTTCACTCTGGAGTAATGCCTAGTCTTGAGTGTCTGAAGCTCCGTTGCTGTAATGTCTCATCGTTGAGGCTCTCTGGATTAGAAGCACTAACCGGTCTCAAGGAAGTCTGGTTCGGTGGATCCTATAGAGAAGCATTCAAGCGAGAGCTGAAGAGACAGATTGGCCAGCTTCCCAGGGAAATGAAACCTGTCTTGAAGGAGGAGCAACGCTTGCCCTGAATCCTGATTGGGGTGCACTGCACGCAGCTATGCGTGATAGTCGTCGCCTCTACTGTCCCAGGAGCACCCACAGGATTACACGAGTGCTGTTGTTCACTTCCTTTTCACTACGACTCTGTCCAGCCTAGCTTCTCGACCACTGGAATAGGGATAGTTGTGTATCCAGCGCACATCTCTAGCTGTAATTGTTGTTAGTTGATCTGTTGATGTCACTGAACACTGAAATGCTATGTTCCATGCATGCCCCTTTTCATTTCATTGTATGGATGAAATGGACTGCATATTGCCTGGATTAGCAGGTGGATTGATTATACACCGTAGTATGTACAGCACAGCACATTCATTCTACAGTCTGAACTTACTGCGCACCTGGAAATGGCACATTGCTATGGCAATTCTATGATCGACCTTAGTACTTCTCTATCGAGGGCATTGCTGATAACCAAATGATTGTGGACAAATCCTGTCTGGGGAGCTCATCTCTTGCTTCATCAGTGGGACTTCACAGGATTTGTGCAGGAGAGACGTCGTGGCTAATGTCATCACTACTTGTGAGACCCCTTGATTTTTGCAAACGGAGCATAACTAGCGGCGTCTTTGCATGCGTCCCCTTAAGTGGCCCGTACGGAAAAATCGATTTTCCCATACGGGTCTTTTAAGAGGACCGCATGTAAAAATGACACTTAAGCGCCCGTATGGAAAAATTATTTTTTTTTATACTGGCCACTTAAGAAGCCGTATGCAAAAATAAAATTTCAAAAATTTAAAACTATGAACTCCAAATTAGATGATTCTTTTTTCTAAATATTTCTAAAATCATGCTCTATCATGTTATTGTGTTCTTGCTGCTATTATTTTGGTTATTTTTTCTTGTGACTTTGTTTTATCAATTAAAATTTTAAATTTCAAAACTTTAAATAATATTTTGAACCAGTAATTGATTTCAACTGAAAAAGTCATCACCAACAAAGTTGTATAACTCATCAAGATCTATAACTTCTATTTTAGTCATTTCTTCATCCGACAAGGTTATTTATAAGATTGTTAATAAAATGTACATCTCTCTTGTAGTTTTATAAACTTTATAAGAGATATGTGCATTTTTGTGAACAATTTTATAAATCACTTTATCGGATGAAGAAATGACCAAAATAAAAGTTATAGATCTTGATGAGTTCTACAACTTTGTTATTGATGACTTTTTCAGATGAAATCATTTAGTATTTGAAAATGTTGTTTGAAGTTGTCATAATTTGAAATTCAAATTCAAACTGTTCAAACAAAGTCATATAGAAAAATGACCAAAACAAAAGTTGTAGATCTTGGTAAGTTATACAACTTTGTTGTTTAAAACTTTTCCATTTGAAATCATTTATTGCTTTAAAATATTATTTGACTTTCTTATATTTTAAAATTTAAATTTTATATAGCTCAATCAACCTCGGATGGAAAAATGACCAAAAGAAAATTGGTAGATCTCCACGAGTTGTACAACTTTGTTTTTGATAACTTTTTCATATGAGTTCATTTAATATGATAAATTTTGATTCGAAGTTTTGATATTTTAAAATTAATTGTTTTTCCCTCCTCATCCCTTCAAATTTTTTCATCACCCCTTCTCACTCCCCTGTCTAGATACTTTTACCACCACACACTCTCTCTCTCTCTCTTTCTATCCTTTCCCCTCACTCTCTCTTTCTTTCCAACTCTCTTTCTCTCCTCTCCACTCCTCCTCGAGCACGGCGGTGGCTAGGGCGGCTTGGCCCGGAGCTAGCGGCGGTGGCGACCTCGGGCGGCGGCGCCACCGCCATCTCCTCCTCACCGCCGCCGCCGCCGACGAGGAGGAGGTGACGGGCCAGATCCGGCGGCAGGCGACCTCGGGCGACTTGAGGCAGCGACCTCGGGCGGCGACGCCACCGCCATCTCCTCCTCACCGCCGCCGCCAACGACGACGAGGAGGCGATGGGCCAGATCCGGCCGCGCCGGTCCTCGTCTCGCCCGGATCCGGAGGCAGCGGGCCTCGTCCTGCCCGGATCCGACGGCGACCTTGGGCGAAGAGTGCCGCGGCGACCTCGGGAGGCGGGAGCGGCTGGCAGTGGAAGCGGCAGAGGGCGGCGGCGGCAGCGAGGCGAGCAGCGGCGGGAGCGGGGTGGGCGGCGGCAGCGAGAGCGGGGACGGGCGGCGGGGGCGGGAACGGGGGTGGGCGGCGGCGGCGGGAGTGGGGGCGAGCGGTGGAGCCGGGAGTGGGGACGGGCGGCGGTGGGAGCGGGAACAGGTGGCGGCAGGAGCAGCCAGCGAGCTCGGGTGGCGGCTAGGGTTTCGTTTTTTCTTATTTTTCGCATGCGGGTGCCCTGGCCGCATGCAAAGATGGCGATCTTTGCCGCATGCGAAAATCGTTGCCGGCCGTATGTAAAAACGTATTCTGTAGTAGTGCATGCTCCTCACACTGAAACATTTTATTTTAATAAAAAAACTATTCTTTCTTGAAAGTAGTGAAAAAACTAATCCCAGCCGTGATAATTACACTGGTGTAACCTCCTTTGGCTAATATACATCTAAAGTATGTAGTGAAATAACTAATCTTTCTCAATACGGTAATATGCCTGCCATGTCATCAAAGAAATACAGACCATATTCAATTTATATTTTCAGCAAGAATCCTAGAGCTGAAGCCATTACAGACACGGCCTAAGGATAGACAAACGCGGCCTTGAATGATTAATAATTTTTGTTTTGTTTGTAGAACACAAAGATATATAATGGACTAAAATGCATTTTTGTTCTCTTCAATGAAAGGGATGTATGGCCTGGCATGTAAAACAATGAGAAAGTGCGGTAACTTCTAAGTAAAAGGGAGCCAAAATTTATTATAGCCAAGTCCATGCAAGCACACCAAGTCATGGCCCTCAATTTGTAACCTATTATTGACAATATTGAGTATTTCCATATAACGGAATAATTTGTTCAGGAGGGGTTCAATTTAGAAGGAGGATCGAATTACAGAATTCGAATCCTGAGGGATTTAACATTTGGCAAGATTTGGGATTCACCCGGATGGATTTAGTCAAGATCTTTGGTAAAAAAAAAAACCTAAATGTACTCAAAGAAACACATGTTCTATTGTGCGGGCTGGGCTAGGCCCTTCAAGGACGAAAACCAGACTTTTCCGTGAATTCTTTTAAAATAAACTCTTTTTACGATTTTAGTTTGTAATAGGGTTTAGATGGCAAATTCCCACTAGCCTTTATTTGTAGAACAAATACAAAAGATTATTTCTTAAAAAGGATTTTCATATATTAATTAATATTAGATTTTGTTTATAAAATAACTTCCTCCAGGAATTATCCCTGAAGGGGGTTTTCTTTAAAGATTCAGTAATTGTAGACATTCGTAAAACAAATACCCAAAAGGGGTTCTAAATTATAGAAAAAGAGTTTTTAGGAAGATAATTTATATTTACAAATATTTTATTATTTTATAATCATGGTTCCTTTAGTAAATAATATTTTAATCCAAATTAGATTTTAATTTCCGTCCTTGTGGTCAAGCACAACAGAAAAAAGAAAGTAAGATACAATAAAGAAATTTGGAAAAAGATTTTTGACTATTCCGAATTTTTTTCATATTTCAAATTCAAAATTTTCAGGTGTTACAGGTCCCCACGCGCCTTGTGAGTTGCGAATGGCTGAGGCCAATCACCGGTCGGACACACGCTGCCCGTGCCACAAGAAAACTCGGTGCTAGACCTCAAATCTTTAGAAACAGATCTCCTGAAATAACTGTACATGCAGTTATGTCACTTATAAATTGATCTCACTTTACTATAATTCACATGTAAATATCTCAACTGCGTAGTAGTTAAGTTAAAGTATCCTGTTCCTAAAATGTTGTATTTCGTTCATAGTACAAACTCAACACTTTTGAAACCCAGGTCAAGGGTGAAGACATCACTATTAGAAAAATCGTTTTTTCAGGCGGCCCAAAACAGTTTTCACAGACAGAGAGAAGGACCGTCGGTTCACTGTCGCCTGTCCTCCATCGCCTTCAGCCGCGCCTCCTCTGGCTCCGGTTGACCATCCAGCAGGTCGGACCGGCCGCTGGGAACACAGTGACGGAGGAGGAGGAAGACGAGGGATGTAATGGCTAGCAGCACGAAGGCGGCGAGCATGAGGAAGTACCCGAGGACGACGTAGGACGCCGCGAGCACCGCGCAGGCAAGCAAGCAGAGCGAGAGGGCGCTGGTTATCCTGATCGCGGCGACTAGGAAGAACCACCGGTTGGCTGTGGCGGCGACGTTCACGGCCCTCTTCGACAACGTCATCGCCGACATGCCGACGATGGCGGTGGAGAACATGAAGAAGATGGAGACGTAGATGGCCGTGAACCTGGTGGTTGCGCTCACTAGAACAGATACCATCATCTCAATCGGGCGGCAACCCCCATCTCAATCGGGCATGGCGTCCGTTACAGGCTAGAAGTCACTGATGTGAAAAGTTATCTCAATAGGGTAAACGGCCGTCACAGATGAACCTATCTCAATTGGGCCATAATTAAAGCCCGTCACCGATAGTTTTGACCCAGACGATCAGTCAAACTATAGCCCGTCACGGATGACCTATCTCAATCGGGTCTAAACTATAGCCCATCACAGATGACCCTTATCTGTGACGGGCATTAACTATAGCCCGTCACAAATGAGTCATCTCAATCGGGCCTAAGTTAATGCCCGTCACAAATGAGTCGTCTCAATCGGGCCTAAGTTAATGCCCGTCACAGATGAGTATAATCCTAAAAAAAATAAATTTTATTTTTAGGCATGCCGTCTAGCCTCTCTCAGGCCAGTCTTTTTTGTCCTTACTCGTGTGCACCTGGGAAGAACTTCCCCCTATCTCAATCGGGCCATAATTAAAGCCCGTCACCGATAGCTTTGACCCAGACGATCAGTCAAACTATAGCCTGTCACGGATGACCTATCTCAATCAGGCCTAAACTATAGCCCGTCACAGATGACCCTTATCTGTGACGGGCATTAACTATAGCCCGTCACAGATGAGTCATCTCAATCGGGTCTAAGTTAATGCCCGTCACAGATGAGTCATCTCAATCGGGCCTAAGTTAATGCCCGTCACAGATGAGTCATCTCAATCGGGCCTAAGTTAATGCCAGTCACAGATGAGTATAATCCCAAAAAAAATAAATTTTATTTTTAGGCATGCCGTCTAGCCTCTCTCAGGCCGCCAAGCACGCTTAACATCAAAGTTCTTTGGAGATCAGCTTCCGGAAGAGAAGTTGTAACTTGTCGGTATGAGTATTCTATTAATCCTATTAAGCCCTAGGCTAGGACGTCACACCCCAACATCCCTCATTCATATACATTCATTCACATACACAACCATCAAAAATCCTAAACAACAAAATTGTATAACTCACCGAGATCTACAACTATTGTATCGGTCCTTTGTACAAATAAGTTCATTTGAATAATTCAGATTTTGAATTTTCAAAATTTGACAACTTGGAACAAAAATTAGGGTTAATAAATAATTTCAAATGGAAAAGTCACCAAAACCAAAGTTGTAGAGCTCATCGAGATGCAAAATTTTTATTTTGGTCATTTCTCCATCCGACTCTATTTAAACAATTTGAAATTTGAAATTCAAAGTTTGAGAAATTCAAACAGAATTTTTTGTTAGTGAACGACTTCAACTGAAAATGTCATCAATAACAAAGTTGTATAACTCATCAAGATCTATAACTTTTATTTTGGTCATTTTTCTATATAATATTTTTTGAACCGTTTAAATTTGAATTTGAAAATATGACAACTTCAAACAACATTTTCAAATACTAAATAATTTCAACTGAAAACGTTATCAACAACAAAGTTGAATAACTCATCAAGATCTAAAACTTTTATTTTGGTCATTTCTTCATCTGATAAAGTGATAATAATATTGTTCACAAAATTGACATATCTCTTATCTAATTTTATAAACTATAACACATATATGTAAAATTTGTGAACAATGTTACTAATATTTTATCAGATGAAGAAATGACCAAAATAAAAGTTTTAGATCTTGATGAGTTATTCAACTTTGTTGTTGATAACTTTTTCAGTTGAAATCATTTAGTGTTTAAAAATGTTATTTGAAGCTGTCATATTTTTAAATTCAAATTCAAACGGTTCAAAAATTGTTATATAGAAAAATAACCAAAATAAAAGTTATAGATGTTGATGAATTATTCAACTTTGTTATTGATAACTTTTTTAGTTGAAATCATTTAGTATTTGAAAATGTTGTTTGAAGTTGTCATATTTTCAAATTCAAAATTCAAACTGTTCAAAAATTGTTATATAGAAAAATGACCAAAATAAAAGTTATAGATCTTGATGAGTTGTACAACTTTGTTGTTGATGACTTTTCCATTTGATATCATTTACTATACGTAAAATTATTTTGACTCATAAATTGAATTATTATACTGCAAGTTAATTATTTTGCTATAGTTCAACTTACAAATATAAACATTTCATATGAAAAATGAGAAAATACTCATCGATGACGGGCTTTAGTTAATGCCCGATAGAGATTAAGTCATGTAGAAGTTGAATTTAAACTTGCATATTTGTGAAGTGTTATATCGCATATTAATACACCTTCTCAATTATTTTTAATTTTTTTATAACCATTTTAGTGACATGCAAACAACAAAAAGATATCTCCTCGAGAGATTAAAATAATTTCCCCGTCACGGCTACGAGGCACTTGGAGGCACCGCGCTGGACGCCGGAGACGAGCCGTTGGGGAAGCCCAATCATGGTCAAGCTGAGGAAAACGAGGCAGCTCCCGCTGACGCCTGACGGACGTGGCGAATGCCAACAGGAGTGAGACAATGAAGCGCGTGTTGCTCGCGTGCTTCGCCTCGGTGGGGAGGCAGAGCGAGGCGGTCAGCACGGTGAAGCCGAAGACGACGGCGATGCCGCTGGCCTTGAGGTTCGCCTTCGCCTTGGCATTGCGGAGCTCTTCTTCCTCCTTCCTCCTCTCTGTCGGAGCACCGCCGGCCTCCTCGTCCTACATTGGAAGGTCTGTGGATGACCAACGGTTAATTTGTAAATACAGTGGGGAAACAATTTTTTTTAAGAAAAAGGAAAAAAGGCAAAAGAAATGAAAGAAAGGCTAAAGTAATAAGTTCACCGGCCGTCCCTCAACTTTATGCCGAGTCTGTTTGAGGTCCCCTAACCACAATATCCGAAATGTGTACCCCTAAACTATATAAAACCATCCAAAAAAGGTCCCGAGGCAGTATAGATGCCTGATTTTGCTGACGTGGCATCCTAGTCAGCAAAAACAATTAAAATAAATATGTGGGGCTCATATGTAAGTGAGAGAAAATAGTGTGGGCCCTCTCTTCTCTCCGCTTCTCTCGAGCGGGCATTGTGGCAGATGGGGGAGAGGTGGCCAGCAGTGGAGCAGGGGCAGCGGAGAGACGGACGGCGCAACAGTGAGCTCAGCGGCGAAGGAGAGGAGCAGCGCGTGGCGTGGCGGCAGGAGAGACGAGAGGACTGGCACGCAGAGGCCGAGCTGCTGCGCCATAGCGACGGCCTCAGCCTCGGCTTTGCCGTGATGGACGATAGCGCCACGATGCTCGGTGCGCTCCTCCATGCCGCTTACCGACACAGCGCCCGCCCTCCCCCTCCCCCAACCCGGTCATCTGCAACAGCAGCTTCAACAACAGCAGTGGGAGCGAGCATTTCGCCCCCCTACCTGCAGGAGGAGGCTTCCTCATCGGAGAGCAGCAGCATGTGTTGCCGGCGTCCTACGCCGCGGCAGGTGTCCGATTCATGGCCACGGGAGAAGAAACGCCGCAGAGCTTTGGCTTTGGCAGCCTCTTCAATGGCGATCTCCTGCAGGAGGCGAACGGGAGCATGTATCATTATCAGCAGCAGCAGCGGCAGCTGGGCATTGTGCCCTCGTCGCAGCCACTGTCAGGGACTCGAGTGGGCTGCACATGGGCCGCTGGCTGCACCACGGGCTGGTCAGCCCATCGCCAAGAAGCCCAAGCAAGGCCAAGCTGAAAATTATATGAGCAGCAGCAGCTTACAGGAGATGGATCGAACAGATTCATTTGGCCAAGGCGGCGAACGACGGCGGCGGCGACCTAGAGGCTGGCTGGCCTCTTTGTCGATCTCTCCTCTATCTCCCTTCTTCTCTACTAGTCTAGAAGCTACTAGAACCTTCTAGCCCTTGTATCCTTCCATCTTCCACCTCAGAACCACTCCACTATTGTAACAGACTTGGTTGTTCCCTGTGTTGGATTTGGCACTGCTATTTCTGAAATTACATTGTTGAGTGGGTCTCTAACAATTTGGTATCAGAGCCAATCCCCACCAAGCTCATCAAGCAAGCTGCCATGGGAAGTGAGGACAAGTTTAACATGCTTTTAAGGATGCTCGAAGAGTGCGAGCGAAGGCGGGAGGAGGCAGACCAAAGAAGGAGAGCAGATTTCCTGTCTCTCAAGGCAACAATAGACTCGTGGATGCCCCAAGAATAGAAGAAAGCTGAAGACCTTCAGTTTTTGGTTGAGGATGAGCAGTCCAAGGTGACGCCCACCACCTGTTCAATGGAGTGCCCCAATGGCAGCAGCCCGAGCACAACAGCGAGATCCATCTACGACGACGAGGGGGCTACTCCGACGATCATCCTGGAGCTTGGGGATGGTGAGGGGAAGGATCGCATGCCCTTCATCATTAGCAAGGACCTTTCCGAGTTGACGCCTATCATGTGTTTGACAATATGCTCAAGCCTCGACGTCGAGCCTGATTTCACCGTGGCTGCGGTGGTTACATGCTCCAACACTGCCATGGACTCCAAGGAGTTGGTAGCCACCGATGGTGCAACCGGCACCACCAACATTGACCCCCGTGTTTGTTCCAAGGAGACGCACACCAAGTGTTTGTTGTTTGGCCCCGATGTCAACGGTGTCACTGATAGAGGTGTGATTGTGTTCCAAAGTAGGATGGGTGTGTTCAAGGTCGTTCCGATATCAAGTCAGTCCATGGAGTTGATGGTTGACGAGAAAGCAACCTGCACTGACACCACTCACCTTCCCAAGGTGATGCACCCAAGCCATTTGATGTTGGGCCCCAACGTCAACACCGGTACTATCCAGGCTGGGGTTGCGTACTCACTATTGCTTGGCGCGCCAGAAGGAATAGCATCCTCGGGAAAGGCCACACTAGTCATGGCACAAAAGCTTAACTCCAATTTCTGCCTAAAATGGGTGGCGCTCAACAGGTGTTCGACCAAATGCTCCAAGGGCTACAAGAAGCTGTTGATGAGTCATCCCAAGAGAAACCCATGGCCACCTCCTTGCTCAGGTAGAGTGGTTAGAAGATGGAAGGAGTGGTATGTGCCTTGGGCTGCGGGCAATTATTTGGGGATAATATTTTATTTCATGCCACCATGGCCACCACCAACTCAAATTGGAACCATAATACTTTGGCTGCTGGTAAACACATGGTTGACGGAAGTAGAGCTGAAACCGTGGCCTGACCCACAACCAAGTCAATATAGCGGAGGCGTGATGTGAACTGAGCAAGTCCCATAGCCTGCACCAGTTTTTGCACATTTGATGGGATATGATTTTTGCAGTGCAAATTGCATAAGAGACCAAACACCTTCTGTTGCACTATATTGTGCACCTAAAGGAGATTTAAATCATGAAAAATCTGATCGAGCTCATAAGGATACATTGGTGGCAATATTTAACTTGGAACAGTTCCATTATGTGGGTGGTGAGGAAAAAGTTATAGAGGGAATGTTATATGGCCTAATTACAGTAAACTGCAACTACTTGATCATTCCTGCTGCTACAATGACAACAACATCTACTCAAAATATATATATGGAGCTTGTTGGTTGGAGGCTAGAGAAGGGTTAAATGATATAGCTAAGGGAAGAACTTACAAAATTTGTAAGTCCATGCGCATGACACTTAATCATGTTGAGAGCTGGCTACAGAACCCAACAAACATATTATACAATGGTCAGTTGTTTAACTGTCCAGTGGGGGTACATTTTGGGGTCAGAAGGATTTCTGAGATTATTGCTAGAGGTGCTGGTGAGAATCAGAATAGGAAGGTTAAGACATGTAGTTATGATTCCATTTTTGATTTCTGTGAGAATAATCCTAGTGATGGTAGTGCTGCAGCAAGGTTTTCCATTGATGGGATTGATACCAGGACAGATTCAGAGATGATATATGCATCAATTGCAAACAGGGATTATTGGTCTGTTAAATTATTCGAGGTCATAAAAGAGGGGTGCCCAATACGCCACTTGTTACTAGGTGATGTCAAGATAGAACAATTGCTGCAATGTGAGACATTCAGTACAAGACAGACAAATATAGAGCAAGTTATCAAGCTACAGCTGAGCAATTCCAAGGAAATACAAGAGCTACAGGTACCATGGGATCCAGGAGGTTTTCTTCATCGGCTTGGGGACAAGCCAAATTTCAAGAAGAGGGGATTGTCAAGGACTCGGGTGGGCTGCACATGGGCCGCTGGCTGCACCACGGGCTGGTCAGCCCATCGCCAAGAAGCCCAAGCAAGGCCAAGCTGAAAATTATATGAGCAGCAGCAGCTTATAGGAGATGGATCGAACAGATTCATTTGGCCAAGGCGGCAAATGGCGGCGGCGGTGACCTGGAGGCTGGCTGGCCTCTTTGTCGATCTCTCGTCTATCTCCCTTCTTCTCTACTAGTCTAGAAGCTACTAGAGCCTTCTAGCCCTTGTATCCTTCCATCTTCCACCTCAGAACCACTCCACTATTGTAACAGACTTGGTTGTTCCCTGTATTAGATTTGGCACTGCTATTTCTGAAATTACATTGTTGAGTGGGTCTCTAACAGCCACATCATCTGAATGTGAGTAGTGACTCGACAGGAGCAAAAAACCTAAATTGAATCTGACATTTACCATTGTTCTTCCATCATTCGTCCAGTGGTAACATTTTACATGTCTTGCATCACCGCCTGCTCGCCGGCCTCCCCATCTCCTTCCTCTCTGCTTCTCGTGCCTCCTCCTTAAAGCGGCGTTCGTTGACGTTGGAGCTCCCTCCTTGCCGGTCGTCGACAGTAGCCACCGTCGACAACCACGACAGTCGTGCGCGGGCAAGAAAGAGGGAGGTAACATCTGCCGCCGGCCGTATCTGGCGCTCATCCGTGCCCGCTGCGCTGCTCCTCTCCCCTGCCGGTGCGACACGCGCTCCTCCTCTCCTGTCGTCGTCGTCGCGCCGGCCGCCACCTCTCCTCCTCTCCCGCCACTGCCATCGCGTCGGCCTCTTCTCTCTCCCTCTCCCGCCGTTGGCCGCCTCTCTCCCCCTCTCCCGCCGCCTCCGCTCCGCCGCTGGCCGCCTCTCTCCCCTCTGTCACCACGCCAACTCGATAGAATCAGGAGAGAAGAGGAAAAATAAGAAAGGAGAGATGTGGGGCCCACACCATTTTCTCTCACTTATATGTGGGCCTACATATTTATTTTAGTTATTTTTGCTGACTAGGATACCCTGTCAACGAAACCAGACATCTATACTATGTCGGGACCTTTTTTTAGACGGTTTTACATAGTTTGGGGGTACACATTTCTGGTATTGTGGTTAGGGGACCTAAAAGAGACTCGGGGCCTGATCGGTTCAGTTGGCTGCGGCGTTTTGGACTGCAGCTGTCCAGCCTAGACGATCGGCTGCAACCCAAAATTCTACAGCAACTGTTATGTTTTGAATGTGCACACTGCTGCAAAGAGCAGCTGCTTGTTGGTTGTTAGGAAAAAGTATATACGAAGTCCCTCATCTCGTCATCGGATTACAAAATCATTTCCCAACCACAAAACCAGGTATATAACATCTCTCAAAATACAAAACCGGTTCACTCTAAGTCCTTTGACGGTTTTAACCGATGTGACAGCTGAATCATTGTGGGACCCACGTGGACCCCACATGTCAGGGTGTCCATGTCATCATCTCTCTTTCCCCTCTTCTCTCCCTTCCTCCCACTCTTCTCCTTGTCGTCCGCCACGAAGGGGTCGACGATGCATGCCGTCGTGGCGCCGCTGCCGCTGGTTCCGGGTGGCGCGGGCACCACAAGCATCGGCGCCCCGGCAGCGGCATTGCCACGTTGCTCGCGCTGCCAGAGAACGCCTGCTCGTTCGCGGCCGTCGACGCCACCATCGCGTGGCTGTACATCCTGTCGAGCACCATCATGCGTAGGCCCTGGCCCGCACGTCGGCGGCGATCCCGTTCCGGGACTTCACGCACTCTATCTCGTCCTATTTCTTCTCGATCAAAACACATCCCAAAAATCCGAGAAAAATCAAGGAGGAGCGCGGGATACTGGCGCATCCTCGTGAGAAATTCAGGCTAGATCGATGGCGGTAGAGGGACAGGACAAAATAAGAAAAGAAATACAGTAGTCTTCTAGCAAAATTGTTGTGATTTTCGTCTGATCGAGACGGCCTCTCCATCTCGATTTGTATTCTATGTTCTAGCCTTCAGGGAGCTCCAGAGCATGCATGCAGGCGACTAGGCGAGGCTTCCAGGGTTCGTTCTGCTTTGAATTCCGCCTCGATAAGGTTACTAATCTCTATCCCCTTGGTCCTATGATGAGGCAGCCGCAACGCCACGCTGCTTGCGCTGCCGTAGAACGCATGCGCGTTCGCGGCCGTCGACTCCGCCGTCGAGTGGCTGTACATCCCGTCGAGCACCAGCATGCTGAGGTCGCGGACTGGACAAGCGCCGTCTCCCGGTCCGTCGACGAGGGGTCGGACGCGTCGTGCATTGGCGCCGACCCGGCTGGGTTGCCTGCTGCCCGTGCTCTTCGTCGTGAACAGGGCGAGCGCCAGCTGCTGCCTGCTGCCCGTGCTCTTCGTCGGACATGGCATCTCCGTTCAAGTTCAGGAAGTCGGGTCGCCGTCGGGAGATGAGCGGGGGCACCTCCGGCTCAGCAGGCACCGTCTCCCCGGCCAGTCTACAGTGGTGGACGCAGGATTAAAATAAAAATGAGGTGAAGATGCTCATCTCAATAAGAACAACTAAACACAAAAAAATACCATATTTATATTGTAATCATATAAACATATAGTATAATCAATAAATTAAGGCAAACAAAAAACAAAAATGATATTAAAATAGAGTAATAATTTTTGCGCCATACATAATTCATCATACATAAAAATATACTAGTAAACATATCAATTTGCAAATATGAGTTAATTCATAAAGCATGGTTGATAGATATCTTTTAAAAAGTAAATATATGAGAAGATATCGCATACCCAGAATAAGATGATTATTATTTTGCTTAGATTAGAAGGGAGAGAGAGAAAAACATTAGGCCCTATAGTAGGGGACGGGGGTGAGCAATGTTGAGGAATTGAGTCGGGAAAGCATCACATACGCAGGATTAAAATTGGACACTTGGGCTGCTTATTTATGGGCCAATTGTGATATGGAGGGTTGGGGCGGCTCAAAAATGATATGGAGGGTTGGGGCGGCGCGGGCCGTAGCTGGGCCGGCCGCCCAACCCCGCCTAATGGGTGGTACCGCCCCTGTCCCCGGCGTTCTGCTCCTCTTGCACCGGAACCGGCTCCTCGGCGCCGGAAGGGCCTTGATGGTGTTCATGTCGTCCTCTGCGACGGGAGATGCCTGTCGGCTGGGTGGTTCTGGCGACGGCCGCGGTAGCATCTGCCCCGACGCCGCCATGGCGCGCCATCACCTCCGACGAGCGGCGGGGACGGGGAGCGCGACAGGAGAGCGTGGACACTGCCGTCGCTGCGTCACCCACCGCCATGGGGGTCGGTCCTCTTGCTCCAGCGTCGTCGTCCGCGTCACCCGTCGTCGGTCGAAAGCTGTCGGACCTCCTCTCCCGCCTCAGCTCGCTGGCCTCCTCCCCACCCACCGGCCGGCCTGCCCCAGATGAGGAGAAAAGTGAGAGAGGAGGAATAGAGAGAAGAGGGGAAAGAGATGACATGGTCGCCCTGATATGTGGGTCCCATGCTGACTCAGCTGCCACGTCAGATAAAACCAGGGTTAAAACCGCCTAAGGATCCAAAGTGATCCGATTTTGTAAGTTGAGGGATGGCATATATCTGGTTTTGTGATTGGTAGATGATTCGTAATCTGATGACAAGATGAGGGACCTCTGGTGTACTTTTTCCTTGGTTGCTGCTGCAGCGCAACCACAAGCGATCAGCCTCTCGGTGTAAAGTTGAGGGATGTATGGTGAACTTCCACAAAAATAAGCCCGTCATTACACCCATGTTAGATCAAGGCCCAATCACTCATTGGCCCAGCTAGCGGTTTCACCCATAGCCCGCCAAGCTGCTCTGCTTCCGCACGACGGCCCACCACGACGTACGGGGTCACACAGCATGTGGAATAAGTTCATTCTAGGCCCCTTAATTTTACACCGAATTCGATTTTTATCCTTGAACCCAAAAAACAGATACAATCGGTCCCTATTAAAACCGGTGCAAATAAAGTCCCTGGCGGTTTAGAAGGCGGTTTTGGCTGACGTGGCGCCAACGTGGCTAGTTTGACTTGATCTTCGTCACACGTGGCATATGATGTGGCGCTTATGTGGCAATTCGATACTTGAAAAATAATAAAAATCGTGGCCCCATACGCCAGCCACACACAAAAATTAAATAAAAATGGTGGGGCCCACGTGGGCCCCACATGTCAGCCTTATACCTTCTTTCCTCTCCCCTCTTCATCCTCACCCTCTTCCCGCAGGCGAGCGAGGCGGGCAGCCGGCGGCGCCCTCGGCGACCTCGCGCGCCACCGCCGCACTCCACCTCCGAACCGCCGCCTTTCTCTCCCTTCCTCCCCCGGCCCTCGCCGGCCCACCGCCTCCATCCTCCTCCCCCTGTGCCGCCTCTGCAGCAGCATTGGGAGGTGACCGGTGAGTAGGGAGCCACGGCGTTCCGCGGCGGCGGAGAAGAGGCGGCTGTGGCAGTCGGAGGTTCGCGAGGAGGAGGTAGCGAACCCGTCCGCGGCAAGCGGCAGCCGATGAGGAGAGGACAGAGGCGAGGGAGAGGAGAGGGGAGCCGGCGAGCTCGAGCTTGCCATCTCGGCCGCCCGTCCTCGCCGACCACCAATGCGTCCACCGCCACCCCGACGCCGAGCTATGGGGCCGCCGGGACAGGCACGGGCCTCGCCGCGAGGCGCGACGACGAAGACTGCGTGCCGAAGAACCCCGACTTAGTGTTATCCACGGCGTCGGCGCTGTCGTCGTCCTCCGCCGCCTTGCTCCTCGCCTGTGCGGCTGTGCCGCTCTGCTCCGGACGCCGCCGCCCACCTCGCTCTGCCCCGCCCGTCGCCTGCTCCGACCGCCCCGCTCCACCGCCAAGCAACTGAGAGAGAGAGAGGATGGAGAGAAGGGTGGCGCCCGACGGAGAGAAGCCCGCGTGGCCCGACATGCGGCCCTCCGCTCGAGCCCGAACGATGGCAGCGGCCGCCGGAAAACCGCCCGCTCGTCTTACCTGCACGAGCTGATTCCGTTACACATTCTGGCGGCGGTGTCGATTTGCTTCTCGCCGGCGAGCCCCCGGCTAGATGCGTCGTATCCGCCGGTGAATTGGGGATTTCCGGTTGCGAACACAGAAGAATGACCCCATCATGTGGGTCCCGCGTGGTCCCACATTTTTTATTATTTTGTATGTGCCTGATTTGTGGGTCCCACAGTTTTTATTATTTTTTAGATTAGATTGCCACTTAAGCGCCACATCATTGCCACGTGGTACGAAGACTTAGTCAAATAAGCCATGTCGACGACACGTCAGCCAAAACCAGGTTCAATATCGCCGAGGGACTTCATTTGTACTGATTTTATAAGTTGGAGGTAAGCCTGCCAATGGGCTAGATTGAAATGGGCCCAATGGATTGGTTTCAGCTTTGGGTGTAGTTTGGATGGATGGAAATGGATTGAGGAGTTTAATGGGCTGGACTGGTTAGGGTGGAGGTGGAAACGGTTTGGATTGGATTGGTTTTTGGTTTCTGATTTTTGGATCCAAATTGGATTCAGTCCATGGATTTCTTTGGATGCACTAGACAGTCCAGTACTCTCCAAAGTCCAAACCTAGCGTCATCAGTCGTCCACGGCTCCACTCCTTCCGCCGCTGCCGCTCCCTCCCCTTGCTTCGCCTCCTCCACCTCTCCGCCACCGTCCGCGAATCCGCCGCCAAGCCGTCGCCGGTCAGATTCCCTCCCCCACCACCATTGCTTTTCTTTTTCCCTGGTTTTTCTCGGTCTTTGATATATCCTGGTTGTTTTGTTTGTGTTTTTTTTTGGGTCTCTTCCTGATCTTGGTGGTTGCGGGTACAGGTGAAGCAGAAGAAGAGGAAGGTGCGTGCGCCGCCGGGCGCTGGCGAGGATGTCCTCCTCTGGCGGTCCGGCCGCGTCGCCAATCTCCCTAAGAAGCCCAAGTACCACGACGTATGTGAACAGTGTGATTGGTGTGATAGTTTCTATAAGATTTTGTTTTTTTTGTTGGTTTTACTGAGGAGTTAACTTGCTCAAGATTACAATCTTCGATGGGTTTATGTGCAGGAGTTCCAAGATTTCAAGAAGAAGATAAGGAGGTATAGTGAATGCAGGTTCCCTTCATCTCCCAATGCAAATTATTTAACATATCATTACAGATTGAGTCCTGATATGATTTTGAGATGCAAATTAATTCTATGGTCAATCGAATTTTAGTGTGCAATTTTTAGATTGTAGCACATGTACAATGTGTGAAAAAAATAATTATAGACCATGTTCTTTCAACTATCTTGATTTTAGATTTCTTCCTCTATGCAGACAATTGAACAAACTCAATAATAAATATGTCCATACAAATGTCAGAGAGTTCAGGTACTAATAGTCCAAATAATAATCAATCTTCAAGAACACGTAAGAGAGCTAAAGTATGGGAACACTTTCAGCAAGAGGTTGTAATGATAGATGGTGTCCCCAAGACTCAATGCAAATATTGTAGCTTAAGATTGACAGCCACCAAAAAGTCAGGAACAAGTCACCTTATTAATCACATAGCCGAATCATGTCCAGCTATTGATGGTGATGCTAGAATCAACTTCCTTGCAACAATTAAGAAACAGACTGGGGAAGGTTTCGTGTTTGTTCCCAAGAGAAGCCGGGAGCTAATGGTCAGATTCTTCATTCATGCAGAGGTGCCATTCAAGAAAATTGAGGATCCTTATTTTTTGGAGTGGGTGGAGTCCATGCAGCCAACTTTCAAAGTTGTGGGGCGTCAAACACTTCGTGATGATGCCTTTAACTTGTATGAGCGAATGAGGGAAGACTTGCATGCTGAATTACATAATCTTGATTCGCACGTATGTCTAACATCCGATATGTGGACTTCAATTCAAAATATAGGCTACATGGTTGTCACAGCACACTATATTGATAGAGAGTTTAACATTAAGAAGAAAATTATAAGCTTTAAGGAATTGAAGTATCCCCACACGGGATTCGCCATTGAAGAAGCTATAATGAGTTGCTTGACATATTGAGGCATTAGAGCAAACTGTTTACTATAACTTTAGATAATGCCAGTAATAACAATTCTGCATGTCAAGAGTTGATAAAGAATCACAAGAATGCATTGATGTTTGAGGGTCAGCATTTGCATGTTAGATGTTGTGCCCATATCCTAAATATTTTGGTTCAGGATGGTATGAAGATAATTAAACCTATAATACACAAGCTACGTGAGTTGTTGAAGCATTTAGATTCTTCAGTATCAAGAATGCAAGATTTCAATTCTATGGCAAACTCGAAAAATCTTCCTTCGAAGTTGAGTTTTTCTTTTGATACACCGACTAGATGGAATTCCACCTATAAAATGATTGTAGAAGGATTAATGTACATATCTGTCCTGGATAGCTATGCAAATCAACATGGTGAAGTTGCACCTACTGAACTAGAATGGCAGAAAGTTGAATCAATTTGTGCTTTTCTTAAAGCTTTTGAAGAAGCTACATTATCGGTGTCAGCAGATAGGAAACCAACAGCACATAGGTTCTTGCCCTTGGTGCTACAAATTCGTCATGCATTGAATGACCCTGATTGGCAGACTAGTGATATTTTAAAGGTATTGGCTGCAGCTATGCTCTCAAAGTTTGTCAAATATTGGGACAGTGGGTTTAACTCTGCACTTGTCATTGCCACAATGTTAGATCCAAGAAGAAAAGGAGATTATTTGAATTTCTTTTATGAGAAAACATCTAACAGTGTGACAGAGATTGTCAAAAAAGTGGGTTCTGCTGAAGATTGGTTGAAGGATTATTATGAAAAATACGAAGGGTTTGTAAGAAGAAATGATGAACACATGCTTTCACATTCTTGTGAAGGCAGCAACAGTGTTGGATCACCTGTTCTTGGGAAAAGAAAACTCGAGGAAGAGTTTGCTTTATACAAGTCTCGAAGGAGAACTGCACGGCAAACGAAATCAGAATTTGCCATATATTTAGAAGAAGATGTTGAGGAGGATAGTGAGAGTTTCGATGTTTTGGACTGGTGGAAGAGACATGCTCAAAAATTCCCAGTATTGTCATCTATGGCCAGAGATTTCCTAGCAATACCCCTCAGCACTGTATCTTCCGAATCAGCATTCAGTTGTGGGGGCAGGATACTTGGTGACACACGAAGTTCGTTAACACCTGAAATGCTTGAAGCTCTCATTTGTGCGAAAGATTGGTTAATTAAAGCCAACGATCCTTTGATCAATATTCCAGGTGCTGAAGGTATAATAGTGATAAATGATTCCTCCATAAATGTTCTGTGTATTTCAATCATGAAGTAGTGATCATATATCATTTACAGGTGGAAATTTGTCCTGATTTATTCAGGTGGTGAAGTGAAGAAGATGGAAAGGTGACTTTCCATATACATATATGCAACTTTAAATTCAACTTTTCCTTTGGCGTATTGGAAATTTGGAATGGAATACTTCTCTTGAACCTGCATTTTTCCAAAATTGAGTTTACCACTTTGTTGCCTATTCTGTTTGTATATAAAATGTTACTATTCATTATTTACCAATTGAATCAATTTGGCACATTGTTTTGATAACACTGCAAAGGTCACATTATTTAAATTGTTATTGTAATTTTGTATATTTGCTTTCTTAAGCAACGAACTCACAATTTTCTAGTTATTCCTGGATATAAATTTTTGATGACATCTACTTCTTTCAGGTTACTGTCATCTGCAAGAATGTGTGGCTGAGAATTGGAAGGGTTTTTGGTTTTGGTTATCTTAGAAGGTAATCTAAAGATTGAGACATGAAGAAATTATTGGTGTTCAGTTATACATGGTTCTGAGGCTTGTAATGCTTGATAGCTTTTTTTGTTAGAGATTTTCTCTTGAGCCTGTTGCTCTAGTAGAATCTCTAGTGATAATTGTAATATTTAGTTGCCAAAACTTGTTGGATGGCACTACTTAAAGCATCAAAAGTTCTAAGTATGCTAGTAGTGTTGATTGATTATTTTTGCATCTTGCTTATGTTATTTGTAAGTATGCTAGTAGCTGTATGCAGCGTGAGTGTTCGCCGGCTGCTCTGCTCTGCTCTGCTTCCTGCCGTGGATTGGGTATGGGTTGGAAAATGGATTCCACCCGTGGATTGTGTTGAATCTGGACTGAGCAACTTTGTGGGTTGGGTTGGGTGGGGTTAGCTCAAGGAATTCTTGGTATGGATTGGAGTGACAATTTTGCTATAGTCACTTTGGGTTGGGTTGGATTCGGGGTGGATGCCAACCCATTGGCAGGCTTAGTTGGAGGATGTGATGTATCTGGTTTTTCGGTTCGAGGACGAAAATCAGATTCAGTGTCAAGTTAAGGGACCTAGAATGAACTTATTCCCACAGCATGTCGCTCCCTGCGCCGCCTCGTGGCCTCGTCGCCGTCGGCCGTCGCCCTCCCGCCGCGCGCCGGCGACGCGCATCGGTGGGCAGCTGGAGGCGCCCGCGGTGCGGCGCAGCGCAGGATCCATCTCCGAATCTCCACTGGCGCTGGTGTGAGGAATACTTGCTCCCTCTCTCTCTGTCCCTGTGTCCCGCACGAGGTCATTTAGGTTTGTTTGGGTGTAGAAAGGGGATCGTCGACATGGGGAGTGCGGGCATTCGTCCGGTTAAACTTCCAACTGAAAAATTGATGCCAAAATCTGATGCCGCGACTCATCCGATCCTGAATGAAGTTGAATCACAGCAGCAGCTGTGCTGGCGCTGTGAAGAGCTCAAAACGAGTCCCAAATCTGCCAAGGGAACGAGCTATGGATAAGCGTAGCGTACCAGGCTAGAACTATATTGTATGCCAAGATGCTATGCAAATATCAGCACTATAATTTAGCTTTTATCAATAGGAGGACACGGGAGACCAATGGAAACTGCCTGATCTGATCCACTCTTCAGTCATAGTTGGCATTATTGCAACAAAATATTGCACTTTAGTTCCAGTACTGTTATTTCTAAAACAACACATTGTGTATGTAGTACATAATAATTAATAAAATGATACATTCACTGGCTTGGACACATTTATAGTAGTATAGTAGATGATATCTTGCGAGAAAATTTACCACACAGTCAAACGACAGATCTCTTCACCCAGAAATAGAAGACTCCAACATTGTTCAACCGGCTTCATCAACAGAAACAAGCATCTCCACCACACTTTCCATGGTGGGTCTTCTGGCTCTGTCTTCTTCCAGACATGAAACTGCAAGCTCCATCATCACTCTTGCTTGCAAGTTGTTGAATCGAGTGTTTAATCTGGCGTCAATGAAGTCAGCAATCCATGACTGTTCATCCCCATCAGACGTTAGATTCTCTGCTAGCATTCTAATGATTCTTCCGAGAACCATTTCCACCTCCTCATCTTTGTTTGTTTCAAGGTCCGAAACACGAGCTCCTTTTAGTAGTTCTAGAAGCACCACTCCAAAGCTGTAGACATCAACCTTTGCTGTTATCGGAAGACTAGAAACCCATTCAGGCGCTAAATAGCCTCTAGTTCCTTGGATCCGTGACACGTTTAAATTGGATCCTCCTCTATGTAGCAACTTTGCAAGGCCAAAGTCAGCTATCTTTGGCTCCAAATTCTCATCAAGCAGTATATTTTCAGGTTTTATGTCACAGTGGATGACCCACTCCAAGCACTCGTGATGAAGATATGCCAATCCCTTAGCCACACCTAGAGCAATCTTAAATCTTTGCTCCCATTCTAGTAAGGCTTGTGATTCCTGACTGTCAAACAATATTTTATCCAATGAACCGTTCTCCACGTATTCTGAAACCAATATCCTGTGTGAATCATCAGAACAAAATCCCCAAACCCTCACTAGATTCATGTGGTAGATCCTGCCAATCACACTCAGTTCATGCTTAAATTCTTCTTCCCCCTGGTTTATGTCTAGCAACTTTTTCACAGCTACTACCCTCTTGTCCTTCAAGACCCCCTTGTATACAACGCCTGATGCTCCTTGTCCAATTGCATCCTGAAACCTTCTAGTAGCTGTCACCAACTCTCTGTAGGTGTATCTGCGAAAATGGTTGGTTATCATTTCATAGCCAACCTCAGCTAGTTCTCTTAGTTGTTTGTCCTCCCTTTGCAAAATAAGTGATCCAAATATAATGAATAATACCTCTACAACAAATATTGCTGACAAGAAACCATAGAAGTACCAATACTTCGATTCATTTTGACCGCTCTTAAGCTTATCCAAGAAATCCGGTACAAAATATTTGTCAACTGTAGTACAGTATTTGACATATTTCTGATCAAAAGGCTGTGAACGGGGGACTTGATGATCCGACACTTTTAATTCCTGAGGAAGCTTAATATACATGGTACCAGTACTACCAATTAAGCTTACACCACTAAGAAGAGCAGTCTTCGGATAGCAATAACCTTTTCCTTGCCAGTATGCAAACCCCACACAGTTGCTGTCATTCAAGCATATCTTCTTGCAATCGTGCAAAGAAACATGAGGATAAGCCCTTATATCATTCCCTAAGAAATCAGTGTTTGGGAGCCTAAGGAGCCTTACTTTCTGTTCTCTAGTGATATTGAACTTTGGGCTGCAGCCTTTGCTCCAATCGCTTGGGTCACTGAACTGATAACCAGGGGCACACACACATGTAGGCGCAGGCCTATACACACATATTCCATTTATACCACACACACCACGTACATTGCAGAGCTGAGGAAATGCCATCCATGTGACTGACCATGTTCCGCTTGAATCGTTCAGACTGTACAACCTGAGATTGCCATCATAATCTAGTGTTAATCTCCTCATAATCCTAGGACCCAAATCAGCAGCTGTGAAGTTTGCATCATCACTTCCAAGAAAATGTCCCTGGCTATCAACAGCACCGTTTGCAGTGCTATTAAACGGCTTTCTGTGCTTCTCCCAGATATTCTGAGTTGGATCTGGCCAGTAGATCAACGAGAGATCCTTCTCATCATAAAACAGCGAAAGTAGATATTGATCATCAAAGTGGAAACTAAAGCGACCAGGGGCAAGTAATCTATTAGTAGATATGAGCTTAATTCGAGCAGTAATGTTTTGAGTGGGTAGCAAGGTATCAGTAGGAAAAGCAAAGCTTTCCCATAGAATGGTGTCACCTTTGCTCTTCACGATGAGGTTTCCAGTATTCAAGAGCTTAGCTTGAACTTGCTCCGCATTTGAAGAGCTCACGTTGTTGGTCCACACAACCTGGCCATTATAATCTTTCAACAGCATGCCGCCATCGGATTTCAACTCAAATTTTGATTCCCATGTGTACACAGGGTGGAGAGGATTTGCGCTCCAGACAACAGTTTTCTCGGAGGAGTTTGAGAACCAGATGGAGAAGGTGGAGGCATTGGGGGAGATATTGTAGAAGCCACAGGTGAAAGTACGATCTGGTGAGTAGAGCAGATCCAAGCTGCGTTCAACAGAGAGAGGGGAGCCTGGCAAGAGGGATTCAAGAGCTGAGGAGGAGTACAAAAGCAGATGGATCAATGTGAGGAGAAGCAGAGAGGTGAAGATTGCATCCATGGTGGTTGCCGCATTCAAGCTGATCTTTCAAATGAC
The DNA here is from genome assembly GCF_034140825.1 of Oryza sativa Japonica Group. Lineage (NCBI taxonomy): Eukaryota > Viridiplantae > Streptophyta > Magnoliopsida > Poales > Poaceae > Oryza > Oryza sativa. The sequence goes on along the minus strand of NC_089040.1, from coordinate 23,210,913 downwards.
AAGCAATGCAAGCTGTTATCGGAACTAGCTGCCCAAACTTGCAGAAAAAAGTGAGATTCTAACATTCTATATACTACTACGAAGGTGATAAGACTAAATTCAGTCTGCCAGTTATTTTGCGTCAATGGGCAGTTTCCTTGGACCAAACTATGCAATGCAAGTACCATGTTGGCAAATGATTCGTGTATACATTTCCAACCTGTTGCACAAGTGGCACTGTGGCATGACGTGTCCTTGTCAGGATCCGTAAATCTGGACAGTAAAATAAGATTTGCAATATGGTAATGAGTTCAGTGTACTTCACCAGTCCATAGGTCCATCCTAAACGGCTGCACATGCACATATTCATCCCCCATTTCCAAAGAAGCCTGACTTCTAACATGACGGGGAAGCTCAGGCTTTGAACATTTGAACACAAAAATAATGGCAATTGGCCATGCTAATTTTTATTTACATGTGGTACTTCATGCATTGTGAGTTTGTGATTGGGTCCCTTTCAGCTTTGAGTATACTCACGTGGAATCTTCAACGAGAGATTTCAGCAAGCATACACAGTAAGGAGAGTTTAATAATATTTTTTTATTGGCTGAACAAATCTGTGAAGACATTTCTTCCGATCAAATGCCCATTGCTTGAACAAAACATTTACATCCTTACCTAAAATAAACAAACTTAATACGGGACGTGGACAGATTCATCGACTTTGTTCGTTTGTTACCTTTTTCAGCTCACATCCCCCAATTTTCACATGCACGCTTTTTAAACTATTAAACAGTGTATTTTTTAAAAAAATTTCTATACGAAAATTTCTTTAGAAAACCATATTAATACATTTTTTTAAAAAAAGCTAATACTTAATTAATTATATGCTAATGAGTACTTTCTGACTGCAACAAACGAACTCAGCCTTAAAGATATAGGCAACATATCCAGACAGAGTCACGAAGGGGATATCAATTTACACCAAACAATGCTGTAAAAACAGCTTCTCAGACGACACAGCACAGCACCAGGGTTCATAATTCCAATAAAGACCGGTCAAATACAGTGAAATTTCGAGATTTCGATGAGGCTCGAAAGTAGTAAGCTGTATGAGATTTCGATGAGTTTCATCCAAATTCAAATCTGAATTGATAAAAAAGAAAAAAATCAAATAAAATCTTATAAATAGTATGATATTCATAGAACCTATTGGGATATAAATTTTTGAAAAAACATCAACTGTCATAGTACCACACCATTGTACACGTACGCGCGTGGCGCAAATAATTTTGGGTTGCCTACGGCTCGGGCGCCCGAGCGATTTGGAGTAAAATCGGGCGCTGACGTCAGCACCGATTTACGTGCAAAACTACTTTAAACTTATTTTTCTCTTAAATTACTTATCCAAATCATGATCCGATTGCACCATTAAATTCGTTGCAATTAAATCTTAAAAACAAGACCACACATGGATATATTCCGACGAAAAAAATAGCTTATTATTGAATAATTTTAAATATTGCACGATGTTCTACCAGGTATATCGGAATTGTTTCACTAAGTAGATCGAAAATGTTTCACTCGTTTAGATCGGGTGTTGTTTCACCTTATATAAAAACAATGTTTCAACAAATATCGAAAGAATGTTTCAGTTAACTGCAACAGTTGATCCATACATAGTGAAACATTATAAGTACACTAGGTGAAACATTTTTCGGTGGAACAAAAAATAAAACGAATTCCCTAAATAGGGGGTTTTCAAAATATATGGGTTTTTTTTTGCAATGGAATATTTTTATTCAATGCAACATTAGATCTATACATAATGAAACATTATGAGTACAATAGGTAAAACATTTTTTGTAAAACAAAAAATAAACTAAATTCACTTAATAGAGAGTTTCCAAAATATGTGGATTTTTTTATTGCCTCCAGGGATATGCTAATAACATCAACTGAAAATTTTGTATCGATCTTAAATTCGTAATTACATCAGTTGTTCAGGGTTCAGCTAGCTAGCTATAGGAAGTGTCCGGCATGGTAGGATTCTCCGTCCTTGGGATGCTTAATCTCGCCGTTACAGCTGAAGCAGAAGTCCGTCCGCGACGGCGAGGTGATCTCCGGGATTTCCACCGGCCGACCGGCGGGTCGTCGCCAGCGGCGAGGCCGCCAACTCGGTCGGCCTCGTCGTCCAGGGACCGGAGGCACGTCGGTATCCAACCTTCACCGTCGTTACGCACCTCGGCGAAGAAGAGCCGCTCCTCCTGCCGCAAGGTGCCGCCGCCACTGGCGGCGGCCCTGGCTATGAAGTTGACGTGGCCGTAGTCGGCTCTGCAGGTGATGATGACGCCGCTGATGATGGCCCTGACGAGCTCGTTGACGACGCCGCCGCCGCCGCCCTCGACGACGAGGGCGGCGTTGTAGTGCTCCAGCGCCGCCTCCGCGTACATCACGCTCTGCCGCATCCAGTCCGGATCGTCGGGCTCCATGGTCGGAAACACCTCGTAGTTCGGCGGCGGCGGCGGCGGCGTGTAGTGCTGCTTGGGCTTCTTCTTGTTTTTCTTCTTCTTCTTCTTCCTCCTCTTTTCGCCGGGGCGATGAAACCTGTTGTCGAAACTAGATTTCGGCAATAATAAAAGGGGGTGGCTATCAAGCTGGAAAAGTGTATGGGTTTTGAGACAAAGGATTTATACAGGTTCAGGCCTTCTTATAAAAGAAGTAATACCCTACTCCTGTCCGGGGATGAATCCGCCGAGTGTATTATTGATTGTATGATTCGAGAAAAATCAACATATGCCCCTAGAGGCGCCCGGACCCCCCTTATATATGGGAAGGAGTCCGGGTTACAAAAGATAATCTATATCCCTAACGGAATATGAAAATATAGGTAAGATACAGTCGTAACCGACTAAGTTTCAGGGTGTTTCCTTGATACACAAGTTAAGAAACAAACCCAAGATACAAATAAGAAATTCTATCTACATTAGGTATCCTGTGCCCAGCTCGAATACCATCGCCGTGTAGATATGGGATACCCATGATCTCCACAGTAGCCCCCGAGTCCTTTGCAGTCGACCATCGTAGCCTTCTCAAAGATGATAATCCGAGTACTTCAAACTCTTCAAGCCAAAATCTGCCGAGTGGACTGTAAAGGGCGAAAAGATAAAGAATATGGTGCATCGAATAGATGCACCTAATTAGGTGTAGCCCCCAACTATGTGATTAGTTAACAAACTAAACATATAGTTGAAAGACAAAATAATAACACAATTGTGCATTATATGACAAAAGCGTACGCGGCGCCTAAATAGGCATGCTAGCCGACTGCTTTTTAGCCACAATAAAAGAAATCCGAGTGGTTTACACTCTAAAAGGTTCACGAATGAACACACTTGACAGGCATCCGAATAAAAACTCTAAAGATTACTCATCAAGTATTATAAAGATTATGGTAATAAATAAGTCAAATAGCCTAGGCCATGACTATTTACCATAAAAACAGGCATATAAGACGCCAAGGAAATGACTATAATAAAAACAAGTCATTCCTAGTTAACCCAAACAGTTTTTGTAGCCTAAAAAAGCTTGCAAAAACAGCATAACGCCTTTCTGTCGGGCACCTTTTTAATTTGCATTGCAATAATTCCAAAGAATTATATGACCGCATAAAAAGGATTTTATCAGCATTGGGCAACACTGTTGTGCGCATAATATTGCCAAAGCAAAATATGCCTAAGTCCCTAAGGAACACAATGGGCCACGCTGTTAAAAGTATTGGGCTGAAGTACTGTTCAGGCCTAGGCCCATTAGCACCTCCGATACCCTTAACTGAAAAATCCGATATCCAAGCGACGCTTCGTCTTCCCCGCCGGAACTCTCGCCATTTTCCCCACTCCCTGCTACAGTGCAAAGCTGCGCCTGCGAACTAGGGTTCACAACTCCGACCAAATCCACCTCCGAAAAGTGCATCAAAATCCTTCTCGTGATCCACCGCCTCAATCCCTCACCTCTCCCAAGCCATCCCTCGAATCAAATCAGCACATTTGAGTGAAACCGATGGCGGAAGAGGGAGAAAGCTTCGAAAGCCAATGGGCGACATCCGACGTAACGGAGGAGAATCTTAAGGAGATGGTGGCGCACGGCGTTCTCCCTGCCAAGGAAATCATCGGGTGGCGACCAGCGCACGGTGAGGCTTTCCCGTCTCCGGATACTCATGAGATTGTGGTCTTCTCGCATTTCTTCTACGGCGGCTTTGCTCTTCCGACCTCAAAATTTTTCCGCGGGATCTTGAATTTCTATGGAATCAGCTTGCATCACCTAAACCCGAATTCCATAGTGCATATCGCCAATTTCGTCCATGCTTGTGAAGCCTTTTTGGGGATCAAACCTCACTTTGCCCTATTCCGCCGGATCTTCTTCCTCAAACCCCAACCAAACAAGAACAAACCGTGTGTAGTCGGGGGGGCAGGATTCCAACTAAGGGGAACTCTAAGCCAAAAATATTTCTCGATGCCCTTCAAGACTTCGAACAAAGGATGGCATGCGAACTGGTTCTATGTTCAGAATCCCGAGCCTGCTCTTCCCGGGTACTCTTGTCTTCCTCCAATGTACCAAGACACTTGGAACTCTCTTCCGATCGGAGATGAAGCAGTACAAGCCTTGGAGTTGTTGGATCGTATGTTAAATCTTAAAGAACAAGGCTTACAGGGAGAGCAAATCACTCGGCACTTCATCAAATGCCGACTGGCGCCAATTAAGGAAAGATCCCGCACAGCATTCGAGTTCGACGGCAAACATGATCCCAACCGTGAAGAACCAGACTCCTTGGATTTCAAAATCATGAAGGAGAGGATGTATAAAATCTTCTCAAATGCAATTGTAGTCAGCTACTCTCACCAACTGCCGGTCGTGCCATTCAACGCATTCAATCCGCCTCCACAGGTATGCATCGGAAACTATCAAACCATGATCAGAACATAGTTTTATCTTCATGCTGAATTGACTAACTATGGAAGCATCTTGTGCAGGAATATGCATTGATGAAGTCAGATCCACCAGTCTCTCAGCGCCGGTCTCCTCGCCAACACACCGCTCAGGGAGGTGGAGGGCCAACGATCAGACCAGATCCGCAACCTCAGACCTCCAAATTGGCTGGTCAAACAGGTCCTCGCAAGAGAAAACTGGTACTTGATGATGATGAAGGCGACGATGATAAAACTGGGGATAAGGGCTCGCCTAACAAACCCCCAAAGCGCACCATGCCCAGGAAAAAACTGGCTGGCCGCGCAATGCCAAAGATCAGAACATCTTCCAGGTATTAGACCTCTCGGTATAATTCCGCTTCAGCATGCTTTCCGATGAAAATAATGCTAAATACTGAAAAAACACTCTGCAGGAAACCATCTGATATAGATCCATCTGGAAAAGACCCTGATCCGGCTAAGACAGAGCAAAATATATCCAAGGACTCCGAGCCGACTACTGAAAACCAGCCGACTGCTGAAAGCCAGCCGACTGGCGCCCATGCTTCGGGAGATAGGGCCAATCCGAGTGACCTGCCGCCGACTGGAAACCAGTCGGCAACAACTGAAACGGCAACAACTCAAGAGCCCCCGACTGGAAACCAGTCGGACGCAGGCCCTGATCAAGAAATTCCCGAAGTAGAAACGCAGACGACGACTTCGCAAGGACCAGAGGCTGGTAACGACTCGACAATCGGGTCTCCGGGTAAAGAACAAAGATCACTTCACGCTCAGCCAGGTACATCTTCAGGTTAGTTGTCTTCTCAAACAATGTCGATTTAAATAACCTCAGTTTATCTGTCTAATGGCTTGGAAACACATCAGGACCATCAGGAGATGACGGAGAAGAAATCCCTCGCATAAAGGCGACCGACGACTCTCGTCCTCCTATCTTGATCAAATGGTGGGACGAGAACTCACAAGCCGCAGGCATAGTCATAAACCGTCAAAAAGAAGATGAAGAAGTGTGCCAGCTGAAGAAAGCGCTCGGAGAAGCCACTCGTATTGTAAATGTAAGTCTTCCGGGTGACGGCCTTCGGTAACTTTGTTTTCTTTTTAGCAGAACCTAACCGTGAACCATCGTGCAGAGAATCCATCTTCGCAATGAGGCCAAGACTACAACTTTGGAAAAGCTGGTTCCTCATTTGGGAACTCTTGAAGCGGTTAGGGACCAGCTACATGAGGCCAAGGAGCACGCCAAGAAGACGGAAAAGGAGTTAAGGGACCGAATCGCTCAGCTCCAGGATTCAAACTATGAGCTGAGTGGTTCATCCAAAGGTAATCATCCAGATCTGTTCCATTGAATTATGCTGTCATAATTGCATCCTCAAACACTTGGATTTCAAACAGCGCAAGCCACCAGAATAGCTCAGATGGAAAAACAGATTGAAGCCTTGAAAAAAGACAAAACAGAGCTGGCTGCAGAAAGGGACTCAGCCGTGAAAGAAGTTGAAGGTACTGCCGGCTGATGATCTGAACTTTCCTCTTTTAAATGCAGTAGATTCTGATTATAAATGTGTTTTGTAGACCGTAAAATCAAGTCTCAAGCTCAGTTTGACGTCCTGGTTGGTAAGATCAAGAGGCTTGAAGGAGCAAGAGATGACGTCGCCAATGCCGCTGCACCAATTATCCAAGCCATGTTCCTCAATAATGGTGGTCCGAGTGCACTCGACGCAACCGAAATATTTGACAAGCTGAGTGTTGCTCCGGAAGTATATTTCAAGAATATCAAGAAAGCTGGAAGCATGGGAGCTGGCATGGCCTTGGCGATGACAAAATCCTTGTACCCGAGAATTGAGGTTGACACCATTGATGGGTTTGCAGACGGGACAAGTGAAGAAGCTGCCCTTGATCTTATCAGTAGTGCGCAAAATGCGGCTGACAAAATTGCGAGCGATGTTGTAGAGCAATTTCGCAACAACGACCTCCAGCCGAGTAATGAAGACTCTGATGATGAAAGGACTGATTCTGACTGAGTTTGAATGTAATACATGGAGGCTCAATTTGTACAATACTGGTGTATTTATGCTGTGCTTGATGATTCTTGCGAAGTTTTTGATTTCTTAAAAGTTTTTGCTAAGCTTAGTTGAGCCTAGAACCCAAAGAAGCTATTAAAAACTTTCAGTCCTCGCAAACTAAGTAGAAAAACCAAACAAGGCAATGATAAACCAAGTAAGCAAACTAAATTGATAAAAAATCACACTCCATTATTATGATGATAGCCCCCGACTGACAACTTCAAGGAGAAAACTTGATGTTTGACAGTCAAAATAGGGAAATACAGTGATAAAGTTAAGCGTAGAAACGACGAAGATGTTCAATGTTCCAAGAATTGTCGACGAGAGTGCCGTCTTCGCGCTTGAGTCGATATGAACCTGGCCGGGTAACTTCAGAGATAATAAATGGTCCTTCCCATAGAGGAGATAACTTGTGCCGATCTCGTGTGGTTTGAATTTTCCGTAAAACCAGGTCGCCGACTAGAAAGGCGCGAGATCGAACATTGCGATTATGATAACGTCGCAACCCTTGTAAGTACCGAGCTGACTGAATCAAAGCTGCTTCGCGGACCTCTTCCAGTCGGTGCAAGTCGTCCACTCGGTCTTCTTCATAGCGTTCTTCTCGGAAATTACGGAAGCGCAAAGACTCAAATTCGACTTCACTCGGCAACATTGCCTCTGCCCCATAGACAAGGAAAAAAGGTGACTGGCCTGTGGCCCGACTGGGAGTAGTACGCAAAGACCAAAGTACTGATGGCAGCTGTTGCACCCATTTGCCGGCATAGGGTTTTAGCCGGTCAAAAATACGCGCTTTAATCCCTTGAAGTATCATGCCATTGGCTCGCTCCACCTGTCCGTTGCTCATGGGGTGTGCCACTGAAGCGTAGCAAATCTTAATTCCAAAGTCTTCACAAAAGTCTTTAAAAACTCCGCCAGTGAATTGTGTGCCATTATCGGTAATGATCCGATTGGGCACTCCAAATCTGTGCACAATGTTGATGAAGAAATCGCGAGCATTATCTGCTGTAATCGTGACAACAGGCTTAGCTTCGATCCACTTGGAAAATTTGTCAATGGCCACGAAGAGGTGCGTGTAACCGCCGACTGCCTTTTTAAACGGGCCAACCATGTCGAGCCCCCAAACCGCAAACGGCCAAGACAGCGGGATAGTTTGTAACTCTTGAGCTGGCAAGTGAATTTGTCTGGCGAAAAATTGGCAACCTTCGCACGTGCGCACAATCTTGTCGGCATCAGACACTGCAGTAGGCCAGAAAAAACCTTGCCGGTAAGCTTTGCCGACAATGGTGCGTGCAGCAGCATGGTTTCCGCATATCCCAGAATGTATGTCTTTCAGCAATTGTCTCCCTTCCTCTAAAGATACGCAGCGTTGCAAAATTCCTGAAGGGCTTTTCTTGTATAACTCAGATTCGTGCATAACATAAAGTTTGCTCCGCCTTGAAATCCGCTCGGCTTCATCTTTATCTTGAGGGAGCTCTTGAGAAGTTAAAAATCGTATGAAGGGCTCTCGCCAGTCGGCTTCAACCATAGCTACATCATGAGTGTCCGCAACTTGAGTGGTATCTTTGTGAGGTACCGTCGGCGTATAAAGGTGTTCGACGAAAACATCAGAGGGCGCCGCCTCACGCTTGGATCCAAAGTTGGCAAGTCTGTCGGCGGCTTCATTGTTGTGTCGAAGAACGTGACTGAGCTCGAGTCCATCGAACTTGTCTTCCAACTTGCGTACCTCTTGTCGATATGCCATCATATTGTCGTCAAGGCAAGACCACTCTTTCATAACTTGGTTAACAACCAGCTGTGAATCGCCTCGAACTATTAAACGCTTTATCCCTAGGGAAATCGCAATCCGTAGCCCATGAAGGAGGGCTTCATACTCGGCAACGTTGTGGGACGCCGAAAAATGTATCCAAAGCACATAACTTAGTCTTTCTCCAGTCGGGGAAATTAAAACCACTCCAGCTCCAGTGCCCGAAAGTCTTTTTGACCCGTCAAAATGCATGGTCCAGTGCTCTATTTTCTCCACGGGGGTATCCTCTTGGCACTCGGTCCACTCGGCGACGAAATCAGCTAACGCTTGAGATTTGATTGAAGTGCGGGGCTTGAATGATATGTCCAAAGACATCAACTCCAAAGCCCACTTAGCAATCCGCCCATTTGCTTCGCGGTTGTGCAGTACATCGCCGAGTGGAAACGATGTGACCACCGTTACCGGGTGACCTTGAAAGTAATGAGACAGCTTCCTGGTAGTAATTAAAATACCATATAACAGCTTCTGAACCTGAGGGTACCTCGTTTTGGAGTCGGCCAGGACCTCGCTGACGAAGTAGATTGGTCGCTGAACTTTCTGGACATGGCCTTCTTCCTCACGCTCGACAACCAAGACTGTGCTCACGACCTGGGAGGTGGCTGATACATACAGCAACAACGGCTCCTGCGGGTGTGGTGAAGCTAAGACCGGTGGCTTGATGAGGAGTTGTTTGAAATCTTCGAAGGCCTTCTGTGCTTCGGGTCCCCATTGGAAATTATCTGTTTTCTTCAGTAGCTTGAAAAAGGGCATCCCCCGCTCGCCAAGTCTTGAAACGAATCGGCTGAGCGCCGCCATGCATCCAGTCAGCTTCTGAACATCTTTCTGAGTGCTTGGCGGTTTCATGTTGAGGATAGCAGTAACTTTCTCCGGGTTGGCTTGGATGCCCCTATGAGACACCATAAAACCAAGCAGCTTCCCTGACGGTACTCCGAAGGTGCACTTTTCAGGATTCAATTTCATCCTGAAAGCACGGATGCTTGCAAAGGTTTCTTCTAGATCCGAGATCAAATCATCCTTTTGCTTGGTCTTGACGACTACATCATCCACATAGGCTTCAACGTTGCGGCCAATTTGTGTTGAGAAACATCTCTGAATCATACGTTGATAAGTTGCTCCTGCATTTTTTAGTCCAAACGGCATGGTGACGTAGCAGTATGCACCAAAAGGCGTGATGAATGAAGTCTTCAAGCAGTCGGATTCCTTCAGTCGGATCTGATGATACCCCGAGTAGCAGTCCAAAAAACTGAGAAGCTCACAGCCGGCGGTTGAGTCAACTACCTGGTCAATGCGAGGCAACCCAAAAGGATCTTTGGGACAAGACTTGTTGAGGTCGGTATAATCAACACACATGCGCCACTGTCCTGTCTTTTTCCGAACCAGGACCGGGTTAGCCAGCCAGTCGGGATGAAGGACTTCTTTGATGAAGCCTGCTGCTAACAGCTTGGTCAATTCCTCCTTGATCGCGTCCTTCCTATCTTGTGCAAATCGGCGGAGTCGTTGTTTAATAGGCTTGGCGTCTTCTTTGACATGTAAGGAGTGCTCAATCACCTCTCTGGGAATACCGGGCATATCCGAAGGTTTCCACGCAAAGATATCTTTATTATTTTGAAGAAAGGTGATGAGCGCGCTTTCCTATTTACAATCTAACTCGGCGCCTATTACAGCAGTTTTGGTAGGATCAGAAGGATCTAAGGGAATCTTTTTAGTCGCGGCTTCTGTTTCCCCACCTTTTGAAATCTTGGCAGCGGGCACTTCGCCTTCGCTCACCGTGGTTGCAGCCAGTCGGATTTCCTCTCGGGCAGACGCCATCTCGCGGGTTTGGGCCATGTCGCAACTCTCCTTGTCGCATGTGACGGCTTGCTTGATGTCGCTCCGTAGGGATAGGACTCCACGGGGACCAGGCATCTTCATCATCATGTACGTGTAGTGCGGGACGGCCATGAACTTGGCTAACGCCGGGCGTCCGAGTATGGCATGGTATGCTGTCTCGAAATCGGCAACTTCAAAGCTGATATTCTCCGTGCGGAAGTTTTCCCGAGTGCCGAAAGTGACCGGAAGAGTGATCTGGCCGAGTGGAGTTGCGGATAATCCTGGAATTACTCCGTGAAAAGGCGCATTGCTTGGCTTTAGCTCGGAGCGAGGAATCTGCATATCATCCAAGGTCTTGGCGAAGAGGATATTGAGTGCACTGCCGCCATCAATGAGGGTTCTGCGAAGCTTGACATTACGGACCACTGGGTCTAGTACCAGGGGGTACCGCCCCGGGTGGACCACTCGGTCAGGATGATCCGAGCGGTCAAACTTGATTGCAATCTCTGACCATCGAAGATACTGGGGCGTGTCGGGCTGAACAGCATTGATCTCCCGTTCAGTCAACTTTTGCTTCCGTTTAGACTCATAAGCCATGGGGCCGCCGAAAATATGGTTGAGCTCCTTGCGGTGGTCTTGAAATCCAGCCGGGGTGTCGCCGTCATCCTTCTTCCTGGACGTGCTTTGCTCTTCGTCGGAGTTCTTCCGAGTAGACTTGGTGTACTGCTCCGCGAACTGCTTGTAGATGAAGCACTCTTTGGCCACATGGTTGGAGTTTGGGTGATGCGGGCATTGGGAGTTCATGATCTTGTCGAAGGTGTTGACGCGCGAACGCTGTCGAGAAGAGTGAGCGGCGGTCGCAACAAGTTCCTCAGGCTTACGCTTGCGGTCCTTATGATTGTTACTTCCACCTCCTCCCGTAGCCGGCGTATTTTTCGGTTTCCAACTGGGACCCGACTGCTTCGATGCGGTGACGGCGTCTTCGGCTTTGGCGTACTCGTTGGCTTTTTCAAACATGAGCTTGACTGTTCTGGGAGGTTTGCGCCCAAATTTGCCGACCAATTCTTCGTGGCGAATCCCTTTGGTGAATGCGGCGATGATGACGTCGTCGGAGATGTCGGAGATCTTGTTACGTTGTTCAGAAAATCGTCGGATATACTCTCGAAGGGATTCTCCGGATTTCTGGATAACGTTGTAAAGATCATATTGTGTGCCAGGACGCTCGAAGGTGCCTTGGAAGTTGGCAATGAAGTGGTCGCGTAATTCGGCCCAAGATCCGATCGTACCACGGGGCAGTCCATGGAGCCAAGATCGGGCGGAATCCGCTAAAGCCACTGGTAAATAGTTCGCCATGGCCTTGTTGTCACCTCCTGCTGCGCGGATTGCGAGACTGTAGACGGTAAGCCACGATTCAGGGTTAGTGGTGCCGTCATACTTCTCTATTCCAGTCGGTTTGAAGCCGGCTGGCCAATCCACTCGACGCAGGTCGTCGGTGAAGGCTGCTACTCCATCAAGGTCGTCGTCGTGGCGGTCCGGCGAGTGATGGTAGCCTCGAGCTGCTCGGCGCTGTATGATTGTGTCGCGAAGATCGATGGGGCGGCGACGAGGTGGTGAGCGAGGCCGTTCCACTCGGCGCTCCCTATGAAAGTCGGGAGGTGAGTGAACAGACCGCTCGTCGTGACCCCTGCTCCTGCGGTTGGATCCTGCGCCGGTGATGCTGAGGCTTGGATGACGGTAGTCATGAGATCGGAAGTGGGGGACTCGGCTGCCAGTCGGCGTGTGGACGCTTTCGGAGTTAACTGGAACCGAGGCCGCAATCATGGTCTTTGTCTGGTTCAAGATGTTGACGACGTGGTCGGAACGATTGAGCTCGTTTTGGTTGAGGAGGGTGTCGAGGAGGGTGATCGCGGCAACCGCATTCTGTTGAGGGGTGCGGAAAACCGGTGTCCCTTCGACGTCTTGTTGGCCGATGAGATCACGCGCTCGGCGCCCTGCTTCCAAAGCTCGCTGACGTCGATCTTCAGCCTCCTTGGCGATCCGCTCACGGTCCTGCTGCTCACGCCGTAGCCGCTCTTGTTCTTGTGCTTGATGCTCCTCCTCCAGTCGGCGACGTTCTTCGGTCTCCCGGGCTTGGCGTTGCTCCTCCGTCTCATTATTGGCCATGAAAACGCCAAAGTAGAGAGGGGTGTAGTTGTCATCAAGGCTTCCGTCGAAGTCGTCGAAGTCGTTGTAGCGAGAACTAAATTCGTCGTACTCCACGATGTCAGTAGGACGTGAGTCGACGGTGGGAGAGCTGTTGTAGTCATCTAGTTGATCCGTCGAAACCGTGCCGAGTGGTTGGAGGATGACGCCGACTTCCCTGAAGCTAGGCGAAATCGGTGTTGAAGCCGACTTCCGCCTAGGCCTACGGGATGAAGACGCTGTCGTGGTGAAGACGGCCGCTAAATCGTCGGGGAGCTTCATCAGGACTGGTGGGTAAGCCCCATCATCTTGATCTGGTGTCGTTGGAGAAGGTACGATCTCGGCCGAGTGGTTTGAAGCCGACTCGATTGAGATGGTCTTGAAGTAGGTTTCAGCCGCGTTTGGGAATCCAAACGGGACTGAGATCCGGTTCTCTCCCGACTGGTCCGATTCCGAGTCAAGGAGAGAAATCTTGCCGAAGTTGTTGGTGACGAAGTCGAGGCTGCCGAACCGAAACGTCTGCCCGGGTGGGAAGACGAGGTCGTCGATGCCGGAGAAAGGACCCATTGCACTGATCGGCGAAAAGCTTGACGCTACCCCTACCTGGCGCGCCAACTGTCGAAACTAGATTTCGGCAATAATAAAAGGGGGTGGCTATCAAGCTGGAAAAGTGTATGGGTTTTGAGACAAAGGATTTATACAGGTTCAGGCCTTCTTATAAAAGAAGTAATACCCTACTCCTGTCCGGGGATGAATCCGCCGAGTGTATTATTGATTGTATGATTCGAGAAAAATCAACATATGCCCCTAGAGGCGCCCGGACCCCCCTTATATATGGGAAGGAGTCCGGGTTACAAAAGATAATCTATATCCCTAACGGAATATGAAAATATAGGTAAGATACAGTCGTAACCGACTAAGTTTCAGGGTGTTTCCTTGATACACAAGTTAAGAAACAAACCCAAGATACAAATAAGAAATTCTATCTACATTAGGTATCCTGTGCCCAGCTCGAATACCATCGCCGTGTAGATATGGGATACCCATGATCTCCACACCTGTAGCGTGGGCCGTTGTTTATGAGGGCGTTCTTGCGCCGCGGCCGGAGCTCCACAAGATATGCGGTGGACAGTTTCTGCTCCGGCAGCGGCAGCGGGGAAGAGACCCGGCTCGGGGACAGCGGTGAGGGTGGCTCCTCGTCCAACTGCTGCTCGTAGTCTTCCGTGACGCCGCAGTATCGCACCGGCGGCGGCGCGACCTGCTCCATGGATCGATCGTCTCTGGATCAGCACTACTAGGAAGATCGATCTGATGACGCGTGGCGACGAATGAAATATATAGACGGATACTCTGATCCAGTCCCAAACCGTCTCGGTGTCGGTGTCCGCGTCGCATCAGGTCACGCGTGCGGAACAGCGGAACGCGCGAACGACAATGCGTTTCTTCGGAAAAGACTCCGCGTAGGACGTCAAATATCGGACGCCGTGCATCATCACACCACCTACGTATGCAGCATGAAAAAGTTGAAAAATTTATGTATAGGAAAGTTCGATCTGACGAAAAAGTTGAAAAGTTGAAAGTTTGAAGAAAAAAGTTAAAATCTAAACAGGGCCTATAATACATGCAGTTGTAGTTGAAGTAGCTAGCTAGCTACTCCCTTTGTCCCAAAATGTAAATATTTTTAACTATGAATCTATATAACTGTATGTCCAGATTTATAGATAAAAATTATATGTCTAGATTTATAGATAAAAATTGTTATATTTTGGAATGGACGTAGTAGATGGCTACAGGAAGTGTCCGGCATGGTAGGATGTTCCGTCCTTGGGATGCTTCATCTCGTCGTCACAGCTGAACCAGTAGTTCCTCCGCGACGGCGAGGTGATCTCCGGCAGGTCCACCTGCGGGTCGGCGCCGGCGCCGCCGACTCGGTCGGCCTCGTCGTCCAGGGACCAGAGGCACGTCGGGATATACCGTTTCTTGTCCTTGCGCACCTCGGCGAAGAAGAGCCGCTGGTCGCACGAGCTGCCGCCGCCAATGGCCCTGGCGATGAAGTTGACGTACGTGGCCGTAGGCGGCCTTGCAGGTGAAGATGGCGCCGCTGAAGATGGCCCTGACGAGCTCGTACTTGACGCCGCCACCGCCGACGTCGACGGCGGCGTTGTAGTGCTCCAGCACCGCCTCCGCGTACATCGTGCTCTGCCGCATCCAGACTGGGTCGTCGGGTTCGAAGGTCGGATATTCCTCGTAGGGGCAGATCGGCGAAGGCGGGCTCGGCCTCGGCGTTGGAGAAGGCGGCGGCGGCGTGTGGTGGTGCTTGGACTTGTTGTGTTTCTTCTTCTTCTTCCTCCTCCTCTTTTCGCCGGGGCGGCGAAACCTGTAGCGTGGGCCGTTGTTTATGAGGGCGTTTTGTCGCCGGAGCTCCGCGCGGTATGCGGCGGACAGCTTCTGCTCCGCAGCGGCAGCGGGGAAGAGACCCGGCTGGGCGACTTGGGCGAGGGTGGCTCCTCGTCCACCTGTTGCTCGTAGTCTTCCAGAACGCCGCAGTATCGCACCGGCGGCGGCAGCGGGGAAGGCGCGTCCTTCTGCATGGATGTCGCGCCTCTCGATCGATCCGTTGCGTGCGCTTTAATTTCCTCGTGGCAACGAATGGAAGCAGCTTCTGGCCTCGCCTCGGCCCACGGTCCACCCCGCCAATATATAGACCGATCGATTATGGATCCAATTCCAAACCGGCTTGGCGTCGGAGTCCGCATTGCATTAGGTGGCCTAGCGTTGACGGACGCGTTTCTTTCCCTTCTGTCTCCCTCCTCCTTTGCCGCGCCAGGGTTTGCAGTTACAAAACGTTTTTTTTTCTGGGCGAAAGAACCGAAATTTCGGAATTTTTTCTTCCGAAATTTTTTTAATTCAAATATGAAAATTTCGATCGAAAATTTGGAGTATAAAAACTTGGGGCGCTCCGAGCACAATTTTGCAGTCAGATAATTCATGATTTTCAAAAAAAAAAATAAGTCATCTTGCAAATCAATCAGTCCATTACAATTGCATACACCAATAAATCCATTACAAGTTCATCACATAGCTTTGACAGTCCATTACAAAGGTTTCAAACATTCCAAATGTGCTTAACAATATATCACCAGTCCAAAAATTGTCTCAACAAGTCAACATAGCAAAATAACATCATCCAACAGGTAGTTTGTACAGTCCGTTACATAGTAAAATAACATAATCCAACAGATAGTTTCAACATCTTCCAAAAGTGCTCCCTCCGTCAGAAAAAAAAAAAAGCCAAATCCTGAGTTTTCGTGTCCAACGTTTGACTGTCCGTCTTATATGAAATTTTTTTATAATTAGTATTTTCATTGTTGTTAGATGATAAAACATGATTAATACTTTATGCGTGACTTGTCTTTTTTAATTTTTTTTCTTAATTTTTTCAAATAAGACGGATAGTTAAACGTTGGACACGGAAACTCAGGGTTTGTCTTTTTTTTGGATGGAGAGAGTAGTTATTCATGGACATCCATCTCCTCATTCTCAGTAAATTCGTGTTGGAGTTACTCTTTCTTTGTCTGATCTGAAACAATTAAATAAAGTATATATGTACTAGTCAGTGCACATTCCATGTGATTTGTTACAAGCAACATCATATGGTGTTTTTTTCTTCTAAAGATGAAGATAAAGATTAAGTTTTTTACGCAAAATAAAGTGGTATTAACGTTTGATTGATTGGGTTTTAATTATTAAAAACTTGAAAAATATATTAATATAATATTTTAGAGTAACTTTCATATAGAAAGTTTTCACACAAAACATACCATTTAACAGTTTGAAAAGTGTGCCACGAAAATCTTTATCTTCATCCAACTCTTGTTGGAGAAATGAACGGGACATGTAGGTTTCTAATTTGTCCATCACAGAGCTAGTGTAAAATACAAGTTTTATTTCTTATTTTCTAAAAATACAGGACCAGTGTGTGGATGTTGTCATATGCTTAATTGCTGTCACATCGAATGTTTGAACACATGCATGGAGTATTAAATATAGGAAAAAACTAATTATATAGCTTGCGTGTAAATTGCGAGATGAATCTTTTAAGACTAATTACTCCATGATCTGACAATGTGGTGCTACAGTAAACATTTGCTAATGTCGGATTAATTAGGTTTAATAAATTTGTCTCGCAGTTCAAAGGCGGAATCTGTAATTTATTTTGTTATTAGTCTATGGTTAATACTTCAAATATATGTCCGTATATCCGATGTGACACGTCAAAAACTTTTCACCCTAGCATCTAAACACAACCTAAATACACTCAGAACGCAAAGTGAGCTGGTTTTAGTGATTGAGGGAGCCTCTCTATGGCTGATTTTACAGTTAAAAGGATACGAATAGTTGAGGCAGTCGAAATGGATTTTCTTCAAAAGATTGCTCCTTATTTTGAATAGGACAAATGTTTGCATCAGAATTTAACTGGACCTGGGATCCCTATATGAGCTTCTCTTGGGCCTCGGTTGGGCCCACCGTTTCTTCCAACCAAAATGGGCCCATGTAAACCGATGTTAGCTCAAGGCCCAACTAGCCCAGCTGACGGTGTCCTCCTCCTCGCGTTGCCAGCATTTCACACCGTGCGCCGCCGATCATGGCCGCCGCCCGCCCTCCCGCCGCGCGCCGGCGACGCGCATCGCTGGGCAGCCGGAGACCCGCGCCGGCCGCGGCGCTCCTGTTGCAGCAAACTCCATCTCCGTTTCTCCACTGCAACGGTACGAGCAATAGCTGCTCTCTTTCTCCGTCTTTCTGTGTCTGCACGAGGTCGTTAGGGTTTGGGGTTAGAAAGGGGATCGTTGAGATGCGACATCCCGGCGTTCATCCTGTTAAATTCCAATCAAATTGATGCCGAAAGCCGATGCTGCGGCTCATCTGATCCAATCAAGTTGAATCACAGCTGCAGCAGCGGCTGTGCTGGTGCTGTGAATTGCCCCAACTGCGTCTCAAAATCTGCCATGGGAACGAGCAATCTAGGAGCGTAGCAGGGTTCGTAATAGTAAGGTGCGATGCAAATATCAGCACGATTCATTCTACCATAGGACACCAATGCACACTTTGTCCAGGACTCCAGGTTCTAGCTATAAGTTCGAATCATTGCAACAAAATATATGTAGCATAGTAATTGCATTACTACCCCATTATTTCTAAATTGATACATTGCACATTTCAGAAAGCATAGTACATGAAAAATCATGCATTCAGTACACAATGGGGCTTAAGCAGTTCCTCTTAATGCATCAGACCAAAAGACATTTTCTTAAGTAGATGATATTTTAGCCAATTATGAAAGACTACAAGATATATTCTGTGGATGTCAAATGGCAAAGCTCTTTACCAGAATTATAACTCCTAAATTGTAGAACTGGCTTCATCAACTGAAACAAGCACCTCCACCACACTTTCCATGGTGGGTCTTCTACCTCTGTCTTCCTCTAGGCATGAAACAGCAAGCTTCATCATTGCTCTTGCTTGCAAGTCATTGAATCGGCCATTTAATCTGGTGTCAATGAACTCAACAATCCACGATTGTCCATCCCCACCTGACTTCAAACTTTCCGCGAGTGTCCTAATTATCCTCCCGAGGACCATTTCCACCTCTTCATCCTCATTTGTTTCAAGATCCGAAACACGAGCTCCCTTGAGTAATTCTAGAAGCACTACTCCGAAGCTGTACACATCAACCTTTGCTGTTATCGGGAGACTTGAAACCCACTCAGGTGCTAAATAGCCTCTAGTTCCTTGGATCCGTGACACATTTAATTTGGATCCTCCTCTATTTAGCAGCTTCGCAAGGCCAAAATCGGCAATCTTTGGCTCCATGTTTTCATCCAGCAGTATATTTTCAGGTTTCACGTCACAGTGGATGACCCACTCCAAGCACTCATGATGAAGATATGCCAATCCCTTAGCGACTCCTAGAGCAATGTTAAATCTTTGCTTCCATCCAAGTAAGGCCTGTGAGCCCTTAGCACCAAATAATATTTTATCCAATGATCCATTCTCGACATACTCTGAAATCAACATCCTGTGTGGATCATCAGAACAGAATCCCCAAACCCTCACTAGATTCATGTGGTAGATCCTGCCAATCACACTCAGTTCATGCTTGAATTCTTCCTCGCCCTGGTTTATGTCTAACAACTTTTTCACGGCTACTGCTCTCATGTCCTTTAAGATCCCCTTGTATACAATGCCTGATGCTCCTCGTCCAATCTCATCCTGAAACTTTCTGGTGGCTATCATCAGCTCTCTGTAGGTGTACCTACGGAAATGGTTTGTTACCATTTCATAGCCAACCTCAGATATTCCTCTTGCTAGTTTGCCCTCCCTTCGCAAAATAAACCATCCGAATACAATAAATGTTACCTCTGCAAGAAATATTGCTGATAAGAAACCATAGAAGTACAAATACTTCGATTCATTTTGACCACTCTTATGCTCGTCCAAATTTTTGTTAGCATTGCAGTCAGGACCGTATTTTGGACCAAAAGGCTGTGACTGTGGGATTGAAGTCATTGAATGCTCCGACAGTTGTAATTCCTCCAACACTTCTTCCATAGGGAGCTTGAGATACATGGTGCCAGTACTACCAATGTGAGGTAAGCTTACACCACTAAGAAGAACGGACTTTGGATAGCACTTACCAATTCCTTGCCAATATACAAACCCCATACAATTGCAGTCCTTCAAGCATATGTTCTCGCAAGCTCCAAGAGAAACATAACGAAGAGGACTTAAATCAGAATCTAGGAATTGAGTGTTTGGAAGGCTAACAAACATTACCTTCTGTTGTACATCACAAGTGATATTGACTCTTGGGCTGCAGCCTTTGCTCTGATCACTTGGATCAATGAAGTCATAACCGGGAGGACACGCACAGGCAGGCACAGGTGTGTACACACATATGCCATTTATACCACACACACCACGTACATTGCAGAGCTGAGGAAATGCCATCCATGTGACTGACCATGTTCCGCTTGAATTGTTCAGACTGTATAACCTGAGATTGCCGTCATAATCTAGTGTTAATCTCCTCATAATCCCAAGACCCCAATCAGCAGCCATGAAAGTTAAATTTTCACTTTCAAGAAAATGCCCCGAGCTATTAAGAGTACCGGTCGGTATGATATTATACAACATCCTTTCCCTCCCCGAGATAGTCCGAGTCGGATTTGGCCAGTAAATAAAAGGGATATCATTCTCTTCATAAAACAGTGAAAGCTGGAATTGATCATTAAAGTGGAAACTATAGCGACCGGGAACAAGTAATCTGTTAGTAGATGTGAGCTTAATTCGAACAGTAATGTTTTGAGTGGGTAACAAGGTATCGGTAGGAGAATCAAAACTTTGCCATAAAATGGTGTCACCTTTGCCCTTCACAATGAGGTTTCCAGTATTCAAGAGCTGAGCTTGAACTTGTTCACCATTTGAAGAGCTCACGTTGTTGGTCCAAACAATCTGGCCACTATTATCTGTCAAAACCATGCTGCCATCGGATTTCAACTCCATTTTGGATCCCTGAGTGTAGACAGGGTGGAGAGGATTTGCGCTCCAGACAACTGTTTTGTCAGCCGAGTTGGTGAACCAGATAGAGAAGGTGCAGGAATTGGGGGAGATCTTGTAGAGGCCGCAGGCGAAATCGCCATTCGGCGAATAGAGCACATCGTCTTCAGATAGAGATGCGCCTGGCGAGAGGAAATCATGTGCTGATATGCACAAAAGAGGATGAATCAGGAGAAGGAGCAGAGAGGCAGAGCTTGCAACCATTTTTGCTGGAGCTGGAGAGCAGGTGTTCGTCTTTCAAGCGTTGCTGTTAACTTATTATAAGAATCCATACTGGTCAGTGGTTTCTGGATCCAGTAAAGAAAAGTGTACTTCTTTGGATAACAGGTTTTTGAAGCTTGAACTTCGTGGCAGATGCAGCCTCTGAACAACTGTGCACACATGCATTCCTTAAAAATTCAAGGGTGTAGAGATCTCTACTGTTAAAAAACAAGTGGGGTACAGTGTATTGATTAGCATACATTTAGGCTCCCCCACCAGTAGGCATTAACCTTATCCGTTGTTCATATGGCGTTGTTCAAATAAGAACCTTCAATTGCCAAAAACACCAGAAAACGCGAGAGATTCTGACATCCTTCAATTGCAATAGGAGGTTGATAGCACTGGAGTCATCACCCAGTCAGCCATTCAGCGAGCCTGTGTGCTCAGTCCAAGTCAGTGTGCAAGCTTCTTTCAAACCAGGAATAGGATTTTAGGAGTATGCAAGATTTCAAGTTGCACAGCAATGCAATGTTGCGAGTAATTCATGGTTTTATGCATACATTTCCAACCTGCTTGACATACACTGTATATGGCAAATGTGGCATGACCTGTCCTTGTCGATCAGGAACCGTTAATTTAGGCAGTAAGGTAACATCTGCAACATGGTGATGAATTCTGTGCTACTACCATGCTTCATGGCTGCACATGCACATATTGATCTCGCTTTTTCAAAGAAACTGACTTGTAAATAAACAAGATAATTTTGCTTTCTTTTTTAAGGTTTGCTCCCAATGATAGGATTCAGAGGGAGTGCAAATTTGAAGTGTTCTCAGCAGGTCACCACGCCTGGTCACTGTCAGCAATCTAACACATACTGTCAACGAAATAGCGGTGCAGCCGACAGGTCACACATCTCCAGGAAACCGAAATGTACTACTGCTATCAACCAAAAAAATAGTGGATTACAGTGTATTGAGCAATGCATTGGTTTTCAACAAGCAGTTGTGACTTGTGACTTGTGATTCGATTTTTTTTGGTCGGTACCATTTTTTAAATACAATATTGAAGTTTTTATAGGAAGAACATATTTAGTAACTTTTTTTTGTTCATAGGGATACGGTATTGTCTCAGGTATAATGCTAGCTCATCCAAATGATCCTTATAAAGATCACTCCCATGATGTGTATATATGCACAGCTTAAGATCTCTGTTTCCACATTCCACATTGCTGATGCACTCGACGAAGAAACCTTCATTTGGTGAAACCCAATTTTTGGAGGAAACGCTCCGCCATTGCTTCGGGAGACGCTGAGACACGATATCAACCCCGGCCAACCACCGGAGTAACTCACCGTGCTAAAAAAAAAGTATCTTCTGGTTGCATCTACTCCCTCCGTCCCAAAATAAGTGCAGTTTTGCACTATTCACGTTCAACGTTTTACTGCTCGTCTTATTTGAAAATTTTTTATGATTAGTATTTTTATTGCTATTAGATGATAAAACATGAATAGTACTTTATGTGTGACTAAATATTTTTAATTTTTTCACAAAATTTTCAAATAAGACGGACGGTCAAACGTTGGGCACGGATATTCACAGCTGCACTTATTTTGGGACGGAGGTAGTACACAATAATTATAATTAATTAACTTCATATTTTCTTACAAACTTTAGTGAATTAAGATATTGATATATATACTCCATCTGTCAAAAAGAAATAATCATGGGTTTATATCCATATTCAAATTTAGGATTGGGTTTTTTTTTCTGGATAGATGAAGTATATGTCACAATTCTCGTGACATGTATGTGTGCATCCCCAACATAATTTTTTTTGGGTCTGGCCATGGTTTGAAAGCACCATTTTGTAGTTCCGGGCGTCCGTCGTCAGTTTAAGATCAATGCGGTTAGAGTGGGATTAGAGCGACCATCACACCTTTGGTAGAGCTGACACTTTCATGTACCAGTTGCATGTATCTAGCACAGCCATTTCTTAAACGATACGAGTGACTGTGAAGTCGAAGCTTGCAGCATTGGAAGACGTGATGTGTGATGTGTGGCAACAATGGCATGAGTTTAGTTTTTTTTAAGAAAAAAAGGGTAAAAGCTTTGCCTCATATATATTTTGATAGAGCAAAAAGAGAAAAAATTATAAATTTTTATTTACAGGGCATCAACCGAGGCTCAGGTAAGCTTTTTTTTTTTTTTGTTTTTTAACTTCCCAAAGCGGTAAGCTCATGGCATGAGTCTAGTGGAGTTGCTGGGTGTTGGTGTGGGCCGAGTTGCTGATCTTGTTCCATAGGTTTTAATGTTTTATATAACAGCGTATTGTAAGATTTGATAACAATTTTTAAGTAAAATAAGACACTCTTCTTTAATATAACGCGTCGGGCCTTAATTAATTGCGGTGGTCTTGATGTCGAGGAAGCCGTTCAGTCCCCGGATGTCGTAGTTGCATGACACAACTGTCTCGGTTAATCGGTTGAGGATCACAAGTATCACACGATCTTGATCGATTGCATGATAGATTACTATATGACTATATATATAAGGCAATGCATGCATAGAAACTCAAGCCTCTTTTAGCTTACTCAAGCCCTTGGTCATCAAATGGCAAACAACAACGGTAGGTACATGCAGTATTTGTGTTGATTAGTTGATTATGGCTAGCTAGCTTAGTTTATTCTCTCTTGACCATCAGTTAGTATAATCCATATTGTCAGTTTTTTTTTTTTTTTTGAGAACTACTCATATCTTCAGTCAGCATTTTTATACATGGTACCAAGTAATTGCTACCCTAATTTCCAGGATATGGGGATGGTGATGATCAGCTCACCACATGCACCAAGCTGGCGTTAGACCACATTGTAAGTGACTAGCTAATTAATTAACTGCTATCATGCATGTCATCTCTAGATCTCTTGATATAGATCATCATGCATTGAATTGAATATTGTCATTTCCAATCGATTATATTTGTGTGTATGCATAATTGATCAGAGTGATATATGCTCCTGTGCAGGACATCGACCTGGAGAATGTCCAAGGCTTCGACAGCAACGCCTTCACCATGAAGCTGTTCGACGACAACGACGATTTGATCTACTTCCACGTCGTGTTTACCGGCGAGACGCCGGGACGGCGCGGCGGCGGCGGCAAGCGTTACTCCTTCGCCGAGATCGTCGGAAAAGACAAGCCGGAGGAGGTCAGAATGTGGAAAGAGATGGACGAAGAAAGTGAAAGTAAGCAAGCACACATATATACCACCAGCAGCTAATTAACTGATCAATAATTAATTAGATTCATGCAACTGAAGCGTTTTCAATATGCATCTGGGCAACTAATTAACTAGCTAAATATTAATCCTGTGTGTTTTCTTTTGCAATTACAGATTGCACCGTGGAGAACTGCATCTTCTGCACCGGGATGTGGCACCCTCTGTCGGGTGGCTTCTGTGGATACAAGAGGAAGAAGAAGAACCGGAGATAGGCTCTTCTGCAATTATCAGCCACTGAAGCTGCATGTCTCGTCGTCTCATCTTTCTTCTAACTTTGTTTTCTAGAAATAAATTGGGTACCAATTAAGTTTAGTTGTTATCGATGAGTTGTCGCTTTGATAGATCGCGACGTAGCTGGCTGCCGTGCTTGCTTGCATTGCTTAGTATACATATGTGCCCAAATTAATTTATATGTAATTTCTGTTGCTTGCTTGAAGAATTAATTACTTCATCAGTGCGTTTAATTAATTTCATGCGTGTGCTACATTAATTTCTGTTGAGCTTTTCTCCATTTCATTATGCTTGCGAATGTGAATATGTGATCGGTTAAGTAGTTTTGGCAGCTGTCATAGACTTATAGTACTCTCAATTCCATTATATTTGGAGTAATACATATGGTATATATTAATTAACGTACCCTTGAACCTTGATTTCTACTTCCCATTGAGCAAGCTACATGAAACATTTACCTCTTAATTTTTCCCTTTTTTCACGGAAATCTTGACCTCTTAATTAATCAAGTGATCACAAAATATATTTATAGATCCATGATACTGTTAAAGTGAACCGGTAACTTTCGATATAATTCAAAACTGAAATCGTTAAGTTTCGATGCTTTAGAACCAAATTTTGTATGCGTTTTTTTTTCTACAAACCTCATTCATCTATCCTCCGGATTTTGGATTTTAATGTGGACAAACTATCTCCATGACTCAATCCCATCATGCATTCAACCTGCATTTTATTACTCCCTCCAGCATACATTTCATGTTTGGTTCACGTACTGTAAGTTTAATTGATGTTCTAACTACCACCAACTACCTCAGAGAGAAGATGTTTGGTTACTTGTACATAGTAACTCACAGTTTGCCAGCCATTGCGTCAACAAAGTGAGACTACCAAAAATTGCCAGAGAAGTGTTTTGTGCAATTTTTGCATTTCTTTAGACTACAAACAACAATATTTAATTTGCACTAATAAATCAAGTCAACAAAAATCGATCAGAAAACTTAAGATTAACATCAAATTGCAAACACCCCTGATTCATGAGCAACGTATGAAGCATTTGATAATTAAAATGGCATGCAAAGGGCATGTCCATATGCAGACACCCCAAAATCACAATAATCTGTTTTGTGAGGGATACGTATCCACAAACCACCTCACACATAGATAAGGCACAAAAAATATAGGTCTCTTTAATTTACTATACTCCACTCCATCATGCTTGCACATGTATCCAATCAGCAGTGTTTCCTATTTTAGCGGAAAACAAATTAATAAAACATGATTTATTACACTTATTTACATCATAGAGCCAACAACTGTGACTAGCAAGAAATTTCAGAGGCAAATACATTCAATCGCAGTCTTTTACAGCATGATTATTCCAGTTATTTATAACATTCTATTACATACATTACTAATTGTCCCAACTAGCAAATACATTCATACAAAAAATCTCACGACCGAATCTAATTTTCACCAAAAGTTGAATAGCTAATGAGCTACAGCCAAGAACATCCCCAAGAACAGCCGCAAGAACACATGAAACAAAAAACTTAAGAGTATAGTTATTAGGACCGGACCAAACAGACTAGCAAAGAAAAAAAAGGAAATAAAAAACAGAAGTTGAGCCTTAGTTGGTCCCGTTTAGTTAAAATGAAGGGACCAGACCGATAATCCGACCAGAACTAAAATGGAACCATGCAAACTGATGGTTGGGAAGGCAGTTCCTTACCACTACATTGCGTTGATGTTAGTGTGATAGCTATGAAATCTTTAATTTCTTAAAACATCTTTAGACCAGTGATCCAACCGGTTGTACCACTCAAACCGTGAACTAAGAACCTAAAATTTCAGTACAAACACCCTCAAACCGATGGTTAGACAAAACAAATTAAACATATATTAATTAGAGGATATGTCGAGAGCTTATGCCTTAGACTTTGGTGGGACTTGGGATAAGAGTTGGCCCTATGCAGGATTTTCTTACAACAACAGCTATCAAGATAGCCTTATAGATAGCCACATTCGAGGCATTGTGTAGGAGAAAATGCTGCACCCCCTCTCCTTTAATTGGGATCAAACGAGAGAATGTCGGCTCTTTGGGAGTTGGGACTGGCATCCAAAACGAAGCAGAGAAAAAAGTGAAAATCATTCAAGAAAGGCTGAGGGTAGCCCAATCCTGCCAGAAGAGCTAAGCTGATAGTCGTTAAAGAGATTTGTGTTTTAGTGAAGGAGATTTTGTGTACCTTCGAGTCCCCCCGTTTCGAGGTGTACCCTCTTACAAACCAAGGGAAAATTGGCACCATGCTATGTGGGGACATACAAGGTTTTGAGTCACAAAGGAGAAGTGGCATAGAAGTGGCATACCAGTTGGAGTTACCCCAAGTGGCATACCAGTTGGAGTTACCCCCAACCATGGTTGTCATATATGATGTATTCTATGTTTCTCAATTGAAGAAATGCTTAAGAGTGCTCATTGAGCAAATTGGCCTGGATCAGATCGAGATACAGAGGATCTGACTTGTGGAAAGAAATCCATCCGCATCCAAACCAGCAAAAGAAACACACAAAGACGAGTGGTCAGTTTCTACAAGGCCAAATGAAGCAATCATTCAAAGTTGAGGCTACATGGGAACGAGAGGATAAATTGAAGTCCACCCATCTGCACTTCTTAGCCAGCACCTCCGAATCTTAGGGATGAGATTTCATTTAATACGGGTAGATTTGTAATACCCTGAGTTTTTCCCCTAAGTAATAATTCCATTAATAGTACATTTCTAGAAATTGCCAAAAAAATCTTATAGGAAAATCTACAACAATAAAACCCTTAAATAATAATCTATTCTAGTTGGGTGTAATTTTCTTAAATTCCCCATGCTTTAAATTACTCACAGTATTTTTGCTTGATTTTTTTTAGAGAATTGGAGCTACTTTTAATAACCCATAAACAAATATCATAATAAATAAATTCATAAGAGCTTAGAAAAAACTCTCATACTCTTGGGTCCACTCTCGGTGCATCCTTCCTCCCCTTCCGCCCGCGCATGCTAGCAAGTCGCCATAGCCATATCCTCTTCACACTCATGCCAGCCTAGCCTCCCATGTAGTCGTCACCCTAGGACACTGTGTCACGTCCTAAAATGACCCTAAAAATATATCCTTAAAATTATGCTCAGAATAATTAAAATCCAAGTGAAAGCCTCCAAAATTAAAATGTGCAAAGTTAAAAGTCAAATAAGGCTTGGGGGATTTTTTATATTTCCTAAAAGCTAAAATGTGTAAATAGATTTTAGTGGAATTTTCAGAGCACAAATAATAATTATCAAGAAATAAACAAAGTTAAAAAAGTTTTATAAAAAGAAAAACCCTAAAAATCCCCTCCCTCTCTCTCTCTGGGCTGAATTCGGCCCATCTCCCTCCCCCTCTCTCTCTTCCCCCGCGGCCCCACTCGGCCCCTCCCCGTGCGGACGTCGCTGACGGGCGGGCCCGCCCGCCACCCTCGCTGACGGGTGGGGCCCACCCATCATCCCCCTCATCCCGCCGCTCCCTTCGCCCGCGCCTAACACCGCCGCCACCGCCAAATCCGCTGCCCCCGACCGTTCCCGCGTGCAATTAAGAGGGGGGAAATGTTCCTCGTGATTCCCTCTCCCTTTCCCCCCCCCCATTTTCCCCTCCCCCTCCCGCATTCAAACGGCCGGATTTGCTCCCGCAAATCTCGCCGGCGCCATTGATGCCGACCGGGACCCCCGCGCCGGTTTCCTTCCCCTCCGGCCGCCCTCTCTCGCCCTCGACCCTATTTAAACCCTCCCCGAGCTCCTCACCACCGTTTCCACCACTCGCCGCCCTCTTTCCCCCTCGGAAACGCGCTCGCACCGCTCTCCTCTCTCTCCGCCATCGCTGCCGAGCTCCGGTCCGTCGCCATCGTCGCCCCGGACCTCCTCCCACCTCGGCGCCGCCAACCTCGGCTTCGCCGCGTCACCGCCGACACCGTCCACCGCCTCGCCGAGCTCGCCGACCGCCAGAACGCTGCCGTCCCCGTCGACCCTAGCCGCACCGCCATCTCTCTCCGCTCCGACCGCCTCCTACGTCGCCGTCATCGCCAGGGGTGAGCCGTGGACCGCTGCCTCCTTTCCCCCCTTCCCTTTCCCTCTCTCGAGGCGTGGACCACCGTCCACCACCTCACCAGTGACCATAGGGGCACAGGCGCCGCCTCCCGCCGACCGCGCCGACGTGGCCGCCTCCGAGCGCGCCGTGTGGCCGCGTGGGGCTCGGCCGTCAGCCATCCGTGCCCTCGGGTGCGGCTGACGCGTGGGGCCCACGGGGCCGACCGGTGTGAGCCCGAGTGCACCCAGTCCACCGTGGACCGTGAGGCTGCCGCATGGGCCCCACTCCCGTGGACCCGGTCCACGCACCCTCTCCCCTCTGCTGACGCAATAAACCCTATTTTTAATTAAAATTTAAATGAAGAAATTCGCAAATATTCACATTAAGAGCATATAAACTTCAAATGGCTATATCTTGGTCATTTGAACTCGGAATTGGACCGTTCAAGTCTCTAATTTTTCCTTAAGAAGTCAAGAACCCATTTATGTACTTTGTTTCTGCTTGTTATATGGAGTTTATTAAAGTAAAAGCCTTTTTTTCTTTCTGTTGGTCGTGTAGACGCTGCAGCTTCGGAAGATCCGCTCTACGTGGAGGTTGAAGCCGACGTTTGGGAAAGCGAGCAAGGCAAGTCACATCTCCTTTGAACATATTGTTGTCCCATGCTTTAAAATTATTTTGTTTTAAATTAATGCATTATCGCTTTATTCAAATTCCCACGTTATCACTGTTTTATTTAGCCATGCCTATTTACCTTTGTTATGACCTTATTATTATTGTTATTGTTATTAACCCTAGAGTAACTAAAACCTCACTGGTGTGTACTGTATTATGGTCTCACTAGTACCAATTTTAGGTAGATGCTTCGCCATTTAAATTAGACAAATTTTAGGTGGTTTTATAATTCTAGACTTTGGGAGTTCTCATATCAGTTGTACCTTGTGGAATGGTTGGCTTATGTGGAATTGGACACACACCTTCTCCTCTATTCAAAACCCTCAAAATGGTTTTAGGCTGGGCTCGAGGTGCATGGTTTTGATAGAAGCACCTCGGCCACTATAAGGACCGGTCTTCGGGCCTCTGTTGCAAAGCACTACCGTACTTCCACATGTCTAGTGGGTAAGGCGTAGTTTGTGGCTCAGTCTGGTCATGGGCAAAAGTACATGGATAGGGATATACGAAGTCGAGGCTTGATGGACATCTCGAGGACAAATGAAGGCTACACAAGCTGTGGCCCGATAGTCGAGATGTCACGGCACAGGGC
Organism: Oryza sativa Japonica Group; assembly: GCF_034140825.1. NCBI lineage: Eukaryota > Viridiplantae > Streptophyta > Magnoliopsida > Poales > Poaceae > Oryza > Oryza sativa. The sequence continues at coordinate 23,181,410 of NC_089040.1, read as the reverse complement.
CGGTGTCTTGTTGCTAGGGGCTCAACCTTGGTTACCTGTCTCGGGATTCCGGCCATAGCCAGGGTTGGGTCGGTACTCTTGTTTATGGCTAGGATGGGTTGGGAACTATGTCATGTCTTCCGTCTGTATGCCGTGGTGGTATGTGGCACGTGGTTACACGTGAGGAAGACGTGTCTTGTGGGTAAAGATGTATACCTCTGATCAGAGTATAATCTATTCGAATAGCCGCGCCCTTGGTTATGGGCAAGCCTAGCAATGTACCCAAGTTAGTGGTTTATTTTTTAAAACTTGCTTAACAACTAAAATGTGAAATGGTTGGCCTGGGTTGGCTTGGGACGAACTGGGACCTGCTGGGTCTGGTTGCCAGTTCGGTCTGAATCATCATAGGCCTTGGGTTAAGGCAGGTTCGTGGGGGTTCATGGCCTTGATTAATAACACTGTGTAGTTCTAGGATCGTCTTTACAAAATGGCCCTGAGCAACTAAATGTCTTCTAAATGCTGTTTACTGCAAATCCTAACCCCTATATTATAACCCCCTTATACTCCTTCACATTTATTCTGCAATTGTGGGTGTGTCTTGCTGAGTACGGTGGTTGTACTCAATCTTGCTCATTTTTTCCCCAACCTAGAAGAGGAGTTCCTGGAGGATGATGGCGTTGGTGTCTAGCTCGTGCCTGCCGTCAAGTGCCTGTGGTCGTCGCCCTAGTCTTCCACTGTTTTTGTTTATCTTCGTGTGTGCTGAGCCTTCGTCGCCCATGTAATAAATTAACTATTTACGCTTCCGCTTGTTAAACTCTGAATTGTATCAACTTTTGGTGTACCTTGCCTCCTGGGACAAGGAATAATACACGCACTTATGGAATGCCTGTTGGGTTAATTCCGGTCGTGACACACTGATAGGTGGGGTCTACTTGTCGGGATCATCCCTAACCTTGGCCATGTCGCGATCCCTTGTCACGCCTTCCCACCCACGATTGCTCATTCAAACTCACGAGGACGTGATCATCGCCCACTTCCCCTACCTTCTTCACCCACTCGCTCACAATAGCTAGCCTTTCCACCCACTCTATCCTTCACATCACCTCCACGTCACCCTAGCCACCGCTTGCCTCTCCTTAACCCTGCCTCCCAAGGCTAAAAAGGGGCCCCTAGCCTCCACTACTTTTTTTCCACCCTCACCTCCTAAAACCAAGCTTCTGGACCTCTCCATTGCTATGAAAGGTAAGCATTGCTGTCTCTTCCATTCTTCGACGATGTTTCGACGCCGTTAGGGACTGTAGCAACCGCCGCTAGCCTCTCCATGTCCTTCATAGGTTCAGGTGTCCTCGGCCATGGCTTCCCCACAGCTGAGGACTGGTGGAGCATTGTCTTTGCCGGTGTCCCGTGAGTCTTCTCTCCCTGCTGACTTTTGACCGTCATTTCTCGCGTCTCATGGCATCGTGGACCTCCTTAACCACCACCACCACCCCCTACCTTCGCCTGGTCAAGGAGATGCTTGGCCACCTCTTCATCTTCACCAACTGCCAGTGAATTGCTGTCAATATCACTTACCCGAAGCCTCTTGCCGCTTCGCGCCCCGCCGTTGGTTTCCTCTCTATGCGCACCGCCGTCTTCACCATTGTGCACTCGGCGAGGACACCATCCTATTATGCTTCCTTTTTTTCCACTCCCATCGCCACGTCGTATGGTCGCTACCGGCAACCATCAAGTCACACATCCGGTTGTCTGGCAAGCCGACCCCTCCTCGCCCCGTCCGTCCAATCTGTCATCCTCGTGGATCATCTGTGGCTGCCTATGTCAGTGCCGTGGTGACACCACCTCAATGCACCTGACTACCATGCCCGCCATGTGCACTGTCGCATGGCAAGGACACATGACCGTGCACCAGTGATCCCGGGCTTCGATATGTGCTGGCAAATCCCGGTCATTGACCTCTCGTGGACCACCTCGGCGGATTTGGTCCACGAGAGCTGGCCTCCCTTCCTCGCTGACCGTGAGGCCCGCCTGTTGACGCCAGGTTCCCCACTACTGACATAGTAATCTTGTTATAATGCGTCATATATCAGTTTATAACTTCTACAAATGATTACAATGGTTAAAATTTCTAAGATTTATAACTAATTCATTTTAACTAGGTATTGAACATTCAACATGCACATTTGCTCTAAAATTTTAAAGAAATCATTACAAATGTTAGATGTATTGTTTTATGTTGTCTTATGTACTATTTTGCCTATGGGAGTATCTAAAGTGAAAAAACTTCTAGAAATAACTATAATATAATTGAAATGTAATTATACTGTAATTACACTGTAACTACGGTATAGCTTATATAAAACTTGTATTCAATTATGGTTTTGTTGGTTAGCAGCGGAATATTATACATGACATGTGTGGAAATTTCTTTCTAGCAATTTTTTTCCTTCATGCACAAATCTCAAGGCAATCAAATGGCTACAAATTTGAATGTTCATTGAGCAAAAAGAAAAAATTTACGAAAGTTTTTAGCAATTTCGTTTGCGTTTTTGCTTTGTTTCTCGCTTCCAACGCTCCCATTTAGGCCATGTTTAGTTTCTACTCAAAAACTTTTCACCCTGCCATATCGAATGTTTCGACACATGCATTGAGTATTAAATATAGACAAAAAGAACTAATTACACAGATTGTGTGTAAATTGCGAGACGAATCTTTTAAACCTAATTGCTCCATGATTTGACAATATAGTGCTATAGTAAACATTCGCTAATGACCGATTAATTAGGCTTAATAAATTCGTCTCGAAGTTTACAGGCGGAATCTATAATTTGTTTTGTTATTAGTCTATGTTTAATACTTCAAATATGTGTCCGTATATCCGACTGACATGTCAAAATTAAATTTGAAAATATATTGTTTATTTATTTTTTCCTCAAAATATTCGGGATACAAATTTTTCTTTTTTACAAATATACCGTCCTCGCTAGTTTAGAGTGAGAAAACGATACGGTATCGTATAACTACTGCACGAGAATGACGTAGGGTGATGACACGACACGGTTTCGCGAGGGGTGTCGCGAGAGCGTACGGCCTCGCACAGTCAATGTACGAGACCGCACGGCATTAGCTGCCACACCCAATGATTAATGTCTTAATCACATTGATTAGCAACTAATTAATCATCAATTATCATTAAATAATAATTAATTATAGTAATTAATCATTAATTTTGTACAAGACATTCGGTAGCACTGTTTCTTTGTGCGATACTGTTCGGTATCGTTACTTCATTGTTCCGTTTCGCTGTTTCATTATGCGAGACCGTGCTCTCGTACAACGGTTGTGCGAGATCGATATATATTTCTGTTAATAAACTTGTACCCCGAATTTTTTTAGAAAAAAAATAAATAAACAGTATATTTTGAAAAAAAAATTAAACTTTTTACCCATGAACTAGAGAGGGCCTTTGTACGAGAATATCGCAGAAGTCCCAGGAGGCCAGCAAGGCAAGTTATATGCTCTTTTTTTTTGAAACGTTTTATCCTTTACAAATAAACTTTCATGTTTTATAATTACATATGGATACATAGGGACACCTATGTATAATAGCGACAGCAAAGAAATGATTTATTATAGTAGGTGTTAATTAGCTTTAGGTGTCTTTGTTCCGCGGCCGGCGGCGGCCCACCTTCAGCAGATGCAGCAGCTCGCACGCCCTTGTGGTCCGGTCGCGGCCGCGCGCGGCGCAAGGGCGGCGTCCGGAGACCACCCGATCCGCAGCTTCACCGCCCAAAACCGATGCTCCGCCCGCCTCCACGTCCGCCACTCGACAGGTAAGTCCCGTAGTAGAGGATGGGGAAAAGTGGCTACTTCGCGCTACCGCTTCTGTTCTTCCAACTGAACAATCTATATTGCCAAGTGTTTTGGGTGATAATCGTCCGATCTGGGAAATGCTACTAGTAGTACATGATCTATTATTGTTCATTTTATTGCACACAGCCACCGTGTGGACGTACTGTATATTAGTTGCTGCGTCAGTCAAGGTTGCTGTAGACGTAGACAAGTAGTATTGGGCATTTTCTTTCCAAGATATCGAGGGATTGTAGTACTTATTATCTTGTTAAAATGTTGGTTTGGTTCATCCATGTGTTTGGGATGGACAATTTCTCCTCTCTGTCCTATTACACGATTGAGCCCAGAACTGCTTTGGACATTCAATTTGTGGTGGTGTTGCGTCTATTAGTTATGTAGCACAGAAGCTGGTCTTAAATCTGCCCGTAGAAATAAGTGAAATAGGTGAAAATTTAATACATGTAAAACAAGTAATTATAAAATTATCTCTCAATATCAGCATTACACTTTTCACTGAAAGAGGCATGTCTATGAACATGTCACCGACATTCCCTTGTTCTGGGGCACACTTTCCAGCCTTCCAGTTATTGCTGGAGTTTTTACAACAGATATAGCATGATTATTGTGTAAATATTACTAGTTACAGTAGTAGTTAGCTATTGCACAAATATTACTTCTTCTATATCTGGACCCTCTTCTTGCATAGACTTTAATAACTTATTAGTGATGAAGTTCTGGTTGAATGTGGTTCCTCACTTCCTCCTGTTGGTGTGCTACTGACTTCATCAACTGATACAAGTTTCTGCACCACACATTCCATGGTAGGTCTTCTGACTCTATCTTCTTCAAGGCATGAAACAGCCAATTCCATCATCATTCTTGCTTGTGCGCTGTTGAATTGGCCATTCAATCGGGTGTCAATGAAGTCGGCAATCCAAAACTGATCGTCGCCATCTGACTTAAGTTGCTCTGAGCATAGCCTGATTACCCTTCCCAGGGCCATTTTCACGTCCTCATCATCATTCTTTTCCAATTCTGAAACACGAGCTCCCTTCAGCAATTCGAGGAGCACGACTCCGAAGCTGTACACATCTACCTTCGCTGTTATTGGCAGACTGTAAACCCATTCAGGTGCCAAATAACCTCTTGTTCCTCGGATCCGTGATATGTCTATGTTAGATCCATCTCTGTTCAGGAGCTTTGCAAGGCCAAAGTCGGCGATCTTCGGCTCCATATTCTCGCCCAACAATATATTTTCAGGTTTCATGTCGCAGTGGATGACCCACTCAGAACATTCATGATGAAGATATGCCAATCCTTTTGCCACCCCAAGAGCAATATTGAATCTTTGTGTCCATCCAAGTAAGTTCTGTGAGCCCCCACTGCCAAACAAGATTTTGTCCAACGAACCATTCTCCACAAATTCTGAAACCAATATCCTGTGTGGACCGTCAGAACAGAATCCCCAAACCCTCACTAGATTTGTATGGTAAATCCTGCTAATCACACTCAATTCATGCTGGAATTCTTCTTCACCTTCGTTTACGTCTACCAACTTTTTCACGGCCACTACCCTATTGTCTTTCAAGACTCCCTTGTATACGACGCCTGATGCTCCCCTTCCAAGCTCATCCTTAAATTTTCTAGTGGCCAACACCAACTCTCTGTAGGTGTACCTGCGAAAATGGTTAGCTATCATTTCATATCCGGCCTCAGCTGGCCATACTCCTCTGAGTTGTTTGGCCTCCCTCCTCAAAATAAACCATCCTAATAAAACAAATAATACCTCCGCCAGAAATATCGCTGATAAGAACCCGTAGAAATACAAAAACTTTGATATGCTCTGCCCACTATTAAGTGTATCCAAAAAATCTGCTATGGAAATGTTGTTTGTTGTATTACAGTTAGGGCCATATTTAGGACCAAGAGGCTGTGAATGGGGAAATGAGGACCTTGACACATTTACTCCCTCAGGAAGCTTGAGATACATGGTACCAGTGCTGCCAAAGTTACTTAGTGTTACACCACCAAGAAGAACAGACTTTGGATAGCAATCACCAGTTCCTTCCCAGTAGGCGAAACCCTTACACCTGCAGTCTTTCAAGCATATGTTCTTGCAGAATCCAAGAGGAACAAAACGATAAACACTCAGATCATACCCCAAGAAATCAGTATTGCGGAGTGCAACAAATTTCACCTTCTGTCCATCACAACTGAGGTTGACCTTTGGGCTGCAACCTTTGCTCCGGTCACTTGGGTCGATGATCTCGTAACCAGGGGCACAAGCACAGGCAGGAACAGGTGTATACACACATATTCCATTCTGACCGCACAAACCGCGTACTTTGCAGAGCTGAGGAAATGCCATCCATGTCACTGACCATGTTCTGTCTACCTTATCAAGACTGTACAGCCTGAGATTGCCATCATAATCCAGTGTTAGTCTCCTCACTGTGCCAGGACCCCAATCAGCAGCTATGAATGTTGCATTATCACTTCCAAGGAAATGTCCCCAGCTGTCAAGAACCCCATTTGTGGTGCTGTTGAATGGACTTCTTAGCTTTGCCCAAATAGTCATACTAGGGTTTGGCCAGTAGATAAAAGATATGTTCTTCTCATCATCAAACAGTGAAAGTAAGTACTGATCATCGAAACGGAAACTGTAATGGCCAGGAACAAGTAACCTATTTGTAGACACAAGCTTTGTAGCAGCAGTGATGCTCTGAGTGGGTAACAATGTATCAGTAGGAGAATCAAAGCTTTGCCACAGAGTGTTACCACTTTCGCCCTTCACAACGAGGTTCCCGGTGTCCAAGAGCTGAGCTTGAGCATACTGGGTATCTGAAGAGCTAACGTTGTTAGCCCACACAATCTGGCCAGCATAATCTTTCAAAAACATGCCACCATCGAATTTCAACTCAACTTTGGATCCCCAGGTGTACACAGGGTGGAGAGGATTTGCGCTCCAGACGACGGGGTTTTCGGTCAAGTTGGAGAACCAGATAGAGAAGGTGGAGGCATTGGGGGAGATTTTGTAGAAGCCACAGGTGAAAGTGCCATCCGGTGAATGGAGCACATCCTGTACAGACAGGGAGGAGCCTGGCTTGAGGAAATCTTGAGCTGAGATGCACAAAAGTGGGTGGATCAGAGTGAAGAGGAGCAGAGAGGCAGAGCTTGCAACCATTTTTGGTGGAGCTGCAGCTTTGGAGTTGATCTTTCAAGAGTTATTAAGAAGCCACTGGCTAGTGGCCGCTAATGGAGTGAGCATCTTGGAACTGCAGGTTTGAACTTTAGTGGAAGACAGGGGCGAAGCTATAGCCATCTATCGGGGTCCACTGACCCCGACGATTTCTTGTGTACGTTTCTTACTCCACTTAATTTTACCGTGTATGACCCCGGTCGATAAAAACACTAGACCCCGGTAACCATGATTTGTTATAGCCTGATTAATTAGCAACTTGAAACGACACGTTTGAGATTAGCAAGCAACAAATAGGAATTAGCTAGCGCTAATGATTATACGTCAGCCCAAAGGCCCAATATACATTTTGGTAATCTTAGCAGTGAGTATTTGTGCATTTAATGTCTACTTTGTTTACATATTAATTATGTCCGGTTTTTAATACTTCCTCCGTTTCAGGTTATAAGACTTTCTAGAATTGATCACATTTATATAGATATTAATGAATCTATACATAATATGTAGATTCATTAATATCTATATGAATATGGGCAATGCTAGAAAGTCTTATACCCTGAAACGGAGGTAGTATAATTTATAGACATGTCCGTGCGTTGCAACAATCTCCTATGGGCCAATGGTTGCTCGTAGCATTATTTAGGATATGGATTTTCATCCCTCGAGGGGATATCCCCTCATTGTTTGCATGTCATCTAAATAGTTATAAAAAAATTGACAACATAGGTTGATAAGGAATATATCACTCTACAAACATGCAAAATCAAATTTGACTTCTACAAGTTACAATAAAAAAATAAACTGAAAATAGTTATCGTACATTCGCATTTATATTTGTTATTTTTGTTTCAATTTGTAGAAGTTAAATTTTAACTTGCATATTTGTGGAGTGATATATTTCGTATTAATCTAGCTATTTAGATGAGATGAACGAAACGAGGGATATCCCCTCGAGGGATGAAATTACTTTCCCCGTTATTTAGTTTTCTGTTGGGTCTGGTTTTTCCCCGTATTTTTTCTTTCAGGGTGGATGATAAATTCTGTTTTTATGTAGTAGAGATAAATAGGCAAGCAAAGTATTATGGAGCGATTCTTGAAAAAAAAACCCCCCCGCTATTTTAGAAGATCTAACAATGTATCATACACTAAATTAGTATTGACCCCGTCGACCATTTATCCTGGCTTCGCCCCTGGTGGAAGATGCAGCCATTGAACAAGTATGCATATGTTTTGCTTAAAGTCAGGGTGTGGGTCGTGTTACTGTCGGATGATCAGTTGATTATTGGAACCACTTGTGCTTCATAGAGCACTAAATCAATGGGGGAAAATATTTAGTTATTTTTTGTGGTGATGCAATATGTGCAAGAGAGACTGGTGTTGTTACTTACACCCTTCGTCCCAAAAAAAAAAAGTCCAATTCTAAGTGTCCAGATTTATCTCTAGAATTGGGTTTTTTTTGGACGGAGGGAGTAAACCCCAATCATAAATATTTATTTACTCCCTCCGTCGTAAAATATAAGTTCTTTTTTATGGACACAGTTATTAAGAAAGTATATAGAATTAAATGTGGGAAATGTATAATTGGATGAGAAGTGAATGTAGGTAAAAAAAATTGAATGGTTGAGAGTTGTGATTGATTAGGAAGAGAATATTGGCGAAAAAGTTGTTATATTTTAAGATAAATTCTAAACACTAAAAATTATTATATTCTGGAACAGAGGAAGTAGATTTTATGAACTTATTTTAAATTTATGGTCAGTGTTTAAATATTTCTAACTGGAGTGTAATATACTGTGTAATTAGATGTTAGGGGAACGAGCGTTTGTTATTGTACTAGCGTTTTAAACAAATTATTCACCGAATCATTATCGCGGATTATATATTTTATTATTACAAGGATAAATTAAATATTTTAAAAATAAATTTCACAGAACAGAATTTTTTAAGAAGTACCCAGAGGTCCAGAGCTGCTGCTGAGAGGATCCCCTGTGACTCGTCGATTCAGCGGGAGAGGGAGTGCAGTGTTCTCAGCAGGTCAACACGCCAGGTCATCGGTCAGCCACCAAACATATTTTTGGGGGGTGGAGTTCAAAGATGCGAATGGTAAGCCAGCTGGATAATTCCTTGTAATAATGTACCTAATCCTCATCCGTATTCGCCTAACTCCTGTCGGGTGCCCCCACTGAAATGCCGCAGCAGTAGATCCACACAAACGACACTGGGATTTATTCCTTAATCATGAACTTCCAACAGCAGCTTCCCATATACAGCGCATATACACCACCAGGCCATGCATCTTTTCGGGAGACCAAAAATTTATGTCACGAGACAACTCTATTGCAGCTTCCCATCTCTCCTGTCTCAGAATAATACAAAATGGGAGGTACATAAAAAAGGAAAAAGGAAAAAACAACGCCATGTACGTTTTAACATGTTCTATGGAAGTTGAGGAGCTGCAACAAAATTTCCAAACAAAGAATGGGGGGTACAGCTTGGCTCGAGGAGGGAACCCATTTTCTAAGGACGAAGATCTACATAAAACCAGACGCAGCAGAGAGGAACATCAACAGCGGGAGTTAAAAAAAAAAAGATCAACGCCACGATTACAAAAAGTAGTCGGGGGTCTTGCGCGTTGTGTCCGGCTCTATTTGTCGTGGGGCTGGATCGAACTGTAGGAAGTTCTGATCCATGTTCTCCCCGATTTCTAGAATTGCTGCCATGTTACCACAGCGGTAACAGTAGTTTGGGGCGCTGAACACCGTGACAACGTTCTTGTCCTGCATAACAATCATTGTCATTAAGTATCAAGCTTTTTGTTAGAATTTTCCAATTTGGTGCTCAAGTGCAGGTCACTGATGGTAAGGTAAGGTTCTATGTACATGCTCCTATGTGATGATACATGAAAACCAAACATATAGTAATAATACTAGGATCAACAACAAACCACATACCATACATCCAAACCAAGAAAAGTTCTGCTCATCTTATAGAACTGTATCAAGCGTTGCATTCTTTATGTCCGCCATAGATTGTAAATATGTTATGCCTCCTAGATAATAATCAGCAATCACTATACAGCATAAACTATGTGGGGGAAGGGCCGAAGGGGTTGTCATTGTTTAACAGATCACTGAAGGGTTGAACAAGCTACTAAAACTTATATAATGCGAAGTTCAGGTACCATAACATCATAATGATTACTAGATTCAGCAATCAGCATCAGCATGCAACTATGAGTCTATAACTTAGCTAAAGCACCAGAAATTATTATGAATACCAAAATGGATTAGCCTAACATAGTAAGACCAATAATAATTATGTGAACAGGGCTCTCAGAGTGGGACGAATGAAAACAAGCAAATGGAACATTTTATACCAACCTGGCACCAATTGAAGCCTTCCATCACAAGTTGATGGGCCCTTGAAATAAGGGTAAGGCCATTAGTATGGTTGAATTGTTGTGCAATATCTTGCCCAAACGTGTATCCTGCCCCTCTTGGAGAAATTCCCCACCCACATCGATCGTCCGGGTCAGACCACAAAAGATCACACATGGGCCCTTCATGAGGGACCTATAACCATTAAAGAGAACAGGGTGCATAAGTCAAAACATATGATTTCCATAAACTATAAATTATCAAGACAAAAAAGTGTGCAAATACAGCACATATGTTCTACACAAAGACGGTCACTATTACGCACAATTGCTCAATGAGGGCCACCTTTAGTTACTAGTTTAAGCTATGTACGAACAATGGCACGAACCAACAAATTTGATATATAGGCATAGCAGGTACTAACACTAAACCAGCAAGCATAATATTATTTGTGAATGGTCATGGCGAGTGAGGTCCTGTTTAGTCTTACCAAATGCTTGGCCAACAATAAAGTAAGAAATATCTGTAACTACTTAAGCAAATTGTACAGGAATATTGATCTTTTAGTTTGTTTAATTTCTGAGCTCTTCTCCCATATCCCATTGCATCTTGTAAAAAAGAACACACTATGGTACATCAGAAAATCGCGTAACTGGAACCTATTACTCCCTCCAGGTTGATAATAGTTGTCGTTCTAGACAAGGCTGATGTCAAACTTTAAAATCTGACTATGAATAATTTCCAAAATATCTGTCTCAGAAATATGCAGACCATATGTATAGATTAGTCTTAAAAAGTACTTCAATAGAATCATATATTTGTTGATATTTCTATATATATTATAATAGAAAATAGTGGTCAAAGTTGTTTTTTCGAGACCATGTACTCGTCCAAAACTACAAGTATTATCAACCTGGAGGGGGTATATCAACCTTTGTATATCATTTGATCCTCACCCAGAACATTTTATGTATATTAATATAAAGTTATTGTGTGAGATCAACATATATGAGAAGAATGCCATTCGAGCCATGCACGTGAAACGATGCAGATAAATTATTAGAGCACACCGAATCATCCAATGGCAAAGAATGGTATATGCTATCCTCTAATATAGGTTCAATTATTTAACACTCCTGGACCTGTTCTCAAGCTATCATGAATGAGCATTACCTCCAGTTCAAAAGGAGGGTGCCTATGGACTATGGAGACATGGCAAGTAAAGACGATGGTGCAAAATGATGCATAATTAGATCACTAGCTCAAAGGTATGGGTGAAGTGTTGCATACCTCCTGTATGCGATCGAGGGCACGAATGTTATCCAATGTATCCAATGACGGCGAGAGACCGCCATGGAGGCAAAAGACCTACAAAATGAAATTTTTCCTCTTGTCAGGTATGCCATATACATGGACAAGCTGAGTTCAATGTCCATATTAATAGAACAAACATTTGGCAAAAAGAGCTAACCTGGTTTTCTACAAGAGCTGTGAGAGGCAAATAATCAAACAAGTCCGTGAAGTACTTCCAAACATTTGCATTTCCATACTTCCGTAAGCATTCGTCATAGAAGCCATACCTGTATCCAAACACTGCATGTCAAGAACACCCTAGCACAGTGGGTGTGCTTGCATTTTACAAAGTAGAATGCAGCAGAAGAAATTGGCAAAAGTTCATGTCATGACAAGAACATTATAAAGTAGGATTCTTGCTACATCAATCTTCAGACCCAGAGCAATCATAACTTTTTTACTTTAAGAAAGTTCATGGCAGCAAGTCAGCATAAAGTTGAGATCTATTCATCATATTCTAGGAATTTGGCTTAAACCTCCAGTAGATCATTGGCTGCCAATACCTAAACTTCTATGTGGGGTTGTTAGATCAGATTAGGGAGTCAGAAGCTGGGAGCCCTTGTAAATTATTTCTAAATAACTCTGCAACTCAAATCTCATGCAACGCATAACCCAACTTACAAAGTCCCAAAACATACTTACGCAGCTAATTATTTCAAAATATAAATTGATGATCTTTATTGCTAATTTGCATTATTTCTTTCTTTAGGTTTCTAACCAAAAAAAGTCATGTAATTTACCAAACTTTATGATTTATAAAGCGACATCAACATTACATGATCTAATTCTTATGATATCATGCTAGCTAAAAACTACAGTACCAGATACCGTGCTGAGTCCAAGAAAAATAAATGTGTTTTGTTCCATGACCTCTTAATCAAGAGTGGTTAGCAGGGATGCCTTTGGCCATTTTGGATCACCAGTTCAGATAACAAATCACCTTTTGTTGTTTTCTCCATGAAATGGAATATTCAGAGTTCAGTTGGTGTCGTAGCCTGGAGCCCGAGTCAACCAAATAAGCCAGCAATTGGTGATTACTTTCCATGCCTTTTAAGAACAAGGAATTTGTTTCTTAAATGATTGTTTATTGTCATTGATATATCTGTTGAAATGCAAATCGTTGTTTAAATAGACTGCCTGCATAATAAGCAACCAGGTTGTTTTTTACGGGTGTTACGTTGCAAGAAATTATTTTAACTTTGTAAGTCTTTCTAAAAGTTTTTGCTGTTGAGGGTTGTCAGGCTCCTACAAAGTATAACGTTTTCATAGTCATCTGCACACATAACCACTAAAATAGGCGATCCGTGACTCTGCCACTGCATAATTTTAACAATTCATCAATGTTTGAATTCCTCTTTATAATCAACTCCAGATTACTATTTTAACTCAATCCACAATTCCATATCTAATAAGATGTAGACTGAGAATAGAGTGTTGAATTACATGGCATGAATTTCCATACCAAGACAAGAGACAGATTCCTTATTCAGCTTATAGGATTTCTGACGTTTGGCATGACACCATACAGCCATTATGTTACCCCTATTAGAGGGTATTCAACCATATGGAAGTGGAGTATCATCTATGAAAACTAGAAACAGGATGCAATCCTCCTGATTCTAAAATCGAACAAGTTGACTAACAAAATACCCAGGGGATAGGCCATGGGGTACCAAGGAAACAATTGAATAACCAAATATAATAATGCCTGTGCCAGAATTTGCATCTTACAGATATTATGTGGCCACAGAATCTAGTTCAACTAATATGCTAGTTCACCTTTGCAAGGATATTGCTATGCTCAATATCAAAACAATGTATTTATATAAGACAAGCTTTTGAATACAACTAATCAAGGAAGTTAAAGCTACTAAGGTCACAATGTTTTTCTTGCATGTTAACTAGTATTGCAAATAAAAAAGCGCACAAACCAAAAGATATCGAGACAATGTAATCGTGATCTTCCAACAGAAAAAAAAAAACTGTTACTCTAATTCATGCCCAACAAAAATATATTCTTTGTCTAAGGAGGCAGAAAAGATCAATTTCAAGCATAATCATTTGGTAAGATTTGCAGCATGGTCATATATGTTTTGCAAAAAATTGCAATATAGAGATACTGTGCTGAAAATTGGCAATTGGCAACTATTGAAGACAGTTCAGAGTTTTTTTCATATCAGAGGAATAGAAACTCACACTTGGGTGATTTGTCTGCTCTCGTGATTTCCTCTCAATATTGTGATTCTGTCTCTATAACGGACTTTAAGAGCCACTAGTAATGTAACAGTCTCCACTGAATAGTAACCACGGTCTGCAGCAAGCGACAACAAAATCAATTCAACTACAAATAGAAGAAACAAATAAACACAATACAGGAAAAAGTAATTGTGATAGAAAAAAGGCATATCATTCAACTGCTTATCTGAAAAGGCATTCCGTACAAATTGTCTAATCCTTAACTGAATGGTGCCCTGTTTGTCCGACATGTTGTATTGCATACAGATTTCAGATCAATACACATCATGAGCATGCAATGAATACACATAGACAACCATAGTCATGATGACCTCAAGTTTAAGAATGCTTGACATGTACGATTACCAAAACCAACACGGCAGCAGTGTAGCGGAACCAAGCGACAAGATCCTTGTATGTTAGTGTACCGGTGGCAACAAGCTATACATGCCATTTATGTTGAAAGTACATGCAAGCTCTCCGTTTCCATGCAACCTTGAAACATTTAAAATGAAGCAAACCAAAACCTTGGCTAACAGACATCTCATCAGTTCCCTAAGACAGTAAGACTCCATATAATCCAAGGAATAAACACTCCAAAGCCCAAGGACGTTCATCCCATCAAGAAAAAAAAAATCCAACATGCCTAATATGTCCAATAGCAATAAATACTCACATAAATTTCTACTTGATTAATATACCTAATCCAGACGAACAACATAAGAAAGGCTAGCATCAAAATTCTAGCGATCCATGGGACAACATAACAAGAACATGATCATCAATTCAGCACATTAATCAGACCAAAGCACTGCCTCAAAGCTCCCAAATCCGAACACCTCAGCACCTCAACACTGCATCAGGATCTAACGAATTCATCCCCTACCTCACACGCCCCATTTATACCAGATCGATTGGTCGAACCACCACACCAAACCCGCAGATCGGCCCAAAAGGGGAACACACGCGTCCGAGGCCGGAGGAGAAGAGAGAGAGAGAGGGGTAGCGAGCTAGAAACTTACCGACGTAGTCACCCATGAAGAGGTAGTTGGTGTCGGGGGAGTCCCCGCCGATGCGGAAGAGCTCGATGAGGTCGTAGAACTGGCCGTGGATGTCGCCGCAGACGGTGACGGGGCACCGCACCGGCTGCACGTTCCACTCCTCCATGAGGATCGCCTTCGCCTGCTCGCACAGCGCCCTCACCTCCGCCTCCCCCAGGAACTTGCACTCCCGCAGCTGCGAGATCTGCCGGTCCAGATCCGCGTGCGACGGCATCGTCGCCTCCCCCCTCCCCACCTCCCCCTCCTCCTCCTCCCTCCTCACCAGGGCGCCGCCGCAGGGGAGGTGGCGGTGGGGGGCGCGGTCGCTAGGGTTTGCGGGGGATCGGGGGAGGTGGCGATGCAGGAGGAGGTGCTCATGCCGCCATCTCTCTCTCTCTCTTTCTTCTGCGACCGCGTGGTTGCTCGCGTCGCCTGTATAGGATGGGGGAAGGAAAATTGTTTTTTTTTTTAGGGTGTTTGTTTTGGTTTTGGCTTTGATGGGGGTTTGGTGATTTGGATTGGGGCGAAAAGTATAAATAAATTTTTGCGAGTTGTTTAATTAATTCGGGGGGAAAGGTGGATGGGGGAGTGCTTTCCAGGTGTGTAGAGATTAGAGAAAGACAGGATGTTTCGTGGAGGGATGTCTGCGGGTGCTTTTCGTATACAATTGCTCAATTAGCAGGGTTGGTTGGTTACATTAAATTTAAATTTTATATTGATTTTAATGTTTTATTAAAAAAATTTTATTTACTTTTAAATCGTTAAAAACATAGTTTTACACAATATTTTTATTCGCAATTTTTTCTAATACATCGTGTCACATACTATCAGTATATAGTCAACTAATGGGACCATATGTTCTAATTGTAGCTTACGGCATCTGTATATCTTTCGAAAGAAATTTAAGGTTCAGATTGGTATAATATAATGATGTGATTTGTGGGAGATAAAAATATATGTCATATGCCACTATATTTGTTGTGTTATAAATCTCTGGCTATAATTAGTGATTGGAAATTAGCCATGAGTCATGGCATATGGCTTGTCTAGTTTTCACTCATTTGTCCAATTGTGCATTGTTCACCAGGAATGATTGTAGGAAAATAGTTTGTGGCTTTGAATATATTGCCTGATCATTAGGATATATTTAATAGCATACTTGCATTAAGAACTAGATTGAGGCACATCAATTTATCATTTTGGTTCAATGCATTCAATAAATCATCAAGATAAATAAAATATCACAACATTTTCTCATCATCATATAGAAAGTGCCGTGATATTAGCTAGTAGCAGTGTGACACCGAATTACCAAATTAGCAAAAGTGTTCGAGCCAATCTGCTTCTTCCTTATAATAATAGAGTGCGGCCAAAAGAACTATATATTTTCTTCCATTGCTATAGTCCGTCTTGTCTCTTTCTTCGACCAGCCGCTAACATTGAGAAGGGTGTCAAAGTCATATACAATGAATCAGCAATCAATACTTACAACAGCATTGACAGTGGTTGAAATAATCTTTCTTTATGGGAGCTCAAACACATGTTTAGGTGTGATGCCTTTTCTCAGATTTTGGATTATTGCCATAATTATTGCGCAACTAATCAATTTTACTACAAAGTACAAATAGTTGTTGTTTATTGGTGGAGTCAACATGTAAACAAGGAAATTGCGGTATCAAATAGGCATTTCTAGTTTTATCATGTACAACAACATGAGCTTCATCCTCAACATAGTCACTATGTGAAAATAAGGCCTGATATAAAACTGTCGTTGGGGAGGGTTTGGGGATCCCCGTGCTTACTGTTGATGAAAAATCCGCGCTTGGCTGATGGTGCTAGAACTGTATTGGCGCGAACTAAGTCGACGAACACAACGGCCTGAGAGATCTGCTTAGCTCCAGTGCAAGTCCAAAGGTTCATGAGATACGAGCGTGCTAGCCAGTTTGATCCTGCAACTGACAAGATATACAAATAGCAGATCAATGAGCCGATCGGCTGATAAGCCGATGGAGTAATTCCAGCCGATGCCGATACCAGCCGATAGCAATAGGATTTTGAGCTATCGGCTATATGTTTAATGTAGAATATGACACTTGATGTAAATAATGATATAAAGACAATCGGTTGATGATGATGTAATAAAATAATAATATAACAGTATTCCCTCTATTACAGATTATAAGGCATTTTGTCCCATCATGATTTTTTTTCCTTTGTCCTATTCTGATTAAATCACGTCCGATATCTTTATTCCAAAACTACCGTCCTGATTAAGATAGGAGCCAAAACATCTCTTGCCTACCGCAAGACCTATCTTGCATCTTCCCAACTCGTGTTTGTGTATCCAAGACTCCCATCCTAGCTCCAATGTCTTCCAATCTTCTCCCAAATCACAATACCGACTAGGGCACGACCGATTTGCCTCCTCTGCTAGGGACTCTTTGTCACACTCAAGGAGTCCCGACGTCAAGGTCGTGTCTTTTCTCCATGACCGCATGACCGGACAACTCCATCGCTTCGCCAAGGAGGCACAAGCGTTCTTGGCAGTGTAGATCCATGGGACCTTCGTCTGACGGCACGACCCTCATCTCACACGTAGGAGTGCTCCACCCATTTATCCGGGAAGGACGCTATGTTGGCGGAGTATGTGGGCGCAACCCATCTTCAACGACACTCAGGGAGGACATGGTGCTAGCGAAGTGTGTGGGGACAACCTACGTGGGCTGTGGTGGCGCGCGAGCTGCTTTGCCTCCGCGACGTGCGTACTTCACCGCTCGCCCCCCCCCCCCCCCCACACACACACACATAATTAACTCATCAACTGTCCTTTTGATCAAATTTTACAATGTATCCGCCAAAACTTCTGATTGATCGAACAAGGCACGATGAACTGCTTCATCTACTGTAGCTTGAAATGTTTCAACCATCGACTTAGGAGATTGTTCCTTCTTGGCATTGACTTCCTCTTAGACATGTTGGGTGCAAAACTCGTGTCCCACCAGGCGTGCCAAAGATGTGTTGACGCGAAAAACACACACTGGCCTAGGAGATCCGCTTAGCTCCAGTGCAGGTCCAAAGGTTGATGAGATGCGGGTGTGCCAGTCAGTTTGATCCTCAATTGACAAGATATAGAAATAGCAGATCAAATAGT
Source organism: Oryza sativa Japonica Group (assembly GCF_034140825.1). Lineage (NCBI taxonomy): Eukaryota > Viridiplantae > Streptophyta > Magnoliopsida > Poales > Poaceae > Oryza > Oryza sativa. The sequence continues at coordinate 23,163,227 of NC_089040.1, read as the reverse complement.
CGATCGGCTGACAAGCCGATGGAGTAATTCCAGCCGATGCCGATACCAGCCGATAGTGATAGGATTCGGAGCTACCGGATATATATCCAATGTATATTCTGACACTTGATATAAATACCAATATAAAGGCAATCAGCTGATGATAATACAATATAACAATAATATAATCTAGTAGAAACCAATCGGCTCGGCTAACAATGATATGATAGAATGAGTATTGATCCGAAGGTTAAAGCATACATCGGCTGGAGGTCCAATGCCATAAAATCCATAAGAGTAGATAAAACACTGAAAACCTTTATTGTCATCGGCTAAATCCAATATGTATGCAATCCTTGTAAACCGATGCAACGTCCAGATACCTCATCGGCTGAAACCCCGATGAAACCCTTATTGGCAGTCAAGAAGCAGGCTAGAGATTATAGTTCTAAGCACAACTTAGTAGATCAAACTTAACTGATGCAGCACTAAGTATGAAAAGAAACGTAATATCTAGGCAATCAAGCCCTTGACTAATCTTTAAGGTGGTAGATGCCTTAGCTAATCTAATTTAGTAAAACAATTTAGCTGATACCGGCAGAAACCCTAAAGCGAGAGACAACCGATAGAGCTAAATTAAGATACTAAGACTAGATTAACTAACACATATGATAAATAGGTAGGCAAATATATCATCCAAACCAGAGCAATCCAAGAGGTCGAATGTACTGATGCAGCCTTGAACAACGCCGACGTAGATGAGACAATTGCCTGGGCCGGCGGAACATTGGACTTACCCCTTCGCCGGAGATCGAACACCGATGGAGCCCCGCGTCAGGTGCCAAGTCCCGTTGGACAATAAAATAAAGTAGAAAAGGTAAAAGGTGGCGATGCGCCGAATTGTATTGATTGTGGAGATTGTTTACAATGACCCCGGTGTTGATGCGAAAAACACACACTGGCCTGGAAGATCTGCTTAACTCCTGTGCAGGTCCAAAATCTTGCTTTTAGGTTCATGAGCGTGCCAGTTGATTTGATCCTGCAATCAACAAGAATAAAAGACAAGAAAATGAGGTTAAATCCATAAACGATAACCGATCGGCTAGTTGCCGATGATATATCATTTATCTTCGAGCCGATGTCATGTTGGAATCGATCGGCAGTAATGAATGAATAAGATAAGACTAAATCTACTTGGTCGGCTGTAGATATTAACGACATATAATCTTTCCTTCGACGTATGTTTAAACTAAGTGATTGGGATAGATTGGTCGCCATGCCGAGACAGTATAAATCACTTAAGTCGAAAAATACATTAAAGCAATGATTATATAGGCGTTTATAGCATAGCTGGTCAGATAGAACTAGCATGTATCAGCTAATACTCCGACACCACTTTATACTAAGATATTAAAACAAGCAAAATATATCAAACAAGAAGCATAATATACTCTAATGCAATAAGATCTTAATATAAAGGGCATATTTAGCATAACAATTAAGCATATGAGATAAAAATAACTAAATCAGATAAGATCGGCTGAAACTCCGACACTATCTCTACTGATGATCATGAAACAGGCTAGATATCACAATTATAGATATAACTTAATAGATCGAACTCAACCGATGCAGCATTAAGTATAAAGATAACTGTAAGATCTAAACAAGATAATGAAAATCTCTAAGAGATGGTAGATACACAATATAATCTAGATTAATAACGAAATCTAACTCTATCGGCTACTTTCTAACAGTAAAAACCAGCTGATTACAAGTTACATAGAGCAACTAATAAAGATTATGAAGTATATATGATAACTCGACGAATTACATAAACAAGATTAGGGTGTCATAAAGATGGAAGCACTAATCCCGAGAATGCAAACCGCCATGACAAGTTTACCTCTAGTTGAAGATCGAAACCGATGCAGCTCAACCCGAAAGTAAGAACTCATCGAAATAGAACGAAAGTAAAAGGATGGCGATGCGCCGAAAGTGTTATTGAACTGTTGTTGTTAATTACATGGGTTCGGGTCATATTTATACCCGAGATACATGATATGTCCTTGGTGGACACGACTCTTATCTCTAAATCTCTAAGATACACATAAGTCTTTACGACAGACTTTTGCCTAAACATATCTCTAACGAAACTATTTAAAATATCCTAATTAATAGGTACAATTATCTATCTGAGAGCTTATCTCGCATCGTGGCAATCCTTGTGTAGTACGTTGATTGATTCTAGAAACAATTTTACAACTGTCTTCAACAAAATCGGCTATATCGGCTGTCCTCTGTCCGATCCATCTCAGCCGATGCAGACTCCAGCCGATTCCTTCGCAGCTGATGCATACTCTGTTCTTCGAATCTATTTCTTTGCCGAATCCACTCTGTTTCCAATGCCGAACCTAGTTCATATCTTACCAAATTTGGTCGTTAACACAAGGGTGTACATATTTATACCCATGGGAAGATACTAGTCCTTATAGGACAAGAAAGAAACTTTCCTAAGGAAAACATAAATAGATAAAAGGAAAACATAAAGTTCTTATAGGACACTAAACACGCTTTCCTAAATATAAAAGAAAACTAACAAATGTTGCCTAATTAATAGATAAACTGTCATGCCGCATCCTTCTTAAACTCGGTCACTTCTAGATAAGCTTTCTTTAACAGATTAATTTTCATAACCGAATATAGTAGGAATCCGACTATTGGCGACGTGATAATTCTCTCAGGGGCTTACCGAATTTCATTGTTAACAATTATATAAGACTTTCTAGCATTGCCCACAATTAATGACATATAAATATGGGCAATGTTAGAAAGTCTTATAATATAAAATGGAGGAAGTAATACTTAACTAATCACACGCTAATATACGGCTGTTTCCGTGCATATAAGTGATTAGTCGACAACCTTGGCTGCCGAGCGCAGCCCAAGGGCCCCTTTAAATTGCAGGATTGAGAAAACAGAGAAATAGGAAAAACGTAGAAACAGAATGCCACACTTATTGGATTCCTATGAGATTTTAAACACATTAAAATCTCCAAACTAGCGTTTGATTATCACACAGGAAAATCGTAGGAATCTTAGACATACGAGGAAAACATGAGGTGAGACCTCACACTTATTTTTCTCTAAAATTGCTCTAGGAAGGTCCATTCGATGCAAATTTCAAAGGAATTGTTAGGAAATAATCTGTTTCAAAGGGGTTTCCTGTTTGACGGTTCGACCTCGCCTTCACGCTTTCAGCCAAAACACAGCGGTGGCGGCGCGACAGCCGACTTGGTGATCGGCAAAAGCACCAAACCATCCCCCTCCTGCCTCCTCCCCTTAAACCCTACTCCTCTCCTAATCCTTCCCTTCCTCGTCGCCACGCGGCGACAGCGAGCTCCCCTAACCAAAACCCCACCACCGCGATGGACGACGCGGCGGAGCGGAGGCGGCGGCAGCAGCAGCAGCAGCAGCCAGGCGCCGCCCACCCCGCGCGCCGCAAGGTCGTGGAGGAGCCCTTCGACCCCTCCCCTCCCCCGGCCGCCGCCGTGGCGCCGCCTTCCTCCCGCCTCGTCGGCGCCATCGTCGAGAAGGGCTTCTCCTCCGGCGCGGCCGCCGCCGCGCCCTCCTCCGCCCCGAGTCCCACCGTCCTCCCCTTCCCCGTCGCCCGCCACCGCTCCCACGGCCCCGTAAGCCGCCTACGCCTCCTCCGCCGCCGCCCTCTATCTCGGAACCCTAGGTTTGATGTGGTGCTTTGGTTTTGTACTCCCTGACTGACTATCTGCTCTTCCGCAGCACTGGAAACCGGCGGCGAGGGATGCTGCCATGGCGGAGGGGGAGGGCGAGGAGGAGGAAGGGATGGATGTGGACGAGACGGACTACCAGCCCGTGGCCGCCGCAGCTGGGCCCGTTAAGAGGAAGGAGAAGAAGGGCATGGATTTCAGCAGGTGGCGGGAGTTCGTCGCTGACGATGCGCCCCCGAAGCGAAGGCAGGCAAAGCCGTTGCAGCCGAAGAAACAGACTGCGCAGAAAATTGACACCGGGGTCGTGGCTGCAACGACGGGTGGCACCGCACAGGAGAAGCGCTCCGGGGGAATTGGTATGCAGCTGGAAGTTGGAAATGGTAAGGAAGAATTGGGTGGAGCTGCTTTGATGTCTGATGTGGCGCCAAGGAAGCCGATGAAACAGGTTGATGCTAGAGATGATGTGAGGAATGTGGAATTGCGAGGAGAGGGTATGGAATCGGATAATGGGGAACCATCTCTTACCGCAGAGATTAATGCGGAGAACATGGCTAGGCTGGCAGGGATGTCAGCTGGGGAGATTGCAGAGGCACAGGCAGAGATCCTGAATAGGATGGACCCGGCATTTGTGGAGATGCTGAAACGACGGGGGAAGGAGAAGTCTGGGAGCAGGAAAGATGGGGGAAAGGGCAAGGGTGGGGGGATTTCAGGCCCAGGGAAGATCTCGAAGGCTATGCCTGGAGAATGGTTGTCAGCTGGTGAGCATAGTGGACACACTTGGAAGGCATGGAGTGAGAGAGTAGAGCGGATCAGGTCTTGTAGGTTCACATTGGAAGGAGATATTTTGGGGTTTCAATCTTGTCAGGAGCAACAACATGGTAAATCATTTTTCTTTGCTCTTGTGTTGCTTTTAGCTTCTAGTGTTCTGGTACCCGTTACATGTCAACCTGGCTTTCCCACTTACAGGCAAGAAAGCACATGTGGAAACTGTAGGTGAGCGTGATTTTCTTCGAACAGAGGGAGATCCCGCAGCTGTTGGGTACACAATTAATGAAGCAGTGGCACTTAGCAGGAGCATGGTTTGTTACTTTCTTTTGTTGTTCAGTGTGAAAATGGACTTTTGAGTAAAGTTCAAGGGCTAAAAATGGACTTTACCCAATGCAATACAACATCTAGTTTCTCTTTAGTATTTTTAGAGATATTAACCTTTGCATGTGAATGGATTTTGTTGTTTTTTTTTTTAAATGTCATATCATGCATAACTGAGATACACCATCATCGCTTAATGTTTTTCTTACATCATTTCTAAAGTGTGCCTCCAAAATATTGCAAGATAAATAAATGTAATAATTCAGTTTTTACGTTCAAACCATAGGTTCCTGGACAGCGCGTGCTTGCGCTTCAGCTCCTTGCTTTGATTCTTAATAGGGCCTTGCAGAACCTACATAAGACGGATCTAATTGATAACTTTAAAGAATCAAATGATGATGACAAGTTTAATGACTGGCAAGCGGTTTGGGCATATGCCATCGGACCTGAACCTGAGTTGGTTCTCTCTCTAAGGTAAACTGGTTGTTTTCAAACTATAATAATAATTTTAATTTGGATTTGCTTATTCCATGCAAGAGTTTATTAGTTACCAAAGTGAAGAGTACTTAACTGAAATATACCGGACAATTCTATTAAGACTAAATAATCAAGAAACCTTAACACATGCTTTAGTGTCTGCACCTATGCTTAAAATTGTATGCCTGAAAATTTGGGCTGCCACATCTTGTATTTTAGTCATGAATTCATGACAGCAGGCAAGCATTAACAGCATAAGGTCATCTTGTCCATTAGCTATCAGTTAGCACTTGTAAGAAGATGTATCCAGTTAACTTAGGCCATGTCTAGTGTAGGTGAAGCTAAGGTTGTCACATCACAGCCATGTGATACACAGGGTGGATAATTTTTCTTCTCTAGTGTGCTAGCATCGATTTTAGTTTTTGAGTGGACTCCACTAGAAATTTTAAAAACTGGCTTTCCTAGTGTATGCAAATAAAACATTTTGCTTCGCATCAAACCATATATGCATCGATTTTGTTCCTAGCATCTCCTCTTCTAGTGCCTAGAATCATTACTAAGCCTTCAAATCCGCTTGCTAGCATCGGTCAAGGTGTGCACTAGACATGCCCTTATTGTCTTTCTTTTTGCAGTCACGTTGGCTGTTTCATGTATAATAAGTTAGGAAAATTCCATCTATAGCACAAAGTTTTCATAGGTACTAATAAATACCACAATTTTCAACCCTTCCAGAAATGCCACAATGTGACACCACACGTAAAAAATACCACAAAATTTTACAGAACTGAACGTATGACAAATTGAACTATTACCATGGACAAAATTGCCCCTGGCCTTTCTTCAATCTGCATTCAGTAGTCTCCCCGTGATTCCACTCGTCTCCTCTCTCTCTCTCTCTCTCTCTCTCTCTCTCTCTCTCTCTCTCGGCGAGATGAAGTGAAGCTGGTGGCCACGAATTCCGGCAATGAAGCACGGTCCTACCTACAATCCGTCCTCGAGGACTAGCGACCGCCGCCAGCCGCGGAGGCCGCCAGCGCCGAGGCCGCTGAGGCGTTGGCTCTCGAGGTGAAGTCTTCCGCACTCCTCCCGTAACCGATGAAGGTCTGGCAACCATGGCCATGCCTCTGACCTGCTCTAGCGTGATCCAATCACTTGGTCTCACAGGTCTCCATGATGCTCTTATTGCCGGCGGCCATTGCAACATCCACACATGCATCCGAATCATATGTCCCCAAATCCGAACGCCTAAATCCATTTCCTCCTTGTGTTATTCTCTTGGCCACAGAAAACACCTCGTTTTGGCAGGATTTGCTGCGAATCAAGCCAAATAATCCATTGCCTTCGTGGTAATCTGGGCATTTTCTTTGTAAAATGGCACTGTCCATCCCCGCCTTGTTCTGTTCTGAGTTGTGGTATTTCTGAAAGGGTGGAAAAATCCATGGTATTATTAGGTACCAGTGAAAACTTTGTGCTATAGATGGAATTTTCCCTAATAAGTTATAATCTCAGAAAACTGCGGTGTGACCTAATTAACTGTTGTCTATAGGTTTTTTTTATTTAGTTCTCTCATATGCCATCTAATTAGTTTCTTTGCTTATATGAGTTAATTGCACCAGTGTTAGACCTTAAAATGGCCTATGCTTTTTTCATTGTTTATTCTACTTATGTGTCATCACTAACTGGAATATCTGCAGGATGTCATTGGATGATAACCATGATTCTGTAGTTTTGACTTGTGCTAAAGTTATCAATGCTATGCTGAGCTATGAAATGAATGAGATGTATTTCGATGTTTTAGAGGTAACTTTACTAATTTATCTTCTAATTTGTTTTTCGTTGAGAACTTTATCCTTAAATGGCTGATTTTCAACATTACAGAAAGTAGTAGATCAAGGGAAGGATATCTGTACAGCTCCTGTTTTCCGTAGCAAACCTGATCAGAATGGGGGTTTTCTTGAAGGAGGTTTCTGGAAATACAACACAAAACCATCCAATATACTCCCACATTATGGTGAGAATGATGAGGAAGAAGGTGATGAGAAACATACCATTCAAGATGATGTGGTTGTATCAGGTCAAGATGTTGCTGCTGGTCTTGTTAGAATGGGAATACTTCCACGGATCTGCTTCCTTTTGGAGGTGAGGGTCTGGCCATCTGCTCTCCCTCATCCCCTATCTGCCATTGTTTCTTTCAGAATCCCACTGCCATGCATGCACCCAGAATCCCACCGCCATGCATGCACAATATGGGTGCATTAGGTCATCTTTTGTTTACTATATCCGTGAATTGTCTGGTTCCTTGATGTTCAATCCTGTCTAGTACTTGCCATCCATCCTTGAAATGGCAGTGAAATGCCTCCTTACCTGGTTGACACATCACTTGTTTTCACCAGGAAATCTGGTTTGCAGCAGAATTTGTGGCTGGCTTTGATTGTTCTTTTACCATCGGAAAATTACAATTTTGATATTCAACAACCAAACTATGATAAATTGTGTATAGCCTTTCATTTTTAGCAATATTTTTTATTTCCTGAAGCTATGGGCCTTATCCATTTGCAGTTTTAAGTATTTTGTAGTTCTATGATGTCATGTCATCTGATACCCGTAATCTTTCAAACTTCTTATCTGGTTATTGGACTGTCTCGTAGATTGTTCTGTTCACCCTTGGTGCTCTTGCTTGTTGACTGTTTGTTTTATAGTGATAGCTTTATATTGCAGTTCTATTACTTCACTAGTAAACATCATTTGAGCTAGTTGGTCTTCTTTTTATTTATGTTTTCATTTCCTATTCTACGAGAAAGTGATGGTCATGATTACGGATCTTAATGGTCAAGTTTTTGTTGATTCAGATGGACCCACATCCAATTCTAGAAGATAATCTTGTTTCAATTCTTTTGGGATTAGCGAGACACTCTCCACAATCTGCTGATGCTATCTTGAACTGCCCAAGGCTCGTTCAAAGTGTTGTTAAGTTGTTAGTCAAGCAAGGATCAATGGAAATTCACTCCTCGCAAATTAAAGGAGTCAATCTCTTGAAGGTATCTTCTGGTGATATAAATAATCTTTTATTATAGGAGTATGCTGATTTTGTGTAGTTTTGGAAGTTGCAGATTATTTATTATATAGTTTTTCTTCTATATCATTGGTTGATAATAACTTGATCTAGTTATCCTTCAGAAGGATTCCTTCTGAAGGATAACTAGATCAAGTCTGCCAGTAATACCACTTGCAATTGCTGATTGTACATCTGAAATGGTTTCCTTTTGTTGGTAATTAGCTACCAACAGCATCATTATGAGTTTTTTTTTTGTTTGCTGCTTCTGATATCTTAACACATAGCAATTGTATTAGCCATGCCTGCTGTTATCTGAATCAATCACACTCCTTGCACAATGCCTTCACTGTCAACACACAACTGTTTGGTCCCCCCCCCTCC